>NC_142870.1:170190000-171440000 GCF_051225735.1 Oryctolagus cuniculus | reverse complement strand
TAAACAGATGAGTGATTTGGTCTGATTTTCCATAATTAAAAGTTTGCTCTGGGTGCTCCATAAAGACTAGGTGGGAGAAGAGTTGGGACAGAAAGAGTGAACAGGTGAGGTGTTGGTTGTGACAGCCAGAGAAGGAAGCAAGGCCACCATCACAGGACATGGCCCTGTAGCTGTGAGGAGTGGCAGGATCCTAGCCGTGCGCCCAGTGTTAGAGCACATGGGACGTGCCAAACCATGCACTGTGTGAGGGAAAGACCAAAGTCAGTGGGGTCCTGGGTTTTGTCTAAGCACTTGAATGGTGTTGATGATAGTCCCATGTCTTTGCTATAACTGACAGCTGTCATTCTTACTGTTTTGTTACTGTAATTGTGATATGGTTTGGTGATGGTTCATGTTTTCTATTTCCCAGTGAATGTTAGCTTTTGTTCTTTACTGCTGGGATAAACTAGAGCGCCCTTTGCCCTGAGGGACTTTCCTAAATCCCAGTGCACGTCAGATGGATTCCCGCACCTGTGGTAACACCCTCCAATGCCACAGGCTCTGGACGTTTTTCTGTGCAAATCTGGGAGACAGCTGCTCACTCAGCAGGGGGAGGGATCATCCATAGACTTGGTTCAATACTGAGTAAAGGTCAATAAACCTGCGCAGGATGCTTTAAACAAACAAAACTAAACAAAAACAGTCTGCTGAGACTGCTGGGTAATTAGGAAAACATCCCACTAAGGGAAGAGAAAAGGAAGATAAAAATGACCTTTACCTGAAGTGATGCAAGTCTTCAAGTAGGTAAACATTTTTTAATTAAAACGAAGCCTGTATCAAGTGTGTAAGCAGTACAGATGAGTAGAAAATTAACAATTCTCTATCTTTGGAGGTTACCCTTGGAGGTAATTAATTTTAGAATTTCTCTTTTTAGTTCTTCTGGTGGTTTTCTATGTGTGTGTATTACTCTACGTATTTTTTGAGATTTATATGTTTATTTGAAAGGTAGTGTTACAGAGAGAGAGAGTCAGAGAGAGAGAAATCTTCCATCTGGTGGTTCACTCCCCAGGTGACCCCAGTGGTCAGTGGGCTGGATTAGGTGGACTTCAGGAGCCAGGGGCTTCATCCAAGTCTTCCAAGTGGGTAGCAGGGGCCCAAGCACTTGGGCCATCTTCCACTGTTTCCAAGGTGCATTAGCAGGGAGCTGGATCAGAAGCAGGGCAGCTGGGGCTTGAAACAGAGCCCGTCTGGGATGCTGGTGTCACAGGCACAGCTTACCTTGCTGTGCCCCAACACCAGCCTGCTTTTCACCACGATGTTATCAAATTTAAGATCTGCTTATTTGCATAGGTGAAAATGTTGATGTTTCTGGTTTATTTTCCCTCAACCACCTCACAGATTCACATGATTTTACTTTCATAATCTGTTGGTCATGTTTATTTATTTTTTAATCAAGTAACTTTTTAGACAGTGTCATTAATTCTCCCCTTTACAAAGGATTTGTAAATTAGCATTCCTTCACTCTGACTTCTCTCGTTCCGTCAAACTATAAATTAATTCCATTAAACGTTGCATTTGTTTTCCATAGGAGAAATTCGGCTTTAAGTTTCAGTGTTTGCCTCTAGTTTGATTTTTAAAATTGAAAATCAATAAGGAGTGTTTCTTTCACTATTGCTATATAACAATTATTCCATGTAACCCACTGGCTGCCTAGAAAAGGAGAAGCAATTTTTTCACAGCGACACCATTCTCTACAAAAATTTCTCCAAATGCTAGGGTTAAGAGTATGTTTCCTCCTCTCCATTACTCGCTTAAAATGTCATTTTCTGGTTTTTGAGCCACAATTCTCACATAGCATTTTTTTTTACTGTTTCTAATTGCAGATGTTGCTGTTGAGAGATGAATAATGTGTATTCTTTTTTTTTTAAAGATTTATTTATTTATTTTGAAAGTCAGAGTTACACACAGAGAGAAGGAGAGGCAGAGAGAGAGGCAGAGGTCTTCCATCTTCTGGTTCACTCCCCCATTGGCTGCAATGGCTGGAGCTGCACTGATCCGAAGCCAGGAGCCAAGAGCTTCTTCCGGGTCTCCCATATGGGTCAGGGGCCCAAGGACTTGCGCCATCTTCTGCTGCTTTCCCAGGCCATAACAGAGAGCTGGATTGGAAGTAGAGCAGCTGGGACTCGAACCGGCACTCATATGGGATGCCAGCACTGCAGGCGGTGACTTTACCGCCTACGCCACAGTGCCGGCCCCATAATGTGTATTCTTTATCTTTCTCCCAGCATCACGTTTTCCTCTTAAACACGTTATTTGTTGAAGGGGCAAAGAACACAGAACCTGAGATATACTTTCACAGTCTCATCATCTGATGTCTTGACACAACATTTTGTTAATTTCTCTCTCTTTTTAAAATGTAGCTACCTAGCCATGGAGAGAGTTCTGTGGCTCAGGATAAGGTTGGGCGCTAGCAGCTATCTTCCCTTAGTGCTAAGACAGTGGTTGGGTTAAAACGTTGCTGTGCGGACGATGAGATTATTACGCAGTTCTGTAGTTCTCTAGACAACTGCTTTCTCCCTGAAATCCTCAAAGCGGTCACTGCCGCGTATCTGAATCTTACGCCTACGTGTAATTAAATGGTGTTAGGTGTAGATGAGAAATCTGGACTTTCAGTAATCTGACTTTCAGGCCCCACGGAGCTTCCTTAAGAATGTAATTATAATAGCACTCAGCTTCATAGTAACTGCACTTAATGTAGTAACTTCTTAACATCTTACCCTCTAGCCTTAGAAAATCTGATAAAGCAATTGCCCTTATCATCAGTTTTCCCATGAAGAAACAAACGCACACCGAGATTTTCTTAAGGTCTCGAGGCATTACCAGAAATTGAATCTAATATCTGAGTCCATGTCTGATATACGTTCTCCCTTATCACAGTCTCTGTACTTGATCATGTGCTCTGGAAACTGAAGACGTGAGACGGATACATTGTAGTCATGGCCCCTAAAATGGGTGGGTTGTCTAGTAGATGGTGCAAAATTAAATGTTAACAGGGCCGAGCTGTGGTGAGGTCAGTTAAATTGCCACTTTGAACAAGGGATTCCCATAGCAGAGTGGCAGTTAGGGCCCCAGCTGCTCTGTTGCCTACACAGCTTCTGCCAACATGCTTGGGAAGACAATGAAAAATGACCCACATGCTTCCTGTGTCAGAGACCAGAGTGGAATTCCTGGCTCCTGGCTTTGAAGCCATTTGGAGAATGAACCAGCAGAAGGAAGACCTCTCTCTCTCTCTCCCTCTCCCTCCCTCTCCCTCCCTCTCCCTCCCTCTCCCTCTCTCTCTCTTCCCGCTCCTGCCTTTCAAATAATAAATAAATATAAAAATATTATCAAGCAATGCGTATTATGAGAATTTGGTAGAATTTATTATATACACAATGTTATTAAGGTCCTTGCTGCAGACCAAGATTTTGTATGATGTTTGTAAAATCCCGATTGTGGTATCTTTAATGTAATGTTTTGCAAATTGTGTTCCAAAAATATTTCTTCCATAGGACATAAAAGTGTATTAATACAATACATACTGTATTTCAATAAAAATGTTTAAAAAAGGTGATATCAAAACCAAAACCAGAAACTAGTGCTAATCCAAGCAGGGTCTATACTTGAATTGATTTAGGATACATAAAGTCAAAATAAGCTGCAGTTTTGTTATTACCAAGTCTTGAAGTCATACACACATGCCATCAGTGTGTGGAGAAGACATAACTGGAATAAAATACTCCCCAAAGTATGTCATTTTGGGATGGATGAACATCATGCTAGATGAGCGTCCCACGAAACCCACTGGGAGCCATGCATCGTATCCCACACTGAGACAAGATGACCTCCCCAGCGCAAACGTAAAAGGCCTCACAAGATACTCAGAGTTACAAAAATGGAAACTTCTCTAGTCCTACACAGTAAAAAATAAGAACGTTTCTCTTTCTAGATATCAACCACATCAGAGTTACCTAAAGTTACCCATATATTTTTGTATGGAGTAATTTTACTTTATATTGCTGTGTTTGTTACCCAGTACTGACTCTCTAGTAAGCAAAATCTAGGAAATCATCAGGATGTAGAATTGTCTAACTTTAGCAAACAGCTTTGAGCTTAAAAATGGAAGCTGGCAGTTACAGTAGATTTGAGAGTGGGGTGGATGGTAAAGTGTGTATCTCCCAGGTAGGGTAATATTTAACCAAACAATGTACACTAGTGCCAGGGCACAGTGGAGATTAGTGTTTACTGACAGAACATCACCATTTGCAATGTGAACTGCTTCCACGTATAATTTCTTGCAGGATTTTGTGATGTTAACTGGGGAGTCATTTGCTTTTCCATACTCTTGGCTGAAGGCCAAGCACCTGCCATGAAGTGCCCCATTTTGTTCCGCCAGCAGAGCATGCTCCTTGTGTTTCAGACTCGATGAGCAATCCCCATCCTCAAGGACTTCTGTGTTGAAGGAGGAAGCAAGAGACTCACTGCACGTGGAGGGAAAGAAAGAGAAAAGAGCTGATGGTAGGTCTGCTATGGGGAGGTTAAGAGAGGGCAAATGAGGGAACTTCCAGCATAAAAAATTTACAGAGTTAAAAGTCTCTGCAGATGATTAAACAGTCAAATTTCACACCTTCTCCAGTCAAGCAGGCTGCTGTTTCTCTAATTCTGAATATGAGAACGGCACGTTCGTCAAGTGCTTATAACACGCTGTGATCAGTGGCATATAGCGAGACATTTTACAAATTTCAGTGAAACAGCAAAAGTAATATCCCTAAAAAGCACTATACATTAGAAAATACTACTTCATTTTTGCTAAAACAGGATTTTCCATTGATACGTTTTTAACTTAAAAAATAATTTATGATTATGGTTACAATTCTGATTATACAAGTAATGAACATTCATTAGACAAGCATAAAACAGAAAGTAGTCAGAAAAATGGCATAAGAAAAAAATCAGGATAGATTTTATAATTTTATAACTCTTATTTAGTGACATATTTAAAGGGTTTTATTACAGAGAACAGTGAAATCTAAAAACTTACATGTAAAATTTTGGACAGATATGTGATTATTTTTGTTTTTTTTTTTTTCTTTAAATTTTTACTTATTGGTTTGAGATGAAGAGAGAGCCAGAGAGAGAGAGAGAGTTTCTATCTGCTGGCTCACTCCCTAATTTCCTATAACAGCCAGGGTTTAGCTGGAGCTGGAGCTAGCAGCCAACAGCACAATCCTGGTCTCCCATGCAGGTGACAGGAACCCGGTTACTGGAGCTACCACCTGCTGCCCCCGAGGGCTCACACTGGCAGGCAAGTGGAATCAGTAACCAAAGCATAGGTCAAACCTGGGTCGTCTGATGTAGAAATCAGGTGTTTCAATCCACATGTTAATCACTAGGCACAATATCTGCTCCCATTTCGTTTTTTTTTTTTTTTTAATTTTTAAAGTTTCATTTATTTACTTGAAAGGCAGAGGGACAGAGAGAGAGAGAGGGAGAGACAGAGACACAGAGACATATTTTCCATCCACTCCTTCACTCCCCAAATGCCCACATCAGCCAGAGCTAGGCCAGGCCTAAGCCAGGAGGTATCTGGAAATCCCACATGGGTGCAGGGGCCCAAGTAGTTGGGCCATCATTTGCTGCCTCCAAGACACATTAGCGGGAACCTGGATCAAGAAACTCAGAACACTCAAACCATGCACTCTAATACGGCATGTGGCCATCTCAAGAAGTGGCTTAACTCCCAGCCCCTACACCTGCCCCTGTTTTGACATTTTTTTTTTTTGAAAAGAGGTATTCATTTATTTGAAAGTCAGAGTGACAGAGAGAGAGAGAGGTAGACACAGATAGAAAGCTGTCTTCCACTTGTTGGTTCATTCCCCAAATGCCCACAATAGCTGTCGCTAGGCCAGGCAGAGACCAAGAGGAGTCAGGAACTCCATCTGGGTCTATCACATGGGTGACAGGGAGAGAAGTACTTTGGCTACCACCTGATGCCTTCCAGGTGTGTTTGTAGGAATCTGGATCAGAAGTTTAAAAATAACCAAGACTCAAACTAAGCACTGCAATACGGGACGTGGAGATCCCAAGCTGCAGTTTAACCCTCTTATGCTACAACTCCCATCCCTAATTTGGCTTTTTAATACTCATATAAATCATGTTATTTCTTAATTAAAAACTAATACATATACAGGATAAAATTTTATATAAAAATGAATATGGAAAAATAAATGAAAATTGTTATATCCCTAACCCAGGATTGTTACTAAATTTTTGTGAATTTCCTTCTCTTTTGCATTCTGCAAACCTAGACACTATCTAGTGGCTTGCATTTTCTGCTTATTGGAACAGATTTCTAAATCACTGAATCTTCTATATCATTGTCTCGATTTATTAGAAGACATTAATATATGTCTGTAGCCATACCACCCTGAAGGCGCATGATATCGTCTGACCTCGAAGCTAAGCAGGGTCGGGCCTGGTTGGTACTTGGATGGGAGAAGACTTTGAAATCATGACTGCTGTTCTCAGCCTCTTTGAAGGATGGGAGACGCTGAGCTAGCGATCTAGTCTTTCTTGGAATATTTTACAAATCTGTAGAAAGGCTACGATGGATTTTTTTTTATTGATTATAATTTCATTGGAATTTCTTAATGTATTTTAAATAAAATTTATGACTTCCTTTTTATTTCTTTTTTTTAACTTTTATTTAATGAATATAAATTTCCAAAGTACAGCTTATGGATTACAATGGCTTCTCCCCCATAACGTCCCTCCCACCCGCAACCCTCCCCTTTCCCACTCCCTCTCCCCTTCCATTCACATCAAGATTCATTTTTGATTCTCTTTATATACAGAAGATCAGTTTAGCATACATTAAGTAAAGATTTCAACAGTTTGCTCCCACACATAAACATAAAGTGAAAAATACTGTTTGAGTACTAGTTATAGCATTAAATCTCAATGTACAGCACACTAAGGACAAAGATCCTACATGAGGAGTAAGTGCACAGTGACTCCTGTTGTTGACTTAACAAATTGACACTCTTGTTTATGGCATCAGTAATCACCCTAGGCTCTTGTCATGAGCTGCCAAGGCTATGGAAGCCCCCTGAGTTCACTGACTCTTGATAATTTTTAGACAAGGCCATGGTCAAAGTGGAAGTTCTCTCCTCCCTTCAGAGAAAGGTACCTCCTTCTTTGATGACCTGTTCTTTCCACTGGAATCTCACTCGCGGAGATCTTTCATTTAGGTTTTTTTTTTTTCCTCAGAGTGTCTTGGCTTTCCATGCCTGAAATAATCTCATGGGCTTTTCAGCCGGATTTGCATGCCTTAAGGGCTGATTCTGAGGCCAGAGTGCTGTTTAGGACATCTGCCATTCTATGAGTCTGCTGTGTATCTCACTTCCCATGTTGGATCATTCTCCCCCTTTTTTATTCTATCAGCTAGTATTTGCAGACACTATTCTTGTTTATGTGATCCCTTTGGTTCTTAGTCCTATCATTATGATCAATTGTGAACAGAAATTGATCACTGGGACTAGTGAGATGGCATTGGTACATGCCACCTTGATGGGATTGAATTGGAATCCCCTGGTATGTTTCTAACTCTACCGTTTGAGGTAAGTCAGCTTGAGCATGTCCCGAATTGCACAGCTACGATGGATTTTAATTTTACCATTATATACTTAATAAACACACAGGGTCTTTCAAAAGTTGATGAAAATACACATTATGAAAAAAACTGCATGGATTTCAAAAGTTGTTTTGCGCCAAGTTTAACTTGTTTTTTAATTCCATCTTCCACACTTAAGGAAATTCAATAAATGTTATATAATTTTGCTATAGGTACTTTCCCTTGAGATGATGTAATCTCTGCTGATTTTTTTCAGCAAGTTTTTGGTTGTACAAATTGATTGTGAAAATATAAATAGGTGCATTATATATGTATATATATAAATGGTATATTAGTCAGCTTTGTGTTACTATTACAACATATTTGAGGCCATTAAATTTGTAAAGAGCAAAGATTCATTTAGCTCACAGTTCTGGAAGCTCAGGTCCAAGCTGAGATTGGGTCTGTGGTTTGGCTTCTGCTGAGGGTGGTGGACAGCTCTACAGAGCTTGTCTGGAAGAAGGACCACAGGACAAGCCAGAAAGCAGAGAGCAAGGCCAGACCCAGACTCGGGCTTTCATAACAACCCTCTTGTGAGAACTACCTTCCAAATGACCTCCACCAATAATTGAAGGACTTCCCACCAGGCCTGACTTCCTGAGGTGTCCACAGTCTGCCAATAGCAACACCGTGGAGGCCACAACTTTAATGCAAGGGGCCTTGAAGGGCACCTTGACTAATGTCCAAATATTCAGTCAACCCTGCCCTGTATTGCAAGATTGCATGTTACCCATGATGCTCAGCTTTAGACCCTCATCATTATTTGAGATATTGACCGATCACTGAAGTAAATTGCTACATTCCCTGTTGGTATGGACAGTCTCCTGCATGTGGGGAACAGCTAAGCATCAGCTGAGAAAGGAAATGTTGGAGGGTAGAGAAGCATGAAAGCAGCCAATCTAAGGGCTGTCACTGGAAGATGAAATACTCCAGCTCTGTCTACTCAGGGGTGCAACCATATATACTAAGACTCATTCAGCCAGCCCCACAGCTCACTAGGCTAATCCTCTGCCTGCAGCACCCGCACACCAGGTTCTAGTCCCGGTAGGGGTGCCGGATTCTGTCCCAGTTGCCCCTCTTCCAGGCCAGCTCTCTGCTGTGGCCAGGGAGTGCAGTGGAGGATGGCCCAAGTACTTGGGCCCTGCACCCCATGGGAGACCAGGAGAAGCACCTGGCTCCTGGCTTCAGATCAGCGCGGTGCACCGGCCACAGCGGCCATTGGAGGGTGAACCAACGGCAAAGGAAGACCTTTCTCTCTGTCTCTCTCTCTCTCACTGTCCCTCTGCCTGTCAAAAAAAAAAAAAAAAGACTCATTCAGAGATTATGCACAGAGTAATTTTGTCATTAATTCCTTTATTACTCCATTAGTCAACCAATGTGTACAGGCCTCTCAAAGGCATGACGTTAGAATGCAAGGATACTTCGGAGAACAAAGCTGAAAGTGCCCTGCTTTCAAAGCACAACTTCCATGCAGACACACCGCGCATCTTTGCAGTCACGGGGAGGCAGATGCATCCTGCTCCGGGGTCAAGGAGGAGATGAAGCTTCCATGAAGTCTTTTTTTTTCTTTTTTTTAAAACTTTTATTTAATGAATATAAATTTTCCAAAGTACGACTTATGGATTACAATGGCTTCCCCCCCCCCCCATACCGTCCCTCCCATCCACAACCCTCCCCTTTCCCACTCCCTCTCCCCTTCCATTCACATGAGGATTCATTTTCGATTATCTTAATATACAGAAGATCAGCTTAGTATACGTTAAGTAAGGATTTCAACAGTTTGCTCCCACACAGAAACATAAAGTGAAAAATAATAGATGATTTTTTTTAAATGATGATGAAATCAGATCAGACCTATTGTCATGTTTAATCCCAGTGAGAGTCAAGTTGGGAATTGATAATTTCTTTTTTTTTTTTTTTACAGAAGATCAGTTTAGTATGCATTAAGTAAAGATTTCAACAGTTTGCACCCCCATAGAAACACAAAGTGAAATATATTGTTTGAGTACTCGTTATAGCATTAAATCTCAATACACAGCACATTAAGGACAGAGATCCTACATGAGGAGTAAGTGCACAGTGACTCCTGTTGTTGACTTTACCAATTGACACTCCTGTCTATGGCATCAGTAATCTCCCTATGCTCCAGTCATGAGTTTCCAAGGCTATGGAAGCCCTCTGAGTTCTCCGACTCTTATCTTGTTTAGACAAGGTCATAGTCAAAGTGGAGGTTCTCTCCTCCCTTCAGAGAAAGGTACCTCCTTCTTTGAAGACCTGTTCTTTCCACTGGGATCTCACTCACAGAGATCTTTTGCCAGAGTGTCTTGGCTTTCCATGCCTGAAATACTCTCATGGGCTTTTCAGCCAGCTCCGAATGCCTTTAGGGCTGATTCTGAGGCCAGAGTGCTATTTAGGACATCTGCCATTCTATGAGTCTGCTGAGTATCTCACTTCCCATGTTGGATCACTCTCCCCTTTATTTATTCTATTGGTTAGTGTTAGCAGGTACTAGACTTGTTTATGTGCTCCCTTTGACTCTTAGTCCTTTCATTATGATCAATTGTGAACTGAAATTGATCACTTGGACTAGTGAGATGGCATTGGTACATGCCACCTTGATGGGATTGAATTGGAATCCTCTGGTATGTTTCTAACTCTACCATTTGGGGCAAGTCAAAATGCTTTATAAGTGGAATACTGTGGCCATTAACCATTGCTCTGTCTGAGAATATCTTGATTTGCTGAAGAACATTTTCATACAACATGGAATTCTGTTTGCCAGCTATTTTATTTTAAAACATCAATTGAAAAAAAAAAATTGTGTAAGTTCAAGATCTACAACTTCATGATGTGATAGACGTATACATTATTACCACAATGCAACTAATTGACACATCTGTCACCATCCGTAGCGACCAATTGTGTGTGTGTGTGTGTGTCCCAGACTTTAAGTTCTGGGGCTTGAATGTGCATGATGATAACACTTGTTTTCTATCAGCAGTTGAGAGATGGTGCACCATTTCCTTGCAATGTCCTGGGTCTCTGATGAAAAGATTGTTCTCATTCTAATTGCTGTCAGCATACTGGTGGGAAGTCAGGTTTGCACTCTCCACCTCCATCAAGACCAAAGGGTGCGTGGTGGTTTTGGCTTTTATGGCATCAGGAAGTGGAGACGAGGCTAATCCCCTACTTGTCTGCAGAAGGGTCCCCCTGCCACCCTGGGAGCCTCATGGCTGCTGTGTGCTGCTGCAGATTGCGAACGTGCCCTTGATGTCTCCGACTCTCGTGAGCTTCCTTCATTAGATGAAATCTAAGCTCCTGAGATGGTCTCTGCAGACACTGGTGGCAGAGGTGAAAGGGTGCCCCTTGTCCCCCAGGGGGCTGGCATTTGCCCTCCCTACCTGTCCTCCGAGTCTCCCCAGGATGTCCTGGTGAGGGTGACTGTGGAAGTCTAGTTCGACACTCAGGACTTGAGGGCAGGGGTGGAGCTACAGTTTTCTCACAGTGCTTGGCTAGAGTAGCACAGCCATTGTTTAGCAGTTTGTGAGTTTCCATTGTTTTGTCTTTTCTCGTGAAGCTGCCCCTTTAATGACTGGAGTATCAGCATGCTTGGGGGCTCGGGTGGTCCTCAGTGGCATTTCCAGGGTGCGGGCTTCTTCAGCTTCCATCACAGACCTCATAAGAACGGTGCAAACCCAGGGAACACGCTATCACGCCATTCCCGGCACTAAGACTCTAGAGTCTTTTCTCTTTTTTAAAAGAATCGTTTATTTATTTGAAAAGCAGATTTACAGAGAGGTATGGACAGAGAGAGAGAGAGAGAGAGAGAGAGAGAGAAAGAGAGAGAGATCTTCCATCGCTGGTTCACTCCCTGAGCTGGGCAGATCCGAAGTCAGGAGCCAGGAGCTTCCTCCAAGACTCCCATGTGAGTGCAGGGGCCCAAGGACCTGAGCCACCTTCTGCTGCTTTCCCAGGTCACAGCAGAGAGCTGGATCGGAAGTGGAGCAGCTGGGACATGAGGCAGCTCCCCGATGGGAAGCTGGCACAGCAAGCCGTGGTTTTTACCCACTAAACCCCAGTGCCGGCCCCAAACCCAGAGTCCTATGTTTGTTTTACATGTATCGTATTTTTACAAAAGTAGGAGAAAGAGGAAAAGTGCTTCTCCAACTTCTTGGAATGCAGGTTGGTCAAAGTCTAAGTCACTCAGCTCCTAGCACAGACCATCTCAGCCCTGGGACTAATGTCTTCCTTCTCCATCTGTGGAAACGATTATGCTGTCTGTAAAGTAAGGGGTAGGAATCTAATTTTACTTAGTGGCAATAGTGTTGACGTGAAAATTCCTTCAAACTTAGAGTAATTCTGAGCAATGAAACAATTACCTAATTAAATGAAAAGAGATAAAATATTTAGGAGTGCAGATGTGCCTTAAAAATAACAACAAAAAAAGTGGAGCTGGCACTGTGGCGTAGCAGGTAAAGCCTTCACCTGCAGTGCCACCATCCCATATGGGCGCCAGTCGAGTCCTGGCTGCTCCACTCCCAATCCAGCTCTCTGGTATGGTCTGGGAAAGCAGTAGAGGATGACCCAAGTCCTTGGGCCCCTGTACCTGCATGGGGGACCCAGAGGAAGCTCCTGACTTCGGATTGGTGCAGCTTCCACCCTTGCGGCCATCTGGGGAGTGAATCAGAGAATGGAAGACCTCTCTCTCTCTCTATCAATGCCTCTGCCTCTCTGTAACTCCACATTTCAAATAAATAAATAAATAAATAAATCTTTAAAAAACCCTGTCCAGTTAATTCTCTGACTTGTTAATCTAGTCCTGGATTCTGTGTGGGTGCCAGCTTCTATTTGCATGAGGAACCTATTGGTTTGTGTATCCGGAGATGTGAGCCTAAGAGTATGTAGGAGGAAGAAATCCTTTAGTATTAAGTTTTTAACAACTGAGTAATTTGCATTGGATTTGCAAATTTTTTTGCAAAGTTTTTCTAACACTTAAAAAAATCGCCTATGGTAGTTTTCATACTCATTTCCTCTGTCCAAAATAATTTTATGACTAACCATGGCAGTGTTATGTATTTGTTATTTAATAGCTCTGCTAATGTAATTTGCCATAAAACAGGCAGAACCGGAAGTGAAGCAGTATAAGGTTTGTTATAATGAGCTTATTTTATCGCTAGTTTCTTCTAATGGGATTATAGTCTATAAATGATCCTGTTACCATAGCAACTGCCTTAAAAACCACCCTGGGCAGTAAATGCAATAACAACACCTGTGCACCATCATTCTGTTGGGTAGTTTATATTATTTTTGGCCCAACAAAAGAAAAGGACATCCAAAAAATAACGTATTTTTTTTTCAATCTTGATTTCTCATCACATTCATTCTCAATCTGAATCAGTAGTTCCATGTAGACTTAAGGAAAATTGAATAACCAAACATCCTGGCCCCTTCGCATAAGAAAAGCTTAATTTATTAAACTATTAAATTTCTCAGTGGAAGAAAGTAGCATATAAAAATGTTTTCCTAAATACGTTTTGGAACGTCTTGCCTTATGAAAAATTACCTGCGTTCTGCATTCACGTAAGCATGATGCAATGGGAGGAAACTATTTTCTGTGATAAAAACAATTTCTGTTAGATGTGAATTGAGTTTAGATTCATAAAAATAGTCTGACTTTAGTATTTGCCCTCTGAATTCAGTTTAACAATTTGGAATGTTACCTTCAAGTCTCTCATCTACAAGATGAAGACAAAGATTAGGTAGGAGGGGAAGAGATGTTACCAGAAAAAATGATGTCTAGTTCACAGCTTCATCCTTTGAATTCCTGCATTTCTGAGGATGGTGTAGGCTAGCTTGGGATTACTGGCAACTCCCTTCTCAGGCTGAAGCAGCGAGGATGTATTTCTCCCTTCATCTCTTTACGTGGTAAGTGTTGTTTGCCAGTAATGTGGTGGCAGTGGGTTCATTCACTCTCCAGGACCAAGCTGATGGAGACCCTGCTCTCTGGAATGGAAACCACAAAACAGAACAGGAGATTCAAGAACCAGCTCCTAAATGCCTCTTCCCAGCAGTCACACTGGTTGCTCAAATGGCATTAGGCAGTGTAGGTTGTACAGCCACACCTAACTACAAGGAAGGAGGGTAAAAGTGCAGTCCTGCATAGATTAGGAACAAGAGAGAGTCCATGTAGTGGTGAACAGGTTCCAAGTTTATCAGGCACAATATAATAGTTTCATGACAAAATGCTTTGTAAATAAATTGGGGAAATTTGAAATAATATTTTGAACATCAACTTCATTTGAGGGACTGTCACATATTATCAATTAAATTCTCACAATTATCAGAAGTTTCCCAATGCATAATGTGCTATGAAAATGCAGTGTGTTTTTCCATTCCAAACAAGCACTTAAAACATAAAATAATATACTTCTCTTACATGTGAACACCCAGGTTAGAGGTTCAGGGCTGGGATAATGGCTCTATAATCTTGAGGAATCCAATATTGCTCTGTTTTCTTAAATGCAGTGATGCTAGTTCATGGTTCAAGAGGGAAATACATGAATTAAGTGAACATCAAGAATAAAAACAGTAGGGGGATGGGTATCTTCTTTTCTTTGAATGGTGTAAGAAGAATTTATTTACAATAGATACACATGCACCCTGTTGGCTGGGTCGTAGCCCAAGGCCACCACTAACTCCAATGGAATTGGGAAATGTAGCCATCCACTGGTCAACTCCATCTGAAATGAACAAATCTATCACTGTTAAGGAGAAGAATAGATACAAGGAACAGCAGGATGAAGGATATGCCTATGTTCAACTCTCCAGTGATGAGCAGCAAACCTGTCATTCCAAGAATCTATCTCAGGGCCAGCACCGCTGCTCACTAGGCTAATCCTCTGCCTGCAGCGCCGGCACACGGGGTTCTAGTCCTGGTCGGGGCGCCGGATTCTGTCCCGGTTGCCCCTCTTCCAGGACAGCTCTCTGCTGTGGCCCGGGAGTGCAGTGGAGGATGGTCCAAGTCCTTGGGCCCTGCACCCCATGGGAGACCAGGAGAAGCACCTGGCTCCTGCCTTTGGATCAGCGTGGTGCTCCCACTGTGGCAGCCATTTGGGGGTTGAACCAATGGAAACAGGAAGACCTTTCTCTCTGTCTCTCTCTCTCATTGTCTAGCTCTGCCTGTCAAAAAAAAAAAAAAAAAAAAAAAAGAATCTATCTCACATGTCTTCTTACTCATTCCATGGAAACAGAAAGACCCATGTGAGGGATGCGTCTCACGTTTTCCGGTTGTGTGACCATCATCACTCGCTGACTCTCCTTCCCTTCTCCTTGGATCTAAATTTTTACTTCTCCTTAAGAATCCCTATTCAAATGCAATATCTTCTGTGAATGGCTCCCTTTTTCAACATTGTATTTGTTTTCTCCCTGGATTTCCCACTTCCCAATTTGCTTGTTTCATTTAGGCCTTGTATATGCTTTCTTCAGAATATTTTTGTTTTTTTATGATGCTTTGGAAGGTGAGATAACCAGGCAGAAATTCTGGAAACAAAGTTGCCTACTCTCTTTTCACTAAGAATACGAGTCTTTAATAAGTTAATACACCTTACGTGCATTCAAATTCACATTAAATTTGGAAATAGGAGGACAAATCATAATGATAAGTACAATAGCTAACATTTGTAAGTGCTTGTCCATGCTAGTCTCTTGGCAAGTATTTTACATGAATAACTGTATCTTTTCATGACAACAACATAAAGTGCTGATGGTATTATCTGTCATCTATAGTCAAGGAAACTCAAATCACAGAGAGTCAGAGACTTATACTTATTCATACCTTTATTTTTTTAAAAAGATTTATTTATTTATTTGAAAGGTAGAGTTACAGAGAGCAGAGGCAGAGAGAAAGAGGTCTTCCATCCGCTGGTTCACTCCCCATATGGCTGCAACAGCCAGAGCTGAGTGGATCCAAAGTCAGGAGCCAGGAGCTTCTTCAGGGCCTCCCACATGGGTGCAGGGGCCCAGGGACTTGGGCCATCTTCTACTACTTTCCCAGACCACAGCAGAGAGCTGGATCGGAAGTTGAGCAGCCAGGACTCAAACCAGCACCCTTACGGGATGCCGGCACTGCAGGCAGCGGCTTTACCCACTATGCCACAGTGCTGGCCCCTCATTCATACCTTTAGTAAACGGTTGGTGATGCAGTTTGATTCCAGGTATTTTATACTCCAGAGCACATTTGTGTGTGTGTGTGTGTGTGTGTGTGTGTGTGAAACTCACCTTTTTGTTTCACCAGAATGAGAATGATTATGTGAGAAGTGAATCAAAGTGTGGAATGACTAAATATCAGTCTGTTTAATATCATTTCCATTTATATCAATATTATTTCATTGTTAAGTTAAACACAACTAAATATGCAATTGACATTACAAGCGCCATAGCTGGCTGTAGAACGGCCAGCCCTGTAGCATTGCAGGTAAAGCCACTGACCGATGCCGGCTTCCCACCTGGGCACTGTTTTGGGCCCTGTATGCTTCACTTCCAATCCAGCTCTCTGCTAATGGCCTGGGGAAAGCAGCAAAAGATGGCCCTAGTACTCGGGCCCCTGCCACCATGTGGGATACCCAGATGGAGCTCCTGGCTCCCAGCTTCCACCTGGCCCAGCTGTTATTGCCAACTGGGGAGTAAACCAGCAGATAGGAGACTCTCAGTCCCTCTCTCGCTCTCTCCCGACTCTCTTCCTCCTCTTCTCTCTGCAACTCAACCTTTCAAATAAGTAAAAAAAAAGAATATATATATATATACACACTAAAAACAAAACAAAACAAAACAATCTAATGCTTGATCTCTTCTTTCTGAGACACTGCAAAGCCCTTAGTCAGGGGTTTCTAAAGGAACGTTTCCACCAAATCTTGTCTCCTTTCACTTTCACATCATCATTTAGTAACCTTTTCTGAACCCTCTGCATATGCCCTGTTGTATGCTGACCAATGCTGGTTTAAAATGAGAAGAAAAAAAAAAAAAAACACCAAAAAACAAAACAAAGCTCCTGCAGTGAGAGTTGCTATGCTAATTGCTGAAAAAGCTAGCAGGGTAGAATTGTTCCCAGAAACACCAGAATGCCTGCAAAAAATCTCTGTGCTGTGATGGTTCTGCTCACCACACATTTCCTGCCCAAGGTGGCAGTGACATTCACCTAGACAGGCGACCATGGCTGATGCGGTCACCTGTGAATTCCCAAGTGCACTCTGCTTGATCTTGGAGATGACCCGCCTTGACTCTACGGAGACAAAAATAGCTTCCAAACCCAGTGTTCCCTAAATACCTCTGAATGTTCTACTGCATTCTTTCTTTCAATGCCAGAGCTGAAGCAGCAGTATTAAAACCATTCATTTATGGTCTTCTCACAGGGAAAGTTTGACCTGCTAGATCCTTTAATAACTATTTAAGTGTGTTACCTTTTATCCCTGAATCCTGTCCTAGCAGAGGCCAAACTCCTTGAGGGAAGGGACTTTGGTTTTCAATCTGCATTTTTCCTGTTTTCCTCTGCTTCTCACTACCAACATCTTCTGTTAAATTTACCCTATATATTTCATCATTCTTTTTTTTTAAGAGTCCTGAGTTAATAAAAAGTTGGGGATGTGTCAGAAAGAGGAGCTATGTGTAGCTCTAGGTGATGATTGTAGTGTAAGGTTGTGGGTTAAACTGAATTTTAACAGACTTGATGATTTGTTAAGTCTCTTATGATAACTGCTTACTCTCCTTTGGTGGCTTATTAGCTGTTGTATACTACAGTATATAGTGTGTATATCCATAATTGATGCATTACTTAAAGTATTCCTACTTTCTCTTCCTTGGTACACTGCATTGCCATAGGGTTTTGTGCCAATTCTTCTAAAATATTTTTGTTTTTACCTAGGAAAAATTCTGAAGTCACCTATAAAGTCAAATGTAAACAATTAAACTTTACACAGTATTTCATATGGGTATACATTTGTGTGTGTATGCATGTGTGTTTGAATATCTTATATAATGTTTAAAAATACTACACATGAGTCTAATTTCAAATAATTATAGTTTTCAAAATGGCAGAATAATCAGGGATTTTTATTGCTTTCTGTATCATGGTAGTTTTCAGAATATTTAAAGTTTGATTGTTGGATATTGCACTCAGGTTTTGAAAAGATTCCTAGCAACTGAAGCTGAAAAATCAGACTCTTAACATCCTTAGAGAATTCAGCAGAGAAATGAGACACAGCATGGAGCAAGCTGGGAGTTTGTAATACATGACATTCCAAGATCATTAAGCTTTCCTTGGAGAATTAAACATTATCCAGTAAACTTGAAGGTAAACTGTGAAGAATGGAGGAAGCCACTTTTTCTCTTCCATTTTAATAGAATTCTCTAACAAGGCATTAGGATTTAAAATGCTTTAATTTGGATGGTCTTGTTAGTCACTGGAGACATCAAATACCAAATGCTAATTAGATCATAAGGTATAATAACTAGCTAGATGAAAATGCCAAAATATTAAAGGTTATTTAGTCATCTAGAATTCAGAGTTTTCCCCAAAAAGACAGGATATGTACTAGTTTTTCTCCAGAAGAAAAATGGAACTAAGGATGGTTTTCTATGAAGAAGAGTTACCTTATATTTACAGTGGGAAAAATGTCATGTACAATCATAAATATCCAATAGAGTAAGTTATTCTGGCAATATTTGATATTTATATCAGTGTACATTATAATTACTAACACACATCTATTTATATATATTATATAATTTTAAGTATAAAATTCACCCCAATAAATATATATGATAAATAATTTAAGCAATATTTTGGAAATATTGCATATTAAATCCAAGTAGCTATTATAATGTAAACTAACTACAGACAATTTTATTTAAAACATACTTCTGTATACTTCTAATCTGGAATAGCTAGATGTCTTTATAATAAACAGAACATCAAATTTGTACTCATTTGAAATATTCTTTAGAAGGTTGCCTTGTGCTGTAAAATATATACCCCAATACCATTTTTTAGTGAAAAATTTTGCAGCAAAGTCTGTCAAATAACTATTTTATTTGCCAAATCCCAACTGAAATGTAGGTAAGAGTGTTTGCCTACAGGTATGTGTGGCAGCATTATTTAAGTAACATGGCTTATTATACGTGAAACCTAGAATAAAAAAATATACTTACCTTCTCAACCTTCACTTGTTAAACGAAGCCATTATCTTATCATGTCAAGTTTGTGTCGTGAGAATGAATGTGGTATGTTAGGAACACAGTCTAAAACGTACTTACGATTCATTAGCAGTTATTATTTTTATTTTATAATTATTACTATTATTCTTAGTTGAGTACTTCAGTGACTTTTGTAAACTAGATTATTGAAGGGACTAGTCTTCATTGCAGTTTACCAAGTGCTGAGAAAAAAAAAACAAAAAGAAAATTGATATCTCATATTAAATCAAAGATTATCCAGAAAAATCACATAGATACTGTAGTTCCTCACTCATATTGTCAGAATTTAAAGTAAGGTGTGTGTTCCTCTGGCTTTGGTTTGGGGCAGTGGAAATCTCATTGTATCTACTTCATAAGATATAAAATTGGTGCACACGGAGTCATGTATCATCTCTCAGATTATAATCAAGTTGGAGGAAGTAATGAGAAATATGCCTAGCTGAGAAAACCATCATCCCCCTGTCTCAGGGCTGCCAACTCAGAAAAGGTATATAAACAAGCCTGCCCAGCACAGAAGTCCTTGTATTCTGGCAGAAAAAGAAACAGATGAAAAGTAATTTTAAAGATCATTAGTCCAAAACAAACCCATCCTCTGAGAGACTGGTTGGCACTCTAGGCAATTGCAGACTACAGGGAAGTTAATGAAAGAGATGTTTGGGTACAACTAATAAAATGTGGGGAGT
Organism: Oryctolagus cuniculus; assembly: GCF_051225735.1. Lineage (NCBI taxonomy): Eukaryota > Metazoa > Chordata > Mammalia > Lagomorpha > Leporidae > Oryctolagus > Oryctolagus cuniculus. The sequence continues at coordinate 171,420,380 of NC_142870.1, read as the reverse complement.
AAAGTTGGGAGACATAAATAATACTCATCCTTAACTTGGAGATGCTGATAAAATAGAATCATTGGTGCTTGTACCAAGGGAAGTTGTCAATAATTATAAGGACAGAAGAGCCTCAGTCAACTTCTTCAGACAACAGCAAACGTGTAACTACATTTTTACAAACACTAAGAAAGAGAATATTTACAGGTTTTTATGTCTGGGTATCGACCTTCCTTCCTTCTTTGTATCCTGGTTGTTTTTGTTGTTCTACTTTGTTTCCTCTCCAGCTCTTTTCTTTTCTTCTGGTGTACCCAACAAGTACATGATAAATTCCACATAATGAATTCCTTCTGTTTGAAATATCTGAAGTTGTTTCTACAATAATCATGACCTTGATTGCACCATTACTTAGTACCTGAAGCAGGCTTCCAAAGATTGATTTCCAATTAGATACTAAAATGATTGACAATAAATTGAAATATTACCCACCCAGTTGCCAATAGAAAATGAGATACTAGGTGTAATTCACAACATTCAGTAACATAGAAATTAAATTATCATTTGTGTTTGCTCAAAATACTGTTCACATTGGGATAGGGCTTTCAGATACCAAGTGTTTTTTATTCTTGACTATTATAATATGATTACCACAAGGATTTTGTGATGTTTCAATGTATCTGGTTAACCAAAGAGCTTATAAAAAGAAATCACAAGAATGATCTCAAGACATGGTCAGAAAATTATAGACCTTCTATAGAATCTTCAAAAAATATTGTGACACATACTTTGAAAATCAGACCACAAGTTGAATATTGCATGTGTAAAATTTAAATATGTACATGTATTTTTAAATAGATTTAGGTATTTATTTGACAGGTAGCATTACAGAAAGTGAAAGGGAGAGACAGGGAGAAAGGTCTTCCTTCCGTTGGTTCACTCCTCAAATGGCCTCCACGGCCAGAGCTGTGCCGATCTGAAGCCAGGAACCAAGTCCTTCTTCCTGGTCTCCCACGTGGGTACAGGGGCCCAAGGACTTGGGCCATCTTCTACTGCTTTCCCAGGCCATAGCAGAGAGCTGGACAGGAAGAGGAGCAGCCAGGACTAGAACCAGCACCCATATGGGATTCTGGCTCTGCAGGTGGAGGATTAACCTACTGTGCCATGGCGCCAGCCCCATGTACATGTATTTTTAAAAATTTTATTGAAATACTATATACTTACCAAAAATGCACGGAAGTGTACGAATAAGTGAGTTTTTTATCTGATCACACTCATAACAACCAGCACCCAAAATTAAGAACAAAGCACTACCAGTACCACAAGGTCCTCCTATTCCCCTCTCCATTCCTTTTTTTTTAGTTTATGAAATAAGAGTATATTGTCACTTGCAGTTAAATATATATTGAATTCAGGTTCACAAGTTTAAAAATTGTGTCAATTTAAGAAGATTTGGAATCCCCAAAAATCTCTTTGAGCCTTCCTCATCATGTCTGAATAAATTAACCTTCTCTTATTTGAAGATCCCATGTTGACCTCATAAGAGACACTTTTTTTTTTGTAAAAAGAAGCCTATTTTTCTCACCTTGAACCTCCACACACCAGTGTTGAGAGCCTAATTAGAGTAGAATTCTAGTACACCATCAGGGATGGAGGGTGAATACAAAGTCCATATGGAGAGAGATACACTGGATGCCACAAGAAACACACAACTGTTCCAGTCTGTATTTTCAGAAATGTGTGCTGAATGTGTGAAAATACATTCTAGGAATGCATGTCAAATAAGACACAGCAGTGAATTTGTATAAAATATAAAATGGGTTTACATATCAGGCATTCTTGAATTAATAGTGAGCTAAGCAGTAAAAAGTTGCTCTAGCAGTTTACTTAGTTAGTTGATTAAAATATGGACAAACTACTTTCCTACATTAAAGAAAAGTAAGATACCACAATGCCACAAATTCTGTGACAAAACATAAGAGAGAGGAATATCAAGGTTTAGTATAACAGGAAAGTCAGAAAGAAAATGTATTATGTGGGACTTACACACTCACCTGTCAAATACTTCCCAGAGGTTCATCTCATAACAAAAACATGCATTAATGGAGGGAATGCTGGCACCCTGTAAATCATCGTGGTGGCTACTTTCTGTAGATGGGAGATGCTGTCAGGAGAGCCTGCTCTTGAAGTCAGTTATCTCATCTTAATTAGGCAATGAAATCCAAGAGCATCAGAGATCATTTGTAGCTTTTAACTGCAAGATATAACATAGGATCGACTGTAAAGATAAGTACAGTCTTACGCAATTTTTGCCTGAAGAGATCATTGGCATTGATTGATTAGAGTATCCCAAGAACAAAGAACTAAAACTGAAAACAAAGAAATACACTAGAGTACTTGCTTTAAAATCCTTCCTCACATACACCCTTTGCTCCAGAATCTATAAGAGGAAGGGATATTGCACTGAAGGCGTTGCTAATGGGGTTGCTTTGCTTTCAAGCTTCTGTCTGCTTTGTACTACAAGCTGTAGTCACTGCTATAGCTCTTGTCTCCTGAGGATACGGTTGTACCATACACTGTCCTTCAACTCTCTAATAGGTCCCATGCATCTCATTGTTGAAGGGAAAATGGAACAACTTTCAAGTCCATTTTGTGTTGAACTAGATGATCATAATACATTTCAAACGTTTAGAAAGTTTTCAGAAAATTCCTTGTATTTTATCTACAAATAGAATACTCATTTGTATTTCCTATCAGGATAGTTGAAATCAACACTAGATGTCCATGCCTCACAGGCAAGGAGATACAGGTTGAAGTCAATTTGCTGTCACCAATTTTCAGGGTCAATGAGACTTTCTGATGAATGATCTGAGTCAAGTGTAGAGTTTAGCATCGGTAGAACTGTTTTAACTCAACCTAATTGTTCTAGACTTATGTCCAGTGTGTGTAGGCAGTGTTTTCCTGTTCTCAATTCTAAAGAGGGTGCCAATACTCCAGCTCCATTTGTTTTGGCTCATTTCACTATAAAAATGTCTCTGTTGCTGAAGACCATCAGCAAATATCATACAAGAATTCCCTCTTTGACTCATTTTAAAAAGTAGTTAATGTTTTAACTAAGACAAAACAAAAATGGATAAACTAAAAACCAAACCACATACAGTTTACATAAATGTGTGCTTTACAATGCATGTAAAGGCCTGGTGTTTCTCCAGTCCAAAACATTTCTATCAATCCCTGAACTTGAGAAGAAATGAACATAACCAAAGAAAAACACCAAAACAACCAAATAAATGCAAACTTTCCAAATCACCAACACCCAATTTCTTCATAGCTACAAAGCATTAGTTTCTCCAGTTTCATACTCTCACACTTCTAATCATCCTATATATTTGCAAATATATTATGTGTGTCCACGTAAATTGGATATACAAATGTATGTGAAAACTGATATAGACTGTATGTCTTTAGAGAAAAACTAAAGATTTTGTGTTGTAATTAATGATTATTAGGATTAATTACTCTGTGTATCTTAGATCTGTGTGTTTAAAATAGCAATGCAGGCGATATATTGCGTACATACATACTGATCATAAGTAGAAACAATTAGCTTTAGTATATACACATGATAAAGTAACTTAAACAAGACAGAAGTGTTCACTATAATTTTATTTTTTCTCTGTACAGTTAACATTATATGTGAATACATGTATCTGTGTGTAAATGTGTACATGTGTATATCAATCTTAAAAATACATTTACTGAGCCCATAATATTTAGTATATTGCAGATGACTGTAAACCATCCTTGAAAAATAAAGATGAATAAAATGTCCACCATTCTTTTCCTGAACAAATATTTAATGGAAGGTGAGGGATGGGAAAAGATCAGACAGAGAAAAAAAAATATAGCCCAAGTAATATGACCCATAGGTTTAGAGGACAGAGTGCTGGGAGCATGGTGGAAAAACACATAATGCAATGCTAAAGGGAGCACAAATAGGTCCTTTGGTAGGTGACACTGGAGTGAAGTCTCGGAGGAATGTTCTGGGTTGCATCTTGTATGTCTGCATAGCCTGGCTTCTGTAAATCTGGGTGTTTGTGTCAACACACACACATACAAGCACTTCAGCCAGACAGAAAGATTCATCTCTATCATTTAACCTGTCCATTTGCCACCATGCAGGACAGAGAAGGCTGTGTTCGCACAAATGGGCTTGGTAATATAAACAACTTAATTGAAACGGCTGGTCCCGAGGAGCTCATCTCGGAAGGATAATGCTTCCTGCTGGAGTTCGAGATGGTATAAAATGCATCAGTATTAAATCTTTGACATAGGCAACTCTGTTCCCTTTGGTTTACAGCTGTTTTAGGAGATGCAGCACCCATTTGCTTTTATCATTCCTCTGAAACTGCATTAGAGAAATTACAGGGTATTATCAAGATAAGAAAATAATTGCATTTTAATTTGACATGAAGGTTTCTTCAGAGAATAAAGTGGAAATTGGATCAAGAGAGAAGACTGAGAACACATGTCTACCTACCTCCCACGTACAATCACAGGAAATGACAGAAAAGAAATTTCAGAAAAGTTGGCATCTGTTATAAAACTGGTCAGCAGAAAAGGAGTGCAAAATGTGCCTGAATTCTTCTGTTCTGTATTTTTTTAAAGATTTATTTTACTCATTTGAAATGCAGAGCAACAGAGAGAGAGGGAGACACACGGAGAACAACAGATCGTCCATTAGCTGATTTGCTTCTGCCAAAAGGCTGCAATAGCCAGGGCTGGGCAGGCCAAAGCCAGGAGCCAGAAGCTCCAGCAGGTCTCTTGAATGGGATGCAGCGGCCCACGTTCTTAGGCCGTCTTCCACTGCTTTCCCAGAAGCACTAGCAGGGAGCTGGATCAGAAGTGGTGCCACCAGGACTGAAACCAACACTCCCATATGGGATGCCAGAGTTTCAAGCAGAACCTTAACAAGCTGTCTCACAATACTGGCCACCTCTTAAAAAAAGATTGATGTATCTGACAGGCAGAGTGACAGAGAAAGAGAGGGAGAGACAGAGAGAAGTGGGCCTTGCATTCTGAGAAATTCCTAAAAGACTAAAAGCATACCATGATACACTTTTGGAGATACAAAACTAATGGGTCTGATCTGAAACCCAATGCAGGGGACCGCTGTGCAAAGTATACTTGGTTCAGGACCCCTCCACGCTCGGAGTGTGAGTGAATTCAAGGAGCAAAAGGGAGAAGTTCTGCAGCCCTCTGAGTAGTGTCCACAACAGCATTCCCAAAAAGATGGATTCACTGTACAACCGTCTTCCATCTTCACTTCCTATGCAGGCCTTAGGGATTTATGTGCTCTGACTAAAGCAGACACTGTCTGTCTTAAAATTGAGAGGTTGGGTAGGGTGTCTTGGTGCAGCCAGTTAACTGGTTGTTTGCGATGCCCACCTCCCATATGGGAGAGCCAGTTTGAATGCCAGTTACCCTGCTTCTGACACAGATTCCCGCTAATGTGCTGAGGCAGCAAAAGATGGCCCAAGTACTTAGGTTCATGCAAGACATTTGTGAGACCAAATGAAGTTTGGGGACCTGGCTTCAGACTGACCCAGATCCAGCAGCCTTTTGAAGAGTGAACTAGTGAATAGAAGATTCTCTCTCCCTCTCTCTCTCTCTCTCTCTCTCTCTCTCTCTCCCTACCATCTGTATTATTCTGCCTTTTGAGTAAATAAATCTTTTTTAAAAAAATTGGGAGGCAGGGCAGAGAGTTTCCCAGCCCCTACTAACTCCTACCATGCACCTAAATTTCACATCATTTATAATCAAAGGTAACATCTAAAGAATGGATCAGGAATTCCAAAGTGCCAATATGAGCAAATAGTTGGTAACTATAAAACTCAGAATGCCAACACCAGGGGAAAAAGAGTCTCTAAGCAGATAGAGAAACTAACACCAACAGCAACAGTTGAGGCAGAAAACAGAATAATTAGCGGGGAGCTTATCATGCAGTGTAGTGCAATAACACAGTTCAGGAAATTTGCATGCTTGAAAAGGTAATTATTCATTATTTTATGATATAAAAATGGAACCAACTAAAATAAAAATTTAAACAGATGGTTTCAATGACAAAAAAGTGGCTAGAGAATGGATTGATTATCTAGGACACTGAGCCCAGTGATCAACCTTGAATGAAGCATGAAAACAACAAATAGATGGAAAATATAACAGAAAAAACGTGTACAAACACAGAACTTACATGAGGAAGTTCTAACATCTGTGTGTTGTGAAGCTCCAATAGATAATGAAGAAAGTATGCAAACAGAAAAATACAATGAATGCAATTTTCCCTATTGTTTGAAAGAGTTCGTGAAGCTCTTATGAGTATTCATGGAGTAGGACTACTTAAAAACATTTGAGAAAGAATTAGATTGCAATGTGAATAGACTACAATATTTTAAAAGTTCTGAATAAAGAATTTAAAGTGGAAATAACAATGTGGAAATAAAAACTACAAATCAAGTGCAAAGGCAAGATGAAGACAATCATGAATTCCACGTCTCATGCACTTAACTCCAGTTTTTTTTTATGCTTGAAAAAAAAATTCTCACATGCTTTCTGAATACGTAAAATTTACATTCAGAATATAATACAAATATTTAGAGGATAATAGTTTTATTGTTAAAGAGCTAATATTTGTAAATATATGGAAATTATAAACTTGAAATCTTTAGATGTTAACTCTTGAAATGTAAGAAAGGTTGAATATTATTTCAAAATGCTTAATGGGTAGATCAATATAATCATTAAAAGACCATAGAGGACAGGTTTTTAATATGACAGGCAGAGGCTGATAGAGAGAGAGAGAGAGAGAGAGAGAGAGTTCCATCCACTGGTTCCCTCCACAGGCCAGTGCTGGGAGCTGGGAACTCAATCCAGATCTCCTAGGAGGATGACAGGAACCCAATCACTTAAGCATCACTGTGGCCTCCCAGGGGGTCTGCATTGGCAAGAAGCTGAAGTCAGAGCCAGAGACCCCCAGGCACTCCAACAAAGGATGCAGTGTCTTCACTAACATCTGCTAGGCTTCAACCACCCACTCAGGACATCAGTCCAGCAAGTCCTGTGCTGTTCTTTCTACAGACATGTCTGCTGCTGCTCCACTTGAAGATCAATAAAGGGTGGCCTGTCTATTACTCTGAGGATATTGAAATGACTGTGAATCTATTTTGGGACTGGCACAGCAGGTTTAGCGGCTGCTTGGGACAGCAGCATCACATATTAGAGCACAGATAAGAGTGTCAGTTAATCCACTTCTGATCCAGCTTCCTGCTAATATGCCTTGGATGGCAGGCTGGATGGCCCAAGTGCATGGGCCCCTGCCACCCATGTGGAAGACCTGGATGGAAATCCAGGCTCCTAGCTTCAACTTGGCCCAGATCTGACTGTTGCAGTCATTTGGGGAGTCAACTGGCAGATAGAAGATCTCTCTCTCTTTGTGTCTCTCACTCTCTCTGTGTCACTCTGCATTTCAAATAAATAAATGATGTTTTTAAGATTTTTTTTTTTTTTTTTTTGTATTTGAAAGGCATGGTTACAGAGAGAGAGAATCTTCCATCTGCTGGTTCATTCTCCAAATGACCACTATGTCTGCTGCTGGATCAGACAGAAGCCAGCAGATTCTTTTGGGTCTCCAACTTGGATTCAGGGACACAAACTCGTGGGCCATTCTCTGCTGTTTTCTCAGGCACATTAGCAGGGAGCTGCATTGGAAGTGGAGCAGCTGAGACTTGAACTGGTGCCCATATGGATTGCCAGTGCTGCAGACGGTGGCTTAACCCACTAAGCCAGTGCTTTGGCCTCAAATAAATAAATCTTTAAATAATAAAAAATAATTAATTAACACCTGTTTGGATGATAAAGACACAATGGATTTAATCGAAGCATTCCATGTTATAAACTAAAATGTAGGGAAAGTATCAGCTACTGTCTTTGATAGTTTAAGAATAGTTAACATACAACAACCTGGTGGATGATTTTCTTTAACATCAGCACCAAAGTTCAAGAAGTTAAAGTCTTTCCAACAACCATCATCACCTTTGGGAACTTCAGTAAACTTATAGTAGAATATTTGTGATTATTGTGTGCAGGGACTTAGCGGTCCCTGGAGAATACAGGGCAAGGGTTGTGATTTTCCACAGCCTTCCTGCCACTTTCTCAGCCTGCCTGACATGCAGGATCACCATAAGGTGTGACCCTGGCCAACCTCTCTTTACTCTCGCACAGCCCTTACTGATGGCTACAACCCTCTTGGTGTTATGCTGATAAGGAAGTCTCTAATAGTTCATGGAAAAATGGAATTACATGATAAAAATGTAAAAAAATAATCTTTGTTCCTCAATATAAGCATCATCAAGTTCAAGACACTTCTGTTTGCTGTCAGAAATCTAGTTCATTTTGAAACCTGAGATCCCTTGGGATTTTGCCATGTCAATGCAGGTTTTTTTTTTTTTTTTTTTTTTTTAACATTGTTAACTGAAGAAAATTAGATGCCCTTTAGAATTTTAAGATTGGGAATAAAAGAAAACAGAAATCAAATGGAGCTCAAATCAGGATTGAAAGTCAGATACCTAATGATTCCTCATTAAAACTGCAAGACGGTCCTCATTCGGCAGGAGAAATAAGCAAGAACATTGTTAGGATGGAGACTCTCTGGTGAAGAGTGTTTTTCTGCTAATGCTTTGGCTAAGTCTCTCAAAACACTCTCACAAAAAGCAGATGTTCCATTCTTCGGCCTTCCCAAAAGTCAAGATGCAAAATGCTTAAAGCGTCCAAAAAAAAAACAAACAAACAAACAAACAAAAAAAAACAAAAACAAAACAAAACAAAACAAAAAAAAAAAACAAAACAAAAAAAGCCATCGCCATGTAATTGGCTCGTCACTGCGTCACTGTTGCCGGGGCTTGACCATTTCCGCCCCTTGGCCGTCAGTGCTTTGGTTTGCTTTGTTTTCAGGATCATACTGCTAAAGCCGTGTTTCCTATCTGGTTATCATTGTTACGATAAATGTTTCAGGCACATGTTCCAATTTGTTGAAAATTTAAGTTGAAAGATCTTTTCTTCTCCATAACTGATCTGCATACAGAGTTTTGAACCAAAACTTCACTTTACTGTAATTGGGGAATTATATAAACTGAATGTATGGGATTGGCTATTGTTTCTGCTGTTAATTATTAGATTTTTTTCAAATTAGCTATGAAAACATTAATGTTGTCCTCACAAATGGGTATGGATGGCCTATCACCTACCACCAGGGGATTTTTGAACATCATATTTCCGTCCTTCAAAACAGAGACCCATTTGCAAACTGTTGACTTCTTTGCAGCATTGCCCTTGTGAAGTTGTTTTTTTTTGTTGTTTGTTTGTTTTTTTCGACAGGCAGAGTTAGACAGTGAGAGAGAAAGAGAGAGAGAAAGACAGAGAGAAAAGTCTTCCTTTTTCCATTGGTTCATCCCCCAAGTGGCTGCTACAGCCAGCGCACTGCACCAGTCTGAAGCCAGGAGCCAGGTGCTTTCTCCTGATCTTCCATGCAGGTACAGGGCCAAGGGCCTGGGCCATCCTCCACTGCACTCCCAGGCCACAGCAGAGAGCTGGACTGAAAGAGGAGCAACCGGGACAGAATCCAGTGCCCCAACCGGGACTAGAACCCGGGGTGGCGGCACCACAGGTGGAGGATTAGCCTAGTGAGCTGTGGCGCCGGCCGCCCCTGTGAAGTTTTGTAAAGCTTACATGATTTCACCATTCTCCTACCAAAGCTTCATCATAAACTTCATATTTGTTCTTCCTTCAATTTTCACAAATTTCATGTTGTTCTTTGAGACTGTCTCTCCAAACTGATGATTTACTCTTGTTAGTGCTTCTAACTAGATCTGATTATTTCGAGTTTATTTTCCTGCCTCTCTCTCCTGGGTGGTCACACACCCAGGCTTGTAATGGTTAGTATCAACTCAATAGTGTACAACATGTTTTCTTTTTGCTGGGACCCACCTCAATATAGCTGTTCTGTGGTCTGAACTGGTAACGTCTCGCATGGCATACCTGATGTCCTCTATAGGATCCCAGTGCTACACACATTTGTTGGGAAGTCCTAGATTACAAACAGCATGAGAGGTCAGCAAGGAAGGACCACATTCATGTGATGCTCTGTAGCACTGCTAACCTAGATCTGCCGTGACTTTGGGTCTCCATTCTGGCAAGAAGTTGGAATCCACTCTTCCGGAGCTTCAAGTCAACTTCCAGTCAGCTCAGTTTGACTAAGCACCTTTGACAGAAATAAATATTTTTAAAATAATAGAATAGCATCATTTTTTAGGATTTTAGAAACCTTTTATTTAATGGGTATAAATTGTATGAGTACATTTTTAGAAATACAGTGATTCTTCCCATGATACCCATCTTCCCACTCCCCTCCTCCCGTTCCCAGTCCCATTCTCCATTAAGATTCATCTTCAATTAACTTTATACACAGATCAACTCTATATTAAGCAAAGATTTCAACTATTTGCACACACACACACACACATACTAAATATAAAAAACTGTTTGAGAACAAGTTTTGCAGTTAAATCTCATAGTACGACCCATTAAGGACAGAGGTTCTGCATGCAGAGTAAGTGCACAGTGACTCCTGCTGTTAATTTAACAATTAACACTTACCTATGATGTCAGTGATCACCTGAGGCTCTCGCCATGAGTTGCCCAGGCTATGGAAGCCTTTTGAGACCACAGTGTCTGTCAGCATTTAGGCAGGGCCAAAGGCAAAGTGGAAGTTCTCTCCTCCCTTCAGAGAAACGTACATCCTTCTTCGACGGTCCCTTCTTTCCATTGGGGTCGCATTCACTGAGATCCTTCATGTAGAACTATTTTTTTTTTCCCCACAGTGTCTTGGCTTTCCATGCCTGAAAAGAATAGCATCATTTTAAGGTGGCAAGTGTTCTTCTCCAGCTATTCCATTGCTAAGCGTTGACATTTAGGGAGTTCCTGATTGTCACAGTCAAGGGCAGCTCTTCCTAGTTTCACATGGTTCACCTTTCATCCACTTGACCTTGCAACTGTATGACACAGTTGCCTCAGGCTTTTCCTCAAAGTTTCCATTGCCCTCTAATCCAAACATCACACTCTTGGTTTTTGTACTTCTTTCTCTATATTTTGCATATCATCTATAAATTATTACATGACCCACTAAAGATTAAACTTCTCTGCTCTAGAATTCAATGCAGTGAAACTGGATTTAGGGCATGATTTTATATTCAGTGTGTGACCTCCTGAAAAGCAGTTCCATAGCTACTAGAGCCTCAATAAATATTTTCCAATAAATACATTGCTTTACAGCGAAACTTTGACCAAATCTGTAGGGAGGAAACTGAATTTAATAATGAAACTGGTACACAGACATTGCTGTTCACCAAGAGCAGGCTTATTCTTTCTCTGTTTCATACGCTGTTTGGCAGGCACTGAGGGGCTGCACTACAGGAACGTCTCAGAGTGCACACCATCGTACTCCTCAGTACGCAACAGGCTTATAGACATTGAGGATGTTATCAGACACCAACCACTCTTCCCATTATTGCACAGCACATCTCAGGGTAACATGGACAGTGTCGTGTCAGACTACTAAAGAAATCGGGCTCATCACCTTGTGCATTGATAACCGCTGCAGCTGGTTACAGTTGGGACAATGAAGAGAACCACTGCTGTTCAACATACAGCTGCATTTAACACGTAGCAGTTGTTAAGGGTACTGCTGCTGATACCGCACAGTGTTCTTTGTGTGGTGACCAACACAAAAAAAGTTTGTGATTACAGAGTGGATTTAAATTACGTGGGTTTTTTCTTTTGCAAAAATTAAAGGAAAAAAAGAAAAGAAGGAAAGAGGGGAATTGAGGGTGGGAGACAGAAAGGGAGAGAATTATGGATACCCACTTAGAATTTTACCTATAAAATACATGAAATATGTTCTCTTATATTGATGAAAAATTTTAAAAAGTCAACAAAAATATTACTTGATTAAATTTAAATAAAACTTCCTGCTTTTTAAATGTCACCATAAGGAAACAAAGATTGTTGCAATCCATAGAGTTATTGCACAGAATTAACAAAATAATTTCAGTGCCAGCACTGTGGCATAGCAGGTTAAGCTTTCACCTCTGGTGTGGGTTCAAGTCCTGTCTGCTCCACTTCTAGTCCAGTTCCCTCCTAATGTGCTTGGGACAGTAGTAGAGCATGGCCCAAGTGCATGGGCCCTACGGCCACATGGGAGACCTGAAAGAAGTTCCTGGTTCCTGGCTTCTGATCAGCCCATTCCCGGCCATTGTGGCCATTTGGGGAGTGAACCAGCAGATGAAAGACCTCCCTCTCTGTCTCTCCTTTTCTCTCTCTGTAACACTGCCTCTCCAATAAATAAATAAATGTTTAAAAATATTTTCTACATATAAATTTTTTTTGACAGGCAGAGTGGACAGTGAGAGAGAGAGAGAGACAGAGAGAAAGGTCTTCCTTTGCCGTTGGTTCACCCTCCAATGGCCGCCGCGGCTGGCGCACTGCGGCCGGCGCAACGCGCTGATCCGATGGCAGGAACCAGGTACTTATCCTGGTCTCCCATGGGGTGCAGGGCCCAAGCACTTGGGCCATCCTCCACTGCACTCCTGGGCCACAGCAGAGAGCTGGCCTGGAAGAGGGGCAACTGGGACAGAATCCGGCGCCCCGACCGGGACTAGAACCCGGTGTGCCAGCGCCGCAAGGCGGAGGATTAGCCTAGTGAGCCGCGGCGCCGGCCTCTACATATAAATTTTAAAAAGACAGATATTCCAACTTAAGAAAAAAAAGACTAGGAATAGAAAGCAATTGTAGCAGAATATTAAGAGCTACAAATCTTGGCTTAGGAGTCTAAAAAAAAGATCATCAATGTGTTCCTCAAACAAAGCCTAGAGCTAAATATGTGGTACCTTAAGCAATGACGTAGCCACTTGTGTGTCATCCGGTTCTGCCTCATTTTTATGTTATCCCTTTTATTTCAATTTTTTCATTCATTTCTCTGTGCTTTTCATTCTATCTGAAGACACACATCTCACAAAGACAGGTTATGAATAAATAAATTCATAAAAATAGCCAAGTAAATGAGTTAAAATTGAATTTATTATGTTGGAAAACTTTATATCCCTGGGAAGTCTTTTGAAGCATGTAAGACAGTTTACATTTATAACACTCTGAGCATGCTCCTGGCAGTTTTTAAGGCACCAATAACCAAGGGATGAATGTTCCATTCACCCTTGAATTATCTCCTTTTTCTTAATATAAGCAGTTAGTCCCTTGTCCACATTCATATTTTAAGATATGAAATCCATGTCTAATATCCTGAAAATAATTTAATTGCTTAACATAGCTCATGGATGAGCAAAGCCATATTTCGAGCCCCCACCTCCGTGTCTGTGCTGCGGTGGGTGGTTTCCTTTCAGAAAACATCAGGTTAATAGTCCTAGTGGTCAGAGCTGTGGCTTTGTGGATCAGCTTCCGCACACACACTCCCCGGTGGGTCTAAGCTAGGCTTTCTGTTGGAGCTTGGGAAACTGCTCATTAGCCAAGGATATTTGGAAAAAGTTATTTTAATGAGCGCTGTGAGACATGATGCAAATTTGCCTATGGATGGGAGAAAAAGAATTTCAAAGGACTTAATGACTTAGCATTACGGAGTTACCCTGATCTGAGCAGCAGTCTGCCATCACTTTTCTTAGCCAATTCCCCGAGAGTTCAGGAAGCAAAGCAGCTCCAGACCATGCGACCACTCTTGTGACCAGAGCATCTCCTGTAAGAAGAATAAAATGGATGCAACTGGAAACCATTATGCTTAGTGAAATAATCCAGTCCCAAAAAGACAAATACCGTATGTTTTCCCTGATATGTGATAACCAATAGTATACCAAAAATGTAATGTAGTGGAGTGGAATTCACATTTTGAGATTTGATGATTACTTATGGTGTTTTTTTTTTCCTCCTTACTATTTGTTGAATTTTTGTGAGTGCAGGGATAATCTTATGAGTACAAAGTAAACTGAAAGTAGATCATTGTAAAAGTTAAGGGAGAGAATAAGAGACGGAGGAGGAGGAAGTGTGGGAGGGAGGGCAGGAAGAGAAATATCACTATGTTCTTATATATACAGATGTATATATAAAATTTGTTTACCTTAAATTTAAAAAAAAAAGACAGGTTAGCTATTTTATTAAAGATTTATTTATTTATTTGAAAGTCAGAATAACACAGAGAGAGGAGAGGCAGAGAGAAAGGTATTCCATCCGCTGGTTCACTCCCCAATTGGCCGCAACGGCCGGAGCTGTGCTGATTCGAAGCCAGGAGCCAGGAGCTTCTTCCAGGTCTCCCACGTGGGCCATCTTCTACTGCTTTCCCAGGCCATAGCAGAGAGCTGGATTTGAAGTGAAGCAGCTGGGACTTGAACCAGCGCCCATATGGGATGCCGGCGCTTCAGGCCAGGGCGTTAACCCACAGCACCACAGCGCTGGCCCCAACGTTAGCTATTTTGTGAGAAGAAAAGAATGGCTAATGCGTCCTCTTTTAGAGGCAGGAAGTCACACGTGGGGGCAGCTGCTGTGATCCCCGATGCCCGAAAGAATCCATTCTAGCCGTACCTGCCCTCTCATTACTCAGATAAGTTGCTGAAGTGAGAAAGATCATCTCGTATCTCAGTCGCATACTCTCTGGGTGTGAGCATATTGATATCAGTTCTGCATGTACAAGTTTTGCACAAATCCAAAACCACCTTCGTATTATCTCATTTGACACTCTCCATCAGCCTTAGGATGAGGCAGGGCTAGGCACCTTTCCAGATAAAGGGCAGATATTCAGAATACACGCAAATAATAAGTACGCCTCTCTGCACTTCCTCCCTGCACCGTTACCTCAGCATCTACAGAGACCAATTAGAAACCACCCAGCTTTCTTATCTTTCTCTTTTCCCCACATCCTTAAAGCTCATCTCTCCATCCCCACACGACGACTCTACATTATTTTCTGGAATACTCCTTTTCTGTCTTAGTCATTCACAACAGTTTACTTTCACTAAGTTCTGATCTCATTTCACCAAACTTTTACAATCTTTAATAGTTTCCCAAACAATGGTAAAAAGTTTCCCCTCCACCTCATCACTTGAAATTGTGCCCCCTGCTCACTCCTCTGCCAAGTGGGACCAGATCCATCTGTAGATTCAGAACCTGCCATACACAGTCTGTTCACTAATTGTTTTCACATTTTCTAGCTCTGTGCAACAAATTACCAGAAACATACCAGTGTAGAACATGCATTCCTCGTCTGACGTTTGTGAGAAGTCCAGCTGGGCTCAGCCTGGTATTCCAGTTAGTGTTTAAAAGGCAAAATCGAGCTGTTGATGGGGTTACACTCCTTTCTGGAGCCTGGGGGAAGAACACACTTCTGTGCTGATTCAAGTCACTGGCAGTTCAGGGCCTTGAGGCTGTAGCCTAGGCCTCCGTGCTCCCACCCAGCTGAGGCCCCAGTGTCATGTTGAAACCCTTCTTCCTTCAGCTTTCTCTGTCTTCCTCTTCTCCTGCAACTCTGAGTTCAGCAAGCACAAACTTCTCTGCTTTGAAGGACTCATGAGATTAGGTAATTCAATATAATCCGGAATAATCCCTATTTGAAGGTCCGTAGTCTTCATTTCATCTGCAAAGTCTCCTTTAATGTAACACATTCATTGATTTAAAATCTAAGGCATCAACACTGGTAGGGGTAGCAGTTGTCATTCTGCCATAGTGTTCATGAAATTATATCAAAGTGGCTGGCTCCTCCCTCTTTTTTAAACTAGCAAATTTGTTTCCCAAAATAGCCTCAACAGGTAATTTCTTCTTCTCTCAATAAATACCTTCTATAAAAGCACAGAAATCCACTGAACTTTTCTAGATATTTCATTTCTTAAATTAAAAAAATGTATAGTTAAGAGCATAGTTTATATCTACTAATATACCACAAAACTCAGCTGACTGTATGATGTTAATTAACATGTAATCTTTCCACATTTCCTAGTTTCTCGGTAATTTATGCATTGTAAAATATGTATTATTTTCAATATGTAGGATGATTGATCTGTATTTATGACAGTCTGTTAGGTAGGTATCATTATCTTCATTTTATGGATGGATGAGAGAATTGGAAGGTTAAGTGACTTGCTAATGTCAAATAACAAACAAGAGTAACTTTGAAATAGAAATATATGTCTGAGGTTGTAGTCTTTCCTCACACTGTTTTCACATACTTTTCTTGCAGAGAATAAATCCTATTTATAATTTCTGACTTATTGTAATCATTTATTTATGTGAAAACCATGCAACAATAATGAAGAATGCAAAGTGATATCATCAAACTCGTTTTCTTGAATGAATAAGATATGAAAGTAGAAATCCATGACACTTGTAATATGTAAGAACTTATTTAAAGGAAAAATTCGGAGTGTAAGATAGATATAGACCACACATATGTGGACCTCTTATTCACAACAAGATTCAAGATAGAAACATTTAGAGTTATCAAAGGCTGAGCCCTTAATAATAAAAAAAAAAAACTATTGGAGTGAACAGTAGATGAGACAGTTAAACAAATCTCTGAACTATACAAGGGAGTGCAATAGGTAAATGTTGACAGAATACAGCTATGAGGAAGCTGCAGACAGAGCCTAAGATACAGATGTTCATAAGGGCCCAAGGGAGTCTCTGAGTTTGCAACATGAGAGGTATGATGAAGAGGAAGAAATGGGCATGAAAGTTATTTAATCTAAAGTGAATTTAGAGAACCATACTTTATCTCTTCTCCATTACCACAGAGCAAGGCATCCTGGTTTTGACTATCAAATGGAGAAAATAGTAAAAAGAAGGTCTTTTCACACAGCTATCTGAATGAAGCTAAATTTTCTATGTGCCTATCTATAGGTGACTCTGAACTTTCTCTGTTAATTCAACTAAACTTTTGGACTTCCTCTAGCATCCTGTTGATAGAACCTGACACAAGCCTAACTTAAAGAGGAGAAATGTGGTTTGCAAAGTCCTAGCTATTATTTCACAAAACAGTATATAAGGGTGGGCTTATGGCTTACAGAATATTTTAACAGGTAGCATATCCCATGGGGATGGATCAACCTGTCTACTTGTGTGCAGAATAAGGTACTACTGCAGAAGTATGGCATTATTACATAATAAACACAAATATTATTTCTGTCTGTAAATGTCCTGGCTCTCTTTTTCTCTGGTTAGCCCTCTGTTGTTCATATCCCAAAGCCCAAAATAACTATGTCTCTCTAGGTATGACCGTTGCTATCAGGTCAAGCCTACAACCAGGTTTCAATTTCAAAACCAAGACTACTTCCTCAGAGCTTCCTTGCTGTATCTATTACCAGTAATTAGCATGCTGCTTATCACATCCCCATGTAAACAGTGCTTTGTTGCCCAAAGGGCATAAAAATCTATATTTAAAATTCTGAAAAGCTGCATTGATTAACAAGAAATGAATATCTTTCATTATCTTCAGACAAATCTGTCATCACTCAATCAAAACACTTTCCTTGTCTACTGCAAAGAGTGATAATTTCCTAAATTTTCTGCAAGGCAATTCTTTCATTTACAGAAATCCCCCTTAGGATTTTTCTCTCCCTTTTCCTCATATTGAAGGACTTCTAATTATAAAACTAGAAAACCAAATTGAATAGAATAATATAAAGAAAAGAAAACAAAAGAATACTGACAGTTGGTAGAAATTACTCACTTGTAAGAGGGATTCATTAAACACTTTCTCTTCTCCTGGCTACAAAAAGCCAAGAACTCCCTCTATTATTGCAGCCTTTTGTGGACATCAGTTATTTCTTCCTAGAGCCCATCCATCATTCCAACTGGCAAAGGGCAGGCATTGTGATCCATTCACTTCATTTTAAAGTGTTTTCCTTTTCAAAATTAGGAAATGGGCCATGTAGAGCAGTGGCAGAATGTTCAACACAAAGTAATTTTTCTTAATTATATTAAGGAATTTGTCTCCAATTATATGAAAAACTGACAGTCAGCATCTTTTTCCCAGGACACTTTTTTCTCCTAAAAATTAAAGATTATACATGAATAAAATATAACTCTAATAAAGTATTCTTTGTAAATGAAAATACCTTTGAATTGTCAAGGAGGAAGAAAATAATTCATTACAGCTGCACTGTTATCTTATTGTATTTTTATCACTTACACATTAGCCGTCTATTAATGATTAGCATGACTGTTTCCATTGGACAAATGCTAAAAGAAGGAGTCTTTATAAGTGTTTTATTTACAGGGTACCTCCTTTCCTGAGCCATTATCTAGTCTGTTATCTTACTGTGCAGATGAAGAATCCAGACCCTCAAATGAGGGTGACTTGTCAAAATGCAGATAGCCCAGTGTTGGAAAGGAACCCCCCCCCCCATTACATCATCTGGTGTTTCTTCTGCTAGGGTACAGTAAAGCAAACATCTCATCCCCAGGCATGCTTTACAGCAGTACTGACTAGCTCATACTATTGTAGGAGAGCTTTCTGCCCATAGTTTATCTTCCTACTATGTATTTGTCAATCTAGACCATATTAAATACTTGAAGCAATGCAAGGGATGCAAGAGACTGAATCATGAAAAGCCATACATTCTCATGGTTGGCTAGGGGCAGTCCTTCAAACAACTTCTCAAACAAAACTTTGTTCAGAATTTCTGTTTCTTAGACCAAACCAGACTATGGCCACAAAACAATAAAAAGGAAAAGAAGAATTCAATGAGTTTATTTTTTGTATTTTATGTATACTACCACCATTAACTCCTAAATAACCTTACACTATCCTTCATTGCTAAATAATTGACGCCCCCTTTCACAGACTTGATGTGAGAGGGACAGAACAACTGAGAAATCTAAGAATTTGAATGTCAACACCCCTGGGTACTCAAAATTGATTCTTGTTTCTGCAAATGATCTGTGATGATAAGAGGTATCATCTTGACGTTAGAAACTCATTTAAACATATATCCCCTCACTGCTTGTCTTTTTAGATTGCACAAACATTTATTGAATACCATTATTACCAGGAGAGTAGGATATTGGGATAGAGGGAGTGATAAATAAAACTCAAAAATTTCCCTCAATGATCTTACAGTCTGGTAAGAAAAAAGCAATGTAAACAGTAATGAAAATAGTTTTAAAAAGCTATGCAAGCTTGTGGACATACATAAAGTACATAATAGAGAGTAATACACAAATATATCAAAAATTGGAGCTATATTTTTTAACCATCCTTTGTGCTTCCCCCAAAGCAGAAACTAGTACCAGGAACTGGAGACAGGTAGTGTATTAAGTGGGTAGGTTATAGGAAGCCAAACTGCTGAGGTAGAGGAGTGAGCCAAGAAAGCCAAAACAACTCCTACTTGTACACTATCAAAGCTGCCACAGAGGACAAGCAGCAGTTTGGGACTAGAAGGATCCCCTAACGTGCCTACCAGAATTTTCCTTATTAAGCACTGGATGCTAAACCATATTTACCCACCAGTTCCTAAATCCCGTTGATTGAGGGTTGTCCCAGTGTTACTTTGCCATTTTTCTTTATCTGTGCACATTCAAAAGGGCATAAGAATCAAAATTGTGGGTGAGCAAGGGGGAAGGGATACAGAGCATCAAAAGGTCTACTGTCGAATTCTAAAAACTGAAGATATCTAAAGAATTAGGTAAAGGATAAATGCAGATTGTCTAGATACACAATGTTATCAGGAAGCCAAACAGAACAAGAAGTATGAAGGCATGAATGCATGCCTATGGCATGTTTGAAAAATTGCTGTAAGTTGAAATATGTGAGGCTACAAGAAAAAGTCTGAGTATAATGGGAGGTAAGACAATGTCATCAAATGTCGTGCTAAGAAAATGTAGTCCTTAATTCTGAGAAGAGAAGGCACAGGAAGATCCTTCTTGCCACAAAGCATTTGATGGAATCAACGGAAAATGTTTTTGAAGAAGGGAGCCCATTAAGAAATTATTAAATTAATCCATGTCGTAGAAGAGTAAAGAGGCAGTAAGCCAAGGTTCAGTAAAAGTTGAGAAAAGATTTCCAGGTGTTGATAATGCATTGGATTTTACAGAGAAAGGTGACTCAGAGGCAAAACATGGGTTAGAACACATTGAAATAAAAACTTCTCTAGTAAGATATAAGCATCAGAGAATCTTTGAGGCAGGAGTAGATGTAGATTAAGTATTAGATGCCTCAGTTTCAAATGCCTCTGTGGGATGCTGGAAGAGATATTCACCAAAGAATTAGATCAAAGTTTTTTGAGCTACAAAAGAGGTTACTACCAAAGCCACACTTGCTTTATTTTGATTATTGACATTCAAGTGTTGATGAAAACCATGGGCAGGCATGAAGTCCTGCAACACCTAACTCTTGAAAGATACAGAACTTATTCTATAGAATCTCTAAAGTCCCCATCCAAATCTCAAAAGGAGTAATTTTATGAATGTTTGCAAATATAATTTCTTCTTTGAGTTGTTTAACTTCTCACTAGGAAAACAATTTATGTAGACTACTTTTATTTTGATTTTATAGGTATTACATATGTAATAGTAAAACAAATGCATCATGTTATTTACTTTGAAATATATAAATCTTCATAAATCACTTTTATCTGAAATATAATCTGCCAATCAAATTAATAGTGAGTTATTTGTAATTCTACTGCATGTCAGGTAATCTGTGAGGCATAAAACTACAAAGTATATGTGAGCTAGAAGCTGCCAGCAAGTGGACAAACAGAAATTAATGCAGAAAATGCTGGAATTTGAATGCTGGTATTTGAAGTATCATGCCAGCAGTTTGAGTCAAGTGTTGTCAGAACAGTGTATTTGGAATGGAGGAATAGAATTGTCTGGTGTTAATAGCAAAAGGCTTTGCAGAGACACAAAAGAGCTCCTGTTGAAGCAAAAAAAAAAAAAAAAAAAAAGACAGGAAAGCTGAGAATTATTCCAAACAGAGAAACAACATGAACAAAGATGTACAGTAACCATGATGGAATACTACTCAACCATAAAAAGGAAGAAGCTCCTGGCTCCTGGCTTGGATCAGCTCAGCTCCAGGCATTACAGCCATTTGGAGGGTGAACCAGTGGATGAAAAACTTTCAGGGCTGGCACTGTGGCTCACTTGGTTAATCCTCCGCCTGCGGCACCAGAATCCCATAAGGGCACCGGGTTCCAGTCCTGGTTGCTCCTCTTCCAGTCCAGCCCTCTGCTGTGGCCCAGGAAGGCAGTGGAGGATGGCCCAAGTGTTTGGCCCCTGCACCCACATGGGAGACCAGGAAGAAGCACCTGGCTCCTGGCTTCAGATCAGTGCAGCTCCGGCCATAGTGGTCATTTGGGGAGTGAACCAATGGAAGGAAGACCTTTCTGTCTGTCTCTCTCTCTGTCTATAACTCTACCTGTCAAATAAATTAAAAAAGAAAAACTTTCTTCCTCTACCTCTGTCTCTCTGTAACTCTGCCTTTCAAATAAACAAATAAATTACAAAAGAAAGACAAATATCATGTTTCCCCTGATTTTCAGCAACTAATATGGAGTACAAAAATGTAATGTTATGTGGATGAAATTGACATTTTGAGAATTGATTATTGCTTATAGACATTGTTTATACTCTTGAGGAACAGTGATTTTTCTACTTGTTAAAAAAGGTAGTTTGGGCCGGCGCCGCGGCTCACTAGACTAATCCTCCGCATTGCAGCGCCGGCACACCGGGTTCTAGTCCCAGTCGGGGCACAGGATTCTGTCCCGGTTGCCCCTCTTCCAGGCCAGCTCTCTGCTGTGGCCAGGGAGTGCAGTGGAGGATGGCCCAAGTCCTTGGGCCCTGCACCCCACGGCAAACCAGGATAAGTACCTGGCTCCTGCCATCGGATCAGCGTGGTGTGCTGGCCGCGGCGCGCCGGCCACTTCGGCCATTGGAGGGTGAACCAACGGCAAAAGGAAGACCTCTCTCTCTGTCTCTCTCTCTCACTGTCTACTCTGCCTGTCCAAAAAAAAAAAAAAAAAAAAAAATTAAAAAAAAGGTAGTTTGATGTTTTTGTGTGGGCACATACAATTTGTACATATTCATGCTGTACATGTGATCTTTTGATAAATGCAAATACTTCATAATGCTCACATCAGTGTAAACTTATCTATCTCCTCAAACTTTATCATTTGTTTGAGGTTGAAAGCATTCAAATTCTCTTGTAATTACCATTTATGTGTCTTAGAAAAATGTGTGGGGCATTATTCCGTAGCCACATTCCCAGTGATCTCATGAGTTTTGGAAAAGGTCCTTGTGAGCCCTTTGGAGTTATAATTCTAACCTAGGAGCTCTCGTCTATTTTACATACCCAGTTGAAGTCTTTGTAGTAAAAGGTTATGTAGTTACATTTCATAAGGTACCATTTGGTGTGTTCTGCCTCTTTCAGGTCATACTCTAAAAGAAATCTTGGCTATCAATAATATAGTTTTTCTGAATATAGAAAGCTGACCTTTGGATATGCATACTTTCTTGGATAGTGGTAGTGGTTGAGGGCATTTTCTCTTGTTCAATGGACAAAATCATTCAGTATTAAATCTAACTTCTTAGAGTTTTACAAATATACCCAAAAAATCATTTTCCAGGGCTTGTAATGGCATTATTGAAAAAAAAGAGTAGATATTGAATTCAAAATGAAATTTTGACTTTTTTTAGCATGCAGTTCAAAATATAAAAGTAAAATTAAGGAGCCAGCATTGTCATGTAGTAGGCTAAACTTCCATCCGGAGGGCCAACATCCCAAAAGGACCCTGGTTCCTGTTTTTGATGCTCCTCTTCAGATCCAGCTTCCTGCTACGGCCTGGGAAAGCAGTGGAAGATGGCCCAAGTATTCAGGCCTTTGCACCCATGTGGGAGACCTGAAAGAAGTTCCTGGATGTGGTCAGCGCTGTGGTACAGTGGGCTAAGCCATTGTCTATGGTGCTGGCATCCCATATGGGTGCTGGTTCTAATCCTGGCTGCTCCTCTTCTGGTTCAGTTCTCTGCTGTGGCCTGGGAAAGCAGTGAAAGATAGCCCAGCAGCTGGAAGACCTCTTTCTCTGTCTCTCCTCTCTGTCTGCAACTCTACCTCTCAAATAAATAAATAAATCTTCCATAAAAATGTAAAATTAAAAGTTATGGAAAATCATACAAAAAAGTACAAGGAGTAACTAGGTGGTGAACCACTTAAACTGAAATTCAGATGAAAGGAAAACAAACTAGATGTGAGAAGGTTGGAAGAACACTTGCAGGTAGCAAAGACCCTCACGTGAGAAACATTTCAGTGAGTTGGATGCTCAAAAAGAATTCCTGTGGCTGGTGCTGATGAAGTGGTCAGAGGCACCAGGAGAGTTGGAGAGTTAATGAAGCCGTGCTAGAGAATAAACCTCATCAGAGCCTGTAAACCAAATTGTCCCCCACTTCCCTAAGACAGCATCTCAGTGGGTTCTGGCACTAACACCTGTTGAGGTTAAAGTGTGACCATCAAGCATTCTGAGAAAGAAGACTAATAGATGAGCGTATTATGAAACAATAACTGGAATGGAGACTTAGGCAAGAGTGGTGGGGGAAATTGAGCCAACCTCTTCCTAGAAAAGTCTAAAGCAGATCTGGTATTTCTGTGTTCAGAATTTGCCATCCAGTTGAGAAACCAACAGGAGCTATTTGAAAAAGGTGGTAGGCCTTGGTGGAGTCCCAGCTGATCAATCTGCCACCTCCATTGCTCAATCAGTGCTAACCAGCTGCATGAAATAGACTGTGCATGAAATAGATGTGTTTTCTTCCCTGCAGATACTGCTTTACTGTTGAGTGGAAATATATTTTACAAATATTATGACCTAAAGACAGAAACTCCATCCCCTGAATTCTACATCAATATGAAGAGTCTCTCAGGATAAACAAAAGGCTCTCTGTTCCTTTCAACAAACTCAGTATCAGGAAAATTGAAATTTTACCTACACCCATGGAAAATCAAATTCTGGTTTAGTTAATGTTTTCTTCCAGGCTGAAGTGTCTACTTAAGGAAAGATAATGACAGTTAATTGCTTAATCAGTGTCTCAATGGCTCCAGCTAAAAGGATTGGGGTAGGGGTGGGGTGTTAAATTAGAAAATGAATGGAATACCACTATAGCAACTCTAGAGAAAACTCTCATTTGTATGTGAGTGACATTCCTAGACTTGAGTGAGCTTTTCATTGGCACCTGTGAATCTGTTCTGTGCAGACAATGGAGTCACTGTGGGCCAGGTGAGCAGTTGAGAGGCCAAATCTATATCAGCAATCATTCTTCTAAATTTATCTCTCAGTCTTCTAAACAGAGCATTCCTATGACACTTTGTATGATATTTCTATCATCCAGGCAAAATGTACATGAACAGATTGGTGACTACAATGAAGATCCTGGCTTGGGATTGAAGTCGGATTCCTTCCCTATGCTTCTGTAACTGGCCAAGAAAGGCTGTTAGACCTCCCAATATGAGGGAAAACCTCCACTGCCAAACCTACAGCTGGTTGCATCAACACACAGCACAAGAGAGATTGCATTCCTGTTCACGATCGGATCTTCAGTGTCTAACACAGTGCCTGACACTTATGAAGAGATTTGGCAATTAGCTGTTGAATTAATAGTTGTTAACATATAAGTCATCTTTCACATATTTTGAGTTATTATATCTTCTTGCTTTTTAATCATTCCCAGTTTGTGACCAGAAGAGAGCCTCCAAATCTTATTTACCAACAAGAAAATGATTGGGTGCTTCTTGCCGTATTACATTCTATAAACAATATTTGCAGTTTCTTGCAATTTGGGTTATCTGGGATGAGAAGAAAACAGCCAGGGGACCATCTCACTTATGTGGCTTAGAGTTTGAGACCCAATAGCAGACATTTTCCCAAAGATTAAGGAATGACTCAAGCAGTTAGGTCCAAACCAGGCAAGAATTCATGACATGAATTCAACTGGCTAGTGGAGATATTTAGCTTTACTTTGGGATACTTTATTCAACCTAACAATTTAGGTTTTTTTTAAAAAATATTTATTTATTTATTTGAAAGAGCTACACAGAGAGAGAAGGAGAAGCAGAGAGGGAGAGAGGTCTTCCATCCGCTGGTTCACTCCCCAGTTGGCCGCAATGGCCAGAGCTGCACCAATCCAAAGCCAGGAGCCAGGAGCCTCTTCCAGGTCTCCCACATGGCTGCAGGGGCCCAAGGACTTGGGCCATCCTCTACTGCCTTCTCAAGCCACAGTAGAGAGCTGGATTGGAAGTGGAGCAGCCGGGACTCGAACCAGGGCCCACATGGGATGCTGGCAATACAGGCGGCAGGCTCACCAGCTACGCCACAGCGCCAACCCCAACAATGTAGGTTTAAAGTGCAATTTTTTAGTTAAAGATCAATCATTCATAGCACCACACCATGATGTGGGTAAGAAATTTAGACACACATATAATTCACATGTTAATAATCATGAAAAAATTAAATACAGATCATATTCTCATAGGAAGCATTCTTCATCTTTTTTTTTTTAATAAAAAAGATGTATTTATGTGAAAGGTAAAAGAGAGAGAGGGGGGTCTTTGATCTGCTGGTTCATTTCTACAATGTCTGCAAAATCTGGGGCTGTGTCAGCCATAGCCAGGAGCCAGGTCTCCCACATATGTGTCAGGAACCCAAATACCCGGACCATCATCCACTGCCTCCTAGGAGCAATAGCGGGAAGCTGTATTGGAAGCATTTTTCATAGGCAGTGTGTTCTATAGCTCTAGAGTCTTTGTGTGGTTATTGGATCAGTACAAGAAGCAGGATCTGGGTGCTTGTTAGGAACATGGAGTCAGTTCCTCCTGCAGATCTATGAAATCGGAATCTGTATTTTCACAGAATTACCCTGGTGATTCTTAATAATGCTGCACAGCACTGTTTTGGATTCAAATTGTTACTCATACCTGGGGGATTTTCAGAAAGCTGATTGATGTCACTGTGCCTTGGTTTCCGCACCTGGAAACTGCAGAGGATACAGTACCAAGTTTATGTGCTGATTGGAAGATAGAATGAGACAATGTGAAAGTTTGCTCAGAGAAAGGTCCAGAATATTCTATTATTCAATGCATATCAAGTCATCTTCTTTTTTTTTTTAAGATTTTACTTATTTATTTGAGAGGTAGAGTTACAGACAGTGAGTGAGAGAGACAGAGAGAAAGGTCTTCCTTCCATTGGTTCACCCCCCAAATGGCCACTAAGGCCGGAGCTGTGCTGATCTGAAGCCAGGAGCCAGGTGCTTCTTCCTGGTCTCCCACGCGGGTGCAGAGGCCCAAGCACTTGGGCCATCTTCTACTGCTTTCCCAGGCCACAGTCCAGAGCTGGACTGGAAGAGGAGCAACTGGGACTAGAACCCGGCGCCCATATGGGATGCCAGTGCTACAGGTGGAGGATTAACCTACTATGCCATGGCGCTGGCCCCTCAAGTTTTCTTATAATGTAAAAATGGGAAACCTTTTATACAAGTTATTAAATTCAGGAAGGATTTTTAATGTAACAGTCAGGAAAGGGTTATGAAGAAAAGGTGTTTGAAGTATGGAATAGAGTTTTCCTAGAAATATTCACCTGAGAGAGTTTTTTCTTTGTTGACTACAAATGTAACAGAGAAGTCTAAGGATTCTCATACTATACCACTGGAATGTTTCTCGGGCATTTGAATGGAGTGGAAGAATTCCTCAGGCATGAATTAGATTCTATTCGTTCCTAGCAGCACTTTGAATTCTAGACTTTTGCACGCCAGACTTTATCCTGATGTGCCCAGGCTTATTCTTCTAGAATAGCTTATATAGGTGATAGACCTGTGGGTGACACTGTTACTGCCCTGACCAGATCCCCTTCACCAAGGTGATGCAACCAGCTTTAAGCTACTGTGATTCAGAACTTCCCTTGCCCATAGCTAATTTCCCTCAGTATTTAATAGAAGCTGCCTCAACTAATAGTTTACTTCCTCAACGATTCCACGGGCTAGTCTCCCACCTGACTGAGGCAGGGGTACCATGGTGGGACAACTCCATGATACAGTTCATGAGTATTGAGCTCCTATTGGTCAGTGAAAAATCTAGCCTTCAGAAAAATCTTTCTACGGCTCTGCCCTGCTTCCCTCACTGCCTCTCCAGAAAGCAACCCCATAATGATGTTTACCCAAATCCACATCTCAGGTTCTCCTTCAAGGAAATCATGCCTCAATGTCAGACAAGAAGACATCAGAATAATAAAGGTATGCTCAGAGGGGAAAGAGATAACTAGGGCCAAACATCTCAATAAAGAACATTTGTGATTCAATCCCGATACATGTGTTAATACACCCTCTAAATCTTCCTGCTTAATTATTAGAAAACAGAAAACATTTCATTTAGTATTTAAATTGAAATCAAGATATTGGTTGTTTCTATAAACCCCTGTACAGATTGGATGGGTCTTGTGGTGGGTTAAGCAGCTACTTGGGATACCCATATCCCATATTAAGTCTCAGCACATGACAACTTTCCCTGCTATTGTGGCCATGAAGTAGTAAATGATGGTCCAAATCCTTGTGCCCTGTCATCCATGTACGAGATTCGATGGAGATCCAGGCTTCTTGTGTTGGCTTGACCCAGCCCCAGTTGTTGGGAGCATTCGGGGAGTGAATAAGTGGATAGAAGGGTAAAGGGTCTCTCTCCCCCACCCTCTTTCTTTGACTTTCAAGTAAATGAAAATAAATAGATAAATGTTCAAAAATATTTAACTGTTTTTTAAAAATCCTATATGGGACTAAAGATTTTATGTATCTATACATAGTGTAGCAGTAAACTAAAATAAAATAAAGGGAAAATGAGAGGCACTTGACATCTGGTCCTTTATTTGTAATTGATTCGACTCTTGCCTCCATGTAGTCTACTCTCCTCAAGACTGATACAGAGATTAGTGTCAGGTCATGTCGCCTTCTTGCTCAAAATTCTCCAGTGTTTCACCTTACCCCAGTATTAAAATCTCAACTTTGTAACTTAGTCACAAGACCCCATGCCATCCTGTCCCTTCCCAACTTTCTGACTTGTCTTCTACCAAGTTACTGCTGTTTGCTTTGCCCCGTCTACAATGAACTGCTTGTTTTTCCTGAAACACGCAGAGCAAGCTCCTGTCTCAACACCCTTCACTTGCTACTCCTTCTGCCACAACTCTCTTCCCTCCGTTGCTTCCTCTTCCTCTGATGTGTGGTTCTCTCCACAAACACTACCTTAGCAGATTGCACTCTGCCTCATTATCAATCTTTCATAACTTTATTTGCATGTTTTTCATCTCCCTCTCTCAATGGAGCTGCAGGAGAAGTCACAGCTTTTTCTGCAAAACCTAGAAGAGTGCTGGGTTCAAATTTATGCTCCTAACCATGGAATGAGGGAACCATTGTGATATTGTGACTTTAATAAAGAGCAATATATAATAATTGGGCAGGATAATATATGGATTGAGTTGTATTCTTTTAAAATTCATTGGTTGAATCTTTAACCCTCAGTGTCATGGTTTTTGGAGATAGGGCTCTTTGGGTTATAATGAGATTTATCAGTGTCCTTAGTGAAAATGGGTTCAGTGTCTTTATAAAAAGAGAGAGACACATCAGAGCTCTTTTTGCCTTATGAAGACAGGTGAGGAAGAGAGCCCTCATCCAAGAACTGAAGTAGCCAGAGACTTGATCTTGGACTTACTAGCTTCCAGAACTGTAAGAAAGCTAATTCCTCTTAAGTTATTTTGTTCAGCTCACTAATACAGCCTTCATGTCTCTGTTTCTTTCAAGTGCAGTATCTTAGCACTCTTTACACATTGTCTAAAACTTGGCCAACTAAAGAAAACAAGCTTATTCTCGGGGTTGTGGTTTTCAAAGTAGAAAGCCGGGGCTTCAGCAGGAGTCAGCTTACAAAGAGCCCTGGCAGCTCTGCCAGCCAAGATTGGCTCTCTGGAAACAGAACTGCCCTGCAGTCGAAGGACGCACAGGTCAGAGCTGCAGACCTTGTCGACTCTAAGCTGAAAAGCCCTAAACTTGGCCCAGGTTCCAAAATAACCACCACTGTTGAAGGGAGGGCCAGCTGGGTCAGCAACATTGCAAGCAGAACTGTAAATTAACTAAACATGTTTTCCTTTTAGAGATGCCACCTACTTTCTCTTCAAGCCAACTGTACTCCCAGGCCAGCTAGGTAACAGAAGTCCACAGGGTGCCTTCCCCAAGGAGGTTCACACCTCCCTTAGGATGTGCCCCATGTGAAGAGACAGAAAGGTCTGGCCTCATAACTGGCAAGGCATTAAAGCCCACCTGATTATTATCAAGCCCCTTCTGTCAGTTTCTGTTTGTCTCTCAATGGGAAAACTTGCTCATGGTCTAGACAGCACCTTTCTTAGGTCCTCTAACAATGGCTCTGTCCTTTGTTTTAGACCCTGTGAGTTTAATCTTTGTGTTAGATTTGTTTTCTCCAGAATTGAAACGAGAAAGTCTAGATGGCCGTGCACAGGAATCCTCCAATGGAGGCAGTTTTTGTGAGCTGGCACTGCTGTCCCCCTCAAGAAGCCACCTCCTGCTGGAATACAGGATTTATTTATTTATTTGAAAGGCAGAGTTACACAAAGGCAGAGAAGAGAGGGAGGTCTTCCATTCACTGGTTCACTCCCTATAGCGCCACAGTGGCTGGAGCTCAGCCTATCAAATGCCAGGAGTCATCTTCCGCGTCTCCACGTGGGTGCAGGGGCCCAAGGACTCAGGCCATATTCTGCTGATTTCTCAGACCATGGCAGAGAGTTGGATCCGAAGTGGCGCAGCTGGAACTCAAAACGGAGCCCATATGGGATGCTGACACTGCAGATGGTGGCTTTACCTGCTAGGACACAGCACTGGCCCTCGGAACCCTGTCTTGACTCTCTTTCCCTGGAATGCAGCGTGAAGCAGCCAGAGGGATTATCCCAGGTTCCCCTAATAGAAGTTAGGGTCCATCCTTCTTGGAGTGTGTTAACAGGCAGTCAGTGGAAACTGGGATGCATTTCCTTAGGAATCTCCAATTTTACCATGAGAATAGCAAGAGAATGGTGATTCCATCCTCTCCAGCTCAGTTTATTGTGAAAACAAGTTACCCATCCCACCTTCTGATGGTTCTCTGTTCTATCATAAGCAAGCCAGATAAGATAAAAAATTGCAAATCAGATCTTTTGATTAGTTTTGTCCCTGCCTTGTAAATGAATGTCAAGTTTGTTTTTTTTTTTTTCCTCCAAAATTGTGCTTAAAACCTCCAGTACTAAGGCTTGTGCTGTGGTATAGTGAGTAAAGCTGCCGTCTGCAGTGCCAGCATCCTATATGGGCGCCGGTTTGTGTCCTGGCAGCTCCACTTCTGATCCAGCTCTCTGCTTTGGCCTGGGAAAACAGTAGATGGCTCAAGTCCTTGGGCCCCTGCACCTGGGTGGGAGACCCAGAGGAGGCTCCTGGTTTTTGGTTTTGGATTGATCCAGCTCTGGCAATTGCAGCCATTTGGGGAGAGAACCAGCAGATGGAAGACCTCTCTCTCTCTCTCTGCCTCTCCTCTCTTTCTCTCTGTTTCTGTCTCCACCTCTGTGTAACTCTTTCAAATAAATAAATCTTTAAAAAAAATACCACCAACCTCTACAGGTTTTTTTCCTCCCTTGTAAGCCGCCCTCCACGCTTAGACCCTAAAAAACCTTGCTTTTAAATTAAAAACAAAACAAAACAAAACAAAAAACAACAAACAAACAAAAATCCTTAGCTTTTGGCCTTTGCCTGAACTGACTTTTCTCCAATGTATTTCCCAAGTTTCCCCCTCTTTCCCTGCAGATCATCATTCAGTTTCAAATCCAGCTTCTCTGGAGTGGTATTTGGTCCCCAACTTGGGACATTTACATCATATGTTGGAGTGCCTGGGTTTGAGACCGAGTTCGACTACTGATTACAGCTTCCTGTTAACGTGCACCCTGGGAGGCCAGAGCACGGGAGTCCCCGCTACCTTTGGAGGAGACCTGGACTGGGTTTTTGGCTCTTGGCTTCAACGTGGCCCAGCCTTGCCTGTTGTGGACATTTGGAGAACGAGCCAATGGATGGAAGATCTCATTCTGTCTCTCTGCCTTTCAAAATAATACTTTTTAAAAAAAACTGTTCAAAGTCAGATTTGAGGGAGAAAGAGGGAGTAAGTGAGTGAGTGAAGGAGGGAGGGTCGGGGAAGGGAATATTGTTCTGTTCTTAGAATTATATCTATAAACCATGTTGACTCTGTTAAAAACTAATTAAAATTAAAGTAAAAAATAAAAATCAGATTCTCTGACAGTTTCACTTGTGACAGTGGAAAATGTGTGAAAATCCAAAATGTGATCTCAATACTAATGAAATCTCAGCTTAAATAAATATAACAAGCAGTAATTATTTATATCTTCTTGATCATTTTCCATTTGACAGACTTAGAAAAGGGGGAAGGTTGATCAGGGGGAGAACAACTCCTAAGCTCAGCAGCCACTGAATCAAGCAGCTGCAAATTAGCCATAAAACATGGGGCTTTTCTGTGAAGCCTTAGCCGCTTGCAGAAGATAAAATGAGACAGTTTCATCAACGGGGATGAATCCTCAGGAGCTGGCTCCATAGGGCAATTAGCTCCTCATAGAAAATGCTTTAGTAAACAAACACATGCTGAAATAATGATGCCCCCTCCTCCAAAGACTGCGCTGATCCTGGGCCTTTTCTGAAAGAAAGATGAGAGAGAGAGAGAGAGAGAGAGGGAGGAGGGAAGAGGGAAGAGGGAAGGAGGGAAGGAGGGAGGGAAGGAGGGAAGGAGGGAAGGAGGGAAGGAGGGAAGGAGGGAAGGAGGGAAGGAAGGAAGGAAGGAAGGAAGGAAGGAAGGAAGGAAGGAAGGAAGGAAGGAAGAAAGGAAGGAAGGAGGGAGGGAGGGAGAAAGAGGGAAAAAACTCAGGAATTAGTTTACTGCAATATTTCACACAGCTTACGCAGTCACAAATAGATTACACTGTGGTCCCTTTGGAGGGCAAGGAAAATCAGAGGGCGGGAAGAAGACTTAGGTGTGCCCGTGACCTCTCCAATGGAAGCATTGCTAATTTGAACTGGTTTCCTTAGCTTCTGTTAGAATACCTGTCAATGAGCATCTTGTCACAAACGTGAGGTTTAAGTTTTTGTTGGTCCTGCAGATTTTAAGGAGGCCTTACCCTACTGACAAGCAATTTTACAAGGAAAAAAGACCTGATGTGTCTTCCAAAAAATGAAAACAGGAGAGACATCCAATTCTCTTCATTTAAAACTCCAAATACCTTTCTTCTTAGGAATCTCACTTAGCTATTTAGGAAAATCATTGCATTAACTACCCACCAAATTGTGTTTTCACTTTCAGCCGTCTGATTCCCAAGCATGTGTCCCTTGAAATCATAACACCAAGCTCTTTAATGAATAACTGGTTATCTCCCAAGGCTTTAGGCAGAGAGAGTAAGAGAGAATATCAAAAGATAATTAAATTTGAAACAATATGTGTGAATGATGTAACTCTTGTCTTTCAGTTATACAATCTTGATATCAGAATTCTTATGCACAATTTCATTTATTTATTCTGTATAAATGTAATTTATTCTTTCATTAAAAATGGCTTTATAAGAATGATTATACATATTTATGAGGTATAGTGAAACATTTCTTTTTTTAATCTTTATTTTTTTAAAGATTTATTTATTTATTTGAAAGTCAGAGTTACACAGAGAGAGGAGAGGCAGAGCGTGAGAGAGAGAGAGAGAGATCTTCCATCCAATGGTTCACTCCCCATTTGGCCTCAACAGCTGGAGCTGTGCTGATCCAAAGCCAGGAGCCAAGAGCCCCCTCGGGGTCTCCCAAGTGGGTGCAGTGGCCCAAGGACTCAGGCTATCTTCTACTGCTTTCCCAGGCCATAGTAGAGAGCTGGATCAGAAGTGGAGCAGCCGGGTCTCGAACCGGTGTCCATATGGGATGCCAGTGCTTCAGGCCAGGGCGTTAACCCACTGCGCCACAGTGCCAGCCCCTAGTGCAATATTTCTTTTCATGGTTCCCTAGAAGCATTTTAAAATTTATCATAATATTTAATACCGGTGCAGTGGGTTAACGCCATGGCCTGCAGAACTGGCATCCCATCTAAGTGCTGGTTGGAGATCTGGTTGCTCCACGTTCGATCCAGCTCCCTGCTAATGTACCTGGGCAAGCAACAAAGGATGGTCCAAGTGCTTGGGACTCTGCACCCACGTGGGAGACTGGAAAAAGCTCCTGGCTCCTGTTTGCAGCCTGGCCAAGCCCTGGTTGTTATGGCCATTTGGGGAGTGAACTAGCGGATGGAAGATTTTTCTATCTCTCTTTTTCTCTCCCTATAAATCTGCCTTTCAAATAAATAAACAGATCTCAAAATTTTTAATTTAACATGTAATAACTTTTAACATTTTGCTATATTCACTTCATATATAGATATATATATAATATTTTATTCCTGAAAACAAAGATAATGTTAACACCTAATGTGGGATTCATGACAATGATTATACAGTGAGCAAAAAGGGGTATATTGCCATGCAAATGTTCTAATTCAGTGAAGAAAATATTTATAATGATTTAGATAGTAAATAATATGACATCCAACCAGCTTTTATAGTGTATACATTTATATTAACTTGCACATTTTTTGAGAAAATGTGTGATATTTGTCATTCTGTATCTGGATTATTTCACTGACTATAATGATTTCCAATTCCAACCATTTTGTTGCAAAAGACAGATTTTGTTATTTTTATGGCTGAGTAATATTCCATGTTATTTAGGTAGTATATTATCTCCATCCGTTCGTCAATCGATGGATATCTAGATTGACTCCCTATCTTTGCTATTGTGAATTGGGCTGCTATGAACATATGAGTGCAGGCATCTCTTTTTCACATGCTGACTTTCTTTCCGTTGAGTATATTCCCTGTTGTGGGATAGGTGGGACACATGGTACATTCTTTTTTAGTTTTTGAGGAATATCTATAGTGTTTTACATAATTGGTATATTAATTTGTATTTCCATCAACAATGTATTAGGGTGCCATTTTCTCAACAATATCACCAGCATTTTTTATTTTATTTTGGATAATGACCATTCTAAGTGTAATGAGGAATACCTCATGTGGTTTTGATTTGAATGTTCCTGCTGGCTAGTGTTCTTGATCAGTTTTTCATGTGCCTGTTGAATGCTTTTACTTCTCCCTTTGAAAATAATGTCTATCTACATCCTCTGCCCATTTCCTAACTGGGTGGTTTGGTTATTGAGTATCTTACCTTCCTTTTATGTTATGTATATTAATTCTTTATTGGCTGCATATTTTGAAATATTTTCTCCTATTCTGTCACTTCTTTTCACTTTGTTGTATACTCTTCTGTGTAGAAACATCTTAGCTTGTTATAACCCAATTTGTCTATTTGTACTTCCATTGTCTGTGCTTTTGGGGCTTACCCAAAATGTCTGCCTGAGCCAATGTTTTACAGGGTTTTTCTGAAATTTGTCTCTGGTCATTTGATAGTTACAGGTGTTAAGTTTAGATTGTTGGTGTATTTTCAACTGTTTTTTGTATACAGTGTAAGATAGGGGTGTTGTTCCAAACTTCTGCATGTGGAAGTTCAGTTTTCTCAATACCATTTATTGAAGAAACTGTTGTTTCTCCAAGATATGCTTTTAGCACATTTGTTGAAGATTAATTGGTTGGAGATGCGTGGATTTATTTCTGAGTTTTTTTTTAAGATTTATTTATTTATTTGAAAAGCAGAGTTACAGAGAGGCAGAGGCGGAGAGAGAGAGGTCTTCCATCCAATGGTTCACTCCTCAGATGGCCACAATGGCCAGAGCTGTGCTAGTCCAAAGCCAGGAGCCAGGAGCTACCTCTGGGTCTCTCTCCCAGGTGCAGGGATCCAAGACTTGGACCAACCTCAACTGCTTTCCAAGGTCATAGCAGAGAACTGGATTGGAAGTAGAGCAGCAGGGACTCAAACCAGTGCCCATATGGAATGCTGGCATTGCAGGCAGCAGGCTTACCCACTACACCACAACAGTCCTCTATTTCTGGGATTTTTACACTGGACCACATGTAAACTTTTATTCCAGTGCTCTGCTGTTTTGCTTGTAATAGCCCTGTAGTATGTCTTGAAATCTGGTATTGTGATGTATCCAGCTGTTTTTATTATTTAAGGCTGTGGTGGCTATTCAAGGTCTTTTTTGTTTCCAGATGAATTTTAGGATTGTTTTTTCTAATTCTGTGAAGAATGTCATTGACACTTTGGTGGTAAGTTGCTTTGAGTGGTATGGACATGTTTATATTAATTCTTCCCATCCATGAACATACATGACTTTTCAATGTTTTTGTCTTCCGTTTCTTTCAGTAATTTTTTATAACTTTCATTGCAGAGGTCACTAAGATTCTTAGTGTAATTTCTTGCAAGATATTTAAAATGTCTGCAGCTATTGTGAATGGTAGTGTTTTTGTAAGTTCTCTCTCAGCCAGAACATTTTTGGGGTATAAGAATGATGTTGGTTTTCCTGGCACTGATTTTGTCCCCTGCAATTTTGCTGAATTTGTTACCACTTCTAACAGTACATTGCTGGGCTCTTTTGATTCCCCTGTATAAAGAATAATGCCATCTGTCATCCAAAAATGGAGATAATTTGACTTCTCCTTTCCAATGTTTGTATTTCAGTGGTATCAGTTGTAATATCTCCTTTCTCATTTCTGACTTAACTGATTTGAGTCTTATTTACTTTCATGGATAGTCTAGTTAATGGTTTATCAATTTTATTTTTTTCAAAAATCAGCTCTTCATCGTATCATTCTTTTGTATTTTTTAAATTTACATTTCCTTTAAATTTGGGTTTGGTTTGGTTTTGATTTTCTACGTCCTTGAGATGCATTGTTAGACTATTTATTTTGATATCTTTCCCATTTTTTGATGTAGGAACTTATTGGTATAAATATTCACCTTGCCACTACTTTTGCTATGTCCCACAAGTTTTGATCTGCAAGAGTCCACACTAATGCTGAGTGTGAGGAAGGAGACACAGATACTGTCTGAGAGGGTAGCTAAATATGTGAGAATGACTTTGGCTCCATGACTACAGAACAAGCAATCTAGGGCCAATCTCCATGACCTACATACCGAGGTGGGATGGATGCAGAGACCTTAAGCCCAGACAACAAGTAAGCAGCAGCGCCCAAAACCTGGCAGATTCCGTGGGAGGAGCTGAGGCCTGAGCCCCATGCTGGGTCTGGGCAGAGGAGAGAAACTCAGCCAGCGATGCCAGAAATCAGAACTGATCTGCTGTGCTGGATGAGGCATAAAGTGTTCAGTTCCAGGACCCAACAAGCAGAGTGCTGTAGGACTAGGTGGGACACGGGAGAAATTCCCAGGAGCCCACGGCCTGCATGAGGTGGGGCCTGGAGCTCTGGACACTGTATGTGGAAAATGCAACATCCAGAGTTGGACTTGTGGGGTTCCATCTGCCTTGCTAGAATGCAGGAATGTCCTCGGTGCCCCCAGGAAGAAGACAGGCAAGGCCCTTGTCTTCTGTCACAGTATGCATTACAACAATGATTCTCTCTCAAGAGGGCCTTCACCATCACACCCTTTGCTATAGGATTTGGGAGAGGAACAATGTGAGTGCCTTCTCTGTAGCGAAGGTGTCGCTCCCCCTCTTCACGGAGGAGCAACACTAGACCCTGCGCTGTTCTTTTGTCTGCTCGGCCCTTCCTGGGTTTGCTGCTGGTCCTTCCCGGGTTGGCTGCCGACCCCTCCACCTCCGTGGAGGGGCGGCTCCCCCTGCCACTTTCCCCACTTCCGCGGGGGAGCGGCACACCGCCGGCCGGCTCTCTCGGGGGCTGCACAGGTGTTCCTTCAGATAGATGTTCCCCTTAGATGTTCCTGGTGCATGTTGTCTCTCTCCTCCTTTATAGTCCTCTTCCACCAATCCCAACTCTGCTACCCACACGCCGAGTACGCTGCTCTCCTCCAATCAGGAGCAGGATCAGCTCCTGCAGCTCATCAGTCAAGTTGGCGAGAGGCAGCTGTGTAGAAGCTGTTTCCTCCCTTCTCAGCGCCATATTGTGGGAGAGCAGATGCATAGAATAAGTCTTAATTCCAGTAACCTAGTCTAGTCCAAGTTGCTCCCCACAAAAGGAGCTGTGAGTTCTCCAGGGAGCTCTTCTTACTGCGCTGTCCATCGGTGGTGGCTGGGTTACCTCCAGGGAGGGTTGCTGGGCTATTTGTGCTGATGGGCTTCACTGATCTCTTGCTAATGGTTTCTCTTGCAACAGGGAGTCCCCTGCACCAGGGTGCCAGGGCTTCAGACAGCACAGGTTTGGCTTTATTCCTTTCTCCACGTTGCTACGACAGCTACAGGTGTCCCCAGGGTTCCCACTGTTCTCTTACTGCATGCAGACACTCTTCCTTGGTCACTCCCTTCTGAAAGTAGCTGCTCTGGGTTTTCTCACTGGAGGAAGAGATAAGCCTTGGCTTCTCTATAGTGCCATCTTGAATCCCTCCCCCAAAGGTTCTCTTATGCCTTATTCTAAAGTTTCCTTCTTACTCTCAGTCTTTGAAAAGTGTTCCACCTCCTAGCCCACACAACCTATTTGCATCAAGGAGTTTGATGAGTTTATCCTATTCCTTTATCATCCAATGCCTGAATTTATATACCTGATGGGCTGGGCTCTCACAAGAACCTTCTTGCTTCTTGCATTTGAATTACTATTACGTACCTTTACTCAAAAACCGTTATCTGGCTGTATAAGTTACATACATTCTGAACCTTCTCACCTCCTTTATTTCAGGAATCAATTCTCATAAAATTGTGAGCTCTTGCCTCTCCGCTTCCACCAAGTTCTGGGAGCCTGCCAGAGCAGCCCTCTACTCTATGATTAAGAAAATGGTTTCTAAATCCAGAACCTTAGATGAAAACCCTGGTTCCTTTGTTTTCTTGTTTAACTTCATGCCTCAGTTTCCTCCTGATGGTGATAAATATTTCAATTTATAGGATTACTGGGAAAAATAAATGCAGTAATAATTACAAGTCACATAGGGGAATATTCAGCCTAGAAAATTGCTTGCTAAAAAGAATACTGCTTTAACCTTTACCCCAAATACTTTTCATTGAGGAAATTATTCCTTTTGAAATTTATTAATCTTTTGAACTATGTGCCCTTCAGAAATGAAGCATGTATTGTCTAATTATTAAACAATTATCAAAGGGAAGAAAAAAGTTGTCAAAAATCTCATCAATTATACAAATGTTTTATAGGTACTGTACTTTCATATTTGCTTGTGTTTTTGTTTCTATGTTGCCAGTGTTTGCACCAATTTCCTGTATTCCAGCAACACTTAAGACACGTAGGCATTTTACATACGTTTCAAAGTCGGCAAATGCGTTGCCTCTAATAGCATTTCAAGGCTATATTCTTTGTTCTTTCTACTAGGTTGTACACTCATGTAAAATAAATGCTAAATTCTTCAGCTTTTCTAATATCTGTCTTCAGTGAGTTGAGTATCAATTATTCTTATGAACTTTTAACATTGGATTATGGGAAATGTTCAGTGAAGTAGAACTGACTACTGCCAGCATTACCTTTAATGAGAATGTATAGCTGGATGCTTGAAATCCGTAAACGACTTCTTGCCGAGATTTCTGAATTACACTGCCTCGTCCGAAGTTCCCCCTTCTTGGGTGAGCACCCCTGAAGCAAATATGCATCTCGTCTGTAACAGCGACTGTAAAAATAACACATTGCCCGAGCAATAAAGAGCCATTCCAGTATCAAATAAACTCAAATGAGAGTTGTGTGTTCTTTTCACTGATGATGGATCTAGAATACCATCTGGGCTTAAATTCTCAAGGAACCATCCTTGACCATACAAATAGGGTGCAGCAGGAGAAGTTTGCTGACAGGCTATTTCCAATAGACAGTGTTTACTGTCTGTAATTTTCAAGACGGAATAATAGACACTCAGCAAGGAGAAAGAAAACTGCTCTCTGCCTTCATAGAGGTTTCAGTAGAGGGTGGGGGATAAGTACAACTGAGCAAAATAGTCATTTATCATTTTTCAGGATGCATGTATTTATTTGAAAGGCAGAGTGCAGAGGGTGATATGGAGAGACAGAGCTCAAGAGATCATGCATCTGCTGGTTCACTCCTCAAATGAGGACCCAGTCAAGCCAAACTCAAGAGCTTGGAATTCATCTGGGTCTCCCATGTGGGTGCAGGGGCTCAAGTGCTTGGGCCATGATCTGCTGCCTTGCTGGCACACTCGCAGGGAGTTGGATCAGAAGCATCGTAGCTGGGAGTCCAGTCAGCACTGTGATACAGGATGTGGAATGCAGGCTCTGTGAGGGGAGGCATAGCCACTGCACCACAGCACCAGCCCCTATTTATTACTTTAAATGGAATTAACCAATATTTATCATGTGCTTACCATGGACAAGACCTTGGCTTGGTAGTCTGAATGCAAACAGAATTAAGATGCAGTTCCTTGTTATCAAGAAATTAGCAATGTAATGGAGGAAACAAGCAGGCAAAGCCACTGCAATCCTGGTAACACCACTCTCCACTGGCACTCAAATGCTCAGCATGTGCACACATCTTGCTAAACCTTCACAGCGAAATTCTCAGTGTCCCGTTCCTTTCCTTTTGCTCCTCTGTGGTGTGCACAGCTGGACTCTGAGCCCTAGGGGCGAATGCTGCTGAAGCCGTAACTTACTAGATCTGAAGTCAAGAAAGTAGCTACAGAAACATTTTAGGTTCCAATAATTTGAATATTGGCTTTGGACCCACATCATGTGTGCTGATTCTGTAAGTTTCCTAAAGAATCTCCCTCATAATAGTGGGCCAGATAGAATGCTTAAACTGACTGCTCCTACTCTTTCTCCCAACTTCCTCCCTTCAAAGAAGAGATACCTTGATTGAGACTCTATGGTAGCCCAAAAGGGCTAACATAAAGCACATGTGTTGTTGTATGCTGCTTCAGTGCCAGGTGAGTCATAATGGCCATAATTAATTAGGAATCATTCTCTATTGAAACCCCATCAGCAAGTTGATATTGGATATTCTTAGAAGCAGGCATTGTGGTAAAGCAGGTTAAGCCACCACTTCGGGAGCCCACATCCCCTATTATAGTGCCTGAGATCAAGTCTCTCCTCGAATTTCAATCCAACTTCTTGCTAAAGCACCCAAGAGGCAGCCCATGATGTCTCCTGCACTTGGGTTCCAAGCCCAGGTGGAGTTCCTGGCTCTTGGCTTCAGCTTGCTACAGCTCCAGCTGTTACCAACGTTTGTGGAGAGAACCAGCAGACAAAGGTCTTTCTCTGCTTCTCCCTCCTTTTAGTCACTGTGCTCTTCACAAATGAATACATTTTACTCTAGAAAATATTCAGATTAGCAACTTGTAGTGTATACTTAGGGATGTAGAGGGTTGGAAAGACGTTGTCCCCACCTCTACAACAGCACAAAAGCTGGGTATGTGACTTTCCTTATAACAACCAGGAAGCTAAGGTCACAGGGCAGTCAAATCCTAGGGGAAGACTGCAGTCTACAAGACAACACGATGTA
This sequence comes from Oryctolagus cuniculus, assembly GCF_051225735.1. Taxonomy (NCBI): domain Eukaryota; kingdom Metazoa; phylum Chordata; class Mammalia; order Lagomorpha; family Leporidae; genus Oryctolagus; species Oryctolagus cuniculus. The sequence continues at coordinate 171,379,653 of NC_142870.1, read as the reverse complement.
AAACACAAGCACTATCCTACCTGAGTTCCAAAAAAAGAAAAAAGAAGAATTTAGCTAATAATTTAGTACATTATTAGTTCCCACGTCAGCAAAGCCCAGGGAAACCCTTAGTGGCTATAATATTGTAGCGTCTGTACCTTCTTGAAGACTTTGTGAATCTCAGTCCCACCAGGTGCATACCTGGGAGATGGTAACCCTCACCCAAATGCTTTTTCCCCTTTCTCCCATGAAAGGAAGTCCTTACACAGCATCATCTTTAGGGTACTGCTGAAGCCTCACTGGCAGTAGGGGAGAAAATAATAAGCCAACCCCTGGAGGGTCGGAAATGAGGACTGAGTCCAGAATCACATCTGGAAGAGGAGGAGAAATACCGAGAAGGCCTGCCTTTCAGCCGGGAGGACGTAGTGCTTGCCATCAGAACAAGAGAAGCACCCTCCCATCCCTGCTTATTTATTTATTTATTTTTTATTTTTTTGACAGGCAGAGTGGACAGTGAGAGAGAGAGACAGAGAGAAAGGTCTTCCTTTGCCGTTGGTTCACCCTCCAATGGCCGCTGCAGCCGGCGCACCACGCTGATCCGAAGCCAGGAGCCAGGTGCTTTTCCTGGTCTCCCATGGGGTGCAGGGACCAAGCACTTGGGCCATCCTCCACTGCACTCCCTGGCCACAGCAGAGAGTTGGCCTGGAAGAGGGGCAACCGGGACAGAATCCGGCACCCCGACCAGGACTAGAACCCGGTGTGCCGGCGCCGCAAGGCAGAGGATTAGCCTAGTGAGCCGCGGCGCCGGCCTCATCACTGCTTCCTGATGCTCATCCACCAAACCTGAGTAACAGCACCAGAGGGTAGATGGGACAAAGTGAGGAGACAGGGGAGCTGGAGACGGAGGGGACGTTTGTCAAAGCAGTCCAACATGGTGCTAGGCTGTTACTCAAAGACCGGAAACTGAGAGTGGAGTGTGTGCAAACATCACAAACTAGCCCCCTTCAAGCTAGATTCTTTCTTCCAGAAAGAAAAACACATCTATTTTTAGACTTGAAAACTGTTTCTTTCAGTCTCTATTCTCTTATGTAAGGTTAAATTTCTGCAAATCAATAAGATGCATGAGGCACACAAAAAAGCAATGAAAAACAACAGTCTCAGATGTGGATTAGAGTCAGATATGAAACACAGATTGGAACTATTCTGCGGGGAATTAAAAATGGTGATGATTAATATTCTGAGTGTTCTAATAAAAGGTTGACAAACTCTGACCCTCAGGCCAAATTTAGCCGACAGCATGCTTTTGTATGTTTCATGAGCTAAGAATAGATTTTTTAGATCTTTATCTGGCAGAAAAAGTCAAAAGAAGAATATTTCAAAGCATATGAAATTTACAGGAAAGTCAAGGTTCAGTGGTCTAGTTAAAATGTACCAGCACATGGACATGCTCATTTGTTTCTGTGTTATATATGGCAGGTTCTGTGCTATGACAGAGGACTAGAATAATTCAACAGAGAACATATAGACAGGAAAGCCTAAAACATGTTCTATCATCCCATTTACAAAAAGGTTTGCCAAACTCTGATCAAATAGAAAGGCGTGCAACGTACAAGACCAGATGGATCATTCCAGCAGAGAGACACGGATGATAAGAACTAATCAGGACGCACTGTTGTGGCTCAGTGGGTTAAGCTGCTGCTTGCAACACCAGCATTCCATATGGGTGCCAGTCCCAGCCCTGGGTGCTTCCTGTCCAGTTCCCTGATAATGTGGCTGACAAGGCAGTAGAAGATGGCCCAAGTAGATGAGGCAGTAGAAGATGGCCCAAGTAGATAAGGCAGTAGAAGATGGCCCAAGTAGATAAGGCAGTAGAAGATGGCCCAAGTAGATAAGGCAGTGGAAGATGGCCCAAGTAGATAAGGCAGTAGAAGATGGCCCAAGTGCTTGGGCCCCTGTCACCCATGTGGGAGACCTGGATGTGGTTCCAGAGTCCGGGCTGAGGCCTGGCCCAACCCCAGTCATTGCAGCCATTTGAAAGCTTCTACTTTTCATCTCTCTCTCTCTCTCTCTTTCTCTTTTTCTCTCTCTCCCTCCCCCCTTCTCTCTCTGTATTTCAAATAAATAAATCTTTTTTAAAAGGAAAGAAATGATCAAATGGAAATATGAACAATGAAAACAGTAGCAGAGATGCTGAATGCCTTCAATTAACTCATAAATTATACCTGAGGAAAAACCAGTGAATTCAAGGTAATTGCTAGACATCACCTAAACTGAAAGAAGAAGAGTGAAGTAAACACAAAAACTCGAAGGAGAGCATCCAAGAGCTGCAGAGCAGTGTAAGGAGCTCAGGTCAAAAATCTGCAAACTGGAAGACCAGGAGTCGAGCTAAAGAATAGAACAGAAAACAGCACGTGAACAGATGAAGAAATAATGACTGAGTATTACTCAAGATTTTGAAAAATACCAAACCAGATATAAAAATGTGAAGCTCATAAAATATGATGCTCCACAAAATCCAGCCATTTCACTGTGAATACACATAAACACGACTGCTGAAAACATAGAGAAAAAGAAAATAAAAATCTTTAAGGCCATCAGAGATAAAAGACTCACTAGAATGAGAGGGGTGAAAACATTAATTTTAATATACACTGCAACAGAAAGTATATAAGCCAAATGACAAAGGGATCATCTCCTCAAACAGGTGGAAAAACAAACTTTCATCATTTATACCCAAAGAAGCAAAGAACTAAAAATCTGTCACAATGTAAGACAAATCAACATTTTTCTCTAACAAAGTGAAGAAAGTTCCTTGTCAGAGAAACTCCAATACAAAAAGTGTTAAAGCAAATTCTCAGACAGAATGCAATCTACACAAAATGTGAAAATTTCTGGAAATTCAATAAGTGAAAAACATTTTATTAAGTAAAATTTTGCTAATAGATGACAAACTGTCTAAGCAAAGATCATAGCAATGTGTCCTGTGTTTACAGTACATGAAAAGCAAGATGCATTACAAGGATACATAAAAGACCAGAGGATGTATTTGGGAAGAAAGTGATATTGTTATGGGAATGTGTTTCCTGGTTTTTACTCCAAGTTCTCGCCCCCATGTGAGATAAGAATTCAAATCAGAAGCATCAATGATGTGCAAAATGAGAGCAGGATTCATTGAAAGGGAAAGAGAATACATGAGAGCTAGGGAGGAAACCCCACAAGGAGAAAAGCTGGGGGGGGGGGGGCAGAGAGATGCACACAGTGGGAGACAGCAAGAAGGGAGCCAAAAGAAGGGATCAAGAAGGGTAAAAGAGCTCTCTCAGAGGACCTGTGTCCACGGTGAGACCAGGGCAGGGCGTGTCTCAGGAGGAGGACCTGTGTCCACGGTGAGACCAGGGCAGGGCGGGTCTCAGGAGGAGGACCTGTGTCCACTGTGAGACCAGGGCAGGGCGGGTCTCAGGAGGAGGACCTGTGTCCATGGTGAGACCAGGGCAGGGCGGGTCTCAGGAAGAGGACCTGTGTCCATGGTGAGACCAGGGCAGGGTGGGTGTCTTAGGAGGAGGACCTGTGTCCTGGTGAGACCAGGGCAGGGCGGGTCTCTTAGGAGGAGGACCTGTGTCCACGGTGAGACCAGGGAAGGGCGGGTCTCAGGAGGAGCACCTGTGTCCACAGTGAGACCAGGGCAGGGCGGGTCTCTTAGGAGGAGGACCTGTGTCCATGGTGAGACCAGGGCAGGGCGGGTCTCAGGAGGAGGACCTGTGTCCATGGTGAGACCAGGGCAGGGCGGGTCTCAGGAGGACCTGTATCCATGGTGAGACCAGGGCAGGGTGGGTCTCAGGAGGAGGACCTGTGTCCACGGTGAGACCAGGGCAGGGCGGTTGTCTTAGGAGGAGGACCTGTGTCCACGGTGAGACCAGGGCAGGGTGGGTGTCTTAGGAGGACCTGTGTCCACGGTGAGACCAGGGCAGGGCGGTTGTCTTAGGAGGAGGACCTGTGTCCACGGTGAGACCAGGGCAGGGTGGGTGTCTTAGGAGGACCTGTGTCCACGGTGAGACCAGGGTAGGGCGGGTGTCTCAGGAGGAGGACCTGTGTCCACGGTGAGACCAGGGCAGGGCGGTTGTCTTAGGAGGAGGACCTGTGTCCACGGTGAGACCAGGGCAGGGTGGGTGTCTTAGGAGGACCTGTGTCCACGGTGAGACCAGGGCAGGGCGGGTGTCTTAGGAGGAGGACCTGTGTCCTGGTGAGACCAGGGCAGGGCGGGTCTCTTAGGAGGAGGACCTGTGTCCACTGTGAGACCAGGGCAGGGCGGGTGTCTTAGGAGGACCTGTGTCCACGGTGAGACCAGGGCGGGTCTCTTAGGTCTCAGGAGGAGGACCTGTGTCCACGGTGAGACTAGGCACTGTGGTTGTCTTAGGAGGAGGACCTGTGCCGCGCCTGGGCTCCTTCTCTCGCTGCCCATAATCAGGGTACTTTCAGGCAGCTCCCCGGGGTAGCGCCCAAGGCTGTTGCGCGGTGACCAGCACAGCGGGGGACCCTGTGGCCGCGGTCCCCTCCAGCCCAGCTGCGTCCTTGTCCAGGAGTTCCCTTAGGAAGGCCGATGGGCACGTGGCCGTTTGCGGCTCGGCGGTGAGCAGGGCTCCGGCAGGTGCCGGCCGGGGCCCACTCGGCCTTCCAGGTGACTCACGGTGAGGGACGGACAGGTGTCAGCCCGCAAAGCCCAGGGCCCTGACCCCGAGGCGTCCTCCTGTGTGACAGACCCCAGGGGACCCCGCAGGCTCTGCCGCGGTCAGGTCAGCAGTCTTTCTTTGCTTCAGTTCTGTTCTGTCTTTGAAACTGACAGTCTTTAAAATGGGAATACTGTAACGATATGTTTCTTGGATAGTTGTCTTTAAAAGGACAAAAATTAAAAATTTAATTAAAAATTAAAAATTAAAAACAGAAAAAAAAAAAAAAGAGCCTCCCTCAGGCCCAGGAACCCTTTTCCAGGCTAGGGGGTGCTACCTGCACAGACACAGGAAGTGTCCTGCACTGAGGTTTTCTGCGAGCTTCGGGATGTGTCCATGTGGGTACAGTGCACACTTGTTCATCACGGTGCCTCCTCCTCCCGGTGCACCCTGGGAAAGTGGGCGCTCTGGATTGACAAGCAAGGGGGTAGCATTACAGCACAGCTCAGTGCTAAGAAACAGAAATTGTGGGAAAATCTTCCAGCTCATCTATTGCTATCTAACTCCCTGCTTATTCACCGTATCACTCTGAAGTCTTTATATTACACATTAAGTAGTACAATATTATTTGAAGGTAGACTTCGATTTATTGAAATAGATCGTAAATCTAATGAAAAACCACTGAAAATATCAAAAAGACATATAAACTCATTAATAAAGGAAATAAAAAGTGAATGATAAATGTTCAATTAACCCAGGGGAAGGTAGGAAAAGAGAGAGAGAGGACCAAAAAGAACAGATGTTCAAATAGAAAATAGCTGGTGAGATGGTATAATTTATTCCAAGCATATCAATAATTATATTAAATTTCTATAGTCTGATATATCAGTTATTTCACAAATGCTGAACTAATTATATATCATTTATAAGAAATAAATATAATTATAATACATAGACAGATTATAGAATGCAACACTAACCAAAGGAATCTACAGTAGCCATAAAGTCACACAAAAACCACTTATTTTTAAAATTAAAGCAGTCTGGCTGGCACCGCGGCTCACTAGGCTAATCCTCTGCCTGCGGTGCCGGCACCCTGGGTTCTAGCCCCAGTCAGAGTGCCGGATTATGTCCCGGTTGCCCCTCTTCCAGTCCAGCTCTCTGCTGTGGCCCGGGAGTGCAGTGGAGGATGGCCCAAGTGCTTGGGCCCTGCACCCCATGGGAGACCAGGAGAAGCACCTGGCTCCTGCCATCGGATCAGCGCGGTGCACTGGCCGCAGCACGCCGGCCACGGCGGCCATTGGAGGGTGAACCAACGGCAAAGGAGGACCTTTCTCTCTGTCTCTCTCTCTCACTGTCCACTCCGCCTGTTAAAAAAAAATAAAATAAAATAAAAAATAAAAAAAAGAAAATGGAATTTAAAAAATAGCTTCATTTTGGTACCAAACATTTAATATCTATACACAATATTTTGTTTTTGATAGACATTTCCATAACTTTTTGATACCCCCTTGTGTAGGCTGGTTAAAGTGAAAGAATGGAAAAAGATATATGGTGAAAACACTAGTCAAATGAAGGCAGGAGTGGTATTTTCAATATCAGCTAAAATAGACCCAGTGCAAAGAACACTGAGGGCCTAAACACACGTGGGTAGGGCGTGGGCGTGGCTAAAATGACCAGAGGGTCAGCCTTGGGGGTTATGAAAATGCTTTGTATCCTGACCGCGACAGCAGGCTGATGTGATTGTTGAGCTATAGTTTTTTAAGATGCTGTATCTTACGAAGTGGGGTATACAGCACATGGGATTCCTCTGTATTGTTTCTTACAACTACATTGTACAAATATCTCAAAATCAATGTACATTTTACAATGATTGTTGAAAACGCTCAACAGATGCTTCATGGATGGCAAGTAAGCCACGGGAAGATGAGAAGAAAGGAAGCGAGAAGGTGAAAAGAATCCTGAACATAATAAATACTGCTCAGCCTGTAGAAGCTCTGGAATCCCACACACTGCTGAGCCTGGTGCATAGTGACATTGTCACTTTGGAAAACAGTGTGATTGTTTCTTTTATATTCAAATATATGCCTATTGTGAGAATGAACAATCTCACTCTTAGCTATTTTAAAAGAAATGAAAATTTATATCCACAGAAATTTGGACACAAATGCTATAGCATGTTTCACAATCCCAAAATCCTAGAGTAAACTCAGATATCTTTTAAGATTGATAAAACTGAACGAAGTGTGATATGTCTGTACAATGGAGCAGAAAAGGAATAAAATATTTATGCCTGCAGCACCATGGTTGAATCTTAAATGCTTTTTGCTACATGAATAGAGACAGACCCAAATGTTACATATTATATCATTCTGTTTTTATAATGTTCTAGAAAGAAAAGCCAATAGGGCTGATAACCAACCACTGTTGGTTCCTGCTGTGCCAGTTGACTACAAAGTGGCAATTTGAAGGGACTTTGCAGGAAATGTTTTGTTTGCTTGTTTATTACAAAAGTGATGGTGGTTTTGTGAAAAATCAGAAATACTTGGATCATAGATAGGGAATTTAAAATGCATCCACATTAAAAAATTCTACAATGATATTGGGAGAACCAATGTGGGCTACTGATTATATGATAGAATCTTCCAGTATTACGGATATATTGCATAGCTACACTGACAAGTGTTTTGACTGGATGCTGTAGAGCTTTAGACAAACATAGTATGGTCTAAATGGCAAATTTTTCTCAGGTGTAAGGATGAATAATTCTGTGGTATACTAGACTTGAATATATGAGCAAATATATTGTGACAAAGGAGAACTAGTGTCCTCATCATCAGAAAATGTTACAGAAAAGGGAGAAAGGCGAGAATGACTCCTCTAGTGCTGGGATTGTCAGATGTATAAGTCCAGACTCATGTGTTCTTTTAAAAAATTACTTTGTTGATATGAGTGTGAGAGAGAAAGAGGGAAGAAAAGAGACAGAGTGAGAAACACACAGATCTCATCCTTTGGTTGATTTTCCAAATGCATGAACTGACTGGTGCTATGCTGGTCCAAGGTCAGGAGCCAGGAACTTAATCCAGGTCTCCTGCATCGAGGAATAGGGGGCAGGATTACTTAGCCTGATGACTTGAGCTATTGCTTCCCACGGTGCACATTAATAAAGAGCTGGAATAGAGAGCAGTTAGGACTTGAACCTATGGACTCTGATATGGGACATGGGCATCCCAAACTGGTATCTTAACTGTTAGGCTAACCATTGGCTCCAACTAATGTTTTCTTATAAGCATATATGAATATGTATAGATTCATAATTTCAGTGTCCAGTGAGTGAGTTAAAAGCAAAGACAAGTCAGGATTAAACTGGATACTGGATTAAACTGGCAACTTGGAAACTGGACGTTGGATTTTAGATACTGTTCTTCGATGAAAGGAGTCAGAAACTTCTTGGGGAAGTAACTGATCCTAGGCTTGGGGCAGGAACATCCAAGTAGACTTGAGAGCATCGTTTGGTACAAGGATATAGAGAAGTGACAAAAATGAACAAATGAAGCAAAAACAGGGGAAAAAAAGAAAGTACGGAGGAAGAGAAAATGGACAAAAGAAGAAAGGAGGAGAGGGACAAATAACAGCAAAATGAAGTCAACCTCAGTTTCAGTGGCCAAATTTGAAATCATTTGAGGAAAAAATGATAGTGTTACATTATAGACAGAGAAAGAAGAGAAAGCACCTCCTTAAATCCACACTTTTATGAACAAAGTAGGGGTAACCTACAGTTAAGCAAATAGTAAATATAAAAGAGAAAGAAAATCACCCTAACACACTAGAGTAATTACTGTTGACTGCTGCAGCCAAGATAAGTAATGAATGAAAAAATTAAGTGGATGGAAGTTTAAGAAAAATGAAGTATGTGCAATCATAGAATCCATCCTCCAATATTTATTCATCACAAAAGGGAAGGCTGGACCTCTGTTATAAAGAACTGGGACAGATTCCACTGACTAGCTGGTTTAATTCCTGCAAAAGCACTACAGTCATGGGAAATAAGAACGCTGAGATATACAGGACACTACGACTAAATACAAGGGTACTTCAAAAACTTCAAGGAAAAGTACAATTAGAAGATAAATCTATTTTAGTACAAATGTTTTGAAAACCCCGCATGTTTTTTTTTTCATAATGCATAATAATTTCCATGAGCCTTTTGAAGGCTCTTTATATGGTTGCCATATATTTTCTGGATTTGTCCCTAGAACAGAAAAAGAATATTATTGGAAAACTAATGAAATCCAATAAAAACCATAGTCCATAATGCTCCAACATCAATCTTTTTTTGTATCCGAACTATGGTTATGCAAGAATGAATATTAAAGCTGAATGATAGGTACAAAAACTCTCTGTACTATTTCTGAAGATTTCTCTAAGTCTAGATTTATCGAAAGTCTTTTAAAAAATTAAATAAGGGGCTGGTGTTGTGGCAAAGCTAGTGAAGCCACACTGGTGATGCCTGCATCTGACACTGGGGTGCCAGCAGGCTACCCTGCTTCTGATCCAGCTCCTTGCAATGCACCTGGGAAGGCAGCAGTAGATGGCCCAAGCACCTGGGGCCCTGCCACCCCCACTGGAGACCTAAATGGAGTTCCTGGATCCTGGTTTGGGTCTGGCCCAGCTCGGGCTATTGCAGGCATTTGGGGAGTGAACCAGCAGATGGAAGATCTCTCTCTCTCTCTCTCTCTCTCTCTTTTCCTCTCTTTCTCTCTCTCTCCCTTTCTCTTTCTCTCTCTTTAGTGTTATGTCACTCTGCCTTTCAAATAAATAAGCAAATCTTTTTTTAAAATTTAAATTAAAATAAAGTAGGATAAAAAAAAAGACTTGGATCATATGGAAGTACTGATTCTTAAACTTCCTCAAAAGTAAATACTGGACTTAATGTCAAAGCTTCTGACCTAAAATTTCACCTCCGTTATCTCATTTATGCCTGACAGTATTTGTATGAGGCAAGCACTATCATAAATCTTAACATAAAGTCCTAAAATGTAAACATTCAAACTGAAGTTACCAGATAATAAATTAATACTCAGACTACACAAGTAGTAAGCAAGATCTATAGATTTAACTCAGAAGTCTGAATCCAGAGGCTAACAATGATATCACACAGTCATTGTAATAATAGTAAAGCATAAAAATAAAGTTAAGAAAATTTTAAGGACCAACTACTGCTTCTTATGGGCCAGATTCAGGTGGTTGTTTGGAGATAATTGAGGTGTTAGGAGTACAGAGAGATTCTTCAGCCAGCCATTATACAACCCAAACATTCTGCAATCATCACAGGAATTATAATGTTAAAAACAGAATAGATCAGGTTTGGTTTACTATGACCTAGCTGGAACCTGCAAGGTGGTATAGTGGGTAAAGCTTCCATCTGCAATGCTAGTATCCCATATGGGTGCTGGTTCCACTCTCAGCTGCTCCACTTCCAATCCAGCTCCCTGCTAACACACCTGGGAAAGCAGCGGAAGATGGCCCAAGTGCTTAGGACCCTACATGGGAGAACTGGAAGAAGCTCCTGGCCCCTGGCTTCAGCCTGGCCCTGCCCTGGCTGTTGTGGCCATTTTGAGAGTGAATCAGCGGACAGAAAATTTCTTTCTCTTTGCCTCTGCCTTTCCTTCTCTGAAACTCTGCCTTTCAAACAAATAAATAAATGTTTTTTAAAAATGTGTCTTTGCTGTCTACCCCAAATAATTTAATTTTTTTTTTGACAGGCAGGTGGACAATGAGCGAGAGACAGAGAGAAAGGTCTTCCTTTTGCCGTTGGTTCACCTTCCAATTGCTGCCACGGCCGGCGCATCGCGCTGATCCGATGGCAGGAGCCAGGTGCTTCTCCTGGTCTCCCATGCGGGTGCAGGGCCCAAGGACTTGGGTCATCCTCCACTGCACTCCCGGGCCACAGCAGAGAGCTGGCCTGGAAGAGGGGCAACTGGGACAGAATCCGGCGCCCCGACCGGGACTAGAACCCGGTGTGTCGGCGCCGCAAGGTGGAGGATTAGCCTATTGAGCCATGGCGCCGGCAATAATTTAAAAATTTAAAATATATAATTGGATTCATTGAGGGCAAGAGGTCATTCCAGTTTTGCAATATGCATAAATATTATGCCTTGCTTCATCTAAAAATAAAATTGAATACATATATGTAAATAAACATATAAATTTTATAATTCTTATAATTTTATTTAATATTTTCTTTTTAAGGTTATAAATCTCTTTTCCACCTTTTTCCTTAATAAACATTAGTTAATCTGGTCATTGATCCAAAGTAAAACAACTATCATTTTACTCCCAATTTCATTGTATGGGTTTTTAAAAAAATTTTTTTAAAAGATTTTATTCATCTATTTGAGAGGTAGTGTTACAGACAGTGAGAGGAAGAGACAGAGAGAGGTCTTGCATCTGCTGGTTCACTCCCCAAATGGCTGCAACAGCCAGAGCTGGGCCGATCCAAAGCCAGGAGCTCCCACGTGGGTGCAGGGGCCCACACACTTGGGCCATCTTCTACTGCATTCCCAGGCCACAGCAGAGAGCTGGATTGGAAGCAGAGCAGCCAGGACTTGAACTGGTACCCATAAGGGATGCTGACACTGCAGGCGGTGGCTTTACCTGCTATGCCACAGCGCCAGCCCCTTATTGGATCTTGTCACATAATATTCTACTGTAAATAGCAGGAATAACAGGAAAGTACTTTCATTGATAAGAAAGATCTCAACTCTTATCCATGAGTCGTTCTTAACACAAAATAACTCTACATCCTACAGAGTGAGTAGGATGCTTCTGTAAGAGCTAATTGAGCAAATAACCAGTGAGCTGCATGCAATCAAATAGTATTGATTCCTAGTTAGCCATGTGGCAGAATCAATTTCTTCTGTTGTATCTGGAAAAACCGGAAGGTATAAATGTTCCATCATCGAAAATGTACAGTATAGAAAGACACTAGGGGCTGGTGCTGTGGTGCAGTGGGTTAACACCCTGGCCTGAAGCGCCAGCATCCCATATGGGCGCCAGCTCAAGACCTGGCTGCTCCACTTCCAATCCAGCTTTCTGTTATGGCCTGGGAAAGCAGTAGAAGATGGCCCAAGTCTTTGGGCCCCTGCACCCACGTGGGAGACATGGAGGAAGCTCCTGGCTCCTGGCTTCGGATCACACAGCTCTGGCTGTTGCGGCCAATTGGGGAGTGAACAATCGGATGGAAGACAGCGCTCTCTCTCTCTCTGTCTCTTTTCTCTCTGTGTAACTTTGACTTTCTTTTTTTTTTTTTTTTGACAGGCAGAGTGGACAGTGAGAGAGAGACAGAGAGAAAGGTCTTCCTTTGCCGTTGGTTCACCCTCCAATGGCCGCCGCGGCCGGCGCGCTGCGCTGATCCGATGGCAGGAGCCAGGAGCCAGGTGCTTTTCCTGGTCTCCCATGGGGTGCAAGGGCCCAAGCACTTGGGCCATCCTCCACTGCACTCCCTGGCCACAGCAGAGGGCTGGCCTGGAAGAGGAGCAACCGGGACAGAATCCGGCGCCCCTACCGGGACTAGAACCCGGTGTGCCGGCGCCGCAAGGCGGAGGATTAGCCTAGTGAGCCGCGGCGCCGGCCATAACTTTGACTTTCAAATAAATAAATCTTTTTTTTAAAAAAATACACTAGAAAGAACAACTGATTTCTGTGCTTGTATGAATCCTGGGTAATCAAATAATTTATGTGGAACTCAGTTTCTGAGTTGAATTAGCCATACAATGACAATGTCTAATGAGATAAAGAAATTGGTTGGTTTAGTATTTCTCAATCTAGAGTTCCCAGAATAGTGTGTGTTTTTTTTTTAAAGATTTATTTATTTATTCGAAAGGCAGAGGCAGAGAGAGAGAGGTCTTTCATCCACTGGTTCACTCCCCAGATGGCTGCAATGGCTGGAGCTGCGCCAGTCTGAAGCTGGGAGCCGGGAGCTTCTTCCAGGTCACCCGAACATGTGCAGCTGCCCAAGAACTTGGGCCATCTTCTACTGCTTTCCGAGGGCATAGCAGAGAGCTGGATTGGAAATGGAGTAGCCAGGACTAGAACTGGCACCCATATGGGATGCTGGCCATTGTGTCACAGTGCCGGCCCCAACAGTGTTTTATAATATGCTCCAAGAAACAAAAATTCAAGGATAAATAAGTCTTTGAAATTTTGTACATAGGTTCTCTTGACACATTTTCTTTAACATAACATGATAAATGATACAAAGAACCCTGGAGTGATGAAGCCCGGTTTGCATCCATGCTTGATAAAAGTGTTAATTTGTGCCAAGGTCCAGTAGCTATCAGACACCCCCACATAACATGGGGAATGTTTTCTGTTTTTTCCACAGCACTTTTTTCTGCTCAAAGGAGAGCTGGTCTTTTCTCTTCTGAGGCCTAGGTTCTTGAGAACTAAAAGGATCAGTGTCTTTATTTTCTCTGGACCAAGCCAGAGGGTAAGTCTTGGAGGCTGGATGAAGGGGATGGAGATGGACAAATATCCATTCAGACGGAAAAGCACTAAGTTCATGCAGAGGCAGCTGTTGCTAATGGCTGCTTGAAACACTGCTGACAGGAGCAGGGCTTTCAGGGGAAAAAAGTCCCTGCAACGTCTCCCGAGGAGCAGTGGCACCAATAAAAATTAAAGTGCAGCTCTCGACAGAGGGATGGACGCATGAAAAGTTTCAACAACAATGGCAAACTAAGACGGGAAACTTCAGAAATTCAGATGGGTCACAGAAGTGTATGGAGTTCTGACAAAATCAATAGGAATAAGTGATGCCTTTAAAAAATGGCTGAAATTAGATTTCCTGCCCATTTTAGCAGGTGAAGGCCAACCTGGGTTTAATTTGATCTGGGATGGATATGACTCAAGGCAGACATGGTATCAACGACCTTCCCTGTACATGTCTTGGGCACTCTTCCATCTTCGTAGACACTTGCTGTTTTTGCCACATTTCCTTTCTTATTTTATTGGATTTTTCTCTCCATCCTGATGACTTCTCATTCTCTTTAGTTTAAAGCGTAAGTGCTTGGTGTAAATGCCTAGACACAATGCTTGTGTCTTTGAAAAAGTAATTTGTTTTAAGTATTTGTGTGTTTTAATTCCATGTACTTGTTATTGCTCTATAAATCTGGCTCTTATTTATAACTTTGTACTAAAAATGCTTTTAAAACCCATTCTAGGGCCGGCGCCGCGCCTCACTAGGCTAATCCTCCGCCTTGCGGCGCCAGCACACCGGGTTCTAGTCCTGGTCGGGGAGCCGGATTCTTTCCTGGTTGCCCCTCTTCCAGGCCAGCTCTCTGCTGTGACCAGGGAGTGCAGTGGAGGATGGCCCAAGTCCTTGGTCCCTGCACCCCATGGGAGACCAGGAGAAACACCTGGCTCCTGCCATCGGATCAGTGTGGTGCGCCGGCCGCAGCACGCCGGCCGCAGCACGCCGGCCGCAGCGGCCATTGGAGGGTGAACCAACGGCAAAGGAAGACCTTTCTCTCTCTGTCTCTCTCTCTCACTGTCCACTCTGCCTGTCAAAAAATAAAAAAAATTAAAAAAAAACATTCTAACTATGGTATGCACCTATAACTTCTACAGTGTATTCTAGAAATGTGCCTTCCATAATTTATATTACTGCAAGTAGTTTCCAAATCCCCAACTACTACAAACAATGCAATAAGGAGAAACTTGACATTTGTCTCACGAAAGATACGTGCCTGATGTTGTATGGGATGAGATCTCAGATAACAGGCCATGCAAACACTTAATGCTACTAAGTGCTCATAATGACACAAAAGGACTAACATCAGAAGTCTATTAAAGTTCCCATTTTCCTTTAACTTATTAGTACTTGAATAATTGAGACTTGAAATTTGCCAATGTGATGAGCTTTATTTGTTGTGTCCTTGATAGACTGAGACACAGCATGCTCTCCATGCTTACTTGTCAATCACACTTCCACCTTTCTAAATTTCTAGTACTGGAACAGGTGTTTGGTCTAACAATCAAGATGCCAAAACCAGTGTCTCTGTTCAATGCCCAGTTCTGGCTCCCTCACATAATTGTGTTCCTGCCACCTTCCTGGGAGACCTGCACGGAATTCCTGGCTCCCAGCTTTGATCATCCACTCCCAAAACTGCAAGCGTTTGTGGAACAAACCAGCATATGGGAGCGTTTTCTCTCTCCACTCTCTCCTTCTGTCTCCCAAGATTTAGCTATTTATTAGAAAGGTAGAGTTACAGAGACAGTGTTACAGAGGTAAATACAGAGAAAGAGATTGTCCATCCACTAGTTCATCCCACAAATGACTGCAACAGCTGGGAGTGTGGCAGGTTGAAGCTAGGAACTAGGTGTCCCACATTTTTGGCAAAGGCCTAACTACTTGGACCATCTTCTACTGTTTTTCCAGGTGCATTAGCAAGGAGTAGGATTGAAAGTGAAGCAGCAGCCGGCGCCGCGGCTCACTAGGCTAATCCTCCGCCCAGCGGCGCCGGCACACCGGGTTCTAGTCCAGGTCAGGGCGCCGGATTCTGTCCCGGTTGCCCCTCTTCCAGGCCAGCTCTCTGCTGTGGCCAGGGAGTGCAGTGGAGGATGGCCCAGGTGCTTGGGCCCTGCACCCCATGGGAGACCAGGAAAAGCACCTGGCTCCTGGCTCCTGCCATCGGATCAGCGCGGTGCGCTGGCCGCAGCGCGCTGGCCGCAGCAGCCATTGGAGGGTGAACCAACGGCAAAGGAAGACCTTTCTCTCTGTCTCTCTCTCTCACTGTCCACTCTGCCTGTCAAAAAAAAAAAAAAAAAAAAAAAAGTGAAGCAGCTGCAACTTGAATCAGCACTCATGGGATACCATTGTCACAGGTGGCGGCTTAACCCACTGCACCACAATGCCGACCCAATTTCTGTGTATTCCTCTCTGCTTCTCAAATAAATAATTACAAATCGTCTGCTATCATGCATGGGAGGGAGTTTGAAGTCTGGAGATGGGTGTGTATTGTATGCTCCTCATAAAAATTTTCAGTATCTTCGTGGATATTATATGTATCAGTCAATAATTTTTGTATGTTTTTGTGTTGTTTGCACTCAACCCTGAAGTCATAAAGATATTCCATAACATTTTTATCCTATGAGATTTGTGGATTCTATTCTTCATCTATGTTATATGAAGTAAAACAGTGTTTTATTAGCCTGTTAACTCAGTTTTCCTAATGTTGTCTACTACTTCACCTGCTGTTTACCCAATGGTTTGTGCTGCTGACTCCATCATATATTTGCATTTTCATGTGCACTTTTAGGGGATTCTGGAGTATTCTGGAGTTTTCCATGGGTCTACTGTTTCTATTATTATGTCAATGCCACCCATTGTAAGTAGTTTGGTCCATACAGTGCCTTTAACCTTGACACATTCACCTCCATGTTTTTATTAACATTTTCCTTATCTTTCTATAGAAACATTCTTTAATACAAATTTCGAAAGAAATAGATAAGCTCATCCCAAAAAACCTTTCTGAAATATGAAGATCACATTGAGTTGGGAGATTTATGCAGCAAAATGAACAGCTTTTATAATATTATGAAATTGATCAATCTGTTCTTCATGTTAAAGATTCTATGTGAATTCAAAGTGAATTTTCCAAATTTTTGTCCACAGATTCTGGAGTAACCTTATAGGGTAATTTTTAATTAATCATAATATTTATTTTTATGAGATATATCATATTTTCAACTAAATTGTCCATTTATTTTTGTTGGTAAACAGTAATGCTATGATTTTTGCAACTGATCTTACAATGCCTTATTACTTATAAGATTTTTCATTGGTTCTGTTGAATTTTCCATTTACGTTTATAATATTTTCTACCACAAAACACAGTTTTATTTCTTCTCTTCTGATGTTATCCTTTTCATTTTTTCTTCCTGTCCTATGGCATTTATTGATGCTGCACAATATTTGAACTATAATAGTGATAAGAAAATTATCAATTTTATGGTATTAAAACTGATAGACCCAAAAGTTTGTATGGAGTAGACTGTCTGCTGAAGGTTTTGATTCGTAATTTTTCAAATATATGGAACTTTCTTCTTGTGGTATTTTTTTTCTTAGAAAATATTAAACTGCATAAATCATTTTCTTAGTTTATTGGAATAATCATATACACTAATATATTCTCTGTCGTTAAATTATTCCTCTTGCTCTTGGCATATACCCTGTTCAATTATGAAATATTACTGTTTAAGTTTTAAATTTCATCATATATTTTATTTAGAATTTCAGTCTTTTTGCTCATAAATGAAATTATCTTTGTTTATGGTTCCCTTATTGGTTTGGAATACAGTGTGCATCTAACCTCACAAAAGGAGTGATACTTCTCCCTCTTCTCTTTCTAGAACAACTTACGTAAGGTAAGAATTTATTGCCTCCTGAGTGCTATTTAGAAAATCCTTTTGCATGGCCCATGTGCACATTTGTATGAAGTCTGTGAAGACAGGATTGATAAAACCCCATTTTTAAAAATATTTATCTTTCTGTTGACTTGATCTACATTATCACTACTGTAGGCATTTTATATTTTTTCAGAAACGCTTCATTTGACTATTAGTTTATAATCATTATTTATTTTATTTATTTTAGAGGTCAGAGAGGGAGCGCTCATTCACTAGCTCACTCTCTAAACGTCTGCCGCAGCAGCAGTCAACACTGAGCCAGGCAGGACCAAGTTGCTGGGAACTCAGTTGGGTCTTCATGGGTGTGACAGGGAATCAGCTACTCGCGCCATCACTGGCTTTCACGGAGGACATGCATCATGTGCATTGCCAAGAACTGGAAATAGAGGTGGAGCCAGGATTCTACTCCAGACACTCAACGTGGAAGGGAGACGTCCCGAGTGGCATCTGAACTGCTGTGCCAAACCACCTTTCATTTAGAGCTTTTTTTTTAATTTTAGCATAGTCATTCATAATGATATTTTACTATTTTTCAAATATTTACATTTTACCTTTTTCATTCTCTCTTCTTTGTTTGCCCAGTATTTCCAGATATATTACCAAAGCTATCTTATTGCTATTTTTAAAGAACCAGGACATGGCGCTGACCTACTATTCTCTTTAATATTCAAGAGTATTCTTTTTTGATTCCTTAAAAATATACTCCTTGTGGCCGGCGCCGCGGCTCACTAGGCTAATCCTCCACCTTGCGGCACCGGCACACCCGGTTCTAGTCCTGGTCGGGGCGCCAGATTCTGTCTCGGTTGCCCCTCTTCCAGGCCAGCTCTCTGCTGTGGCCCGGGAGTGCAGTGGAGGATGGCCCAAGTGCTTGGGCCCTGCACCCCATGGGAGACCAGGAGAAGTACCTGGCTCCTGCATCGGACCAGCGTGGTGCGCCGGCTGTGGCGGCCATTGGAGGGTGAACCAACGGCAAAGGAAGACCTTTCTCTCTGTCTCTCTCTCTCACTGTCCACTCTGTCTGTCAAAAAAAAAAATATATATATATATATATACTCCTTAAAAATTACTGAGTTTTAGATTAAAACTTCTAACCTAAATTGTACAGGGTTAGATTTTTCTAGTATCATTTTTCCTTTCCTTTATTCTAAATTTTCTGTACTTTCATCTTAAATATGTCTTGGGACCTTGATTTTATTGGATATTTTGATACACAATCTGAGACTGTTTATCTTTTGATCAGTGAGACGATTTCATTTACTTTCATAATAATTCATTAATTTAAATGTATTTTAGATATTTTATTTTGTTTTTTTCTCACAATAATTTTCCATATTTTTTCTCCTTTCCTTTTCTTCCCAGTCAACACAATTAAATTCACTCTTCTTTTTTTGCTTAAAAAAAGTATGTATTTATTTTGTAAGTCAGAGTTACTGAGAGAGAGAGGGAAAGAAATTTTATTCACTGGTTCACTTCCCAGGTGGCCACAATGGGCAGGGTTGGGGCAGGCTGAACCCAGGAGCCAGGGCTTCCTCTGTGTCTCCCACATGGGTAGCAGGGGCCGGAACACTTGGGCCATCTTTCTCTGCTTTTCCTGGGCCATTAGTAGTTAGCTGGAATAGAAGTTGAGCTTCCAGGACACACTCTGACAACCGTATGGGATGCCAGCATCTCAGTTGGCAGCCCAACCGTATGCCCAAACACTGGCCCCAAATTCATTCTTATGATTAAGATCTGTACTTATGATCTTATCATACAGATTTTAAAATATTTATTTATTTATTTATTTGAAAGGCAGAGTGAGGATGAGAGAGAGAGAGAGAGAGGGAGAGAGGGAGAGAGAGAGAGAGAAAGAGAGAGAGAGAGAACTAGCACTTCCAGGGTTCTGGCTGAAGCCAGGATCCATGAACTCCATCCAGGTTCCAACGTGGCTGGCATGAGAAATTAGTGAGAAAGTACTTGGTGCCTCTCAGGCACGTTGCAGGAAGGTGGAGGGAAACAGAGTCGCTGCAGATTGAACCAGCACCCCAGTATGGGATGCAACTGTCCTGAGTGGCAGTTTAATCCCACTGTACCACAGTACCCACTGTGTCGTACAGATTTTCTCACAGATTTTCAATTCTTTTTCATTTACCTATTTTACAATTTAGGCTTTTTAACATTCTACAAAGGTTTATACATTCTTGATGAATATATAATTATATAATTATTGATGCAACATTTCGAGACATACATTGTTTACTAGTCAAATCACAATGATTAGTATTTCCGTCTCCATATCATTTCTTTCCTTGGAGTCTTGAAGCCCCTGCCTTCTGGGTCTTCATAAAATATATACTAGATAATTTTGAACCATCGTCACACCCACTGTGCTATGGGAGCACTAGCACACATTTATTCTATGTAGAATTAGAAACTTGGAACAATTCTTTCCAATTTTTCTGATGTCATACTCCTGGGACAGATTATGGACAACCTGGGGTGACAGTGTATAAAGTAATATACAAAGCTATTCCCATGTAGAAAACAAGGCCCCTCTAGCTATCCTTGAGGTCAGAAGACATCAATTCTGAAACATACATTCAGAGTCATGGATGGGCAAGTCCATGTTTAACCCACTCTCACATCTTTCTCCCACATCTCTATCTCTGCCTTACGGGTGGCATATGGAATCCTGGTTAACTCAGCTGACAGTTCAGTCAAGGCCACAAGCAGCAATTTTGCAAACAAGGAACATTTAAGGACCCATATGCTCTTTCACTTCATGAATCTCCACTCTTCCTAATTTCTTACTAAAATTATGTCCAATAAAACTTCATTTATTGACTGGATTTTCACCTTGGATATTTCATTCCAATAAAAATAGAAACAGTGTAAAAATAATGACTATCAAAAATTTCTTTGGAAACTGTGGATGTGCTTCGGTTTTGGGAAGAATTCAGTGTGAGACTGCGTAAAATTCTTGGTTTCTGATACCAAGTAGGAGCTCTGTGCAGTTACACCAATTACGCATTTGCATCACTTCTATTAGTGTGAATAGCATAATAAGGATGAGAATGTCTAATAAGCTTTATTGAAATGTTGCTTTCTCCTTGGTTATTCATGAAACACTCATCCTTTATGAAAAATCAGTGCATTCAATCTCTTTCTCACTTTGAGACCTACTGTGGTTCTCGAACACATGGAGACCCACAAACCATTAGGTAAAGATTCTGAGGGCTGAAACAATTCAATCTTAGGGCTTAGACATGAGGCTCAGTGAGAAGCCCTTAGACCATTGGAAAAGTGCCGTTGGTGGATCAAAGAGGGTGGATTTCAAAGCCTAGGTCTAGCCCAGCTCTTCACTCTGCTTCCTGGCTGGCCTCGTGATCCTTTTCCACAAATGCTCTGACATCCAACCCTGTCCAAGGAGACCAAACCAATAAGGCTGTCTGATCTTGGACTTGAACCTCCAATACTGTGAGTTAAATTAACTTTTTCTTTATCAAGTTACCTTCTTTCAGGCATTTTAGGAAAAGTTGAGTAATTCAAGACCCTTTGCCTTCACCACCATCCCAAGTGGGAAAAACTATATATTTCTTTTTTTTTTTTTAACTTTTATTTAATGAATATAAATTTCCAAAGTACGGCTTATGGATTACAATGGCTTCCCTCCCACCTGCAACCCTCTCCTTTCCCACTCCCTCTCCCCTTCCATTCACATGAGGATACATTTTCGATTCTCTTTATATACAGAAGATCAGTTTAGCATACATGAAGTAAAGATTTCAACAGTTTGCTCCCACACAAACATAAAGTGAAAAATAATAGATATTTTTTAAATGATGATGAAATCAGATCAGACCTTTTGTCATGTTTAATCCCAGTGAGAGTCAAGCTGGGAATTGATAATTTCTTCTTCTTTTTTTTTTTTTTTTTTACAGAAGTATACATTAAGTAAAGATTTCAACAGTTTGCACCCCCATAGAAACACAAAGTGAAATATACTGTTTGAGTACTCATTATAGCATTAAGTCTCAATGTACAGCACATTAAGGACAGAGATCCTACATGAGGAGTAAGTGCACAGTGACTCCTGTTGTTGACTTTACAAATTGACACTCCTGTTTATGGCATCAGTATCTCCCTATGCTCCAGTCATGAGTTTCCAAGGCTATGGAAGCCCCTTGAATTCTCCGACTCTTATCTTGTTTAGACAAGGTTATAGTCAAAGTGGAGGTTCTCTTTCCTATTAAAGAAGAACACATTTTATCATTGGGCTGACAAGTGAAAAATTGTGGTAACTTGGTTTTCCCTTCTTTTAGGCATTCTAGCTATTAGTCACGGACCTTCATTAGCTCATACTTCACCAAACCTGACATCCTAAATAGAACTTGGGTCATGTTTTCTTTCTATTAAAAGCATTTTTCCTATTTCCAGGGTCACTTCAGATAATGCTATGTACTAGTTTCTGGGAAGATATTGGGTATTTAAATAAACTGGCCCAATGAACATACATATTTTATCAGACCATTCCTGATCTGTCAAAGATGACACTTGACATTCAATATAGAGTAAGAGAAACAAAACTCAAGATGTCTATTCACAGGCCATGGATGGATTATAAACGCTAAATTACACACCGAAGTTGGTTCATTCTTATAAAAAATGCATACTATATGTCTTTAAGGGAAAAAAAATCTGTTTTCAAACAAAGTGTTGAGAGTCTTATTGTATTTTCATTATGAGCACACAAATGTCAAAATACTCAATTGTGCAAAAACAAAGTTGGAAGCATGGATGATTTTAATTTTTTTATCTAGTTTTTTTTTTTTCAAAAATGTTCTATAGTACTTATGTCTATCATACTCTGTATTCTTGTACCACTTATGAGAAATAGATACTGTATTTGTTTTCTGTTGATGTGCAAACCATCATCCCAAAATTCAGTGACCTAAAACAATATATTACTGCCGCCCACAAATCTATTGGTCAGCTGGGCAGATCTGGTCATCTAGGTAGGTTTGGATGATCTTGACGGACCTCACAAATTCTCTGCAGACTGGTTAGCTTAGCCTGCCTGATCTGAGATGGCTTCACACACGCATCTGATAGGCACGAGTTGTGTCTGGATGAGACAAAGAGAGAGAATGAGGCTTAGTCTCAAAACGTGCTTAACGTTACTCGTCTTCCGGTCATTTATCAACAAAGAGCCCGAGCAAATTCAAGAGGGAGAGAAACAGATCTGACTTCTTTACAAGGATAGCCACAGTCACACTTCAACAATTAATACAAATAAGGATGTATAAAAACCAGAGTTCTCTTTTCTCTACATCCTTGTCAGTGTGTATTAGCTCCAGGCTTTTTGATAACAGCTATCTTAATGGTTGTGATATGATATCTCACAATGGTTTTAATTTGCATTTTCTACATGAATAGTGATGTTGGATACCTTTTCACATATGTATTGGCCATTTTTAAGTCTTCTTTGGAAGCTGCAAATATACACAATAAAATTTTCATAAAAAAGAGTAAATATACAGAAGCCACCAGAGAAGGTGGCTGTAGAAATTACTCATTGAATTAGACATGCAATTTATCTCACTTGAAAATATTTGTAAATTTTAGCCAAACCTTGCATTTATCGAACTCAAATGGTAGTTATTTGTATATTTTCATCTTACCTGGAGAGGTTGACATTTCCTTGGTAAAAGAAAGTTTGTCTTTTTTTTTAAGATTTATTTATTTATTTGAAAGTCAGAGTTACACAGAGAGAAGAGAGGCAGAGAGAGAGAGAGCAAGAGAGAGAGAGGTCTTCCATCTGATGGTTCACTCCCCAGATGGCTGCAACGGTCGGAGCTGCGCCGATCTGAAGCCAGGAGCCAGGAGCTTCTTCCATATCTCCCATGTGGGTGCAGGCCCAAAGACTTGGGCCATTCTCTACTGCTATCCCAGGGCATTGCAGAGACCTGGATTGGAAGTGGAGTGGCCGGGTCTCGAACCGGCACCCATATGGGATGCCAGTGCTTCAGCCCAGGGCGTTAATTCGCTGCGCCACAGCTCCTGCCCCAGAAAGTTTGTCTTTACCCACATGAATCCTGCAGAGAATCTGGTATGGTACTCACACACAACAAAGGTTTGGGGAGTAGTAGAGTGCACAGAATTGAATATCTCTCCTTTTCCTGTTGGTCCATCTACTTGGCTAGGCTACAGATGGCAGATTTTTTTTGCAGTTTTATCAGACAGCCCTATCACAAGCATGTGTATGTGTCAAATGAAACTAAATTTTGTAGATATTAATCTACTTCCATAAAACACTTCAATGCCTTGCAAATGCTCTTAGGGTCACAGAACCACATGGTTCTGTCTGATGTGACTTGGCTCCTCTTCCGCTATTCTCCACCACTGCTCTCTCTTCTGCGTTTTGGACACATGGAGCTGAATGTTACTGTCTCCTCATTGGAGTTCTCTTCCATTAGTTTTTCAAAAGGCCTCTTATTCTCATCATTTAGGATTTTATAAAAAGCCTCCAATTCTTCAATATTCCTTTTCTAGGGAACCCATTGTAATGTCATTTATTCAATGAAATGCCTGCCAGTCTTTCACTCCCCAACTCCTAAACCCCTCTCAGAGACTTCAGGATACTAACTTCACGATGATATGAACCATTCTCTAAGAGTTCAGCTTTATATTCAGCCAATAATGAGAACTAAACACATGTTTGTTCAATTAATTACAAAGTGAATATATGAGTCTAAATGGCATCTGACAGTTAGATAAATTGATATGTTCTTCTACACTCATAACTATAATAAATTTTTATTGATCTGAAGTCCAGTCTTCAACAAAAGCTATTAACCTAAGGATGGAAATGGGAGGATCATTTTACCATGGAGAGACTGCTGACCATAACACATTAAACCATCTTTTGTGTTCTTTTCAGCTTCTGACATAGACTACATGCCATCCCCAGTTTCAAAATCTAATCTATTCACTGCTCCCACAAAGAAAAATCCCCATAGAGCATCATCCTTCCTTGTATGTAGTCCTTCACCCGGTAAGTCATGAGTGCAACACAAAGGCAGCCTCTTTGGGTCATTAGCCTTCACAGTGTACCTGTGCCCACGTCTTTACATCTCTTTCACATGTGTTTTGTTTATCCCTCAGATCAAACAATGTGAGACACAAAAGTAGAGCATAGCTGCATCTGCAATCATTGTATGTATGGGTTTTAGTTTGCTGGTGCTCCCCTAAAACAATACCACAAACTTGCTAGCTTGTACAAAACAGATTTATCTCTCACTGTTTAGTAGCCAAGAGTTCAAGACATCAACAGATGTGGTTTCTTCCACAACTTCTCCCCTTGGGATACAGATGTCTGGTTCTCACTGTGTTCTCAAAGGATACTTTTCTTCCCTGAGTGCACCTCCAGTTTTCCTGTGATTGGTCTAATCTGATCTTTAAAAAATCTAAAGGTTTTCACATCCATATTTAGGGTGTATAACATGATGCTTTGATATACATATACAACAATGAAATGATGACTGCAGTCAAACAATAATTTCTAGATTCGGTTAGGGTGATGAACAGTTGGACTGGATGAGGACATGTTATCAAATGTAGTTATGTTATGAGTTACTGGGAATTGGGCTTCAGTATATGAATTAGGGGCAAGGAGCACATTTCAGATATTTTCCAAGAGAGTAAGGAGAGGAACAATGTGTTGTTTCTAGAGCCTTGTTGGTCTCTGCTGGAGTTCTGCCTTTAATGTTGTCCCACATCTCACTAGGCTGATGATGGAGGAGAAGTCTCAGGAATTTCAAAGTTCCTTTGCTTTGGAAGATCTTTAAAGGATGGAGTTTCCTAGGTCTCCAAATAGCAATTCAGAACACCTGTGCCTGAAGTGTAGCTTCAATTACCTGCTATTCCTTCCAGCGCCACTCTCACCAATTCCTGTAGAAAAAGTCCTGAGCTATCCAGCCAGCATACCCCAAACTGGGCCTGACACATGTGCAATATTCATCGCCTTGTTCAAGAGCCTTATTTATGTGTCATCCTTGTGTGATTTTAATAACAGCCATGAGATACCACTTGTATTAGATCAGCAGGAGGCTCTGATGCAGAATCACAGGTTTCTCAGGGGACTCGGGCTCTCTGCACCCCAAAAGTGGCAAACTTGGGCCCTTGGACAGCTTTGCTGACAGGTGAGTGAGCAGCCTCTGGGGGCACATTCTCATCTGAGGGGCAGGCTGCTAATGGCAGCATTCTCTGTTGTTTAAGTCAGGCAGCCCTGTCACTGACATTGCCAAAGAGACTTTGTGTCCTGAGTGTCAGCAAACACACTGTCATTCTGTCATGAAGGAGAGAAGACACTTTTATTGCAGCCATTATGGTCACTATCACTTACAAGCTGGAACACAGAGCCAATCCAAGGTCAGATACTCTTTGTAAGAAAGTGTTTTTAAAGTAATTATTCCATCTTCATTTGAAACTCTTAAAAATAGAGTTAGTTTTTACTCAGTTATGAACTATTATTAAAGCTGAGGCCATTTTAGACAGGATACGTTTACCTTTGGCCTTGCACAGTAATAAGTGAATATTATTATGAATATGAACTTGTGTCCCATGGAGATGGAGAGCTCAGGAAAATGCTCTTTTGCTTTCCAAACTCCAGGTAAGTCGTGAGAATTTTAAAACAGGGTTATTCAAACCAATGTGCTAAAACATAATTTTTGGTTTATTTTTTTAACCATTCTATCATAAGATGATATTTTACTAAAATACAATATAAATTGTTAGAAAAACCAAATGAAATTAAAGATAAATAATCCACTCAGTTATATTATGAGATTAATAAAGATTAAATTGCTTTGTTATCAAAGTTTAGAAAAGTATTCATCAATTTATATCAAGTTAATTTATATCAATTTTTTATATTAACTGACAGTTTATTTTTCCCTTTTTGTTTGAAAATATTTTACATAACACATAGAAGTAAAGTAAGAGTTCAGTTGGCACACATAGATTTAAAATTTTTGAATATATTGCCATATTTCTGTATTTAGCATCTTGTGTCCTGGCAAAAAATAATTCATGAGATTGGAAAAATATGGCCATTATAATTTCTAGAAAGCATCAATCCATCTAGCTGAACATCAGTGTGTCAAAGAATCCATTTGATAGCCAATGTTCAATTTTTAAATAAGTATGTACACATATACAATTCCAAAATAATCATTTTTATAATACACTTCATTTTGTGTTTGTTTTAAAGATTTATTTTATTTTATTTGAAAGGCAGAGGGAGAGAGAAAGGGAGAGACAGAGAAAGATCCTCCATTAGCTGGGTCACTCCCCTAATGTCATCAACAGCCTGGGCTTGGACAAGCCAAAGCGAGGAGCCTGGAACGCATCTGGGTCTCCCATGTGAGTGTCAGGAGCCCAGACTCTTGGATCATCTTCCGCTGCTTTCCCAGATGCATTAGCAGGGAGCTGGATCAGAAATGGAGTAGCTGGATCTCAAACCAAACGAGCAGTCCTATATGGGATGCCAGTTTGTAGGTGGCAGTTTAAACCACTGTGCCATAATGCCAGCTCCTATTTGGTTCGGTTTTTAGTTTTCATTAAAACCATTTTAAGATTCCATTTTAGTATTATTTTAAAAATTTAGTTTTGTAAATTGTCAGTGATTTCACAGATTATATTTTTGTTTTCTTTGAAAACTACCTTGTGTCTGAATTCAGATACCTAATAGATTTTCATGCCTTAGGGTTTTTAAAGCAGCAATTAGACTGGAATTCTTTATATTATATGATAGAAATGAGTATTTTATCTGGGCTTCATGAACTATTTTATATAGAAGGATAAATTAATGGAGTGTGGGTGGAGGCTGTGTTGAAATCTTCTATCTTCTTTGCAAATTAGAAATTGCTCTTCCTCTCCATTCCCATACAACCTGCAAATTTGAGGACCAAAAACAATCAGCAAAAACCTTCTTAGACTCCCTGAGAATTCTGTCGCCTATGCAGTTTTGACTAAAAATCATGACCCACACTTGAGGATGGGAGTTAACTACAAGAACTTCACAACTTATGACCATCACAATTGCATAATACACTCTCCTCTCAGAACACTAGGACATTGTGTATTTTCTGATATACTTAATAAAAGTTAATTGTGCTCAATGATCATTTTTTTAGTTTTTGCAAAGTATCAGGCATAGTTTTCCCAAGCTAAATGTAACGGAAATAAATGAAAATTCACTATACTACAGTGACTAATTTTCTGCAAGTTATATACAGCATTGCATTTCCAGGATAAAGAGCCAGTGTGAAGGTTATACAATGACAGCGTGTGCGTTGCACTGCTCGAGTGAATCATCCCGTCGCTCTGATCACATTAAATCCCGTGCATACACACTAGCACATCACTGAGAAACCACTGTCTAGTGGAACTTTCAAAACCAGATGAATGGTATTAGTCCGGCTGAAACTGGCTTACTTCCTGGCACTCCTCCAAATGACAGAAAGAGCTTTCAGCCTGCGTCTATGCTGGGAAACTGATGGAGAGAAGTAGCACCAGCTTCAGGGCTTCAGATAATTTCTGTGTCTTAGTTCTCTTCATTCCACTCCTCTCGCAAGCAGTGTTTTGTCTCGGGAGACGTGTTTAAATTCAAGCTCTATCTTTGTGACTGCAGCACTAAGAGAAAAGCCAGAAGATGGGAAAAGGTTGAAGAATTATCTGTGGCAAGACTCTAGAAAGGTGGTGCTATGTATTTTCTGTTTTAGGTGTGTAAGATGCCAGGGCAATGTCCTCTGCAGAGGGAAGGCTTCCGTCTCGTCCTGTGTGCCTGCTGGGAGTCTTTTCCTAGGCCATCGTGAGCCACATGTGTCCTTCCAGGGTACACACTGTTGTGTTACGGATGTGTAGGGTCAAGGCAGCATCATAGACAAAGAATATTTTCCTAACTTTTGGGGTTACTGATTTTATCCCCATCGTGTGTAAATTCAATTTTTATTCATGCAAAATAGATATGGTTATATTAAAAAGTAGAGTGCAAATTGCACATGTATTAAGATAAACATACTAGGATTTAAATTTCCTCTTGTATAAACTCCTTACGTGTCCAGGTTTTCCCCTAGAACCATCCAGACACAGCTTCCTTTTCCACTACCAGTAGGGATATGTGATAAAACAGTCTCAGAGCTTCTGCTAGAGTCACTCCATTGCTAATAAGACAACCATGGCTTGTGAAAGAACAGTCTCCTGCCAACAATTAATTGTAAACGTTAATTCCAGAAGCAGTTTCGCTTTTTAGCATAGTACTTTTCTGACTTACTGCTGCAGGATTCCAACCTCGCTATACACGCCACCAACATGTGCCTGTCTTCATGTGCCTGTCCCCTGCACTGCTGATTTTTTCCAGGCCTTTTACCACACGTGATCTCAAGTCTCACTCTGCTAGCACTGCTGGAGGACAGCATCAGCTGTGATAGAAATGTATTCCTCAGAGTTCCGGAAGCTGGGAGGCTAAGATCAAGGTGGCCATTAATTTGGTTGCTAACGAGGAGTAAGGCCTCTTGGAGAGAACACACCTCTTGCTGTGTTCTCACATGGTAAAAAGCTGCAGGCACAGAGAGAGGGAGAGATCTATCTTTTTATAAGCCCAAAGCCCTATTAGAATGAGGCCCCACTGATATGACCCTATTTAACTTTAATTTTTTTTTTAAATCCCCAGTTTCTAAATACAGACACATCGGAAGTTAAGAGCTTCAACATATGAATTTGGTTGGGGGGACAAATGAACACAAAACATTCTGGTCCTGGACGTCCCAAACATAAGACCTTCAGCATGCAAAGCACACTTGTTTAATCCTAACAGCCCCCAAAATCTTTCTTTAAACATTTATTTATTTGAAAGTCAGAGTTACAGAGAGAGGGAGAGAGAGATCTTCCATCCTCAGGTTCACTCCACAGGTGAATGCAATAGCCAGAGTTGTCCCAGTCAAAACAAGGATCCAGGAGCTTCATCTGGGTCTCCCATGTGGGTGGCAGCTGCCCAAGCACTTGGGCATCTTCCACTGCTTTCCTATTCCATCAGCAGGAAACTGGATTGGAAATGAAGAAGCCAGGGCATGAACCAGCTCCCATATGGGATGCTAGTGTCATAGGCAGTGGCTTTACCCACCACACCACAATGCTGGCCCCAATCCCAAAGTTTTAACTAATTCCGACATCAATTCCATGTCCAAAATCTCATCAGAATATTGTTAAATAAGAGGAGTAAAATTGAAGGTATGATTAATTCAGACAAAATCTCTCTATAGCTGTCAATCTGTGAAACCGGGCAGTTTTGTGCTTCCAATATACAGTGTTAGAGCCGACCTGATAGCCATTCCCATTGCAAAAAGGAGAAATTCGAAGGAAGGAAGGGCTAATAGATTACAAACACATTCAAAACCCAGCAAGTTAAATTCCATTTGATCATGAGGCTCAAGGATAACCTTTTTCTCATGATACTCTGCCCTCCAGGCCTACTGGGGTCGTTGACATCAACTCTATAGCATTTGAGGGACAGTCCCATACCTTCAACTCTCTTCCGGGGTCCAACCGCATGACTGCCAGGGTGCCCCACCCTGGAAGCACTGAACAAGGTCATCCTAACCAGGAAGCAACCCCACACTTTGGAACTGAGGGAAAAATAGCCTTGCACAATTCTCACTGAACTGGTGGTGAGACTGGCAGCCATGATATTCCCAAAGTCATTTTTGGGATCATTCTTAGTTTTCCTTTTTTTTAACTT
The DNA here is from genome assembly GCF_051225735.1 of Oryctolagus cuniculus. Taxonomy (NCBI): domain Eukaryota; kingdom Metazoa; phylum Chordata; class Mammalia; order Lagomorpha; family Leporidae; genus Oryctolagus; species Oryctolagus cuniculus. Next base: position 171,349,767 of record NC_142870.1, on the reverse strand, counting down.
TTATTTAATGAATATAAATTTCCAAAGTACAGCTTATGGATTACAATGGCTTCCCCCCTATAACGTCCCTCCCACCCACAACACTCCCCTTTCCCACTCCCTCTCCCCTCTATTCACATCAAGATTCATTTTCGATTCTCTTTATATACAGAAGATCAGTTTAGCATACATTAAGTAAAGATTTCAACAGTTTGCTCCCACACAGAAACATAAAGTGAAAAATACTGTTTGAGTACTAGTTATAGCATTAAATCTCAATGTACAGCCCACTAAGGACAAAGATCCTACATGAGGAGTAAGTGCACAGTGACTCCTGTTGTTGACTTAACAAACTGACACTCTTGTTTATGGCCTCAGTAATCACCCTAGGCTCTTGTCATGAGCTGCCAAGGCTATGGAAGCCCCCTGGGTTCACCGACTCTGATCATATTTAGACAAGGCCATGGTCAAAGTGGAAGTTCTCTCCTCCCTTCAGAGAAAGGTACCTCCTTCTTTGATGACCCATTCTTTCCACTGGGATCTCACTCGTGGAGATCCTTCATTTAGGTTTTTTTTTTTTTCCCCAGAGTGTCTTGGCTTTCCATGCCTGAAATATTCTCATGGGCTTTCAGCTGGATCCACATGCCTTAAGGGCTGATTCTGAGGCCAGAGTGCTATTTAGGACATCTGCCATTCTATGGGTCTGCTGTGTATCTCACTTCCCATGTTGGATCGTTCTCTCCCTTTTTGATTCTATCAGCTAGTATTTGCAGACACTATTCTTGTTTATGTGATCCCTTTGGTTCTTAGTCCTATCATTATGATCAGTTATGAACAGAAATTGATCACTGGGACTAGTGAGATGGCATTGGTACATGCCACCTTGATGGGATTGAATTGGAATCCCCTGGTATGTTTCTAATTCTACCATTTGAGGTAAGTCAGCTTGAGCATGTCCCGAATTGCACATCTCTTCCCTCTCTTATTCCCACTCTTATATTTAACAGCGAATAACATGTTTTGAAAAATAGTAGCTATACTATTCAGTCCTATAGAATTCAGGAAATATGGTAGCCTTACTCTATACCACACTTCTTACTCTGTCCTCTTCAGTTAAAATTGGAAATTCCTTTGTTAGCATAATCCCATCTCCTTTCCTGGCTCCTGCTAGAATAACTAAATAAGTCCATGAGTCATACCCATCACCTCTATCGAATTATCTTTAAGGGGCATAGCTGGTTAAGCTGCCACCTGCCATGCTGGCATCCCACACGGATGTTGCATTGAGTCCTGACTGCTCCACTTCGGATCCAGCTCCCTGCTAATTCAGCTGGGAAATCAGCAGAAGAGAGCCCAACTCCTTGGGCCCCTGTACTCATGTGGGAGAAACAGAAGAAGCTGCTGGCGCCTGCCTTCTTTCTGGCCCAGGCCTGGTCATTTGGGCAATTTGGGGAGTGGACTAGTGGAAGGAAGTTTCATCTCTCTCTTTCTCCCTCTCTCTGTAACCCTGCCTTTTAAATAAATAAAATAAATATTAAAAAAAAAACTTAAAACAATTTTCTTCTAGCCATTCCCTTGTTGTTTTCATACATTGTGCTACTATGGATAAGCTGAAAATTTTTCTTTTTTCATAGCATTTTCTTCATCATTCTCATTTCACACTTAACTTAAATCAGTCAGGAAGAACCTAGCCACCCAATCGAAACTTTGATCAAAAGTCTTCTTGGAGTGAGTGTTTGGCACAGCAGTTAAGATACCACTGAGGTTGCCTGGGCTGCCTGCATATCTTATTAGAATGCCTGAGTTTGTGTCCTGTATGAGTCAGCATTTTTTTTCCTCTTTATTTTAATGAAAGTACCTGCGAGGAGCTTCCTGGGAAGACGTGCTAAGTTTAGCTTACAGTTGGAGGCTCACAATTCTGGATCAGGCAGCTCCATTAGTCTGATTCCTAATGGAGGCTGGTGATGGAGGAGCAAGTATAGAGGAACTGTCGAATGGTAACCTGGGAAGCAGAGAGAGAAGCTAGGCTGAACTTGGCCAAAAGCCAAGCCCCTCTGGGAACCACCTTCTGAGGGCAAGTTCTCAATGACCTAAAGATCTCCACAAGACCCACCTCTCAGGTGTCATAATAGATCAAGGCTCCACACTGAATCTGTCAACCACAACGTAAGAATTCAAAGTTGGAATTTCTACCTGAGTCTGGGCAGCCAAGTCTGTTCAGTCCACAGCAAATCCCAGCGCCATGCCCAATCCCAGCTTCCCTCTAATGCACACCTGGCAAGGCAATGGTGATGGCTCAAGTCGTTGGGTCTCTTCCATCCATGTGGAAGATCTAGATGCAATTCCTGCTGCTTGGTTTTGGCTCAGCCCAGACCTGGCTGCTGCCAGCATTTGAGGAGTGAACTAGAGGATGGGAGATATCTGTCTGTCTGTGTCTGTCTCTTTCTCTTTCTTGGTCTCCATATTTCAAATAAATATTTTAACTGTTGAAATCTTTACTTAGTATATACTGAACTGATCTTCTGTATATAAAAATAATTGAAAATGAATCTTGATGTGAATGGGATGGGAGAAGGAGCGGGAGATGGGATGGTTGCGGGAGGGAGGGAGGTTATGGGGAGAAAAAGCCACTGTAATCCAAAAGCTGTACTTTGGAAATTTATATTTATTAAACAAAAGTTAAAAAAAGAAAGTTAAAGTAAAAATGTTCTCACCTAAATATATGATTCCATTTCTCACAAATTCTACCTTCCACAAAACATCAGCACACAGTTTAGCAAAAATTCCTTACCACTTTATGACAATTTCCGATCACACATCCCCTAATTTCCACCTGAGGTCTTACCATAATCTCCCTGAAGACCTTTATTTTTAGCATACCCCGTCACAGCTCTTCTCACTTGGGCCCATTACCCTGTTCCAAAGTGGCTTCGACATGTTTGGATGTTTGTTACAGCATCATCCCCTTTCTTGGTAGCAGAATCTATGTTAGTAAGTTTAGGCTGCTCTATCAAGATACCTGGATGGGGTGGCTGAGCCAACAGAAGTTTATGTTTTTGGGGTACCCAAAATCAAGGTGACAGCCCATTCAGTGCCTTGTGAGGGCTGTTCCTGGAATGTATAAGGCCACCTTCTTCCAATGTGCCTCACGTGAGGTGGGAGGTTGTGGGAGAGGAGAGAATCTCTTTATTGTCTTATAAAAGTTTTCAAATTAGAGCCCCACTGTTATGCCCTCATTGAATCTTATTAACTCCAAAAGTTAATTTTTGAATAAGGTCCAAAAGACCTTATCTCCAGACCAGCTAACACTGGAGGTTGAGGTTCAAAGGTTGCGCATTTTGGAGGACACAATTCAGTCCGCAGCACTCGATGATGGCTCCTCCCCCTGAGACTCCTATTCACACTAGACAGTTAGGGTCCACAGCAGGAAACTTGCCACTGAAAGGTTAAGGGGAAATGCTCCCTTGAGATATGAAGTACACAAGGATGACTTCACAGCACTGGGACTGCAGATACAACAGGGGACAGACTGGAGAGAACTTACTCTTGCTCTCCAGAGTGAAAAGTCCTAGAAAAAAAAAAAAAAAAAAACTCAAACAGGACATTGGCTGAAGCTGCAGACAAGGAGCACCAAGGCTAGAGCAAGCCAGGCCTTGAAGGCAATGAGATACTGACCAAGCGCTGTCCTCTGTGGAAATATCTTCAAGGCACACCGGTAGGAAAAGAGTGGCAATAGGGTGACCACAGGCAATGATAGATAATGTACATATATTAATCTTAAAAATACCGGAAGGAGGCCGGCGCTGCGGCTCACTAGGCTAATCCTCCGCCTTGCGGCGCCAGCACACCGGGTTCTAGTCCCAGTCGGGGCGCCGGATTCTGTCCCGGTTGCCCCTCTTCCAGGCCAGCTCTCTGCTGTGGCCAGGGAGTGCAGTGAAGGATGGCCCAAGTGCTTGGGCCCTGCACCCCATGGGAGACCAGGAGAAGCACCTGGCTCCTGGCTTCGGATCAGCCCGGTGCGCCAGCCGCGGTGTGCTGGCCACGGCGGCCATTGGAGGGTGAACCAACGGCAAAGGAAGACCTTTCTCTCTGTCTCTCTCTCTCTCTCACTGTCCACTCTGCCTGTCAAAATAAATAAATAAATAATACTGGAAGAAAGGATCTTTAATATTTCACTAGGGAAATGTTAAATATTTGAGAAGATGGGTTTTCATTTAACAGGACTGGGTTTTACACAATGCTTGCATGTACTGAAATATCACATGATCCCCATCACATGAACAATAACTGTGTGTCTGTGAATAGTGTTTAAAATGTTTAAAAAGTAAAAATAAATACCATGCACCACATGACTCTTCTATATAAATAATACATACATCCCAACTACACTTGTACACACACACACATGTAACAGAAAGATCTAGAAGGATACAACTGAAACTACTGGTTATGATTTAATTAGGGACAGAAATGATTGATGCCAAGGGCAAGGCTTTTAGTCTCTATTTCAGATGATTGTGCTCTGTTAAATGGTCTTAGTGTGTACATGTACTTATAACAATTTTTGATGTTTCACAGATAAGTAGATATTTTGGTTTACAGAAAATAAGAAGTTAGAATAGCTTAAAATCTGTTGTTTAAAATTTTATTTTTATCTATTTATTTGGAAGGCAGAGAGAGAGCGCAAGAGAGAGAGAGAGAAAGGGAGAGATCTCCCTAATTCCCTAAATGACCAAAACAGCCAGGACTGGGCCAGGACAAAGCCAGGAGCCCAGAACTCCATCTGGGCTGCTATGTGGGTACCAAGGATCCAACTACTCAAGCCATCACCTGCTGGATCCCAAGGTGTGCGTTCATTGGAAGCTGGATTGGAAGCAGGGCAGGGGCTCACCCAGGATGTGATGTTGTGAAGTAGTATCTTAACCAGTGCACCAAACACTCGTCTCACAGCATTATTGAATATGAAGGCTCACCTGAGGAAGCCACTGAGAGCCTGACAGAAACACTGATCTCCCAGCCCGGGTCCCTGACGTCATACCACCTGTGTGACGGATGGAACCCAGGCCCTGGATTGCAACTCTGGGGCTTAAATCCTACTTCTGCCACGGATAATGCTATCAATGTATACATTTTAAAGCATGGGACATTAATTTTCTCATTTGTAGAAGAGATGTGATAGCTGCCTCACAACACTCTGTGAATTTAAATGATAAAGTATATATGAAAACATTTTCAAACCATAGTACGATACATAAATATTCTTTAAAGTGAGTGAACACGCATCATAGCAGGACTTTACAATGCTTTGGTAATTAATTTCATCTTCTTGGCAGTGTTTGAGATGGAACTTCTTCATTTTTAGTTTTTTTCTGTAATGCATTACAGTCGCAGGTCATCTGTGCTTCAAAAATCTTACAGAGAAGGAAGGGAGGGAGGAGAAAGGAACGAATAGAGGGAGGGAGAGAAAGAAGGAGGGAGGAAGGGAGGGAGGGAGGGAGGAAGGGAGAAAAGGAAGCTCTTTGGGAAGAAGACACCATTGTTGTGTCTCCTTGCATTAGATATCAATACAGATTGTTTAGCTCAGTAGATGATATTCACTAAGCATCCCATATGATTTATTTTTCAATGAATAACTATAAACAAGCTCAGATGTTACAGTTTGACTACTAATGTCTCTGCAAGACATTCATCATCCTGAACTTGCTGTGACTGCATGAAAGAGTAAATCCAGAAACAAAGTCAAGACAAGTATACCGGCCTGTGGTTGACTGGCATGGTTTGCATGCTCCAGCTGAGGACAAGAGATGAGGGAGACTGCCTGGGGCCCATGCCTCTGATGAGAACGGATAATCACTCATCAAACCCACCAGAAAAGCAGTTCCTGATAAGCAGCACAATCCGCCAAAGTGAAAGATATTTATCTTTCTTCCACAGAGACAGGGGAGTAGAACAACAAAGTTACTAAACATGTTCATTACAAAAGAAAACTGCTATAAACGACACATTGTTCTGACAGATCTCTCTCGTGTCTCTCTCTAGCCTCTCCATTCACTGAAGATAGTATATGTGATGTTTTCATTTTTTTCTGAATTTGTTAACATGTTATAAATGAAGAAAGATGGTTGCTGGCGCTGTGGCGTAGTGGGTAAAGCCACCACTTGCAGTGCTGGCATCCCATATGGGCACTGGTTCAAGTCCTGGCTGCTCCACTTCCGATCCAGCTCTCTGCTATGGCCTGAGAAAGCAGTGGAAGATGGCCCAAGTCCTTGGGCCCCTGCACCCATGTGGGAGACCTGGAAGAAGCTCCTGGCTCCTGGCTTCAGATTGGCACAGCTGCAGTCATTGCAGCCAATGGGGAGTGAACCAGCAGATGGAAGACCTCTCTCTCTTTCTCTCTCTCTCTGCCTCTCCTTCTCTCTCTGTGTAACTCTGACTTTCAAACCAATAAATAGACCTTTTAAAAAAATGAAGAAAGATGAACAAGAAAGTGTGTTTTTTTGGGAATTGTTCACTAAATAAGTTTAGTTATAAGTCATATCAAGCATATAAAATACAAAAAAATTAAGACTCACGTACCAAATACACATATTACATGTATGACAACATTTAGATGTATACATTTTCTTTCGTTCTTTTACTTCTGAATCAAAAGGTGGAGAAGGTGGTCAATGTACCATCTGGGGTGATGGCCCCTGATGACTAAGGTGGAAATAAAATTGCTCCTTTTCAACGAAGGTAAAGCAGAGTGGACCTGTGACACAGATCTCTTATGAGTCTCTTAATATAAGCATATTCTGTGACTACAATTAGAGGAAAAGTGCAGCAACATAATTCAGACAAGGCTTCAGGTGGCCCGTAATCTTCAGAAACAAAGGTCTGAGTCACCCTACAAGGCCAGAAACCGAGACCGTTTGTGGTTCTGTCTGAGGGCAAAGACAACGTGGAATTTGTGATGGAATGAATGCCATGCATACCAGCCGTGGTCCTGCGGTCAGGGACAGAAATAAAGATGGCAATCGTTCTAGTTCTTCAGTAGTTTGTTTTTAATGCATATATTTCTCCTTCCTTTTTAATGTCCTCACCATTTAGCCTAAAATATTAATACAACTTGATGTTAATATTATAAAATATCAAGAGAGTCAGTTGAACATTACCTAAAAACTGTGTTCTCTCCCAGGAGAAAGGTCTGACATGATTTTGGCTGTACAGAGGATACTTGCATTGTGTTAGGTGGGATATGACTTAGATCTTGATCTTTCTTTGGAGATCATTTGTGGTTTATGGGGACTAGTGCGGGTGCAAAGTTGACAAAGGATAAAAGTGATGATTGATTTTATGTTGCAACTGATGAAGCTGAAGTTCCCAATCATTCTGTCAGAGGTTTTTTCTGTGCAGATGTTTTGTTGTTTTGTTTTGTTTTGACAGTCAGAGTGGACAGTGAGAGAGAGAGACAGAGAGAAAGGTCTTCCTTTGCCGTTGGGTCACCCTCCAATGGCCGCCACGGCTGGCGCACCTCGCTGATTCAATGGCAGGAGCCAGGTGCTTCTCCTGGTCTCCCATGGGGTGCAGGGCCCAAGCACCTGGGCCATCCTCCACTGCACTCCCAGGCCACAGCAGAGAGCTGGACTGGAAGAGGGGCAACCAGGACAGAATCCAGTGCCCCGACCGGGACAAGAACCCAGTGTGTTGGCACCGCAAGGTGGAGGATTAGCCTAGTGAGCCCTCTGTGTGCAACAGGTTCGGCTCGGGCCCTAAAGCTCTACTGCATTCTCACCAGTGAACAATGGATATCGGGCTTTCCCAGCCAGTTCTAAACCCATTCATCACAACAAATTGCTTAATATATATCTCCTATTATATATTTTTCTCTAGTTGAACCCAGATAAGAAAATTGATAAAAGAAAAACAGAAATGTTATATAGTGTTCTATCTGTCAAAAATATAACATCTAATTAAAACCCTCTCACAAAGGAAGATGTACGCTTTTTGTCTTCAAGAGAAAATTATAATAATCAGTTAAGAAAAACATAATGATTACCTTACAAAAATCATTCAGACAATAGAGAAACAGGGAATATTTTCAAAATTTTATGATGCCATAATAAACCTAATCATGAAATAAGACACATTACAAGAAAAATACCATGTACCAGAGCCTTCATAAATATAGATATAAAGGTTCTGAATAAAAACGTAGTAATAAAAGAACATGGGCAATGCACAAAAATTGCATTGTGTTTATCTTGGGTAAGCAGCTTTGATTTAACATTTGAAAATCAATCTGAATAATATACACAATTCTTACTCAAAATCATCCATGGCAGTTCGGCAAGTTTTTTACAGCTCGGTTTATATGACACTCTGCACTGACAGTGTTAGGACCCATTCTGCAGCATCTGCTAGTGCAAGCTGATGAACACCATGCCTTCCTAAGAGGATACACATTTTGCTTTTTCTATAGGTAGGACAATGTGACACAGAGAAGTGACTAAAGTTCTGGGGTCACACAGGCATTGGCTGCATTAGTGCTCAGCCACATTAAGACTTTGGGTAGCCAAGCACTGTCTTTTGTCTGGCTTTACTTTTGTAAAAGGAAAAATACAATTTATAGGCATATAGGGAGAATGAGAGGAACTATATATTAATTATCCAAAGCAGCACCTAAAACTCGTAAATGTTCAATGCTATAAATATTCAAAACAATTCATTTTGGGAACCTACTTGGTAAAGTTGGAGGATGGATAATTTGGCAGTGCCATTTTGGTACTCGGCTTTTTATAAATAGTTCAGTTGTGAAATAGCCATGGGACCTTGCATAGAAAGTAGCTCTACTTCTCTGAGTTCTGGTATTAACAACTTTAAAATGAGAACTATAATTCTTGTCTTTATCATTCATTACAATTTTAAGAATACAGAGTGAGGGTTGAAATCCAAGTGTACTTGAAAGACAGAATGAATTTGAAATATTAAAATGTCAAGGTTACTATTGTTATTGCTATTTCTCATGTCAATATTACTTATTTTATTTCATGTCTAACATATTCTGGTTGGCATATTACAGACTTCAATATTGATTAGCTGGTCACTAAAGTGGTCAAAAAAAATGCTTCCATTCTGTAACTAATTTCCATGAGGAGGGGGCTGAACTTCAGTGACAAGAAAGTGTTTCATGCCGGCGCTGCGGCTCACTAGGCTAATCCTCTGCCTTGCAGCGCTGGCACACCGGGTTCTAGTCCCAGTCGGGGCGCCGGATTCTGTCCCGGTTGCCCCTCTTCCAGGCCAGTTTTCTGCTGTGGCCAGGGAGTGCAGTGGAGGATGGCCCAAGTCCTTGGGCTCTGCACCCCATGGGAGTCCAGGATAAGTACCTGGCTCCTGTCTTCGGATCAGCGCAGTGCGCCGGCCGCAGCTCGTGGGCCGTGGCGGCCATTGGAGGGTGAACCAACAGCAAAAGGAAGACCTTTCTCTCTGTCTCTCTCTCTCACTGTCCACTCTGCCTTTAAAAAAAAAAAAAGCGTTTCACGTGGGTGCTCAGTAAATATTTCTCCTGGGAGTGAGTTTGTAAGTTGTTAAGTAAACAGGATTCTTCATGGTACATACTATACTCCCAACATCATTCTTGGCACAGTTTCCACAAATCTGAAAAGCCTGTCTTCAAATACAGGGTGTGCTTCAGGAACATGGGGGAAATTGAATCTATTTTATCTGGGAGTTATAGGTTACATGTTAATTTTTATATCCAGCGGATTCTATGACATGCTTTCATTCACTTTATAACATCAGTGAGTCTATGGCCAAGTCATTGTTCCAAGAAAATGAGGAGCCAGCACTGTGGTCTAACTAGTGAAGCCACCGTCTGCAGCGTCGGCATCCCATATGGGCGCCGGTTTGAGTTCAGGCTTCTCCACTTCCAATCCAGCTCTCTGCTGTGGCCTGGGAAAGCAGTAGAAGATGGCCCAAGTCCTTGGGCTCCTGCACCCATGTGGGAGACCTGGAAGAAGCTCCTGCCTCCTGGCTATGGTTCAGCTAGGCTCCGACCATTGCAGCCGTTGTGGCCATTTGGGAACTGAACCAGCAGATGGAAGATTCTCTCTCTCTCACTCTCTCTCTCTCCCTATCTCTCCCTCTCTGTAACTCTTCCTTTCAAACAAATAAATAAATCTTTTTAAAAAATGAGGGAATCTATAGCCTCCAGAGCTACTGAAAGAGTGAAATGAGTAGTTTGAACTCATAGATCATGGAACCAGGAACGACTCTAACACACATTTCCTCTATGTGATTTACTTATGAACTGGAAAAAAATTTGAAATGAGTATTAGTTATTAAGTGAAACACACAACATTGCTCTCAGAAGAAAAGATAGAATTTAGGATACGTTTGATGTGATGTTGAACAACTCAATTAATTGTCATTTTTATAAATTTAAAGGAACAATGGAAAGATGATGGCACCAGACTTGGAACAAATTGTACTAAAATTTGTCTCTGCTCTTGGGAGTTGTGTGACTTTGAGTGATGTGTAATTTGGGATTATTTCTTCCTTCATCTGTAGAGTGGAGTTAGCTATACCATCCAATATGGTTATAAGGAAATGAAGGGATATTCATAGAAAGAGTTGTCATTTCATGAATGTTCATTAATTTTATCCTGGAATGTGCTGGTGCATTTTCTACTTCTTCTACTGTTTTTTTTTTTTCTCTACTGTGCTGTAGCTCACTTATTAATTCACTCAACAAACATTTATAACAATGATATTTCATGCATCATTAAGAGGAGACAGGACACAATGATGGATAATCCAGACCTTGTATCCACAACTCTATTGGATACTAGTAACTCGGAAGGCTTGCACAGAAAACATAATCAATGTTCAGTGAATATTACACAAAGGAGTTTCAGAATGATTTAAAAACTTAGTAATAGGAAACTGATCCATCTCAAAGTGTCTTGGTACACAGTTAAGAGAAGAAGAATAAATAGGTGTTGGCAAGAATAGAGGCCATCAGATGCTAGACAGATGAAAGACATGCAGAGGTCTGGTATATGGACATGGCATGAGGGATTCAAGGGTCACAGAGAACATCATTGCCTAAACCGTAATGACGGGGAGAAATGGCTACGTTCAACCCTCAGAAGCTGGCAGGGGTCAGATTGAGAACCACCTTGTGAGGTTTTCTTGGAATGTTGACCTTTACTCTGAGAAAAATGGACAGCTAATGAGAAGCTAACATACGTCTCAATAATGGGAAAAAAGGTATTTTGTGAGGTAACGATACATTGATTAGGAATTAACTAATATCCCTGTTTTCAGAACAGGAAATCAAGGCTTGGGCAGACTGATACCATTCCCAACAACACACACAACTGCACTGTACAATTATAAATTGGACCAGAGCTGACGAGGGTGATTTCAAAGGAGAAAATCCAAGTATCCTGCTTTTCACTCTAGCTCCCACGATATTAGTTGTTGTCATCAAGGACTAAATATAATGAGGCAAGTCTGTTAGCATTCTGTGATCCAACAAATCATGTATGTGACACATTGAGAGATTAGGAGAATGGTAAGATGGCAGCTTCATGTACTAATGGTCTGCTTTGGACAAAGAAGAAACTTTTCCCCTATTTACAAAATATTCTATGTTCACTGTAAGTCTTGCAGGCAGCTTTGCATGATTGAATGAGTCACTCCCATTAAGATATGTATTTATTTAATAAAATGTAGTATATCAATACCATACAAATCCTAAGCAAGAGGAATTATACAGCTCTAAAGATTTGAAGCACAAAACAAGTAATTTCAAACATTGGCACATTTTATTTATATGACTGTGGGCAAATCACCTGGATTTTTAGTATTATCTCTTTCATCTGAAAAATCTATATGACATTTAAATTATTATATCTGCTTATAGAAACCTACAGATAGAATGATTCTAGGAGATCATAAAACCATTAAATCCCAATCCTCTTGTATAAAGATGAGAATAATGAGGCCAGGAGAAATGAAAGAATTTTTCCAGAATATACCCAAGACTTTGACCCTAAGCTTCATCCTATTTCCAATGTAGGAAGAGGGAGAGGGAGAGGGAGAGGGAGAAAAACAAGATAATATGCCTGTTGAAGGGCTTGACTTGTTTTATGTCATTTAATGATCACAATAACCTCATGATACAACTATTATGGTCTTCACGTTGTGGATAAAGAAGTTGAGGATGATAAAGTTTTGGAAATCGTCCCAAATTACATAGCAGGTAAATGTAATTTTAATTTTGACCTAGATCTTAATTTTATTTTCCCTGACTGCAGTAAGCCCCAAAGTATCAGCCTTCCCATTGTGCGTTCTTTCTTCACCGCTGCCTTTATGTCTGACACTGCCCATGTGTAAATATGTTTTTAAAGAACTGCGTCTTCTTCTGAATCCCACACTCCCCTCAACAAACCCCAGATGGAATACGTAGGAACCAAAGTTTTAAGTTTGTTCTGTGCTTTTATTAAAGGTTGGAATTATTTCTAGGAGATAAGCAAGGAGTTTGGTTGAAGAACACATTCTTAAGTGTCATGAGCAGGTTAAGAAGACCAAGGGTAACCAAATCACACTGGCGTCTGGCTACGACTTTCCACCACTTCCCCTGTGTCAAGCCCAGGAGCCCCCCACCTATTCTGAACCACTTTGAGTTTGATGAGAGCACTGATGAGCTTAAACTAGCAGTCAGTTAGGATCACCTGAGCACCCTCACCTAGCGTGAGCTAATATACCTGGAGTAATAGAAGCAGAGCGGAAACCCCAACAGTAAATGTTTAAAACAGAAAGTCATGTATCCACAAACACAGGAAGAAGTGTCACTAATGGCAACAATAACAGAACAAGATGGGGGGGGGGGGGATGGGGAAACAAACACACATTTGGCAACAGAAAGAAAACAACCTAAACAAGTTGTAACGATTTATCTGTTTGAAAGGTATAGTGCACCAGAGAGAGAGAGAGAGAGAGAGAGAGAGAGAGAGAGAGACACTACTGGTCGACTCCTCAGATTACAGAAACAGCTGGGTCTGGGTCAGGCTGAAGCCAGAAGTCAGGAACCGGGAACTCCATCCTGGTCTTCCATCTCGGTAACAGAGTCCCCCACACCTAAGTCATCTGCTGCTGTTTTCTCAGGCACATTAGCAGGAAGTTGAATCAGAAGTGGAGAGGCTGGGACTCAAGCTGCCAGTCTAATATTGAAGACCAGACTTGCAGTGGTACATTTACACAATGAGCCACAACCCTGGTCCTGGAGGACTTTCCTAGGTCAGGTTGCCCTAAATGGAAAGAGTTCTAACAAAAACATCTGCAAGGGAGTCAGGTGAAACAGACTAGCAGAAAGATGAGTTTAGCTGTGACTTAGTTACCAACCCCGAGCATGCGTGATCCACATAGATGCTCTCAGCTGGGAGCAGGGCCTCTCCATCCAAACACTGGCCCATCACTGTATCCTGGGAGTCCCTGGAAGCATCTTGCATCTTTGATACACCACCTCCCTTGAGTGATGGGCAACTCTTGGTGAGGCTCTTTGAGTTATCAGGAGTCAATACTGCCACCGTCTCTGAAAGTATGGCAGTACGTTTAGGGTGCTTTGTTCACCTAGAAGCTACATCAAAAATTAAGCTCACCATTATTTTTTTTTCCATTTCTAAGCATGTGTGGCAATGATTTAGCACCTATGTTGGACAATGGACCCTGTATCTAGCCCAGGGTGTTGAAATCTCTAACTAAATAAATATATAGAGAAAAATCAAGCCATAGATGCTTAATTTAAATATGAAGATTTCTTCAAAACATAGAGCAGAAGTCCTTGTTTATTTATGATTTTTCTGTTTCAAAATTTTCTGCACAAAAATACATTTATCTTTTAATTGAATTTCAACACATTTTAAAAGAGGTTTGTTTATTAATCAGAAAAGCAGAGAGCTGCACAGGAGAGAGAGAGAATTGAGAGAGAGAGAGAGAGCTCACTTCTATTCTGTAGTTGACTCCCCAAAGTTTCCCAAAGTTTCCCAAGGCTCCCCAAAGGGTTATAACAGCCAGGGCTGGGCCAGGCAGAAGCTAGAAGCCAGGAACTCTGAGACTTGCATGTGTTTGGCAGGGACCCAAACACTGCCTTCCTGGAAGAACAACTGAGATTGGAACTTGCACTCAGAGTTGCTGGTTTAAAAACTGCAGCTTAGCCTGTTGCAGCATGACACCTAGCCTTAAACCATTTTTTTTTATTTGTCCATCTGTAAATTTATTTTATTTTATTTTTTTAACTTTTATTTAATGAATATAAATTTCCAAAGTACAGCTTATGGATGCCTTAAACCAATTTTGAAATACACTGCTATGAGGAGGAAAATAATTAATTTAAACAGGGGCTGGTGCTGTGGCATAGAAGGGGAAAGTAGCAGAAAATGGCCAAGGCCTTAGAACTCACACACCCATGTGGGAGACCTGGAGGAAGCTCCTGGCTCCTGGCTTCTGCCCGGCCCAGCCCCAGCGGTTGCAGCATTTGAGGAGTGAACCAGTGGATGGAAGATCTCTCTCTGCTGCTTCATACTTCTCCATGCAGAGATCCAGTTGTGGTTTTTGCTTTTTTTTTTTTTTTTCAACTATTATGAATGGGTTTGATCTTAGAAGTTCTTTCTCAGCTGTGGCATTGTCTGTGTATACAAAGGCTTTTAATTTTTGTGTGTTGATTTTATATTCTGCCACTTTACCAAACTCTTCTATGAGTTCCAATAGCCAGTTAGTGTAATCTTTTGGATCTCCTATATATAGAATTATGTCATCTGCAAATAGGGGTAGTTTGACTTCCTCCTTCCCAATTTGTATCCCTTTGATTGCTTTTTCTTTGCTAATGGCTGTGACTAAAAATTAAATATTTCTTTAAATGGAAGACAGTGTGAAATAACTAAGAGAAAAAATTAGAATTTAAAAAATATACCTTGCTAAATCTTTTTTGATATATGTTCAGGGTCAGCGCTGTGGTGTAGTAGGTTAAGCCTCAGCCTGTGACACTGGCATCCCATATGGGCACGGATTTGAGATCAGGATGCTCCACTTCTGAACCAGCTCCCTGCTAATGGCCTGAGAAAGCAGTGGAAGATGGTCCAAGCGCATGGGCCCCTACACCTATGTGGGAGTCCAAGAGGAAGCTCCTGCCGTCAGATGGACACAGTTCCAGCCATTGTGGCTATTTGGGGAGTGAACCAGTGGATGCAAGACCTTTCTCTCTCTCCCTCTCTCTGTCCATAATTCTGCCTCTCAAATAAATAAGTGTCTTTTAAAAAATCCATGTACTCCAAAATAGATTGTGTTTGTTCAATTATTGGAGAAAATATCTGAAAAAGGTATCAACCAATTGAAACATTAGAATGAGATTTCACAGTATATATTAAAATTAATTTCAAATGACTTTTGGCTAAGTAATTATAAATATGTCCCACAGCAAAAATAAAAACTTTAAAAACATTTTCAAAGGAAGTTTACAAAATTAAAAATTATACTTTGAGTGATTTTTTTCTAAATCCAGCTATGTTAAAAATTTCCATGAGACTTAAATATCATTTTAAATTTATATATACATACTCATTCATTAGACAGGAATTGATTGAATGCTTCCCAACTACAAGGCACTGTAAGAAGTTCTAGGGATATAAAAATAAGCAAGATGGGCACAATCTCTATTGCCAAAGAATGAGCACATTGCAATAGAGACAGACTAACCAAACAGTTACAGTGAAAATAAAAACATTTCTGTCACAAGAGGGGAAGAAGAAAATATCAATTATCCTTCTTGTCACAAAAACTCAGTGGCACACAACAATCAATAAGGCAGATGTGCCCTTCTGGTCTGGACAGCCAGGCCAGCCTGCTCTTGGCTAGGAGAAAGAGCGTGGCTAAACTAAGTTTCTCTCCTCCTACATCTGGTTATCCCAGAATTATTTTACATGCAGAGGCAGGCTCCAAGGGAGAGAAGAAGAGAAAAGAAAGAAGGAGAAGAAGAAGAGGAATGGCTAAATCCAGAAGTAGCCCAAGGTCTTTATGGTGACTGATGAGATCAAATCACAAGTTCTGCTTAGATTGGAGGTGTAGAAAAATACACACCCCATTATTTATTTATTTATTAGAAAAGCAGAGTAGGAGAGAGAGAGAGAGAGAGAGAGAGAGAGAGAGAGAGAGACCTTCCATCCTTCAGTTCATTCTCCAAATGCCCAAAACAACTAGCACTGGGCCAAGCTGAAACCAGGAGCCAGGAACTCCATCAGGGTCTGCCTGGAGGTGGCAGGAACCCAAGTACTTGAGCTTCCACTCCCTGCCTCCTGGGTGTATTAGTGAGGAAGCTGAATTAAAAGCAGAGAGTCTGGATCCCGATCCCAGGCACTCTGAAATGGAATACTGGTATCTCAAGCGGTGACTTATCCTGCTGCACCACAACACCTGTCCCCAGACTGGATTTCTTGATTAAAAATTCTGAAAAGTATTAGCAGACACTAGTCTTGTTTATGTGATCCCTTTGACTCTTAGACCTATCAGTATGATCAATTGTGAACTGAAACTGATCCCTTGGACTAGTGAGATAGCATTGGTACATGCAACCTTGATGGGATTGCATTGGAATCCCCGGGCACATTTCTAACTCCACCATTTGGGGCAAGTCCGATTGAGCATGTCCCAAATTGTACATCTCTTCCCTCTCTTATTTCCACTCTTATATTTAACGGAGATCACTTTTCAGTTAAATTTAAACACCTAACAATAATTGTGTGTTAATTACACAGTTCAACCAATAGTATTAAGTGGAACAAAAGAAATACTAAAAGGGATAAAGTATTAAATTGTACATCAACAGTAAGGTCAATAGAATCAACAATCAGGACTGATAGAATAAAAAAGGGATAGAATGATCCAACATGGGAAGTGGGATACACAGCAGACTCAGAATGGCAGATGTCCTAAACAGCACTCTGGCCTCAGAATCAGCCCTTAAGGCATGTGGATCTGGCTGAAAAGCCCATGAGAGTATTTCAGGCATGGAAAGCCAAGACACTCTGGTGAAAAAAAAAAAAAAACTGAATGAATGATCTCTGCAAGTGAGATCCCAGTGGAAAGAATGGGTCATCAAAGGAGGTACCTTTCTCTGAAGGGAGGAGAGAACCTCCACTTTGACTATGACCTTGTTGAAATAAGATTGAAGTCAGTGAACACAAAAGGCTTCCATAGCCTTGGCAACTCATGACTGGAGCCTAGGGAGATTACTGACGCCATAAACAAGATTGTCAAATTGTTAAGTCAACAACAGGAGTCACTGTGTACTTACTTCTCATGTAGGATCTCTGTCCTTAATGTGTTGTTCAATGTGAAGTAATGCTATAACTAGTACTGAAACAATATTTTACACTTTATGTTCTGTGTGGGTGCAAACTGAGGAAATCTTTACTTAATATATACTAAATTGTCTTCTGTATATAAAGATAATTGAAAATGAATCTTGATGTGAATGGAATGGGAGAGGGAGTGGGAGATGGGAGGGTTGCAGGTGGGAGGAAAGTTCTGGGCGGGGGAAAGCCATTGTAATCCATAAACTGTACTTTGGAAATTTATATTTACTAAATAAAAGTTTAAAAAAATTCTGAAAAGTAACATTTCAAAGAGTATGGAAAGATGAAACATCGCTTTTATGATTTCTTAAAGTTGAATTTCTCATTAAAAACAAGCATTTTAATGTGAACATGCCATTATTGAAGTACCATTCATTGCATTAACAATAATTAACAAAACTAAAATTTTAACAAAATGCATTTAATGAATTTTAGTACAACCACCACTTTTGTCATGTTCTCAAACATATTCATCAGCCTAGAAGGAAACCCTATTCTCAGCCCCTAACTCCTACCAATCAGCTTTTGTCTGGACATATTTTGTTCATTCTGGAGACTTCATAAATATGTGCTCTTTTGTGTCTGGCTTCCTTTATCCAAGGTTTCATCACGAATTAGTACTTCAGTCCTTTATTACGGCTGAATAAATGTTCTGTGGTGTGTAGATGGCACATTTTCTTTACTCGCTCATCCACTGATGGATTCTGGGATCTTTCGACCTTTAGCATGCTGTAAGCAGTTCACTGTGAACACACATGAGCATGTATGTTTGAATACCTAACATATTTTTCAGTTTAGGGCAGTTGAGTTGCAGAGTCATAAACACAATTCTATGCTTAATTTTTGAGGGGCCACCAACCGTATTACCTGCATTTAACCATTAAGCCATCACTTATGGAGCATGAAGGCTGGTGCAGAGCTGCTTACCTGTTCTACAGTGACACAGGAGAGTTAGAGGGCTGTCGTTCCGACATTGGCATCCCGTATTGAAGTGCCAGTTTGAGTCCTGGCTGCTTGGCTTCCAATCCAGCTTCCTGCTAATGTGCCTGGGAAGGCAGTGAAAAGTGGCTCAAGTATTTGACACCCTTCCACCCATGTGGGAGACCAGGGTGGAGTTTCTGACTTTTGGATTTTGCCTGGCCCAGACGTGGCTGCTGCTGTCATTTGGGTGAGTGAAACAGCAGATGGAAAAACCCTTTTTCTCTGTCTCTATCTCTCTCTATGTCACTCTGTCTTTCAAACAAATAAATATATAAATCTTTTTGTAAAGGAGATTCACAGGAGAAAGCAGTACTCATATTGAAATACTGATAGTGAGATTTGGCCAGAGTAATATGAGATAGGCGATGTATCGATCTTGCAGAGTTATGTTTATTGTCACTGACAGCCATTCCCTGGAGAGACTTCTGTTTACCTGCAGATTTCCCAACTCCCTCTGTGTTGTACTGAGCCATGGCCTACATAGCTCTACTAAATAATTTTAGCAAGTCACTCTTCTAAAACTCCAGTGCTTACATTGAAAGAATTGTTTCTTGTTTTGCTTGTTTTGTTGGTGTTTTTCATTGTTTTGAATCCATTATAGGTCAATACTTTCAGAAAATATCAATTAAATATACAGCAGAGTCAACTTGCTATAGGAGATCCTAAATGTTAACCTTACTTTCTGTCCTCATCTCATGATTGGTCAAAAATTGGCCCACTCCTTGAGTAGCAACGTTTTAGGATTGAACTAGGATGATCTGACACCATTGGAGTTTGACAGAACCAAGTTCATCACCCCTTATGCTCCCATGCGTTAGTCACCACAACTAATCTCAACCATCACACAGGTACACGTCAACCATTGATTTTACATTATTCTGTATTGAAAATTTCAAGTTTATAACAAGAAATGTTGTCCTCTTCCCACTCCCAAATCCACAAATCTTCTTCATCTTTCTCCTTTTATTGCGTCTTCTCTGTATTTACAGAGAGCAGCTGGTAACAGTTGTTGAGTTCATGGTCTCTTCAGTAGACTATCTTGGATTTGAACCCTGGCTGCCCGACTAAATGGCTATGTAAACCCAGAGGAGTGATTTAACTCCTTTGTATCCCTTTTGCCTCCTTAAATTGAAAACAGTGGTAGAATGTTCCTCTCAAATCACTTCTGAGGATTAAGTGAGTTAACATTGTGCAAGTGCTTAAAACAATTCCTATCAGATGATAAGTGCTTAGTAAATGTTAGACATATTACTAATTCATTACTAAAATGAGAGAAGTGTCCCTGCTCTTATACAGAGCCAATTCTTCATCTTGTATTCCAGATGAAATTCCAGCTGTTACACTCAGGTATTTCATATGAAAATTAAAATTGTAGCAGGCTATGGCAACAACGTATACAAGATGCTGTAAATACACATATACCTAGATGGTAAGGTAATTTGAATAAATGAATATGACTTCTGTTATGATGTTAAGTATCTAAACATATGTGCTTCTACCTTTAAACTTTATGTGCTTTTATGTTATTTTAGGGTTGATAACAAAAATAAGTATATCATTTCTTGCTGTAAGTTCTTATTTTCTTTTCATTACTATCTCATATTAAATGTGTTTAAAAAAGAAAAAAAAAAACAGTAAAAGAAACATTGATCCAGATATTGGAGGATGTGAAATGTATACATTTTTTTTTAAAAAAAGATACACAATTATAGTATAAAATGAGTTATAAACTTTATGCAAGTGATACCCCATGGCTTAATTTCATCAGCATCTCAGGGCCGGCACTGTGGTCTAGCAGGTAAAGCCGCCGCCTGCAGTGCCGGCATCCCATATGGGCACTGGTTCAAGACCTGGCTGCTTCATTTCTGATCCAGCTCTCTGCTATGGCCTGGGAAAGCAGTAAAAGATGGTCCAAGTCCTTGGGCCTCTGCACCCACGTGGGAGACCAGGAGGAAACTCCTGGCTCCTGGCTTTGGATTGGTGCAGCTCTGGCCATTGTGGCCAATTGGGGAGTGATGGAAGATCTTTTTCTCTCTCTCTCACTCTCCCTCTCATTGTCTGCAACTCTACCTCTCAAATAAATGAATAAATAAATCTTTAAAAAACTTCATCAGCCTCTCTCCTTTAGTATCCTCAACAACACTGGAATACTGTTATTATCCTCTACATTGTTAAGGAGAAACTCAGATGTCACTTGCTAACACAGAGGTAAATAAGTAAATAAATGAACAGGTTCATAAGCATTTATTCCCAACCTCCTGGCTTTAAGACTGTTGTCTTTTGCTTCCATAGTCTTCCTAGAAAAATATATATATTATATTTATTATTTTATTTATATATATTTATATTATATATAATTTATTTATAATTATATATATATATATATATATAACAGAATAACAGAGATATCCTTCTCTATCTGACCCCCACCCATGTAAGCAGAGGTAATCAGTGCTTCTAAGGATAAAGTCTTAGAAGGAAGCATTAGGCATGCTAACACATGTTAACCCTTCCCATGTCGATACACTAGAAGGCTTCTGATACAGGATAGGCGCAAAGAGCAAATAAATTCTGACTACATGCAATCAGTGATAAATCGAAGAGGATAGAAGCACAAGAAAATTTCCAAAACGTATGTGCAGAGTATCAAAGGCATCTGATGAATGGATGCCAAGGAGGAACCACACTACCATTGCCATAGTTTGGGTGGAAGCAATAACAAATCCCTTACAGCAGTTGTGAGTGTGGTTGGGAGGCTCTTCATGGAGTCCTGTGGCTGAGTGCCTCTGAAGGACAGGCGTGCTGTGGTGAACTGAAAAGCCTCCTATTTGTGGAACTGACAGGCCCTCCGTTTACTGCAACCCTTGGTGACGGCAGTGGAATCACAGTTATTCACCCCTCATGATCCATGGCATTATGGAGAATACACAGTTCAGTACACAGCCTCACCCTCGAGCAGCTGTCTGATAGGAGAAATCTGAAGCCACAGACAGCTGATTTCAGAGACTATTATGTTCCAGAATCCTAGCACCCCTAATGATGTGAACTAGTCTTTGCTATTCTTTTATGTTAATGTAAATCCCTCAAGAGAAGAACAGTGTCTCTTCCTTAATGTGTGCCAGAGAAGAATTTTCGGAAGCAGCTCTTAGAAAATTCGATTACTCAGATCCTCTGTAATTCTCATATGGATTGTGGGATATAGGTTATTTAACATCTCTGCTGCTTTGTTTCCTCAGTTTAAAAATTCAACTAAGGGAGAGGTGTTTAAAGGAGCGTGTCCCTTGTGGGACAAGCCTCATGTGTGACTTACTGTACAGTTGACTTCTCAAAAAATTTTGCTCTTCCTCTCACCTCATTTGGTCCCACCCCATCACTATTTACCACACTGCATACTTCCTCTTCCATTTTCCCAAAGCTTTCTAAAATTATTCGCCTTACTCAAAACTTCATCATCATAAACATGATAAGAAAGGTCACTGCAGCTTACTTATTTACACATGACCAGATTTTTAAAATTTTTGCCAAATATTTAAATGCCTATATTAACCCCATGATGTCACAACAGAGAGCACATAGTTTATTTTTTTTTAAACTTTTATTATTTCAGAGGGAAAGGAAGAGAGAAACAGAGAGTTCCATTTGCAGGTTCACTTTCCAAATGATGAAATACCAAAGCAGGGAGCGGGGAACTCAAGCCATGTCTACCATGGTGGTGACAGGGATATGAGGCTTTCCAGGGCATGCACCTGCTACCTCCCAGAGTACACATGAGCAGGAACCCACAGCTGGGAGTGGGGCAGGGACTCCAATCCAGGCACTCCCCTATGGGATACAGGCACCCCAATAAGCACCCTAATGGCTAGGAGAAATATCGACTCCCAGATGGTATACATTTTAAAAGCATGTAGTTATGGTGTGCTTACCTATGTGTTGGAAATTGTAGAAGCGAATGCAGTCATAAAACACATGTGGTGAAAAAGTCACCACTAAAGACAGGAAGCTATACACATCACAAGTAAAGGGATCACAATGAAGGACAGGCTGAGGAGCAAGGAGAAAGAAGCTGAGGGTGTGCTGAGCCACGCTGAGCTCTGAGGTAAAAGGAAGAACGAGGACTACAGTTCCTGCCTTTCCAAGGGCACTCAAAAGCTGCATGAAAAATGGAATGAAAAGATAAATTTATTTTGGTGCAAATTTTTTTCAATCCATGCATGGCTTTTTCTGAATACATATTTTCCATGAGCATTTTGAAGTCCTCCATTATTTAAAATTTTAACTTTTATCATTGATTTTTTTGAATTTTTTATTTTCAAAATAGTGCATTAAATATTATGTGTTGATTACTGTGATTTTCTCAACTAGCAGTAGATGTACCTGCTGAGAGTGTTATGGCTGGTGCTGAGGCTCACTAGGCTAATCCTCTGCTTGCGGCGCCGGCACACCGGGTTCTAATCCCGGTCGGGGCGCCAGATTCTGTCCTGGTTGCCCCTCTTCCAGTCCAGCTCTATGCAGTGGCCCAGGAGTGCAGTGCAGGATGGTCCAAGTGCTTGGGCCCTGCACCCTCATGGGAGACCAGGAGAAGCACCTGGCTCCTGCCATCGGATCAGCGCGGTGCACTGGCCGCAGCGCGCCGGTTGCAGCGGCCACTTGGGGGGTGAACTAACAGAAAAAGGAAGACCTTTCTCTCTGTCTCTCTCATGGTCCACTCTGCTTGTTAAAAAAAAAAAAGAGAGTGTTAAGGACTGAAATGCAGCCCCCTGAATTTTTATGTGAAAGCCCTCACCCCATTGTGACTGTATTTGGAGACACATTACCTTTATGAAGGTAATTAAGGCCAAGTAAGATACTAAAGGTTAGTTGCTAGGCCCACCGATGGGTACCATCGCAAGAAGAGGAAGAAACACCAGGATGCGTCACACCAAGACCACAGGAGGACACAGAAGAGCAGCACTGGGAGACAGTCACTCTGTCAGCAACTTGACATTGGAGTACCAGCCTGTGGAACTATGAAAAATACAGATCTGACATTCAAGGCACGCAGTCTGTGTTGTTTGTTACGGTAGAATCAACTGAAGAGGTAAGGTTAAGAGGGAGAAGAGGTTTCATGAAAGATGGGGCATTTGAATTTGGTGCTAAAGACCAAAAGGGTATGCATAGTCAGAGGATGAAAGATAAACCCAACACTCAGAAGTCTCAGACACAAATCGGGAAGGCGATCTTTAGACAGGGGCAATGCTTCTGCGAGAAACATGGAGTGCCAAATTTCAGCATAAAGGACAGGGCAGACAGCAGAACTAACTGGCCTTGGACCACAGTCTTACATTGGTGCCTGATTTTATAAGGTCTATACATGAAAATCAAAAGGAGACTACTTCTGGATAAGTAAAATCGGTGTGAAATTCAAATTTCAATGCCAGAAATAAGGTTTTATTGGAATATAGCTAGCTTTATTTACTCAAGTAATAACCATGGCTGCATTTTTGGAAGTATCATTATTTTTAAAGATTTATTTATTTATTTGAAAGGCAGAGTTACAAAGAGAGAGACAGAGACAGAGATGGAGACAGAGACAGAGATACAGAGAGAAAGTTCTTCCACTTGCTGGTTCACACCCAAATGGATGCAACAACTGGAGTTGGGCCTGTCTGAAGCCAGGAGCCTGGAGCTTCTTCTGGTCTCTCCTAGGTGCAACAGCCCAAGCACTTGGGCCATCTTCTACTGCCTTCCCAGGTGCTTTAGCAGGGAGCTGGATCAGAAGTGGAGTAGCTGGGACTCCAATTGGCACCCATATAGGAGGCCGGCATCACAGACAGTATGCCACAAGGAGAGCGCCCTATGGCTACTTTTATCCATCCAACAAAGTCATAGTTGAGTTATGAGATCATTGTAGCCAGAAAACCCAAATTATTTTCTGAGACTTCATAGCAAAATTGCATTGAGTCCTGCACTTGCCCCCACAGTCACCCCAGCATACGTGTACTTACTGAAAGAAGAAAGAAAGGGAGGAAGGAGGTGAGCAGGGAGAGAGGTGGGGAGGGAGGGAGCAAGGAGAAGACACCAAGATGACACAAGGAAAGGTTGGGAGTTGTGGAATAAGGAAAGGAAGAAGGGAAGGAGAAATGAAGGAAGGAAGAGAATAAGATGCGTATTTTTAAAAATGCATATTCTTATTTAAAATAAGAACAAGAGCCCTTAATTTATGGACAGTGATGAGCTCCTAGCTGGGCTATTCTGAATGCGTGATACACCTTAGCACCAATGTAAATTAAGCTGCCATGGTCAGCCAGCATCTCTGACACAGCTCTCTGCTCAGTGTGCTGTAATGCAGAGTTCACCACTCTGAGAACACTTGGCAAACTGTCTTGGACAAAGTGCCCCGTGTGCTGCAGTAATAGAGGATCCGGCATACCAGTGTTCATTAAAGCTGCGCATCTCAGTTGAAACCCTACAGCTGAAATCACCCACAAACTTATGGGAGAATCATTAAGAGTGAATTGAAAATGAATCTTGATGTGAACGGAAGGGGAGAGGGAGCAGGAAAGGGGAGGGTTGCGGGTGGGAGGGAAGTTATGGGGGGGAAGCCATTGTAATATATAAGCTGTACTTTGGAAATTTATATTCATTAAATAAAAGTTAAAAAAAAAGAGTGAATGAGTTATCACTTTGGAGGAATGCTGTGGATAAATGAGAGCACTACTCCTTTCATATTTGAAGGAATAACAAACCTTGTATCCAAATACATCCATTCTGCCTAGAGAAGCAACATGACCTAAATAGCAGTGATGTGGTTCTCTTCAATTGATCATTTATATAACTCAATGGTCCTCAATCAGGGAGTGAATTCATTGAGTTGCAGACTTTCAAGCTAATTGCCTCTGCTTTTTATCCCCTGCCCCTCACACCAGGTTGATCAAGATAGCTTGTGCTCACAAGTATCTTCAGCACCTCACCTGCAAGCCGTAGCATAACCCCTACATTCTCTTGTATTTCAGTGAAGTTGAATTTCAACCTCAATACAGTGAAGTTGTATTTCAATGAAGTATGCCACCATGTGCATTTTCTGACATGTGGCATTACTTTAAAATTTTCATTTAATTAATCCATTTTTTGACACACACACACACACACACACAGAGAGAGAGAGAGAGAGAGAGAGAGAGAGAGAAAGAGAGAGAAACACTCCCATTTGCTGGTTCACTCCCCCAAATACCTACAATGGTCAGGGTTGGCTGCGAGCTGAAATTGAAGCCAGCAATGCAATGTAGGTCTCTCATGTGGATGGCAGGAACCCAAGTCCTCAGGCCAGCACCTTTTGTCTCCCAGGATGCACACTAGCAGGAAGACGGAGTCAGAAACTGAAGCTGGACCTTAAGCCCAGGCACTCCAACATGGGGCATGGGGGAGTCCTAACCAGCATAGCAACCACTGCATCAGATGTCTCCCTGGCATGTGAGCTTAAAATCATCTTTAGTCTTTCTAAGAAAAAAGGCAAGCTTGCAATGGAATCAGGAAGGCTTGGTGTAACTGTTCTGCCATTATAGACTGAACACCAGTGCTCCTTCCATGCTCAGATGTTGAAATCATAACCCCTAATGTGATGGCATTAGCAGGTGGAACTTTGGGGAAGTGAGTACAAAACCCTCATAAATGAGATTAGTGCCCTTATCAAACAAACCCCAGAAAGCTCTCTCCCTTTCTCCCATGAAGAGGCCCTAATCATGAGCAAGAAGCTGTTATTTATATGGACACTGATCTCCCCACCCCCACCCTATATGTTCATTGCATTAACTGTGGACTTCTCCATCTTTGCAGTTATAAGAAATAAATATTTGTTGCTTGGGCGACCTTGTCTGTGGCATTTTTATCACAGGATCACAAATGGACTAGTACTAGCTTTGAAGTTTCTGATAAGTTACCTACTATCCCAGGAAGAATGAAGAGAGTAAGAAAGAGAACAAATAACATACGGTCAGAAATAGCAAACCCTTCAAACTGTTGTGAGGATCACAGGGAGCAATCTAAGCGATTCTCTTAACTCAGTACCCGGCAACTATTTGGCATGCACGTATTAGTTCCCTTATACGCAGCTTTGGAATCTTGAAGTCTAAAATTTGAAGCCTAAAAACAGAAGATTCCCAGATATAGTTGTATATTCTAGAAAAACAGTGCAACTTCACTGACTTTTAAAAATGTCTTTCTGTGGCTCTCACAGAAATGTAAACATTTTAACTATTATGAAACGGAGAAGGCACAGCAGAACGTGCAATATTTTGAGTAAATGAGCAGGTTTTCTTACTACAGTGAGAGGAGAGGAAATGTGAAGAATTTGTGCTTTATTAGCTTCGGCCCAACATTTTGGGCGAGACAGCATTTTCAGGCTTTTTGCTGGATTTACAGGAAAAAGGGAAGGTTGGAGAACCAACCAGATTCTTCACCTCTTCACAGGCTGTGAGCCTTCATGAAGAAGACCATCCACTGTAGAATGGAGGAGGAGAAAGGGAGCCATTTGTGGCGGGGACATTGTACCAGTGGGGAAGAATTGCTTTTTATTCTCTTTGTTTATTTGTAACAACCTACTGCCAACCTCCCCAGTTCATTTTTTCACAATGACAAAGAGAGTCCACCAGCTGCCACTTCCACACTTAGATTCCTTTCCTAAAACCCAACGTTAAGCTATTACAGAGGGAAGAGAAGGGGGTAGGACTGTTCTTAGAATGGGAGTGTATTTCCCACTATTTCCAAGCCCAGAGATGAGCTGGTTGTCTTTATCCATTTGTGCTACTCTCTCAGAATATTACATCCTGCATAGTGTTTAAAAAATGGGATTTGCATAGTTCTGGAGATGCCAGCATTCAGTGTCTGGAGAGAGCCATACTACTGTCCTCACATGGCAAATGTGGCTGGGCAAAAGGCCCTGCAGCCCCTTCCCTAAGACACTAATCCTCTCCTTAAGGAGGAGCCCTCGGGATTCATCATGTCCCAAAGGCCTCCTCCGAACACCACCACAGAGAGGATTACAGTCCAGTGCTTCAATTCCAAGGGTAGGCGGGCATTCTGACCACGGCGCCAGCTGACCATCAAAGAGGACATCCCTGTAGAGTTGGATGGAAGTTAGACATCAAGTTCAGCACTAGAGATTATGAAGAAAGTACAGCCCCTCCCTGATGCCATTTCACCCAGTAAAAAACCTGTAGATTCAGCACACAATTTTAAGCAATCCAGAGAACCTCCAGTGTTCATCTGTGAAACTGCATTGTGACCCAAGCACCTTACATGAGGAATTCTTTGGATGGATACTAACAAGAATAGGAGGGGAAATAGTAATTTCTTTGATCAACAAATTTCTCAAAATTGTTTATCAGGTAAAATTAAATCTTCTGTAAAACTTACTGTGCTCTCAGCAACTATTTTTGCCTGGCTACTATTTTCAGAAGTCCAGGTGAGTCCCGAGGGCTCCTATCTTTATTCCAAGATAAAATCCAGCGTTTCCACATGCAATGCATTTGTGAGTGTATCGAGGACTGTGTGCCCTCTTTTCAGTATACTGCATTTATGCTACCTGAAAGACATTTCACACATAGTACAGCATGGATACTACACAATTTAACAATTCTTTCACGCTGAAAAGATAAACTAAAAACAAACAAAGTTCTGGGGAAGAGATGTGGTGTAATAGTACACATGTATGTGCAATCAATGTCCACTTCTAATACACACAAAGGGCTAATTGTTGCTTAGGCATTTGTTTCAAATAAATACTTGACATTTCAAAAATAAGGCAATTTTCAAAAATTAAATACATTTTTAGAATATAAAGTTTTCTGTCAGTATTAAAATGTCTTTGTTATGGAAAATAGGACTTAAAAGGATTATGTCAATTTGTGGGTACAGAATGGTCACCAAGCTCAAAGGAAACCGGATGACATTGAAAAAGGAAACAACGAGAAAAAACTGCTCCAAAGTTATAATGTTATGGAACACATAGCAGGGAGCTATGTCTGTATTGGTCTCCATTTACCAATTAATTTTCCTGCCACAGATTTTACCGCTTTCATAATGAAACAATGATGTTTCAGAGGATAAACATGTTGAGTAGTGACATTGCCTGTTCTCCTCTGGACTTTTTGCCAAATAGCAGCTTCACACAGCCACACTGTGCCAGGCCCCAGAGCAAGAATGCCCAAACGATTCAACTATCGAATTTTCCAGAAAAGCGAGAGCCTCTTTTGCTGTTGATGAAGCTTAAACTCTGCAGCAGCAACAAACTCTGAGATAGTGAATTGGCAAAAATGCATGCCTTTTTTTCCTCCATATTTTCCCAGTTTTTAAAAAACACTCTCGTGCCACTTTGTAGTTAATAACTGTGTTTTCATAGTCTCGGCTGTGAAACAACATTGGTCTTGGCCAGTGTGGGGAGGTGGAGAGCAGTAACTGAAACTCCTCAACAACCCGTGGTGCTGTTTCGGCTAATAAGATTGACTAACTGAAGGTGAATTAAAACCTGACATCAAGCGCGACATTCCAAAAAATCATGCAATATTGACATAATAATAGCAATAAATTCTGTCTCTGTGGAGTCTTTTTGTAGTTTTGCTTTTTATTGCCTGAGATAAGAAGAGAGAGTATAAAGAAAGTCAATAGCATTGGGTGACTTACATATATCAGGCTGGCTAAGGATTGCAACGTTTAAAGAGGGCTGGGGTGGGACAAAATAGTTTGAGAATTGTATGAAAACTTTTGCAGAAGAATTTTTGAGATTCCTTTCTGAAGAATCACGTGTGCATTTACATAAAGTACATTTACATAAAGTAATGTAACATGTCTAACCTTATTCACAAATCAACACATTTCCAGTGTACGTGGGAGGCAGTGGCACACTGAGCAGCATTCCAACTCACTTAAAGGCAAAAGCACATTTGTAATGGACAGTGGAACTGAGAATATTTACCCTCACAAGAGGAAAAAACATCAAAAGAAAAAGATTATCATCAGCTTTTATTTATACCAAGGGTTTTGCTTCTGCCTTAGCATTGTCTATCCATTGCATTGTCTATCCTTAGCATTGTCTATCCAAGGGTATTTTGAGACCAACACTGGAGCACTCTGAAACACTTCTGTGCAGGGAGGAGCAGACACAGTCCTCCATTTTCTACTCCTTGTAGGAATAAAAGTGACAGAGGAAACTTGAAACACCTGACATTCTCCAGCAATGGAAGATTCACAAGCAAAAGCATCAGTGAGCGTTTTTACTATCTGTAACTAACTCATTGAAAACTACAGCCAATTTGGAGGGATCTGATGGGTAATTCATACCAAAATTTGCTTGAAGACTGGTTATCTTAAAAAAGGGACACACTGAAGCATTGTTGTCTGGCTGAAGCCTATATACCCACCACTTGCATTTATATCCAGGAAATCTTTTATCTCTTACTATAGTTTCTTCATTTTAATGAATCGAGCTGGTGAGGTGGTGCTGTGGCATAGTGGGTAAAGCTGCTGCCTGCAGTCCCGGCATCCCATATGGGAGCCAGTTCCAGTAACGGCTGCTCTACTTCCAATCCAGTTCTCTGCTATGGCCTGGGAAAGCAGAGACCTGGAAGAAACTCCTGGCTTCAGATCAGCGCAGCTCCGGCCATTGCAGCCAGTTGGGGAGAGAACCAGCGGATGGAAGACCTCTCTCTCTCTCTCTCTGCCTCTGCTTCTCTTTCTGTGTAACCTTGATTTCAAATAAATAAATACATCTTTAAAAAAATAAAAAAAAATAAATTGTGCAGGTGGGGTCTTTTCCCATTGCAGTTCTGTATTTTATCTTGGAAGTCCTCACTCTTTGTCTTGGTACCAGTTGGCAATGTTCTCCGCTGGTCTTATTTATTTCTCCATCTGTCATTGGTATTAATCATTTTATCATGTGTTTTAGAGTAGTTCTGACTGCAAGATTTTAACTTCTGCTCCCCTCCTGGTCCCTCACCCACTTTGCATTGCAAAGGACAGCTCTCTGTAGCATGCAGGCCAAGGGCAAGTGTATGGATTAGCATCATGGATGAAAACACTGAGAGGCTGAAGCTAATCCAAGCTAAGCTAACTCCCCGAAATCTAAACAATCTCTCAAATCAGTTTTGTCTTCTCAGTTCTTTCTGTGACTGTATTCAGACTTATTTTGAGGGTTAATGTGACAGGGGTGCTGCACACATTTTTTTGCATATACTTTGAGCCTCTTTGCAGATATAGCAAAATAAATGTGGTTTTAACTTGCTTCCCTACAAAATAACTGGTGACTGATTCAGAAGAGAAACTTTTACTACAAGTCTGACTCTATGTGCTCATTAAACTCCTAGTTCATAACTATAGGAAAGTATGTCAAAATCATTGACAGAATGAATAACCCAAACATTATTTCCACTTACCTTAGTTGTTTCAGGGTTTTGTTTGCTTGTTTTTGTTTAAATAAAAGAAGCACTTCAGCATTTGGTGTCATGTACTCTGATGTAATGCAAGGCACTCAAACCAGTTCTGTCTATATTCCAAACAGGAACATCACATCCCAGAGATACTCTCATGGAATGTAGACTCACCAAGATGTCCTACCTAAAGAATCAGTAAAACATAAAATAATTCATTTTGTCAAATATGTTGAATATTATATTTCTCTTGGAGATTAATTAAAAATACGTACAACCTTGTGTTACTTTAACAATTAAAATAGGTTCTCAAAATGCATCAGTAGGCACTTTTGTCTTTATGCAAACGTCTTTGAGTATACATACACAAACCTACAGCATATCAGTCAATCACTCGATGTGACCCCTTAACAATCAAAAGATGCAGTAAACACAAGATGCGTGAGGCTGCTGTTGGAAAAACGGGACAAAATGTTTTAATAGTAAACTTTTTTATAAGTAGAGATACATTCTATAAAATAGCTATTAAAAGTATAGTAGATGAATACACAAACTAGTAACATTTATCATTATCAAGTTTTATATACCAGGGCCGGCACCATGGCTCACTTGGCTAGTCCTCCGCCTGCAGTGCCGGCATCCCATATGGGCACCGGCTCTAGTCCTGGCTGCTCCTCTTCCAGTCCAGCTCTCAGCTGTGGCCCAGGAGGGCAGTGGAGGATGGCCCAAGTGCTTGGGCACTTGCACCCATATGGGAGACCAGGAGGAAGCACCTGGCTCCTGGCTTCGGATCGGTGTAGCTCCAGCCGTAGCTGCCATTTGGGGAGTGAACCAACGGAAGGAAGACCTTTCTGTCTGTCTCTTTCTCACTGTCTAAATCTATCTGTCAAATAAATAAAAAAAGTTTTATATACCGTACATAATTATCTGTACAATGTATTTTCTTGGGAGAGAGAGTAAGAGAGGTGAGGGTGGGGAGATTTCCCATCTGTTTGTGCAATCTCAAAATATCCACAACAGTCAGGACTTTGCCTGGCCAATACTGGAAGCCAGGGACTCAATCCAGGTCTCCCACATGGGTAGTAGGGACACAACCAGTTGAGCCATAACCACATGAATTATTAGGAAACTAGACTTGGGAGGAAAATTTGGACTCCAACAGTCACTTGAATATGGAATGAGTACATCCCAACAGCATCTTAACCACTATGCCAAATGAGTGTCCCCCATGTGCATTCTTTTATGACTGGAATGTGATAGATTTGTTTACACCATAAACACTACAAGTGTGAGTAATAGGCTGCACTATAATGTTACAATGGCAATGATATCACCAGGCAATGGGATATTTTGGCTATATGGGACCACCATCATATGTATATATGTGGTCTCCCTTTGGTCATTGTGCAGTATATAACTCTGCTTGGAAACATCAGTGATAAAACCTCAGTGACAGTTATTAAGCAGGTGTCTCTAGAGGTTGACGTCTCATTCACTTGTATCACCACACAGTGTCTGGATTCCTGCTTTACTTAGAGTAGATAATCATGAATGGCTACATGTATGAGCCACTGAGAAGACACTGGTAATACGTATTATTTTTCTGAATGAAACATCATTAGTTATTAGACTCATCACAATGGACTTTTACATACATTAAACCACTCAACAAAGCACACAGGATTAAAACATCTCAATAGCATACCGTCGCCTATTCAAACACGTATCACCTCTTCTATCTGTAACACACAATAAACTACGTTTCTGAGAGTTTGCACATCTTCTCCCAAATACTTGTGACTAATTGAGTGCTAGGATCCCTCTCAATTTTAAGAGACAACATGGTCACAAAATACCTCGGTGGGAAAGGGGGCTCTACAGCTGAACTAAAAGAATGACTCCACAGTATAGATGTGGTGACTGAGTCTCGGGTAGCCCACAGAATGTGTCTGAGGTCACACACAGAAATGTTCAGATTGGTGCCTTGAAGTTTTACCTGTGTATCCAGTAGTCTCTGGACATTTAATAATGGGTATAAAATATTAACTCATTATATTTAAGTCAAAATATTTCTTAACACAATTGTTTAGATAGACCAGTCTTTAAAAAATCTACAACTTTAAGATTGAACAGAACGAAAATATCCTCACAAATTAATTCGACAACTATGTGACATACCAAAAATGATACTAAATGAGTTAAGCTTGTAACTAGGAAAATACAGGGGAATCTTTGCTAAAGAGTTGGAGAATAAGGGAGAGGAGAATCAGAAAATTTGTTCTCAGAACATTGAAAAGACTCATGTATTTATAAAGTCAAGGCGGCTGAAAATAAGTTAATGTCAGAAAAACATACAAGGAGAAGAGAACCTGAAGGGTGAATTTAAAATGAGTCTTGGGATGCAGAGAAGTAGACTCGATACTGCAGAAAACTGCACGACTGAAATAGAAGAAAAATTGAGGGCCGTGTCTTAGAATTTGATAGAGAAAGCTAAAGAATTAGAATAGGGAGGAGGCAGGCATTATGGAAGACAGATGACAGACCCAAAAGACCCGATCTGGATAGGAGAAACCATTTAACGTTCAGTCCCAATGAAAACCCTTTGACAATAAGAGTACAGAGACTCCTGCTTACAAAGTGAGGATGATTGTCCATTCAAGTTGACATCCAGTTCAAGCTAAATGGCTAGCTGCTTAAAGCAATGCTGGTAAACTCAGGAATAAAATTGATGTGTTCAATATCAAAATTATATTTAAAATTATTCAGGATGTTGAGGGAATTTAAAGAGAAAGTCAATATGTGCTCACAAAGGAAAATGTTAATTTTATGCATGAGAATTTATTTTAAGTCATTTGAGTTACTACAGTCCCATGAGCAGAAAGCTGAGTATATTAGACCTAAATACCATTGGTCAGTCACTCTGGGCTTCATTTTACTTATAGATATGATCATAGGGATTGGTTAAATGATTTTAAGTTCCCTTCTATCTCTCATTGTTAATATGTGTAAGAGAAAATAGATGTAGGTATTAGTATTCATTCTAAATAAAACAAACTGTCACTTTTCTCTAAATAGTCAGATGTTATTCTCACAATTCAAACCTCACAGCTATCCTTTGAATGATCAGATTCATGCCATTTTGCAGATATGGAATCAAAGCACAAATAAGTTAAAAAACTGGGGGGAAGTCACACAGCTTGGAAGCTGAATGGATGCCTTTTGCAATACGACCAAAAGGCCCCCGCTGGGAACCATTGGATAGGTTAGGATGCTACCTTGCTTTGTTTCTGCATTTCACGACCCCCATGAACTCTCTTTCCCGAAGCCATATATCCCCAATAATCATCATCTTCCCTAATTGTCTTCCAGAGCTATTCAGCACCCTGCAGATCTGAGAGGTACTTCTACTTAGGAAAATCGTGTGGAGAAGTGAACACATTTCCAGTAATTCTATCATGACTTGGAACTTCCCCATACGAGCTAATGGTTTAGTTTGAGAATGAAAAACAAAAATAGAGCTCAGAATTTTCCAATTGTCTCCACCAGGTAATGTGAACAATGCCTTGATACTTTAAGGAAACAATGGAATTCTATACTAAAAAAAATACATAGAGAAATGGCTGTTTGGTGCAGCTGTCATGTCACTACTTGGGCTGCCCACTTCCCATCTGGAAACGCATGGGTACAGTCCTGCCTCTGCTTCTGATCCAGCTTCCTGCTAATGCAGGAAAGAGGCAGCAGGTGATAGCTCAAGTGTCTGGGTTCTTACCACCCACATGGGAGAACCGCCCTGAGCTCCAGTCTCCTGTCTTCAGCCTGGCCCAGCCCTGACTGATGCGAGCATTCGAGGAGTGATCCAGTGAATAGAAGATTCTCTCTCCCTCTCTCTGTCTCTGCATCTGTCCCTTGTCATTTCAAATAAAATAAATAAATGAAAATTTAAAAATACAGAATTCTTGGTTAAATATCAAATTTCTCTTACAAGAAATTTTTAATAACTTTTACTATGATGATGAAATTTTTATTACGATCACAGAAACTCTGAGTTTTTTTGTGGATAGAATATTTTATCCATGACACGTTTAATAAACAAATTATAGTAGAACACGTTGCAAGGTGACGTATCATCCAATTATTTGGCTATTCAAATAGTTAACACCTTCATCAGAATCTTTATGAACATGTATATGAGCCTTAAACAGGAAGCGCTGAATTTGTGGGCATAATATTATGGAAATCATTTGTCAGAGACATGTTTCAGTCGTGACTCTAGATGAACTATATATAAAAAAGCAATCTGCATCTTTTATCTTTCAGAATACAGAGGGTCTGCTTGAGACCCTGGGTTCATTCCTATATGTATGATTCATCCTTTCTGTCACAACTGTTCATAACACAGTGTCTTCAGCTTGTGTGTCAACAGGCAATACGAGTGGAAGGAAATCCATTAGTTAAATCATCGAAGCATGGGGGTGAGCCTGACTCAGGTGTGCACATCTACTTCTTAATTCCATTTTAACATTTGCCTCTTCATCAGAGCTAAACATCAACCTCCTTTTATCTGAAGTCAGGTACGGCTGGGGTCCTTCCACGTATGTTGGACTGAAACATCTCTTTCTCTTTAGAGCACAGCGCTGTTTATCATCATAGTGAATGTCTAACACCATCAAACCTGTTACTGTGAGCTCACTCGTAATGCTTGAGTAGTACCGGTGATCAAACTTCTGGAAGCAGTCTGCAGTAGTCGCATCATCACCAACAAATCACCAGGGAAAGTGGCACAAAGCAGACCAATAAAAAACTGCACCTTTCCCCAAAATAAATTAGCTTCAACAAAAGGGACACACACACATATATAATGCAGGTAAGTATATATAAGTATGTGTGCATATGAATAGGTACTGCACATGAACACACACGCTAGTTTTTAAAGGAAATGGCAGATTGAAACTTTTGGAAGCAGTATAATATTTTTAATCCCCAAGGTCTTGAGGTCAATCCATAGACAATCAAGCTACGTACGCTTTTGCTTCCCTACTGGATAGTCTTGAGCTTTCTTTCTTCTTGTAGTCCTTCCAGGACTTTCTTTTTGGTAAGTGGTGCAAAATACAAGAACTAATTCTTAGTTTTAATACAGGTGATTTGGCAAAAAAAAATGCAAAGAACAGAAGGATCAGTGAGCTTTTATTTTTTGGTCATTTTAGCAAAACCTGGGACAATTTTCCAACATTTTATAACATCTTATACTTTATCGCCTCTGCAAGCTGTCATGTGCTCTGGATGTCTTACTTGTACCTGTATCTGTTTCATTTCGTTAGTTTCAACTGTTTTATTTCCAGGTCATCAGCCATTTACTTCCTCATACCAGGCTGCCTAGCTGCCTGACTCAGGCGCTGGGCTTCGAGACCCCATGAGTGTTTTCTGACACCCACCCCTTGTTTTCGAAGATTTATTTACTTACCTGAAAGAGCCATTCTCCTCGGAGACTCTTGGGACACTGTTCTCTTCAGGTTTCTTTGCTGGCTTCATTCAACAAAACCGCAACAGGCCAGTGCTTAGTTCCAGGTGTTCAGCCTTGACGTGTTAGGCTGCAAAAATGACCCCGGCTCTTTGCAGCTCCTCCCATCAGGAGTTGGACTTCACTGAGTTTCAAGGCTGGACCTCCAGGGGTGTGGTGAGCATCCCTCCTCCCTCTGGAGATCCTGTACTGTCAGGAGTTAGAGGTCTCAGGTGGCCTGCTGGAGGATGTGAGCCATGTGGAACCTAATGAAGCCTTACAGCTGAACCATTTTGGACCTGCCCACCCTAAACCAACCTTGCAGCTGCTAGTAGAACCAGGCCCGAGATCCTGGTAAGACCACTGAAGCCTGACCCAGACCAGCTCAGATCTGAGGAGCTAGACAAGCAGAACAGGCAGACGGAGCCCACAGCCGATTGCCAAACCCCAGAATTAGGAGCTCAGAAACTGCAAGCAGCTCTGGCCACTAAGTTTTTTTTTTTTTTTTTTTTTTTTTTTTTGGCTGGCAGAGTGGACAGTAAGAGAGAGAGAGAGACAGAGAGAAAGGTCTTCCTTTTGCCATTGGTTCACCCTC
This sequence comes from Oryctolagus cuniculus, assembly GCF_051225735.1. Taxonomy (NCBI): domain Eukaryota; kingdom Metazoa; phylum Chordata; class Mammalia; order Lagomorpha; family Leporidae; genus Oryctolagus; species Oryctolagus cuniculus. The sequence goes on along the minus strand of NC_142870.1, from coordinate 171,312,924 downwards.
CAATGGCCGCCGCGGCCGGCGCACCGCGATGATCCAATGGCAGGAGCCAGGTGCTTCTCCTGGTCTCCCATGGGGTGCAGGGCCCAAGCAGCTCTGGCCACTAAGTTTTACAGCGACTTGTTAAGCAGCCATAACTACCTGTTTAATACATGTCTTTTTCCTTTTTACTATCATCTACCACGGGCTGTTGTTATTTTCTTTGCTGATAAGTATTAGCTGTTTCTCTGCAAATGTAGGACAATCTTTTTTGTTGCTCATTGATGTACTTAATACTCTTAATGACTGGCACATCAAAGAGGTTTACTGAAGAGTTCCTGAATAAATGAACAGCTGACTAGATGAATGAATGTTTCTAGGTTAAAGCACACAGGTACAAATGAATACTTCTCACCACCAATCATATTAGTAACTTTTTCTTTTCTTTGACAGGCAGAGTGGATAGTGAGAGAGAGAGACAGAGAGAAAGGTCCTCCTTTTGCCAATGGTTCACCCTCCAATGGCCGCCGCGGCTGGCACACCACGCTGATCCGATGGCAGGAGCCAGGTGCTTCTCCTGGTCTCCCATGGGGTGCAGGGCCCAAGCACTTGGGCCATCCTCCACTGCACTCCCAGGCCACAGCAGAGAGCTGGCCTGGAAGAGGGGCAACCGGGACAGAATCCGGCGCCCCGACCAGGACTAGAACCCGGTGTGCCGGCGCCGCTAGGTGGAGGATTAGCCTAGTGGGCCGCGGCGCCGGCCGAATATTAGTAACTTTTAAGCTCTGTAGAATGAATCCATAAATCTTATGTTTTATTAAAATTGTTTTTTTTTTTACTTTTGTTTTAAATTACGTGTCTGCCTATAGTACCTATTTGAGTTATTTTGTGTGTTTTAACAGTTTTGGATTGCAGATGTTCATTGCATTTTTGGATTGCAAATGTTTGAACAAAGCTTTCTTTCACTTAAAAATATTCAGCCACAATGATATATATATACTTTTATGTTTATTTAAATTGCCTCCTATTAAAATATGAGTAAAAATAAAAACCAGGAAAGTATGTGTATACATTTCAAAACATTCATGAAAAACTGGAGTTTAAGCCAGCACCGCAGCTCAATAGGCTAATCCTCCACCTGTGGCACCAGCATACCGGGTTCTAGTCCCAGTCTGGGCGCCGGATTCTGTCCCAGTTGCCCCTCTTCCAGGCCAGCTCTCTGCTGTGGCCAGGGAGTGCAGTGGAGGATGGCCCAAGTGCTTGGGCCCTGCACCCCATGGGAGACCAGGAGAAGCACCTGGCTCCTGCCTTCGGATCAGCATGGTGCGCTGGCCACAGCACGCCAGCTGCAGCGGCCATTGGAGGGTGAACCAATGGTAAAAGGAAGACCTTTCTCTCTGTCTCTCTCTCTCTGTCCACTCTGCCTGTCAAAAAAAAAAAAACAAAGCAAAGCCAAACAAAACAAAACAAAAAACACTGGAGTTTAAATTAAGCTTAAGGCTGGAATTGTGGAGCAGCAGGTTAATGCCTGCAGGACCGGCATCCCATATGAGCATTGATTTGAGTGCCGGCTTCTCCATTTCTGATCCAGTTTCCTGCTAATGTGTCTGGGAAAGCAGCAGATGATGGCCCAAGTATTTGGGCCCCTGCCTTCCACATGTGAGACATGAAAGGAGTTACGAGCTCCTGGCTTTGACTAGGCCCAACCTCAGCCATGGAGGCCATTTGGAGAGTGAACTAGCATATGGAAAATCTGTCTGTCTTTTTCTCTGTCTCTCTGGGTGTAACTCAGTCTTTCAAATAAATAAATGAGTCTTTAAAAATAAAAAAAAAAGTTTATTTTGGTGTGAACATTTTTGTTGTATTAAATGAATTTAATACTAAAAATATTACATGCTGAAAATAGTGTTAGCTATTAGTATTATTTTTAATTTTGTTTATTTTAATTTTAGTTAGTTTTTAACAGATTCAATGTGATTTGTAGATACAATTCTTTTTTTTTTTTTAAATTTTTTTTTTATCTTTTATTTAATGAATATAAATTTCCAAAGTACGACTCATGTGTTACAATGGCTTCCCCCCCCATACCGTCCCTCCCACCCACAACCCCCCCCTTCCCACTCCCTCTCCCCCTCCATTCACGTCAAGATTCATTTTCGATTATCTTAATATACAGAAGATCAGCCTAGCATACCTTAAGTAAGTATTTCAACAGTTTGCTCCCACACAGAAACATAAAGTGAAAAATAATAGATGATTTTTTTTAAATGATGATGAAATCAGATCAGACCTATTGTCATGTTTAATCCCAGTGAGAGTCAAGTTGGGAATTGATAATTAATTTTTTTTTTTTTTTACAGAAGATCAGTTTAGTGTACATTAAGTAAAGATTTCAATCGTTTGCACCCCCATAGAAACACAAAGTGAAATATACTGTTTGAGTACTCGTTATAGCATTAAGCCTCAGTGTACAGCACGTTAAGGACAGAGATCCTACATGAGGAGTAAGTGCACAGTGACTCCTGCCGTTGACTTCACAAATTGACACTCCTGTTTATGGCATCAGTAATCTCCCTATGCACCAGTTATGGCATGTGCCAATGCCATCTCGCTATTCCAGGTGATCAATTTCAGTTCACAATTGATCATAATGAAAGGACTGAGAGTCAAGGGGAGCACATGGGCAAGTCTAGTATCTGCTGACACCAACCGATAGAATGGATAAAGGGGAGAGTGGTCCAGCATGGGAAGTGAGATGCTCAGCAGACTCATAGAATGGCGGATGTCCTAAATAGCACTCCGGCCTCAGAATCAGCCCTGAAGGCACTTGGATCTGGCTGAAAAGCCCATGAGAGTATTTCAGGCATGGAAAGCCAAGACACTCTGGCAAAAAGATCTCTGTGAGTGAGATCCCAGTGGAAAGAACAGGTCTTCAAAGAGGGAGGTGCCTTTCTCTGAAGGGAGGAGAGAACCTCCACTTTGACTATGACCGTGTCTAAACAAGATAAGAGTCGGAGAACTCAGGGGGCTTCCATAGCCTTGGAAACTCATAACTGGTGCATAGGGAGATTTGTAGATACAATTCTAATTCCCTTCCTCCCTCCCAATGGCCTTCCTTCCCCCTTCCATTCTTTTTTCTTTTTGTTTAGTTTTTGAGATAATATACCTTAAATTTACATCACAGTAAAAGAGGGTTAACAGTTCTCAGATTAAGAATCTCAACAAGTAAAAAGCAAAAAGACCCTAGTTTAGTGGGAATGTAGAAAACTGATATAAACAATAATTGAATGAAAAAAATGACTGTTCCACCCAAACATGGTATTTAATTTGTTAATAAAGATAAGGCTTGCTAAATAATTCTAGAGTAACTAAAAAAATAAAAAACAAAGTGGTCACAGATCATTGCAACTATAGTAGTATAACATTCTTAGTATAACATTCTTTTTTTTTAACTTTTATTTAATGAATATAAATTTCCAAAGTACGGCTTATGGATTACAATGCCTTCCCCCCCATAACGTCCCTCCCACCCGGAACCCTCCCCTTTCCCATTCCCTCTCCCCTTCCATTCACATGAGGATTCATTTTCAATTCTCTTTATATACAGAAGATCAGTTTAGCATACATTAAGTAAAGATTTCAACAGTTTGCTCCCACACAGAAACATAAAGTGAAAAATAATAGATGATTTTTTAAATGATGATGAAATCAGATCAGACCTATTGTCATGTTTAATCCCAGTGAGAGTCAAGTTGGGAATTGCTAATTTCTTCTTTTTTTTTTTTTTAACAGAAGATCAGTTTAGTATACATTAACCATTGGTTTCACAAAGATATAAAACAGTTTTACAGAACTGTATTGCAGCAATACTGATGCACACAGATGTTTCGCATTCCTTTGTTTTGTTTTGTTTTTTAAATTTTAGCTCCCAAATAGAAGGGAGAACATGCAGTATTTGTCTTTCTGGGTCCAGATTAATCCAATCAACATGTTCTTGGTTTTCTAAGTCTTCAGGATGCATCATTATCTCAGTGAGACATTTCTCTTTTTTATGTAAATACTTAATGCTATAAACTTCCCTCTTAATACTGCTTTTGCTGTATACCACAGGTTTTGATATGTATGTTTTCATTTTCATTTATTTCAAGAAAGTTTTATTTCTTTTTAGTTTTTCCACTGACCCACTGACCATTCAATAGCATGTTGTTTAATTTCCAAGTATTTAGAAGTGTCCTATTGTTCTTCTTATTGATTTCTATTTTTATTCCTTTATGGTCTGATAAGATATATAGTATGATTTCAATCTTTTTAAATTTCCTGATACTTGGTTTGTGGCCTAATATGTGGTCTATCCTAGAAAATGTTTCATGCGCTCGTGAGAAGAATGTGCATTCTATAGCTGTTGGGTAAAATATTCTTAAACGTCTGTTTGGTCCATTTGCTTGATAGTATGTTTCAACTCCAATGCATCTTGATTCTTTTGTCTGGATGGTCTGTCCATTATAGGGTGTTGAGCGCACCCACTAATATTGTATTGGAGTCTCTCTCTCCCTTTAAGTCTAATTGTAATTTCTGTATATATCCTCTTATTTTGGATGCATATATACATATATATATATATATTTATGACTGTTATGTCCTCTTGCTGAATTGAACCTTTTGTCAAAATATAATGTCCTTGTTTATCCCTTTTTACAGTTTTTGATTTAAAGTCTGTTTTTTTTCTGATATCAAAACAGCTATGCCTGCTTGCCTTTGGTTTCCATTTTCTGGTATATCTTTCCAACCCTTTACTTTCAGTCTGTGCATATAATTGTGAAGTGAGTTTCTTGTAGGCAGCATATAATGGGGTATTTTTAATTTATATAAGGTGAACAAATTTCATGTATTTAAATGTCTAAGAGCATAATGATACTTCACACCCTATCCTCCTGCCCACACTCCTACCCTCACTCTGCCTTACTTTCTTATTTTTTATTTTAATTTTTGCATTGATATATTTTCAGTTTATTTTATAAACACACGTTTAACCCTTCTTAAGGCTGGCCTTACAGTAGTGCTGAATTCTCTCAGTTTTTGCTTATCTGGAAAATGTTTCTCCTTCCCTTTTAAAAGATAGCTTCACAGGATCTAATATTCTTGATTGGAAGTTTTTGGGTTTTGGGCTTTTTTGTTTGTCTTTGTTTTTTTAAACCTTGAGTATATCATTCCACTCTCTTCTTGCCTGTAGTTTCCACTGGGAATTCTGATGTTAATCTAATTGGTTTTCCTTTATGTGTAATGATGCTTTTCTATTACTGTATTTAAGCTTATTTCTTTGTCCTTAACATTTGACAGTTTGACAACAATATGCCTTCAAGAAGACCTTTTTGGTTGAGTCTGTTTGGGGTTCTCTGAGCTTCTTGTATCTGGATGACCATGTTTCTTTAAAGACTTGGTAAGTTTTCAGCTATTATTTTATTTAGTAGGTTCTCAATGTCTTTGCATTTTCTTCTCCTACAGGAATACCTGTAATACTAATATTTGATCATTTAATAGTAACTCATATTCCATGTAGGCAAAATTTTGAAATACATGTGTATGAAGGGTCTTCAAAAAGTTTGTGTAAATTGCATATTATGAAAAAAAACTATAAATGGGTTTCAATTTTTAGCACCAAAATAAACTATAGCAATAATTCAGGCAAGAGATGATGGTGGCTAAGAGCAGGGTGTGAACAAGGGGAGAGGCTAGACTGAGATATATGAGGGCACTGAATAAGTTCATGGGAAATAGAATTAAATGTGTTTCTGTGCACAAAAAAAGATTTTGAAATCCACACATAGTTTTTTCATAATATACATTTTCCTAATAACTTTTTGAAATTCTCTCCTACATACATATATTGCATATATGTGTATATATATATTCATCTACCTATAAATGAATGTCAACAATTGAGAAAAATACATTCAATACAGATATTCAACATGAACTCTGTGTCATAAATTGCTAAAGTTGATCATTAAATAGTTTTTGACCTTTCTGGTGGTCTAAATGATAAGGTGGTCATAATCTTTATTTATCTTTAAAACAAAGCAGATCAGTTCCTCCTTCCCTGATGGGGATTTGATTTGGTTTTGGAGCTTCAGTTTCTAGCAGTTGATTTGACATAGAAGGTATTTGTAGTTTTAATTAGAATACCGAGGACACCTTCTACCACTTCACTAAGTGTCTGCTGCCTCATGCCCATTTATGTGAATTGGACAGCTTTCTTCACTAGTGTTCCAGGCTGGGCTCCTCCTGGTTTTCTGGGTTCCATGTTTTCCTTCTGTAGGATAGTAGGTCACGCCTTTCTTCACTATATGCACACAGGTAGCACTGCTTGATGCACCTTAATCTTCACCTTACCATATCAACGTTCTCTGAAACTCTCCTTGGTTCTCTCTTTTCCTCTATATATTTTGCACTTCATTATAGTTCACCACCATTTTACTAGAATCAGGAGTTTCAAGTTATATTTTGCCTACGGCCACTGCTAGGCTTCTTCCACAGTGCACCTGCCAGGTGAGGAATGGCTACCTTCTTTGCACACTCCCAACACTCCGTCTTCTCAGTTTGTTGTTTCTTGCACCAGGTACCACAGCTTCTTGTATAGGGGGATGCTCAAGCAATTCTGGGAGCAGATCTCCCTTACCTTACTCTTTAACACCCTTGGCACTAACCTGTTGTCTGTTCTGCCTGAAATGCTGCCACTGCTGATTATCGGGCAAATTCCTCTCCATCAGCCGAATCCTAGCTGCTGTAACACCTCCCCTTAAGTCTTCATGGACACATCTGAATCCAGTTAACTACTCTCTTCTTTGTGCTCCCCCAGAAAGCTCCATATTTACAAGTTTCAGGCAACATGGCACAATTCACCACCACATATGCCTGTACATGTGTACATGTCTATGCACTTCTCCGAAATGCTGTTGAAACAATGTCATCCTCACCATTATACCCTCCCAGATCTTGCACTGTTACTGGTAAGGTCTTTGATAACGGTTTGTTTTAATTTAATTTTGTACATTTAGTTTTATATACCTGAGCCTTACTATCTTATTTCCAAACAAAGTGGTCTTTGTTTTGAAGTTCTTCTATCTCTGCCACTCCACCCATGTGACTTTGGTCAAACCACTTAACCATTCTGTGGTTTAGTGCTTTTATTTTACGGAAGGGTGACAGTGGTAATACCTACTTTACTGATAAGACATAAATAAATTGAGGTATGGATAAGACTTTGCAGAGTTCCAGACGTATAAACATAGACACATGACTTATGTTGATCCTTGCCATGATTGTCATCATCATTATCATTCCTGTTAAACCTGTGCTCAAAGTAACTAGCATGTTTTCCACTATCCTAGCCCTGACAGCATAGTGTTGTCTGATAGTATGTCTGGAAGCTTCAATGAACAATGATGTAGCCTTAAGGTCAAGGCTTCCTGTCCATATATATTTTCCCAGCCCCAAGAATAGAGCCTAACTATTCATTTCCCAATATATGTTTATTAAAATCATTATAGGACTTACAGAAGGAAAGAATATTTGGCTTCTGTAACAGTTTTTGAAAGAACATTAAATCATGTCATTTGAACTGGCATCTGTCATTCATCTTCATCTAATGGAGGACACAGTGATTATGACTGATCATTTAGAAAGTGTTGTTTCATATTGGACTCTTCCTACAACCAACACTCAAATGTTGCATTATTTCCACTATCTTAATGTGCACATGTTAGATTCACCACTAATGCTCACTTTCAACATAGCAAAGATTTCAGCCTGCTGAAGCTGCCTCCAGTCTTACAATGAAGATGCATCAGGGCACAGATTCATGTGGTGGCATCATCCCTGAAGCCCCCTCCCACACTGTGCTTTTCTCATCCCCATGATTTTGGACAGAGATGATGCAGTTTTGCCTAAATCCTGGAAGAACACCTGCTCCCCACTCATGTGTGACAGGTGGCTCTCAGATAGGCAGGCTGGTAGAGCTGGGCTTTCCTTCATTCTGTCAAGTTGTGGTAGCATCCTGCTGGTTGACAGCTACAGCTTCACCACCATGTTGAGAGTCTCTTTCCCTTTTAATTCCTCTATCCATGAATCTTTGAGAGGTTTGCTCCTGTTGTGAACAAGGCTGTTGCAGATTGGCAGAGCTCTGCTGTGGTCTGCATGTCTCAAGGCAATGCATTTCCATCTGTGTGGGGCATCTGCCTTCATTCTGCCATCTGACTTGTCTTAGACCAGATGCTTAGACTTCCCTTGGGGATGGTCTGAAAAGAGCCCAGAGAAGAGATAGGCTTCTGTGGCACCTGGTTCTGCCTCTATCTTTCAATCCAACACTTCTCAAATGTTTAACATACTTAGCAGTTACCTATGATTCTTGTTAAAATACGTATTCCCGGCACTGGCATTGTGACCCAGTGCAATGCTGGCATTCCACATGGACACGGTTTCGAGTCCCAGCTGCTCCACTTCCAGCCCAGCTCCCTGTTAATGTGCCTGGGAAAGGGATGATAGATGCTCAAGTGCTTAGGCCCCTCCTCCCACACGGGAAACCCAGATGGAGTTCCAGGCTCCTGACTGTGGTGTGGCTCAGCCCTAGCTGGGAGAGGGTGAGAGTGAACCAACAGATGAAAGATATTCTCTCTCTCTCTCTCTCTCTCTCTCTTCCTTTCAAATAAATAAATCTTTAAAAATGCAGATTCTGGTTGGTAAGGTTAGGTGCTGAGTCTCAGATTCTGCATGTGTCACCAACTCCCAGGAAATGCTGGTGCTGCTGGTCTGAGGGGGATGCTTGGATAACTTCAATCAGCACATTTTAGAGGCTGTTGCGTGTGCCTCCCACCTTTGGCTCCCATGACATTTCATGTATTTAACAGTGTTTTTCTGACTTCCTAATCAGTTTATCATCTGAAATTGGGCTACCTCATTGCTCTTACGTAGCTCTTCACATGCTTAAAAATATATATTAAGGACTAGGTATTTGGCCCTTGGGATACCCACATCCCACTGTTGGTGGGAATGTAAACTAGTACAGCCATTATGGAAGACAGTGTGGGGATTCCTCAGGGATCTGAATATGACCCAGCCATTCCACTGCTGGGAATTTACCCAAAAGAAATGAATTCAGCACATGAAAGAGATCTGTATCACCTTGTTTGTAGCAGCTCAACTCACCACGGCTAAGATATGCAATCAACCCAGGTGTCCATCCACTTATGGCTGTGTTTCACAACAAAGTGGACGAAACTGGAGAGCAGTAAGCTTAGTGAGAAGAGCTAGTCCCAAAAAGGCAAATATTGTGTTTCACCTGATTTGTGGTAACTAACAAACAGAACACAAAAAAGAATGGAATGGACATTTTGAGATTTGTCTCATATTTGTCTATACTCTTGAGGAACAGTAGTTTTTCTACTTACTGCTTGTTGAATTGTTTATTTAGTGGAGAGTTAAGTGGAGATTATAAGTATATCGAAATGATGTAAACTTAAAAGAAAAATCAGAAAAGAAGGAAGAGAGTGGGTGGGAGTGAGTGAGGGAAAAAGGGTGGATAGGAAGTATCATTTATGCTATTAAAACTGTGTATATGAAATACATGAAAGTAGTTACCTTTATATGATATATAAATAAAAAATGAAAAAAGAATAAGTGTTAAAAATTAACTGAAATGTGATCCCTGTTAAACATAAGAGTGGGAATAAGAGAGGGAAGAGATGTATAATTTGGGACATGCTCAAGCTGACTTGCCCCAAATGGTAGAGTTAAAAACATACCAGGGGATTCCAATTCAATCCCATCAGGGTGGCATGTACCAATGCCATCTCACTATTCCAAGTGATCAATTTCAGTTCACAATTGATCATAATGAAAGGACTAAGAGTCAAAGGGAGCACATAAACAAGTCTAGTACCTGCTAACACTAACCGATGGAATAAATAAAGGGGAGAGTGATCCAACATGGGAAGTGAGATACTCAGCAGACTCATAGAATGGCAGATGTCCTAAATAGCACTCTGGCCTCAGAATCAGCCCTAAAGGCACTCGGATCTGGCTGAAAAGCCCATGAGAGTATTTCAGGCATGGAAAGCCAAGACACTCTGGCAAAAGATCTCTGCGAGTGAGATCCCAGTGGAAAGAACAGGTCTTCAAAGAAGGAGGTACCTTTCTCTGAAGGGAGAAGAGAACCTCCACTTTGACTATGACCTTGTCTAAACAAGATAAGAATCGGAGAACTCAGAGGGCTTCCATAGCCTTGGAAACTCATGACCGGAGCATAGGGAGACTACTGATGCCATAGACAGGAGTGTCAATTGGTAAAGTCAACAACAGGAGTCACTGTGCACTTACTCCTCATGTAGGATCTCTGTCCTTAATGTGCTGTGCATTGAGATTTAATGCTATAACGAGTACTCAAACAATATATTTCACTTTGTGTTTTCATGGGGGTGCAAACTGTTGAAATCTTTACTTAATGTATACTAAACTGATCCTCTGTAAAAAAAAAAAAAAAAAAAAAAAAAAGAAATTATCAACTCCCAACTTGACTCTCACTGGGATTAAACATGACAATAGGTCTGATCTGATTTCATCATCACTTAAAAAAAATCATCTATTATTTTTCACTTTATGTTTCTGTGTGAGATCAAACTGTTGAAATCCTTACTTAATGTATACTAAGCTGATCTTCTGTATATTAAGATAATCGAAAATGAATCTTGATGTGAATGGAAGGGGAGAGGGAGTGGGAAAGGGGAGGGTAGTGGATGGGAGGGACGGTATGTGGGGGAAGCCATTGTAATCCATAAATCGTACTTTGGAAATTTATATTCATTAAATAAAAGTTAAAAAAAATTAAACAAAACATATATATAGAATTAAATTGAGGAAAAGGAACAGAAACTTAATTATTCACCCAATAATTAGTAAACCCAAAACATCGATCAACAGATCAACACTTATCTCTTATTTCTTTCATTCCTGTTTCAATATTTTGTGTTTGTCAGATTTTCTAGTAAGGGAATAAAGGAGAAGAAAGATGACTAATTCCATCAACTCCAACTTATTTCCATTAACAAGCTGGTTATTAGTAGGTGCTTTGCAAATACCAAGATAGACAAGCACAACTTTTGGTTCCAGCACTTTCCAGTTTCACAGATGAATGGATGTTGTTCTGAAGGGGAGGGAGGTAGAAGACACGTTCACAGCCCATACAGCAAAACCCAAGGGCAGAATATCCGTAGTGCTGTGAGTAGGGGCGAGGAGAGCTGGCTTTGGAGTCTTGCTGTTCTCAGTGTGGCCCAAGTAGCTGCATTAGTCTCACCTGGAAGATTCCCAGGAGCACAGTTCCTGGACCCTGTTCCAGAAGTGCTCAATCACTGTGTGAGGGTACAGCAGCAATGTTTCACCGAGCTCACCAGGTGACTGCAGCCCACAGTGAAATTTGAACGCTGCTTGTGTAATGCATACTAAGTGCTATCACTAGCTGATGAAATGGAGTCAGAAAGAGTATTGAAACCACACTCTGTAATAGAAATGTGAATCACAAATGCAATTTAAAATACTCTCCTACTATTCTGGAATGTTGAAAAGATGGACATGCTTGTGGCACAGTGGCTGAGACACGGCTTAGGACATCTGCATCCCATACCAGAGTGCAGGAGCAGTGGATATGACCCGGATTCTCAGTATTTAGAAAGCTTTTGTCAAAGGCCTCATTAAGTCTTAACCTTCCTGGTGTATAGTTCTAAGACAATGAGTTAGCATTTCTGAATGGTCTTTTTATTGGCAGGAAATGTGGCAGTTGAGAGAAAAGGATTTATTCCTGCAAAATGGGTCACAAAAGCAATATGTTTTAGAATCCATTCATCAAATTGCACTTTAGCTCCTCCTCTTTTCATACCCAGACAAGGCTTGCTGGGAAAGACTGGGGGGGGGGGGGTAGGTGCTGGAAATGCGTTTGTCAGAATTCAGGTGGTCATGAACTCAACAGTAAAAGCCTCAGCCGTATATGCATCTTGGTGAACCAGCCAGTTAAGCAAAAATAGGTTTGGGAGAATTAGAGAAAGGTGAAAGCCAGTTTTAGTATTTTCATGTACACCAAAACAATAGGTAGCAAAACCCTTTGAAAACATCCATAGAACTTTTTTAAAGTCACCCCAGGCTTTCATTAAAATAGTTTTTGCTGTAGTTGTTCCAGACAACGCCTTTTTAGAAAACAAGTGATTTCTCTTAATACTGCTTAACAACATTCCCAGAGCCCCAGCCCTCATTTATGCAGCAAAAGTCAAATTGAATTATTTCTCATTTCTCTCCCTTAAAGGGCCCAATTTTATAAACAAGTAAAACTACCTGTGAGTGTTGGCAATGCTGAAGAAAACAAGTAATGAAAAATCAAAACTCAAAACAACTGCAATTACATCCACTGAGACCAATTTTGGCTTCAGACAAACAGGCAGATTTATTGGTCATGTAGAGGTTGCTGTATTTAGAATGCAGCTCCATGATTCCTCATGCAAAGAACACCATGGCAATCCGTGAGCAAAATAGATAATGTTTCTCTGAGAGATCTACATGGCAAATGCCTATGGGGCGAGGATGCAGGAGTTGACTTAGACTATAAAATCCAACGCCCACCAAAAGCCCAGAACACCTGCTGGGTGATTAGCTTACAGTATTTCTTTCCAAGGATAGTCTTAACAGTGATTGGCTTCTGGTCATGGCTGCTAGACACCCCCTGGTCAGTTTACCTATGCCTCACACCCTTGCTGTGACCAGGCAGGCAGGATTCAAACACCAGCTGTCACTCTGTACCCTGGCTAGGAATCTCCCTCCAGACACTGGCACTCAATGACTCCATGCAAGCTCTCACTCCACGAGGGGCCTCAAGTTTGTTTTGTTGGCTCCCTGCCTCTGGTCAAGTCTGGGATTTTCATTCTTTCCAATTATCCTCTTTATATTTGGACTTGAATTTTCTTCTGCACAGCTTCAAACTGAGCTATAGTTTCTGGACCCAACAATTCCTTTTGTCAATAAGAGACTATATCCATGTTATAAAAAGTGGCAAACATCCTTAGCTGATAGCAAATTTCCTTTCAAAAGAGATGAAAAGAAAATAACAGAATAATAAAATTCAATGGTTAAAAGGCATTGTGTGGTCAAATGTAAGAGCCCCTATTGACTCCCAACCATCCAACGGATAAACAGATCTTCACAACTTGTTGGAAGAATTGAAATAAATCAGTGTGCATGGCAGGACATTTTTCTCAAAGGACTTGACCTTTGATTAATTGGGGTAAACATGTTCTCATAAAAGCCAAAAGCCACGGGTGGGGGGAGATCTGCCCCTGGAATGTAGATAGCAATCTCAATGGGGACATCTTCAAGCTGTAATCCTCCCCACCAACACCCCCACCTTGTGTGAGGCTAGGCAGGGATACCTACAAGAAGCTCATCAGAAGCAAAACTCCCTCTAGTAGTCCTTTCTCAAGAAAATGATTCCTACCCTTCAGATACGTGGTGAGTTTCTTTAGGTCTGAATTTGTGGGATTAGTATGAGAAGAGTAAGGAGGATAGACTATCATAGAGGCATGGAGAAGACATACTGCAGCCATGTGGAGTCTGAAAACCTGGGATGCTGCTGTGTGATCTTCAGCTAACCCTGTATACCTCTGAGCCTCAATGCCCACATCCATAAAATGAACAGGTAATCTACCTCCAGGGTAGTAAAGTGTATTGCAGCATATGGCACCTATTAGGGCATGATAACAGTTGTAGACTGCAAGACAACTGGCACTCATGGATGTGGCTACCGTGGATGGAACCTCTTCTTGATATTGGTGACAGATAGCAGCAACCTAATTCTGTTCTTGTAGGTTAAAACACTGAGACCCAAGCATCAGAGTTTATCAGAATAAAGGTACAAATCTTAGTAGGCTCTACCCTCACTGGTGAGAAGGAGACTCATGGGACCTAATGGCCCCAGATCCATCTCAAGATCTCCAACCACAATTCTCACTCATAACACGGATATGTACAACTGATATGTACAACTGACCAAAAGAGGAGCTCAGAGGGCAGTGGAGCTGATTCACAACCCTGAGCACATAGTAAAGGCAATCAAACCCATAGAAAATTAGTATGATTTTTTTCCACTGGAGAGTAAGTTCTTAAAGGGAGAGACATTTATAACATATATTTAGGTAGGATTTATAGGTTAAAGATAGGTTTCATTTTTTTTCTTTTTTTTAACTTTTATTTAATGAATATAAATTTCCAAAGTACGATTTATGGATTACAATGGCTTCCCCCACATACCGTCCCTCCCACCCACTACCCTCCCCTTTCATTTTTTTTTATAAAAGGAAAATTACCATATAGAATATACTATTGCATACAGATGGAAAAGTCTGATATGATACATAACTTACAAATAATACAAAAATCAGAGGAGGGTCAGGTGTTTGGCCTAACAGTTAAGACACCACATCCCATATCTGCATGCTTGCTTTTGATGCCTCCCTCTGGCTCCTGGCTCCAGTTTCCTGCTGATGAAGGTCCTGGGAAACAAAAGTAATGGCTCAAGTATTTTGGCTCCTGTCACCCACATGTGACCTGAATTGAGTTCCTGGTTCTGGTATTCGACAAGCCCAATTCCAGGTGCTACTGGCATTTGGGAAGTTAAACAGTGGATAGGAAATTATCTATCTATCTACCTACCTACCTACCTACCTATCTATTGTCTGTCTGTCTGTCTATCTATCAGTCATCTATCTTCTATCTATCTATCCTAATCTCTTTCTGTCTCTCAAATTAATAAATGATTTTTAAAAATAAGAAAGACAATAAAAACAACTTTATTGTCAAGCAATTTATGCAGACTTTCATTCTTAAACTTAATGACTACTTGGAAGGAAGGATATTATTATCTAATTTTGTAGAGGGGAAAATGAACAGGAAACAATTCAATCAAACAGAGATCAGAGCAATTACTGTTCTAGCAACACATCCTTACCATCCACACCATCACCAATCCTAATAGAAGCCACAATGTGACAAGTAGTGGCATACAAATTGCACACAAAAAGAGGAAAAACAAGAGATTAACTTTTTGGATTTAGAGAGGTTTGTACGGAAATGATGATACTGCCTTCTGGAGATCAGCCAATTCACAGACTGGCTAACTACATCTTCAGCAAGATAAGGGATGCTCTTCGATTCAGGGCTTGAGAATCATTCAAATGCCTGGGAGAGTTGAATGAGACTGGGACAAATGTTCAGAGACTTCTGAGAATCAACGTGTCAGATTTTACATAAACTCAGTTCTCTGGAGCAACAGCCTCAGAAGAGGGAATCGGCTGTCACCTGGCTAGCATGCAATTGAGCATCTGATGCCTTGGAAGCAGGCCTCGGCCCTGTCCATGCTTGGTTGCTCCCTTCAGGGAAGCCCTCCATTCCAGGGGAGGCTATGGACAAACTGGCTACAGAAGGCCAAGATCCCCTGCCTCTCGTCCCTCTGGTTTCTCAGTGAAGCCTCATCAGGGCTCTGTGGTTAGAGAAGGTCCTTTGCAGAACATGGGTGATGTTACTTGCAGGATTTTATGTCTAATGACCAGGCTGTTGTCTAATGAGAACCATGCTGAAATAAATATGCATTAGTTCCATTAAATTACATCCAAAGGTAGAGAAATCCCTGTAGATGTGGCTGTCAGTTTTGTTCATGCTGCACAACAGACCTGCCTAATATTGAATGCAAAGACACTTGGATGAGAACTGTGTCTCCTCACTTTTGTACTTCTTCCTCACAGTCCAATGAACTGTTTGCTTCTCTGAATGTTTCTACACACATCAGAACAGTATGGGTTATTCTATTACTTCAGTCAATCTCGATTGCACGGTATACATCACACAATGTATTAAAATCATCAAATTAACCCAAATCTAATTTTGAAAATTGATCATTTCTTTTAGAAGAAGATTGTTTAAATACTTGAAATTGACTCTCTGTTCCTTCTTTTCTTCTCTTTATTTATTATTCAATAAGGTTGCTGACAATCAGGCTCAGAAATGGAGAAAATTGAGAAACTCGACTGTGTGATCCTGGCTATATTGATCAAATTCCCAGAATGAAATTTTCTCCATCTGTCAATAATGTATCATTGCCTTCAGGATTTCAATATGAATAACAGAAGATACACGTGCTTCTGAACATGGACTTCTTAAGTTGTAAAATAATCAAATAAATATAAAACATTATAATTAGGAATAAAATACACAAACTGTAAAGATGGCATAGTGTAGCAAAAAGAGTATGTATCAGATACAGTGAGGAATAGGAATGGTAACTATTAAACATGGTGGATGAGCAAAGTGTGATAATCTCTACTTTCTGTGTCAAACACAGATTCAACAGCAACAGAAAACCTTAGCAGGGTATTCCAAGAAGTCCAAAAGCAAAAAGACAAAAGCAATGATGTAAAGGAGATGTCAGCAAGTTTTGGAAGTACAAAAGCAAATGGGAGATTGGAACTGAAGCTGGCAGAATGAAGAAGGTGTAAGTAAAATACCTGCACGGGGAATCACAACTGAGAAAGGTCAGCCCACCCGTATCCCTGACAAAGTTACAGGACACGGAGTGTCCGGGTCACATGCAGTGTATGGGGAGGCATGAATCTGGCTGCCCTGGAATTACCTGTGCAAAATGAAGACTCTCACCCCACTCCGTGTGAGGGGAAGATGCCTCTGTTTAAGAATATGATGACTCCACAGAGAATTCCATTCTTTGATATTTCCCCAATACAATGTTCCCTCTGCAAAACAGCTCACAAGGAAGCTACAGGCTTCCCAAGCAATGATGTGCCTACACACAGAGCTTTGGTGGACATGTTTCCTCCTTCTCAAAAATGAGATGTACACCAAAGACAGCTAATAATTGAATGTTTTCAACATAAAAATAAGAAACAAAACAAATGGAAAAATAGAGACACAGAAAATACAGTGAGCATGATTTAGATAAGTAAAAATAAAACAATTTTAAGACAAAAACTATTATATTTCAAGAGAGATAAAAAATGTATTAGAAGACAAGAATGGTATTTTAAAGCATTATTTTTTTCAAAAAGACTCAACAATGTTGAAATCTTCTATCAAGAACATTTTTTTGAAAGAGAAAGTTTTGACCCCAAAATGGTTAGGGACTCTCCAGGGAATCAGATAAAAACCAGAAAACAAAACAAAACTAAGAGGGGGAGAAAGAAGGAAGGAGGGAGGAAGGGAGAGAGACAGGGAAAGAGACATAGTAAGAAAATTAAAGGACAAATGAAGACGTTTCAACTAATTAACAATTCCAGAAGAGAGCAGGATAATCAGAAGGGATGAAATTATAGAAAAAAATACACAAGATTTTTTTTTTACAATATTAAAGAACGGAAGTTACTGGAAGGAAAGGAACTACCAAGACTCCAGGAAAAACAAAAACACAGACAAAAAATAGCAAAAAGCAAAACAGCCAATTTGCAGCCACACACATGCACACACACAAACACACACACACACACCAGTGCACATCATGATAATTCAAAATACTGAAGATAAAAAGAAAATCTCAAAAAGTTAGGTCACATAATTAATTTGCACCACATTTCAGCCAATATTTTTGTCTTTTCTTTTCTATTTTTTTCTTAAGATTTATTTATTTATTTGAAAAGTAGAGTTACAGAGAGAGAGGTCTTCCATCTGCTGGTTTACTCCCCAGTTGGCTGTGCCGATCTGAAGCCAGGAGCCAAGAATTTCTTCCAGGTCTCCCATACGGGTGCAGGGCCCCAGGACGTGGGCCATCTTCCACTGCTTTCCCAGGCCATAGCAGAGAGCTGGATCAGAAATAGAGCAGCTGGGACTCGAACTGGTGCCCATTTGGGATGCTGCCACTGTAGGCAGTGGCTTTACCTGCTATGCCACAGTGCCTGCCCCTGTCTTTTCTTTTTTTAAAAAACAGTGGTCATCATGACAAGTAAGAGGTGATGTTTTGTAATAGTAATGATTTACGTTTTCCTGATGAGGATGGTATTGAGCATTGAGCATTGATTATTTGTACATCTTCTTTGAAGATATGCCTATTCTACATTAACTGAATTATTTGAAAAGAAAATTCAGAAAACAATCCCATTGACAACAGCACCAAAAAAATCCTTAGGAATACTTTAGGAATAACTTATCTAAGGAGACAAAACATTTTTTTGTGGAAATTGTCAACATTGATGAAAGAAATTAAAGACACAACAAGCGGAAAGGCGTCTGTGCTCATGGATTGAGAGATTATGTATCATTAAAATCTCCATGCTAACTTAATCAAATAGATGGATTCAATTGATTCCCTGACAAAATCCAAATGGCAATTTTGAGAGAAATAGATGAAACAACTCTACCTATCTTACAGACCCACTAAGGGCTTCAAATAGCCCAAGTAGCACTGAGAATAAAGAACAAAGCTGGGGCATTCTATTATTCTATTGCAAATCTGAGTAATCAGACAGTAAATTCCTGGCATAGAGCAAACATGCCAATGGAACTGAATAGATAGACCAGATAAACCCGCAGATGTCTGATCTCCAGCAAGGGTGCCAGGAATTCACTGGACAAAGAGTCTTTTAATCACCAATGCAGGGAAAACTGGATATCCATATTCAACAAAATGAAGTTAGACTCTTATATTACATCGCCATATACAAAAATCAAAATGGGTTAAAGAGTTATATATACAACCTGAAATTATAAAATTCCTAGGAAAAAACACAGGAAGAAAATTTTATGACCTGGATTTTGTCAATAATTCCATGGATATGATATCAACAGTACAAAAAATCAAAATCAAACAAGTAGGATTATATCAAACTAAAAAGTCTCTGTGGGGGTAGGTATTTGGTATAGTAGCTAAAGCAACACTTGGGATGCATGTGTTCTATGTTTGGGTCCCTGAGTTCAAGTCCCCACTCTGCTCCTGACTCCAGATTCTTGCTAATAGGCACCCTGAGAGCAGGCAGGTGGTGACTCAAGTCCCTGGGTCCCTGCCACACACATGGGAATTCTGGGTGGAGTTCCCAGCTCCTAAGCAGGCATTTGGGGAGTGAATCAGTGGATGGAAGGTCTATCTCTGTCTCTGTCTCTGTTTCTGTCTCTCTGTCTCTTTCTCTCTCCCCCCCCCCCCGCCTCTGTCTTTCAAATAAATGGAAAAATTAAAAATTTAGATATGGAGAAATATACAAGAGAACATAGTTAAGACCTAACTATACTCATATTCCTTCGAAGAATAGGATTGAAGAATGAGACATCTTTCAATTTCAGTGCTTTCATACCATTTGATTTTGTTATCTCTTGTTTAATTTGATGAAGAAAAATAACTTGATAGTTTCAACAGAATTTGCTTCAGTTCCTGGTGGCTTGGTAGTTGTGACCTTGGAAATTTGCTTAAATTCTCTGCCCAGTGTCTTCATCTATGAAACAGAGATTAAAATAATTCCTGCTTCATAGAGTCTATATGAATATTATCTATAAAAATAAGTAAGAAACATAAGAAGACAGATGCTTGGCATTCTGTAAATGCTCTGGCAAAAAAAAAAAAAAAAACCTGTTATCACTTTATCTAATCTTCCTTCTTTTTCTTCCCTTCAGTAAGAGCTTTAATTGAACAACACAAGGATAATCAGGTTCACAGTGGGCACACTCCAGTGCCCTGTGTCAGTCTATCTTTGAGAAGCTGCTTGGAAAATATGCACTAATTTTTGTCTAGAAGTTTGGCTGTGAACTGGAGCTATTTAATGTAATAAAGAGAAACAGTGACAAAGTAAGAGACTAAAAGAAGACATTAAGATACCTAATGTTTTCTACAGAGAATAAATTATCTCGCAAGGAAAGTAATTTTCCAAAGGTCAGTGCTGTCGTATATATTCTGTCAACATATTCCACAATGCAGAAACTACGTTTGGCTTTACCTTAGCTGTTTTTTATGCACAAAAATAATTAAAAAGAGTGAAGAGACCACTTGGTGTTTAATAATGTGTTTTCAAGTATCCAGGACACAGTGGTCTATGGGCTCACTGTAATTGTTCCAAAACACATTGGTGCTTATTAGTCCAGGAAGGACTGAAACGGAAGATTCCATGGGAATGCTTCAACTGTGAAAGTGAGAGAAGGTAAGAGCATGTTTATGCCGCCCACACGCTCTCTCTTAGACATTTAGGCTCAGTTTAAGCAGTGTCAGCCTCTTAACGTTGCCTGGCAAAGACCCACTCCAACCCCCGAAGGTGGCCCAGGGGAAAGCGTCTCACTGTCACAGGATGCCTGATCAGGATCCTATTTTACACTGAATGACAGCATGAGAATAGCAGGAAGTCCCTGGAGAAAGTTGCTATGTTTGTCTCTGCTGCAAACAGTAGCGCTTCTTCCCCGCTCACATAACACATCATTTGTAATTTCTCTTCTTTTCAAATCCACTGATGTTTTCCCTTGTATGGGAGACAAAGGTCTAAAGTTAATAACTCTATCTCACAGCTAATTCCTCATCGTTGGCATGTGCAAACGAAAGCCCAACCACAAGCTGATCCTTTGTCCATTGCTGCTTCTGTACGCTGTATTTGGGACCTCTCTTTAATGTGCACAAATGCTAGTAAAAAAAAAATCCTGCCTGATATTGGAAGAAGCTGCTGCTGTCACCGTACCAGGTTAGGGAGAGCTTCCTCTGAAACTTGCAAGACAGCCAAAACTAACTACTTTCAAGTGCTGGAAAGATCTGGAAACTTTCTTTGGGGACACACAGGCATGCTTCCCTGTATCTCCAGACTTATGAGAAACCTGTCAGACCATCATCCCCAGAGAAGGCAGGCAGTTGGGTTATTTTTAGTTTTGCTCAAAGGACGAAGATTCAGTAGCCTCAATAGAGGCTCAAGTTTTTAGAAGCAGCTGGTCTTTTTTGCAGGATTATGTAGCATAATATCCAAAAGAGTGTCCAAAGTGGAGGCCATTTTTCAAAACAACAATGAAGCCCTCCCTCCACAGAAACTGAGATATGTATTGCCCAGGATTTTTTTCTATTCACATGTGCGTAAGTGTCCGGTGTGTATATGCCACTTTATCAATATTCTATGCCTATTGTAATATTTGACTAATGTCTGTCATCCATTGTACACCTACTACATACCAGGCCCTTTGCAGTAACCCACATAACAACATAGTGAAGTTATTACATTATAAAAGAGATTTACTTGCCTAACAAATATCTGAGTGGTTGGCAATGAGGCTTGTATAGCATTATGCAAATTCAAATATAGGAAAGCCTGTTGCTACAAATTGAGTAAGCCTTGGCTCCCCCAAATTTATGTAGATGTAATAAACACAAAGACTCATGTGAATAGTCAGTGGGTTAATGCTAATGGTTGATGGATCGGGTGGGGACAATGGGAGATCTACATGTCACTGGGGGTTTCCCGGTAGAAGATAGTTCTCGCGTGAGCGTTGATTGTGTAAGCTGAATTTGACCTAGCTTCTCTCTCTGCTTCCTGACCCACCATGTGAACACTCTTCAGCACACTCTCCACTATTACCAACCTCCATCAGGTGCCAGGTTACTGAGGCCAACTGATTTTCAACTGTGAACCTCCAAGTTGTAAACTGAAATAAACCTAGTCCTTCCCAAGAAACTCCTCTCAGGTATTTTAGTTAAAGCAAAGCAAAGTCGACAAATATGTCTGTTGAGTGACTTTTTATTCTGATATCTTTTTTTTTTTTTTTTTTTTTTGGACAGGCAGAGTGGACAGTGAGAGAGAGAGACAGAGAGAAAGGTCTTCCTTTGCCGTTGGTTCACCCTCCAATGGCCGTCACGGCTGGTGCGCGGCGGCCGGCGCACCGTGCTGATCCGATGGCAGGAGCCAGGTGCTTCTCCTGGTCTCCCATGGGGTGCAGGGCCCAAGCACCTGGGCCATCCTCCACTGCACTCCCTGGCCACAGCAGAGAGCTGGCCTGGAAGAGGGGCAAGCAGGACAGAATCCGGCGCCCTGACCGAGACTAGAACCCGGTATGCCGGCGCCGCTAGGCGGAGGATTAGCCTAGTGAGCCGCGGTGCCGGCTCTGATATCTTAATATCTTGGGGACTTGCTAACCTGGAGGGACTGCCCTTACCAGAGCCAGTCAATCCCTAGAGATAGTAAAAGACCTGTGTACAAATGTATTTTTCATATGCACAGCTGTCAATCCAAAGCCCATTCCCCAACTGCCTCCTCTACCAGGTGCTCTGAGGGTTACCAGCAACCTGCCCTAACCACCCCTGGGTACCAGTTCACTAGAATCAGCTCCTTACATTATCTCTAAGCCAACTGGAAGTTTTCAAACCGGCTAATCCTACACCTGCTTACCCTACTACCTATTCCTTCCTGTGGAAACTACAAAACCGTCTTTCGTCCACATTTCCCCTTGCTCCTTCTGCCGTCTGAGTCTGGGTTTCCCCAAGTGGCACCTGCAGGGTCTGGCATGATGCCCTCTCCTCTTGGGAACTGTAAGTAGCAAACTGCCTTTTTATCATTTTTTAATAAGAATTGTTTCTTGGTCAGTTGGCCTCATCATACCTAAATAATACCGAACCTTACATATTAAAACAAAGCCTGCCTCCAAAGTACAGTACTTTCTCGTGTCACTGACATCACTAGAAGTCTGTTACAGGCCTAGTACTTGGCCCATCAGGACCTGAATCAGTGTGAGGCAAAGAGGCACCAAGGGTACAAAATGTAGGAAGGGACTCACTGTCAGAGTTGTGTGTCACTCATCTGCTCCTAGTCTCAGCCCTGCAGCCCATGGGCTGCAGCAATGGAAAAAAGTGAGCCGGATTATTCCTGTACTATAATGGAGAAAGAAGAAGTGGAACCAACAATTATGTGACCTTGCACTGAATACTGGAACAGAAGTTTGCACTAGACAGATGGGAGTCCTGAGGGGAGACTTTCATCTTCATGGGTGGGTGGGAGCAAGTAAGGGTCTAAGGTGGATCTTAGCAAGCGGCTCACTTGAATGATAACTTCAGACACAGCTCCCAGAACCATCATGCCCGGAAATGTGGATGTGAGAACATGCATGTACATAAAGTTTTCACTACTTTCAAAGCATTTTTTATTTCCAAAGTCCATGAGAACGTTAGTAAAGTTATATCCTCTCTCCCTTTGTGGTCTTCCAAGCACTTAAAATGTCAACTGTTGAATGAGCTATATATCATTCTGGTTTTGGAGGCTGTCAAAGATGTCCTGGTTTGGATGATAAATTATATGATTTTCCCATATCTGGTCAACTGTAAGTACAATAAAGAAGAGAATAAAATACAATAGAATAGGTTTTATTGGAACTTCTGGAATTCTTCAGGTATTATTTAGTCAAACCTCAATATTAAGTCCTGAAAGATTAAATAATTTATATATCATCATTAAGTAAAGGGTTTACAGTGGAATAAGAATTTCTTGACTCCAAGTTGCTCCTTGATTGTAAATATCCCATGAACTTCCCCGAATTACATGTGCTCTTTCAAGTTCATCTATGGCATATCACAAGTTCACAGATGCTACAAAGAAAGATGAAGTGTACATATGCAGTGAATGACCAATAATTAATTCTAAATTGGGTATGATATGAGAGTGAGATTCAGTAGAAGAGGGAACAAGGAATCTCTATATCTCCTATATTGTTAAATAAAAATATTTATAGAAATCAATTGGTCTCTAATTTTATGCCCATCTCTTTCCCCCCACCTCTCTCATCTGCTTCCTGCATATCTAGATTTTTATAAAACCCACCCCATTCAGTGTTTTCCTTTAACCAACAAAGAGCTATGCGAGCTATCTTTGTCACAGGTCCATGATTAAGCTTTGCATTTTTCTGTTGAAGTCCTAACCAGCTGGAAGTCTCTCTCACCTGATTTTTGAAGATGCACACAGCTGCTCCTCAGCACATTAACAATTATAGAATCGATTCAGTGCTGAATTTTCTTCAGGTCAACTCAGAGAAGACATGCAAGATAGCATGAAAGAACTTAACTGTCAGATTGCTTTGTGCTTGGGTCAGATCAGCCTCTAAATGGTCAAACACTAAATGTTACAATGCCAGGAGGTAAGCAAACAGAGTGCCAGAGACTATATTAGGCAGAGAGTTAATACAAGACATGAGATTCAGAGCTAATATGAGACCTGAGACGGGCTGTCCCCACGACAGCACCACATTCAAGGGCTTTCTCATCAGAAGCAGCATGTACCTGTCAAGTACATTTGAGTTCTGGTCCTGTACAAGAAATGGAGGAGATCCATGTACTACCTGACTCATGTGATTGAGTGGAAGAAAAAAAAAACATGTGCTAGGTTTGAGGTGGAAGGTACCTTACAGAAGTTATGAGCGATCACACTCATACATTATGTTGCGTAGAAGACAATATGCTACATCTACTATGGATGTGATCCAAGGTCAAACATTCACACACAGAGCAGTAGGGGGAAAACCATCAAGATGGATGTATTAACCTAATAAGAAGGTTGGACAATAAATTAAGGAAACATGCTTTTCATCCACCCTTAGGTAGCCAGATCTGTGAGCAAGGAACATAATCTTATTCATACAAAGTCAGTATTATCACCTCAACGTTCGTATCCTCCTCGTATGTGTCGAAGCCCCAAATCCCAGGGCAATTGTATTTGTAGGCAAGGTCTTTGGGAGGTAATTAGGATTAAATGAAATCATGAGGATTGTGTCCGCATGACAGGATTGGTATCTTCAGAGGAACAACGAGAGGGACAGATCTTCTCCATGCACATGACAGCACTCGGGAAAGGTTGTTCAAGGAGATACAAGCAGAGAGCCATCTAGAAGCCAGGGCAGAACCCTCACTAGAGGCTCAGTGAGGTGGCACCTTGACTTGCACTTCCTAGCCTCCAGAACCGAGGGAAAATAATCTCCGTTGTTTAAGCAAACAAGTCTATAGTATTATGCTATGAAAACCTGGGAAAACTAAGACAATTTTTGATACTAGGAAGTGGGGTGCTGCTATAACAAATGGCTCAAAATGTAGAAACAACTTTGGAACTGAGTCTAGGAAGGAGTCTGGAAGAATTTGGAGGTGCCTGCCAGAAATATGGATGTCAAAGACAATTCTAGTGATGTCTCCGACGGAAATGAGAAATATGTTATTTGGAACTAGATGAAAAGTAGTCCTTGTCATAAAGTAACAAAGGATTTGTCTGAGCCAAGTTCTTTCGAGTGTTCTGTGAATGGTAGAACCTTTAGCAGTGAAATTGTGTATTTAGCAAAGTAGATTTTTAAGCTAAGTTTTGAAGTTACTGATTGAACCCTCCCTTAGTCCCTGTAGTCAATGTAAAAGGAAAAGAATGAATTGAATGCACATTAATTAAGCAAAAGGAAGCCAGAACTTGAAGGCATGGAACATTTTCTGCCTATCTAAATTGCAAAATAAAAGAAAGCTTGTTCTAAATAGAGAACACCAAAGGTGTGACTGCACAGTCATTGGATAAGGAATATTTTGGGTTCCATGCTTGAACTTTATCAGCTATCTTGGGAAAATGCAGGAACAGAGGTGGGATTATACCAGCAAAGACATTGCTAATTTGAACTGAAGAGAGCACAGTGAAAGTGAGATGGAGTGAAGGGAACCTGCCGGACGTCTTGGTATCCATAATACCAAACCACACGGCTCTTTGTGCCCATCAGGTGATCCTTCAGGAAAAGGAGAATGGCTCTGAAGGGGTCAGAAGTCATAGGACTGACCACATTCCATTTTTGAGAGGCCATGCCGCTGCAACAGAGAGCCTTAGGAGCAGGGTCACTGGGAGCTTTGGGAACAAGCTCGCTCAAACCTTGGAAGCCAGACTTCTCAGCAAACCCTTGGGGCCAAAGCAATGTGTATGGAAGGTAGGACTGCTGACACATGGGCTTGGGATAGAGCATTAAACCAGAAAAGATGATTCTCACTCTGTAAGATCTGATGTAATTTGCTTTGCTTGCCTCTTGCCCACGAGCTTTCCTTCTTTCCTAATTCTTACTTTTGGATATGAGAGTTTCTATATATTGCCTGTCTCACTACTGTATTTAGGGTGCATATAACTTGTCTGGTTTCACAGGTTCACGGCTGCAGAGAAAATTTGCCGCAGGATGAATCATACCTCCACAGAGCACCCGTATCTGATTTAGATATTCTTTAGATGAGATTTTGGACTTTACACTTTAAAGCAAATGCTGAAATAATTTTAAACATTTAAGGACTGTTGGGATGAAATTAACATATTTTGCATGAGAGATATGGATGAGGCAGAGATGGATTATCGTGAACTGAAGTATTTGTTTGTGCTCCCCTCACCCAAATTCACTTGCCAATGCCCTAATGTGAAGGTATTTTGAAAGATGGGTTATGGGAGGTAATCCAGATTAGATAAAGCCATGAAGATAGGGATCTTGATGGGCTTAGTGGTTTTATAAGGAGAGAAGAGAAACCGATCTCTTTCCTCAGTGTGCATACAGTGAGAAAGGACACAGTGATACAGTGAGAGCTTAGCCTCCTCCAAACTAGAAAAAGAGACATCACTAGAACCCTATCTGCCACCACCTTGACCTTGCACTTCCCTGTTTCCAGAACTGTGAGAAAATAATTTCTGTTGTTTTAGCCACCCAGTCTATGGTGTTTTGTTACGGCAGTCTGAGCAAACAAAGACAGTTTGCAGGAATGTCCTGTGTAATCAATGTTGACATAATTAGGACACCCACCGCGACTCTGGGTATACTTCAAGAACATTAGTCTTGAAATAAAAGCTAGCAGATTTCTGGAAGGAAGAGCTACACTCATCCACGCTCAGTAGGAAGGATCCACAGAAACTGATGAAATCGAGGTAGTCTTAATCCTCTACTCTCCGCCAGCAATATAGGATCAGTTCAGAGTTTCCTTAGGAATTCTTGACAAGGAATATGGGATCAGGGATTCAGAGAAAGGTTCAGTAGGGGCATGTGCTGCACACTGGTTTGCTGAGACTGGAAGCCTACAATCACTTAGGGAGGAAGGATTCAGAGTTGATCATTTTCCTTCCCAGGCCCCTCAGGCATAGAGCAGCTGGGCACCCGACTGCCCCCGGAGTTCGTTTCCAGTAGGGAAACGGGATGCTCTTTGGCCTGGTTGGAGAGAACCATCCAAGCATTTCAAACCACAGAGGGGATAATGATTGTTAAGGAAGCTTAATATCTGGAGTACATTTAAAAACACTAAATGACTCGTTATGAAATTTAGAAAGGAGATCTAAAAATGGAGATAAGGAAAAGGAATACTTAAGAATCAATTCATCATCACACCTAGAGTACTACCTGACTGAAAGAAAGCCAGTATTGATTGTGCAGGGGGTTATTTGATGTTATACTGCATTTGTGTCCCACTACCCCTTCTCCAATGTAAACTCAGAGTTAGTTCCTGCAGCGCAGGGGTGGATTTATTCACTCTGATTATGTGGGGCAAGCTCTTTCTACCTGCTTGTTGTTTAGTTTGATCAATCTTCACTCTGGTCTTGCCAGCCTATGAACCCTGTGCCCAGCTGATCATGCCTTGTTAGGTTCTACGGACTTGTCACAGTCTGAGGCTAGCCCTTTATTGTGCATCAGGTCAAGTGCTAATCTTCAAACCTCAACCTGATGTCTATGATTTTCAACACTTACGTCAACTATGAACTTTAATTGCCTAGGCAGCTCTGTCTTGTTTACCCTCACGCACATAAATGATTTCCCTCTTGGCCCCACCCCAGTCATTCTCAATGTGTGTGACAAAGAGCTTGGGCAGAGTACATGAATGCTTTGCCATGTGCATTCCAGTAGGCAGCACCAGATATGCATTTTAAGTTTCTTGTTTTCTTTTTTAATTATTATTTTTTATTTTTTAATTAATTTATTTTTTATTTTATTTATTTTTTTGACAGGCAGAGTGGACAGTGAGAGAGAGAGACAGAGAGAAAGGTCTTCCTTTTGCCATTGGTTCACCCTCCAATGGCCACCGCGGCTGGTGCGCTGTGGCCGACACACCGCACTGATCCGATGGCAGGAGCCAGGTACTTCTCCTGGTCTCTCATGGGGTGCAGGGCCCAAGCACTTGGGCCATCCTCCACTGCACTCCCGGGCCACAGCAGAGAGCTGGTTTGGAAGAGGGGCAATCGGGACAAAATCCGGCGCCCCAACTGGGACTAGAACCCAGTGTGCTGGCACTGCAAGGCGGAGGATTAGCCCAGTGAGCCACGGCGCTGGCCAAGTTTCTTGTTTTCTGACTGGAGGGTATTATGAGTTTGAATTTGTGTAATATCAAGCCTAATTTTCTTATTTTGATTTCATTGAATAATTGTTTAGGAGACGCAACTTAATGCAGCTAGAGGTTGAGACTGTCAGACAAAATTACTGGCTTTATATAGTAGACAAATACAAATGATTCTGTGGGTAAATATTTTTATCTGTCTAGAAAAATACATGAGAAAAGCACTGATGGACTTAATTGGGCCTTAAGTGTTGTTTCAAGCATCCTTCCACTTAAAAAATTATTTCTTGTAAGCTTATTTTCTTCCTTAATTTCAAACTCATGGAGCTCATAGAAATTGCTTTTATTTATTAAAAGAAATAAGAAACAAAAACATGGCCAAAAATAGTAAAAATTACAGAAAATATTAACTCATCATTTCTCATTTCTTACTGTCTCATTTCACTTAGACAATAGCTTTGACATCTTTGACTCACAGATTTTTTTTTTTTTTGGATATTAAGGCAACATTGCTCTTTAATTTGTTCACTTTAGTATATCATCTATTAAATTCCTTTCAAGATAAATTTAGTATCTTATACCACTCTACCTTAACTTGTCCAATTTTTTAAAGAATTTATTTATTTGAAAGGCAGAGCAACAGAGAGAGAGAGATAGACAGAGACCTTCCATATATTGGTTGACTCCCCAGATGCCAGCAACAGTCAGGGGTGGGCTAGCTTTAAGCCAAGAGCCAGGAACTCCCATCCAGGTCTCCCATCTGGGTGACGGGGACTCAAGTACTTGAACAAGTACTTCAGCAGCCATCCCAGGTGCATTTTCAGGAAACTAGATTAGAAGTGGTATAGTCAGGATTCAAACTGGCACTCTCATATGAGATACCAGCATCAGAGGTAGCAGCTTAATCCTGTACACCACAACGCCAGCACCTCCCCTCCCCACAATTTGTGCGGTCCTATATCATTTTAGTTGTCTGGATTAAATCAGTAACACATGCACACTTCCTTTATTTTGCATTAGTGTTGGCACTCTATTTGAAATACCCATATTATAAGATGATGATAGCATACCCATCTTCCTCGTCTACTACAAGCTCTGGTAGCTCTGTTTTGCTTGTCATTGCCAAAGCAGCTGGCACTTCTCTTATGTAACCTTAGTTATGCTTACTTTGCTTGATTGGGTTGTTTACTCCAGTATCTGGAACCCAGTCATAATCCATGAACTGAGCCTGGCAAATTCTTCCACTAAAAGCTATGTGACAAAGGGCACAGAATAAGAAAATATCTAGACCTGTTCTGTCCAAAATATGGTGCCTCTATCCAGATTTGACTATTTAAATTTGAAGTTAAATTTTAAAATTTGGTTCCTCACTAATCACATTTGAGTATAGAAAAACTACATGTGGTTAGTGGCTACCACACTGGACAGGAGAAAGGGTCCATCTTCACAGAAGTTTCTCTTTCTGCACCGCTCAACTGTGGGCTTGCGGTGGATAAAATAAGGAAACTGAGTCAGGTGTTTCACAACTGCTGTGTGTGACTCCAAAATTGCAAGGTTCTGCAATGGATGCATCTTTTCCCCACATTTCCTAAGAACAGCCTCCCCAAGCCAAGACTAAATAAACATTTGGAAAAACAATGACAACAGAGCAAAAGGGTGTTCATAGAGAAAGATGGTCTAAGCCATTAAGATTTGCTTAAGATTAATGGAGTCAGGAGGGTACCAGGCAAAGCTCCTTATTACTGCTTTTCATTACTTGTCTTCATGGAACTCATGCAAGCTTAGTCTCACTTGTGCCCAGTGATGTATCATCTTCCAGTTTCAAGGATTTTCTCAGACTTAACTATTTTTTTTCAAAGATTTTATTTGTTTAGTTGAGAGGCAGAGTTACAGAGTCATGGAGAGACAGAGAAGAAGGTCTTCCATACACTGGTTCAGTTCCCAGATGGCCGCAACAGCCAGAGCTAAGCCGATCTGAAGCCAAGAACCAAGAGCTTCTTCCAGGTCCCCCACATAGGTGCAGGGCACTAAGTGCTTGGGCCATCTGCTGCTTTCCCAGACCATAGCAGAGAACTGGATCAGAAGAGGAGCAACTGGGACTAGAAGCAGCACCCATATGGTATGCAGGCACTGCAGGCGGAGACTTAGCCTACTATCCCACAACACCAGCCCCTTAACTACTTTTACTTTAGTCTAAACTCTGGTTTCTGTATTTTAAAAACAAACAAGAACAATATGGATCTGGAAAGATCAAGATTAAATGCTGTCAGAAGTTAGAATTTATAACGATCTTTTATGTATTAGTGTCATGACATGAATCATTTTGGTGGCAAAGAAATAGAAACATAAGAAATCTGAAGGATATCTGTAAAGTCCACACACAAGGACAAGTCAAAGATTTTATATACATTTTACCTCTTGGAAATGTAGTAGTTACCCATGTAGGGTTATAACCAGAGGGCCAATGCCCCATGTTAGGAAGGCAACTCCATTCTTGGGTGGTGATTCATGTAGAGGGCACTGCTGCCCCTAAGACTCTTGTCTCACATCTGTGGGAAGGCAGATGCTGTGAGGAAAGAAGGAAACAAGCAGAAAGAAGAGTTAAAATGGGACAGAATAGTCTAAGATAGGGAAGAGAAAGGATTGCTGTAGTAAATAAGTAAATGCTAGCTTTTCCACTGTTAGAAAAATAGACAAAATATCGTTGGCACACTGCCAGTGTGACTATTGCATGCCCTTTTAGTTAGGACTCTCAAAGGATTAAGGTTTCTAACTCTGTGATTTTTTTTTTACCACTTTACCCCTCTTAAGCACTTAGTGTCATGCCTGGGACATGTTAGGTGCTCAGTTAACTGTGGAGTATAATTGCTCCCACAACCTTTGTGGG
Organism: Oryctolagus cuniculus; assembly: GCF_051225735.1. Taxonomy (NCBI): domain Eukaryota; kingdom Metazoa; phylum Chordata; class Mammalia; order Lagomorpha; family Leporidae; genus Oryctolagus; species Oryctolagus cuniculus. Next base: position 171,281,734 of record NC_142870.1, on the reverse strand, counting down.
GTTGAATGAAAGCATGGAGTTTTGTTAGCCAACAGGGAGTTTTGTAGTCTGCGTCAGGTCTCATTGTGATTTCATTGGGACATAAACCAATGTCAGCCCTGGAAGCTTTCTGATATGCCTTCTAGGTGAAATGGAGACTGCATTATGTGTCTATCCACACAAGTTGGATTCTCGTTGTGGTTATTGTTTATTTTTTCTTTTTTAGCAATGCAAACTGCATCTAGAAGACCCTCTAGGAAATAATTGAAACAATATAAATGCACTTGAGAAATACTGCATCTCTAAGGACTAAGCTCTGTTAAGTAGGAGATGGCAAAAAGTATTGAAGTTATGCATGTGAGATGGAAAAGTCAAGACTGATAAACCAAATGGCTCTCAGTGGCCTTAGTCCCATCACAAACTTTCCATGTCATCTTTCACTTGTCCTCACTCATAACCACTCCCTGCAGATTCTAGAGTCCAGAGTTTGAGCCCCGCCACCCCCAGATCACCACAGCCCCTGGATTCTGATTGGGCTCACCCATGGGAGGCATGGGAGGGTCTGGGCAGAGAGGTCATGGCATTTATTTGCCAGCTGTGCTCATGTCTCCGTGCCCTTACAGGGACATCGATGTCAGGTGGTCTCAATACCTTCGTCACAGCTCCATAGAACTTCCTTTCTTCTCCTTTCCTCCAAAGGCCTGTGTGTGTGAGAGTTTTTGACTTTTGTCGTCCCTGTTAGCTTCAGCATCACTTCTCATCCATGACATCATCTCCATAAAGAGTCACTTAAAGAAGTTCTCTTTGAAATTCCAACTTTCTGTTTCATTCCAGCATCCTGCCAGATACATGCGGTTCTGAGAACGGAAGCAGGCCTATGTGTCATGTTTTAAGTTTGACCTCAGTACCAGGAGTTGACAGTGCTAAATATTCTATACCAGAAATGCAGGTAGATGGAGGAAGCACAGCTACAGTAAACAGACCTGTTTCTATCCAATTAGTGTGCAGTAGGATTCAGGGTCAGGAGACTTCACTCCAGAGGCCAAACAGGCAACATCAAAGTGATGGCGTTTGGTAACCTGGTTTAAACCTTCCACTTTGAGTCTAGTAATTATATTTTGATCTCATTTTTGAGCCAGGTCCCTACCTTGTTCACTAGTTTTAGTCTAGGCTTTCACATCTATCTGTGAATCAGCACAATATTCCACTGCTAATTCTCATGACAAGATTCTGCTCATTCAATATTTGGGCACATGGATACCCCTTGTTCAGCTTTCCTAGGGACCTGGCTAAGTGCTCCCACGGCTTTGTGAACCATCCTCTGCTACTAGCCCTCTCTCATCACTTTCAGAATCAGCTGGAAAGTACATCTTAGCTTTCGCATACATCTAAACATTAGAAAAACAACTCCTGCACGGCAACAATAGCACAAGAGTTGGGTTCGTCCCAACCATGTGGGAGACTCACTCGGATTGAGTTCCTGAAACCCAGCTTTGGTCTGGCCAAATTCTAGCTATTGTGGGCTTCTGGGGGGTGAACCAGTAGATGGGAGCACTCTCTCTATCTCTCCCTCTCTTTCTCTTTCTCTCTCTCTCCCTTTCTTTCTCCCTCACTCTCTCTCAGTCTCTACCTATTGCACAAATAAAAAATAATAAAAATAAAGAAAAACAAGCCCTCTGAATCTTCCCTGATTAGAAGAGGAGCTACCTGGTCACCTGGTCTTTGTGCATAAGTTTATTCTTCTGACTTAATCTTTTGTCCATGGCTATGACAGAAGCTGCCATGGATGGATTCCAGAAGTGTTTACAATACTTCCAATGGGATTCAACACACCAAAACCTAACCGGGAACTGGCCTGATCCTAAAGATAAAGGCAATTTTATGCCCAAGTAGAGATGTCTTCCTGCAGTTGCAAATTCAAACACTGAGAGGAAACGAGGTCAGACAACAGATCTCTGGGAAAAGCTGTTACATAACATTTGCTGACCAAAATATGATTCTTTCTCCAACTAAAATACTGCATTTTAAAGGTAGATTAAATGGACATTTATATTCAGAACTCTTTAGAGATTTTGAAACATTTAATACTAAGTAGAATTTAATGAGTCTTTAGATATTAATAATGTCATTTGCTTCTTTTTATTGTTCTGTGTATAAAATGTTTCCTGGGAAATGGACCTTAAAAGTAGCACCAATAAGGATTTGGGTTCTCAATTGGAACAAACAACATCTGTGCCTACTGGAAAATAATTGCTTGTACTATTCTAGTCTGAATTGTTCTGTAGTAGCATACGAGTGCCTAGAATGAAGCAAAATTGAAAATACACGTGTAGAATCATGTAATTGAGTCTCCCAACTGCAAGAGAATTCCTCAGTAATCAAAACAGAACGTCTCTGAAATGGAAACACTGAGAGAATACAGGTAGGTGAGCATTGATTGGGCAAATTAAGAAGGATGGGTTCTTCTGCAGGCCTGGGCCAACCACGTTTCCATGTCCTTATCTGAGACTTGCACATGCCTTCTTCATTCAATTCTCACCGAACTCCATGAGGTGGGAATAATGCCGTTTAGCAGCAGTGGAAATTACGAGTTGGATTATAAACAACCTGCCCAGTTTGACACCATTAGTGTCAGAGAGATAATTTCAAATTTGGCACATTATCTCCAGTAGATTGTAGGACTGACCTCAATTCTTCACCTTCTCTATACTCTCCCCATTTGCCATTTAACTCTGCTGTACTCTCCCATTAAAAGGAGCAGAGTGTGCATCTTTGGATTCTACTGACTTTGCTCGCCAAATAGAATTTTAGCGTGTTTGTTCCAACCTCAGCCTCAACAGGCTTTGCGTGGCTCCATTTCTGCTCTGAACCTCTTCCTATGAAAAGAACATTCCTGGGCTGTCTCTGAATCTAAGAAGAGGACGGAGAGACACCAGATCAGACTCTCCTAATCAAGCCACCAGAGCCTTCCAGATAGCTTCAGACATATGAGTCTATCAGAAACCAGGCAAGCCTGAATTAGTTGAATTCCATAGTCATGTTTATTGCTGTGTGTCACATAGTTTTTTGTTTGTTTGTTTGTTTGTTTTGTTTTGACAGGCAGAGTGGACACTGAGATAGACAGAGAGAAAGGTCTTCCTTTGCCGTTGGTTCACCCTCCAATGGCCGCTGTGGCCGGTGCACCGCGCCTACCCGAAGGCAGGAGCCAGGTGCTTCTCCTGGTCTCCCATGGGGTGTAGGGCCCAAGCACTTGGGCCATCCTCCACTGCCCTCCCAGGCCACAGCAGAGAGCTGGCCTGGAAGAGAGGCAACCGGGACAGAATCCGGTGCGCCGACGGGGACTAGAACCGGGTGTGCCAGCGCCGCAAGGCGGAGGATTAGCCTAGTGAACCACGGTGCCGGCTGTGTCACATAGTTTTAAGGTGGTTGGTTAAGGACTGACTTATGCATTGTCTTGGAGCTGAACAACTAGTTTTCAAGAAAATCAAGCCCATTCATCAGATCAGTTGTTGACTAAGATTCTTGACACAGGAGTCAGCTAGAAGTGAGCCCTCGTGCAGGTTTATTGTCATGGTTCTAACTAAAGATGATTTGTTATCCTCGTCACTCAGTGAAATGTGTCCCTGCAAAGCTCTGTCTCTCCACATCCGTATGATAAACGTCATTAGGAATAAAAGGTGATTGGAGAATGGGTCATCTACTTCTCATATCCCAGGATTGAAATTGCTTTCTGGAGAATGCATGATGCTGGTTTGGAAAGAGCACGTTGCCCCCAGCAACTTCCCTGTAAAGGTCAAGTCCAGACCTCAATGGTCACGTCTTTGTTAGAGTTGTGCTGGTGACACCAATCCAAGCTTGAGATACATTTATAGCTGCTTATATAAAACTGGCAGCTGGATGGCTCAGCTTACAGGCATTTTCAGAGTGCTACAATCTCTCCTTCTGAAGAAAATCATTAGTGTACCTGGGATATAAAGAATGTAGAATAGTGATACAGATGAAGGGAATCTGACCTGAGACAAGAACTATGTGGCAGTGGGCAAAGCATTAACCAACACTAGATCTTGATTTTCTCATCTATAAAATGGGAGTAATAATACCACACCTCATTTTACACAAGGAAACATAAGGAAAGCCACTAGCACTGTCCAGTCGCATAGCAAGGATTTAATACATGCAACAAAAAGCAAGAAAAAGAACAGAGGACAATGTGACTGTCTCAGGGCATGGACCAGGCAAGAAAAGGCCCCTATTCAGTCGTTTGCTCCGTTCCATAGGGAGTGCTTCTCGTCATCTCCTGGAAAAAACTCAGTGATTTTCTTTCTTTGCTCTGAGAGCCCTTTATTCACCTCAGATCTCAACAGACTTCCCTCTATCACTCACATCAGTGCCCATGTTACCATAGAGACAACGATGCTTAGGAAGTGGAAGCTTCGTTAAGTGTGTTTTCAGCATGTTTAGGAGTGGCGAACATGTCTCTTTGATTTCTTACAAATATAATGTACATCTGCATTTCACAAAAGAATTAGAGCTATATTTTGATTATCTTTAGATTCTAGATTTTTCATCATGGTACTTATAGTTATTGGGTTTCAGGTAAGAATAAAAACATCTGCATAAATTATCTCAGTTGTATGTTCCCTTTTCTCCTTCCTTTCTCTCTCTCTCTCCCACTCTCTCTGTCATAACAACTGGGTGTGACTGAGAATCTTAAATGAAACTGACAGCAAATTCCACTACTAGTTACAAGACAAAAATGTCTCTTTGCATGTAATGTTTTCCATTTAAACCTAGCAGCTGAAATATAGTCTAATAATCAAGAAATTGAGAGAACTCAATGCTCAACACTTGCTCCCATCACACAGCCAGCACTTTCATTATTTCTGGCCCTTCACATCAGGGAAGCAGTTAGAATTATGAGCAAGAAACACAAGAGTTAAGTGAAGAACAAGGTGAAAGGAGCTAATAAATTCATTTCATTTAGAAGATTTCCAGCTGGTGGGTCTTTTTTAATGGGTAGAGAGACGTGAGCAAAAAGTCAGGCTGAGTGACTCATCAGATCCTGCAACGTGGGAGAATTAGATTTACGTGAGAAAGGATGTTTCCTAGGAAACTACATGATCTGCTTGTGGAACATCAAACAAGAGCAATTTCCTAACAACAACCATGACTAAACTGATCTACCTCAGACAGCTTTATCTGTAGGGGGGAGATTCGATGTCTTTTGTGCTTTCTTAGTTACTATCATCAAATTGTCTATTATGTCATGGCTGCAGTCGCTGCATTTCTGACCTTCTCTGAGGACGCCTGTGGCCTTTGCTATTATGTAATTGGAAGGCAATTTTCTCTACTGCCCATCCCCCACCCCACTACCCCCCAGACCCTTCCACCTAGGCCTTTATGTGACCCCTAACTTCAGTAGCAGTTTCTAATACTGTCTTGGCAGCAAACCTCAAGATCAGTCATTAGAGTCACTAAAAATATCCTTCCAGCTTTAGTCATCCAGGGATCCAAATCAACTTTCTTTTCAACATGACAGTGAAGAATCTATAATTCACACTATTAGGGCAAAGGAGGTCAATCTTGATTAAGACCTAGTCAGAAAAGAAGTGGAAAACATTTTTAAATGGAGTTGGTTACCATATGCATATATTATATTCAACACAAATATTTTAATATATAGTCTATTAGAAATCATTAGCTTTAAAAATGTCTATAAGTAGCCTGCTAACTTGTCAGAAAGTAAAACTTTATCATTCAAGAGATGCTTCTTTATAAAGTCCCCAAATTTTCCAGGAGTCACAGATCCTGGAAGTCCAGGAAGAGGCACAGGACTCCCTATCTTACTACCACTAGAAGGCCCAAGTAGACAGAGCTTTGCCAATTGATCTCTGCCTCTTGTATGACAACAGTTGTAAGTGCAACTAAAATCCAATCTATTTATTTTCCCAATTAAATCTATTTATCAATCAGAAGTGTGGGGAGCAGCCCGGACTAGACTGAGTTACTGGAATTAAGACTTATTCTATGCATCTGCTCTCCCACAATATGGCGCTGGGAGAGAAGTAAACAGCTTCTGCACAGCTGCCTCCAGTTCAACCAATAAACTGTAGGACTTGCTCCTGATTGGAGGAGAGCAGCGTACTCGGCATGTGGGTAGCAGAGTTGGGATTGGTGGAAGAGGACTATAAAGGAGGAGAGAGACAACATGCACCAGGAACATCTAAGGGGAACATCTAAGGGGAACACCTGTGCAGCCCCTGAGAAAGCCGGCCGACGGTGTGCCGCTCCCCTGCGGAAGTGGGGAATGTGGCCAGGGGGAACTGCCCTTCCACAGAGGTGGAAGGGATAGTAGCCAACCCGGGAAGAACCAGCAGCAAACCCGGGGAGGGCCGAGCAGACGAAAGAACAGCGCAGGGTCCTGTGTCGTTCCTCCACGAAGACGGGGAGCGACAAGAAGATGCCGGACACTGTTCTACCTGTTAGTGAAGAATGCAGAGAAGATTCTTCCTTCCAGAGATTATTCTGTAAGGAAAGGAGAGAGACAAAATTCCACAAACATGTTAACTCAGATAGTGATTTCACATGTTTACTTGAGAGGCAGAGAGAGGGAGGGCTAGGGAGGGAGAGAGAGAGAGAGAGAGGGAGAGGGAGAGGGAGAGGGAGAGGGAGAGGGAGAGAGAGATCCCATCTGGGACTGGGCTATGCCAAAGCTCGGAGCCAAGAACTCAGCCCAGGTCTCCCACCCATGTGAGTGGCAGGGTCTCAACTACTTGATCCATCACCACTGCCTCCTCAGATCTGTTTTAGCAGGAAGCTGGAGACGAGAGCCAGAGCTAGGTACCAAACCCAGGCACTCCAACATGGAACACAGCATTTTAACCACAAAGTTAAATACTCACCCAGATACTAATAATTTCTACAAAGAAAATAGAGTGAAATCTTCTAATGGAGTGATTAAAAAAAGAACTTACTTTGGATACAGACTTTTCAAACTATCTTTAATCTATCTATGATGAGCAATGGTTATTTTCTGCCTAATCCATTGTGGAGAAAACATTTTGTCAACTGTAATAATCAAATAAATTACCAGAAAAATGAGCTAAAAATGAAAGTCCAAAATTGTAACTTTCAAATTCAAGAGATAAAATTATTTTGTGAAATTGCTGTAAAAATTTGTGTTTACTCTCAATAGTTTTCTTATCTCATCATAGGCCAGAAACAGAACAGATTACAGAAGACCCTGTCCTGAAAATACACTTGGAGAATAACTTATGCCACATCTTGCCAGGGAAAATTTTGGAATTTGAAACCCTCTGGAGCTCAAACATATTATCATATATTGAAAAAGACAGATTTACACAGTACATAGCAGGTTCATAATAAATGTTAATCACTTAATGATGATATAATTGGGGACTCTAATTTTATACTTCAAATCTAAATGAATACAATGAAATAAAATTTGTCTTTCCTATTAAGATACCTAGCCATCTACATTTCTTATATTGTCACTTAGAATTTCAACTAACTATCTTCAAAGCACATTTTTATAGACAACTCATTTAATATAGCTACTGTTTATTGGTTGCTTTACCCTGGACTGGGTATTAGAGTAAGTATTTTGCATACATACTTTTATTTTAATTTTCAAATAATCCTAAACACAGAAACTGTTATTGTCATTGTTTTATATGTATATGTATATATATTATGTGCCTGTGTTAGAAAAGGTGTCATTGGGGCTGGCGCCGTGGCTCACTTGGTTAATCCTCCACCTGCGGAGCCGGCATCCCATATGGGCGCCGGGTTCTAGTCCCAGCTGCTCCTCTTCCAGTCCAGCTCTCTGCTGTGGCCTGGGAGGGCAGTGGAGGATGGCCCAAGTGCTTGGGCCCTGCACCTGCATGGGAGACCAGAAGGAAGCACCGGACTCCTGGCTTTGGATCGGCGCAGCGCATCAGCCGTAGGGGCCATTTAGGGGGTGAACCAACGGAAGGAAGACCTTTCTCTCTCTCTCTCACTGTCTGACTCTGCCTGTCAAATTAAAAAAAAAAGAAAAAGAAAAGGTGTCATTTTCCATTGTATGTGTGTATATGTGTATGTGTGTGTGTGTGTAACTTCTTTGGATTATGTAATTTTACTACAAAGATGAAAATTTTATATACTCATTTCTATCTGTGCATTAAAATCTCTTTAGCCATTTAGAAATTGCGTCATTGGGTATCTAGAGAATCAGAAGAAGTGTGTTTGCTCTCTTCTCTTTGCAGATACAATGGAAGACCCAGAGAGGTTCCAGCCAGGCACTGGGTAGCACCTGCAGAGCTTCCATTTAGAACTTAGAGAGGCACAGGAAGACAAATGGCATGGTCCTGTCAGTTTATAGGCATAGCCCCTTTATTTCCATAAAGCCTTTATCCCACCCCTTACTATTGTGTTCTAATGTGTTCAACATTTATCCTTTTATTTATCTACTCATGTTCTTAATTTACACATTATAGCAGCTTTTAAATCTCATTCTGGTTCTCACTTTTTTTCCGCTCATAGCACTCTCCTTTAAAATCTACATAATCTACATCTGTTACTGCATGAGCACCTGTTGTCATACAGCTAACTGCTGTGGATCCGCCTCATTTCTTGTGCTGTCTCACAGAAATGGACACATAGATGCCCTTTCATAAATATAGCATAGATAAGCCTTATCTACATCCCCATTCAGTTCTTCTTCAGAATATCACTCATGTTGTTGCACATCCACAGAGATGGACAAGTACTGGGATTTGTTCCCCAAATTGACCACATACCAGTCCCACCCCTCCATCAGATCATCAAAGTCCCATAACTCCTCATGTCTTGACCTCCTGGACCACCCTGTTCTTACCAAGTCTGCATCTGTATTGGCCATCCTGCCAGTATTCCCTTTCTCTTCTGTTGCATACTACAGACCGTGTCTTCCTCCTCTTTGACTTAGTACATAATTTTGGTGAAACACACAGCCAATTATCTTCTTGAAAATGATAAAGGAATACATGTTTTGAGAATTCACTTATATGAAAAGATCCATTTTTATTATAATTTTAGTGGTTGTTGGAATCTATTGGATATTATTTTATCACTCAGATTACTGGGACCATTGCTTCCAGCATTGCTGTATAGAAATATCAAGTCATCTGATTCCATGTTCTATGTATATTATTATTTTATTCTCTCTGTGGCTTTTTTTTTTTTTTTGACAGGCAGAGTGGACAGAGAGAGAGACAGAGAGAAAGGTCTTCCTTTGCCGTTGGTTCACCCTCCAATGGCCGCCATGCCCGGCGCGCTGCGGCCGGCGCACTGCGCTGATCCGATGGCAGGAGCCAGGAGCCAGGTGCTTCTCCTGGTCTCCCATGGGGTGCAGGGCCCAAGCACTTGGGCCATCCTCCACTGCACTCCCGGGCCACAGCAGAGAGCTGGCCTGGAAGAGGAGCAACTGGGACAGAATCTGGTGCCCCGACCGGGACTAGAACCCGGTGTGCCAGTGCCGCAGGCGGAGGATTAGCCTAGTGAGCCGCGGCGCCGGCCTCTCTGTGGCTTTTTAAAATTAGTAATTTCATTTCATTTCAAAGGCTTTGAGAGAGAGAGAGAGAGAGAGAGGGAGAGGAGAGAGGGAGAGAGAGGGAGAGGAGAGAGGGAGAGAGGTTTCCATCTGCCAATCCATTCCTCAAATATCTGCAGCAGCCAGGACTGGGTCAGACTAAAGCTAGGAGCCTGGGACCCTACCTAGGTCTCTCCAGTGGGTGACAGGGATTCAACTACTTGAAACAGTGTGTGCATTAGCAGGAAGCTGGAACTGGACCCAGCCAAGACTTGCACACACACACTCTGACATAGATACAGGCATCACAAGCAGGACGTAACCACTGTCCAAATGCTTGTCCCCTCACCATGACATGTTGAGGTCTTTCATTTTTTTGGAAGTGCTCTGGAGAACAAACATTCATTATGATATTGCTTAGAATATATAGAAATACATGATTTTTCCTTCACTGGGTACAATTAATACACTTTGAATATAAATTATCTTACCTTTCAACTTGGCAACATTTTCTTGGATTATTGATTCTTTTTCATGAAATTTTTATTTTCCAGATATTATGCTTCCTGGAATCACCTTCGACTTTTAAAAATAACTCTCTATTTTCCTTTCTTAATTTTTTGAAGTTTATTCAATTTTTCTTTTCTAATCCTTGTCATTTCTGTGAACCCATTCTGCATTTCAAGCATTCATCACTTTGTTTGCTGTCTTCTGAGTGGTGCTTTTGCTTCAGTTTGTATTTCTGTTTCCCGATATGGGAGCATCTACATTTTCTGAGGATACTATATTCCCTTTCAAGTTCCCTTCTGCCATCTCTGTCTTATCTGTATTTCCTCTCATTTCCCTTGTTTGCTTTGTTTTCAGTTTGTGAGGCTAACGTTTCTGTCCAGCTACTTCATGGTTCTTCTTTTATCGTGTGTGTTGCAAGAAGTTGCTACTCCACCGCTTACCTGAGGATGTGGCTTCCCCAGTGGTGGCTTCACCCATGGTGGTATGGGCAAGACCCAACAGTTTTCTGTAACTCTATGTCTTTTTTTCCTGGAATTGTAAGTTTTTCCCGACAGGAATCCTCTCTTGACAGAGGCGGGGGCGGACGGTGTGTCAGTCTAGATTGGCTTGCCAGAGTTTCACTTCAATTCTGTAATTTCAGGTATATGTGGGATTCCCCAGATCTGGAGTCTGTCTGCTTCAAACTCCCCAGAAAGTAAGCCTCCAGCCCCCTGCTGGGACAGAAGAAAAGCAGCTTCCCAGTTGAAGGGGATTTAGGAAGGAAACTGGGCAAACCTGTTGGTAATGTCCTTTCAGTCACGGAATTGCTAGTCCCAGTTGCTCCCCAATTTTAGTTCTTGGAACCCCATTCAGTAAAGTTCTCACGTGCAGACTGCAGTCCTCTACATTGTCCACACTGACAACTTAGGTTTCAGCTTCCACAGGTCTCTCAGGTCAGTTATCACTTGTCTACCGTTCTCTGGATTCTGGAATTACACAGCTCTCACTTCCTCCCCTGTATTTTCCACTCTGAACTGTTTCTACTTTGTTTTATCTCTTTGCTGTCATTTTTGTGAGTTTCAGGAAAGCATAAAATAAAGGCCTGCATTCATCCACTTACACTGTTGAGCAAGAAAAGGAATCCTGGTTGCTGTTGCTTTCAATAGATTGTGGAATGCATTCTTGGATATATATTCAAGGTCATTGTGCCTGTGCCTCTTCTACATAGACTTGTAAGTGAAAGAGAAGGTATGTTGATAAAACATATTCTTGCCTTTTCTAAATGTGCACCTCTCCCCCTAAAAGGCTATGTTGAAGTCCTAGCTTCCAGTACTTCCAAACATGACCTTATTTGGAAATAAGGTTGTTGCAGATATAATTCATTAAGATGAGGTTGTACTGGAGCCAAGTGGGTCCTGAATTCAACATGACTGTGACCTTCTGAGAGTATGGTCATGTGAAGACACAGACACAAGCAGGACATCAGGAGGATGGAGGCAGAGGCCACAGGGGTGCACCTGCCATGGTATGCTAGGAGGGAAGAAGTCACTCCAGTGTGCTGAGAGTTCTGTCTCAAAGCACCCAGAAGGAATTGACCCTAAGCACTGAGTTTCTGACTTGTGGACTCCACAATATTGAAATAATACACTTCTGTCATCGTAAGGTTCCTAGCTTATGGTACTTTGTCAAAGCATCACTAGATAACTAATAGAGACATTAGTACCAGGAAACTGGTGGCTGCTGTAACAATTAATTAAAAATGTGGAAATCGCTGTGTTGTATTTTAATGGAGCATGCAAGTGATGAACTTTGATACTTAGTTCTGCACATATTTCCAAACAGAGTGCAAGGAGTGACCTGGTTTCTCCCTTGTACTAATAGTAAACTGTAAAAGGAAAGCAATCAATCAAGGATCTACAGGACAAAAAGGAAACTGCACAGGATGTTTTGGAATATTCTTGGCCTCTTCGGATAGCACGGTCCAGAAACAGGGCCAAAGCTGTGGCTGGACAACCATGTGCTACACAGATTGCTGAAGGCAAATGACTCACGATTGAAGCAATCATCCCAGCTGTAGCTGCAGAGTGACATGTGGTTATCCAGGGAACATGTGCAAAGGCATCATGTTTCATTTTGTGGATACTCAATGTTATCAAAGACCCTCGAGGCTTTTGAGAATTTTATACCAGCAAAACTACTGCATGGTTGCACTGAGTGGGACTGGGATGGGATCAAATAAAGGAAGAGTGATTCCTAAGGCAGTCACAGATGAGGATAAGGAGCCCAGAGTCCACGGGACCTCCTAGGTTTTAAGCTGTTGGGTTGCCACCCAGACTCAAGCGAGCAGCATCACTGACCAGGGCCAAAGGTGTGGATCTAGAAACAGACAGGAGGCAACAAAAAGAACTCTACTCAGGCCATGGAACCTAGCAGAATTTGCCCCACGAAGTGGCAAACCTGATTTAGGCTAATCATGCATTTTTTGGCTCTAGTTTCTCCCTCTTGGATGGGAAATTTCTACCTTGTACTTGTCTAGTCATTGTATATTAGAAGGAGATACCTTTTATCCTGTGTTTCTCAGGTTGACCAAGGGGAGGGATTTTTATCTCAGGAGGAACAAGATCCAAAGTCTCACAACATTTGACATAGTAGGTTTAAAAGATGATATTTAGGTTGTTTTGAGTTGAGTGTATTTGGATAAGACACAGAACTCATTCAAAATGGGATGGTGGAAGGCATGATGGGATGAGTGGATTTTGTGTGTAGGAAGGGTGTGGATATTTGTGGGACATAATGCATATATATATATATATATATACATAATAGGCTGAGTTGTGATCCCAAGAAAGATATGCTGAAATACAAATTGTCAGTAGAACAGATTATGACCTTTTTAGGAAAATAGTTTCATGAAGGTGTAGAGACACAGAGGTTGGAGTGGTGGGTCTGGGAGCCAAGGCACACAGTTTTGTGTCATCAGACAGCGTCTCAATGGATCCCAGCTCAGAATCCCTCATTTGACACCAAACACACATTCCTCCTGGGAACGGTGAGAGCACACATTTCTGTTGTTTTATACCACCTTCGTGATTGGTGCTTTGTGTATGGCAACCCTAGAAAAGGCCACTCTGTCCTATTTCCCCTAATTTGCACCAATAGGGACCACTTAGTTGGAGTTCGGGTATGTAGGCAATAGGATTAAGGTGCTGTGAAGACAGATTTTTCAGAACATACTCTCATGTTTCACTGGTAGGTAAAAAATAATTTCCCAATTGTTATCGTGCTCTGAATGGTCTTCTTAGTTTCTTTTCTCTGCTGTCTCCTTTTGAACACACATGGATAATTTTTACAAAGTTACCCATTTTAAGTGTGCCAATAAATGTAATTATATTTATTTCAGAATGCATAGCTACATTTCTGGAAGCAAAAACAACACTATTTTTATTTATAACCGTGGTAAATTATAACAGTGGATTTACTCTAGCAGTGCATAATGTGATGGCTGATGTATTTAACACGATCATGAGTCAATATAAACTCTAGGGAATTCCACAAGAACCCTTTCTCCTCCTGTGTTTGTGTCTGTAGTTTATAAAAGAGCCCCGAAGTAGAACTCAACGGAGGTAGGCAAATTCTCAGTCCAGACGTGATGTTTCCCCTGATCTTCTACATCTCCTGATCAGCTTCTCAATGTTCCCATTGCAAAGTTAGCTCCTGAACCTTAGGACACTTTATTTTTTTCAATCTTCATAGCAATACTGCCTGTCCAGGTGCTCATTCACCTTGTCAAAATGAGTGAGACGACAGTGTGTGTGATGTTGAACTGGATACTTCAGCGCTATGAATGTATCTATTCCAATGGGAGGGGAGCACCAGGAGACTGCCAATTTGGCTGTATTGTTTTAAATACCATGGATAAGCTTGCTTTTCCATTCACCTGTCTTGGCTCATTGCTTGTAACAGTCTCTTATTTCCATCATTTTTATGACCTATGGAAGGCACAGGTCGATTCTCATTTCTCTTTGTATCTCTGGTCTCTGAAACAGGTCTACCTCAATGAATGAGTAGCAGAATAAATGCATGGTAAGAAGTGACAGGTGATACTCATGTGCCACTCTCCTCTCTACCTGGCAAGTGCACCCCCCACCTGTTGTTAGTGTTGGTTGTTAACTGCTCTCAGCTGGCCTTTTGGCTTGGAAAATTCCCTTTGGCACTGATGAACCATTACCAAAGAGGCAGTCACTCCCCAGAGATAAACTGAACTCAATAAATGACTGCCCTGTCTCAAGATGGGGCCAAGTCTTCGGCATAAATCACATTTCCAAGCTCTCATGGGATCAGAGCAAGGCTGGTTTCCAGCTGAGACCACATCTTTGCTTAGTGTTCCTCCTGCCCCTTTTGCCTTCCTTACCCTCTCTCTCCTCGAAGCCCTCCTCAAAAATCACTTGCACAAAAATACCTGTTTCTGAACTAAGGTATCATTGCAACCCTGTTTTTGTTCTTTAACTGAGGCTTCTTTGTTTTGATATTAATGCACATTAAACTTCAAGAAGTAAAACAGAGAGGAGTCCCATGTATGGCATGACAGCCTAAGGATCTCCACAACAAGTAAAAATATTTTTTTAAAAAATTAAAAGATTATAAAATGGTTCCAAGGCCATACAGCATATGAAAATAATACTCAAGAGAATCTGCTGTAAATCCGTAAGAGCTAGAAGAGACTTGTATTTGAAACACAGGCTGTTCCCTCCTTCCCCTCCCACAGCCTGTGAGACAGAAACTCCACTCCACAATGTCACAGACAGGATACTAATCTGCCTTTGCTCTAGGCTCCCAGTCAAGGGACTGAATTCCCAGAGAGGCTGAGGGTCAAATTTCACAGCCTGTCATCTGAACTAAGTTCCAGGTGAGTACCACCAGGAGGTGGGAGATCCATTTTCCTGACTCACACCCACTCATGAAATGGAACTCATTCCTGGGAGAGGCACCACCTGGAACATTGGGCCCTCCTTGCCTTTATCAGCCTCATGGGCCAGAGGAACCACACCAAGAAGCCAAAGACATTTGTGGCTGCTGTTCCCTTCATCCGCAGAGTGCTCAACTCTGACGACAGAGCTCTCTCTCAGAGACTACGGTGCTGTTTTCCCCTACCAGGACCACAGCGCAGGCTCAGAGCAGCAGGCCACTGAACAGAGTTCCAAATCCCTCCCCAAAGGAACTGATTTCATTTGCAACAGAGTGTACACAGAGCAGAGCCTAAGACTGCTCTCAAAAATAGTGGAATTTATATTGAAACATAACTGGGAGAAGATTCATAGATTCTCTGGAGATAGAACTTACCCTGTAGGTCACCTAGTTTGTCAGCAAAATAGGAAGAGAGCTGGGAGGAGGCCATCTGGAGTCAGGAAAACCTCAAGTGCACATTCAATATGATATCCGCTGACACTGTGATGTATTCGGCTTCACAAGCACCAGGAGATGGTGAAAGTCTCCACTCTTTGTTAGGCCCCTCGGACACTACACCAACGGAGAAGGGCAGAGAACCTTATTAGTGATGGGTGCTTGTGGACTCCAGTAATCTTCAACAGCCAGGACTGAAATGGGAGTGAAGCTGGGATCCAAGAACACAATCCAGGCTCCCAGAAACCAAGTATTTGAGCCGTCACAACTGCCTCCCAGGGTCTGCTTTAGCAGGAAGGTAGAGTCAGGAGCTAGAACTACAAATCCAAACCAGTTACTCTGATATAGGACACAGGCATCTCAACCACTGGAAATGCCCACCTAACATCTCTTTTCCTTATTCTAGTCCAACATATTAGATGATATCAAAAGTTTCCATGGGTTGGACAACTGAAAGACCAATTACGTGTTACCCAGGTGCCAAGTGACAGACGTTGTACTGAACGAAATAGTTCAGCTCAGTGAATTTACTTCCTCGTAAAGAGTTTATTCTAGATTTGAACCCAAGACTAACATTCTAAAAACCGATTCAGCTTCTCCCAGGCATAACCTTGAAAAACTCACTAGCCACTTCATTATATTATTGTATCTGAAATGGAGATACACATTTTGCAGTATTTTTAGAAAAATTATATTCATTGACATAAGTGAAAGAGCTTTAGAATCTGTGATGTACAGTTGTGCAAGACGACTACCATTAGAAAGTATTTTCTTATGACTCATCACTACAATTTGCGTTTTGAAATATTTTCTAATAATGATGACCAATGTGTAGTAGAACCCCAAATTTGAAAAACTAGGGGTGTGGGACAGATTTCCTGATTCTAATTCTAGCTGCGACTTTCCAGATATTAGCCATTAGACATTTAAGCTCTTGAAACTTCAGCTTCCTTGTCTGTGAAATTAAGATAATGTATTACCCATTTGGTTGTCGTGAAGACTAAATGAGTTAATGCATGTAAAACATTTAGTCTAGTACCTGCTTCATGGTTAGAGCTTATTAAGTGTTATGGAATGCTCAGATTTTTTGGTTCATTGACTCACCCACAAGTAATGATTCAAGTTTATAATTCATTCTAAAGAGTCAAGACATCATCAGAGTCATAGGACAGAGTTTGAACAACCTTCTGGAACCATCTCAGGTTTGGGGAAACAAAAAGGAGAATATAGAGTAAAAGCTAAAGTTCTAAGAGGGCAAGAGAGTGCTCAGCCTTTGCACATTCCTTCGTGGAGCTGCTGATTCAAATAGTGTGGGAAAAATATCTTTGGAACAGTTTGACACAGCCTTCCATTTGACTCATCACTTCTATCGTGTTGTACTATAATGCAGTTGGCTTCCAAATCAGCACATCTGCTTGTGTGTCTATCTCCATCATGTACTTTCGTGAAGATGTTCCTGCAGGGTTAACAAAGTGTTTATATTTAAATTGCTATGTCTGTCAATCAAATATAGTCTCAAAGTCAATCAAATATCTAGCTTAAGATGGAAAGGGAAAGGCAGCAAATGGCTTGCTGACACAATGTGTATGAAATCTATTCAAGAATAGGTCAAAATGTATTTTGTTATGTTTTAAACAGAAAGTGTATTTCCTTGAAACAGTCACAAGAAAACGCAAATGACACACACTTTCTTCCTCTTCCATTTAGGACTCACATAGATACATACATTGAAATCTTTCACATTCAAGTTAAAGAAGTTTTGACTGCAAATGTCAATGTATCCTCATTGTGAAAGAATCATGTTATATTAGCATTCTCAATATCATCAAAAGCACTTACATGAATACACGATATGAAATTTTAAACAACACCAAAGACAACCATATTAAAAATACATTAGGAATCAGTATTGTCTTTCTCATGCTTCCTTTTAATATTTTGAGACTTGGGTACATCTCATTACCTACTGTTACTTTTCATTTATTTTTTAAATTTTGGATTAACATGTAATACCTGTACATTGTATGGGGTATAGTGCAATGTTTCAGCAGATACACACTGTGCAAACCCTTCAGGCAGGCCACTAGCCCTTCCATTTGGCTTAATGCAGATGACAGTTACCCTACTCTTCTCTGGAATACCAGAACCCCTTTCCTTTAGCTCACTGCATTTTGTTATCAGCTGTTGGAGTCTTGTTTTCTTTATCTTCAAAACAGAATGTGGCTTCACTGCTCAGGCTGCTGTCCCTCCAATTAACATCTTTCACAGAACAACCAGAGTGATTTTTAGAAAATCTGTATCAGATCATATCTTCCAGTGATCAAAACCCTTCAGTAATCACTCTTTGCCACTGAAATGAGATCCAGATTTCCCATACTGAGCTTGTGATCTGGAGTCCGCCCACTTTTATGCTCTGTTCCCACCACACGCCCACCTACGTGGACTTACTTTTCACTCCCGTTGTGGTAATCAGAGTTCACTCACGTGATCTTTCTGAACATGAAGATTTCTAAAGTCTGTCTTCTTAATCTCACATGAAAATATCCTTCTTGTCCTTCCTCTCCGGAGCCTACCTACTCTGTGTTTCAATATTTCTGAAACATATTTGTATTGGTTTCTGTATTCCCATTCTCAACCTACATAGTCTTTATGAGTATACCATAGTTTCCCATTAAATTCTAAGTCCTCTTTAGGGCAAAAAACAATATTCCATCAATCTTGATTTTACATGGTGTCAGTAATAATAGATTACCCATTATGCTGTGTGAATAATGTTTGATTAAGAAATAGCTATCATAATTTAAGTTCTAACAACTGAACTTAGAATCTCAAAAAATGTTGTTTAGGCTTAAAAGCTGATAGATGAGATATAAGAGATTTTAAAAACAAAATGAAACAAAGAAAACTCAATTAACTCAAAGGAAGATAAGACTAGAACAGGAAAAAAAGAAATGATGGTAGAAAACCCCAACTGTATAATTATTATGTTGAATATGAACATTTAAAACAATCAAATTAGAATAAAAAAGACTCAGAATTTTTAAAAAGCAAGGCCTATGTGCTATCTATAATAGACCATTTTAAATATAAAGGCATAGATAAATCATATATGAAATGACTGAAGAGATACATTGGCTGCATGAATCCCAAATCCATTCTATCCACTGTGTCATGCTGCCTAATAACTGAGATAATAATAAATGAAGCGATGGATAAAGAATTATAATAGCTGATGTCCTTTCATTCCCTAAGTATTGGTAGCTTATTTTCTGTTCTTCCTCTTCCCAAAACACTACCTACAAAATGATTTCCAATGTCATTTGGAGCTTTGGGTGGCAGTTCTGGAAGCCCATGTATATGCAGGTAATTCCTGGGATGGCAACCAGTCTGCAGTAATTTGTGCTTTATTGTTTTAATGATTTTATTTTTCACAATTGTTGTGTCCTCATAAAGGCAGTAGACTAAAGGGCTGCAGATGCTATCTATTTTGAGAAAGGCATAGCTAAGCTTCAGACATCTTTTAGAGTTACTAATTTCAAACATGTTGACATTTATTGGGTTGATGAAATATTTGCTACTAAAGATTCCATAGACAAATGTGTTTGCTCTACAGTGGGCTTAAGTAGGCGAAGCAAGGTTATCAAGGGAAATCAGATGAAGGATTTTTTATTTGTAAATGGTCTCTGAATCTAGTATCTCAGAATAGTATATCAGCATTACTTAATTTAAGGTTAGAATAAGAATGCATTGCAACATTTGGAGGTACCTCACACTACCAACTGAAAACTGCAATACAAAATTTCTCTCATACTCCTTTTAAAAATTGCCATATTTGAGCATCCTTAGAGAAGTATGAAGCCTTTCCAGCCTCCTCATAATTCTGATATTCAATTTAATGTCAAAAATTCACTTTAACTGCTAAAAATTCTAAAATTTGTGGTATAATTCTCAGAATTTTTCCCTCAGTGATACAATCTATAGGTGTGTGTGGTGGGGGTGGAATGTGACTTAGTGGCTAAGTGTCCAGACTTTTGATCTAGAGACCTTAATTTTAGCCTAAATTTGTCATTAAGAATGTACATTTCCATTAGTCATTAACTTCTCTAAGCCTCTGTTTTCTCTGTTAAATAGTGATTATAATACGTCACCAAAGTAGGCAACTAAGACCATTTATGTAGAATGCATAACATAGTATGAGATACAGAGACAGCATTTAACACATTGCATTTGGAAACCTAGAAACAGAGCAAAGTTGCTGAACTTTGCAATCACTGCTGGTATGTTCTGGGTGTGGGATGCCCCCTGGCACAACTCACAGTGAGGAAGTCACTCAACTCTCATTTGAAAGAAGCTTCCGACCTTCTGCAGAATGACTCTGCTGCATACCAATTCAGAACACGTGTTTTGAGAAATGAGCAAATTGATAAGAAACATAAGAATTCCTTCTTGAAATAAACTTGCAGGGAATCTTAATTAATCTTAATAATTTCTAATTACTCTCCATTACTTAAAGACGTATTAAGAGAGAAATTGGATGTCCACAAGTGGGGAACAAAAAAGATCCCAGAAAGTTTGGAATAATCAGAATTCATTTTAAGAGTACATAAAATTAACTATAATTTTATTTCAAAAGACAATGAAATAGTTTTATCACACTAGAAAATAAGAAACTCAAAAACTATAAGGGTTACTTTGACTACACCACCTCTTTGTACCCATGTTCTTCTTACCACCCACACAAAATTATGTGTTGATATATCTGCTATGTCTCTCCATTATTTCTTAGACTGTAAGTTTTCTGATGAGAAATTAGCTGTCAGTCTAATCTGAGATACTCAGAAAGTAATCTAGCATTTCTCTCTTGCACCTTTTAGAATCTTTTCTTTATGTTTTACTGTTGAAAGTTTGACTATAATGTATTGTGGTGAAGATCTTTTCTGGTCATGTCTCTTAGCAGTTCTGTGAGCTTCACATACTTAGATGTCCCTTTCTTTCTCCCAGTTAGAGAAGTTTTTATAATTATTTCACTGACTAGGCATTCTAATCCATTTTCTCTTTCAAAACCTTTAGAAATTCCTTAGGCCCATATGTTGGGTCATTTGACAATATCCCATATATCTCCAACACTGTTTTTAATTTTTCCAATTTCTTCTCTTTTTCCTTCTCTTTCTACTTCTCTCCTCCTCCTTCCCCTCTTCCTCCTGCTCCTCCTCTTCCTCCCCTTCCTCTTCCTCCCCCTTCTCCCTCTTCTCTTCCTACTTCTTCTTTTTTTTTTTTTTTGGCTGACTGAGATATTTCCAAAGGTTTGTCTTCTAGCTCAGATATTTTTTCTTCTGCCTCACCAAGTCTGTTGTTAAGGCTTTCCACTGTATTTTTTATTCGATATATTGAAGCCTTCATTTACAATATTTCAGTTTGATTTTTCTTCAAAATAACAATATCATGGGAAATTTTTTCTTCCATGTCATGTACAGATTTTGTTAAACTCATGAATTTGCTTCTCATTGCTTCTGAGTAATCCTATGATTAATCTTTTAAATTTCTTTGCAGGCATTTCACCAATCTCTTCATCTTCACAATGTAATAGTGAAGTGTTGTTAAGTTCCTTTGTAGCCTTTGTATATACAGACAGTGCTTTAGGTCACTTGACATTTCTTTTAAATAGCTAGGTGTTCGGTATTTGGGTACATATATGTTTATAATAGTTATATCTTCCTCTTCAATTGATCCCTTAATCATTATATAGTACCCTTCTTCGTCTCTTTTAACAGTTTTTGTGTTAAAGTCTATTTTGTGTGATATCAGGATGTCTACATGAGCCCTTTTTTCATTTCTGTTAGCATGGGATATCTTTTTCCAGACTTTCACTTTCACTCTGCATGCATCTTTGCTCATGAGATGTGTTTCCTGTAGGCAGCAAATAGATTTTTTTTATTGCATTCAGCCAGTCTATGTCTTTTAACTGGAGAGCTGAGGCCATTTATATTCAAGGTGATTATTGATAAGTAACAACTTTGCCCTGCCCCTTTTCCATAAATATTCCTATTTTTTACTTTGGATTTCCTTTGTACTTTTACTGAGAGATTTTCTTCCTTTACTTTCTTTCATAGTGATGACTGTGCTTCTGTGTTTCTGTGTGAAGCACATACTAAAAGCATCTTTTGCAGGACTGGACGGGTGGTGACAAATTCTTTCTATTTCTGTTTGTTATAGAAGGTCTTTATTTCACCTTTGTTCATAAATGGGAGCTTTGCAGAGTATAGTATTTTGGTTGGCAGGCTCTTAAGACTTGGAATATATCTTGTCATTCTCTCCTAGCTTGTAGGGTTTCTGATTAGAAGTCTGCTGTGAGTCTAATCGGATATCCTCTGAAAGTAAACTGGCATTGTCTTTCACGCACATTTAGAATCTTTTCTTTATGTTTTACTGTGGAGAGGTTTTTTACGAGGTGTCATGGTGAAGATCTTTTCTGGTCATGTCTATTAGGAGTTTTATGTGCTTCCTGTACTTGGATGTCCCTTTCTTTCTCCAAATTGGGGAAATTTTCCGTTATTATTTCACTAAAAAGGCCTTCTAATCCTTTCTCTCTTTCCATGCCTTTATGAACTTCTAGAACCCATATGTTGGGTCATTTGATAGTATCCTGTAAGTTACCAACAGTATTTTTTAGTTTTCTAATTTCTTGTGTTTAGTCTGACTGTAATGTCCTTTGTTTTGTCTTCTAAATCAGGTATTCTTTCTTCTGCTCACTGATTTTGTTGTTAAGACTTTCCACTGCATTTTTTATTTGTTCTATTGAATTCTTCATTTCCAAGATTTCATTTTGATTTCTCCTTAAGATCTCAATTTTGTGAGAAAAATTTTCTTTCACATCACATACAGATTTCATTAGTTCATGCATTTGCTTCTGGTTACTTTTAAGTAATCCTATGATCAATTTTTTGAGTTCCATTTCTGGCATTTCTTCAATCTCACCTTTACCATCTAATATTGAAGTGCTATGTTCTTTTTGAGGCATCAAGTTGTCTTCCTTATTCTTGTTTCTTGAAGGCTACTAAGTTGTATGTTGGTTTATTTTGCAGTATAAAGAAGCTAATACTACTGTTGGACTGAGTGGTTCCCTAGCTTCCCATAGTTTTAGAGATCTCTGTCTCTTCTCTCTCTGCGCAGAATGCCAAGGGACTGGCTTGCTTGTTCGGAGTGTCTGTGAGATCTTTTGCTGTTGGGGAAAAATTCAGGTTCTGATACTAACATCTTCTTTGTGATGAAGATCTTCTTGCCAATGCCACTGTCAGTCCCATGCCAGAGTGGCAGGCCAGTATCACCTTTCAATTGGAACTGGTGTTCAGGATACTCTGTGTCTTCTCCTAAGTGCATCCTGAACCTCAAAAGACAGAAACATTTCCCAATTTCTCGTCTGATGTGAAGAAGCCTGTGCTCTTGTACCAGCATCTCTCTGCTTTCCAGAAAGCAGAAACTAGAAGACAAACACACTGGGGTACATCTTCTCTTCATCTTCTCCTTTGTAGCAAGATAGTGTTACAAAGTGCGGAATCGAAAATGAATCTTGATGTGAATGGAAGGGGAGAGGGAGTGGGAAAGGGGAGGGTTGCGGGTGGGAGGGACGTTATGGGGGGGAAGCCATTGTAATCCATAAGTTGTACTTTGGAAATTTATATTCATTAAATAAAAGTTAAAAAAAAAAACAACAAAGTGCAGCTCTGAAATCACAGGAACTTCTGCTCAGAGGTTGGCTCCACCACCAACATGCTGCCCTGGGCAAGTCAAGCGTTCTCAGCCCCACTTCTCCATCAGTAGAGAATAAGAATGAGAAAATGTATGTATAAGAGCCTGGAGCTATACATGATACACAAAGGGTACTCAAGAAACAGAATCTCCTTTCCTCACATATTTATGCCCTCCACCATGTGTCCATACCACCCCAATCATCAGAGATGAAAATCCTGTCCCTAAGTCTCTTCCAGTGTAAATGTCTCATCCCCTTCTCTCAGTTTAGATTTTTGTTTTTAAATTTATTTGACAGGTAGAGTTATAGACAGTTAGAGAGAGAGAGACAGAGAGAAAGGTATACCTTTCTTCCATTGGTTCATTCCCCAGATGGCCGCTATGGTCAGTGCTGCACCCATCTGAAGCCAGGAGCCAGGTGCTTCTCCTGGTCTCCCATGCAGGTGCAGGGGACCACGCACTTGGACCATTCTTCACTGCCCTCCCAGGCCACAGCAGACAGCTGGACTGGAAGAGGAGCAACTGGGACTAGACCGGCACCCATATGGGATGCCAGCACCACAGGCAGAGGATTAACCAAGTGAGCCACAGTGCCGGCCCTAGGTTTTTCTATTGCAGTGGTCTTTGGCATAAGATTCTTAGTGTGGACCATGGAGGATCATCCTCTTAGAGAAGAGGCCACAGATTCAGGGACACCATTGTACAGTCAACCATTTCTGACTTTCAAAAAAAAGTTGCAGAATGTGGCCGGAGACACATGGCTCTTTCATTTGAACAAAAACTGGAGAGACTTACCTTGTGCATTCTAGCATGTTGTCTCCTGAATAAAGAGGAAGCTAAATCATTGCCTCTTACTAACAATAGCTGTGCCCTCATCAAGCCCAGTGACCTAAGCCCTTGCTATTGAAATGAGATGACAAAGGAGCACAAATCAGTGGCTTTTCCTGAAGGTGTACAGAAAGGCAAGACCTACATTCATCTCCTGGGTGACAGTAAATGCAAATTAAAAATTAGAGCTAGTGCATTCACAACCACACAGGTCAAGGCTATGATGATCAAAGAAAAGCAGATTTTCTTGTTTATATTAAAAAGGCACCAGCAATAGGCTAATCTCCATTATAATTCATTATAAATTATATCTACTGTCTTTGTTTAGGTTCTTAGAAGCAAATGCTAAAACCACAATTGTGCAAAAAGTTTCCTGAGGAAGTGAAAGTCAAGCTGAGGCTGCCATAATAAAATATGACACACTGAAGGGCTTAAACAACAGAAATCTATCTCCTCACAAGCCCAAGGTCAAGGTGTTGGCAGGTTCGGTTTCTTCTGGGGCCTCTCTCTTTGGCTTGCAGACAGCTTGCTTCTCACTGTGACCACATAGGGTCTTTCCTTTGTGCTTATTTAACCCCTGTGTCCGTTTGTGTGTTCTAGAATCCTCTTCTTATAATGATTGGGTCAGGGCCAATTTAATCACATCTTTAAAGAACCTATCTCCAAATACAGAGTATTTTGAGCCCTGGGAGTTAGGGCTTTTATATATGACTATTTTTTGGTGGGAGGTGCACCACAAGAGGTGCACAGTTCAACATGCAACACACAGGGAGAGATATGGGGAAATGATGCAGCGAAGGGAAGGTAGCCCATATACAAATGCATAAAGAAGTCAGCTGCCACTTGGAACCCCAAGAGCCTAATCACATGGGTCATGAATGACCACAGCAAAGGGATTAGGGATCCTCAGTACTCTATAGCTCTCTTTACCTCTTTCATTTCTCTTTATAGCACACCTTGACTTCTCACACCACGTTTTTTGCACTTATTTATTTTCATACTTCCTTCATTAGAAACCGAGCAGCAATTGTCTATTTTAGCTTCAGAATTACACTCATCTTCCATAATATTAGCTGTTTAATTAATATTTGGAAGGGCTGGGTCTGTGGTATAGCAGATTAAGGCTTTACCTGTGATGCTGGCATCCCATGTGGGTGCCAGTTCAAGTCTGGCTGCTCCTCTTCTGATCCAGCTCTCTGCTATGGCCTGGGAAAGCAGTGGAGGATGGTCCATGTCCTTGGGCCCCTGCACCCACATTGGAGACCTGGAAGAAGCTCCGGGCTCTTGTCTTCAGATTGGCCCATTTCTAGCCATTTTGGCCATCTGGAGAGTGAACCAGCAGATGGAAGATGTCTCAGCCTCTGTCTCTCCCTTTCTCCATAACTTTCCTTTTCACATAAAATAAATAAATATTTTTAAAAATTAGTAGTTGTTGAATGAATAAATATAAAATACTTGCTCTGTATATATCATAAAATTTTCTAACTGCATTGCAAGGACCACAGGGACCAAAGAAATGGAGAATTATCTTCTTCTTCATATTTATCATTTTTGTCCCAGTGTAGAAGCCAATTAACATAGGTATTAGGGGATAGAATCAGCAATTGTTAAAGCACTACCCTAGACAGAGACAAATGACTCCCCCAAATGGCTGCATTGAGAAGCCTGAACCTCAAGCAAGGAACACAGATTATGCATCCTACTGTATTTAGCTTTACTTTGACATTATTGGGCTACTTTGATCATTTTTTTTTTCTCAATTGGCATGGGCAAAGGATACAAAATGAATGACAACAGTGCCTTTTATCTAGCTGAAATATTTGTATCAGTTTTAAATATTATTCTTATTATAATCACTTTAAATAGCACTCTGATATCAGAATCAGCCCTAAAGGCATCCCAATGTATCTGGGAAGCCCAGTGGGAACATTTCAGGCATGCAAAGCCAAGACATTCCAGCAAAAAATGTTCTGCATAAAGGACCCCTGTGTGTGAGACCCCAGTGGAAAGCAGGGGCCACCAAAGGATGTAATTTTCACTGAAGGAAGCAGAGAACCTCCACTTTGCTTAATGGCCTTCTTGAGTTAGTGGATCCAAAAAGCTTCTATAGTCAAGGCAGATCATGTCACGAACCTTGGGTATTCACTGATGTCATACATAAGAGTGTTATTTGTTAAATAAACAACAGCAGTCACTGTGCACTAATTTCCTAGGCAGGACTTCTGTCCCAGAAGAGTTGTATTATGAGACTTAATAGTAAAATTATCCCCAAAAATTACTTCCTTTCAGTGTATTAAATGGAGGGCATTATCATGTCTCATAAGTTATACTGATGTCTAAATGCTCACAAAAGATGTATCATACTTGGATTCTTCTTTAAAGATGATTAAGTTTCTAAAAGGAAACAAGGGGGAGGAAGAAAGGGAAAAGAGGATGGGTGAAAAAAAAAGCAAAATCACCTTCGAGAAGCAATAACATAGATCAGCCCTTGTATAGACAGTTGAGGAACACTTCTATTGGTTTTTTCTTTTTACTCCATTTGTTCTTTTTTCTTTTTCTTTCTTTTTATTTCTCTTTCTTGAATAAAACAGGAGAGGGAGTGGAAAAGAGGGACTGGTGACAGGGTGGGTATGGTGGGAAGAACGAGTATATTCATAATGTTGTATTTATGAGATGCATACAAATAAAATAAATAAATAAATAAATAAATAAATATTATTCTTGCTTTACTCATAATGCCACCTCTATTCTCTTCCTATGTACATCTCTCACTAGTGGTTGGGTGGGATCAAGGACATAGTAGATTAGACCTTGATTTGAGTCAATGACACTGTCTAGTCAGTCAATCTGGGTATGTGCCATCAGCCACAAGGATGGTTTGCTTTGCACATGCAAGCTTATTGCCTCTAGGAGCAAATTGTGGCAGAAGATAGTACAAAACAACACATTTCCTTTGGGACAGCACCCCAAATTCCAATGCAGGATCTGGATACATATTCCATTGTTCAACTTGTTCTACTGCCTGATTTGAGAAATCACCCTTTCACAAATCAGAAGGTTGACTTTTTAGATGCATTGTTCTTGTTTCCGGTCTTGAGAGAAGAAACAACATTGCGAATCTTTCTAGGCATCAGAAAATTTTCTTCTTAATCATAAAAGGAAAAAAATCCACTATGAATCTGAGTTTGTCATCAGGCTAACATAAAATGACTCTAATTAGGACTGTGAGAAATATCTTATGATGGTTTGAGAGAAAAAATACTTGCTTTAAATGTTTCTGAGGCCGGCGCTGCGGCTCACTAGGCTAATCCTCCGCCTTGCGGCGCCGGCACACCAGGTTCTAGTCCCGGTCGGGGCGCCGGATTCTGTCCCGGTTGCCCCTCTTCCAGGCCAGCTCTCTGCTGTGGCCAGGGAGTGCAGTGGAGGATGGCCCAAGTACTTGGGCCCTGCACCCCTTTGGAGACCAGGAGAAGCACCTGGCTCCTGCCGTAGTGGCCATTGGAAGGTGAACCAACAGCAAAAGGAAGACCTTTCTCTCTCTCTCTCTCTCTCTCTCTCTCGCTGTCCACTCTGCCTGTAAAAAAAAAAAAAAAAAAAAAAGTTTCTGAAAGGGTCACCTCCAGTGTTTTCATTTAGACTGAAACCAGCATCGCTTGCTTCAGTACTGGTGGAAAAACAAAAATGTGTGATGTGGTGGAAACGTCCCTGTGGTGGGAGTCAGGAAGGCTGAATCTCATTTCATCTCCACCACTGTGTCATCCACCTCCTGCAGGATGAGGAGGGCCAGATTGGTCTAATAAAGCCCTGGGTTTAGTTCCATCTTCCGAGCAACTAATTCTGTACATTGGAGCACTCGGCTTCAGTCTCCCCATTGTTATAAAAAGAACAGTAATTCGAACCTGATGAAATTACTGCAATGGCTAAAGAAAAGTTTAAAGGAGAGTCTAGTAAACAAGTGGCTACTCAACTAACACTGGGTTGTGTATTCGATGAGAACTTTTAACAGCTTTTTATATGTGCACTCTACTTTTGATTATGTTCACACTACATTTGATTTATGCAGTACATGCCTTTTCATCCCAAACAGTTTCTCTTTCTTCCCTAATTTATGCATCTAGTGCAAATTAAATGCCCTGGTACTTTATACTTAACTTTATTTCACAACAACAAAATCCAACAAGTATTTTTGTCTTCAATTTGGCAGGGGAATATACAGGTATATTTCCCTTGCTGAATGGGCTGACAAAATAGTAGATAAAAGAAAAGATGCAAGCAATTAAGTGAAGGGAGATTCATTCATTCATTCATTCCTTTTTTTTTAGCAAGTGAGCAATGAACTATGTTAGTACCACTCAGAATAACAAAAGAAGAGTAGAGCCTCTTTATCTACAGAATATTTACGACTGTGCATGCAGGGCTTTAAATATGCAATTGGTCCCAATGTTTGTGATCTGATCTTCTGCAGTATATCTTAGCCATCCATCACTCCTGAACAGGATCTGAAAGGAAGGGACTGACACGCACATCTATGCATCACAACCACTTAGCTTAATGGAGGGCTTAGCAGATAACAGGTGTTTTACTAAACCCTTGCAATGTCACATTCTTCAGTTGGCAGAATATAAGTGCAGTTTTTTAAATGATTTCACTTATTTTTTAGAATTATCCCAAGAAATGGGTATTGTGGTACCCTTTCTGTTTAAAACCGCACAAACTAATATGTGGTCTTAGTATGATTCATACCCTGTCTTCTTTCTCCAAATCCAATATTCCAATATTGCTCCCTAGTATCAGAGGCCCGAGACTTACAGACTCAGACTTGCAGCAGAGTTGAAACTATTGAGAGAGTCCCAGCCCTGTGTTCATTTCCCCACTTAATGCCTGATTCCACCAGCTTCTGCAGCATTCTACAAGACCTTTAGGTCCTGAGAGCCCTAATTGCTCCACTGATGGTTCTATTTGCAGAACCACATTACATGCATCTCAGCCTAAGATCTGTGAATCCAAAAGAGAGGCAACACTACCCTCAGAAGAATCTCTCCTTTATGCTTGGATGAAGGAGCAAGACATTTTCTCCCTGATATGATGAGTATAGAACAGGCTATTTTAAACAACAGACTTTTATTACATTTCCAGAGTACATGAGATATTTTCTCTCTGGGGTCCTTCTTATACACTTACCAAGCTCTTCCTTCTCTTCTCCAAGTTTCTGTGCCAATTTCATGATGACTATGCCTGAATCTTTTGTTAACCGAGGCTAAGAATGGCCATCCAACACACTGGGCTAAACTCCCCTTACATATACCAGATTATCACAGGTTTGTCTGTAGCCACCCACCCTCAGTTCTTGTCCTCTGCCTCAAGAGGTGGCACTGGGGTGATGCTGGGCCTTTTTATTACTTTGGGTCTATATACCGGACTCCTGATCTGTACTAAAAACTCTAGCTGCTTCGAGGCAAGGACTTTGGGTCACAGGCTGCAAACCCAGATGTGAATCTGAAGAGCTACTGTTTCAGGACTTACACCCTGTGTTCCAAAAAAGCTTCTTTGAGCCAGGCTTATGGGATCTCCTCCACTATGAGCTTCCTCAACACAGCAGATCCAGGTGCCTATTACTTCGCTCAGATCTGCAGGCAGGCACAGTTCTGCTCTAGAGAGGGTTCCCACTCCTGCATGAGGTACTACGTACATGTGTCGGCTGGTCTGTGCAGACTCTCTCGGGCATAACAGTACTCCAGGAAATGTGCCAGATATTCATGCCTGTGGCCTGAGAGCTCTGAGATCTGGACTCTGTAGGGATGGGTTCTCCCTAGCAGTCTGCCCAGCTAGCCCAGCTGCAGCTGCTTTCTGTCCATGGCTCAGACCTTCCTAGGTCTGGGATTTTCTTTGAGAGCTGTTACCAAGACTACATGGCACTTTAACAATTATGGAACCAGCACCACAATGGAATAGCATCCTTGTTTTCATGTGTGGCCTAATGACACGAATTAACTTAGAATTCAGGCAAGATTCTTGATGTTCATGCAAATGGTCTGCAACCATCTCTCCCTTTCAGTCTTGTCAGGGGTGAGTTTTGAATTCCCATCGTGACTCCAGTACATACACCAACACCAATGAGACAGACTCACACGGATCCTATGTCCAGATGGAGCTGATAATCCAGTTGTCTACCCTGTGTACTCCTGCTGCCCTCAGAGAGTGTTAAATACATGACAGATGGTGAGCTCGGGACCCTCCGTAGGTAGAAGGTGCGAAGAAACAACCACCCTCAGACAGGGAACCTCAAGCATAGAACATTCACCTGCCTCATCGCTTCTAGCTCAGACAATCTGGAACATATTGTGACGTCTCACAGCAGAACACACGTAAACCACCATGGATGCCTGATGGAAACAGAAATCACATAGCCGAGGGCTGCCGAGATGCGGGACGCCCAGCAGGAAGTACTCCCAGGAGAGCGGCACAGGACTGAGTTCTCAAGAGTGAGCAGAGTGTTCAGGAGGAGAAGGTCACTGTTGGCGTGGGGAACGGCTCAGCTCACTGAGCTTCTGCTGGGTTCTGGTAGTACACCACTCATTTTCAGTTAGCCAAAAATCAGAGGCATTGATTGATCTTTGTACATGCATCCTGACAGAAGGCTCTTACCGGAGAGATTCAGTTTCCTCATTTGGTTGGTAGGAGATGTAGCCTCATCCTTCCAGTGTTGTTGGATTTCTTAGAAAAAGACCCTGAGCTGGGAATCCTCGTCCGGCTGATTTATGAGGATCTATTCTTTGGTGCAACATGTAAAGCAGTAAACGTACAAGATAGTCATGGGGAGAAGCGAGCAAGCCTGTGGTGCCAGCCAAGGAGGAATTCCGCCCGATCTTGCAGGAAGCTCTGGGGCATAAAGCAAACCACAGACTTAGTTCCACATTGAGGAAAGGGGTTGGCATTTTGTATAGTGTATCAGGCAGTCACTGATGCACATGGCAGGTAGTGTGGTTAGCTAGGGAGCTCCTTTTAGACCAACAGCAACCTTGTGGAGCAAACAGTGGCTGCAGGACACTGGTAGCTCTTACTCTCAGTGTATGGAAAATGGGTGGACCTGCAGGGAAAGCACAACTGAGCCAAACATTGACGGCTTCCATGGTGCTTTCTCCATGGTAAGAAATAGACACGACTGGGTGAGCCCCAATTGTCCCATTTCATCTCCATCTCAGATATGTAACAACAAAAATAGAAGCCCCAGTGGAAACAGTGGTCCAGGATTTGCTTCGTGGAAGTTTATTGTCTTCCTGCTCTTTTCCTCCTGTTCCTGCCAACACCTGCCCAAGCTTGGTTCTCAGTTCTGAATCCATTCTACGTCTACTCCTCCAGGCCGTGCCTGGGCTCATTCCTTAAGCTTTGTGGTCCATGCACCAAGATAGCAGCCTTAACCTCAAGTCCTCAAACCCATCTCCTGGCTACACAAGAGTGCTCTCTGGTTTCTCTCTCAGCCAAGAGTGACAGACCAGATTACGCTTATGAAAGTCTATAAGAAAAACATCCGTATAACATTCTTTACTGTCATGTCTGTAAATTAGTATTTTGCAACCTTTTATTTCATGGACGCCAAACAGAAAGTATTGTTTTTACATTAAAAAAGATAAACTATTTTTAGCTTGCAGAGGGAATGGGATGATATATGCTGTGGTTGTCAACTGTCTTTTAAAATGTATGTAGTGCACCGGAACTCATAAATATTTAACAGGACTAAATAATTATCTGAAGCTCCCCAGCCCGCTTTTTAAAATGATCATTTCCATAGGGAGCCAGGGAGCATTTGTTCTTTGTCAACTGTCCAGACAGAATTACCATATTTGAAAACTTGTCCCTCCTGTTTGTTACCGTTTTTGTCATTTTTGACTCACTACCCACCCCCCCTCCTCACCTCCCCGCTGGTTCCAATGCCACGGATTTGGGAAATGTGCCAAAAGAGCTCCGTCACAGCTTCCTGCAGATAGAGGATCTGACCAGACGGAGCCTGGAAAAGATGAACCCTGGACAGAGGCCAAAGGGCAGATGCTGAGGACGCACTGACTGTTCCCCAACTGTCAGGTGTCTTCTAGGCAAAGAAGCAAGGTGGTGCCTCCATCGTGTGGGACATTCTGGGGCCTGTACACAGAAGAGATCTTTCTGGAGGGGAAAGCATGGCAATATGATGAAATAAGAGCCAAGAAGCTGTAATTTTGTCTCAGCCACTCACTGATCATGTAGCTTTAATGCTCTTATAAAAGAAAGCTCATAACGGTGATGTTACAGGTTTACTGTAAGAATTAAATCTAGCGTGGTAGGAATTAGTTGAAATAGAGAACATGGTACATGACACAGATTAGAAGTTCAATAATCAACAACAAGTATGATTTTCAACATATTATTCATTATCTTAAGTAACATAGCATTTAAAACGATGCCACAAGCAAAGCATACTTTGAAACATATTTATACAATGTTCCTGTCTTAAATGTGATATTTTTAAGTGCTAAATTTCCTTAATGACTCAATGTTTTTGTTTTGTGTTTTAGGATTTACTTATTTATTTGACAGGTAGAGTTACAGACAGTGAGAGAGAGAGAGGGAAAGGTCTTCCATTGGCTGGTTCACTCCCCAAATGGCCACAACGGCCGGAGCTGCACTGATCTAAAGCCAGGACCCAGATGTTTCTTCCCAGTCTCCCATGTGGGTGCAGGGGCCCAAGCACTTGGGCCATCTTCTACTGCTTCCCCAGGCCATAGCAGAGAGCTGGACTGGAAGAGGAGCAACCAGGACTAAAACCGGTGCCCATATGGGATGCCGGCGCCACAGGCTAGGGATTAACCTAGTGTGCCACGGCACCTGCCCAAATGACTCAATGTTACATTATTAAAATTAATAATTATTTAAGTCACTGTTTTCTTATCCAGCTGTGTGGGGTTCAACAGCTATCATGCATGACAGAGTAGCTATCTGGACCAGGAAGTTAATCAATAATGGACTACTTCAGAGGAAACAAGTGGTGACTGATATTCTCCACCCTGGAAAAAGCAACCGTTCCTAAGACAGAATTTCGAGAAAAACTAGCCATAAAGTAAAAGACCACTACCAATGTCTTCTTTGTATTGTATTCAGAACTCATTTTTGTTACAGAAAATTACTGAGTTTGGCATGATTCGTGATTCCTCAGATTAAGCAAGGAACAATGAACTCAAATGGAATCGCAGGCAGGAATCTCCCTGTGTGAGAAGAAAAGCACCTGAAGAAGACAGCAAAGGATAGCCAGCACCAGAGCAAGAAGGTCCAGGCCGACTGTGGAGGCCGACGCTGGTGCTGCAAGGAGTGAGCTGCAGGCTGGACAGCAGCCACAGAAGTAGACTCTGCAACGAACTTATCTGTGTGATTGTGCAAATTTCTCATGGGGATCAATAAGCTGTACAGGCATTAAAATTATTTAAGACTTGGAACTTACGGACCACCGGGCGACAGAACCATGTAGAACTGATTGTCCCTAGACTACTGCTAGACTGCAATGCATGCATTTCAGTCTGTGTCTGTTTTCCCTCCCTCCTCCATGTCCGTGTCGTTCTGAGGATAGGTATCTGTGGCTTTGCTAACTCTCCTCCTGAGTTGCTGCTTCCAGGATCACCAAGTTTGCAGAATCACAACTATCAGGGCTTCTGTTCCTGGGAGTGTGCGAGATCACGTACCACGAAGGTCCCGCCAATAAAACACCAGAAAAAGTGGGTAAAAAATAATGACCATGATTGCAATGTGCTCTAAGGAACGTGCGGGAACTCTCAAGGGACCAAAAGGGATGAAGAATCTAAAATCAGACATGAATAGTTCCTGAGAGTTCAGCTACTTTGTGGGTAATTAAAATCTTAATAATTGAATCAGTGTTTTAACAGCCACAAATGGTGAAAATTAAAAAAAAAAAAAAGACTTGGAATAATACTAAGGACCACATATAAAGCAGTGATCTAAAAAAAAATGTTTCACCTTCAGTGGTAAGATAAACTAAATTTTTTTAAAAATGGCACCCCAGAAATAAAGAGAGAAAGGGGGAGAAACCCTATCTATTTTGCAAAGAATGCTTAATAAGGGAAAAGAAAAAAAAAAAAAAAACACCCTGCAGACTTGCAGAAATACGTTCTTCTTGCCAGGGTTTAAATTTGAAATTTGAAATGACATCAGGTCCCAGGAATCCCCAAGCTGACAAATTTAGACAAAAATTCATCCCAAGGGGCTGGCATCGTGGTGCAGTGGGTTAAGCTACCAACAGAAACACAGGCATCCCACATGGGCAGTGTTTTTAGTCCCAGGCGCTCCACTTCCCATCCAGCTCCTGCTAAGGCACCTGGAGAAGCAATAGAGGATGGTCCAAGTCCTTGGGCCCCTATATACACATAGGAGGTCCAGATGGAGTTCCAGGCTCCTGGTTTTAGCCTGGCCCAGCCCTGGACTTTGTGACCATTTAGGGAGTGAACCAGCAGATAGAAGATTCTCTTCTTTCTCTCTCTCGCTCTCACGCTCTCTCTCTCTCTGTCTCCCCACCTCTGTGATTCTGTATTTCAAATAAATAAATAAATAAATAAATAAATCTTAAATTTTTCAGAGATCCTTCCTAATTACCAAAAATGATTTTTAAAAAAGGTATCCCCTAACTGGTAATATCTCAGGAGGACCAGAGGGAGTCATCTTAGCCTGGATTCCTCAGACAGTCAAACCTGCAGAAGAGGAGGTAGGGGTCTCGATAGTACCAGGGTGAGTGAGAGGTAATTGGAGAAACTGTGAAGGAAGGAGAGCCATCAATGGGAGCAAATGTTCTAGGGGTTTGTGACTGCTTATTAATGCCCACAGGTTGTCCTCCATGTAACTCATCTTGGCAGTCTTTCTGGAAGGAACAAGATCATAATTCTATTTCCTGTCTCCTGTTTTTAACCTGTTACAAGTGTGTCCCTTCAGTCTCAGTGTTGCTGAGCCACATCTGAGAAGTGCCCATCCCTGGAACCAAAGGGAAGCCCCAGGCAAGAAGCAAGAGACAAACGGCATGATCATGAAGTGAGGTGACGTGGGAAGTTGTACCTACGTGGAATTGTGAGAGAGCTGGTGACGGTAGCACAACTGGGAACAAGCAGCAGCTTAGGCTGCGCACTCTGAAGTACACCCTAAGTCATATCTTACGTGCCAGGCTACACACAACAACCATAGATAAAACGCAATGGTGGGGCCGGCGCCGTGGCTCACTTGGTTAATCCTCAGCCTGTGGCGCCAGCATCCCATATGGGCGCCGGGTTCTAGTCCTGATTGCTCCTCTTCCAGTCTAGCTCTCTGCTGTGGCCCAGGAGGGCAGTGGAGGATGACCCAAGTGTTTGGGCCCCTGTACCCACATGGGAGACCAGGAGGAAGCAAGCACCTGGCTCCTGGCTTCGGATTGGTGTAACGTAACAGCCATTTGGGGAGTGAACCAACGGAAAGAAGACCTTTCTCTCTGTGTCTCTCTCACTGTCTAACTCTGTCAAATAAATAAAAATAAATAAATAAATAAATAAAAAACCCAATGGTAAAACGCTGGCAAAAAATAAACAAAAACTTACAGAACACATAGGAAAGTAAACGACCTTGAACCAAAGCAAGCAAACAAACAAAAAAAAAAACACCAAGAAAATTCAGATGATCAAAAAATAGATTCAAGGTTTCAAAAGTATGATTAAAATTACTACCTACAGTGACAGGAGAGAGTCCTCACAGCAAATATCTGAATAGTTGAGCTCCATATTACTGCGTTCAGTGGATCCCCTCCTTCTCCATGCGTAGAGACTGTGTCAAACGAGCACAGGACGGAAAAGCTACTTCGTGGTGGAGAAACCTGGTGAAGGTCACCTTGGCCAGTAGAACAAGACCAACATCATCAGTGATGAGAGTACCTTTGATGTGTTGAGATGAGATGAGATGGGACAAGAACAAGGCTTTACCCCTATGGCTTATCTTCCTCAAGTCCATAATCCCAGTCCAACCTTGAGAAAAACACCCACCAAATCCATAAGGACATTCTAAGGGCTATACGACCAGTAATCTTCAGAACTGCTACCACCATCAAAGGTTGCCACAGTCCAGAGGAGGCCAAGGAAGCAATGACTTCGTGTCACGGGGCTCCCTGGGTGAGATCCTGGACCAATACAATGACGTTGGGTGAAAGACATGGGAAGCCAAGTGAACATGGAACTTAGCTGATATTAATGACCACTCATGTGCTGTCACAAATATACCATGGATTGTAAAATGATTAAGTAAAATTGAGTAAAGGCATGAGGTCACAGGATACAACAACTCTCCACATTAACTGCACTTTTCTGTAAATATAAAAATATTCCAACATAAAAGTGTAATTTAAAACGTGACTGGCATATTGGCTGATAAACGAGACAAATCCATAGTCAACATTGCCATCATCATCATCATCATTATCACTGTCCTTAGATAGCTTGCTTTGCATCTTTCCTGGTGTGGGTGGAAGGGAAATGGAACAGGGCAGGGAGACAGCCTGTCAGTGGCTGGAGCAGGTTACAGAGCTGCTTGGAGGTTCTATGAGGGTCAGAGCCTATGTGATGAAGCCCTCAGAGAGAGGGGTTGGGAGTTGCATTACATTCAGAATTAATGAATAAAAAACAAATACCTCAATAATAGAAGCCAGATTCTGTGTCAGAGAAGGAAGGTACAAACATGACACTGTGGAAAGATGGAAGGAACATGGTAGTGTTGTCTCAGAGACATTAGTGTGAACTCTTGGTTTTCAACATATGTAGATAGAAACAGAAATAGCTACAGACATACATAAACACATATACTTGCATGATATATGTGAAATATGTGATTATAACACAGAAGTATACAAAATATATGTAAAAAAACACTCTGTACCAAAGGAACTAGGGTCTCCTGGAAGACTGATTTCAGGGCTGGCAAAAACAAAACAAACAAAAAGTTGAATTTCAGGTATCTTATGCTGGAAAGCAGGCATAACATATGATGAGGGCATGTCAAGAGACCAGGGGTCAACTCAGAGGTCACTGAACAAATCCAGGAGACTGTGAGCATCAAAATAATTTACTAGAGTAATGGATCATAACCCACTGAATAAAAAGGAATCCATCAATTCACCCTCATATAGCTAGATAAATAGGGAAAACGTAATTATCTTCCTTATAGTAGAGTATTAAGTAACAAATGTAGACAGAATTATGGCTATATGATCCATGATTATTAATCAAAAGTTATGATGAATTAAGGTAAGAAAAAATCAATAGTGAGTGGTATTAAAATAAAGAAGAGTTTTACATAATCTTAAAGTACTTCCCCATAAATCATGTACTAATTGCAAAAGAGGAAGAAGTGACTCGATGATAGGTAAATCTAGAAGAGAAGTCTTAAACAAGTTAGTAATTTACTGCCGACATTCCATGTTGTGCACCACAGGAGAGAATGCAAGAGAACATGACATCAACTCCACAAATTCCATCGAGAATCATATCCTGGATAAAACTATTACCAAACGGCACACAAACCCAGGTTGAGGATCATTTTCTGAAATGAATGGCGTTAGTGTCCTAAAACATCAAGGTTGTCAAGGCAAGGAAGAGTGAGGTAGAGCTCCAAGTGGAAGCAGTTGTTAGAGACCTGACAGCTGGGTGTGAGATCCTCAACTGGATCCTCTAGTTTTCAAGATATCTCGACTTCCAGCCACAGCCATGTTCAGGCAGTACGGACTGGATTTACATTGTCTTCAAACAAATGAAAAACTAAACCCATTCCATGTGACAATGGCCTATAGCTATTGGGCAATGGCCTGTCAGGACTCTGATGCCTGATCACTTTATAGATTCCTCGTCTCCTTAAAGAACACTTTAAATCAATAAGAATTTAACCCTAAAACAAGTCAAAACCAATAAGACAACATGATAAAAAATGTGCAAGTTGAAAAGGTCTTTCACAAAAAAGAATATAAAATGGACAATAATTACATGATTATATTGGTAAATATAAAAAATGTAAAATAAAATACTTCTTCACATTCACCAAAATATCTAAAACTAAACATTCTGATTACTTATATTTCTAAGACTATGAAACAATGACACACTTCTCAATAATGACAGTTCACTTCAAACATTTTAGAAAACATACTGGCATTTTTACAATTTGAACATAACATAGAATCTTGTTATATCTCAGAAATGCATGCATATGTGTGTGTGTGTGTGTGTGTGAGTATCAGGAATGTCTACAGCACCATTAATCATAATAGCCACCAACTAACAACCACACAGATATGCATCCTACCAAATGAAACACAATGAAACATCACAATAATGAAGAAGTTAAACTACAAATAAATGTTAAATAGATAATTAACTCCAAAATGTTACTTCAAGTCAAGTAAAGCAAACATGAGAAACTACTTACTGGATCATTGCATTTACATAAAATTTAGAAATCGGAAATCTAATGCTCAACATTGGAAGCCATAATACCAGCAAAGCCTGGAGAGGAGGACTGGAGGAACATTTGCTTAGGGATGTGGAGACATTTCCAGATTCCCAATATATCCCTTAAAATATCTACTTTTTTTATTTGACAGGCAGAGTTAGACAGTGGGAGAGAGAGAGACAGAGAGAAAGGTCTTCCTTTTTCTGTTGGTTCACCCCAGAAATGGCCACTATGGCCAGCGCTGTGCCGATCCAAAGCCAGGAGTCGGATGCTTCCTCCTGGTCTCCCATGTGGGTGCAGGGCCCAAGAACTTGGGCAAAATATCTACTTAATGACAGTTTCTTGAACTCTGTGTTTGTGTTTTTCTGGCTGTATTCTATATGGATAAAATGAAAATGAAATTTTCAAAGGATGTTTGATGCAGTTCAGAACAAAGAAAAATTGGAACAACTGTAAAATGCCCTTCAATATGTTAGTGATGAATAAATTTATGGTGCATAGCTAATTTGGAATAATATCCAGCCATTTAAACACACTGTTACTAAGATAAAACACTGAAGTGGAAAATATGAGGAGTTACAAAATATTTATGTGTGATTCTTCACTTGACCCAAAAAAGTTTAAAATCAGGACTCTTCTTAAAATCAGATTTTCATACACAAAGGTGTCTTTCTTTGCCAGCTCCAGTAGCCTCCTCAGAGATTCCTGAGCTACCTGAATCAGCTCAGTAATAGATTTTTCCCTTGCTTCCAGTAAACAGTTATATGAGTAATGACCTTTCTAGCCAGAAACGTTCCCCTCTTAACCTGGGAAAATAGTCTGTTGCAAAATAAATAAAATATTCCTTAACATTCTTGTGAGTCGAGACAATTTTAAGAAATTTTATTTATCTGCATTCACAATGCCAAACCAAGCACACATTACAAACTTAAGCAAGGGCCCGACCTCGGTTTAGACCCTAACCGTTTACTCTCATTTACACAAAGAAAATGTCTAGTCACTGACTCAGCAGCTCTGTTTCCTGCTCAAGTCTTCTTCCACTTCATTGGGTGCCATAAAGATTTCTCTCATGTAATATTAACAGAAAAAACAAATTTCAGAAAAAATTGATTATCCTTAGATGACATAAAATCATACAAAGGGATATATGGATGAGCTTCCCTATATGAGAACACCAGCATGCAGGGAATCCCTCCAGGCTCAGGTTCAGGAGAACGGGAATCACTGTGTGGAGACAGGGCAGGCAGAGGCAGAGGCTGGGCTGTTTATCCCACTGAACCCCTTCCTGTCGCTAGCTGCAAGACCCAGAAGCAGCAGTGTCCCCCCACCACTGAAGAGGACAGTCTCTGCTCCCCATTCTGGTGGCAACTCTTTTCCCAGCCACACCACAGGGAACCTCCGGGACAGAAAGGCCAAGCTTGAATCCAGAGGCATTCAGAAACATGTCACATTTGTAAGAGCAGAGAATAAAAATGTTCCCACATCAACTTCCCATCCTTGTGTGAACACAGCCACTTCACTCTTATAACCACTTCATACCTATTATGATCGTGTTGAAGGAAGCACAAGTGGGCCCCTGGACGCTCCCCGTGAAACGTCAAGTCTATAAAAATGCAGAGTTTAAACAGATGGAGATGATGTTCATGTTGTCTTAAAGGAAAACCATGGAAGGCAGAGGAGAGAAGACTTAAAAGTAGCCTATGTATCATTTGTGAGGGACTGTAGAGGGAAAGAGGAAAGGAGACAACTAGTAAATAAAAAAGTGTCCGCAACACGTGACCTTAGAGTTCCTAGTACCAGGTTCACGGCTGAGTCTGTCTAAACAGAAGGAAGGCAGGCAGAGAAAATGCACCAGTGAGGGTAGATGTTGCATGTATTTTTAAGAATGCACATTTCTTTTTTTTTTTTTTTTTTTTACAGACAGAGTGGACAGTGGACAGTGAGAGAGAGACAGAGAGACAGAGAGAAAGGTCTTCCTTTGCCGTTGGTTCACCCTCCAATGGCCGCCGCGGCCGGCGCGATACGGCCGGCGCACCACGCTGATCCGAAGGCAGGAGCCAGGTGCTTCTCCTGGTCTCCCATGGGGTGCAGGGCCCAAGCACTTGGGCCATCCTCCACTGCACTCCCGGGCCACAGCAGAGAACTGGCCTGGAAGAGGGGCAACTGGGACAGAATCCGGCGCCCCGACCGGGACTAGAACCCAGTGTGCCGGTGCTACAAGGCGGAGGATTAGCCTAGTGAGCCGCGGCGCCAGCCAAGAATGCACATTTCTATTTGTAACGTCACACAGACACAGAGTCAGACCTAAATGATAAGCAAGGATGTAGAAAGAGAAAACAGAATGGGGCCAGTGTTGAGGCACAGTGGATTAAGCCACTGCTTGCCATGCTGGCATCTCCTATCATCATGCCCGATTCAAGTCCTGGCTGCTCAGATTCTCATCTAACTACCTGTTAATGTGCTAGCGAAGGCATCAGAGGATAGCCAAGCCCAAGTACTTGTGCCTCTGCCACCCATGTGGGAGACCCAGATGGAGTTCTGGACACCTGGCTTTGGCCTAAACCAACTCTGACTGTTGAAGTCATTTCAGCAGTGAACCAGCAGATGGAAGATCTCTCCTTCCCTCCCTTCCTCCCTCCCTCCCTCTTCCTCTTCCTCTCCCTGTCCCTGTCCCTGTCCCTGTCCCTCTCCCTCTCCCTGTCTCTCATTCTCACTCTTCCTGTGTCACTCTGCCTCACTAGGCTAATCCTCCACCTTGCGGCGCTGGCACACCGGGTTCTAGTCCCGGTCGGGGTGCCGGATTCTGTCCCGGTTGCCCCTCTTCCAGGCCAGCCCTCTGCTGTGGCCAGGGAGTGCAGTGGAGAATGGCCCAAGTGCTTGGGCCTTGCCCCCCATGGGAGACCAGGAGAAGCACCTGGCTCCTGCCATCAGATCAGCGCGGTGCACTGGTGGCCACCGCGCACCAGCCGCAGCGGCCATTGGGGGATGAACCAACGGCAAAAGAAGACCTTTCTCTCTGTCTGTCTCTCTCACTGTCCACTCTGCCTGTCAAAAAAAAAAAAAAAAAAAAAAAAAAAAAAAAAAAGAAATAAATCTTAAAAAAAAAAAAACAGGGAAGAAATGAATAAGAACAGAAATTAATGCAAGATAGGAGAAAATTATGTTATTTTGTTTTCCCACTCCCATGAATGCTATGTCACATGTGAAGAACCAATCTTCAAGAAAGCTGTGCCTGTCGATGTCCTGGGTAAGGATCAAGCAGGAACTTGGGTGCTGTGCTTTGATGACGGGCATGCATCAGATCTGGACCAGTGTTTCTTCATCACTCTGAGTCCTAGGGTTGCAGTGAGCCTGGGCTCCCCAGGGCAGTTTGCCAGAGTACCCCTGTCTGTGTGGCCTCTCAGGGAATGCAAGTGTGGTGAGTTAAGACTAAAGGGGTTCTTTCTCACCAACAATTTTTCTTATGTTTCAAATCGATCTCAACATGAAGACTTAGTCTCACTATTGCCTCCTAGCCCCGGGCATTCCATGAGCATGGGCCGAGCTGCCCGTGAGCCTCAGCTCTCCGCGGGTGCTAGTCATTCAGCAGAGAGAAGCAGGCTCTTCCTTTAGGAGCTGCCTGGATCTGTCCTGGGATGCAGAGAGAGCAGGGCCAGAAACCTAAATGCTAATCGGTCCTCTAAAGAATTCCATTCCATTTTTTTCTCCTGTGATTCAAAAACAAAGTTGATAAAAAACATTTAAAACCTTTTTTTTAAAGTCTAAGGTGCTGATTATATAAAATTGAAGAAACAAAGGTACGTGTAAGAAAATAAGCATAAACTGGAACCCTGACACCCAGAGATACCCACTATTGGGGCATTAACATTTTTCTTTTCATTCGCTTACCTATTTCACCTATCCTTATGTGTCTGGAAAACTACTTCTAGTTATTTAATAGGAAAGCTAAGAAGACTGCATGAAGAGCAGAGCCTTCCTTTCTTCCTCTCTGCTTCTCTGTCCCGCGTACCTGTGAGAGCTTGACTAACCTTCTTCGGATACCTTGACTCTGTTTCACAACCCAAATGGTACCATCACTCAAACCAGAAATTTCTAAGGCATCAGCGACTCCTCGCTGACACACAGCCCCAGCTCTCCTAACAGCTGAATTGCTCTCAGTTGGTCTCTAGCCCTCCCCTCAATGGCTCTCAAGCTTCTCTGGATTGAACACAAGCTTCCTAACCCTGGCTTCCTTCTCAGGCCTCCTCTCCTGTTTCCTCTGTATGGCGTCTTTGTAAACCCACGTTTATTCCATGCTCATTGCCGTTAGAGCTGCTCAAACTATCATTTAGAAATCCTCAACAGTGTGCTCTCTTCCAGGCTTGTTTTCATCCCTTTGTTGCTTGAGAAACATGCGAATGCAGCTGCTCTCAAAGTGAGATCCCAAGACCAGCAAGGGCATGCCCTAGTCGCAGATTTCCAGCTCTCAGACAGGACTTCTGATGGGAGGACCTCAAATGTGTGTTTTTAAAAAACCTTGCCTGTGTTTGTGATGCAAATTAAAGTTTCTGCTAAAAGCACACCCTGTTCAAATGTATATTTTATTGGCTCTTAGGGCAGTGCAATTTAAAAATCTATAAAGAACTGCTAAGAGTTTTCATTGGTGCAAATGAGGACACTAAGGCTCAAAAAACATACATGGCAGGGACAGGATAAGCAACTAATTAGCAGAAATGCAGAATCAGCAGCTGCATCCGTGATTCTGGGGTTTCCACCATTCAGTGCTGCTTATACACATGGTTTACCTACAGTCAGAGGGAATTCTTCTAAACTCCTAACAGAGATCCTTGGTCATGAGACAACTCACTTCTGCAGACTTTGTGTCCAGAGAATGGAAGTGTCAATCAATCTCAGGAAGTTATTAAAAATGACTATTACTTTATTTTTCTTTCTTGAAATGTCATTATCTTATTCATGGGTTTTTTATTTATTTTTTTAACAGGCAGAGTGGACAGTGAGAGAAAGAGACAGAGAGAAAGGTCTTCCTTTTACCGTTGGTTCACCCTACAATGGCCACCGTGGCTAGTGCACTGAGGCCAGCGCATCGCGCTGATCCAAAGCCAGGAGCCAGGTGCTTCTCCTGGTCTCCCATGGGGTGCAGGGCCCAAGCACTTAGGCCATCCTCCACTGCACTCCCTGGCCACAGCAGAGAGCTGGCCTGGAAGAGGGGCAACCGGGACAGAATCTGGAGCCCGACCGGGACTAGAACCCGGTGTGCTGGCGCTGCAAGGCAGAGGATTAGCCTATTGAGCCGCGGCACTGGCCTCATGTTTTGATAATCTCTTTTGTTTTTATGTCAACCAATGAAATGTTCAGCATAAGCCCCCTTAGGACAAAATGATAACATTTATTTGTTGATAATAACAGCAATATTACAAAAAGAAATATTACTATGAAAAATACTGATTCACCAGAAAATTATATAATACATTATTTCTAATATGTGCCAGTGACTTTTATATGCTGCTTGGTGTTGGGTATCAAGAGTGGTCCAACCATGTTTCAGAGAAGTTTAAGAGCTATATTATAATTTCACTATAATCTGGTAATTTTATATTCTGGAACTGTTCCAAGGAAAATACTAAAAAAAATTTGGGCAGATTTTTCTAGAATAGCAGCAAATAGTTGTGATAACTGTTAAAAACAAAAACTATGGCACATTTGTTCTAGAGAATGTTATCCAGCTGTTACAACTGAAAGAGATTCATTTTTTTATTGATGGAGAATGGGACTGCAAATGGGAGAGGGAGAAGAAGTGTGGTGGGAGTAGGAGTGGGAGAATCACTATGTACTTATGAAATTCGTGTTCATTAAATAAAAGGTTTCTTTAGGAAAAAAAGAAAGATATTCATTAATATATTTTGAAGGGGAAACTCTCCAATACATGCACTATTACATAAAAAAATCAATATATAGTATGCTTAAAATGAGTAACTTCTTAGTTTAAGTAGCCACCGACATTTTTATGTCTATGATATATATGACGTAGCAAATGACCTATGCTTTCTGGAATATTCCTTGTCCTATTCTTTTTCCTCTACTGTTTGATCACCAAGGTTTAATCTCCATATAATGAAATGTGTAATCTGAAATGCAAAGCTCAATGACATTCTGTAAATGTCCCCACCTGTGTAACTACCACCTGGATCAAGATAAGGGACATTTCCATCATCCCTGA
The DNA here is from genome assembly GCF_051225735.1 of Oryctolagus cuniculus. Taxonomy (NCBI): domain Eukaryota; kingdom Metazoa; phylum Chordata; class Mammalia; order Lagomorpha; family Leporidae; genus Oryctolagus; species Oryctolagus cuniculus. Next base: position 171,237,020 of record NC_142870.1, on the reverse strand, counting down.
ATGTTCTTTTCTATCTATGTCCAGTTAAGTCTCTCCATGCTGAAAGAGTGATCCCTTTTCTGGCTTCTCTCCCCATAGAGTAATTTTGCCTAATTCTGAATTTTATGCAGATGGAATCATACAGCATGTACTCGTTTGTATCTAGCTTGTTTTACCCAACATAATGCATTTGAGATTCATCAGTGTTGTTGTGTGTGTTTTTAGCACTGAGTTGTATCCCATTGGGTGAATATAATACCATTTGTTTGGCTGTGTCCTATTGATAGACATTTGGCTGTTTCCAATTTTCATTAAAATGCCATTCATTTTTGTTAATAAGCTCTCCTGTCCGCTTTACTCTTTCTCCTTCTCATCAGTATCTTGTGTATTGGGTCCTCTCAAGACTTCACCCAGGCCCAGGTGCCTTTCTGAAACACAGGCAATCCCACTGCTGCCTTTCTCCATGTATCTCCACTGTGACTTTTAAAATGACATAGAGCAGCACGTGACTCAGAGATAATAATTCCACACATCACAAGTCATTTTGGTTACTAAGTTACTTGCCTCCAGGGACAGAAGCCTCCAAGCTAGATGGGAAACTGAGCAAAGCAAAAATAGTGTCCTCCTAAGAGTCAAAGGGAGCACATAAACAAGTCTAGTATCTGCTAACACTAACCGATAGAATAAATAAAGGGGAGAGTGATCCAACATGGGAAGTGAGATACTCAGCAGACTCATAGAATGGCGGATGTCCTAAATAGCACTCTGGCCTCAGAATCAGCCCTAAAGGCACTCGGATCTGGCTGAAAAGCCCATGAGAGTATTCCAGGCATGGAAAGCCAAGACACTCTGGCAAAAAGATCTCTGTGAGTGAGATCCCAGTGGAAAGAACAGGTCTTCAAAGAGGGAGGTGCCTTTCTCTGAAGGGAGGAGAGAACCTCCACTTTGACTATGACCATGTCTAAACAAGATAAGAGTCGGAGAACTCAAGGGGCTTCCATAGCCTTGGAAACTCATGACTGGTGCATAGGGAGATTACTGATGCCATAAACAGGAGTGTCAATTTGTAAAGTCAACAACAGGAGTCACTGTGCACTTACTCCTCATGTAGGATCTCTGTCCTTAATGTGCTGTACATTGAGGCTTAATGCTATAACGAGTACTCAAACAGTATATTTCACTTTGTGTTTCTATGGGGGTGCAAACGATTGAAATCTTTACTTAATGTACACTAAACTGATCTTCTGTAAAAAAAAAAAAAAAAAAAAAAAGAAATTGTCAATTCCCAACTTGACTCTCACTGGGATTAAACATGACAATAGGTCTGATCTGATTTCATCATCATTTAAAAAAATCATCTATTATTTTTCACTTTATGTTTCTGTGTGGGAGCAAACTGTTGAAATCCTTACTTAAGGTATACTAAGCTGATCTCCTGTATATTAAGATAATCGAAAATGAATCTTGATGTGAATGGAAGGGGAGAGGGAGTGGGAAAGGGGAGGGTTGTGGGTGGGAGGGACGGTATGGGGGGGGAAGCCATTGTAACACATGAGTTGTACACTTTGGAAATTTATATTCATTAAATAAAAGATAAAAAAAAATAAAGAAAGAAAGTATATCAACAACAACAACAACAAAAATATAGTGTCCTCTATTTGCCTGCGTTTTTCACAGCCTCTGGCATTGTGACATACGCAATATTTGTTAAATGTTTAGCATTCTAACGCTGTATAGCCTTCACAGAGCTCAACAGTGTGATAATATTTACAAATTTCATTAACTGAGTGCTTGCCATGAGCCAAATGCTCACCATTCCCACCATCATTCTACCTCTGATAGCCCTTTTACTACATAACAGCCAGTTATTAATTTGCTTGTTTCCTCATGAAAACACAAGCTCCATGAGGTCAAGGGACTGCTCCTCTTTTGTTGGGCATTGCACTCTTAGGCCTAGAAGAATGCCTATCATTCAGCATATTGCCAAGAAAATTCCCTGACTCTGTAAATTCATGAATATATGGCTGTCAGTTAACCTAACAAGTCTCCCCACTCTGAGATGGACCTTCCTTTCATCTCCCCAGCAATCCACCTGTTTGCTTGAATTTGGGCAGTAGCAGAGGACCCACCTCTCACCACAAGTGTTTCTGGTGCTTGGTAGTTGTAATTTTTGGGAAGGTCTTCCTTTTCCTGAGCTGACAGCTCTCTCCCTGTGCAAAATTACAGTACATCTGAGTTGAACGGGACCTCAGGTGAAAATCCCAGTGCCTGAGTATCCAGCAGTTCCTGCTTGCCTGAGACGTCATGCGGGAGGCAGCATTTAATTCAGATGAGAAGTGACACCCACATTCTGATGCCTCAGCTGCCAGCGAAAGGCCGGTGACAGCTTCCATTACACAGAAGGGTGAGCCAGGTGTCCTAGAAAAACTCCAGCTTCTCAAATCCCATCTACCTAATGAGATTCTCTCTGCAGAGTAAGCTCCAGCCCTTCTTCCGTGTCAAGCTCCACATCCTGCTTTAAAACGCGTGCTGTTCCAGTGTGGCAATTCTGCCAAGAGGGAGTGAAGCTGGGCATCAGAGGACAGCAGGACCGAGGTGACACGAAGGACGAAGGGGAGCGGGAAGAGCTGGCTGAGGCTTTGTTTTAAAGCGTTGATTCATGGGGAGTGTTTACTTGACCTCTAAGTTCATGGCTTTCATTCACGGCTTTCAGATTTGGAAGAAAAAAATCTCTATCCCTTTTGTCTTCTGTAGTGCGCTCTGATGTTTGACTTTAGGAAATCTTGAAATGAAGGTGCTATTATTAATGCTAGTGATCCTGGCTTTCTGTCTCTTCATAGTTTTGAGAATTTTATGCCAGGAGTTGGATAACTACCTCCCCTAGGTATTTAAGAAATATCTAAGGTATACAGATGGTGACGAGAAGTGAACTGTGTGTGTGTGTGTGTGACAGAGAGAAAGAGAGAGGGAGAGAGAAAGAGTAGGAAAGAGAGAGAGAGACAGACAGAGAGAGACAGAGAGACAGAGAAAGAAAGGGAGGTCGAGAGAAAGAGCTGGAACAAACACTGATCAAGTACAATTTAGAATAAAAATAAGCTTTGGTTACAATTTCAAAGCAGAAGTGATACTCCCATGCATACATATTTCATAGAAGAGAAATGCAATTCATCAGTTTTGTAATGTGTTTAATCCAAATAATATAAGATTTTTAAATTGAGAAAAATGTCAGAAAATGTGGGCTTTTATATAAACGCCTTCCATATGCAAAAAGTTTGCAGTGTGAACTTAGCAAACACCAAGAGGAACTCCATTTCCCACCAGGTCACTTCCAATGAACAAATATTTCTCTAGTGGTGTGCAAGACCCAATGGGGGGGTGGTGAGCATGTCAGACAGAAATCAAACAGCAATATGACTTCAATGAACTTACAGTGCATTGGAAGAGAAATGGTGTTTGTGCAGGTCACTGTGAGATGTAGTCCTCAGTGATAAATGAATGCTGGTCACCACAAAGCAGAAGGCTGGGACATCCCAAGGAGAGGTCATACGTTACCACTAAGTGCTGGTTGCTGACTCATAATGTGAATCTACAGAATCGATTCCATGTGATTAATTTAAGAAAAGGAGAGGGCCCTGAAGACATGGGAGTCCCCCGAGTGGAGAACTCATCTTTATCGTCTTGGGTTTTAGGTGCTTCGGGATGGTGTTTGAGGGCAGAGAGTGGAAAGGGGATTTCAGAGGGAAAAGGTGCTACACGGACAGGGGCATCAATTGTCCGGATGTTGGATCCAAGTCTTCCAGAGGCACTGCCAGATTTGTTCAAGAGGGTCAGGAAAAGACTTCCATTAGGAAGGACCATAAAAGGATGTTCACAGAGGAATTTCTGATTCCTCTTTCCACACCTGCACCTGTGAGAGGGTCTCTTGGAGCAGGTGGATTTGAGATGACACTGGCTGTGAGAAGAGGGGGTGAACACAGCAACTGTGAGGCAAATGGGATCAGAATGTCTCGCCTCTACCCCAATCCCAGCCTTATCCTCCTGCATCCATGCTGAGGTCACACAAGGGTGAAAATGAGAGCCATTAGACAAAAGTAGACTCTAGGTTTCAAAGCCTTCAATGCATTTGCACCAGTTGTGAACAAAAACTCCCTACTCTCATCCTTTTCCTGAAGTGCTTCCAATGATGAGTGAAAGACTGTCTGAAAATACAAGTGAACTCTACTACAGAATTCAGTGTTGGTTCAAATTAAATCACCACTTTACTCCATGAATAGGGATTTCTAATCTTACCGTGGCCACGTGTTGGACCAGTGCCCCTTTCGAAGACCCTAAAGTAGTAGAAGTAGACAAAATTTATGGGAAATGAGTCAGAGATCATTGAATAAGGAAGAAAAAGAATAGAATATAGAAGTGAGAGGAATGTCAAATGCTCTGCTCTGAGTAGGATCAATTCCATATTCCCATTTTTGGAAAATGAAGCTCTTCAAATCATAAAGCAGATATAACAAGACAAAATGCAATGTCCTCTCTTTACACTTGTATCAGTATCAAATATCAAGTTCATCTCCTGACACTTCTGCATAGCAAGTCATTAATGAGGTGATATCACACACCTACATATGATATAATAATGGATTATTATTTTTAATTCATGTCGTGTCATCTTGGCATATTATCTTCCATTTTTATTCATGGAGAAGGATTTAACATTCATCCATATTTGGAATTCAAATGCCTTTTATTATTAGAAATGTATTATTGTAAGGAAATATACCTATTTTGTTATGGTTAGTAAGAGGAGGAAGATATATGGAAAGTGTACTATATGAGAACAAAATGTGCAATCTATAAATCCTCCTTATGCCTCACTTATGCCATCTGAACTCCTTTTGACATCTCTGTGTCTCTAGAGCTTCATACTTAGCATGGGAGTTACTGTGGCATAGATGAAAAAGAAAATCAATGGAAAATTAGTTCATGGTCACATACTGAATTCTCAAGGTTATGTACTTCCAATCTTTTGTATTCACTTACTATGCTCTTTAAACTATGCATAAAATTAAAAAGGAGGCAAATATCCTGTAATTTCATATCTTAATCTATCTTTTTTCCAATGAAAGCATTCTGGAGACAAATATGAAAATTCAAATGGTATAGATAAAACATCAAGTGTTCTTCCTCATATTACAAGTCCCTGATCCAAAATAAACAAGAGAGTAGAATCCATAATTCCTTTAAGACAGGTTTTTGTGCATGTATCAGTGCATACTTTGTTATGAAAATAATACAGTTGCTTGTATTTACACAGCAGATCATAGTATTAAGTGTGTGCTGATCCTTGTTTATTGTAGTCTATATAATAGAGCTCTCTCCATAACAGCATATACAGATCTTCTCCCTATATACTAAAGTTTATAAAATAGACCATTGTAATATTCGTTTAGATTCTTATTTTCATTACTTCTAATCTTTTATTTGAAAGGAAGGGGGAGAGATGGAGAGAAGGAGAGAAGGAGAGAAGGGGAGAGAGAGAGAGAGAGAGAGGGAGAGAGAGAGAGAGAGAGAGAAACTCCTCCATTGGTTCACCTCCTCGATTTCCTCAATGATGGGACTGGGCTGGGTTGAAGCTGGGATGTGGGCACTCAATCCAGGTTTCCCACATAGGATGACAGGAAATCAATTACTGTCGCCATCACTGATGCTTCCCTGGGTCTGCATTGGCAGGAAGGTGAAATTAGAAGTTGGAGTCAGGAATTTAACTCATGCATTTTGTCATCAAAACTGCCAGTCACAGCTGTTCCTCTACCAAAAGGGAGCATTTTATATGTGTTATTTGGTGTTCATCCTTTAGTAAATATAGACATGTTCACTCTAGGGAGCTGGTATGGATCTCAAATGAACGAATCTACCATATTTGCTACCATTAGGTTAAACATCCACTGCCTTGATTATTTAAATATATTTTATTATCTACTAAGGAATAAACTGCTCATTTTCCTTGTCCATTGTTGTCATAAACAGTTCCAGTGTACATGGAACTCAAGTTACTTGGGTATTTATGGACATGGATTTTCTTATATTCTTTAGAAAAGATGTAAAAATGTACAAATCTTTCAAGCATTAATATTATATTTTACACTTTTGCTAGTTGAAAACAGAGGAATAAGTTGATCAATTTAGGACCTTCATGTACAATGCATTTAATTAGGACAGAATTCTTGCATGTCTACATTTATTTCTTCACTCTTGTATTTATTAGTTATAACTAATTTAAAATGCTTTTTCATTTAACTATTTTATTTTTTGTATTTTTATAGAGTCTTAAGAAAATATATGTTCCTTACTTATTCTCTAGTTTCTCATTTGTGTTTTTATTGGTTGTAATGTGATTAACATGAGTTCAAAGTTTTTATGTGATTGTATTTATTATATGAATAAACTTTATGAACTCTGAACCTACATACATTGTTTTGTCTACTGTGAATGTGATATGTAAATTTAGTCATGTTTGATTTTAGTATCATTGTGGCTTATTTTTAAGTTAAAACTTTATCTAACTGGAAATTATTTTGGTATAAGAAGCAAGGTAGAATTTTTTTTATTTATTTTTTATTTAGTAAATATAAATTTTCAAAGTACAGTTAATGGATTACAATGGCTCCCCCCCATAATTTCCCTCCCACTCACACCCCTCCCATATCCCGCTCCCTCTCCCATTCCATTCACATCAAGATTCATTTTCAATTATCTTTATATACAGAAGATCAATTCAGTATATATTAAGTAAAGATTTCATCAGTTTGCACCCACACAGAACATAAAGTGTAAAATACTGTTTCAGTACTAGTTATAGTATTACTTCACATTGGACAACATGCTAAGGACAGATCCCACATGAGGAGTAAGTACACAGTGACTCCTGTTGTTGACTTAACAATTTGACATTCTTGTTTATGGCGTCAGTAATCTCCCTAGGCTCTAGTCATGAGTTGCCAAGGCTATGGAAGCCTTTTGAGTTCGGCAAGGTAGAAATTTAACTTATAAAATACCATTGTTGTGACATGGTGGGTAAAACTGCTGCCTGCAAGGCAGGCATCCTATAGGAGCAAGGTTTTCTGTCCTACCTGCTCCACTTCCAATCCACTTCCCTGATTATAGCCTGGGAAAAGCAGCCAAAGATGCCTCAGGATTTTGGATCCCTCCCACCCATTTGGGAGACCCAGATGAGGTTCCTTGCTCCAGGCTTCAACCTGGTCCAGCCCTGGCTGTTGTGGCCAGCTGAGGAGTGAACCAGTGGATAGAAGATTCAGTCTCGCTCTGTCTCCCCAACCACCACCCTCAACTTGGTCTTTCAAAAAATATATATATTTTTAAAAATACTAGTACAATTTAAAATTTTTAGGTAGGGATCTCGAGATGGCTGAATAGGGAAAAGATGTGGTGATTTTGACCAGGAGAAGATAACAGAAGGAAAGCAAAGGAAGTATATTCCCAGGAGAGTGTTGGAGAGACATTTGCAGTGGAAATTCTAGAGAAAGAAGAGGGATGCTGTGGAGCAGTGGGGAACGTGCAGACCTGGAGCAGTGATCCGGAGCCACACACAACTCCCACACCGGGTGCGGGAGGAGACAGCAGCTTCTGAGGGCAAGGTGGAGCACATGCGGCAGCCATGCCACTGCTGACTGCTTGAGTGAGAACCTTGTGGACTACACTGATTTGGAGTCCAAGCTTGATTCCTACTTAGGGGCAGGGCACCCAACTAATCCAGTGAAATAAAAGAACGTTTCTTTCTCCCCAGCCCCCTAAAAGGGTTCCCTGCAACCAGCAAGAGAAAGCACCATCTTAACACCAGTAGAGACTGTGGCCGCTCTTGTGTGCACACAACCAGTGGATTTTACCAGAGGGAAAAAGCACGTTTCCCACTGACTTTGAGCCTGGCTGGCAGGGTCGGCATAGGCTGGGCACCCACTTAAGAGTACGAGGTGCTCCTATGCCCTCAAGCTCTCATGACTTGGGGCTCAAAATTTCAAGGTGCAGCACCCGCAGGCAGCTGGCTCTGGGAACATCTCTGTCTTCCCATGGACACGGCAGGCTCATGGAACAGAGAGTGGATCCTCTGCACCCCAAAACTGTGGGAGCCCTACTTGCTATGACTGTGGGAATGCTGTGACTAGAGTGTGGGCACAAACCTGGATGTCTGGGCAATCACTGTGTCTGGTGTCAGATGCTCAGGCCCCCTGACTGCCTGGGATGGGTCATTACTGAGGGTCCTGTGCTCACGCTGAGGACTGCACTGACCGTTTGTACAGTTTATGCACTTGCATGGGTGGAGGTTGTGCCCACTGTGGGCTAACTATGATCATTCATCACCTTGGAAGAGAGTGAGGTTATGATTACACCAACAGGCATGATAATACTCTCCCCCCTACTGGTAATAAAAGGGATCTACAACACCCAACTTGGGTGTCACCCTGGAATCTCACCCCACACTTGAGCACTGACCAGAGCTCTCTTGTCCCCACCTAGCACATGCCTCTGGCTATCCAGTGAAGGAGCAGACATCCCACCCAGCCACAAAGGCATAGTACAAAGATGTAACTCATCAAAGGAGAAAACCAATGAGTGTTTCCACAAATACCAAAAAATAAAACACAGTAATACAAGAAATAAGAACAAGGAAGACAGCATGACTCTCCAAAAGAAACACAACAATACTTCAATATTAGAATGAAAGGGTGAATATATTGATGAAATGCCTGAAAATGAGTTCTGAAGAATGATCATAAAATTACTCAGAAACACAGAGAAACAAATTCATGTGATAAAGAAATCCATACACTACATGGATGAAAAATTTTGATAGAGATTGAGACATTGAAGAGAAATCATACTGAAATATTAGACATGAAGATTCAATCTATCTAATGTGAAGTACAAAGGAAAGCCTACACAACAGACTTGGTGAGGTAGAGGAAAGAACAACTGAGCTGCAAGCAAAATTCTTGGAAATATCTCACTCAGACCAAAAAAAAAGAAGGAAAAAAATTAGAAAAACTGGAAATAGTGTTCAAGATGTATGGGATAGTATCAAATTTCTGAAAATATGTCTATTAGGAGTTTCTGAAGACATGAAAGAATCAATTAGAAGGCGTATGCAGTGAAATAATAGCAGAAAACGTCCCTAATTTGGAGAAAGAAAGCTTCCTCTGGGTCTCCACATGGGTAGCAGGAGCCCAAACACTCAGGCCATCTTCACTGCTTCTCCCTGGCCATCGGCAGTGAGCTTGTTCCGAAGTGCTCAGCTGGGACGTGAACTAGAACCCATACAGGATGCTGGCTTCACAGGCAGCAGTCTTACCAGTTATGCCACAACACTGGCCCCTCCTTACGGTTCCTCAAAATTACACTTACTTTTTTTTTAATCATTTATTTATTTGAAATGCAGTTAGAGAGGGAGAGACAAAGAGCATTATTCCATCTGCTGATTCATTTCCCAAATGGCTACAATTTCTGGGATTGGGCCAGGCAGAAGCCAGGAGCTAGGAACTCCATCCAGGTCTCCCACATAGCTAAAAGAGACCCTACCACTTGCAGGGAGAAGCTGAACCTGTTCCTCCACAATGCCAATGCCAAGTTCAGTTTGCTTTATTGTATGTTCAGTTCTGTAACACGTCTACAGAGCTCCTATTAAGGCATGCAAAAAAGGAATATTTAATCTTCATCTGTTCCCGTCATCCGCGCTTCTTCTAGCTTGCCACATTGCTGTTGTGTTTAGTAGCTCATTCCTAGTATTACTTCCTCTCTTGTTGTGCTCTATGACTTTGCTTTGCCCTTGGTACAAATACCTAAATCAGGCAGAAGCATTTGCTGACTTTCTAGAAAACCCTAAGAAAATAGGCACACCTCTCCTAGCAACTTCTTTCTTATTCACTTCAAGGTTTTGTTTTTGCCATTTTTCTTTTATATTGTCAGAGTTTCTAATATTTACTTCCCGTAACCATTTCTCCAAAGAAATTTAGTCTTTGTTCTGTGCTAAAATGAATTCAGTGTTCACTGTGAGTCCTGGTGCTGTGCCTTCACCTTTCATATCCAGCTTAAATAACTTTTGTTGTCAAGTTCTTCTCATAAGAACATCTCATGTTTCTTTCCAATAGCGTAAACTGCCAAAAGATATGCCTGAGCTATACATAGAACTTCTAAACATAAAAAAATGCTTTCTATCATTAATAATCAAAGGACTGGTTCATAAAACAGTAACTTTTTTTTTGCTATTGTGATGGGGTCTACTACTTCCCAACAATATATCTACCTTCTCCTTCATCAGTATCAATAATTTCTTACTTTCTAGTTAGGCATATTATCATCCAGAAAAAAAATCTGCATTTTCTGATCTAATCTGCAGCATTGAATATTCATGCAGTGCTCTGGACAATGGGATTTACTTGGGAGGTTATTGCGAAATTCCAAGGGTGGGAGAGGTTTCTCCGAGGAAAATGGTAAGTCAGCAGGGATCAGCTTTTTTCCCACCCCTGTGTTTTTTCTCCTTCCAACTTGCAATGCGGAAGTGGTGGCTGAAAACCTAGCAAAGTTTTTGTATCATAATTTATAATGAAATATGAGAGTTACGTGCTAGAATTGTGAAGATGATGATAGTGGGAACTGGGTACACTTAACACATGGTGGCCAATTTCCAAATTTCTTATACTTTAGAGAGAAATAATATTTTACATGGGCATTTCTGTTGTGTGCCACTGAACCTATTTTAATCAAAAGCCCTATGGATAAGATTTCTTAAACGTATCGACAGCAGTGTGGGAAAAGTAAGAAAGCTCTATATGCCTAGTTTGAGTAAACTTCAGTAAGAGATTCTGTAATATACATGAAAAGACTAAGAACAAAATGTTTTTTTTTTTCTAAGAAAGTAGTGCAAATTATTCAGTCTAAAAACAAGTTATTTTTGTAAAATGACCTGGAGTGAACATTTCGAAAACTTTTATATATTATAGACAAACCCCACTTAAAAAATGAGAGTAAAAGAGAGACGGGGAGGGGAGGTGGCAGAGAGAGAGGAAGAGACAGATATCACAGGATAAAATACACATAAGTAGTACTCTAAGGAAAAAAGTTACAAAATCCATAATTGACTACACATAGGTATCACTGCAAATGTTGATGAAGAATTGAACACATTCATTGTAGAGGTCCTAAGGGAGACAGCGACTGGGGGAATTGATCTGATTCCACACCAGAATAGCACTTTTAAATGGATGAATGGCCGTGACAGCAAGGCTCAGAAGCTGTCTCCATCCAGGAACAGCTGTCTCTGGGTTCTTAACCTAGGATATGGGCCAAAGGGGAGGCTTTGATTACTGAAGAATGAACGTTAGGATAACGGCCGTATGAAATCATCAAAAAAATCCAGTTCCGTGAATTACAGTCTCTTGATAATCTTCATGAGAGAAGCAAGTTGTAATCAAAACGTTGAATCCCAAACACAGGGCCACTGTCATCCCACACAGGCAGACATGGGGGACTTGGTACATTGAACTCTAGGAATCGTGCAAGGATGGATGCCGACCTCTCTCATGCCGCCTCATGCCCACTCCTGTCTCCCCTCAGCAGGTGTATGATTTTAACTTGCTTGACTCACTCCCTGGCTGCTAGCACCTGTCTGTCTGCTCAAGAGGAGTGCCACACCACTAGATTGGGGCAAAACCAGATGAACTTTATATCTCACACACAGAGCACAAGCCCACAGAGATATTAGTTTAATATCTTTTTTAAAGATTTATTTATTTATTTGAAAGGCAGAGCCACAAAGAGGCAGAGGTATAGAGAGGTAGGTGTTCCATCTGCTGGTTCACTCCCCAAATGGCCACAACATCCAGAGCTGTGCCAACCAGAATCCAGGAGCCAGGAGCTTCCTCAGGGTCTTCCATGCGGGTGCAGGGGCCCAAGCACCTGGGCCATCCTCCACTGCTTTCCAGGCCACAGCAGAGAGCTGGAATGGAAGAGGAACAACTGGGACTAGAACCCAGAGCCCATATGGGATGCCAGTGCAGCAGGTGGAGGATTAACTAAGTGAGTCATGGTGCTGGCCCGAAAATGCGTATTTTGAAAAGAAAACCAGGCATGGATTCCAAATTCATTCACACCTAAAAAGCTTATCTTTTAACTCCATTTTCCCTCAAAACTTATAAAGTTTCCCTTTACATGTGTGTGTTTATTGTGAGAGATGAGTCAAGTCCTTTTGTTAGCCCTTGTATTCAAAGCCCTCACTCATGTCTTAACTGCTTTGCTTGTGGCAAAATACGGGGGATTCTTGAAAAAATTAACTCAATATGAGGATAACCATTCCCTCGTCACTGGGAGCTCTGGGGAAGTATGATCAAGGGCCTGCAGTTGTGGTGAAGCAGGTAAGCCAAAGACTGCAAGGCCAGCATCCTGTTTGGTGGCAGTTCAAGTCCTGGCTGTTCCAGCCTTTGTTGTTGTGGACATCTGGGGACTGAAAGATGGAAGTGGATGGAGGATCTCTCCCTCTCTGTCTCCTCTCTCTCTGTCTTTCTTCCTGTGTCACTGTCTCTCCCTCTCCCTCTGTAACTCTGAGTTTCAAATAAAGTAATTCTCCAAATAGTTTTGGGACAGATCCATTGTGCTAGGCTGAGGTCCACATAGGTGCTCTCCTAGGATATTGCACTCAAAGATGCATGCCTCCATGTTATTAGAAAGGTCTGGGCTGATCTTTCTAAAATGTGTATGTAAGCTTGATTAAGTTCCTCTGTAATATGCTTCAATGGTCCCCGTGTTTTTTACATCAGCTTCAAGTCACTTCGCTTTGTTTAGGAGACAATTGCATGCCTTTCCAGCCATATTGCTTACCATTTTCTACACCCCAGCTGACTTTATTCATATATGCAATTGTGAGTGTATAAGGACACTCCCCACACTATCTCACTTCCCTCACCACTCCCACCCTCCCTCCTTCTTTTCTTATCTTTTAATTTTCACCATGTCATACTTTCAGTTTTCTTTATAGTCACATGTTTGGACCTCCACTAAATACAGAATTCAACAAGTAGTAAGTAGAAAAACTACTGTTCCTCAAAGGCATAGACAAGGGCTATAAAAAATAATCAAATCTTGGGGCTGGCGTTGTGGCATAGTGGGCTAAGCCTCCACCTGCAGTGCTGTAATCCCATATGAACTGGAAGAAGTTCATGGCTCCTGGGTTTGGATCGGCCCAGCTCCAGACATTATGGCCACTTGGGGAGTAAACCATTGGATGGAAGACCTTTCTCTCTGTTTCTCCCTCAGTCTGTAACTCTGCCTCACAAGCTAATAAAAAAATATTTTAAAAAACCGAATCATATACATTATATTTTTTGGTACTCTGTATGTTAGTTAACAAAAATCAGAGAAAAAATGATATTTGTCTTTTTGGGACTGGGTTATTTCACTAGGCATAATGGTGTCCGACTTGAATCCATTTTGTTGAAAAACACATAATTTCATCTTTTTAAAGGCTGAGTAGTATTCCATCATTTATATATAACATAATTTCTATATCCAATCATCAGTTGATGCACATCTGGGTTGATTCCTTGTCTTAGTTATTGTGAATTGAGCTGCTATAAACATGAGGGGCACTGATAACTTTCAACTGCTGATTTCATTTCCTTTGGGTAAATTCCCAGAGGTGAGATGGCTAATTCATATGACATATCTATTTTCATATATCTGAGCAATCTTCATACTGTCTTCCATAATGCCTGTACTATTCAACATTCACATCAACAATATATTAATGTGCCTTATTCCCAACATCCTCAACAGAGTTTACTGCTTTTTGATTTTTGTACAATAGCCGTTTTAACTGATGTGAGACGAAACCTCATTGTCGCTTTTATTTTCATTTCCCTGATGGCTAGTGATCCTGAACATTTCTTTTTTTTTTCCATATATCTGTTGGTCATTTGAATTTCATCCCTTAAAAAATACCTGTTCATGTACTTGGCCCACTTCTTGACTGGATTGTTTCTTTTGTTGTGGTTGAGTTTCTTGAACTCCTTATATATTTTGGATATTAGTCCTTTGTTATATATACAGTTTGCAAATATTTTCTCCCAATCTGTTGGTTGCCTGTTTACTTTGTTGAGTGTTTGCTTTGCTTTGTAGAAGTTTTTTAGTTGATATAACCCCATTTTCCTATTTTGCCTTTATTGTCTATGCTTAAGGGGACTTATCCAATAAATCTTTGCCTTTGTCAATGTCTTGTAGTGTTTCCCCTATGTTTCCCTCCAATAACTTGATGGTTTCAGGTCTTAGTACCAGATACCTGATCCACTGTGAGTTGATTTGTTTCTAAAGATTTATTTGGTTATTTGAAGGAGGTGGGGGAGATCTTCCATGTGCTGGTTCACTCCTCAACTGGCCACAAGAGCCAGAGCTGGGCCAATCCAAAGCCAGAAGCCAGGAGGTTGTTCCCAGTCTCTCATATGCATGCAGGGTCCCAAGTACTTGAGCCATCTTCTGCTGCTTTCCCAGGTGCATAAGCAGGGAGCTGAATTGGAAGTGGAGACGCTGGGGCTTGAGTTGGCGCCCATATGGGATGTTGGCACTGCAGGTGGCAGCTTTACCCACAATGCCATATTGCTCATACCTTGTGAGTTGATTTTTGCATAGGATGTTAGCTAGGGATCTTGTTTCATACTTCTGCAAGTATAGATCCTATTGTCCCAGCACCATTAATTGAAGAGGCTGTCCTTTCTCAGGGAGGATTTTAGCTTGTTTGTCAAAGATTAGTTGGTTGTAAACGTGTGGATTAATTTCTGGGGTCTATGGCTTATTTCATTGGTCAATGTGTCTATTCCTGTGCCAGTACCAAGCTGTTTTAGCTGTAACTGCTCTGTAATAAGTCTTGAAATCAGGTATTGTGATGCCTCAGATTTATCTTTATTGTTTAGTTTGGTTTTAGCTATTTGGGTCTCTTATGATAACATGAATTTTAGTGTCATTGTTTTGAGATCTGAGAAGACTGCCTTTGGTATTTTAATTGGTATCACACTGAATCATAAATTTCTTTGTGTAGTATGAAAATTTTGATGATATCAATTCTTCCAATACATGAACATGGAATATTTTTCCATTTTTTGTGTTTTGTTCTATTTCTTTCCTTAATGTTTATAATTTTCATTGTAGATCTCTTTCACATCCTTGGTTGTATTTTTCCAGAAATATTTAAATATTTGTGGCTATTGTGAATGGGATTGATCTCACAAGCTCTGTCCCAACCACTGCATTGTTTGCATATACAAAGGCTATTGTTTTTTGAGTGTTGATTTTATGTCCTGAAAATTTGTAGCTAAAGCAAAAAAAAAAAAAAATAAATAAAAAAACCACTGATGGAATCACGACAATACCAGAATTCAATACATACTACTTGCAGTTATAATCAAAATATTCTGGTATTGGCCGGCCGCGGCTCACTAGGCTAATCCTCCGCCTAGCGGCGCCGGCACACCGGGTTCTAGTCCCGGTTGGGGCGCTGGATTCTGTCCCGGTTGCCCCTCTTCCAGGCCAGCTCTCTGCTGTGGCCAGGGAGTGCAGTGGAGGATGGCCCAGGTGCTTGGGCCCTGCACCCCATGGGAGACCAGGAAAAAGCACCTGGCTCCTGGCTCCTGCCATCGGATCAGCGCGGTGCGCCGGCCGCAGTGCGCCGGCCGCGGCGGCCACTGGAGGGTGAACCAACGGCAAAAGGAAGACCTTTCTCTCTGTCTCTCTCTCTCACTGTCCACTCTGCCTGTCAAAAAAAAAATTAAAAAAAAATACTCTGGTATTGGCACAAAAGTAGGCATGCAGACCAATGGAACAGATTAGAAACCCCAAAATTAATCCACACAGCAGCAACCAACTACTCTTTGACAAAGGAGTTAAAATCAACCCCTGGAGAAAGGACAGTTTCCTCAACAAATGATGCTGGGAAAATTGGATTTATGTATGCAGAAGTATGAAACAAGAACAATAATCCTACCTTACACATTACACACAAATCAACCCAAAATGGACCAAAGATCCAAGTATGTGACCTGATACCATTAAATTACTAGAGTAAAACATCAGAGAGACTCTATGAGACACTGACATAGACAGACCTCTTGGAAAAGATCCCCAAAGAACAGGCAAGCAGATCCAAAATTAACAAATTATATCAAGCTGAGGAGCTTTGCACTGCAAAAGAAACACACAGCAAAGTGAAGAGGCAACTGACTAAATGGGAGAGAATATTTGTAACTATGAAACTGAAGAAAGGATTGATATACAGAATCTACAGACCTCAAGAAACTCTACAAAAACAAAAAATACAATTAAGAAATGGTAAAAAGACTTGAACACACATTTTTCTTCCTTCTTTTTAAAAAGATTTATTTATTTATTTATTTGAGAGGTAGAGCTATAGTCAGAGAATGGGAGAGACAGAGAGAAGTCTTTCATCAGCTGATTTCCTCCCCAAATGGCCACAACCTCTGTAGCTGGGCCAACTGAAGCCAGGAGCCAGGAGCTTCTTCTAGGTCTCCCATGAGGGTGCAGGGTCCCAAGCACTTGAGCCAACTTCTACTGCTTCCCCAGGGCATAGCAGAGAGCTGGGTCAGAAGAGGAGCAGCCTGGGTTTGAACTGGTGCCCATATGGGATGCCTGTGCCATAAGCAGTGTCTTTAGCCACTATGCAACAGCACTGGTCCCAGAACAGTATTTTTCAAAAGAGGAAATTCAAATGGCAAACAGACATATGAGAAAATGCTTAGGATCACTAGCTATCAGGGAAATACAAATCAAAAACACAATGAGGCTTCACCTCACTCCTGTTAAAATGGTTTTCATATAGAAATCAACAATAAATTCTGGAGAGCACTTTTGTCTGATTCCAGATCTCAGTGGAATGCTTCCAACTTTTCCCCATTCAATAAGATTGTGTCTGTGGGTTTATGTCAATTGCCTTGATTGTGTTGAGGACTGTCCCTTCTATACACAAATTATTTGTTGTTTTTATCATGAAAAGATGTATTTTTATCAAATGCTTTTTCTGCTTCATTGAGATAATCATATAGATTTGTTCTTAAATTTTAAGGCATTGTATCACATTTATTGATTTGCATATGTTTAATCATTTCTGCATATCAGGGATAAATCCCACTTGGTGTGAGTGAGTGATCATTCTAATATGTTGTTGCATTCAATTAGCCAGTATTTTCTTGAGAAATTTTGCATCTGTGTTCATCAGGATTATTGGCTTATAGTTTGCTTTCTTTGATGTATCTCCTTTTCTGATTTTGGAATTAAGGTAATGCTGGCCTCATAGAAGCAGTTTGGGAGGATTCACTCCTTTTCAATTGTTCTGAATTGTTTGAGAAGAATTGGGTTTATTTCTTACAGAATGCAGCAATGAAACCATTCAGTCCTGGGCTTTTCTTCTTTGAGGAAGGACATTATTACTGATTCAATCTCTGTCTTTGTTATTGGTTTATTTATGTTTTCTATGTCTTTGTGGCTCAGTTTTGGTAGACTTTATGTGTCCAGAAATCCATGTACTCCTAGATTTTCAAAATCATTTAAATATAACTGTTTGGGGCCAGCGCTGTGGCATAGCAAGTAAAGCTGCTGCCTGCAATGTTGGCATTCCATATGGATGCCGGTTCCAGTCCTGGCTGCTCCACTTCTGATTCAGCCCTCTTCTGTGGCCTGGGAAAGCAGTTGAAGATGGCCCAAGTCCTTGGGCCCCTGCACCCACATGGGAGACCTGGAGGAAGCTCCTGACTCCCAGCTGCGGGTGGACATAGCTCTGGCTGTTGGTGGCCATCTGGAGAGTGAATCAGCAGATGGAAGATTTATCTCTGTCTGCTTTGCTAAACTATCTCCATATGTGTTGTACTTTTTTCTTTTTTTAATTTTTAATTTTAAATTTATTTGACAGATATACAGTGAGAGAGAGAGAGAGAGAGAGAGAGAGAGAGACAGAAAGGTCTTCCTTCTGTTGGTTCACCCCCAAAATTGGCCGCTACAGCTGAAGCTACGCTGATCTGAGGCCAGGAGCCAGGTGTCTCTTCCTGGTCTCCCACGTGGGTGCAGGCGCCCAAGTACTTGGGCCATCCTCCACTGCCTTCCTGGGCCACAGCAGAGAGCTGGACTGGAAGAGGAGCAACCTGGACTAAAACCCAGAGCCCATATGGGATACCAGTGCCTCAGGTGGAGGATCAACCTAGGGAGCCACGGCACCAGCCCTATCCCTATATTTTGATGTGCTGTCATCTTCATCTATTTCAGGATATTTTGATTTCCTCTTTGATTTCTTCTGTGACCCACTGTGCATTCAGGAGACTATTGTTCAATTTTTATGTGCTTGCATATTATTTTATAGTTTTTAAGTTGTTAATTTCCAGCTTTAGTTTATCATATTCTGAAAAGATATATGGTATTATTTCAATTTTTTTGGATTTTCTGAGATTTGCTTTATGGCCTGGCATACATAGTCTATCCTAGAGAAATTTCCATGCACTGATCTAAAGAATGTACATTCTGTTATGTTGGATGAAATGTTTTGTAAGTATCAAATGATTCCATTTAGTCCGTAGCTCTGTTGTTCCTTTGTTGAATTTTTCATCTATCTGATTTGTCCATTTATGAAAATTGGGTGTTGAAGTTTTCCATTATTATTGTATTAGAGACTTAAGATGGATTAAATTTGTTTAAATAGGTGTTCCACTGTAAGGTGAACATACATTTATTATAGTCACATCATCCTGTTGAATTGATCCCTTATCACTACTTAATGCCCTTCTTTGTCTCTTTTTACAGTTTTTGTGTTAAAATCTATCTTTTCTGATATCAGGATGGCTATTCCTGGATGCTTTTGCTTTCCATTAGCATGGAATATCTTTTTCTACCCTTTCACTTTTTTGTTGGTGAAGTGTGTTTCTTGTATGCAGCTAATAGGATGGTGTTGTTTCTTAATGCATTCAGCCAGTCTACATCGTTTAATTGGTGAATTTAGGCCATTTACATTTGAGGTTATTATCGATAAGTAATAGTTTGGCCCTGCCTATTTTCCACGAGTATTGATGTTTTGGATTTCCTTTGTACTTTTACTAAGAGACTTTTTGCCTTCACATTCTTTTATGATGCTGACTGCTTCTTAGCCACTGTTCCACAGGCACCCCCACTAGCAAAGAAGAGTGTCTGCACTTGTCAAGCAGTATTTGTCTGCTGCGCTACTATATTTCCTATGTGTTGATTAATTTCAATCACATAACTATTCTGTGGGCTGGGTATTGTTGGTTTCATTTTAATTTATGAGCTTTCTTTCTAGCAGTTCAGTTTTAAATGTCAGACCTATTCCCTACAACCCAGTCAAGTCAAGATGCTTGTTATAATCAAAGCAGCAGATGCCTTATAATATTTCCAAAGTGATTTCTTTGCTCATCCCAAGTCTAACTTACACCTCAAATGCCCTATTCTGTCATCTCTAACTTTCCCAACTTATCTTAGCTTCACCCCTCAACAAAGCCTCTCCTGACTCCTAATCTCCAAACGTGGCATCTCTCTGATGTACTGGATGCCCCTCTCTGTGTGTCTACTGTGTCTTGGAACTTAGTGATTCATGGCTATTGACAAGTTTGCATACACCTCTGATAACAAAGTCCTCAGAAGAGTTGTGAGCCCCACTTAGAATTTGATCTTGCATAAAAAAATATTCAGACATGCTGTGATGACATGAATGGAATTCCACTTTCCCACGACAAACTATTGAAGGCTTACCAGCACTTATTCTCTGGCTTGACTTATGTATTTTACTACATTTAATGATAAAGAAGGGGTAGGTTCCCAGAAGTACAGTTTTCTGAGAGAGCATATTACATTGTGTGAACTATTGAAATTAGCAGTTTTTAAGTTTATAATGTTCATTTATGTTACTTAAAAGGTAAAATGATTGTAGACTATGTTACTTGATATTGCTAAAAGAGTGAAGTTATTTTTCCAGCTTGTGCAACATAATGAGTTTGGAAGCTTGGAAGGTATTATGTTTCTCTTTCTCAGAAGTGCATTTTGGACAGTATTTCATAGAATCTGATAGAGGGTCAAATATTCAAGGGATTAACACATGTTTTGGAGTTGTGACTGACAGGTCGGTTTTACAGCTTTCACTATATTTTTAGGGATCAAAAGGTTTTTGGGTTGTTAAGAAAAAAAATAATGCTCCATGCAAAGCCCATTTTTGACCCAAAGAGCACAATTTGCTTGAATCATTTGGGGCCTATTTTTGTAATCCAGCCACATGTCAAAGCACTAGGTGAAATTTTATAGCATTGCACATAACACTTTCTTTCTTTTTAATTTTTAATTGTAAATTACTGTAAAGAAATTACATAGCAAGTAGGGCCAATAAGAAAGATTAATCCCACTATATTAAATGTTTAGTTGTCAAGAAAGTGTACTCCAGACCTTGAGGCAGACACAACAGCCAGCACTGGTGTGTTCCCACTGCCAACCCTCTACACAGCACACTGGAATGGTAACAAATGCCACAAGAATATGGCCACCAGACACACAAATGCACATTTTTCCATATCTCACACACTTCTTCCTTTCACAAATCCTCCCTTTCTGCTTTTATTTTCCTTCTCCTCCTTCCAATTCTTAATCTAATTTTCTAGCAATAATTGTGCCTCAGATAAACCTTATTGGCCATGATACTGCCACTGCGCAAAGCTCAATCTAACTTTCTCTTGTTCACGTGTCCCATCTGTTACTCTAAGTCTATATCCCAGTGTAAAAGGGATTAGTCATCTTCCACCCATCTGTGTTTTCATCAAAGTTTTCTTTCCCTAGCACCATGCTCCTATCCTATTACAAGTACTGGAGCAAGCTCGCACATGAAGAGAGCCATTTCTGTGGACTTCAGACATGTCATTGCCCAAGGTTTGGGTAGAGCAGCTGACTTCTGTTTCCAGAGTAGATGAGCAGGCACCAAGTGAAGGAGGTTTCATAAGCCAATACCCAAATGGTTAGATTGATCCCCTCAGTACCAGATACACAGTGAATTAACAATAGTAACAAGACG
The DNA here is from genome assembly GCF_051225735.1 of Oryctolagus cuniculus. Classification (NCBI taxonomy): domain Eukaryota; kingdom Metazoa; phylum Chordata; class Mammalia; order Lagomorpha; family Leporidae; genus Oryctolagus; species Oryctolagus cuniculus. Next base: position 171,215,929 of record NC_142870.1, on the reverse strand, counting down.
GCGGCATGGTCAGATATATATTCTGAAGTTTCTTTATGTCAGCAGTGTACAAACAAATTAGGGGTGTTGTGGTGACAGACAGGAAGATGTAGGAACACTGTTTAGAAGAGCTTTACAATATAGAGGAAAGAACTGTCAAGCTTCTGAACTAAGTCAAAGATGGTCAGGATGAGGAGCAGTGAGGCGTGACTTCTGTTGGTTTGGGTGGATGAGGGAGAGAAAGTACACCGTGAGGTGATAATGTGAAGAAATCACCAGAGAAATAGGGACAAGGGGTTTTCAGATTCGGATGGTTAAAATGGCCCTAGGCTCTATCTCCCCAGTCAAGTATAAGTTATGTTCATATTACATAATCAATAATCAGATGAGGCTACTCCAGGATTGTCTACATCAATAAAGTTGAGATTACAGCAAAAACAAAAAATAGCTAAATGACCTTTTTTTTTTTTTTTTGAGTGACTCCTTTTCTTTACCAATGGTGACTTTGTGCTGACTTTATTCACCAGGATTCCCAGATAAAAAATTACTGGGATACACAACTGTTGAGTTGTTTTTTGACAGCACAGCAATTCAGAACTGATCTCCATGGTACCACTAAGGCATTTCCCAAAACATAGCTAGTTAAATAAGTTTGTTTGGTTTTTTGTTTCATTTTGCTTTTTGTTTGTTTGTTTTGGTTATAGGCATATTCTTACTTCCTGGTCTTTGTTGGATATCAGCAAGAACATCCAGGTGGAGCTCCTGGATAGATTGTAGAGTCTGTGGGCAAGGAATTCATCAGAGAGCACAGATATAGACAGGGACGTGGGGGAGTTATCAATATATAGGTGATCTTCAATACCAAGGAACCTAAGGAGCAGGGAACGTACAGAAATGATGGGATTATGAAGACCCTCTGAATCCTAGATATTTCAGATGATATTGGGCGTGTTCAAGGTGGTATAGCCTTAGACTGAATCTCAGATATTTCAGAAATGAGCAGAGAAGTAAAAAAAATTCAAAGAAAAATTTAAAAATTAATTAATAAATTAAAATAAGAATTCCAAAAGGTTGTGTCAATGTCAGACATTCAATGAAATGGAATGCTCTACAGAAAAGAGGGACGAGTCCTTCATAAGATGTAAAGAGATACAGAAATTGAGGGAAATAAGAATTGATTTTTATCCAATCAATAAATAAGGAGATCCTTTCAGTAAGATAAAGAAAACGATTATGATCAAACTGGTTTTTCTGAGGCTATCATAACACCAGAGGTAACAAGCAAACAAGTGCCTGCTTGCTCCTTTGACTTACTACATGGGTCGTATTTCAAGTTCAAAGTCTCCTGAGAGGCCTGGCACCAGCAGTGCCTGACTGTCCTGGCACAGACACGGTGACTCAGGAGGCAATCACTGAAGAAAAGCAGACGTCTGATGAGCGACCTCCTAACCCCCATCATAGTAATAGGAGCTGTTTCAGGGAGATCCAGTAACACTTTATAAGAATAAAAGTATTTACAGTAATCAATTAGAGTGCCTTAAATCTGCCAAAAGCTATGGCGACAGCTTTGTATAGATCGTCTTTAGTCTCAGAATACCTCAGCAAATTAGCCACTTTTCCCAAGTCTCAAAGTGGGACAATGATGACTGCAGAAATTAAGTAACTTGCCCAAATTCATGTATTTCAGAAATTGGAATTTAGCTATGGTTTCTTCCTTTGTGCTTTGCTGGAAGGGGAAGGTTGATGTGGATGAAACTTCTAGTATAGATACTTGAGTTCCCTGGCTAGTATTAAGAATATTACTCCTTAAGGAATGAAATCGGGTGACCCAAATGACAACAGAAGCAAATACACTATAAAATAACATTGAATATGCTCCAACTGCACAGTTCATGTATTATTCATTCCGATGTGAATTTTCTCATCATCAAGTTTAGGATCATTCCCAGTTTATAAATTAATTTAACAGAGAATCCAACCTAGTTGCTGCCTGAGGAAATCGTCTTTTACTCTTGGTTTTAAATATTTATTTTATTTACTTGAAAACTAAGGGGAGTGAGAAAGAGAATGACAGAATAAGATCTTCTGTCCACTGAGTCACTCCCCAAATGGTTGCAATAGCCAGGGATTGACCAGCCCAAAGCCAGGAGCTGGGAATTCCATCTGGCTCTCCCACATGGGTGGCAGAGGCCCAAGTACTTGGGCCAAGTACTTCTGCCTTCCCAGCCGCATTAGTAGGGATCTGGACGGGAAACAAGCTGGTACTTAAACCAGCACTGATATGGGATGGTGGTGTCTAGTGGTGCCTTAACTGCTGGGTCAAAATATTGGCCCCAGTCTCTTATTCTTGACCCAATTGCACTCCATGGAAAAAATCATAAATATCTTCTCCTCCCTCTGGAGTTGATCAGTGCAAATATGCAACTAAATCGAAAGCAGTTATTCCAGACAGAGGTGAGCCATCTTGGTGGCATGGGCTGTTGAGATTGGCTGAGCTCTCCGAGAATGCTGATGCTGAGTCTCTCCTCTCATCCAGAGGAAACTGGCCCAGAGCTGATCCTTAGGCGCCCCAGGCTGCAACAAGAAAGAGATCTGTATGAGTTGCAGAACTCTATGTCTACTTTCGCTTCCTCTCTAGACTGCTTTTCCTGTAAAATTTTTTTTTAAAGATTTAATATTTACTTGAAAGGCAGAGGTACAGACAGAGAAGGAGAGGCAGGATCTTCCATTGACGGATTCATTCCACAAATGGCTGCAGCAGCTGAGAATGGGCCAGGCAGGGCTGAAGCCAGAAGTTTGGAGTTCATCTGGGTCTCCCATGTGGATGCATGGTCCCAAGCACTTGTGCTGTCTTCCGCTGCTTTCCCAGGTGCATTAGCAGGGAGCTGGATCAGAAGTGGAGCAGCCAGGACTCAAATAGCACCCATATGGGATGCTGGCATCGCAGGCGACAGCTTGACCTGCTATGCCATAACATTAGTCCCATCCTGTGATTTTTTTTAACTTGGACTTCTCCTCTTCTTTTGTAATCCTACAAGCTAGAATTTAAGATCAATTAATGTGGTGGAAAATATTTCAAGAACTTTAATCTTCTTCCAAAACAAAATCACTGATTGAGGGTAATCACATATTGAAAGTGTTTGACATTTTCATCTCAACACTGTGGGGACTGACAACCCCAGGAAGAGGAATGTTGTGTGTGGTAGCATTAGAAAGCCTTTCGGACATCCAACTGCAGGGAGTGTCACAGAACAGGAGCCTCAGCTGCTGAGCTCTTTGTTTATATCAGAATCACTTCCCACAGGCTGCAACCAGTGACTGAATGCAGGAATCCCAAGGTAGCCCCGTCCTAGGAGGTGCGGGACTCCTCTGACATCGATTTTTTTTTTCAAGTATATTTTTTGACAGCTTTGCTGAACTTTCTTTAGAATTTCACTCAAGTCTGAGACACTCCCACTCCATCTTCCATTTTTTCCTTCCTTTCTCATGCTAGATCAGGTTGCAACATGGCTTGAAGCACTCCTAGTCTCTCCTGGCCTTTATGGCACTGTCTCACAAGAATTTCCATAATAAATGTCTTGTGTGTCTAATCCCATCTTGATATCTGCTTCTCAGAGGACCTGAGTTCACACTTGCACAAGGAGCACGCATGATACCCAGTACACTTCTTGCCTCTTTCTTTCCAGATGCTTTGTCATCTTACCTCGCTTAAGACATCATTATAGAGAGTCATATTACACTGAAGGATGGTGATTGTATTATTGCACAGATGTTATTAAGCCAAGTTATGCTTCCGATTAAGTCTAAATATTCTTTTTTTTGTAAATTTCACTTATTGAATATGCAAGTGTCATCCCTATTTCACATTTTTTAGCATTTTTTTAACTTTTATTTAATGAATATAAATTTCCAAAGTACAATGGCTTACCCCCATAACGTCCCTCCCACCCGCAACCCTCCCCTCTCCCACTCCCTCTCCCTTTCCATTCACATCAAGATTCATTTTCGATTCTCTTTATATACAGATCAGTTTAGCATACATTAAGTAAAGATTTCAACAGTTTGCTCCCACACAGAAACATAAAGTGAAAAATAATAGATGATTTTTTAAATGATGATGAAATCAGATCAGACCTATTGTCATGTTTAATCCCAGTGAGAGTCAAGTTGGGAATTGATAATTTCTTCTTTTTTTTTTTTAACAGAGGATCAGTTTAGTATACATTAAGTAAAGATTTCAACAGTTTGCACCCCCATAGAAACACAAAGTGAAATATACTGTTTGAGTACTCGTTATAGCATTAAGTCTCAATGTACAGCACATTAAGGACAGAGATCCTACATGAGGAGTAAGTGCACAGTGACTCCTGTTGTTGACTTTACCAATTGACACTCTTGTTTATGGCATCAGTAATCACCCTAGGCTCTTGTCATGATATAAATGACATCTTACCTCGCTTAAGACATCATTATAGAGAGTCATATTACACTGAAGGATGGTGATTGTATTATTGCACAGATGTTATTAAGCCAAGTTATGCTTCCTATTAAGTCTAAATATTCTTTTTTTTTGTAAATTTCACTTACTGAATATGCAAGTGTCATCCCTATTTCACATTTTTGTCTGCTTAGACAGCCTTAGGGGTTTCTACCATGAGCTGTGTCTGGAAATAGCACTTCACATACATTATATCATTTAATGTATATTCTGTGGAGTCTGATCGACATGCCTGTTGTTTGGGTGGGAAAAGAAAAGAAACTCAAAATGGTTAAGGGTTTGATCAAAGGACATATGATATGCAAGTAACAGTGTCCAATTTCAATAACTTTAATATATGTCACTCTCAAAGAACAATGCTAGGGACTGGCATTGTGGTACAGCAATTTAAGTCATGGTCTGTGATGTCAGCATCCCACATCAGAGTGCTGTTCAAATCCTGGCTGCTCTGCTTCTGATTTATCTTCCTGCTAATGTCCCTGGGAAGGCAGCAGAAGGTGGCACAAATGCTTGAGCATCTGCCATTCACATGGGAGAACCAGATGGAGTTACTTGCTCCTGGCTTTGTCCTAGCCAAGTTCCAGCTATTGTAGCCATTTGAAGAGTGTACTCTTTTTCTCTGTCTCTCTCTATCTCTGTCACCCTGCCTTTCAAATGAATGGATACATAAATAAATATATCTTTAAAAAATGTTAGTCTGATTTCTAGAGCAAGTTCTAATTCCTGATGTTAAAGTTGTAAGTATCCATAAAGCTAGAACTCCCAGATAATCTTTATTCACAGTGCCTGCATGGATGTTTAACCTCCAAGAGGAGGCTGATCATGTTGTACTGCAACAATGAGGTCAGATATCAAAACAATTAGGCGTCTCCCTGACACTTCTAGCTTCACACTTAAGCCAGGAGAAGTCAATAGAGAAATGGAATAAGAAAAGTGAATGATCCCAATGTGAGAATTATGGTGATCACTGTCTCCCATAGAGTGACTCATTTTGAAAAGCAAAATGACTAAAGAGGATGCTTCCTTGCAAGAAATTACATTTGTTCATTCTACAAATATTTGTCGATCACCAGTCTATGTGCTGAGATGAATACTCAGCTTTAGAGATGTAGCAATGGACCTAATAGCAAAGTCTCTTATTTTTATTGTTTTTTTTTTCCCCAAAGAAACCTTTTATTTAATGAGTACAAATTTAATAAGTACAACTTTACGAATACAGTGATTCTTCCCACCATACCCACCCTATCACTCCCATTCCCATCTTCTCCTCCCTCTCCCATTCCTAGTCCCATTCTCAATTAAGATTAATTTTCAATTAACTTTATACACAGAAGGGCAACTCTATACTAAGTAAAGATTTCAACTGTTTGCACACACACACACAAACTGTTTGAGAACATGTTTTACAGTTAATTCTCATAATGCAACTCATTGAGGATAAAAGTCCTGCACAGAAAGTGCACAGTGACTCTTGTTGTTAATTTAACAATTAACACTCTTATGTATGTCAGTGAACACCCAAGGCTCTTGAAATGAATTGACAAGCCTATGGAAGCGTTTTGAGTCCACAATCTCCATTAGTACTTAGACAAGGCAATAAGCAAAGTGGAAGTTTTCTCCTCCCTCAGAGTAAAATACATCCTCCTTTAATATCCATTTCTCTCCACTGGGGTATCACTCAGAGATACTTCATGTAGAACTTTTTTTGCTACAGTGTCTTGGCTTTCCATGCCTGAAATGCTCTCATGGGCTTTTCAGCCAGACCAGGATGCCTTAAGGACTTATTCTGAGGTGAGAGTACTACTTAAAGTAGTTGTCATCCTATGAATCTGCTGTGTGGACTACTCTCTATGTTGGAACAGTCGCTCCTTTATAATTCTATCTATTATTATGGCCAGACACTTGATCTTATTTATATGATCCCTTTAACACTTAAGCCTATCTATATGATCACTTCAAAACTTAATATCATCATTTAACACTTAAAATGGCATTTTTTTCTACCCAGCTTAATGAGATTTGAAGTCCCCTGGCAAGATTTTAAACTGTAACCTTAGAAGTAAGTCCACAGGTATATATGCAGAAAAATACAGCTTTGTAGTTAAAAAATTCCTCCTCCTTTCTTATTCTCACTCATTTTATTACTGAGATAAATTTCAATTGATTTTATACACATACAAATAACTCTATGTTAAGTAAAAAGTTCAACAAATAGTATGAAGAAGAAAAAAAAAACTGTTCCTTGACAGTTGAGACAAGGGCTGTTCAAGTCATTGCTTTTCAAAGTCTCAATATCACTTCTATAGATTTTATTTTAGGTGCTCTATTAGTTATCACAGATCAAGGAGAACATATGGTATTTGTCCCTTTGGGACTGGTTTATTTCACTAAGTATGATGATTTGTAGATTCATTCATTTCATTTTTTAACTGATATGTATGTTGTATTCCTTGGTGTACATATCCCATAGTTTCTTTAATAAGTCTTCAGTTGATGGACATTTAGGTTGATTTCATGTCTTAGCTATTGTGAATTGAGATGCAATAAACATGGGGGTGCAGATGACTCTTTTACTTGCTGATTTCATTTCTCTTGGGTAAATTTCCAGGAGTGAAATGGCTGGTTAATATCGTAGGTCTATATTCAGATTTCTGAGGTATCTGCATACTGTCTTCCATAGTGGTTTTACCAGTTTACATTCCCACTAACAGTGGATTAGGATACCTTTTTCCCTCCATCCTTGCCAGCATTTGTTGTTTGTTGATTTCTGTATGAAATCCATTCTAACTGGGGAGAGGTGAAACCTCATTGTGATTTTGACTTGCATTTCCCTGATGGCTAGTGATCCTGAACATTTTTTCATGTCTCTTGGTCATTTGTATTTCCTCTTTTGAAAAAAGTTATGTTTAAGTCCTTTGACCATTTCTTAACTGGGTTATTTTTGTTGTTGTTGTGGAGTTTCTTGATCTCTTTATATACTCAGGGTATTAATCTTTTACCATTTTCATAGTTTGCAAATTCTCCCATTAAGGTGTAACAGAGAAAGAGAACTACAGACCAATTCACCTGATGAACATGGATGTAAAAATCCTCAACAAAATTCTAGCCAATCGAATCCAACAACATCAGAAAGATTCTTCACCTGGACCAAGTGGGATTTATCCCTGGTATGCAGGGATAGTTCAACATTCATAAATCAATCAATGTGATACATCACATTAAGAAATTGAAGAACAAAACCATATGATTATCTCAATAGATGCAGAGAAAGCATTTTATAAAATACAACACTCATTCATGATGAAAACTCTAAGCAAATTGGGTGTAGAAGAAACATTCCTCAACATAATCAAGGATATTTATGACAAACCCACATCCAGCATCCTACTGAATGGGGAAAAATTGGAATCATTCCCACTGAGATCCAAACCAGACAAGGATGCCCACTCTACCCCTGCTATTCAATATAGTCCCAGAAATTTTAGCCAGAGCCATTAGGAAAGAAAAAGAAATCAAAGGGATACAAAATGGATAAGAGGAAGTCAAATTATCCCTATTTTCAGATGACATTATTCTAAATATAGGGGATCCAAAAGACTCTACCAACAGACTATAGGAACTCATAGAAGAGTTTGGTAAATTAGCAGGAGATAAACTCAATACACAAAAATCAACAGCCTTTATATACAGAGACAATGCCATGGCTGAGAAAGATCAATCCCATTCACAATAGCTACAAAAAACCAAACACCTTGGAATAAATTTAACCAAGGATGTCAAAGATCTCTGCGATGAGAATTACAAAACATTAAAGAATGAAATAGAAGAAGACACAAAGAAATGGAAAAATCTTCAATCTTGTGCATTGATTGGAAGAATCAATATCATCAAAATTTCCATTCTTCCAAAAGCAATTTACAAATTCAATGTAATACCAATCAAAATACCAAAGACAATTCTCAGATGGAGAAAAATGATGCTGAAATTCATATGGAAACACAAGAGACCTAGAATATCTAAAGCAATCATATACAACAAAAACAAAGCTGGAGGACTCACAATACCAGATTTCAAGACATACTACAAGACACTTGTAATCAAAACAGCCTGGTACTGGTTAAAACAGATGGATAGGCCAAAGGAACAGAATAGAAACACCAGAAATCAATCCAAGCATCTGGAACCAAGTTGTATTTGACCAAGGAGCTAAAGCCAATCCCTGGAGCAAGGACAATGTCTTCAACAAATGGTGCTGGAAAATCTGGTTCTCCACATACAGAAGTATGAGTCAGGGACCCCTATCTTCCACATCACACAGAATCCATTCAAAATGGATTAAAGACCTAAATCTATGACCCAATACCATCAAATTATTAGAGAACATTGGGGAAACCTTGCAAAACATTGGTCCATGCAAAGAATTCTTGGAAAAGACCCAAGAGGCACAGGCAATTGAAGCCAAAATTAACAAATGAGATTACATCAAATTGAAAAGTGAACAGTAGAAGTCTTTGCCTTCTTTAGTTTCATGTCTCTAGCTAGGGGTAAGGAGGAAGACGGATGATAAAATCAATATGTAATGTATGTGGGTGAGTTGGAAAATGCAAATACTAAGGGGAAAATGAATCAGGGAAAGGGGAAAGTCCACATCAGGGGCTAGGGATTTGTATGTCCTGAATGTACCGAGAGACACTCACTGAGATAGGGACATTTATCTTTGTGAAGAAGTAGAGATGAAAGGAAGCATCCGAGCCTGGGAACACACAGATGTCCACCCTTTGTAATCTCTGAGGAGAAGGAGCAGGGTAGCTGACAGAATGACACAACTGACAAACAAAGAAAGGGCAAGGAGCTCTCTGAGGAAATGGGGTGAGGGCAGTGGGGCAGTGGAAGACAATGGAGCAGCTATTCCAATTACAGAGCTTTAGTGGGAGGAGTGGATACAAGCAGCCTGCAGAAGTTTTCCACCGTGGTGGGCTGTGACCTCTCCCTTCTGTGATCCCAAAAGCACTCGAGTAAAACCTATTGAAAGTAAAATTTGCTCCTTCTGATTGAATTTTATCATTATACTGAGGAGATTCTATGATGAAGGCAAAACAGGTTTGTTTGTTTCCTGTTTTGGGGGATGTATTTGTTTTAGGTTTTATGCCTTTAGGTTCCTAAAGTACAGTTCCCAGCTCCATCTTAAAACCATTTCACATCATCTCAAATTAGCCTATCTACACTCAATAAATGGGAAATTCTGTTCTGCAACCACTTGGTTTCTCTCTTTCTCAAGTGCCTGAAATACTCTGGTCACTGTGTAAGAAGAAAACATTTGATGCAAACTCAAAGTAAGATGCTTACAACTAGCTACCATAATGCTAGGTTACATGCACATGAATGTTCTAAGGCAAACAGAATACTAGTGGCCAAAACAACTGAAGCCAATCACAAGAAGACTGTAACCCCGGAGTATTCCATCACTGAGGAACTGGGGAAGGGACCTGCATGCTAAGAAATAGATTGCTATAAACTACCCCAGGTGTACATCAGGCACCTGCTCTTGCAAGATCATTAATGAAGTCTTGCTTTTGCTGCACGTCCTGAGTCTGAGTCCAATAGATTACCAGATAATGAGCTTCAGCTAAGGAATGGAAAGCTACAAAACTAGCTCTCATAATTGCTACAAAAGGATTTCACATCAAAATAGCGACACTACTGTGGGTTCTGACTGCTCTGCTAGACACTTCAAGCCCGCTTTTTTCCTTGAAGTTTTATATTTTAATTTAAACATAGTATTTAATAATGCATTCATTTTCAGTTAATTTTTGTTCGTGATATACCACAATGTTCAACATTTGTTGAGCACATTATCTTTTCTCTACTGGATCACCTTGCATCTTTGTCTAAAATCAGTTGTCCACATATGTGTGGTTCTAGTTTTGACTACTATCTCCTACTTCATTGATGGCATACTACCCTGTCTTGATTCCTGTAGCTTTAAAATAAGTTAAAATTTTATAGTGTCATCTGCCAAATTTATTTTCTTTCAAAGTTGTCTCAGCTACACTTAAACATTTGCATTTTCATATGAACTTTAGAAATCAGTCACCGATTTATACAATGAAGCTAAACCAGCCTATTTGTATTATACTAGGATTGTGTTAAATTTATAGATACATATGGAGAGAACTGGCATCTTAACAATCTTTAGTATCTTCTCTTGGACATGGTATAGCCATGTCCAAGATTTTTACATCTTCTAGAATTTTGGAAATGTTTTATAGTTTTCATCATATATGTCTTTTGTCAGATTCATGCTTTAGTATTCATATTTGTATGCTATTACAGATGACATAATTTTTATTTTAATTTCTTATTAGCAGTTTTTATTGTATATAAATTCAATTTATTTTATATCGATTTATCTTGAAATGTTGCTAATCAGTATAAATATATGCTGTTATGTTATTGTTACATATTTTTGTTCGGTTCCTACATAGAGATCATATCCTCTGCCAATAAAAAGTTATTATTTTGAATTGGAGTGCTTTTATTCCTTTCCTTGCCATATTTTATTGGTTAGAACCTCCAGTGCAATCATGAATTAAAATGCTAGACAGTCTTGTGTTAGCCCTCACCTCAGAGGGGACATTTCCTGTCTTTCACTATTAAGTAGAATGATAGGTGTGGGTTTTGTAGATACCTTTTCTCATTTGAGGAAGTTTCCGTTTTTCTTTTACCTTGTCTTTCAGGGATCATGGTCTTTCATTACCGAATGTCCAACATCTTGAAAATGTAAGTCTTGTCCTTCAAAGTGCCAGGCAGAAGAGAAAATCTGTGGTCCTCATTAATCCATCTCAATCCAAAGTGGAAGTTAAAACTGCTTTTCAAAAATAAGCAAACCAACATGAAACTCAATGTGGTTTTGATAATTATGGCTATCTTTGGGGTTGTAGAAGTCTAAGACAGCACTGCTGGTTGACGTGGTAGTGAGTGACCTGCGGCATTCTGCTGATGCATCATGGTGCTCTTCTCTGTCACTTGCTATCTGTAAGATCTTGGAACTGACTCAACCTCCATGATTTAGGGGTCTACTCTTTAAAAAGAGATGTTCATAAGAAGTCAAATTATTACCACAAATCATCTAAAATTCATAACTGCGTGCCTGGAAACAAAGATGTTAATTATGAGTCAGATATTGAAACTTAGTCAATTTTTTTATTTATTGTCAATTGTTAGTCAATTAATGACTCTGATCTTTAGTTTTCTAATATGTGTGTGTATTATGTGTGCGTGTATATATATGTGTGTGTGTGTGTGTGTGTATGTCTATAAATCTACAAAAGATGTGTGGATATATTTATCTATCTTATCTACTTATCTATCTATTTATCTATCTATCTATCTAGCTGCCTATCAGTCTATCTGAGTTACCTTGAGAGCTATGGCACTAAAGATTTGCAGGTGTTTCCAAACACAAAGAGAAATGCCTTCATTAGACAGGCAGTCAACAGCACAATTCGAGGGTGGATAGTTCACTAAGATGCTCTCCTATTATTCCTTTATAAATTAAAGAGGTCATGATTTCTTATAACACTAGAAATATTCCCCTGTAATGAAGAACTTGGCTTGGGTTGACTTCTGTCATTTAAATGACAGGTCAAAACCTTTCCACTCTAGCTAATGGCTGCAGATTCCGCCAACCCAGGGATTTTCTAGGAGGATAATGATGAGGTACTGGACTTCGTCTGCCCGAGGCACTGCCTGGAGGTTTTAACTGCCAGGCCATCGTTTAATAACTGGGACAGCAGGGGTATATCAGTTATTTTTAGCCTGCCATCTTGACTCATTTTAAGCCTTTTAATCAGGAGAGGCTTCCCTAAGTGTTACGGCATTCTAAAAACATAAGAAGAAAGGCGGGAGTAGGGCTGTCTGGAGATCAGTAGATGTGCTATTCCCAGCAGAGAGGTGAACTCTGACCTACATGAGGGCAACAAATAATTAGAACTCACAGATTTCAAAGAGAGAAAAGTTAAGTGCCAGATAAGTGCTGTTCAAATTTCCCATTTTTTGCAGGTTTTAATGAGGGGCTAAAATGAAAAGGACAATGCAAAATGTCTGCAGGTGGATGTCAAGATTGTCAGCGCTGGCTTCTATCTCTGCTTCTTTCTGGATTAATCCTTTTATACATCACACGTCTCTTGGATGGAAAGAGATGGGGCTGAGTGTCCCTGGCAGGTAAAGCCCTGTTTTCTACACAGAATACAGAATACAGAGTGGGATGTAATGTGTCTTCCGCCCAAGGGAACATATTCTAGAAACGTACACATATGAAACAATGACAGGAGGAGCCCTCCTCTGTCATTTATTCCTCTGCTTACTCACTAATTCATTCAGATATTTGGTGAATGTTTACCCTGTACAGTGCACTAGCATGCACATATCAATGAAGTATCATCCCAGCTTTCAGGATGCTCACAGACAGGGAAGAACAGTGTGTGAACAAATGATTCCAGTGCAGTGCAGAGAGCAGAAAGCACAGGGGTGGGAGGTGAACAGAACAGGTACCTGACCCAGCCCGTACCTGAGCTGCTTCCCAGAGGAAGCGAGCTCCAATGTGCAGCTCCCACTGGAGACAGCTGAAGAAAAAGACTGTCCCAGAGAGAGAAAGTAGTATGCCAGAAAGCACTTTGACCAAACTTCCAAAAAGTTTGGTCAATTGCAGGGGCATAGGATGGAAGATGATTTTTTTTTCCTACCAAGGTTCACAACAGTGAGGAGTTAATGTAAATAAATCAATTTGACATCATCTATTTCATTGTTGGTGGCCTCCATGGACCTAATCTCTAGTAATTTACCACATAACTTACCTCTTCCTTAGTTTCCTTATGGTAAGCATTGCTCAAGCATTCCTTCGGAATCACAGGTTTACATAATTGGACTTATTGAATGCTAAAGTTTCATTAATTCTTCCATTTACATCCTAAATCTGGAACTGTCCTAGTCACATAATACAAAGTTTACTTGGAACGATCTTTTCATATTCTTTAAAAAAGGTCATGAATAAGTCAAACCTTAGATAGTGAAATAAATACAACAGAAGTATGTTAACATTATGAATATTATTCAAATGAAGGAGGAAAGGTTAAGAGGAGATATTTAAGCTGATTTTCAAGCTAACCGTAAGAATAAAGAAACCCCTTATAAAATACTCCATAGGCCTAGAGGCAGGCATTTAGAAAGGTATGAAATAGTTGGCCCAACAAGGTCATTGAATGAGAAGAAACAGAGGAAAAATGAGAGTTGCAGGCAGTAGCCAAACTATGGAAAATTTGCATAACATGAAAAGCTGTGTACCTTTTACTCTAGGTTTTACAATTACAGTGGGAGGCTAGGTTTGAATCAGATATGGAACTGGAAAGAATATGCACAATAGTCCATGTCAGATATGCTCAAGTTCTGGTTCAAGGAAATAGGATAAAGAAATCAGCAGGTGGCAGACTCAAAGGAAATTTAGTGACTGGGGCTACAAAAGCCTTCGGACCAATTGTCTGTGAGGACAGAGCCAAAGATGATTTCTAAGTTTCTAACTTCAGAGCCAAGGTGCTGCCTCATAATCACATCTTATTCCCTCACCTGTCCTCAATGAGAACAGCGAGATGCAGAGATGTTAACTGCATTTCCTAATATTGTAGCCTTTTTGGGATTCAATCTAGATCTTGCTGACAATACATGCTCTCTCTTGGGTGCCTGGGGAGACTGTGAGGTTCTAGATTTAGTAGGAACGGCAACCAGAAAATAATCCTAAATTGAAAAACTCTTCAGATATAGGGCAAGATAAGCCTCACAAAAAGTGGAATGGGGAGGCAAGAGGCACCTGGAGCTCATTTGAGTTCTGAGTTACCTCCTGGTGGTCCAAGACATAGTTCCTATTTTGAGCTTCCTCGTCCTGAGCTGCTCATTGCAGAGTTAACCAATGTAACTTAGAAAACTAAATATAATTAGAAGTGACTCACACTAACTATGACTTCATTGAAAACATGGAGTAATGAGAGGAGCAACAACTTTTTCCTGCCACATAAACTTTCCTCCTACATTCTCCCACCCCTCCCCTGGCCAGGTAGCTTTAACCCATGAAGGAAACCTATTGCTCATCTAAATGTCATTGGAGAACTCTTTTCAAATAAGAAAATGCAATAAGGGGAAACTGTAAGTTATAAATGAAAACTCTTTAAAGTTCACACATACTTCTAGGTAGCAAAATGAAGTCATTAATCCATGAGGACTTCATACATTTATCTCTCTTCTATTCTCATCGTATAAATACAAATTTCCTGTTACATTCCCAATACATTTGTTGGAAGAGGGGGGTGAGAGATGAATTAAATGAACACCCACTCGATAATTCCTGACCTTTCCTTTAGCATGACAGTTTTATCAGTCAAGCAGAGAGATAATATGATGAGGATAAAAAGCTAATATTCTCTCCTGGTGAAAAAGAATCAATGACACTTTCACCCACAGTTTTATTGAAAAATGGATGATAATGGCTCAAGCACACCTACCAGAGTGAGCTGCTTGAAGCTACATTTAGCAAACTTCTAAGAAGATGAAATATAGCTGAAATTGTAGGGAGGCCCACAAAGGAGGTGAAAGAATATTTCTTAAAATGAATGCAATAACCCATTTTCCTCCAGCCTATCGAGTAGCAATGAAGTGCCATTTATGGAAAGGGAGAATGAAAGCCGTAAATTGTTTGAGCTCAGTGCATTTCACGCTGAATATTCTTGTTTGGTGATCCTAACAGTGTTAGCCCTTGGGGAAGCTGGCTCTAACTTCTGGGTACAGCTACTAGACTAGGGAGAGGAAACAAACTTAGACATCAGAGCTTTTAAAAAATATTCGCATGTGAAAAGGATATTCCCTGGCCCAGAAGAAAGATTCAAGGACACTCTGTCTCATTCAGGGTACCTGATCAATCTGCTTCCTAGTGGTGTGAATTTTATTGATCAGAACACAAAATATTGATGTGACCACATTCTTGGGTGAGTTATGTATAAAATGATAGGTGAGCATTCCCTGGATACTGAGAAATGTGCTAGTCTTTTCAATGCGGAACATATGAGGTTGTACTGAGTTCTGGAGAGGGAGCCGTAATTTGCAGCTTCCTGTCTATACTGCTATAGGTTACTGGAGCTCTGCATTGGAGTTTGGGTTTAAAGACTGGGAAACATTAAAAATTCAGTCTTAGAGACATGGCTGGAAGATTCAGATAGTCTCACCTTATCATTTCCAAAGCATATCTGTTCTCATTTCCCAACACACTGCAAGTCTAGTTTGGCCTACCAAACTGCCCTTCCCACTTCAGTTTTTTATCAAAAAGTAGGAGCCCCGACCTTTCATGGCCAATTCATGCTCATCAATGAGGGATATCTGAAAAGAAGGCTCAAAGAAAAGCAAAGAGCTTCTAAGAATCCCTAGACTTATAGAAATGTGCATTTGTTATACTACGGTCAGGACTGGCTACATGATTTTCAGGGGTCAGTGCAGAATGAAAAGGCAGGGATGTGTGTTCAAAAACAATTCAGACGTTCAAGATGGTAACACAGAGGATTAAACCACATGTGGACTCCTTGACACAGGATTCTGTGTAACTGCATAGGTCACATGTCCGTGAATACAGCTCAAGAACTCCCGTGGTTTTTACCTTTACCCAGTCTCCTCTACAGGATGTGGGGTCAGGAAATGGAAGAGCTCTTGCTTACATCTCACAGACAGGTTCCTGTCCATGACAACCAAAGCCGATTTCAGTGCTTAATCTGGACGGAAGCTATTTTGGGGAGTGGAAAATATTGTGCCAGAAAAATCTAACATTTTCATTAAAATAATTCCCACATCCTCTTCCATGTTTCCATGTGTTAACTTGAGGCCAGTGAGATACATGCTACAAGTCTTCAATGATTTCATTATTATCTCTAGGATTGCTGACTCCGAACACTTATGCAATGAATGAGGAAAAACAGAAAGAAAGAAAGTTGGAAGGACATGGAGGAAGGTATCATTATATTCTCAGAATTGTACCTATGAACTACACTGAATGTGTTCTCTTGGTATTACTATCACATTAACATGAGAATTGATGAGGATATTGTTCTAAGTATTACACAGTTTCTGTGACCCTGAGAATCTAATGTATTAATACATTGTATAGTAAATTAAAATAAAATAAACTACAATTTTTTTCAAAGAAGTACATTGAATGTGTGCATTTTCTGGAAGGAGTTCTTCTATTAGTATTTCTCATGTTGAGACTTTACATCTATAACATGATCCAGATCTCTGTGTACTTACCAGTGTGTCATATTTTCAGGAAAGTTGTACAAGGACCTTTGTCCTAAGCTCACTGGGCAAAGTTTTATGTATATAGTGTATTCTTTCCTGTTATTGTAAAAGGGATGATTTTCCTTAGTAATATCTACCTTGGAATGTGAACATTACTTGCAGTATTTTATATGTAACCATTTTATCACTGCTGTTGAACATTAGAATTTCTTGTATTGCCTTGTTTATTTGAATTTGCATTACCAAGAAAATTCTGAGTAGCAATTTATCTATCTATTTATTTATTTATTTATTGACAGGCAGAGTGGACAGTGAGAGAGAGAAACAGAGAGAAAGGTCTTCCTTTTGCTGTTGGTTAACCCCCTAAGTGGCCGCTGCGGCCAGCACACCGCACTGATCCGAAGGCAGGAGCCAGGTGCTTCTCCTGGTCTCCCATGGGGTGCAGGGCCCAAGCACTTGGGCCATCCTCCACTGCACTCCTGGGCCACAGCAGAGAGCTGGCCTGGAAGAGGGACAACTGGGACAGAATCTGGTTCCCCGACCGGGACTAGAACCCGGTGTGCCGGCGCTGCAAGGTGGAGGAATAGCTTAGTGAGCCACCGCACCGGCCCTGAGTAGCAATTTAAATGTGTCTTGTGGTTCATGGATCTCAGTTGATGATGAATAGAGATACCTATAAAAAATAATGTGCAGGGAGAGGGAGTAGATACAGAGGGGGAGAATGGAAACAAACCAAAAACGTCTGTATGGGGGTGGGCACTGTGAACCCAGTAGATTAAACAGTCACTTGGAACTCCCATATTGGAGTGCCTGGATCAATTCTGAATCTGTTTGCAACTCAGTTTCCTGCTAACACCCTCAGAGACACTGCAGATGATTGGTGATTAGTTGGGTTCCTACCACAAGTGTGGGTGACACAGATGGAGTTCCTCGCTGCCCAGCCTTGACTGTTGCTGGCGTCCAGGAAGTAAGCCAGTGGGTGTAAATGTCTTTCTCTGTTGCTTTCTTTCAAATAAAAAAAATTCCCATATGACTCCAAAACAGCCTGAAAACTAAAATCCCAAACACATTAAAAATAGGAGAAAAAAGAACAAAACCATTAATTTAAACATAAATTCATCTTGTATAGGATCTTTATTTATAATATCTGAAAAAGGCTCTAATCAAAAAAAATAAATCTTGAGAAATTAAAGGAAAGTGAAGAAATGGCTTCCCATAGGAGGTAAATGGTAAACAGGTGCAGGTGAAAGAACTAACACAAAAGTCAGGTGTGACATAGGCCATTACAGAAAGTGTAGAAATCCTAACACCAACAATGTCTTTCCAGGAAAACCAATAAAGATACATCAGAGTTGAAACCCAGCATTAAGCAAATGGACCAAACAGACATTTACAGTACATTTCACCCAACAGCTACAGAATACACATTCTTCGCATCAACACATGGCACATTTTCTAGGCTAGACCATGTATTAGTCCACAACTCAAGTATCAGTAAATTTAAAATGATACAAATCATATCAGTATCTTCTCAGACACTAAAAAATAAAAATAGAAATCAACAAGAAAAAGAACAATAGAACATTCAAAACTACTTGGAAATTATAAAACATGTTACTGAATGATCAATGGGTCATTGAAGAATTAACGGCATAACTAGTACTTGAATAGTACTTTATACTTTGTGTTTCTGTGTGGGTGCAAACTGTTGAAATCTTTACTTAGTATATACTAAATTGATCTTCTGTATATAAAGATAATTGAAAATTTATCTTGATGTGAATGGGATGGAAGAGGGAGTGGGAGATGGGATGGTTGCAGGTGGGAGGGAAGTTATGGGGGGGGAGCCACTATAATCCAAAAGTTGTACTTTTGAAATTTATATTTATTAAATAAAAGTTTAAAAAGGCAATCAGAAGGTTTCTTGAAATAAACGAAAATGAAAACACAATATATCAAAACCTGTGGGACATAGCAAAAGCAGTCTAAGAAGAAAGTTTATAGCATAAACTGGTTACATTAAAAAAAGAAAAATGTCTCAAAGAACCTACTATTCATTACAACGACTTAGAAAAACAAGAACAAGCTAAATCACAAATCAGCAGGATAAGAGAAATAATAAGAATCAGAGCAGAAATAAGTGAATTTGAAACTAAAAGTGAGTACAAATAATCAACAAAGCAGTTTGTTTTTTGAGAAAATAAATAAAATTGATAAATCTGTAGCCAGAATAATAAAAAATGGAGAAAACACTCATATAAATAGAATTAGAGAGGAAAAAGCAGACATTACAACTAACATAACTGAAATACAAAGGATCACAAGAAACTACAGTGAAGAACTACATAATGATAAACTGAAAAACCTCAAAGAAATGGGTAAAGTCTTGAAAACATATAACCTATCAAGATTAATTCAAGAGGGCATAGACAATCTAAACAGACCCGCAACAAGCAATGAGATTAAAGTGGTAATCAAAAGTCTCCCATCAGGAGAGAATTTCCACTTTGCTTATGGCCATGTCTAAATACTGACGGAGTTTGTGATCACAAAAGGCTTCAGTAGCCTTGGCAGCTCATGGCAGGAGCCTCGAGTGATTACTGAGGTCATAAATAAGAGTGCTAATTGTTAAATCAACAACAGAAGTCACTGTGCACTTACTCCCCACGTAGGACATCTGTCCTTAATGAGCTGTACTATGAGAATTAACTGCAAAACTTGTTCTCAAACAGTGCTTTTTACATTGTGTGTGTGTATGTGTGCAAACTGTTGAAATCTTTACTAAGTATACAGTTGGTATTCTGTATATAAAATTAGTTAAAAATGGATCTTAAAGAAGAATGTGATGGAGAGGGAGTAGGAGGTGGGATGAGAGTTGGGAAGGGAAGATGGATATGGGGAGGAAAACCACTATATTCCTAAAAGCTGTACCTATGAAAATTGTAATCATTTAGTAAAAGCTTTAAAAAAGTCTCCCATTAAGGAAATTCTACAAAACATTCAAACACAAAGTAACTCAATAGTCTTCAAACTATTCCAAAACATTGAACAGGATGGAACTCTGCCGAACTCTTTACAAGGCAGAACAGGGAACACTGAAACCATTTCCTCTCATCACTGTTATTCATTATAGTACTGGAAATACTAGCAAGAGCAATTAGGGAGGAGAAAGAAATAAAGGATATCAAAATTGAAAAAGAGGAAGTCAAATTCTTCATGTTTGAAGATGACATAATATTGTACATGGACAATCCAAAACACTCCACCAAAAAGCAATTAGAATTGATGTCAATTCACTAAGTTTGCAGATTACAAAATAAATGTACAAAATAGTAGCTTTTATATGTTAATGATGAACTCACAGAAAGAGAAATCAAGAAAGAAATCTCATTTGCAATAACCACAAAAAATAAATGTCTAGGAATAAATTTAATTGAAGATGTGAAATATATCAAAAACAAACATTGATGAAAGAAATTATCAAGAACACAAAAAAAGAAAGATACTTCTTGCTCATGAATTGGAAAAATTAATATAATTAAAATGTCTACATTACCTAAGGCAATCTATAGATTCAATAAATCTCTATCAAAATACCAATGACATTCCTTACAGAATTAGAAAAAAAATCTGAAAATTCATATGAAATCACAAAAGACTCAGAATGGCAAATGCAATCCTGAGTGAGAAAAAACAAGCTGGAGGCATCATAATACCTCACTTCAGAGATAATACAAGATTATAGTAATTAAAACAGCATGGCACTACCATGAAAATTGACACATAATTCAGTGTAACAGAATAGAAAGCGAAGAAATTAACTGTGTATGCACAGCGAACTGATTTTTGACAAAAGTACTCAACCCCACAGTGGAGTAAGGATAATCTCTTCAATAAATGATGCTGGTAAAAATGGATGTATAGATACATAACAATGAAATTAGATCCTTATCTTCACCATATACAAAAATCAACTCAAGATGGATAAAAGACCTAAATTTGAGACCTGAGAAAATGAAGTTGCTGAAAGAAAATGTAAGGGAACACTCCAAGACATGGGTATAATGGATGACTTCTTGGACGGGACACTCAAAGCACAGGAAGCAAAAGGAAAACTAAACTAATGGCATTATGTCAAACTGAGAAGCTTCTGCACAGCAAAAGAAATGATCACCAGAGTGAAGAGACATCTAACAGAATGGGAAAAAGTACTTGCAAACTATTTTTAGGACAAAGGATTGAAATCCACAGTATAATAGTAACTTAAAAATTCAACCAAATAAAAGCCACTTGAGAAATGGACAAAGGGCATCAAGAGGCAGATCTCAAAATAAGAAATACAAATGGCCAAACAAATACATGAAAAATTACTATCTTCCACGCTCACGGATTGGAAGAATCAACATCATCAAAATGTCCATTCTCCCAAAAGCAATTTATAGATTCAATGTGATAGAATTAAAATAGCAAAGACATTCTTCTCATATCTGGAAAAAATGATGCCTAAATTCATATGGAAGCAGAGGAGACCTCGAATAGCTAAAGCAATCTTGTACAACAAAAACAAAGCCGGAGGCATCACAAAACCAGATTTCAGGACATACTACAGGGCAGTTCTAATCAAAACAGCATGGTGCTAGTACAGAAACAGATGGATAGGCCAATGGAACAGAGCAGAAACACCAGAAATCAATCCAAACATCTAGAGCCAACTTATATTTTATCAAGGATCTAAAACCAATTCCTGGAGCAAGCACAGTCTATTCAACAAATGGTGTTGGGAAAACTGGATCTCCACATGCAGAAGCATGAAGCAAGACCCTATCTTTTTTTTTTTTTTTTTTTGACAGGCAGAGTGGACAATAAGAGAGAGAGAGACAGAGAGAAAGGTCTTCCTTTGCCGTTGGTTCACCCTCCAATGGCCGCCGCGGCTGGGGCGCTGAGGCCGGCGCACCGCGCTGATCCAATGGCAGGAGCCAGGTGCTTCTCCTGGTCTCCCATGGGGTGCAGGGCCCAAGCACTTGGGCCATCCTCCACTGCATTCCCTGGCCACAGCAGAGAGATGGCCTGGAAGAGGGGCAACCGGGACAGAATCCGGCGCCCCGACCGGGACTAGAACCTGGTGTGCCGGTGCCGCAAGGTGGACGATTAGCCTAGTGAGCCACGGCACCGGCCAAAGACCCTATCTTACACCTTACACAAAAATCCACTCAACATGTATTAAAGATCTAAATCTGCGACCAGACACCATCAAATTTTAGAGAACATCGCAGAAACAGGCAAAGACTTCTTGGAAAAGACCCCAGAAGCACAGGCAGTCATAGCCAAAATTATCAATTGGGATTGCATCAAATTGAGAAGTTTCTGTACTGCAAAAGAAACAGTCAGGAAAGTGAAGAGGCAATCAGCAGAATGGGAAAAAATATTTGCAAACTAAGCAACCAACAAAGGGTTAATAACCAGAATCTACAAAGAGATCAAGAAACTCCACAACAACAAAACAAACAACCCACTTAAGAGATGGGCCAAGGACCTCAATAGACATTTTTCAAAAGAGGAAATCCAAATGGCCAACAGACACATGAAAAAATGTTCAAGATCACTAGCAATCAGGGAAATGCAAATTAAAACTACAATGAGGTTTCACCTCACCCCAGTTAGAATGGCTCACTTACAGAAATCTACCAACAACAGATGCTGGAGAGGATGTGGGGAAAAAGGGACACTAACCCACTGTTGGTGGGAATGCAAACTGGTTAAGCCACTATGGAAGTCAGTCTGGAGGTTCCTTAGAAACCTGAATATAACCCTACCATTCAACCCAGCCATCCCACTCCTTGGAATTTACCCAAAGGAAATTAAATTGGCAAAAAAAAAGCGGTCTGCACCTTAATGTTTATTGCAGCTCAATTCACAATAGCTAAGACCTGGAACCAACCTAAATGCCCATCAACAGTAGACTGGATAAAGAAATTATGGGATATGTATTCTATAGAATACTATACAGCAGTCAAAAGCAATGAAATCCGGTCATTTGCAACAAAATGGAGGAATCTGGAAAACATCATGCTGAGTGAAATAAGCCAGTCCCAAAGGGACAAATATCATATGTTCTCCCTGATAGGCAACAACCTACTGAGCACCTAAAAGGAAACCTGTTGAAGTGAAATGGACACTATGAGAAACAATGGCCTGATCAGCCCTTGTCTTCACCATTGAGGAACAACATACTATTTTATTCCCTTTAGTATGTTTTTTCTTTGTTTACTTAATACCATTGGTGAACTCTGTAATTAACACACAATTATTCTTCGTAATTTAATTTAACTGAAAAGTGATCCCTGAATATAAGAGTGGGAATAAGAGAGGGAGGAGATGTACAGTGCATCACATGCTCACTCCTACTTACCTCTAATGGTAGAGCTGGAAACGTGCCAGAGGATTCCAGTCCAATCCCATCAAGGTGGCAGGTACCAATGCCATCTTACTTGTTAAAGTGATCAGTTTAAGTTCATACTTGATCAAAAATACAGGATTAAGTGTCAAAGGGATTACATAAATAAGACTAGTGTTTGCAAATAATTGATAGAATTAAAAAGGAGAGAATGATCCTACATGTGAAGCAAGTTACACAGCAGACTCATAGAATGGCAAAGGACCTAAACAGCACTCTGGCCTCAGAATCAGCCCTTAAGGCATTCGGATTTGGCTAAAAGGCCCATGAGAGTTTCGCAGGCATGGAAATCCAAGACACTGTGGCAAAAGAAAATAATGCCCTAAATGAAAGATCTCTGTGAGTGTGATACCAGCAGAAAGAACGAGCCATCAAAGAAGGCAGTACCTTTCTCTGAAGGGAGGAGGGAACTTCCACTTTGAATATAGCCTTGTGTAAATAAGATCGGAGTTGGTGAACTCAAGAGGCTTCCATAGCCTTGGCAGCTCATGACAAGAGCCTTGGGTGATTACTGATGTCATATCTAAGAGTGTCAATTTTTAAATCAACAACAGGAGTCACCAAGCACATGCTCCCCAGGTAGGACCTCTGCCCTTAATGTGTTGTACTCTGCAAATTAACAGTAAAACTACTACTCAAACAGTATTCTATACTTTTTTGTGTCTTTGTGGATGCAGTCTGTTGAAATCTTTACTTAGTATATACTAAGTTGATCTTCTGTATATAAAGATAATTGAAAATGAATTGTTATGAAAAATGGGATGGGAGAGGGTGTGGGAGATGGGATGGTTGAGGGTGGGAGGGATGTTGGGGGGAAATCTACTGTAATTCAAAAGTTGTACTTTGCAAATTCATATTTATTCAATAAAAGTTGAAAAGAAAAAAAGAAGAAAACTTTCCCAACACCACTAGCCATCAGCGAAATGCAAGTCAAAATCACAATGAGATATCTCCTCAATCCTTTCAGAACGGCTAAAATTCTAAACACAGAGTAACAAATGCTGGTGAGGATGTAGAGAAAGGCAATGTTTGTACATTGTTGGTGGAAATGTAAATTTTTGTAGCCACTGTGGAAAACATTGTAGAGACTTCTTAAAAAACTAGAAATACTCTTGCCATATGATCCAGCCATCCCACTACTGGGTATATATCAGTATATATCAGAACACAATGTATCAAAGAGATATCTGCACCACCATGCTTACAGCAGCACTGTTCACAATATCCAAAATTTATAATCAGCCAAGGTGTCCATAATTAGATGAATGAATAAAGAAAATGTACCTATATTTTATATATACACACAACTGAATATTATTCTGCTTTAAAAATAGTGAAATTCTACCATTTTCATCAAAATGGATACAACTGGAGGATATCTTATTGAGTAAAATAAGTAGGATACAGAAATACAAACACCACATATTCCCCTTTCTATCTGGGAGCTATGATTAAAGAAAAGAACAATGAAAGAAAAAAAAGAAAGAAATGCCTGTGTATATCAGTATTGTGCAAATACCTTTTCATCAAATTTTGTTTTATACCCTTGTCAAATTAATTGTTAAGAATGTTATATGGCCGACGCCATGGCTCACTTGGCTAATCCTCCACCTGGGGCGCTGGCAACCGCATTCTAGTCCCTGTTGAGGCACTGGATTCTGTCCGGGTTGCTCCTCTTCCAGTCCAGCTCTCTGCTGTGGCCCTGGAAGGCAGTGGAGGATGGCCCAAGTCCTTGGGCCCTGCACCCGCATGGGAGACCAGGAGGAAGCACCTGGCTCCTGGCTTTGGATCGGCACAGCACGCCAGCCGTGGCGGCCATTTGGGGGGTGAACCAACAGAAGGAAGACCTTTCTCTCTGTCTTTCTCTCTCTCACTGTCTAACTCTGCCTGTCAAAAAAAAAAAAAAAAAAAGAATGCTATACTACTATTGTTTTAATTATTTCTGATTACTTTAAAATTTACTGTATATAAATGAAATGATCATTTTTCCAGTCATTGTTCATAGTCTTTGTCTAGTCACACTAAATTAGGATCTTTTTGTCTTTTACTTGTTAAACTTATTTGTTGAGCCATTAAGCCTTTTATTGTAATGTAAATTTAAAATATGTCATCTCAGAAATGAAAGGAGGAAAGCAAACAAGCAAGGAGAAAGGCACAAATGCAGAAGATGGAAAAGGAGAGAGTGAGGGAAGGAAAGAAAATGACTGGAGGTGGGAGGGATGGAGGAGGGAGGAAGGGATATCATCATATTCTTAGAATTGTATCTGTGAACTACAATGACTGTTAAAAACTAATTAAAATTTAATAAATAAATCAACTATCATATCGTAGAGAAATACAGAACTGAGAAATACACACAAAATGTATCACAGGAACACCAAGGGACTTAAACCTGTGAAAGCCGAATTATAAGATATGATAGATAAACTAGGAAACTCCAGCTTACACATAATTAGAATTCTAGAAGAACAGAGAAAAGAAGGAAAGGTAAAAAAAAAAAAAGCTAATAGTTTTTATAGCTGAGGGAAGACTTAAGTCGTTAAATTTAAAAATGCCATAGTATCTGAATACAGATCAGAATAAAAAGAGTCCACATCCAAAACCATCTTAAAGACAACGCATGACATAATCACAGAGAAATCTTCACATTTACAGTTTAAAACCAAACAAATAGGAGCATTCACTGTTCGCACAGCTGTTCAGCTGACCCTTGGGGCACCTGCAAATGTCTCAGAGTGTCTAGGATCGAGTGCCGCATCTGCTTCCAATTCAGCTTCTTACTAACCAAGCACCTGGATCCCTGCCACCCACATAGGAGACCCAGAAGGCGTTCCAGGCTCCTTGCTTCTGTCTGGGCCAGCTCCAGTGGTTTTAGGTCTCTGGGCACTGAACCAGCAACAGAAGACTAATGTATCTCTCTCTCTCTCTCTCTCTCTCTCTCTCTCTCTCTCCCTCCCTCTCCCCCCCCCCCTTATAAATAAATAGATTTAAAGACAGGAAAATAAACATTAATTGGAGTAAAATCAGACCATCAACTAGAAACACCTTATCAGAAGAATCTGCCCAATGGAAGATAATTCTTAAGTAAGAATTTTGCCATGAGTTAAACTATTGTCCATGTGTCAGCACAAAACAAAGGCATAAAAGACAGAGATGTTACCATTCCCAGACTTAAACTGAAAAAAAACAAATATTGGAGGATATATTTAAGCAAGAAGATGGAGGACAGAGCAAGTGGAAAGCAGAGGTGGTGGTGGAAACTGAGACCTCACCTGCATCCTGGGTTCTGAACACCTTTCTGATCCTGATTCCCAGATAACTGGCTGTCAGAGAACTAGTGATGAAACAGCTAGAAGGAATTAGCAGCTATCTATCAAATCCCTAAGCTCTCTTTCCCTCTTACTCTAATTTTTTTTAACTTCTTGTCAAGATTTTACATATTTGGTCATCTTTTTCAGGTTAAAATTTCCTCCTATCTTGTTGTGGCATTATCCAGTGTGACAATGTGGCATAATGGAAAAGTGACCCATTTTGAACACAAACAAAAATATCTTAAAACAAATGTTAAACAACAGTTACTAGTTATGTGATGATGAAGAAGTTACTTAAACACCTATAGATTTTGTTTCTGTATCTGCAGTGTAGGAAAAATAGTTATTTCATAACATTGTTATCATAGATATCCATCCCTTCACTAAAATCAATTGGTTTTATGCTTATCCTGAGCCATATTAAAGACATTTAAATATAAAGTTCAAGTTCAATGCTACACACACAGTTGCTATCAATAAGTTTTACATACCCAGCTAATCTCTTTCCCCATTTCAGCTCTAGACAATCTCAATCCAATCTAATTTGATTATGCTTTCTACTTGGAAAATATTATCTATACCCAGACTTTTAATTATCACTTCTCTGCTGAGTGATTCTGACCCACACCCAGGTTTCATTTTGCATTTCTACTTATCTGCTAGAAATTTCCACATAGGTGGCTCCTGTTACTTGAACTTTAGAATTTCTAAAAGTAGAAATAACTCTCCAGGAGAAACTATGATGTGAAGTGTCTTAAACACATGCCACCGTTTTTGTTCAATTCATAGATGTTAATTCCTTTTTGTCTTCTATGCCAAAATCATCTTTATCCTCTAGCTTCCACATTTCTGTTATAATCACCACAATTCCACAGAGTAATACACAAGGCCTTTCCCCTGTTTGCCATAAGCAGTTGCCAGATCCTATTGCCAAGTCTCTGCCCAGAATTCATGACCTTCTCTGCGATTTTTACAGGGAAGTCAGGTATGACCTGCTGGACTAATCACCTGGTATGTCCTCCATCTTTCCTGTCTTTCCTTTCTCTCTCCATGATGCTCGTTGCAATTATTTGAACCATCTTTCCAAATATCTGTTCCCTTCTTACTGTCTGTCCCTAACAGACTAAGTAGTAGTTCAATAACTAATCAAGTACATTCACCTTCCTTAGGCTACCAGACTGACATCCCTGTCATTGTTGGTCCACGGCCGATCTTTTCAGTATATTTCATTAATGCCCTGTACAAGACATCTCTTCCTTTCAAATGCGGTTCTTTCTCATTCCCTAACACCTTACTCTAAACCCTTCCCTGTAGCATTTACACTATTTCCTTCCACCTACTAACTATCAGGGAAGCAAAGATCTTTTAAAAGTCCCTTGATAAATTCATACACCTCAGTAAAAAGAAACAAAATGGTTAGATAAATCACAATAAAGTATGATAATATGCTAAAACCAAGATATAACTCAAGTGCAATGAAACCATAAAACACAATGAAAGAGACAAGGTTTACCTAGAAAAAAATTAATATGATATATTTTTAATACTATCAATTATAATTGGATAAGACAGACATATACAAATAAAATTATGATAGCAGAATCTCATTCACAGGTCACTATTAATTAATGAAGAGTCTCAGTAGTAGAATATCCTTCTTTAAGTTTGAATTCAGTTTTGAGAGAGAAAATTGTTATGTAAAAACACAAATACAGATGTAGTTACATCGTGGACACTATTCCACAGAGTGGCTGCAGAACACACAGAATCACTTTTTACACAGCTATGTCTTACCATGTTTTTGAAGGAGTCGAGAGCAAAGCACTAATAAGTTCCTTTTACTGAATGTTCTCTTCTCATCACTTTCCAGATACTTATGTCATCCTTCAGAGCAAACACTGTCTTCTTCCACTCGGGAAGTAGAGAATCAGAAAGGAGGCAAAAGTTTCCCTAGATCACAGTGTTAAGAAGTGATAGACCATATTCAAAACAACATCGCAAGAAGAAAATCATTTTATTAACATTCTGGCTAAGGATTTCTCAACTGCAGGACTATGGCAGTTTTGTTGTAGGGACCTCTGGGAGGCATGGTACAGCATTTGTCAACATCTCTGTAGATGTCAGTAGCACAACCAAAAATGTCTGGGCACTGCTAAGCACTTCTGAGGAGACAAAACCGCCCCTGTTTGAGAACCACTCTTCTGGGTAAAGAAACTTTACATCAGATGCAACTGACAGCACACTACCAAGATTTGTTATTGAAAATCATGCAAAACAACAATCATCCTACTCCAGACCTGTGTGCCTATTTCAGGTTATATGTCAAATACATCACAGTTCATCTCATGGTACCTATTGGCATCCGGGATGGAGGGAGGAAAGGATATGAAATGAAAAAAAAGAGCCTTGATCAGATGAATAATAATACTGTGCTATGAACTAAGGTAAATGAGAATTATGTATCTGAGCACCAGAAGTAGAGGAACATAACAGAAATGAATGTGGTCAGCTCAGGCTATGTTGCACTGTTGTTCTAGACCTAAACCTTAACATTTTATTTTCCTTTTAATAAATCAATTCACTAAAAGTCACTTTTCCTCTGGAAAATGCCCCTTGGAAGAGAAGCTTCTCAAATCTTTCTCTTCTAAAATATCTTTAATTCCAAAGATAAGATCCTGTGAAAATCCAGTAAAATCACCCTGAGCATTCACAGTGGCATTAAGTAACAAATGAACAAATAGGTAGACCCTTATTAGAGGCTGGGAAAGAGTAGGGAAGATTGGATCACATGTATTCAAATGATGTCCAGTGAAGGTAACAGATTTTCATGTCAAATGGCATGGTGGGGTAAGTATAATCCACAATCTTGTCTTCTAGTCTATACAAAGAACTGGAATCGAGGAATTGCTACACTCCAAATATCAAGGAAATGGAAGTCCTCGTTGCCAATTTTCTTTTAATTTTACAGAGTTAGACAAGGAGAGAGAGAGACAGAGAGAAAGGTCTTCCTTCCATTGGTTCACCCCCCAAATGGCCACTATGGCCAGGGCTAGACCAATCCGAAGCCAGCAGCCAGGTGCTTCTTCCTGATCTCCCATGCGGGTGTAGGTGCCCAAGCACCTGGGCCATCCTCCACTGCCTTCCCGGGCCACAGCAGAGAGCTGGACTGGAAGAGGAGCAATGGGGATTAGAACCCGGTGCCCATATGGGATGCCGGCGCCGCAGGCGTTGGATTAACCAAGTGAGCCACAGCGCCGGCCCCTCTCATTGCCAATTTGATCAATTTATTCTGTAAACATTTGTTGAACTATTGCATAGTATCCCATAAAGATTTATAAATATTATATGTTAATCCAAACATTCATGAATTCATTCTATAAAGAAACTATTTAGCATGTAAGTGATTTTATTCCAAGAAATTAAGATGTCTGGCATAACAGAATGAAGGAAGGACATCTTTAAGATACAAGTAAGATCAGCTTTGAATACTGCTCAAAGTGCTTCTTTTGTAAAATAATTTAAAGAATAAACCAAGACTTACTGATTTTATTCTAATTATTTTTAGTTATTTTTAGTTAGTTATTCATTGGAGACTCAGTTTATAACAAGGTCCTACCAAGTTCTGGGCAGTTTTGTAGGTATCTGATAATCCAGCATTTCATATTCCTGTCTTCATGGATTTTACAATGTAACAGGAAGAGAAGAACTAACTCAATTATTGCACCAAAAACAAATATAGATAATTACACTGAGATGCATGCTGTGGACTGAGTGTTACTGTAAAACAGGATGTTCTCACCCAGCTTGGGTGACATCAGGGCAAGCCTTCCATATAGACTTGGCATTTGGGCCCAGCAAGATGTGTGTAAACTGGCTGGCTGAAAGAATTGCATAGAGCAAGAGGAAACTCTCCAGAGACAGACATGACACTAAAAGGAAGCCATGCAATTGAGGATGTTAGAAAACTCTGTAAAGAAAACAGGAAACGGGATTTTAAGAAGGGAGTTTACATGATCACATTTGCATGGTTCAAAACTTCTCTGGTTGCTGTGTGGAGCATAAATGCTATTTAGAGAGGGTCTCACAGGAGATTAGAATAAATGTAGACAGTTGCAGAAGTTCAGGTAACAGAGAATAGAGCACAGATGGAGGTGCTAACAGTGGAGAAGGCAAGCAGTATATGGAAATGCCCACAGAGAATGGAATTATTCAACTTGGATACTGATGGCTATAAAAGAGGAAGAAAGAGAAATTAAGAACGATTCACAGGGCTCTGGCCTTGTGGCATAGCATGTAAAGCCACTGCCTGCAATGCAGGCATCCCATATGTGTGCCAGATTGTGTCCCGGCTGCTCCAGTTCTGAACCAGCTCCCTGCTTATGGCCTATGTGCTTGGGTGCCTGCACATGGGAGATCCAGAAGAAGCTCTTGGCTCTTGACTTCAGCCAGCCCAATGCAGGTCGTTGTAGCCATAAGAGAGGGAAGAGATATATAATTTGGGACATGCTCAAGCTGACTTGCCCCAAATGGTAGAGTTAGAAACATACCAGGGGACTCCAATTTAATCCCATCAAGGTGGCATGTACCAATGCCATCTCACTAGTCCAAGTGATCAATTTCAGTTCGCAATTGATCATAATGAAAGGACTAAGAGTCAAAGGGAGCACATAAGCAAGTCTAGTACCTGCTAACACTAACCGATAGAATAAATAAAGGGGAGAGTGATCCAACATGGGAAGTGAGATACTCAGCAGACTCATAGAATGGCAGATGCCCTAAATAGCACTCTGGCCTCAGAATCAGCCCTAAAGGCATTCAGATCTGGCTGAAAAGCCCATGAGAGTATTTCAGGCATGGAAAGCCAAGACACTCTGGCAAAAGATCTCTGTGAGTGAGATCTCAGTGGAAAGAACAGGTCTTCAAAGAAGGAGGTACCTTTCTCTGAAGGGAGGAGAGAACCTCCACTTTGACTATGACCTTGTCTAAACAAGATAAGAGTCGGAGAACTCAAGGGGCTTCCATAGCCTTGGAAACTCATGACTGGAGCATAGGGAGATTACTGATGCCATAGACAGGAGTGTCAATTGGTAAAGTCAACAACAGGAGTCACTGTGCACTTACTCCTCATGTAGGATCTCTGTCCTTAATGTGCTGTGCATTGAGATTTAATGCTATAACGAGTACTCAAATAATATATTTCACTTCGTGTTTCTATGGGGGTGCAAACTGTTGAAATCTTTACTTAATGCATACTAAACTGATCCTCTGTAAAAAAAAAAAAAAAAAAAAGAAAAGAAAAGAAAAGAAACTATCAACTCCCAACTTGACTCTCACTGGGATTAAACATGACAATAGGTCTGATCTGATTTCATCATCATTAAAAAAAATCATCTATTATTTTTCACTTTATGTTTCTGTGTGGGAGCAAACTGTTGAAATCCTTACTTAATGTATACTAAGCTGATCTTCTGTATATTAAGATAATCGAAAATGAATCTTGATGTGAATGGAAGGGGAGAGGGAGTGGGAAAGGGGAGGGTTGTGGGTGGGAGGGACGGTATGGGGGGGGAAGCCATAGTAATCCATTATTCGTACTTTGGAAACGTATATTCATTAAATAAAAGTTAAAAAAAAAAAAAAAAAAACTCTGGAGAGTGACCCAGTGGATGGAAGAGCTCTCTCTCTCTCTCGCTCTCTCTTTCTCTTTCTCTTTCAAATAAATAAAGAAATCTTTTTTTAAAAATAATTATTCCCAAATTTCTTTCTTGGAATCTAGGTGGATTCATTCAGTGATATGAATAAGACTTGGAGGAGGCAAGTTTAGTGAAACATCAAGGTAGCTGCCACATCCATTCTTATAAACCCTGATATTCAACACAGCTCCACCATCCTTCCTTTGACCATGAGGCCCACTCCAAGTGCTGCCCTCTCACCTCTAGTTCCCCAATGCAGGGAGATCTGACTGCTCTTTGTTGCTCTAGACTTCCTTTGTTAACTTATCAACCCAGCATAGTCAAAGCCACCTCCCTGTGCTATGTCAACTTGTATATTCCTCTCCCCTTAAGTTAATCTTTCCTTTCCTATCCAGCGCTATTAACATCAACTGTTTCCTGAGGCTATCCATCTTTTCTCCAAGTTCCACTCACCTCCATGAAAAAGTACACAAATATTCTCCAACAGGTCTAAATTACCAGAAACCTGAGGAAAAAGAAGCCAGTCAAGTCCAATACAAGTATCACTTAACTGTTGAAGTAAATGAGTCACACGGATCTCACAATTTCATTGTGGGGATGAGACACGGTATTACTTTTATAGAATGTTACTACTTTGGGAAAATCACAATTACCAATGACACTCGTCTGAAAAATGGCTTCTTTTAGACTGAATATTAACTCTAGTGGAACAGATCTTCAACAGCACTAAGTTCCTTCTTATAATGAGATCTCAACTTCAACTTTCCAGTTAAGTCCCCTGAATTGCTATTATACATGAACCACTGAATTGGTGCTTGCTTTGCCCATAAGCCTGTCACCAATTCAAGCAGCATTACTTTTTCATACTTTAAAAAAAGAAACTAAATTGTTTTAAAGTAGTTTCATTCTTTCCATAATAGGAGGATTTCTTTCATTAAAAATAGATCTTGTGGCCATAAAGTTCTCTGCTAAAAAATAATAACCAATTAGAGCTGCATGATTGAATGATATTGAAAGTTGTATTTTCTCATGCTTCCAAGTAGATAAGAATGCTAATTGTGGTCGGTCTAGCTTTATCTTAGCATTGTAATTCTCACTTCTTTTTCTTATATAGTACAGTTAATAGTGATTATTCAGTAGCATAATGCAGATAAACGAGTCTTTACTTGTAGATTGCTAATTGTGGAGATTTACAGACTTCTTAAGGTGGCGATATACAGCTAAAAATATCAAACAATGAGTATGAGCACCAAGAGAGAAAAAGAAGATACAATGATTTATAAACAGTCTCTTGCTTGTAGTTTAAGTGTTACGTAAGACGTGTTTGCTTGTAGCCAATGTTGAGTACAGAGAATAGTATGTGGAAATAAAGGCAAAGCGATTGAACTATGCAGAAAGCGTGAATCCTTTGCAGGACCACAAGTGGTGCTCTGGAGAGAATTCAGCTTTCATTTTTCAGGATGTTATCACAAACAATGCACACCTGAAATCCAAATCATCTTGCGTGCTGTGTGGCAAAATGAACCACTGACTAATAAATAAAACAGAAGTTGATATTTAATCAATCCATTTTGACTCAGTTAGCACTAATATAGGAACTCTATTACCCCAAATAAAACATTTGTTTCTATACATGTTTGTCTTCCTTTCTCAGCCAAAATTATCTTCAGCTCTCTCCTAACTTGCAACCAAAAGGAACAAATGAACAAAACTTCCACCATCAGGTCCTCAACTAATCTCCTCGACTCTTTTCAGAATGACCTTACAAAAAAAGAGTTTATCTCCTGACCTTCTCGCAGTTGAACCTTCAGAGTACCCATTTCATCATCCCTGAAACTATTCCTAGCAAAGATTTTTATGGCTAAAATGACCAAAGAACTTATCATGGAAACCTAGGTGTTTCTAAGGTTGAAAATGGGCAAAAACTAAACATCTACTGGAACTGTCTTAAAGAAGTAGGCATTAGGCTGTGATACAAGAAATTCCTAGTAAAAAATCTGATGGGCTGATTAGCCCTTGGCCTTTCTGCAGATACCAGCTTTGTTGACTATTAACTCTGCTATTCAACTCCATATTCCTTACATGATGATGCACCCCATTATCCTGGGTTTCCCCCCAGACATTTCACTGCTCTTTTCCCTACTTTGGCATCTTTTTTAAAGGATTTTCATTTATTTGAAAGGCAGTGTTATGGAAACGGGGATGGAGAGGAGAAACTGAGAGGTAGAGAAGACCTTTTCCATCCATTGGTTCACTCCCCAAATGACCACAAGGGCCAGATCTGGGCCAAGTTGAAGTCAAAAACTTGGAACTCCATGAAGGTCTCCCACTTGAGTCACAGAGGCCCAAGGTCTTGGGCTATCTTCTGCTGTTTTGCAGTCACATTAGCAGGGAATGGCCAGAATTCCTATCAGCACTTACATGGGATGCTGGCTGGCTTTTAGGCAGCAGCTTAACCCATTGTGCACAACAGCAGCCCATACTCCAATGTCTTTTAATTAATTGCTTCAATCTGAAGTAATTGTCTACCCAATGAACTCACTCTACCATGTTCCAGAGTTTTCTGGAAGGTATTATTCATCTTCCCACAATCTTAAGCAAAACATTTGAATTACAACTGATTTAGTCAGAGTAACTCTAGCTGCTGTTAAAAAAAGCTCAACATCTCAAAGTCTCAACATCCACACATACACACCCATGAGTTTCTCATTCACACTAGACTCCAGTGTGGGTCAGGGGAGTCTGTATCCTCTGCAGTCATTCAGGGGTACAAGCTACTTCCATCTAGTTCCTAATCCCAGACGTGGCTGCAGAGTTACCCTGACATCATCAGCCAAATAGCAGAGGAATGACAGAGAACATGGAGAAGACATGCCTCTTTAACCTCCTTGCTCACAAATCATTTCTGTTTACGTCTGACTAGCATGCATAGTTCATGTAGCTCCATCCAGATGAAAGGCAATCAGGAAACATCAGTTAATACTGTGAAAAGAAGACAAATTGGCCTGGTGAGCACCACCACCTTGTATACTCTCTTCTTCAGTCTGTGTCTCATCTCTTAGGTATGGCCATTAATCTTCTTGAACACCTTAGATATTCTATTTCCTATTCTAAATTACTAGCTGTTGATTTAAGATTCTCAGAATTATTACCATGGTTTTGTCATTGCCCGGGCTTTCATTTCACTGATACAAGGATGCTATTTTGAAGTTTGAATTGATCATATCAATATATTGATTGAAATCCTAAGATTATAAAACAAACTTCTCAGACAAAAGAATCTTATTGTATTTTGCCACTATTCATATATTCTATTGCATTTCTTATAATGCGTTCCATGAAAATATGCAAGTCAGTCCACAATTCCCATAAGAACTTAGCTCTGTGTCTTTGGATAACTTAATCTCTCCCTACACCTTTAGTTAGCTACCATTCATTTCTCCATTATACATCAAGTGTCATTACATCCAGAAAGGCCTCCCTGACTTCTAGTTTAGACTTCTTCTTGCCTCATTTTTGCTTTAGAAATCTCTGCTTTATGTAAATCATACTGCCTCACTAAATTATAATTACTACTACTCATCATTTTCTGCTCTAGAACACTGAGTATGTTAGAAATATTTCATGCATTAGGTGAATAAATTAATCAGCAACAGAAAGTCAAGACAGTTGAATCTATGACAATTCACCTCAGTAATTATGATTCAAATCTTTTCTATGCCCACTGAAATTTAATAAGCAGAAAATACACATATGGCTGGATGGAGACACAAGAGAGATGATCTATAAGAGAACACATAGAACTGGAGTGTGCTTAAATGAATGAGATCTCTGAACATTAGAACAGATTTTCTAATGTTAGCTCATCCACTTTTGATTCATAGTTCTTCTGAACTCCTGATAGCTAAGTATCCTCTGAAAAATCCTCCATGTATGTGTCTGGGTTTTATGCTACTGTACTTGCATAGGTTCTCATTAACCATTTTCTGAGTCTGTGCTGTGAAGTGGTCTCCTTACCTTCATCTCGTTCTGAGTGAATCCAAAGTATATATCGTTACCAGTTAAAACTCTCTATGACATCATTTGAACATTGTCATTATCACATATCCTAATCAGAAATGAACATGGCTTATCTGAAGGTCACAAGTCTCTAAGAACAAAACTCCTCCTAAGCATTTAATTAAGGGCCTCCAAAATCTGACTGCTTAAAGGAAACATGTTCTTGCTTACAGAACCAATATAGAAGTTTTACTCTTATTGCTAGTATAATTCATAAATTTTAACATGCACTACCTCCTAATTTTCTTCACCAAATATATTACACTTACAAAGGGCAAATTCCATAGAGTAGAAAATGCTGGCCATCTGAGTTTCTCCTTTTGTGAAATGTCCATTTTGAGCCTCTGTCCTTTTCTTAACTGGATCGTTTGTTATTTTTGTTGTTGCTGCTGAGTGTCTGAGTTCCCTATATATTCTGAACACTAATCCTTTGCCAGATGAGTAATTTGCAATTATTTTCTATGTTTCTGTTGACTGTACACTCTGTTGATTGCTTGCTTCTATGTGTAGAAGTTACTTAGCTTGACCTACTCCCATTTGTCTAGTTTTGCTTTTTGTAGTTTTTGCTTTGTGGGCCTTATCCAAAAGATCATTGCCGATACTGATATCCTAGGGTGTTTCCCCATGTTTTATTCTTGTACTTTCATAGCTTCAGGTCTTATATGTAGGTTTATGATACATTTTGAGTTGATTTTTGTACAGGATAAGAAGTTATCATGGAGAAGTTACATGGAAATGTTGGCAATCTTCTGCTAAAGGTTACCCAGTCTTCCCATCAATGTTTATTGAAGAGGCTGTCCTTTTTCCACTGTGTATACCTAGTGCCTTTAAGGAGCATCAGTTGGCTGTGGTTTCTGAGGTCTCTATCTATTCCATTGGTCTACATGTCTATTTTTATGTCTGCACCATTCTATATTGATTACAATGGAACTGGAGATCAATGTGTTAAATAAAATAAGTGAGGCACAGAAAGGCAAATGCAACATATTCTCTATCAGTTGTGGAAGTTTAAAAAGTCAATCTGGGGCCTGGAGTTGTGGTGTACTGGGCTAAGCCTCTGCCTATGGTGCCGGAATCCCCTATGGGCGCTGGTTTGAGTCCAGGCTGTTCCTCTTCTGATCGAGCTCTCTGTTACGGCCTGGGAAAGTAATGGAATTTGGCCCAAGTCCTTGGGCCCCTGCACCCACAGGAGAGACCCACAAGAAGCTCCTGGCTCTTGGCTTCAGATCGGCTCAGCTCTGGCCATTGTGGCCATCTTGGGAGTAACCAACAGATGGAAGCTCTCTCTCTGTCTTTCCCTCTCTCTGAATGTAACTCTACCTCTCAAATAAATGAAATAAAATCTTTTTTTTTAAAAAAAAAAGTCAATCTGAACTTAGAGTAGCAATTACTAGAGGCTGAGAAGGGTGGAGATGTAGAGGATAGAAGGAGGGCGGATGGCAATTACCAAAATACAAATGGAAGCAATAGGTTCTAGTGTACCATAGCACAATGGGGTGACTATAGTTCACAATAGTGTACTATCTACTGTATAAAGAAATGGAAGAGATGATCTGGTACACTCCAAATAGAAAAAAATAAGGAAAGGAAAG
This sequence comes from Oryctolagus cuniculus, assembly GCF_051225735.1. NCBI lineage: Eukaryota > Metazoa > Chordata > Mammalia > Lagomorpha > Leporidae > Oryctolagus > Oryctolagus cuniculus. The sequence continues at coordinate 171,178,016 of NC_142870.1, read as the reverse complement.
GGCTGCCTCCCAATTTATTCAATCTACACTGTATACATATGTTGAAATATTGCACAGTATCTGATACAAATATACAAGCAATTGCATGTTCATTAAAGGTTTGCAAAAATAGTAACAACTGAAAATGTTTCATTTTATTATGCCCTTGGTGTGTGGCACATACACTATGTAAATATGCTACCAGAGTAAACAAATAAAATGGCCAAAATATAAACAGAACACTTTATTACTATTAAAGCCTAATATTGGTTATTTCACTGAGTTGTAGTGATATGGATAACATTGAATATATGCTATTTTTTTTTTTTTAAGTTCAACAAGGAGAGTTCACATCACGATTGCTAAATTTCTTTTTTTTTTTTTTTTTTGACAGGCAGAGTGGACAGTGAGAGAGAGAGAGAGATAGAGAGAAAGGACTTCCTTTTGCCGTTGGTTCACCCTCCAAAGGCCGCCGTGGCCGGTGTGCTATGGTCAGTGCATTGCGCTGATCCGAAGCCAGGAGCCAGGTGCTTTTCCTGGTCTCCCATGTGGGGGCAGGGCCCAAGGACTTGGGCCATTCTCCACTGCACTCCCTGGCCACAGCAGAGAGCTGGCCTGGAAGAGGGGCAACAACCGGGACAGAATCCGGCATCCCGACCGGGACTAGAACCCGGTGTGCCGGCGCCACAAGGCAGAGGATTAGCCTACTGAGCCACAGCGCCGGCCAACGATTGCTAAATTTAAGCAAAGCTGGATTGCAATGTACATCCTATAACAATCTCTCTGTAGAAGATCAGGAATCTAGCAGAGAGGAACGAAATTTTCTTCTTGTTCTTCTAAGCCCAAAATCCTGTATGCCTGCTCACTCCAAACTACAAGACTGCTTTTGTTTATCAACACGATGTACTCATGTGAATTCCAATTTCCCATATTCATGTCATAATTTTTATTGATTATGTACTGTGTGATAAATGTATATCACACAAAAATATTTATGGAGAAACCATAAAGACATCAAGTATTGCTATGAGAATTACAAAACATTAAAGAAAGAAATAGAAGAAGACACAAACATATGGAAAAATCTTCCATGCTCGTGGATTGGAAGACTCACCAAATCAATATATTCAAAATGCCCATACTACCAAAAGCAAGTTACAGATTCAACGTTACATCCACAAAAACACCAAAGACATTCTTCCCAGATAGAGAAAAAATGATGCTGACATATGGAGACACAGGAGACTTCAAGTAGCTAAAGCAATCGTACACAACAAAAACAAAGCTGGAGGCATCACAATTCCAGATTTCAATACATACTACAGGGCAGTTATAATCAAAACAGCCTGGAACTGGTACAAAAACAGACCCGTAGACCAACGGAACAGAATAGAAACACCTGAAATCAACTCAAATATCCACAACCAACTAATTTTCAACAAAGGCTGAAATCAACCCCTGGAGGAAAGACAGTCTCTTTGACAAATGGTGCTGGGAAAACTGGATTAACACATGCAGAAGCGTGAAGCAAAACCTTTACCTGACAACTTTCACTAAAATCCCCTCCAATTGGATCAAAGAACTATATGATCCGACACCATCAAATTATTAGAGAACATCGGGGAAGCCCTATAACTGGCATAAACAAAGAGTTCCTGGAAGAGACCTCAGAAGCACAGGCAATCAAAGCCAAAATAGACAAATGGAATTACATCAAATTGAGAAGCTTCCGCACTGCAAAGAAACAATCAGCAAGGTGAAGAGAAAACCGACAGAATGGGAGAAAATATTTGCAAACTATACAACTGATAAAGGATTAATAACCAGAATATATAAGGATATCAAGAAACCCCACAACCCCAGCTTCAGTCCAGCCTGTGCCATCATCTCAGTTACGACCTCATGCATCATTTCAGCCAGGTGGCTGATACTTCCGAACCACCGTTCTTTTGACTCTTAGGAACATAATGTACAAGCGGGGTGTTCAGAAGTAATATGTGAAAAGCATCTGGCCTATGATAGAGACTCAAGTAGTATTAACCACTGTAAGTGTTTAGGGGTATACATAAAAAGAAATGGTTACAAGGGGGTGTAAAGGAAATGGAATAATGAGACCAGGTTAGCAGGATCAGATGTTGTGTGCTGCAAACATATAAAAGAATAATATATGAATAAACTGCCTTCATGTTTATTCTTCCTCCTAGGCTGCATCCTCTTTCTATTTTAAAGTAAAATTGTCTTTTACATCATAGCCCCAAGAATACAAAAGCTTAGGGAAAAATGTTTACTCCACAGATTTGAGAGAGAACATTACTTAATACTGTGAGTTTAGTATGTCAAGAAATATTCTATAAAGGAATCGGATTGTTTAGTTTGCAGAAACCATTGAAAATCTTCCCTGAAGACACTCTGAAGAAATGAGGCAGATGAATAAGTGCCAACAGAGGACGGGGTTTTTCTTAGACTAAAAAGACTGAGGCAGAGAACTGAAGGACACATTGTTATTTTAAAGGTCACAGAGGGAATTCAATTTCCTGTACTTCTAATTTGAATTCCCTAAAGTGTGCAGGATAATATTAAGAGGATCAAAGAATAAGCCCAGAAACACTGGCTCGGAAATAAACCTTTCCCTCAAACTATGAGAGTTCTTTCATTAATGGTAATGAGTAAAAAGGAGCTAAAAAAGAGGTGATGTAAGCTGTTTAGTTCATCCCTTGGCAATCACTGTCCCAGACAAAGCAAGTCGCCCGTACCTCCCTTTGGAAAAAGGGAAATTCTAAACACCCTTCTCCTCATCTCCAGTAATGTTGGCGTCTTTACATGCTGAATACTTGTCCAGACTAATTTATTTCACAACGGGCCACTCCACTACTGTTTTAATCAGAATTAAGCCTAACCTTATTTCTCTCTTTTCCTTGACTGTAACTGTGCTAACTCTAACCAGCTATCTTGAAAAAGTTCTCTCTCCCTTTCTGCCTCTGACTGTTAGGAGACATTTGGCATCCAGTTGTTACAGCTAATTATAAACATTAAGGAGAACATTAGCCAGAGAGGCCATTTAAAATTCAGTAGAACATTAGGCAGAGAGAACATTTAAAACTCAGAAAACTAAAGTCATGGAAATTCTCCATACCTTAAATGCATACCTTATGAGCTGAACTGATTAATCAAGCCAATGAAAAGCTGAAATATATTACATATATTTCATATATATATGGAAAATATTCAAATGAAGAAGTTTTCAAAACAAATTAGGAGGATGATGACAATTAGAATATCATATGCAATTAGTTCCTTGCTTGGTAATTTGTATACAAATCCAAAAATTTGTCTGTTACTGATTCATAATTTAATATCTTTGAAGCTAGAGGAAACACTTCATAAAATTATTTGATTTAAAACTGTATAACATTTGTTGAGGTTCCTTTTATAGCCTACCACATAGGCTATTGTCCAGAGTATACCACGGGCTCCTGAAAGGATGAGTCACTGATATCAGAATGGGTATTCTGCTGCTGTTGGGTAGAAGTCTCTCTAGATATGTTAGTTCTAACGGGTTTATAGTACTGTTCAAGTGTTCTGTTTACCTGAAAATTTTATGCCAACTTTTCTTCCCTCTGCTTAAAGTAGACTATTTAACAATTGTTAAATATTTAACAAATGCTGTTGAATTGTCTTCTCATCTCCTCAATTCTGCCACATTTTATTCTAATTATTTTGGATTCTAGTCTCAGATGCACATATACTTGTGATCTTCATTTTTTTGCCTGACTATTTTATCATCATAAGTATACATTTATAAATTATTATTTAATTTGAGGCCAGTGCTGTGGCACAGTGGGTAAAGCTGCCACAGCATCCCATATAGGTGCCAGTTCTAGTCCTGCCTGTTCCATTTTTAATCCAGTTCTCTGCACATGGCCTGGGAAAAGAAGCAGAAGATGGCCCAAGTGTTTGATTCTCTACTACCCATGTGGGAGACCCAGATAAAGCTCCTGGATCCTTACTTTACCTGGCACAATGCTGGCCATTGTGGACATCAGAGGAGTGAACCAGAGGATGGGAAATCCACCCCCCAAACTCTGTCTCTCCTCCTCTCTCTGTAAATCTTTCAAATAAATAAATCAACCTTTAAAAATATATAGTAATTAATTTCTTTGTTTTTATTAGAAAGGCAGACAGACAGAGAGAAAGAGACAAAGATCATCCACTGACAAATGCACTCCCTGTCCACAACAGCCAGAGTTGGGCCAGGCCAAAGGCAGGAGTCAGAAATGCCACCTGAATCTCCAATGTGGGTTGCAGGGATCTATCACCTGCTGCCTTCCAGGGTGCACATTAGCAGGAAGAGAGGATCAGCAGCACAGCCGGGATTCCAACCCAGGCACTCCAACATGGGATGCAGTCATCCCAGCTGGCATTTTTTTTTTTTTTTTTTTTTTTGGACAGGCAGAGTGGACAGTGAGAGAGAGAGACAGAGAGAAAGGTCTTCCTTTGCTGTTGGTTCACCCTCCAATGGCCGCTGCGGCCAGCGCACCACGCTGATCCGAAGCCAGGAGCCAGGTGCTTCTCCTGGTCTCCCAAGTGAGTGCAGGGCCCAAGCACTTGGGCCATCCTCCACTGCACTCCCGGGCCACAGCAGAGGGCTGGCCTGGAAGAGGGGCAACCAGGACAGAATCCGGCACCCTGACTGGGACTAGAACCTTGTGTTCCAGCGCCGCAAGGCGGAGGATTAGCCTAGTGAGCCACGGCGCCGGCCCCAAATGGCATTTTAAATGTTGCTCCAAATTCCTGTCTTGAACATTCCTTTTTTGGATAATGATATTTTTATCTCAACATTGGTCTTGCCTATTAGCAGGGTGATTTCCATACCCTTTAGGTTGCTATTTGAATTGTATATATTTTTCTATTGATTTACTTTCAATCTGTTTGTGTCTTTGAATATAATGTATGTCTTTTATAGGAAGTATATATTTAGACCATGCTTTGGTATCCATCTTTCCAATTGATGGAATGGTTCATCTATTTACTTTAATGTAATTACTTATAAGGCAATACTTACATCTGCCACTTTGATATTTATTTTCTACATAACTTATGTCTTTGTTTCTCTAATCATACAATATTGCCATCTCTGTGGTAAATACTCATAGATATTTTCTAGAGCCCCATATTAATTTTCTTGCTTTGTATTTTCTCTATTTGTACGTTTCTTAAGGGTTTCTCTGGGTACAATATTAACTACTTAACTTAAAACAATGCAGTTTAGATTAATGTCATCATAATTTCTATAGTACATAGAAATGTTATGCCACTATATCAACAGACTTTCACAGTTTCTGGGTAAATCTTTTTATTTTTTATTTATTTTTTATTTTTTGACAGGCAGAGAGAGACAGAGAGAAAGGTCTTCCTTTACCATTAGTTCCCCCACCAATGGCTACTGCGGCTGGCGCGCTGCGGCCGGCGCACCACGCTGATCCAAAGCCAGGAGCCAGGTGCTTCTCCTGGTCTCCCATGTGGGTGCAGGGCCCAAGCACTTGGGCCATCCTCCACTGCACTCCCGGGCCACAGCAGAGAGCTGGCCTGGAAGAGGGGCAACCAGGACAGAATCCGGCACCCCGACCGGTACTAGAACCCGGTGTGCCGGCGCCGCAGGTGGAGGATTAGCCTACTGAGCCGCGGCACCAGCCTTGGGTAAATCTTATACAAAATTTTATTTATACCTAGGCACAATACTACATGCATATTTTGAGGTTGTACAGATGGTTTTGTTAAAATTCACCCAAAGTGTGGACTGATCATCTCATTTAGGCAAACCACTCACTTTATAGCTGGTAGATCAGAGGCCATGCAGAGAAATCTGGTCTCCCAGTTTTTAAAGGCTGTCAGTATCAGTGTCAGGACATCTTATTCTTGAGCCAGTGCCCTATCAATCATGTAGGATATACATTCTTTCTTGGCAATATTTAGCTCCAAAATTCATTTTTAGAAAGATTCATCATTGATGATCTAGAAATTCTACTGACCAAGTCACATAAAGGATTTCAATGAGTCTGCAATTCTCTACAGCTTATTTTCTTCATTTGGATATTTCTTTATCATGCTGAGTAGTAAGGATTCAACCTACAAGGAAGTGGTGATTTTTTTTTATCTTGCTACCTTCAATCAATTCAAAAATCCAAGTATTAAAATAAAAATGAAAATAAAATACAACATCAAACTTAGAACCCAGACCCTCATATCCTCTCCTCAACTAGGGCTAATCATTAATTCTCTATTTCATCCGCAACTCCTCAACACTTACTATGTTGTGTGTTTGTCATTATTATTTCTCCACCAAAGGAACTGCAAGATATGAAGCAGTGTTGGAATGGAAGAAAAAAGGAGTACAGAGAAAAACTTTCCCCATGCAGACACCAGAGACACGAGTAACATAAATGGAAAGAGTCACTCACTCGCAGAAAGCACAGCCTTTCACACAGAGGGCTCTTCGTTGGAGGGCTGTTTGCACCACAGGCACAGAACCACTCAGATTCTGGGCACTCAGTGACAGTGGGATCCAGAAATACCAGCTCCTGCTCTCCGATGTGATTTATCAAGTTCACCTAGAGGCAAACCTTTTGTTCTTGAAATGATATGTGGGCTTGATTATCCACTATGCTATCTCTATGATCTCTTCCTGTTCCATTGGCTTCCAACCCAGCCCTGTGAGAAACAATACTGCTGAAACAGCTTACTCTCCTCTCTGCCATCTCCAGGGTATTGAAAGGGAGTCCACATTTGTAAGCTCAAGTGAAGTTATTGTATGGTAATAAATGATACTAAAAGTAGAAATGGCGGTGATAATAGGTTATTTTCCTTCACATTAAAGACTGATTATGCATGTGTTTGGCTTTGCTCCATGTCACCTCCACTCAAGGACTCAGAAGCATTACGGTTTGCAACCCTTGCTGGTCTCATGACTGAGGGAAACGGCGTCATGGTAATGTACACACTGGCCATTAAACCTTGCTCTTGGAAGTTGCACGCATCACTTAACACTCATAGTTTATGGTGGAATGCAAGTCTTATATCCAATTTTGTTGGCAGGGTGACAAAGATAGATGAGGGTCCTCCCAAAGGTTGGTGAAAAAATGTAATTCAAAGATAAGTTCATTTTTGTGCAAAAAAATCTTCAAAACCCATGCATAGTTTTTCATAACAGTTTTCCTGCACTTTTTGAAATGACCACATATAATCCTGTTTCAAGAGTAGCATCATATGCAGAGCACTTCCTGGAAAATCACTCAGTGGAGGAACAAGGTACATCATAAAAACTAATATACTCTACTAAGACATTCTTTTTATTTAGGAATATATATTTTATTTTATAATTTTTAAACATTTTGCCACATATAATTCAATCTATACATTATCTATATGCATATAATACACAGTTATACTAATTTTTCTTGCAAATGGGAATATTAATATCACAGATTGAGGGACTCATGTATTATTTAAGGGATGTCTTCTCCAGGAAATTAAAGCCCTACAGCAGTGCTATCCAAAAGAACTTTCAGCAGTGATGGAAATATTTCAAGACTGCAATGCTCAATGTTAAAGCAACTAGCTAAATACAGCTAAGTGCACATTAGACATAACTAATGAATTGAGAAACATAATTTTTAATTTCATGTAATTTTAATTAATCTAAATTTAAATAACCACATGTGGCTAGCAATTCTTTTATTAGACAATTCTAATATAATATTTATGTTTAGAGACCAGGAATCAGAATAATTACCAGGTCCTAAATGCACTAATCATGGTAGTGATGCATGAGAGTGGCAGAAAATCAACCAAGAACACCTTCACCAGGGTGATCAGAGCTTAGTGACAAAGCAGATCTGTTCTCGACAAGTGCATTGTACCAATAGCTGGTCACAAATAGGACAACAAAAAAATGTTGATGTGACATTGTAAAATGTCAATGCATCCTTGAAACAAAAATAAATAATGAGAAATAACTCTATCCTACTGGAATATGGAACAAGAATATTTCTCTCTAAAAGTAAAAGCAAGAATAAGATGAGGCCTGTTTTTGGGAATTCTTGTCACAAAAAGGATTTTTCAGCTTTTAGGAGGCAACATGATGCTATCTATGGCTGTACCAGTCAGTGATGGCAGACATGTCCCCGTAGAAACTGTTCCCCAACCACACTCATTACACATAGAGTGAACATAAATGGCAGAAAGCTTGCCTTTATTATGGTGGTATAAAAGATATAGTTCTAGGATCAGAGACAAGATTTAAGTCCCAAGTTTGACACTTTAGCAATGTCACCTGGAGCAAGTTGATGAACTTCTCTGAGTTTACTTATCTCATCTTTAAAATACAGAAGATACTGCTTGCAAGCATTTCTTCCGAGACTCACATTAGCTACTGCACATAAAGTCTTCAATGAATTGCCTGACTCAACAAAACATGTTCAATACATGGCAAGTCTATGGCCACAACCCATTACAACTCCTTTATTTTAATGGGACTTTGCAAATGAGGGAATGTTCATCAAAAATGTAAATATTACAACATGTGGTATATCGTTAATCACTCATTTTATACCCTTGAAATACTTCATTTGTATATTTGGATTGAAAAAGATGTCAGAGAGACCTGAATATTAATCTCAGCTCTAGCATTTCCTTTCTGGGTGCCTCTGCATTGTCCTTAGAATTAGTTCCTTATCTGTGCAACACAGATTTTCATGCCCAACCTATCATGTAGGCTTCAGGATTTATCGATTTCCCATATATAAAAGCCTACTATATTGCTTATGATAGGCACTATATAAAAAAAAGAGTAATTTTGTGGAGGGCTTATTCTACTGTTTTATTCAGAAAAAGGTGTTAGACAGACAAAAAAAACATTTAATATCTTCTAATTCTACAATCGACATCTCCCTTATCAAGTATTTAAGACCACATCTCTCATTTGTGACAAAACGAAAAAGAGCACATCTTTATTGTATGAAGGGGAATATCACTGAAGCCTAAACATTTGTGCCTTTGGAGCAAATAAAAAATGCAAAGACTAATGATACATTATGGCCACATAAGAAACAGCGCAGTGTGCCGGCCACGGCGGCCATTGGAGGGTGAACCAACGGCAAAGAAAGACCTTTCTCTCTGTCTCTCTCTCTCTCACTGTCCACTCTGCCTGTAAAAAAAAAAAGAAAGAAACAAGAATAAAGAGGCTGATCCAAGCTGGCACTCGGGTTTAATATAATTTGCAACTAATGTAACAATACAGTCTGGCTGCACACAGTCTAATCATTTCCTCTGGCAGCATCTTGAGAGTTTTCTGGAGAAAGTGTGAGATGAAGAGAAGAGAGAGAAAGAACCCTAGAACTCATATTTATTTCAGTTGCCATCCACAACCGATAAATATCTTGGAGGGAACGTGGGACCTTCACTGACAGGAACTTTACTTGGCCGGAAAAATTGTCTGACATGAGGTCAGTATTAAATAACAATAGTTTATCATGTGAAGATGCATGAAATACATATAAATCCTCCAGCCCTTAGCAAGATAATTTCCAGGGCTTTTCTAGTCATGTTCTTTGCTGCATGAGTATGATGTATAGGAGGAAAGATAGCAAGACCTGTAACATATGTCACGGTGGCTCCACGGAGTGATTCCTGTTCAACACACCTTACTCTCGACTGGATCTACTTCACAAAGTTCATGTGCATTGAAATGTCTCTAAAAGGCTAATTAAGGAATGATTCATTTACTTAGTCACATCATTACAAGTACTCAACTATATATTAGAAAACTCCTCTTGTCGAGTACTATAAATGAGGTTGTAAATATTAAGAAACACAGACACAGATGGAGATATGATCCCTATTCATTTCATTTTTGAATATTTCCTTTATTTATTTGAAAGGCAGAGTGACAAAAGGAGATCATCCATCTACTGGTTCATTTCCCAGATGGCCACAGCAGCCAGAGCAAGGGCAAGCCAAAGCCAAGAACCAAGAATTGCGTCCAGATATCCCACACGAGTGGCAAGGGCCCAGATACTTTGGACACCTTCTGCTGCTTTAGTGGGCATTTTAGCAAGGTCAGAACTAGAAGCAGCACTCCAATATGGGATAATGGTGTCACAGGTGACAGCTTCACCTGCTGTGCTACGATGTCAGCCCTGATTCCTTCTATTTTTTTAAATTTTATTTATTTGTGAGGTAGAGACACAGAGACAAATTGATAGGGAGAGTTCTCATTCACTGATTCATTCCCCAAATCCCACAATAGCCAGGGATGGGCCAGACCAAAGCTTGGAGCAGGAACTCTGCCTGTCTCCCGCATGAGTGGCAGAATCCCAACTAGTTGAGTCATCACCACTGCATCCCCAGGACACCTTAGCAGGAAGATAGAATCATGAGCAGAATTAGGTATCAAACCCAGGCACTCTACAAGGAATGTGATGTCCCAAGAGGCTAGGCCAAGCACCTAATCCTAGGACAAACACCTGACCCTATTCCTCTTAGAGGGACACCAGTTCTCTAAGTTCTGGGCCCATTCTAGGACATAATCCAATCATAATTGCCTCCTTAATGTCCCATCTCCCATACATTCACACAGGAGACAGGGCTTCAATGCATTAATTTGAGGGTAGAGGCACAATTCAGTCCCCATTGATGGAACTACCAAAAAGAAAATTTTGAAATTGTATTGTACATGGACCAGGGAGGATACAAATATCAAATGTGTGCCCATTTCAGACCTGGTATCCAAAAAGATATTTATAATCTTTTAACTACAACATAACTCATTTTAAAGTAAATTGAGAGTCACACATTCCTCACCAGGATTTGAAACTAACATTCCCTTCCCATTCCTGCACCTCACATTTGATTGAGCTGAAAGGAAGTCAAGAGTCATAAAGCCCCTTTCTATCAAACCCAAATTAATATACAGTAATTGGAGAGCCTGTGAGAAACACATTTCTGCTACTTAAGCCACCCGGTTTATAGCATTTTTGTGGAAGCAGCTTGGATTAACTAAGACAGTTCGTGTTATTCATCTTTTTTGGCTAATCCTGTTCTAAGAGGACAGGAGAAAATGCTGCAGATGGCTTTTCACATCCATGCGTGAATCTCCAATCAATGAATCCTGGAGACAAACACTTTCCAAGAAAGTTGCATAGCTTCAAGACGTGTTTGCCGCATCCTTATCTGTGAGGGCATTTGGACTTTCTCACTCCACGTACTACTTTTTATGTGAATGTTTGCATTTTTGTGGACGCTCTGGGAGACCCTGAGACAGCTGGACCTCAAGAATCTCATAGATACACACTGAAAAGGGAAAATTTTCCAAAATTGTTTTCTCCCTGTTTTCAGGGTATCCTGATCACCTGACATGGAGATTAACAAAGCTTTCTCCAGCCTCTCAGCACGGAGCTCACTGGAAAATCTGCTTCTAACTGAACTCTTTCCATGTTGTGTGCCAGTGCCCCTTCACTCTTCTTTATTGTTTCTGAGTCTACCTTAGAATTGCCCCTACTGTCTATCTTTCTAGCAAATACCTAAAAACCACTCCAAACTCCACCCCAAACCCAGTATTGAAGCTGTCTTACAATGCATCCCACTCTTGGTAACAATTCTTTGTTAATCAACTAAGTATGCTGTAACAAAATATGCCGTTCTACCTAATTTGTGGCTTCAATTTCTGACATGTTGGTTATATGATCTACGAATGTTAAAGGTTGGTTATGTGCTATATGTTGATTACATGATCTTAAAATGTTAAGTGTCAAATTCATAAGTTTTAAATAGCTTACTGTTCTGAGTAGGATCATGAAATCATGTGCCATAACACTGTGTCCTGGATGACACGAATCATCCACACTGTCTACACTATCTGTTCATTCATCACTTAGTAGCCAGCTCAGTTAACAGATCAACTACTGCGGATCACAGTGTTTGTGACCAAATACCCTTGTTTTCTTTACTAATAGCCCCAAAGTATGAACATAGTGGTTCTAAAAATTTAGATGCACCAAAGAAGAGCTTAAAAGTACTTCCTTTAAGAGAAAAAATGGAAGGTATAGGTATAGGGAAAACATAATACATGTAAGATTGGTACTGCTTGTGATTTCAGGCATGTACTCAGAGCTTAGGGTCCTGTAATGTGTCCTTTATGGATAAAGTGGGACTACTATCCCATAGATTGTATGGTTTAAACAGAAATATTTTTTCCTATAATTTTGAGGCCAAGATCCCAAGATCAAGATACTAGTAGATTCAGGTCTTTTATTTTCTACTTCCCAAAAAGATTTATTTATTTACTTGAAAGGCAGACTTGGTGTCCTGGCATGGCCTGGGCTGGTCTGGGTCAAAGTCAGGAGGCTGGAGCTCCACCAGGTCCACAACATGGGTGGCAGGAGCCCAGGCACTTGGGCCATTATCTGCTGCCTTCTCAGGCACATCACCTGGGTGCTGTATCACTGGGATGCCAGCAACCTACCAGTAGCGTAAACCACTCTGTCCCAACACCAGCCCCTTAGACTCAGTTCTTGATGAGGGTCCTTTTCCTGGCTTGCAGATTTCTTCCTGCTTGCTGTATACTCACAAGGCAGAGAAAAGGGAGAAAGATAGGGGGTGAGGATGGAGGGGCGATTGTCTTTTATATCTCTTTGTTCTTGTCCTCTTTTAGGAGCACTAATCCCTTCACGAAGCTCCACCTTGATGACTTTGCCTAAAAATAATTACCTCCTGAGGCCCCACCTACAAAAGACATCAAATTGGGGTGAGACTTCCACATACAAATTTGGGAAACACAAACACTCAGTCTATAATACAAGCTAAGTCAGCCATCTTGAGGTTTCTTGGCTGATGATTAGAAAATTGTAACCTGTTTAATGGAGAAGCAGCATCTATAAAGAGGACAGGCTGTAACTTCGGTGCTGTGCTAAGAAGGCCTCTGTCTATGGTTTAATGGTCTCCTCTTAGGGAAGTTTTCCTTCTACCCTGGGACCTGCAAATGATGTAGCTGGCTCTGCATATAAGGGAGAAAATGTCTGAGTGGAAAACAGCTGGATGACAACAGTTGTAGACTTGCATGTGGCGTCCGTTGTAAGCAACTGCAAAACCACCCAAAAGTAGTGTATTCAGCTGAACTTCTGACCCAAGTCCAAACAGGACTTTACAGTCAGAAAGACATAACCACTCACTCAGCCTCTTCACACAGTCAATGTCTATGGAGTCTATGCAAGTACTTGAAATGAGTCAGAAGAGGAAAATCGGGACAGTGTGTCCTGCTGGGTCTTTTAGGCAGGCATTTTAAGTGAGCCTAACAGTGATCACCTGCCATTTTCTAACTCAGATGCCCTCAGGCTCACAGCACTTCTCTCCCTGTGTCCCCTGGTTCCAATGCTGGTTGCAGATAGACGAGACTCAGAAAAAAATGATCTGGCTGATTCTATTCACCCGCTCTCTAACTTGGCCTCCTACTCACAATCCATTCTTACTCATGTTCAAACAATGATTATCCGGTTTGATATTTGGCAAAATGACCTCAATTGCATAAATGTGAAATAAATATTCCACTTGATATTACAATTTTGTGCCAAAATTAATTCTCTATTTCATACAAAAGTAACAACAATAACAAGTGAGTTAATATAGCAATTAGTAGTTTCATTTTTACTCTTCAATAAAGATTCAGCTAAGAGTTATGTACTATAATTAATAATTTCATAAGATATTTGTTCTTATATGCAATGAAATCTACATTTTCTTTGCTCAACAGCATATTAACTCAATGAATTTTTGTGAGTTTTAACCAGTAAAGAAATGTCAAGAAAATTTTTATATATTAATAACCTTAATTTCAACATGAAAGCTAAGAAGCTCAATACTTAAAAATAGTACCATTGTTTACTTCTGCAGTATCTAACATCTGTCAATTTCTAAGAGTTTTGAGTTTTTTTTCAAAGTCAACACCATATACAAACTTTTACTAAAAAAAACCCACTTTCCTTAAAATGCAGAATTGGAAGTCAGGCTTTTTTTTTGTTAAGCACAGTTCAGTTTTATAGGGAATAAACAGAAAGTGATTTCTGGTTTTGTTGAAGAGGACTGGCACACAAAATGGTGCCCAAGAAAGGACCAGGACTTGGCATCCATCCTGCTCAGGTTGGCAAAATGAGTTCACTTGAGCCAGAAATGTTAAAAGAGGCTGTCAACTGTGGCTCAAGCAAACAAGATGAAGGCAAAAATGCAAGTGCCCAGGGAATGACTCCCAGGAAGATAGGAAGATAGATTCTCTTTCCAGAGAATGCAGGACAGCCCATTTGGGTGCCAGCCAGAAACATCAAGCCTGCAACTGACAGCCAACCAGAACCAGCTGAACAAGACCGAGAATCCTCCTTGTTAGCAGACACACCTGCCCTATCATCCTACCCTGAGAAACTGCTCATAGCCACATCCATTACTGTTTTATACCCCACCAGCCTACCAGCTCTGGTCAGCCACTCTAATGGCCCACAGCCTGTGTGCAGTCATGCCATTCCTGATAACCATTACTCCTCATTCCTACCCCTATCTGAGCAAGCAATCATGTGGTCTCTCGATTTGAGTGCTGGTTAGTCAACGACGGGTAAGATCCCCTGGGGGACAACCTAAGACAGGCATAGCTGTGTATGGAGACTACATGGAAATGGGGTCAACAATGGTATGGCCAAGAATCATGCCTCCCATTGCTCAAAAATAAATGAAAAGGCAGAAATGTGGTGGAATGAGAAGGCCATGCCAAGATGGCCGCTGGTAAGTGAGTGTCAGTTACTCAGGAATGGCTTTGAAACCAACCTGGCAACGGAGCCTGCCTGGCAACAGGCTGTGATTAGATGGCTTTGGATACTGCCTGGCAACAGGCTGTGATTGGTAGGGGCATAAACTTCTCCTTGACCTGATTGGCTGTCTTGGTATATAAGCTGTTGTACCAACTGAAATAAACGAGTCTGGGAGCTGCTTGCATCTAGCACATTTTCACTAGACTCCCAGGGTCTGTGTGGTGACTGCACCTCTTGCCACCACCACGCTCCTCCTCTCAGAACGAATCCACAGCAACAGATAGAAACATGTGAATTCATGCATGTGAGCCAGGTATCAGAAACTGCTCTGCACCACAGCGAGCCCAGGAGTCAGGGAAGTCTCTCAAACTCAAGATGCAGACCACAGAGCAGCAACAGCAGCTCTGCCTGGAAACCTGGGGGAGATGCAGGATCACAGATCCTCCCCCAGAGTTACTGAATCAGAATCTACACTTCACGGAGTCCCCAACTGATGTGCATGTGGGTTAAAGTTTGAGAAGTGCTGCTGTTTTTAAAGTTTTATTTATTCATTTGAATTGCAGAGTGACAGAAGATGGGGGAGGGAGATTGAGAGACAGAAGGAGGGAGGGAGGGAAGGAGAGAAGGAAGGGGAATGTGGGAGGCAGGGCCCATCTCCCACAACATGGTGCTGAGAGGAAGTAAACAAATTTTACACAGCTGCTTCATCAATTTGACTGCTAGAAGCTGCAGGAGCTGATCCAACCTCTGATTGGAAGAAAACAGCGTGCTCAGTGCGTGGACAGCGGAGCACGGATTGGTGGGGGAGGACTATAAAGGGGGAGAGAGATGGCACAGGAGAGCTCGTTGGGGAGTTCGTTAGGGGGTTTGTTGGGGAGTTTGTTAGAGAGTTCATTGGTTGGTTCGCTCCTTTTTTCTTCTCTTTATTTGCTCTTGCTTTACTGTAATAAAAACCCTACTGAAGGGAGATCAACAGCACCCGGTGTCGTTCATCCATGGGCGGAGGAGCAACAGGGGAGGGAGGGAGGGAGGAAGAGAGAGAGAGAGAGAGAGAGACAGAGAGAGAATCTTCCACTTACTGGTTCACTCTCCAAATGCCCACAATAGTCAGGCCAAAGCCAGAGCCCAGACCTCCATCTGGGTCTCCCACCCAAATATCTGGGCCATCTGCTGCCTCTCATATGCATTAGCAGGAAGCTAGATCGGAAGCAGAGACAGGACTCCAACCAGGCACGATGCTACGGGATGCAGGTGTCCCATGGAACAGCTTCACTGCTGTACCACAATGGTTCTCATGGCTTGGTTCCCGGTCAGCTCACCCAAGAAACTGTTGCTATTCTCTGTCAATACAGCATTCTGAACCTGGAGTACTTGCTGATTTTGTCTAGTCTCCCCAGTCTACTTATTTTCATTCCCTTTCACTCTTTAATTACACTTCTACTCTTCTATTGATAGACTCAATAAAATTCTTATTAAAAACCTTAAAGACATTCTGAACAAAGGTGACAGAATAAAGTCAAAGATAAAATAACCCATTCAGAAATCTACCAACAACAGATGCTGGCGTGGATGTGGGGAAAAAAGGGACACTAACCCATTGTTGGTGGGAATGCAAAATGGTTAAGCCACTATGGAAGTCAGTCTGGAGGTTCCTCAGAAACCCGAAGATAACCCTACCATACAACCCAGCCCTCCCACTCCTTGGAATTTACCCAAAGGAAATTAAATTGGCAAACACAAAAGCGGTCTGCACATTAATGTTTATTGCAGCTCAATTCACAATAGCTAAGACCTGCAACCAACCCAAATGCCCATCAACAGTAGACTGGATAAAGAAATTATGGGATATGTATTCTATAGAATACTATACAGCAGTCAAAAACAATGAAATCCGGTCATTTGCAAACAAAATGGAGGAATCTGGAAAACATCATGCTGAGTGAATTAAGCCAGTCCCAAAGGGACAAATATCATATGTTCTCCCTGATTGGTGACAACTAACCGAGCACCAAAAAGGAAACCTGTTGAAGTGAAATGGACACTATGAGAAACAGTGACTTGATCAGCCCTTGTCCTGACTGTTGATGTACAATTTAATACTTTATCCCTTTTAGTATTTTTTTGTTCCAGTTAATACTATTAGTTGAACTCTGTAATTAACACACAATTATTCTTAGATGTTTAAATTTAACTGACAAGTGATCCCTGTTAAATATAACAGTGGAAAAAAGAGAGGGAGGAGATGTACAATTTGGGACATGCTCAATCGGACTTGCCCCAAATGGTGCAGTTAGAAATGTGCCAGGGCATTCCAATACAATCCCATCAAGGTGGCATGTACCAATGCCATCACACTAGTCCAAGTGATCAATTTCAGTTACAATTGATCACACTGATAGGTCTAAGAGTCAAAGGGATCACACAAACAAGACTAGTGTCTGCTAACACTAACTGATAGAATAAAAAAGAGAGAGAACGATCCAACATGGGAAGCAGGAAACACAGTAGACTCATAGAATGGCAGATGTCCTAAACAGCACTCTGGCCTCAGAATCAGCCCTTAAGGTATTTGGATATGGCTGAAGAGCCCATGAGAGTACTTTAGGCATGGAAAGCCAAGACACTCTGGTCAAAAAAAAAAAAAAAAAAAAGAAGAAGAAGAAGAAGAAGAAGAGGACCTAAATGAAAGATCTCTGCGAGTGAGATCCCAGTGGAAAGAACGGGCCATCAAAGAAGGAGGTACCTTTCTCTGAAGGGAGGAGAGAACTTCCACTTTTGTCGCTCCCCCTCTTCATGGAGGAACGACACTAAACCCTGCCTAGGCTTCATATCCGAGTCATGGCACCATTTGCTGCTCCTCTGCACGCGGAGGAGCCGCACCGGACCGGACGCTTGTTGTTCCCTTTTTTTTACAAGTCCTTTCTATAGTAAAGTAAGAATAAGTAAACAGCAAACTCCCAAAGCAAGAATGAGTAGAGAGAAATGAGAAAGAATGAAGTAACGAACTTCCCCACGAACTCTCCAACGCACTCTCCAACCAACCCACACCACCATGCCG
The DNA here is from genome assembly GCF_051225735.1 of Oryctolagus cuniculus. Lineage (NCBI taxonomy): Eukaryota > Metazoa > Chordata > Mammalia > Lagomorpha > Leporidae > Oryctolagus > Oryctolagus cuniculus. Next base: position 171,160,136 of record NC_142870.1, on the reverse strand, counting down.
TCTCTCTCCTCCTATATAGTCCTCTCCACCAATCCGTGCTTTGCTACCCACACGCCGAGTGCGCCGCTTTCCTCCAATCAGGAGCGGCTCTTGCAGCTTGTCAAGTTGGTGAGAGGCAGCTGGGTAGAAGCTGTACGCTCCTCTCCCAGCGCCACATTGTGGGAGAGCAGATGCATAGAATAAGTCTTAATTCCAGTAACAGTATAGTCCGAGTTGCTCCCCACAACTTTGACTATGACCTTGTTGAAATAAGATTGAAGTCAGCAAACTCAAGAGGTTTCCATGGCCTTGGCAACTCATGACAAGAGCCTAGGGAGATTACTGACGCCATAAACAAGAGTGTCAATTTGTTAAGTCAACAACAGGAGTCACTGTGCACTTACTCCTTATGTGGGATCTCTGTCCTTAATGTGTTGTCCAATGTGAATTAATGCTATAACTAGTACTGAAACAGTATTTTACACTTTATGTTCTGTGTGGGTGGAAACTGTTGAAATCTTTATTTAATATATACTAAATCAATCTTCTGTATATAAAGATGATTGATAATGAATCTTGATGTGAATGGAATGGGAGAGGGAACAAGAGATGGGAGGGGTGCAGGTGGGAGGGAAGTTATTGGGGGGGGGAAAGCCATTGTAATCCATAAACTTTACTTTGGAAATTTATATTTACTAAATAAAAGTTTTAAAAATAACCCATTGAAAGATAGTGATTAAAATATGAGCCAAACATTTTTAAAACTTAAAAATTATTTTTTAAAAAAAGTCAATGGAACTAAATAATCTTGAACTCCACCTTGAAAAATACATGTCTAAAACATTATTGTCCATGAACATAACAAGAATTGCATCACTTTGTTAGGGTTGCTGTAACAAATACCACACTCTAACACAGTAATTTATGATCTCATGGGACTGGAAATCAAGTGCCAGAAGTTATTTATTCTGAATCCTCTGTCCATAGCTTCTAAAATATTTTCTCTCCCAGGGTCTTACCTCTGTGTGTCCATGTCCTGCTCTTCTCTTCATTTTATTACCGTTATTATTATTTTCATTTAAGAGGAAGATATATAGAGACAAATTCACAAAGAGAGGGCAACCATCTACTTGTTCACTCCCCAAATGTCTGTGATGGTGTACCTGGAGCCAGGCGCTTAGAATGCAATCCAGGTCTTCTGTCTGGGTGGGGAGGAGCCCGGTGACCTCAGCCTTCCTTCACCTCTGCCTCCCAGGGTGTGCACTGGCAGGGAGCTGGAGACAACAGTCTGAATTGGAAATCAAACCCAGAAACTCTGATTTGAGATGTAGGCACCTCCACTGCTAGGCTGGAACACCTGCTTCCCTCTCCTCCTCTCTAAGGACAGTAGTGATATTGGATTGATACGATCCTGATGACTTCACTTCAAGTTAGTTATACTGATAGATATCCTGTCTTCAAATGCAAGTCACATTCTAGGATATTGGAATTTAGGACTTCACATATGAATGGGGAGAGGCGCAATATATCCCATAACAGTGGTGATGGTGCAACACTAAATCTCAAAATAAAGGTAACTCTTCCATATGCTGCTTTCATATCCTTCAATTCACAACAGCTGAGATATGGAACCAACCTAGATGCCCATCAACTGATGACCAGAAAAACAAAATGTGGTATATCTACAAGATGGAATATTACTCAGCCATAAATGAATGAAGCCCTGACATTTGCAACAAAATGGATGCAACTGGAGATCATTATGTAAGTAAGACAGACCCAGAAAGATAAATATGCCATGCTTTCTCTCTTATTTGTGGTAGTTAATATAGAGAGCTCTTGGCTCCTGACTACAGCTTGGTCCAGCTCTGACTATTGTGGCCACTTAGGATGAACCAGGGGATGGAAGAGTTCTCTCTCTCTCTCTCTCTCTGTGTGTGTGTGTGTGTCTCCCTCTCTGACTTTCAAATAAATAAATAAATCTTAAAAAAAGTTCATTATTTTTTTCACATAGGGAAACATTAAATATCCCAATAATTATTCTATAATTTATTTTTAAATTAATTTGAAAGATAGCATGGCAGAGAAAGAGGAGAGACTCAGAGAAACAGCAACTGGGGGCTTTTGATAAGCAAGGCATCTGGTTGGACAGCAGGTGAGCACCAGGCTTCAAATTGCATACACAGACTCAAGAAAATAGACTAGAGGCCGACACAAACAAAGCAGGATGGCCTTAGAGCAACAGCAGCTTCTCAGATGGTTTTTATAATGTATTTAAAAACAGCCCGAGGTAGGGTTATCATAATTTCAAGGCCAAACTAAACATCTTCCCTACAATCTGCATCCCCAGAAAGTATTGCAAGATGAGGGGGAAGACTGTATCTGCATGATATACACACTTTAATTTACGAACATTGGAATACAGACTTTCTATACACACATTACCTACATACTAAAAATGTACATGGCATGAGTATATGTCACTGTATAAATACAGAGTTTTAGAAATCTTGAACCTGCACTTCCTGTTCACATCAATTTCTCCTCTTCTTTCTCCCCAGTCAGTTCCATCATTTCAGAGTTGGACTAAAGGGACAAGTGTCATTTGTGTTGGTCTGGGCCCAAAATTTGATACACTCTTTGTGCAGCACATGAGTGCATGCCATTGGCATTGGGTGCATCTTGTTCCCTCCACAAATGACCACAACAATCCAAGCTGGGCCAGGCTGAAACCAGGAGCCAGAAATTCCATCCTGGTCTCCCACAGGGGTAGCAGGGGCCCAAGTCCTTGAGCCATCATCCACTGCTTCTCATGAGCACTGGCAGGCATCTGGATTGGTTCTGAAGCAGCTGGAACTTGAACTAGCATTCCAGTATGGTATGCTGGCTTGACAAGTGGAGGATTAACCATGCACCACAAACTGGCCCCATAATATCCCTTCTTTATTATTGCACCAATATTAGGTGCCAGATGAGTAATACACAAGATCAACTGCTTTTCTGGACTTTGAATCTGGTCTGTACAGATTTTTCTATGTTTAATTGTTAATTGCAAACTGCTTCAGTTACTGAAGTTTTATGGCATTTTTTACATATTTTTTATTTTTTATATGAGCATATGTTTCTTTTCTTTTCTATAAACTTTTTTCCCAAAGAAACATTTTATTTAATGAGTACAAATTTCGTAAGTACAACTTTAGCAATATAGTGGTTCTTCCCCCCATAGCCCCCTCCCACTCCCACTCCCATCCTACCACTTTCCTCCCTCTCCCATTCCCAGTCCCATTCTCCATTAAGACTCATTTTAAATTAAATTTATACACAGAAGGTCACCTCTACACTAAGTAAAGATTTCAACAATTTGCACCCTCTCACACTATATATATATGTGTGTGTGTGTGTGTGTGTGTATGTAACTGTTTGAGAACAAGTTTTACAGTTAATTCTCATAGTACAACTCATTGAGGACAGAGGTCCTATGTGGGAACATAGGAAGTAAGTGCACAGTGAATTCTGTTGTTAATTTAACAATTAACAACTCTTAGGTATGATGTCAGTGATCACGGAGACTCTTACCTGATCTGCCGAGGCTATGGAAGCCTAGGCAAAATGTGTTGCCTTATTTCATAGAGAAGGCTTTTCCAAATATAGAACGTACCAAGTAAAGAACACAAAAGGAAAAATCATATTGATTTTATGATATAAACATCAGAGACTATTATATAGGAAAATACATAAGCAAAACTAATAAAGAAACCACAAGCTGTGCATAATATTTGCGATATATATAGCAACAGAAAGAATAATAATGCTTATTAAATCAAAAGCATTTACAGACCAGTAGGAATGCTTGTATGTGTAGACTTCAGAAAAATTTGGGGCCAAAATAAACATCTTTTAATTCATTTTCCATGAACTTTTGAAGCACTTTTTACAAACACCATAATATGAAGTTCAAAAATGAAATTAACAAGTGATTCAGACGGGAAAGAGTATAATTTATGATATCTGAAAACAAATGTTCAGAAGCGGTGGTTAAAATATATCTACATGTCGGGGCCAGCATCGTGGCCCAGAGGCTAACGCCGCTGCTAACAGCACTATCCAGAGTGCCTCGTAAGCTCCCAGGGCTCCTTGCCAAAGTGCTGGGGAAGGCAGCAGAAGAGGTCTCAAGTGCCTGAGTCGCTGCCACTCATGTAGAAGACCTGCATGGAGTCCTTGGGTCCTGCCTTTGGCCTGGTCCAGGCCTGCAGACCTGGTTGATCACTGGAGAGTGAACCAGCAGATGGAAAATCTCTCTCTCTCTCTCTCTCTCTCTCTCTCTCTCTCTCTCATTCCCTCCATCAATCTGCCTTACAAATAAAAAATTTTTAAAAAGTCAACAATAATGAAGCACCTATAGATAGCAAACAAAACTCACTGCATACAGGAATTATGATCATTATATTGGTTCAGAAGACACAAATCGACTCCGAAACAGAGCAGAGTTTAGGGAGCCCCAATCCCACGTTTGCCTGATTTATGACAAAGAAGACTGCAATGCAGGGGGTAGGAACGACCTTTCCAGTAATGACACTGGGGTAACTGGGTATCCTTGTAGCAACAAAGAATGAATTTTGATCCCCATCTCATACATAAACTAAAGCTCTTACAGATGGATCACAGATCTAAAGATAAAGGAATGTACACATTAGGAGAAAGCAGAGAAGAAAATATCTCCATATACTTGGAATAGGTTAAGAGTTCTTAAAGCAGCACAAAAATCTGCAAACCATAAAAATTGTACATTAGATTTTATTACGATTAATAGCATTCTGTTTTCATCAACAGGTTCACTAAGAGAAGACAAAGGTAAAACAGAACATATATAGCAGTATTTCTGTCTGACAAGGGTCTTATTTAAAATGGATAAAGCGTTTTATAAACTGGTCAAAAAGGAAGTGAAATAGGAAAAAATAAACCAAAGGGATGCTTTTAGCCTATGTTTTTCATGTTTAAATTTTTATTCTCACATAAAGTTGTTAGTATTTACAGATTACCATGAGCTATTTCAATACATGCCTACATAAACAAATATAGATAGGTAGGTAGGTAGGTAGGTAGGTAGATGGATAGAATGTCAAGTACAAATCAGGGAAAACACATTTATCCTCTCAAATATTTACTATTGCTATGCAGTGAAAATGTTCAATACCCTCTGTGCTACTTTGTGAAATATTCAGTACCTTTTTGTTATCTATTGTCACCCTACTGTGCAATAGGGCACCAGAACATTAACAAAATGTATGAATAGACACTCCACAAGGGAAGACATCAAGGCACCCTGTAAGTATATGAAAATGTGCTCAGTTTTATAAGTCATCAGTAAAATAAAACCATTGTTAAATAGCATTACACTCTCACCCCAAAATTTAAAATGAAAACACCAAAAAAGAAAAATAGTATTTCTAAGGTTTTTAAGACTCTCCAAGGTTCACTGAAAAATTCCTTTATATTTCTTGACAACTTTTTTCCTTTACAGTGTATTTTAAACCACAAACCAAAAAACTGAGGAAATATGGTTACATGTCCATCATCACAGTATAGGAATCATATCCATATCCAAAACTTCCAATTCTTAATATAGAATTAAAACAGCTCTGTCAAATCCATGACTATGCTGATGTTATCCTTGAAACTAATTAACTTCTGATACCTATCAAAGTATCAAAATAAGATAATGAATCGCACTGTTTGGTTGCTAAGTTACTCAGCAAGTCAGCAGACAATCAAATACACATGAAATGCAAGGTACTGTAGGGTACATCTTTCAGTACAGTGTAATAAAATTTAGATTATCACCTTCAACTAGATTCTAAAAACTGTGTAAATGTACCATAAATAAAATCATCTTCATTTGGAAAAGAATGATTCTCAATCTTTTCTCATACTTATTGTTAAATAATATTTTCAAACCTTAACCCAGAAATTAAATAATACCTTAAGAAAATTAAAGGGCACATAATCTTTTAACAAAGTTGCTCTGGGGTCCTAGAAAAATACTGCCTATAGTTTGCCCTCTATGAATCTGGATGTAACCAGACAAGTAAATCTGAAAGTAAGAGTGGTCAGATCTCAGAAATCCAGAGTTTCTCTGAGGTACTTTTGGTTCTGCTGAACATAGCAACTAACAACCTGAGTGACAGTGAACCACGTGAAGGGTAATGGTGTGACCTGTCTATGACAACAGCCAAGCGGAACTTATGGAAGCTTCCCAGACACACATAGAGTATAGACAAAATAGGAGGTGAGGCTCAGTCACCTAGGGAGAGCCACAGGACTCAGAAATTTGAGAAAATGGGAAAATTTTTTTCAATTGCTTTGTTGGCATATAAGAAATCACACCCAAAACTTAGCTACATTATTTTCTCACAATTCTGCATGGTAGGAATTCAGGAAGGAGGTCCTCTCCCCTCTGTTCTGATGGGATTGCTGAATTGGAGTCATAGGTCAGATGCCTCCTCTGGCTTCCAACTATATTCTCAGAAATCTTCCTTGTAGCTTCACCATGTGACGAAGGCTTCCTCACAGCATGGAGATACAAGGCTCCAAAGCAGAAGCCTCACTGTGCAGGGCTTAACAAGAATCTAGTGGCATTGCACTACTCGTATCCAACTAGCTGGAGTAAGTTAAATACTGAAGTCCTTAGTCGAGGTGAAAGGATGCATTTTTGTCCTGGTTTATAAGATTTTATACATGGTATGCATTATGCTTTTGTCACCTACAGATATTTGTGAGTTGGTTAATATTTAACATTCAATACTTTGGAAGAAAGAACTCTGATTTATAGAATTTGCCAATTTCCAGTACCATACAATGGCCCACTCAAAGATACAAGAGTCCCAAGTCAAGATGACGAAATACAGAGTTGAGAAGAGCTCTATGCAGTCAGTTCTCATGAGCCAGTACAAGAGTCCTGCTCACTACTCTGGAAACTTAAGCCTTGAAGGCACTTACTAAGAAGCAATACCTGGAGGACCACGAAGACAAGGAGCATTGTTGAGGAGGTCAGAAAAGCTGTAATAAAACAGTGCAGTTACTTTTTCTCCCACACCCTTCACCTACAGGCACACATGGCACATCTTGAAGGAGAAAAGTGGGAAATATGTTGATTTGGAAAGCATGAACGATAACAAGCTTGGACTATTGCATCAGCCTAAGCACACTGAATTAGACTAAAATATATACCCCTGTACCTAAGTGGTGCTGGTTTGTGATACAGATCAAATCCATTAAATAAAAGAATAACACAAATGTATTTTTAAATTTGTAATTGTTTATTTAAGAGATAGACATATAGACAGTGAAAAAGACAGGCAGAGAGCCCCCATCTGCTGGTTTCCCTCCCAAAGCCCCACAACTAGCCAGGGCTAATCTGGCCCGTAAAGCCAGCATCTGAGAACTCAACCCATACCTCACTCATGGGTGGCAGGTACCCAAGTATTTGAATCATCACCTACTGCCTCCCAGGAACTACATTAAAGGGAACTTGGAGCAGAGACTAGATCCCAGGCATTTCACTGTGAGACACAGACACCTTAACCAGAACAAAGGCTGCACCCACAATTATATTTTAAATATTTTTATTTGACAGATAAAGTTAGACAGTGAGAGAGAGAAAGCTCTTCCTTCTGTTGGTTCACCCCCCAAATGGCCACTATGGCCAGCGCTGCGCTGATCCGAAGCCAGGAGCCAGGTGCTTCTTCCTGGTCGCCCATGAGGGTGCAGGGCCCAAGCACTTGGGCCATCCTCCACTGCCTTCCAGGACATAGCAGAGAGCTGGATTGGAAGAGGAGCAGCCTGACCTAGAACCCAGCACCCATATGGGATGCCGACACCGCAGGCAGAGGATTAACCTAGTGAGCACGGCACTGGCCCCACAATTTTTTTTTTTTTTTGACAGGCAGAGTGGACAGTGAGAGAGAGAGAGACAGAGAGAAAAGTCTTCCTTTTGCCGTTGTTTCACCCTCCAATGGCTGCCGCACTGATCTGAAGGCAGGAGCCAGGTGCTTCTCCTGGTCTCCCATGGGGTGCAGGGCCCAAGCACCTGGGCCATCCTCCACTGCACACCCGGGCCACAGCAGAGAGCTGGCCTGGAAGAGGGGCAACTGGGACAGAATCCGGCGCCCCAACCGGGACTAGAACCCCATGTGCCGGCGCCGCAAGGCGGAGGATTAGCCTAATGAGCCGCGGCGCTGGCCCCCTACAATTATATTTTAAATGAGGAATTTTATTGGAATAGATAGGTCTTAATTCTTTAGGGAAACCAGAAACCAATCCTTAAAGAAAAAAATATCATATTCTTATTTTAGCAATCTTGGGCGTGGGATGGGCAGAAAAATGACCAATCACCTCCCTGAATAATAAAGGAAATTAATAATTCTGAGAAAGAAAGAGAAAGTACAGTTCTAAAACAAAGTTAAATAAGTCTTTCTTCATTCATTCTGGATGTAGACTATGACTTAGCCCTCAAACCTTGAGGCCTGGGGGACTATGAGATGTGTTACACATACACACACACATCCATATACAAGCACCTGCACTAGTGCACACATGACAATGTATGGCATATGACATAGCTTTAGGACCTGGGTGGTAAAATACTACTACTACTACTACTACTAAGGAGTGTGGCACAATTGGGACCACGTGCTCACACCAGCAAACTGATCTTTTCTCCTTTTTTGTCAGGTGGAATGTAGGTTGGGTTTGCTTGGTATTCTGCTTTTCAAGAGAACCTGGACTCACAAATATTTAAATGAAATCTACAGAGTCTTTGTTTGTGTTTCCTTCCTTCCCTCTATCCCTTACTTTCTTCCTTCCTTCTCTTTTTTGTTTGTTGTTGATCAGTATCAAATGGGTCAAATGCCAAAACAAAGCAACGGGGCAGCTTTGGGTCACCTGGTTTGTAAATGCTGATTTAGACAATGTTGTGCCTGAGACACCATGGCTGAACCTCCAAGACATCTTCCTGTATGATTTGTCCAATTCCTCCCCGTGTTCCTAGACATTCATGCCCACAACTCACTGCACAAGTAGAAACAGAATATTCAATCCACATTTTTGTGTCTCCATACCCAGTGTTATTTTCACTACTACATGCTGAGTCGTAGTCTATAGAGCTAAGATTCACCACTAATATTATTAAAACACAGCATCAAAACTGGCAACTTTAAATGAAAGCAAAATTTTAGCTCTAAGGTCATGGTTAAATATATGCATCTGATACATTAGGCATGTTTAGAATAACTTTCCAAGATCAATAAGTAATATTCTGCATTGATCCATAGTCCTTGTTACACAGACCCACGCATAGTCCAACAACACCCACTGGAATCTCAGGACTTGGAGACCTTGTATGAGTGTGGCCTCCAGAACAGGATGGTGAGGAGTTGCATTGGCTCAAGTCCTTGCTGCAGCAACTACCAACACACTGATTAGAGTCTGGCCTCTCTAAGCTCCACTTCTTTCATCTATGAGTTGAAGACAGGAGTGAGGATCATGACTCAGCAAGTTAAGCTACCACTGGGGACACATCCACATCAGACATCAGAGTGCCAGGTCAAGTCCCAGCTACTCCACTTCCAATGCAGCTTCCTATTAATGCACCTGATAAGGTAGCAGATGATGGTCCAATTCTCAGGCCCCTGCCACCCAACGGGGAGATCTAGATAGAGTTCCTGGCTCCTGGCTTTATTCTGACTCCAGCCCCGTTGGTTGTAGGCATTTGAAGAGTAAACCAGTGGATGGGAGATTCTCTCTCTCTCTCTCTTATTCTCTCCCCTGGCCTCTGTCCGCTCACCCACACCTGTGTGTGTGTGTCTTTTTCTGTCACTCTATCTTTCAAATAAAGAAATAAATAAATCTTTTTAAAAACATATGGATAATAACATTACCTACGTCAGAGTGTTATTTAGGCAAATGTAGAGATTCAACACAGGGCCTAGCACATACTGTGTACTCAAAACATTGCATTATTGTTGACGTTCTTTCATTCTAGAACTCAAGAGTCAGCATGTGACAAATATTCCCAATGTTGTGATTATGCTAAGAATTTAGAAGATTATATGTGGCACTTAAATTGCAGACACTCAGGGGTGACCCTGCGGCTGCTTTACTCTCAGATTCATTTTTTTTTTTTTTGACAGGCAGAGTGGACAGTGAGAGAGAGAGAGACAGAGAGAGAGGTCTTCCTTTTTCTGTTGGTTCACCCCCCAAGTGGCTGCTACAGCTGGCAGAAGCCAGGAGCCAGGTGCTTCCTCCTGGTCTCCCATGCGGGTGCAGGGTCCAAGCACTCGGGCCATCCTCCACTGCACTCCTGGGCCACAGCAGAGAGCTGGACTGGAAAAGGAGCAACCAGGACAGAATCCAGTGCCCTGACCAGGACTAGAACCTGGAGTGTTAGCGCCGCAGGCAGAGTATTAACCTAGTGAGCTGTGGCGCCAGCCTCTCAGATTAATTTTTACAAACAACTTGCCAGCACCCGACCACCACTGGAATAAAACCTATAAGCATCATCTGGGATAGGTAACTGTGTGTGCATGGATGTACAGCACACATCCATATTTTAGGCCATAGTTAGCCATTTCCTCATTTGCACACAGAGTATATTTCTATCTGCAGGAGACCGATTGGACCCTGTCTGAATTTGCAAGCCATTTAGGGAAATGTCAAACAATTCTTTCTGGATTAATGGGATTAGAGGCCTTTTGTGTACTTATTTTTTTCCTTTTCTTATTTAGTGACCATGTATGATTTAAAAAATAAACATGAAAAGTGGTTATTATAAGTGAAAATAATTAGAACAAGAATTATGTTTATAGGTGTTTCATGGTCCCTCACATGACCTGATAAGACTTAATGAACATGCAGGACATGTAATCATTTTCAAGGTATTGTTGGCTTTGTGAATTGGACCAGCATAACCTTGAGATGCAGACCGAAACCTACTGGAGCAGAAGCCAAGGATAATTCAGTGCAGCTCATTTACCTTGAACTCCCTAACAACAAATATATATATATATTTTCATTGAAAATACAATTTACCTTGACTTCTATGAGCCAGTGACTCAACTATCCTTGTTTGTAACAGGACAGTTTAAAGGATCATTTACCCCCCTTTCCAATCACTTGGTGATTAAAAACAATAAGGATGCATTATACTCGTGAAACTGTGGGGGCAGCTGGAGGTTCTGCTGTTCAGGGCCAGATGTTGTTGATCTCAGTAGAACTCATTCATGTACCTCGGTGATGTGGTGGGTACCTGGTCTAGGATGGCCTGACACATGCCCCGGGTTTGATGAGCTGTTGGTCAGGGAGGAGAGACCAGTGGTTCACCACCAGCAGGCCAGGCTGGATTTGCTTGCACGGTTTTTGCAAGAGTGCTGGGAGAGTGAAGAGTAGGCTCAAAGCTGACACAGCATCATATCTACTCCAGTCTTGTGTTCAATGCAAGTGAGACCAGATTGGAGAGATGAAGAAACAGTTTGAAAAAACATGAGGGTGGGATGATCATCCATAATTAAAGCATGTTAAATGTCCTTTAATGTGCTAGGATAGAACTAATGCTTAACTTTATTCTTTTTTTTTTAATATTTTTTTGAAAGGCAGTTACAGAGAGAGAGGGAAAGACAGCGAGGGAGGGAGGGAGAGAGGGAGGGAGAGAGAAAGAGAGAGAGAGAGAGAGAGAGAGAGAGAGAGAATTTATCTGCTGGTTCACTCCCCAGATTGCTGCAATGGGCAGGGCTGGACTAGACTGAAGCCAGGAGTCAGGAGCTTCATTTGGTTCTCCCAAATGGGTGGAGGGGCCCAAGCATTTGCGGTATCTTCCATTTCTCTCCCAGGTGCATTAGCAGGGAGCTGGATAGGAAGCAGAGAAGCAGGGAATCAAACTGGCATCCATATGGGATGCCAGCACGGCAGGTGGTGGTTTAACCCCGCTGCATCACAGTGGTGGCCCCTTAATTTTATTCTTGTTAGGAGAAAGTATAACTATATGCCACAATTTTTGATTATTTATTTGCCCACGAGGCAGAGACAGACAGACACACACACAAAAGAGATAGCTTGTGCTTCAAGTCAGCGTTTCACTCCCCAGACACCTGCAACAACTCAGATTGAGCAGAGCCAGAGTCAGATACCAGGAATTCAATCCAGGACTCCTACATGGGTGGCAGGGACCCAACTGCCCGAGTACCTCCCAGGGTCTGGGACCTCCCAGGGTCTGCACTGGCAAAAAGCTGAAGTTGAGAGCTATGCACCCTGTCATCACATCTTAACCATGGGGCTGGCATTGTGGCACAGTAGGTAAAGCTGCTGCCTGCGGCATCTGCATCCCATATGGGTGCCGGTTCGAGTCCTGGCTGCTCCACTTCCAATCCAGCTCCCTCTTGATAGCCTGGGAAAGCAGCAGAGCATGGCCTAAGTGCTTGGGCTCCTGCACCCACATGGGAGACCCATAAGAAGCTCCTGATTCCTGGTTTCAGCCTGGCCCAGCCATGGCAGTTGCAGCCATTTGGAAAGAGAACCAGTAGCTGGAAGACACTTCTGTCTCTCCCTCTCTAACTCTGTCAAATAAATAAAATAAATCCTTTAAGGAAAAAAAAGTCACATCACATCTTATCCAACATGTAACCACTAGGCCAAATGCCTGCCTCCAAATATTTTTAAAAATTAAAGATTCCAGCTACACACACACACACATATACACACTCTCTCTAAATTAGAGAAGTTAAATGAAATAAGCCTGACAGAGGAAGACAAATACTCCATGAGGTGATTTATATGTGGAACCTAAAAAAACTGACCTTCTAGAAGTTGAGTTTAAATATAGTTACCAGAACTGCAGAAAGTGAGATTTTATTCTTTCTCCATAATTGGTAAAGTTGAACCTTACATATCCACTTACTAACATCTTATTCTGATTCACTGTTCTATTCATAAGTTTATTTATTTTTTTAAATTTTTTCTTCTATGTTTTTATTATAGTTTTTACATAAAGTTTTCATCACTGGGTTAATTAATGGCTTCTCTCTTATCCTTTCTTCAAAAATATCTTAGTTATGCTTGATCCTTTTCTTCCATATGAACTTTATGTTGCGCTCAACTTCCCAGAGAATACATGCTTAATTTTGAACAGAATTATATTGGGATTATATATAAAATCTGATTATATATAAAAATATTTAAAAAATAAATTTATGAATAGAAAAGTGAATCTAGAATGGATTTTTCTTATATAGATACATAAGATTCAACTTTACCAATCATAGAAAAAGAATAAAATCTGTATTTTGTACTACATGCTTCTATATCCACATGTGGAAAAAGTAAACTAAGATAGCCACTTCACACAGTAGGCAGAAGTAAATTCCAAGAGAACAGTTTCATTTTTTGAAAGTTTGGAACTTTTAGAAGAGAATATAGGGACCGGCGCCACGGCTCACTAGGCTAATCCTCCGCCTTGCAGCACCGGAACACGGGGTTCTAGTCCCTATCGGGGCGCCGGATTCTGTCCTGGTTGCCCCTCTTCCAGACCAGCTCTCTGCTGTGGCCAGGGAGTGCAGTGGAGGATGGCCCAAGTGCTTGGGCCCTGCACCCCATGGGAGACCAGGATAAGCTCCTGGCTCCTGCCATCGGATCAGCGCGGTGCACCAGCTGCAGCGCGCTGGTCGTGGTGGGCACTGGAGGGTGAACCAACGGCAAAGGAAGACCTTTCTCTCTGTCTCTCTCTCTCTCACTGTCCACTCTGCCTGTCAAAAAAAATAAAATAAATAAAATAAGATAAAATAAAAACAACAAAGAGAATACAGGACAGCATCTTTATTAATTTCTTTGTTTTTAAGATGTATTTTATTTATTTGAAAAGCAGGATGACGGACAGAGAGAAATGGAAAGAGACTGTCCACTGCTGGTTCACCCACTATGGGAGCAATGGCAAGGGGTGGGCCAGGCTGATGCTGGGAGCCGGGAACCCCCTCTGGGTCTCCCCCGTGCACTGTAGGCTCCAAGTACTTGGGCCCTCAGCTGCTTTCTCAGATGCATTCACAGGGAGCTAGACAGGAAGTAGAGCAGCCAGAACTCAAGTACTCCCATACGGGTTGCCGGTGTCACAAGAGGGGGACATAAGCTACTGTGTCACAAAGCCGGCACATCTTTTTGAGTGATACACTATGCAGGAATCATCTTAACAAAACACAGAGAATAACCATAAGGAAATAAAGCAACACAATTAATGTCAGTTAAATCAAAATTTTTTAAGGACATGAAGCATAAAGCATGTGCAATGCAAAGCTGTAGATTATGACTTTCCCATAAAAGACAGATTTATCTAGCATCAGCCTTTTTTAAACCCGCTGGCTTGTTAAAAATTGTAGACTTATTATGCAAAACAGAATGTGAGTGAACAACTTAATACTTGTGCCTCATTTTCTTCATCTGTAAATTGGAAACACAAAGAATCTTCGAAATGTTCATGGAAAATATAGATCACGAAAAAAGGACTATGCATGGATTTATAAACTATTTACATGGATTTATAAATTGTTATACCATTTAATTTCATGCTTTCACAATTTTTTTGAAGTACTCCTATTACCTAGCTAAAAGGGTTATGGAGACAATCATTGAATTTATATATCTTAAACGCTCAGAAATACGGGAACAAACCTGAAAAGAGGTTCCATCATTATTATTACCCATAATATAAAGAATTCTTACTAATTAATTAGAAAACTATATAAATAGCTTTAGTTCTAACTTGGGCAAAGATATGACCATGAAGTTCATAAAAGACAAATCTCAAGTCATAGACTCATAAAAATACCTTCAACCCTCCATAATTAGGTAAGACGAGATAAAAGAACATCTAATTCCCAGTTACAACTCTTAGAATGAATAATATATCTATGCTTGACAATACCAAATGTTGGCCCATTGTTCATAAAATTAAGAATGCTCATATGTTGACAGAGGAAATATTGACAAAATATCGTTGGATATCACCCTGAAAATACATAATAAAATTGGGGACATACCTGAACAGAAACCCATAAATTGCACATCTTAGCTCATAACTCAGAAAAATTTGTAATGTACTAAGGAAGAATGCACAGAAACACAAATTACACTGGAGACCACCTAATTGTCCACTGGTAGGGAAACAGATATGTTTAGAAATATTAATATAATATTTATGATTAAATAAATAAAATAAGGTACAGGCCATCTGAAACACAGTTTGGTAACTTCTTCCAAAATTAGCATACTTTTGCCATACAGTTCAGAATCACACTCATTAGTATTTTCTCTAAAGGGTTGAAAACTTGTGTTCTTTTTTTAAAAATAAACTTAATTAGGAGACGACACTTTTATTTTACTTATTTATTTTTTAAAAGATTTATTTGTTTATTTGAAAGGCAGTTATAGTGGGGCAGAGGCAGAGAGAGAGAGAGAGAGAGAGAGAGGGAGGGAGAGGTCTTCCATCCGCTGGTTCACTCCCCAAATGGCCACAATTGCTGGAGCTAAGCCAATCCAAACCAGGAGTCTGGAGATTCTTCTGGGTCTCCCATGTGAGTGCAGGAGCCCAGGAACTTGGGCCACCTTCTGCTACTTTCCCAGGACATAGTACAGAGCTGGATCAGAAGTGGAGCAACTAGGACTTGAACCAGCACTCATATGGGATGCCAGCACTGCAGATGGCGGCTGTACCAGCTATGCCACTGCACTGGCCTCAGCCTCAGAAAACTGTTTTCTTACAGAAGCATTCATATTGATGGTAATAGCACCTCTAGGGTTCCAAGATGTCAGAATAGGGAGGGAGCTCACTGATAGTCCAGAAAAAGATAGTTTAATAAAAGTGAATATAGTGTAGTCCCAGGGGAGAATTATGAAAAAAAAAAACAGCAAAGGAATCTCTTCCAGAATTAGAGGGACACAGTAAATCTACGTGGAGGGTGCAGGTGACAATGGCTTGGGATCCCAGCTGCCAAGAGAGTCTCCATTCCAGCACTGGAAAGGGAGGTGAGGTGAAAACGCAGTAGCCTGAGACACGGGCAGAAAAGTGGCAGGAAGAGCCCAGAGGGAATGAGGCTTGAAGCCCCGTGGTGGAAAATACACCAGCCTAACTAGAGAAGAGAAAAAAATAAAAGGGACTGGTACAGATATGACTCTCTCTCATCTCACCTTACAAAGGTGAGTAAGGCAATAGAGCAGGCACCATTTGGACATACGTAACAGCTGCACCAGCTCAAGGTTGCACCTGCCCTCAGCCAAGCAAAAAAAAACCTGACTTTGGAGGGAGAAATAACAGGAGACTAAGACCTAGTGAATGTGTGGCATTTATGAACCGGGATTGTGGAAACAAAAATACTGAGGGTGTGTGGGAGAACTCATGGTGTGGCTGAGACAGGAATAGTCTCAGTGGGAGACACCACAAATTCAGGCGGCCTTGGCTACTTGTTAAGGGAGGGACATTGCAGGGGAATCTGAGCTTACACTGAAGACTGCACAGATCCTTTGTGGGGTCCTTGGGACAGAGCAGAGGAATATTGTACCCACTGGGGCTAGCTCACAGGCACTGATTGCCATCGAGAAGAAGAGCTCAGCTGAGCAGAATTATTCCCCAACTGAATAAAAGAGAGAGAGAGAGAGAGAGAGAGAGAGAGATTTACTACACCAAACCTGGGTATGTCACCTTTGGCACACCCTTAACCCTAAAAATTGAACAGAGATCTCTGGCCACACCCACCATAAGCCTCTAGAGCTTTACCAAAAGCAGACAGTCCACTTAATCTAGAGAAATAGTATAACGAGAAAAGCCATCACAGTGGGAAAAAAAAAAAAAGAAGAAACCAAAGAATATCTCCACAATGCCAAACAACAAATGCAAAAACCAAGGACACAGAACAAGGAAGACATCATGATGCTCCCAAATGAACGTGACCCTCCAATACAAGATTATGGAGATGATGAGATAGAGGAAATGCAAGATACGGATTTCAAAATATTTATGATAAGAACATTTAGAAGTTATCAAAACAAATGCATGAACTACATAAATCAACACAGGACAGGACAGAAAATCTCTTGAAAATGAAATCTTAAGGAGGAATCAAAATGAAATGAGGAATTTAGTAGAACATGAAATTGAGATATTGAAGAGAAATCAAAATGAAATGAAGAGTTCAATAGACAAAATGAAAAACACATTTGAGAGCCTTAAAAAACATAATCAGTGAGGCAGAAGAAAGAATATCAGACTTAGAAGACAGAGCACAGGTAAGTATACAGTCAAACCAAAGACAAGAAGAGGAAATTAGGGATCTAAAAATACAGTGGGAATCTACAGCACACTATTAAAAAACCCAGCATTCAAGTTCTAGGAGTTCCTGAAGGCATGGAAACAGAGAAAGGAATGGAAGGCCTTTTTAGTGAGATACTAGGAGAAAACTTCCCAGGATTGGAAAAGGACAGAAACATCCAAGTACAGGAAGCACTGAGAACCCCCAATAAACATGACCAAAAGAGATCCTCATCACAACACGTTGTAATCAAACTCACCACAGTGAAACATAAAGAAAAGATTCTAAAATGTGCAAGAGAGAAACGTCAGATTACTCCCAGAGAATCTCCCATCAGACTCACAGCAGATTTCTCATAAGAAACCCAACAGGCTAGGAGGGAATGGCGAGATATAGCCCAAGAATTAAGAGAGAAAAACTGCCAGCCCAGAATATTATATCCCGCAAAGCTCTCATTTGTGAATGAAGGTGAAATAAAGACCTTTCATAGCAAACAGAAGATGAAAGAATTTGTCACCACTCATCCAGCCCTGCAAAAGATGCTTAAAGATGTGTTACACACAGAAACACAGAAACATGGCCATCAATATGAAAGAAGGTAAAGGAAGGAAACTTCACAGCAAAAGATCACAGGAAGTTCAAAGCATATATTAGAAAATATCTTTGGGAAAATGACAGGGCAATGTTACTACTTATCAATAGTCACATTGAATGTTAATGGCCTCAACTCTCCAGTTAAGACACAGTCTGACTGAACGGATTAAAAAACAAAACACATTTGCTGCTTGCAAGAAACACATCTTTCCAACAAAGATGCATGCAGTCTGAAAGTGAAAGGTTGGAAAAAGATATTCCATGCCAACAGAAACTGAAACAGAGCTGGCGTAGCCATCTTAATATCAGACAAAATAAACTTTAACACAAAAACTGTTAAGAGAGACGAAGAGGGGCATTAAATAATGAATAAGGGATCAATTCAACAGGAAGAGATAACTATTATAAACGTATACACACCTAATTACAGGGCACCAGGTTTTTTAAAAGATAAGTTAAGGACCTTAAAGGGAGACTTAGACTCCAATAATAGTATTGGGGGACTTCAATACTCCACTTTCAGCAATGGACAGTTCAACCAGACAGAAAATCAACAAGCAAATAGCAGATATAATCAACACTATAGCCCAAATGGATCTAACAAATATTGACAGAACTTTTAATCCTACACTTGAAGAATACACATTCTTCTCAGTAGTGCATGGAACCTTCTCTAGGATTGACCACACACTAGGCCATAAAGCAAGTCTCAGTAAATTCAAAAGAATCAAATTATACCATGCATCTTCTCAGACCATAAAGGAATGAAGCTGAAAATTAGCAACTCAGGAATCCTTAGAGCATATGCAAACACATGGAGACTAAACAACATGCTCCTGAATTAACATTGGGTCATAGAAGAAATAAAAAGAGAAATCAAAAACTTTCTGGAAGTAAATGAGAATAACAGCACAACATACCAAAACTTATGGGATACAGCAAAAGCAGTGTTAAAAAGAAAGTTTATAGCAGGAGGGGCCTACATCAAGAAATTGGAAAGGCACCAAATAGATGAGCTACCAATGCAACTCAAGGATCTAGAAAAACTGCAGCAAACCAGACCAAAACTAGTAGGAGAAGAGGAATAATTAAAAATCAGAGAAGAAATTAACAGAATTGAATCAAAAAAAAAAAAAACATTACAAAGATCACCAAAGCAAAGAGCTAGTTCTTCGAAAAAATAAACAAAATTGACACATCATTGGCCCAGCTAACTAAAAAAAGAAAAGACCTAAAACAATAAAATCAGAGATGAAAAAGGGAATGTATGCACAGACATAGGAATAAAAAGAGTCATCAGAAATTACTACAAAGAATTGTATGCCAGCAAAGAGTGAAATCTATCAGAAATGGATAGATTCCTGGACACATACAACCTAGCTAAATTGAATCATGAAGACACAGAAAACCTAAACAGACCCATAACCGAGACAATTGAATCAGTAATAAAGGCCCTCCCAACAAAGAAAAGCCCAGGACCAGATGGATTCACTGCTGAATTCTACCAGACATGTAAAGAAGAACTAACTCCAATTCTTCTCAAACTATTCAGAACAAACGAAGAAGAGGTAATCCTCCCAAATTCTTTCTATGAAGCCAGCATCACCTTAATTTGTAAACCTGAAAAAGATGTAGGAGAGAAATAGAATTACAGACCAATATCCCTGATGAACATAGATGAAAAAATCCTCAATAAAATTCTGGCCAATAGAATGCAACAACACATCAGAAAGATCATCCACCCAGACCAAGTGGGAATTATCCCTGGTATGCAGGCATGGTTCGATGTTCACAAATCAATCAATGTGATACACCACATTAACAAACTGCGGAACAAAAACCATATGATTATCTCAATAGATGCAGAGAAAGCATTTGATAAAATACAACACCCTTTCATGATGAAAACTCTAAGCAAACTGGGTATGGAAGGAACATTCCTCAATACAATTAAAGTAATTTATGAAAAACCCACAGCCAACATCCTATTGAATGGGGAAATTTGGAAGCATTTCCACTGAGATCTGGTACCAGACAGGGAAGCCCACTCTCACCACTGCTATTCAATATAGTTCTGGAAGTTTTAGCCAGAGTTATTAGGCAAGAAAAAGAAATTAAAGGATACAATTTGGGAAGGAAGAAGTCAAACAATCCCTCTTTGCAGAAGATATGAATCTTTATTTAGGGGACCCAAAGAACTCTACTAAGAGACTATTGGAACTCATAGAAGAGTTTGGCAAAGTAGCAGGATATAAAATCAATGCACAAAAATCAACAGGCTTTGTATATATGCTGGCAATACCATGTGTGAACGAACTTCTAAGATCAATCCCATTTACAATAGCTACTAAAACAATCAAATTCCTTGGAATAAATTAACCAAGGATGTGAAAGATCTCCATAATGAGAATTACAAAATCTTATAGAAATAAATAGAAGAGGATACCAAAAAATGGAAAAACCTTCCATGCTCATGGATTGGAACAATCAATATCATCAAAATGTCCATTAATCTAAAAGCATTTTATAGATTCAATGTAATACCAATCAAAATACCAAAGTCATTCTTCTCAGATCTGGAAAAAAGGATGCTGAAATTCACATGGAGGCACAGGAGACCTCAAATAGCTAAAGCAATATTGTACAGAAAAAAACAAAACCAGAGGCATCACAATACCGGATTTCAGGTCATACTATAGGGCCGTTATAATCAAAATAGCATTGTGCTGGTACAGAAAGAGATGGGTGAACCAATGGAACAGAAAAGAAACACCAGAAATCAACCCAAACATCTACAGCCAACTTATATTTAATCAAGGAACTAAAACCAATTCCTGGAGTAAGGACAGTCTATTCAACAAATGGTGCTGGGAAAACTGGATCTCCACATGCAGATGCATGAAGCAAGACCCCTACCTTATACCTTACACAAAAATCTACTCAACATGGATTAAAAATCTAAATCTACAACCCGACACCATCAAATTATTAGATAACATCGGAGAAACCCTGCAAGATATAGGTACAGGCAAAGACTTCTTGGAAAAGACCCTGGAGGCACAGGAAGTCAAAGTCAAAATTAACATTTGGGATTGCATCAAATTGAGAAGTTTCTGTACTGCTAAAGAAGCAGTCAGGAAAGTGAAGAGGCCACCAGCAGAATGGGAAAATATTTGCAAATTATGCAACCGACAGAGGATTAATAACCAGAATCTACAAAGAGATCAAGAAACTCCACAGCAACAAAACAAACAACCCACTTAAGAGATGGGCCAAAGACCTCAATAGACATTTTTCAAAAGAGGAAATCCAAATGGCCAACAGACACATGAAAAAATGTTCAAGATCACTAGCAATCAGGGAAATGCAAATCAAAACCACAATGAGGTTTCACCTCACCCCAGTTAGAATGGCTTACATACAGAAATCAGTTAACAACAGATTCTGGCAAGCACACTAACCCACTGTTGGTGGGAATGCAAACTGGTAAAGCCACTATGGAAGTCAGTCTGGAGGTTCCTCAGAAACCTGAATATAGCCCCACCATACAACCCAGCCATCCCACTCCTTGGAATTTACCCAAAGGAAATTAAATTGGCAAACAAAAAAGCTGTCTGCACATTAAGTTTATTGCAGCTCAATTCACAATAGCTAAAACCTGGAATCAACCTAAATGCCCACCAACAGTAGACTGGATACTCTATAGAATATTATATACATGTTCATTTACAACAAAGTGGAGGAATGTGGGAAACATCATGCTGAGTGAAATAAACCAGTCCCAAAATGATAAATATATGTTCTCCCTGATCAGTTACAACTAACCGAGTACCCAAAGGAAACCTGTTGAAGTGAAATGGACACTATGCGAATAAATGACTTTTTAAGCCCTTGTCCTGACTGTCGAGGAACAACTTACTATTTCAATTCTTTTAGTGTTTTTTTTTTGTTCTACTTAATGCCAATGGTTGAACTCTTTAATTAACACACAATTATTCTTAGTCATTTAAATTTAACTTAAAAGTGATCCCTGTTAAATATAAGAGTGGGAATTTGAGAGGGAGGAGATGTACAGTTTGGCACATGCTCACTTGGACTTACCCCTAATGGTATAGCTAGAAATGTGCCAGGGGATTCCAATTCAATCTTATCAAGGTGGCATGTACCAATGCCATCTTACTTGTTAAAGTGATCAGTTTAAGTTCATACTTGATCAAAAAGATAGGATTAATTGTCAAAGGGATTACATAAATAAGATTAGTGTTTGCAAATAATTGATAGAATTAAAAAAGAGAGAATGATCCTACATGGGAAGCAGAATACACAGCAGCCTCATAGAATGCCCAAAGACCTAAACAGCACTCTGGCCTCAGAATCAGCCCTTAAGGCATTTGGATCTGGCTAAAAAGCCCTTGAGAGTTTCACAGGCATGTGTGTGTGTGAGAGAGAGAGAGAGAGGGAGAGAGAGAGATCTTCCATTTGCTGGTTCACTCCCCAAATGGCCACAATGGCTCAAGCTATGCCAATACAAAGCCAGGAGCCAGGAGCTTCCACCAGGTCTGCCACATGGGGGCAGGGGTACAAGCATCTTCTACTGCTTTCCTAGGCTACTGCAGAGAGCTGGATTAGAAAAGGATCAGGTGGGACATGAACTGGCACCGTATGGGATGCTGGCACTACAGCTAGAGACTTAGCCTACAATGCCACAGTGCCAGCCACTCTAATAAATCTTTGAAACTGTGATACTATCATAGTAGTTGTCCTGTCTTCCCTCTTTTGTCTTTTTCTCATATTCTCTCTCTCTCTCTTTTCATATGTTAAAATCAAACTCATCCTGCATCAATCCAATCACCTCTCTACTATTTCAAATATTTTTTTTTAATACTCTGGTTTCTCTTCAGATCATATAAATGTTTTGCCTTTTACTATTTCAAATCTTAAACTAGACTAAATAAAATGAAACACAGTGGCCATCGCGCAAATCTCTGTAATTTTGTGCTTATATATTTACAATCCCTTCTCAAGACCCTACCCATTGTACAAGTCCTCATCCAAGGTCCCCAGTCTATGCAATCTTTAGTTTCTATAAATGACCTGGCCACATATATTGAGTCTGTCAGGCACTGCCTGTACTTGCTTCTGACCCCAGCCCACGAAATCTTATTAATGCCTGCATTCACCGTCCCTCCCTTCCCTGGAATTGCGTCCCTCCTCTGCAAGCAACCTGCGGTTTCGGAATAAACCTTTCCAATCTCCTCGTGGAAATTATCCCATCCATCATTTCCTCTTTTCTTAATGTTGCCTGCCTTATGAAGCCTTCACTGGCTCCTATACACATGATCCAACATCTCCAAAATTGAAAAATAGTAAGTGCTCTGAAATAAATGTTTCAAAACAGTAGCTGGCTAGGAACAATTATCATTACTGAGTAGGAAGAAATGTAACACCTACAAGCAATAAAATAAGCTCAAAATACAAAATTTCAACTTCTTCTTTAATGTTTGTTCATTTTGAGGAGAAAACTGAAAAGAAGAGTAGATTGTTGCCTCACTCTTGGAGGAAACACAAAAACTCAGAGGAGTAAAAAGAGTAACATGACGAACATTCATTAACCTGTGTCATCAAAACCATGACAGAAGCCCCCCTATAGCTGCTGTGAAGTAAGTATTATCTGAATGGGAGTGTTTAACACTTTCAATATCCACAGATCCCATTAGAATTCTACAATATATGTATGCATCCCTAAATCTAATTTATATTCTCATAATTTAAGATTATGTAAGGGGCAAGTGTTGTGGTAGCGCAGAAATTAAGCTGCCACATTGGGTAACTGCATTCCATAGCAGAGTGTCTATTCTGAGTGCTGGCCACCCTGCTTTCTGTCTAGCCTCCAGCTAAATCCAGCTAATGCACATCTTGGTAGGCAGCAGATCAAACATTTGATTCCCTGCCACTCACTTGGGAGACCTGGTCAAGGTCGGTCTGCTGGCATCCATCTCACCCAGACCTGGTTATTGCTGGCATTTGAAGAGCAAGCCTGCAGTTGGAAGTTCTCTCTCTCTCTTTCTGCCCCCTCTCTCTCTCTTCTTTTCTCTCCCCCCTGCCTTTCTCTCTCCCCCCTTCTCTCTCCCTCTTTCTCTCTCCCCCTCCTCTCTCTCTCTCTCCCCCCTTGCTTTCTCTCTCTCTCTCTCCCTTTCAGTCAAATTAAAATAATAAACAAACATGCTTTAAAACTATATAAAAATAGCATTAATTCCACTTGCTTTTTCATTCAGTCTGGCATCTGTGTGATACTCTGCTTCACTCATTTTCACAGTTTTATAGCATTCAATTTAATGACTACACTATGCCTTAATTTCTTGCAGATGGAAATTCAGCTGTCTTCAATTATTTTTGTTTGAAAAATAATGTTTTAAAAAAAAATCCTCAAGGGGTTGGTGCTGTGGCATAATAAGTTAAGCCTGGAGGCCAATGCTGTGGTGCAGCGGTTAACACCCTGGCCTGAAGCGCCAGCATCCCATATGGGCGCCAGTTTGAGACCTGGCTGTTCCACTTCCAATCCAGCTCTCTGCTGTGGCCTGGGAAAGCAGTAGATGGCCCAAGTCCTTGGGCCCCTGCACCTGCATGGGAGACCCAGAAGAAGCTCCTAGCTCCTGGCTTCAGATCGGCACAGCTCTGGCCATTGTGGCCAACTGGGGGAGTGAACCAATGGATAGAAGACCTCTCTCTCTCTCTCTCTCTCTCTCTCTTTCTCTCTCTCTCTGCCTCTCCTCTCTCTGTGTAACTCTGACTTTCAAATAAATAAATAAATCTTTTTTAAAAAATAATTTAAGCCTCTGCCTTTGGTGCTGGCATCCCATGTGGGCACCTGTTCAAGTCCTGGCTGCTCCACTTCCAATCCAGCCCCTGGCTAATAGTCTGAAAAGGCAGTGGAAGACGCCCCAAGTGCATGGGCCCTGCCCTCAGCTGGGAAGAATCTCCTGGCTCCTGGCTTTGGGTCCACCCAGCTCCGCCCATTGCAGTTATTTGGGGAGTGAACCAGTGAATGGAAGACCTCTCTCTGTTTCTACCTCTCTCCTTCTCTGTGTGCTGTAACTCTACCTCTCAAATAAATAAATAAACAGACCTTTTAAAAAATGAAAATCCTCAAATTTGTCTGCTAGTACATAAATTGAGGTTATCTCAGGATGTTCCCAAATACAATTGCTGTACCATAGGGTAAGCCTAAGATTAAATATGTTAGTTTATTATGAAATAAATGTTAGTTTATTATAGTATATTATGAAATATAATTTGACAAAAACTAATATATAACTTTTTAAAGTTCAGCACACATAAAAATCACACTGAGCAAAAATGTAGTGTAAGCTACCAAACGTTAAAATAATACATAGATGGGCATGTGGTACAGCACTAAGACATCTGGACCTCATCGGAGAGTGGCTGGGTTCGAGCCCTGGCTCTGCTCCTGATTCTAGCTTTCTGCTAATATGCACCCGAGGAGACAGCAGGTGATGACCCTAATAGTTGAGTCGCTGCAACCCACAAGGAATGAGCTCCCAGCATCTTCCTGACTCAGCCTTTACAGGCATTTAGGGAGTGAACCAGCCGCAGAGCATCTCTCTCTCTCTCTCTCTCTCTCTCTCTCTCTCTCTCTCTCTCGCCTGCCCCCACTGTGTGTGTGTGTGTGTGTGTGTGTGTGAGCCTTGCAGATAAAATTAAGGTTAAACTATGGGAGGGCATTTGACACAATGATTAATCCTTCACTTGGGATGCCCACATCCTACATCAGGTTTCCTGTATTTGAGTCCTGGCTCCTTTCCATGTAATCAAGTAATTGTGTTCCTGTCAACCAAATGAGAGACCTGAATTGAGTTCAAAGTTCCTGGTTTTGGCCTGTCCAGCTCTGCCTGTTGTGGACATTTGGGGATGGAAGATCTCTCTCTCTCTCTCTCTCAATATATCTCTATGCATAATAATTTTTAAAATTATTTATTAATATAAAGAGAATATATTTAAGTGTTCCATAGTTACTGTTCCAAGAACACAACCAAACTTCCCTCACTCCTCTGCACCCCCATTACCCACTCTCCCTCCTCCTGCCTTTCATCAGTTTTTACAAAGACATAATTTTTCATCCATTTCCTGTTGACAGGCTTAATTCAAAACTGATAATAATATTCAATATATTCAATATAACAATCTAAATGTATTTTAAACACTTAAATATCTTTTAAAATAACATATAAAAGGGAAAGACACTTTATACTGCAAATGAAAACTTAGAAGACATCAACGACTAATTTACTTAAATAAACTTACTAAAATGGAGATAAATAAAACAACCAGATACATAAATAATTACAGCACAATACTCCATTTCTTACAATTCAAATAGCTTATGAATAAAAAGGAGAATGCAAAATAGAGGCAAATTAATGTACAATTAAATAATGAATGAATGTCTGAAAAATGAACCACCTTATTAACATTAATTAAACAAATAGACAGAATTATTCATCTGGTAAGTGAGTAAAAGTTGAATTTTAAGAATAGACACTTTGGTGAAGAAAATGGCGATATTTCTAAGGTCTGGAGCAAGAGGATACACACTCTCACCAATCTTATTCAGTAAAGTACTGAAAATTTTAACCACAGAAATGGCAAAAGAAAGAAATGGAATGCATGCGAATGGGAAAGTAGGAAGTGAAATCATCCATGTTTGCAAGTGATATTATTCTACATATTTAGAGAAGCTTAAAGACTCCAGTAAAACACAGTTACAACTGATATTATTACTGATACTATTTCAACAAATTCAGTAAAGTTGTAGAACACAAAGTCAACATGCACAAATCAAAAGCACATTTATAAATCAATAATGAATCTGCTGAGATAGAAATTATAAGAACAATCCCATTCTTAATAGCTAAAATGAATAAAATGAAATATCCTGGAATAAATTTAACCAAGAATGTGAAAGAATTCTACAATGGAAATAGTAATATAACATTAATATAAGAAATCAAAGACACACACAATAAAATTTAAAGACCTTCGTTGCCTGAAACAGTGGCTTAGTGGGTAAAGCCACCACTTGCAGTGCCAGCATCCCACATGGGGGAGTTCAAGTCCCGGCAGCTCCACTTCCCATCAAGCTCTCTGCTATGCCTGGGAAAGCAGTAGAAGATGGCGCAAGTCCTTGGGTCCCTGCACCAGCATAGGAGACCCAGAAGAAGCTCATAGCTCCTGGCTTTGGATCAGTGCAGCTCCAGCCATTGTGGTCAATTGGGGAATGAACAGTGGACAGAAGACCTCTCTCTCTCTTTGCCTCTCCTCTCTCTGTGTAACTCTGACTTTCAAATAAATAAATAAATATTTTTAAAAATGTAAAGACATTCAATGTTCAAAAATTATAAGAATTGATATTATTAAAACATCCATACTACCCAAAGTGACTTACAAATGGAATATAGTTTCTATTAAAATATCAAAGACATTCTTTATAGATCTAGAAAAAAATCTAAAATTCATATGGAAACACAAGATTATGAGTATATAGTCAGAGAAATGCTGAAGAAAAAGAATAACGCTGGAGGAATCACAACACCTGATTTCAAGGTACTACACAACTTCAGTAATGAAGGCAGCATAGTACTAGCATAAAACAGGCACACACACCCATGGAACAGAACACGGAACAGAACAGGCACACACACCCATGGAACAGAACACGGAACAGACCAGGTACACACACCCATGGAATAGAACACAGAACAGAACAGGCACACACACCCATGGAACAGAACACGGAACAGAACAGGCACACACACCCATGGAACAGAACAAGGAACAGACCAGGTACACACACCCATGGAATAGAACACAGAACAGAACAGGCACACACAACCATGGAACAGAACACAGACAGAATAGGCACACACACCCATGGAACAGAACACAGAACAGAACAGGCACACACACCCATGGAACAGAAGACAGAACAGACCAGGTACACACACACATGGAACAGAACACGGAACAGACCAGGTACACACACCCATGGAATAGAACACAGAACAGAACATGCACATACACCCATGGAACAGAACACAGAACAGACCAGGTTCACACACCCATGGAACAGAACACGGAACGGACCAGGTTCACACACCCATGGAACAGAACACGGAACAGAACAGGCACACACGCCCATGGAATAGAACACAGAACAGAACAGCACACACACCCATGGAACAGAACACAGAACAGAACAGGCACACACGCCCATGGAACAGAACACAGAACAGAACAGGCACACACAACCATGGAACAGAACACAGACAGAATAGGCACACACACCCATGGAACAGAACACAGAACAGAACAGGCACACACGCCCATGGAACAGAACACGGAACAGAACAGCACACACACCCATACAGAACACGGAACAGAACAGGCACACACACCCATGGAACAGAACACAGAACAGAACAGGCACACACACCCATGGAACAGAACACGGAACAGACCAGGTACACACACCCATGGAACAGAACACGGAACAGAACAGCACACACACCCATGGAACAGAACACAGAACAGAACAGGCACACACGCCCATGGAACAGAACACAGAACAGAACAGGCACACACAACCATGGAACAGAACACAGACAGAATAGGCACACACACCCATGGAACAGAACACAGAACAGAACAGGCACACACGCCCATGGAACAGAACACGGAACAGAACAGCACACACACCCATACAGAACACGGAACAGAACAGGCACACACACCCATGGAACAGAACACGGAACAGAACAAGCACACACACCCATGGAACAGAACAAGGAACAGACCAGGTACACACACCCATGGAATAGAACACAGAACAGAACAGGCACACACAACCCTGGAACAGAACACGGAACAGAACAGGCACACACGCCCATGGAACAGAACACAGAACAGAACAGGCACACACAACCCTGGAACAGAACACGGAACAGAACAGCACACACACCCATACAGAACACGGAACAGAACAGGCACACACACCCATGGAACAGAACACGGAACAGAACAAGCACACACACCCATGGAACAGAACAAGGAACAGACCAGGTACACACACCCATGGAATAGAACACAGAACAGAACAGGCACACACAACCATGGAACAGAACACAGACAGAATAGGCACACACACCCATGGAACAGAACACAGAACAGAACATGCACATACACCCATGGAACAGAAGACAGAACAGACCAGGTACACACACACATGGAACAGAACACGGAACAGACCAGGTACACACACCCATGGAATAGAACACAGAACAGAACATGCACATACACCCATGGAACAGAACACAGAACAGACCAGGTTCACACGCCCATGGAACAGAACACGGAACGGACCAGGTTCACACACCCATGGAACAGAACACGGAACAGACCAGGTACACACACCCATGGAATAGAACACAGAACAGAACAGGTACACACACCCATGGAACAGAACACAGAACAGAACAGCACACACACCCATGGAACAGAACACAGAACAGAACAGCACACACACCCATGGAACAGAACACGGAACAGAACAGGCACACACACCCATGGAACAGAACACAGAACAGAACAGGCACACACACCCATGGAACAGAACACGGAACAGAGAACAGGCACACACACCCATGGAATAGAACACAGAACAGAACATGCACATACACCCATGGAACAGAACACAGAACAGAACAGGCACACACAACCATGGAACAGAACACAGACAGAATAGGCACACACACCCATGGAACAGAACACAGAACAGAACAGGCACAAACACCCATGGAACAGAACACAGAACAGACCAGGTACACACACCCATGGAACAGAACACAGAACAGAACAGCACACACACCCATGGAACAGAACACGGAACAGAACAGCACACACACCCATGGAACAGAACACGGAACAGAACAGGCACACACACCCATGGAACAGAACACAGAACAGAACAGGGACACACGCCCATGGAACAGAACACGGAACAGAGAACAGGCACACACACCCATGGAACAGAACACAGAACAGACCAGGCACACACGCCCATGGAACAGAACACAGAACAGAACAGGCACACACACCCATGGAACAGAACACGGAACAGAACAGGCACACACACCCATGGAACAGAACACGGAACAGAACAGGCACACACGCCCATGGAACAGAACACGGAACAGACCAGGTACACACACCCATGGAACAGAACACGGAACAGAGAACAGGCACACACAACCATGGAATAGAACACGGAACAGACCAGGTACACACACCAATGTAACAGAACACAGAACAGAACAGGAACACACACCCATGGAACAGAACACGGAACAGAACAGGCACACACACCCATGGAACAGAACACGGAACAGAACAGGGACACACGCCCATGGAACAGAACACGGAACAGAGAACAGGCACACACACCCATGGAACAGAACACAGAACAGAACAGGCACACACGCCCATGGAACAGAACACAGAACAGAACAGGCACACACACCCATGGAACAGAACACGGAACAGAACAGGCACACACGCCCATGGAACAGAACACGGAACAGAACAGGCACACACGCCCATGGAACAGAACACGGAACAGAACAGGCACACACGCCCATGGAACAAAACACAGAACACAACAGGCACACACACCCATGAAACAGAACACGGAACAGAACAGGCACACACGCCCATGGAACAGAACACGGAACGGACCAGGTTCACACACCCATGGAACAGAACATGGAACAGAACAGCACACACACCCATGGAACAGAACACGGAACAGAACAGGCACACACACCCATGGAACAGAACACGGAACAGAACAGGCACACACACCCATGGAACAGAACACAGAACATAACAGGCACACACACCCATGGAACAGAACACGGAACAGAGAACAGGCACACACAACCATGGAGCAGAACACAGACAGAATAGGTACACACACCCATGGAACAGAGCACAGAACAGAACAGGCACACACGCCCATGGAACAGAATTCGGAACAGAACAGGCACACACACACCCATGGAACAGAAAACGGAACAGAACAGGCACACTCGCCCATGGAACAGAACACGGAACAGAACAGGCACACACATCCATGGAACAGAACACGGAACAGAACAGGCACACACACCCATGGAACAGAACACGGAACAGAAGAGGGACACACACCCATGGAACAGAACACGGAACAGACCAGGTACACACACCCATGGAACAGAACACGGAACAGAACAGCACACACACCCATGGAACAGAACACGGAACAGAGAACAGGCACACACACCCATGGAACAGAACACGGAACAGAATAGGTACACACACCCATGGAACAGAGCACAGAACAGAACAGGCACACACGCCCATGGAACAGAATTCGGAACAGAACAGGCACACACACACCCATGGAACAGAACACGGAACAGAACAGGCACACTCGCCCATGGAACAGAACACGGAACAGAACAGGCACACACACCCATGGAACAGAACATGGAACAGAACAGGCACACACGCCCATGGAACAGAACACAGAAGAGAACAGGCACACACACCCATGAAACAGAACACGGAACAGAACAGGCACACACACCCATGGAACAGAACACGGAACAGAACAGGCACACACACCCATGGAACAGAACACGGAACAGAACAGGCACACACACCCATGAAACAGAGCACATAAGAGACCAAGCACACACACCCATGGAACAGAAGAACAGAACACAGAACAGACCAGGCACACACGCCCATGGGTCAGAACACAGAACAGTCCAGGCACACACACCCATGGAACAGAATGAATCCACACGTATACAGCCAACTGATTCTTTTTAAAATTTTTATTAAAATACAGAAAACAGACTTCATGTACTTCACAGGTGTAATCCTAAGAAGATAACAAGACATCCTTCCATTTCTTCCTCAAGCCGCATCCTTCCTTTATTTAATTTTTATAAAAATATAATTTTAATACACTTTATAATCTATAATCACAGGCTAAAGCATCATTAACCATAATATTCAACAAGTAAAGAGAAAAAAGGGGTCGGCGCTGCGGCTCAATAGGCTAATCCTCCACCTTGCGGCGCCAGCACACTGGGTTCTAGTCCCGGTTGGGGCACTGGATTCTGTACCGGTTGCTCCTCTTCCAGGCCAGCTCTCTGCTGTGGCCAGGGAGTGCAGTGGAGGATGGCCCAAGTGCTTGGGCCCTGCACCCCATGGGAGACCAGGAGAAGTACCTGGCTCCTGCCATCGGATCAGCGCGGTACGCCGGCTGCAGTGCACCAGCCGCAGTGGCCATTGGAGGGTGAACCAACAGCAAAGGAAGACCTTTCTCTCTGTCTCTCTCTCACTGTCTACTCTGCCTGTCAAAAAAAAAAAGAGAGAGAGAAAAGGAATATAATCTCAGGCTAAAAACAACAATCAAGTCACACGATAACATTTCATTCCAATACATTTTTTGGATTCTATATTAACTGCCACCTATTAGAGAAAATATGGTATTTGTCTTCTTAGGATTGGCTTATTTCACTAAGCATAATGTTTTCCAGTTTTATCTATTTTGTTGCAAAAGACAGGATTTCATTCTTTTTATGGCAGAATGATATTCTATTATATATATATATATATATATACACACACATATATACACTACATTTTCTTTATGTAATCATCATTACATCATCTGTGGGGATTCCATAGCTTAGCTATTGTGAATTGAGCTGCACTAAACATGAGGGTACGAATCAATCTTTCACATGCTCATTTCATTTCATTTGGATAAATTCCCAGAATTGGGATGGCTGGGTCATATGGTAGATCTATGTTCAGATCTCCATCCTGTTTTTCATAATGGTTACACTAGTTTACACTCCAATCAACAGTATTAGGGTACACTCTCTCCACATTCTAACCAGCATTTATTATTTTTTTATTTTGGAGTGAAAGCCATTCTAACTGGGGTGAGGTGAAACTGTATTGAGGTTTTTATTTTGCATTTTCCTGGTGGTTAGTGTTCCTCAGAATTTTTTATGTGTCTGTTGGCCACTTGAATTACATCCTTTGAAAAATGCCTTTTCATGTCCTTTGCTCATCTCCAACTGATTTTTTTGTGTTGTTGGTAAGTTTCTAGAGCTCTTTATAAATTCTGGATATTAATCTTTTATCTGTTGCACAGTTTGCAAATATTTTATCCCATTCTGTAACAGTATCACTTTGGTGTTTCCTTTGCTGTGCAGAACCTTCTCAGCTTGTTGCAATCTCATTTGTCAGTTTTGGCTTTGAGGTCTTATCCAAGGAGTCTTTGCCTATTCCAATGTCTTGTACAGTTTCCCTGATGTTGTCTTCTGGTAATTTAATGATACCATGTCATAGATTTAGATCCCTGATCCATTTTGAGTTGCTTTTTGTGTCAGGTGTAAGAGTCTTGAATCATATTCTGCACCTGGAGATCCGATTTTCCAGCACCATTTGTTGAAGACACAGTCCTTTCCCCTGGGAGTGATTCCAGCTTCTGTGGAATCTGTTCTGTTCCATTGATGTACATCTCTATTTTTGTGCCAGTACCAGCCTGTTTTATCTATAACTGCCCTGTATTATGTCTTGAAATCTGGTAGTGGGATGCCTCTGTTTTTGTTTTTATTGTTTAAGGTTGTTTAGCTGTTTGGGATCTCTTGCGTTTTAACATGAATTTTATCATACTTTATAAAACTGATAAGAATGTCATTATTTTGATTGGGGACATACTGATTCTATAAATTGCTTTAGATAGTATGTACATGTAAAGATATTAATTTTTCTGACCCATGAACGTGGAAGATTTTTCCATTTTTTGTGTCTTCTTCTATTTCTTTCTTTGACATTTTGTAATTTTCATTATAGAGGTTTTTCACATCCTTGGCTAAATTTATTCCAAGTATTTATGTTTTTCTAGCTATTATGAATGGTACTGATCATACAAGATCTTTCTCTGCCATGGAAAATTGATTTTTGAGTGTTCATTTTATATCCTGCAACTTTACCAAACCCTTTTATGAATTCCATCGTCTTTTAGTGAAGTCTTCTGGTTCCCTTATATATAGAATCATGTCATCTGCAAACAGGGATAATTGACCTCCTCCTTTCCAATTTGTAACCCTTCAGTTTCTTTTTCTTGCCTAATGTCTCTGGCTAAAACTTCCAGGACTATATTGCATTGCAATGGTGAAAGTGGACATTCTTGTCTGGTTCTGGATCTTAGTGGAAATGCATCCAGATTCTCTCCATTCAATATGATGCTGTCTGAGAGTTTGATTGTGTTGAGGAATATTCTTTCTAAATCCAATTTGCTTAAGGTTTTTATCTTGAAAGAACACTAACTTTTATCAAATGCTTTTTATGCATCTATTGAGATAACCATATGGTTTTTATTCTTTAGTCTGTTAATGTGGTATATCACATATACCGATTTGCATATGTTGAACCATCCCTGCATGCCATGGACAAATCCCATGTGGCCCAGATGCCAAGTGATTCTTGGTGAAGCCACCAAATGATTCCCTTTTAAAGCTCAGTCCTGATGTATTCTACAGGAAGTGACACAATGTCCTCACTTGTCAACTCTAAAAGTATTTTCTCCTGCCTTATTTATACTCTTTATGATTGGCAGCACCCTAAATCCACCATTCTTGTTCTCATTCAAAGCTCTAATGTTTCTGGTTCTTCCACATGTATTCGTCTATGCCAATTCCTCTCCCTCTTCTCACTTATAAGGTGTTGAGGTACCAAAGAAACTCATAAAGCCCCTTATGATTGCCACGCTTTCCTTTATACCCACTTTCCTTAGACGTAGGTTGTTTTCCTGTATTTTCTAGATTCTAAAATCTTTCCCTAGTATCCATTAATATCTGATCTTATGATTATTTATTTGTTCATGCCATGATTACTAAAAATTTTATGAGGATATATGCAGGACAGAAAACAACAATTTGTATACACAGGAAGTAGGACACTTTAAATATTCAAATTGGGTAAACAAGATAAAGCAATAAAACATATACGTAGGTTATGTGACACTGCATGGTTTGCAGCAGATCACTTTTTATCTTGATTGAAAGCTTCCCACTGACCGGAGCAAAACTAAAGTTTTGATCCATTTTTTCAGTTTCTTTATCCATGTGGAAAACTTACCTAGATTTCTTGTGAAAGCACTGCTTAATGGGCACACTTTCAGACCAGTTGGGATGCCCACATCCATGCTGGAGTGCCTTGGTCTGAGTCCTGGCTCTGCTCTTAATTCCCACTTTCTGCTAGTGTATACCCCATGAAGTAGTAGGTGGGGGCTCAGGTTGTTGGGTCACTGACACTTCCATGAGAGACCTGGATTGAGTTCCTGGCTTCTATCTTTAAGCTGGCTCACCCACTGCCATTGTAGGTATTTGGGTAAGTGAAACAGTATCTCTCTCCTCTCTCTCTCTTTTTCTCTCTCCCCCCTCCTTCCCTCCCTCCCATCCTCCCTCCCTCCCTTCCTCCCTCCCTCTCTTCCTCCCTCTTCCTTTTGTCTTTTTGAATCTCCAATAAATAAGATACATTTTAAAAAAAGCAAAGCTTGAAATTTCTCTAGATTTTTTTCTGGAAACCTTGCTGCTACCATACTCTCTCAACTCCTGTCATGCTCACTTTCACCCTTTGCCCTAACCACAATTCATGGGGTTTGTTAATGTTGACATTCTGCACGGGATCCGGCACACATTGAATGACAGCCTCTCCTTGATACTTGTCCTCCAGGCGACCTTTATTTTCTCCTCATTACTACAGTACCCGGGACCCCTGGAAGTCAAACCAGCCTCCCAGCTTCAGAGACGCCACGTCCCTTCAACCACCTTCTTCTAGACATTTTGTATTATGAATATTCAGTATATTAAAAGCTAATGTTGCTCCTCTCTTTATTCTGCAAAACAAGGAGGTATTATCTATTTTAGGATCAAGGCCTTAAGAGGTGAGGTGGTAGGATCATGGAAGGGAAATCCAGAAGGAAGGAAGCTAGGCTTGACTGATTCTGCAGCTGCTAAAGCCTGAGGTCTGAATTCACCATCACCCTGCATCTAGGCCACATGGAGCCAGCACTGAGACAGAGAGAGAGAGAGAGAGAGAGAGAGAGAGAGAGAGACGATGGCAAAACAGACAGCAAACAAAATATCTTTGGAAGTTGACATTGCAAAGGCACTTTTTACACCTCCTTATCCCATATTGATTCATCTCAAAATTGCATTGGAAAATTCCTTGCTAGGATTTGAATTTACTTTGTCTCCTTTCAGATTTGAGTTGAAGTCCATTGCGACCTGGGCTTCAGTATCACACTTATGGAGGTCTGTGGGGGCTGTAGGGATTCAACTGGCCAGGACTCCAGTCACGGCGGATGTAAAGAGCATCTTATCATTTAGGTGACCCTGACTTCATCCCAAGCCTTCTGATGGGATCAGTGAAGCCATTCAGATAAGCTCTGGATCCTGGAATGCCCCTTGTCACAGGCCTAGAGTGTTGTTTTGAGAAGTCTAGGAGTAGATAGGTTGAACTCGGGCACCTTTGTCTATTAAAAATTTTATCCTAACTGGTGGCATAGGGATCGATTGTCTCCCACCAAATCCACTCTTTGAACTATACTTCCGCCAGTAAGTCACCCCAAGACATCACATTCTATGTGATCTAGGAGTTGTCCTCTTTCTTTGGTCTCTCAGAATTCCTTTCGCATACACTGGGCTTTTTAGAAACAGGATCAATTCCTTGTGGTTCACAGCACAGCAACACACTCAGAAGGAATTTCCAGACTGCAAACACTCCTGAGTGAGGTCATGGCAGAAGTGAACATAAGAAGCACTGCTTTTTTCTTTTTCTCTCCCAGCAAATAGTTGGAGGGGTCCTCCTCAGAGCCTTATTCACAGAATACCTCAAACCCAGCAGCTTTCATCTTGCACCTTATCTTAACGCCTCTCTGGGTCTCCACTGCAATCAGGAAATTGAATAGAGTTCTGGATATGCTTATCTGAACATCCATGCTTCTCCACTGAGCTGCAGTTGGGGCTAAACAGAGCACCGTTTAAATTATTTCAGTAACGTGAATCTTAGTTTTCACAATCTGATCAATTTGTAGTGTCAGGAAATCCAAAGAAATTAAGAAATATTAGTTCCTATAAAAATAGACACTTTATCACATCTGTAGACAACAATGTCCCCTTCTCCAGGTTATAAAAAACACCTGTCATAAACTAAAATATGTATGATTAGCAGAACAGGTGTCAGAGAGATAGCATGGTTATCTTTGGGAAGAAGAATCAAACACTAAGAAAAAGAAACTTGGGGGGCGGAGCCAAGATGGCGGAATAGTGAGGGCGCGCACCGATAGTCCGGGAAAATTTAGTTTAATAAAAGGGGAGGTACGGTAGCCTCAGAAAAAAGAACCAGGAAAATATTGCAGACAAAACTCTTCTGGATCCAGTGGGCGTGAATCGGAGGACCTACTGGGAGAACAAGGTCGCCCACCGCGCACGAAAGCCGAACCGCAGGACCAAGCCGCGGGACTGAGCCGCGGAAGCCGAGCCGAGGGACGGAGCTGCGCAAGCTGCAGGGTCTGCGCGCAAGTGCTCGAAGGGGAGTGCAACAGCGGGGAGACTTGGGAAGTCCAGGGCTCCGAGTCCACACATCGGCGCTGGAAGGGGAGCAGACCTGCGTGGAGAGCGTGGGAGCCCACAGTTCGGGACATCAGCGGCAGACTCAACACACCAGCGCTGGAACGCGAGGTGAGCCGAACCTCAATAACCCGAGACACCGGCAGGCAAGCGGAGAGAGGAGACTAGAGGGAACAACCCCCGGGGCGGGGGGGACTTCACCAAGCTAACTGGAAGAGAGAGAGAGGGAAAAAAAAAAAGGTGACTGGTATGGACACGGGTTTCTCTCTCTCCGCTCACCTCTCAAGGGCGAGCAAGACAAAGAGCAGGCGCCATCTTGGACATACGTCATAAGCAGAGCGACCTCAGGTCTGCACCGGCCCTGAGCCTAGCAGTAAAACCTGACTCTGGGTGGGGCGAATTAACAGGAGATTAGGACTTAGTAAATTTATGGTGCTACTGAACTGAGACTGTGAAAAAAGAGACGGGGGGGGGGGAGAGAACTCACGGAATTCACGTGAGCACTCTCCAGAGACGCTACAATTCCGTAACTTTGGCAACCCAGTGGGAGACTGAAGGAGAATTTGAGCCCACTCTAAGGGCCGAACAGATTCCCTGTGTGGTCCTTGGGAAAGAGCTTCTGATCTCTGGCTCCTGTGGGTATATCATTTGCCTGCTAACTACCTCCAACTTTGTTCAGCTGTGCAGAATAACTTCCCTGTTGAATCAAAAAAAAAAGAGAGAGAGAGAGAGAGAGAGAGGTTTACCACGCCTAACCTGGGAGTGTCACCTTTGGCACACCAAACAGAGCTCTCAGGCCACACCCATCTCAAGCCCTAAGGCTCCATCAAAAACAGATAGTCCACTTAATCTAGAGTCATAGTATAACAAGAAAAAGCACCACAGTGAAGAAACCAAATATCTCCAATATGCCAAATAACAAACGCAAAAACCAAGGTAATAAAAACAAGGAAGTCACCATGAAGCCCTCAAATGAAAAAGACACCCCAATTCAAGATTATGAGGATGATGACATAGAAGAAATGCAAGAAGCAGATCTCAAAAAATTGATAAGAACATTAAGAAGTTCTCAAAAACAAATTCTTGAACTACAGAAATCCTTAATGGACAAGATAGAAAATCTCTCTCGTGAAAATGAAATATTAAGGAGGAATCAAAATGAAACGAAACAACTAGTACAACAGGAAACTGGGATAGTGACTGAAGTGAAGAATTCAATAGATCAAATGAAAAACACAATAGAGAGCCTTACAAACAGAATGGGAGAAGCAGAAGAGAGAATTTCGGACTTAGAAGACAGAGAACAGGAAAGGATACAGTCAGACCAAAGAAAAGAAGAGGAAATTAGAAATCTGAAACATATTGTCGGGAATCTTCAGGATACTATTAAAAAACCCAACATTCGGGTTCTAGGAGTTCCTGAAGGCATGGAGAGGGAGAAAGGATTAGAAGGCCTTTTTAGTGAGATATTAGCAGAAAATTTCCCAGGTTTGGAGAAGGACAGAGAAATCCTAGTACAGGAAGCTCACAGAACCCCTAATAAACACGACCAAAAGAGACCCTCACCACGACACGTTGTAATTAAACTCTCCACAGTGAAACATAAAGAAAAGATCCTAAAATGTGCAAGAGAGAAACGTCAGATTACTCTCAGAGGATCTCCAATCAGACTCACAGCTGACTTCTCATCAGAAACTCTACAAGCTAGGAGGGAATGGCAAGATATAGCCCAGGTACTAAGAGAGAACAACTGCCAGCCCAGAATATTATACCCTGCAAAGCTATCATTTGTGAATGAAGGTGAAATAAAGACTTTTCATAACAAACAGAAATTGAAAGAATTTGTTGCCACTCGTCCAGCCCTACAAAAGATGCTTAAAGATGTGTTACACACAGAAACAAAGAAACACGGTCATCAATATGAAAGAAGGTAAAGGAAGGAAACCAAGGAAGGAAAGCACACAGCAAAAGATCACAGGGAATTCAAAGCATATATTAGAACTTATCTTTGGCAAATGGCAGGGCAAAGTTACCACTTATCATTAGTCACATTGAACGTGAATGGCCTGAACTGTCCAGTTAAAAGACACCGTTTGGCTGATTGGGTTAAAAAACAAAACCCATCTATTTGCTGCTTACAAGAAACACATCTTTCCAACAAAGATCCATACAGACTGAAAGTGAAAGGCTGGAAAAAGATATACCATGCCAACAGAAATGAAAAAAGAGCAGGCGTAGCCATCTTAATATCAGACACCATAAACTTTACCACAAAAACCATTAAGAGAGACAAAGAGGGACACTACATAATGATTAAGGGATCAATTCAACAGGAAGATATAACAATTATCAATGTATATGCACCTAACTACAGGGCACCGGTTTATCTAAAAGATTTGTTAACGGACTTAAAGGGAGACTTAGACCCCAATACAATAGTACTGGGGGACTTCAATACTCCACTCTCAGAAATAGACAGATCAATAGGACAGAAGATCAACAAGGATACAGTAGATTTAAACGACACTATAGCCCAAATGGATCTAACAGATATATACAGAACTTTCAATCCTACAGCTAAAGATTATACATTCTTCTCAGCAGTACATGGAACCTTCTCTAGGATTGACCACATACTAGGCCATAAAGCAAGTCTCAGCAAATTCAAAAGAATTAGAATCATACCATGCAGCTTCTCAGACCATAAAGGAATGAAGTTGGAAATGAACAACTCAGGAATCCCTAGAGCATACGCAAACACATGGAGATTGAACAACATGCTCCTGAATGAACAATGGGTCATAGAAGAAATCAAAAGAGAAATCAAAAACTTTCTGGAAGTAAATGAGGATAACAGCACAACATACCAAAACTTATGGGACACAGCAAAAGCAGTGTTAAGAGGAAAGTTTATATCAATAGGTGCCTACATCAAGAAATTGGAAAGGCACCAAATAGATGAGCTTTCTATTCACCTCAAGGATCTAGAAAACCTACAGCAAACCAGACCCAAATCTAGTAGGAGAAGAGAAATAATTAAAATCAGAGAAGAAATCAACAGGATTGAATCAAGAAAAACATTCCAAAAAATCAGCCAAACGAGGAGCTGGTTTTTTGAAAAACTAAACAAAATTGACACCCCATTGGCCCAACTAACTAAAAAAAGAAGAGAAAAGACCCAAATCAATAAAATCAGAGATGAAAAAGGAAATGTAACAACAGACACCACAGAAATAAAAAGAATCATCAGAAATTACTACAAGGACTTGTATGCCAGCAAACAGGGAAACCTACCAGAAATGGATAGATTCCTGGACACATGCAACCTACCTAAATTGAACCAGGAAGACATCGAAAACCTAAACAGACCCATAACTGAGACAGAAATTGAAACAGTAATAAAGGCCCTCCCAACAAAGAAAAGCCCAGGACCAGATGGATTCACTGCTGAATTCTACCAGACATTTAAAGAAGAACTAACTCCAATTCTTCTCAAACTATTCAGAACAATTGAAGAAGAGGGAATCCTCCCAAATTCTTTCTATGAAGCCAGCATCACCTTAATTCCTAAGCCGGGAAAAGATGCAGCACTGAAAGAGAATTACAGACCAATATCCCTGATGAACATAGATGCAAAAATCCTCAATAAAATTCTCGCCAATAGAATGCAACAACACATCAGAAAGATCATCCACCCAGACCAAGTGGGATTTATCCCTGGTATGCAGGGATGGTTTAATGTGCGCAAGACAATCAATGTGATACACCACATTAACAGACTGCAGAAGAAAAACCATATGATTCTCTCAATAGATGCCGAGAAAGCATTTGATAAAATACAACACCCGTTCATGATGAAAACTCTAAGCAAACTGGGTTTGGAAGGAACATTCCTCAATACAATCAAAGCAATCTATGAAAAACCCACAGCCAACATCCTATTGAATGGGGAAAAGTTGGAAGCATTTCCACTGAGATCTGGGACCAGACAGGGATGTCCACTCTCACCACTGCTATTCAATATAGTTCTGGAAGTTCTAGCCAGAGCTATTAGGCAAGAAAAAGAAATTAAAGGGATAGAAATTGGGAAGGAAGAACTCAAACTATCCCTCTTTGCAGATGACATGATTCTTTATTTAGGGGACCCAAAGAACTCTACCAAGAGACTATTGGAACTCATAGAAGAGTTTGGCAAAGTAGCAGGGTATAAAATCAATGCACAAAAATCAACAGCCTTTGTATACACAGACAATGCCATGGCTGAGGAAGAAATTCTAAGATCAATCCCATTCACAATAGCTACAAAAACAATCAAATACCTTGGAATAAACTTAACCAAGGATGTTAAAGATCTCTACGATGAAAATTACAAAACCTTAAAGAAAGAAATAGAAGAGGATACCAAGAAATGGAAAAATCTGCCATGCTCATGGATTGGAAGAATCAATATCATCAAAATGTCCATTCTCCCAAAAGCAATTTATAGATTCAATGCAATACCAATCAAGATACCAAAGACCTTCTTCTCAGATCTGGAAAAATTGGTGCTGAAATTTATATGGAGGCACAAGAGACCTCGAATAGCTAAAGCAATCTTGTACAACAAAAACAAAGCCGGAGGCATCACAATACCAGATTTCAGGACATACTACAGGGCAGTTGTAATCAAAACAGCATGGTACTGGTACAGAAACAGAAGGATAGACCAATGGAACAGAATTGAAACACCAGAAATCAACCCAAACATCTACAGCCAACTTATATTTGATCAAGGATCTAAAACTAATTCCTGGAGCAAGGACAGTCTATTCAATAAATGGTGCTGGGAAAATTGGATTTCCACGTGCAGAATCATGAAGCAAGACCCCTACCTCACACCTTACACAAAAATCCACTCAACATGGATTAAAGACCTAAATCTACGACCTGACACCATCAAGTTACTAGAGAACATTGGAGAAACCCTTCAAGATATTGGCACAGGCAAAGAGTTTCTGGAAAAGACCCGGGAGGCACAGGCAGTCAAAGCCAAAATTAACTATTGGGATTGCATCAAATTGAGAAGTTTCTGTACTGCAAAAGAAACAGTCAGGAGAGTGAAGAGACAACCGTCAGAATGGGAAAAAATATTTGCAAACTATGCAACAGATAAAGGGTTAATAACCAGAATCTACAAAGAGATCAAGAAACTCCACAAAAACAAAACCAACAACCCAATTAAGAGATGGGCCAAGGACCTCAATAGACATTTTTCAAAAGAGGAAATCCAAATGGCCAACAGGCACATGAAAAAATGTTCAAGGTCATTAGCAATCAGAGAAATGCAAATCAAAACCACAATGAGGTTCCACCTCACCCCGGTTAGAATGGCTCACATACAGAAATCTACCAACAACAGATGCTGGCGAGGATGTGGGGAAAAAGGGACACTAACCCACTGTTGGTGGGAATGCAAACTGGTTAAGCCACTATGGAAATCAGTCTGGAGATTCCTCAGAAACCTGAAGATAACCCTACCGTTCGACCCAGCCATCCCACTCCTTGGAATTTACCCAAAGGAATTTAAATTGGCAAACAAAAAAGCAGTCTGCAGCCTAATGTTTATTGCAGCACAATTCACAATAGCTAAGACCTGGAACCAACCTAAATGCCCATCAACGGTAGACTGGATAAAGAAATTATGGGATATGTACTCTTTAGAATACTATACTGCAGTAAGAAACAACGAAATCCAGTCATTTGCAACAAAATGGAGGAATCTGGAACACATCATGCTGAGTGAAATAAGCCAGTCCCAAAGGGACAAATACCATATGTTCTCCCTGATCGGTGACAACTGACTGAACACCAAAATGGAAACTTGTTGAAGTGAAAAGGACACTATGGGAAACGGTGACTTGATCAGCATAGCCCTGACTGTTAATGAACAACTTAATACATTATCCCTCTTAGTAGTTCTTTTGTCTGTTCTACTTAATATGACTGGTTTAATTCTGTAATTAATACACAGTTATTCTTAAGTGTTAAAAATTAACTGAAATGTGATCCCTGTTAAACATAAGAGTAGGAATAAGAGAGGGAAGAGATGTATAATTTGGGACATGCTCATGCTGACTTGCCCCAAATGGTAGAGTTAGAAACATACCAGGGGACTCCAATTTAATCCCATCAAGGTGGCATGTACCAATGCCATCTCACTAGTCCAAGTGATCAATTTCAGTTCGCAATTCATCATAATGAAAGGACTAAGAGTCAAAGGGAGCACAGAAGCAAGTCTAGTACCTGCTAACACTAACCGATAGAATAAATAAAGGGGAGAGTGATCCAACATGGGAAGTGAGATACTCAGCAGACTCATAGAATGGCAGATGCCCTAAATAGCACTCTGGCCTCAGAATCAGCCCTAAAGGCATTCAGATCTGGCTGAAAAGCCCATGAGAGTATTTCAGGCATGGAAAGCCAAGACACTCTGGCAAAAGATCTCTGTGAGTGAGATCTCAGTGGAAAGAACAGGTCTTCAAAGAAGGAGGTACCTTTCTCTGAAGGGAGGAGAGAACCTCCACTTTGACTATGACCTTGTCTAAACAAGATAAGAGTCGGAGAACTCAGAGGGCTTCCATAGCCTTGGAAACTCATGACTGGAG
This sequence comes from Oryctolagus cuniculus, assembly GCF_051225735.1. Lineage (NCBI taxonomy): Eukaryota > Metazoa > Chordata > Mammalia > Lagomorpha > Leporidae > Oryctolagus > Oryctolagus cuniculus. The sequence continues at coordinate 171,115,805 of NC_142870.1, read as the reverse complement.
CATAGGGAGATTACTGATGCCATAGACAGGAGTGTCAATTGGTAAAGTCAACAACAGGAGTCACTGTGCACTTACTCCTCATGTAGGATCTCTGTCCTTAATGTGCTGTACATTGAGATTTAATGCTATAATGAGTACTCAAATAATATATTTCACTTTGTGTTTCTATGGGGGTGCAAACTGTTGAAATCTTTACTTAATGCATACTAAACTGATCCTCTGTAAAAAAATAAAAAAAAAAGAAAAGAAAAGAAAAGAAACTATCAACTCCCAACTTGACTCTCACTGGGATTAAACATGACAATAGGTCTGATCTGATTTCATCATCATTAAAAAAAATCATCTATTATTTTTCAAAAAAAAAAAAAAAAAAAAAAAAAAAAAAAAGAAACTTGGATGAGTTTCATTCAAATAACTGAGTAGTAGGGTTGGCATTGTGGTGCAGCAGGTTAGGCTGCTGTTGCATTGCCAGCATCCACAATCTAAGTGCTAGTTCAAGTCCTGGCTGCTCCACTTCTAATCCAGCTCTCTCCTAATGCACCTGGGAAAGCAGCAGAAGATGGGCCAAGTGCTCGAGGGCCCCTGCCACCCTCATATGAAACCCAGCTGCAGTTCCAGGCTCCTGGCATCAACTTTGCACAGCCATAGCTTTCGCAGCTATTTAAGGAGTGAACCAACAATTGGAAGAACGCTTTCTCTCTCTCTCTCTCTCTCTCTCTCTCTCTGCTTTTCAAATAAATAAATCTTTGGAAAATATGTTGAACAAGTAAGAGTACTGGATTTTAGGCTCAAGTTTTCCATAGCAGAAAATCTAAAACCCGGACCAATAACCACCTGTTGCTTCTGCTGGAAGACTTTCACATGATTGTCAAGAATGTTTACAGCATGTTTCATCACTTTCTTTTGGGGGCATTTGTCAATTTTGAACCCAGGCAATTTAGGTAACATTAGTAGTCAATCTCAGTTTGATCATCACTGTTGCATAGTTACGGAAGAGCAAGTTTAAAAAATATCCACCTAGTGCCCAGAGTGACTCAGCATTAGGCATTATGATGGAAGTAACTGATATGGCATTCCATCCATTTATTAAGGAGAAAGTATAGTAAATGACAGTTAACACTTGCTATAGTCATTATGTGAAGAAAATGTCAAGAAACCCTAAAGAACCTGGCCATTTGTTCTGTGTACTCACTGCAGAAGGCACAGATCAGACTTAATAGTGCTTGAAATGATAAATTGATGAAGTTTTCACTAGAAGAAACACAAGGTAACTGTAAGATCATGAAAGAAATACTGGCTAAGACATCAAAAGCAAAGGGCTGAGCTGTTCATCTAGTTATATGAGTTGGAAACAAGTTGCTTAATTTTTCTAAAGCTCAATCCTCTCTTGAGAAAAGAAGAATGATACTAAGTGACATGACATAAAATTACTGTTAAAATTAAATTTCATAATTTTTATTGAAACAGTCTATAAATTGTAATGTAAATTAACAAATTTCACTTTGTTTTAAATTTTATTTTATTCGAGAGACAAAGAGACAGAGACTGACAAACTGACACAGAGATCTCCATCACTGATTCTCTCAACAAATGCCATTAATGGCTGGGAATGGCCCAGAGCTGAAGCCAGGAGCCAGGAACTCATGAAATGTCTTCCAAGTAAGGGGCAGGGACTCATTCACCCAAGCCATCTCCACTTCCTCCCAGGATCTGCATTAGCGGGAAGTTGGAGTCACCAATAAGATCTGGGACTGAAACAGTAATCCTGGTGTGGCACATGGATGCTTAACTGTGTAGGTAAAGGTACAGTCCCTGATTTCACATTTTATTAGCAATCAGTTATCTAATATTGATATCTAATGTTTAAAGTTAATTACAATTTGGCCGTTTTCACTAAAAATCAGAAGACATTGGAAAGATGGCAAAAAGAAGAAACACATTTGCATGAAGAATTTCCAGGTGAACACCTCCAGCTTGGAAAATGATGTTTTTATTTTCTTTGTCTTATTTTCTTAGCCTTCAGACTACATTAGGAAGCCACACTTTGCTCAGTCGATCTGTAGATAGCAATAGGAAAGGAAATGAACTGCAGAAGCAGCAGAGCAGGCCAGCAGAGGGGGAGGGTTGTGCCTGGAAGACGACTTCCTTTGTGTCTGTGTACTACCTTAGCTTGATTGCCGTCTACATGAAAGCTGATGTCATATAGTTTCCTAATCCCTCAGATAAACAGCTATGTGGGAACCAAATTTCAAAGGAAACTGGTTGATTGATTGAATTGCCTTTCCTCCCTGCATTTTCCCCAGCCCTCTCAAGTAAATCTGTCTAAAGAGTTTGTGTAACAACAACAAAGAACAAAAATAAAATCGTTGTATTTAAAGAAATGGTGAGAGCACGTTCATACATATGAAAGTGCTTTCCTTATACACTGCATGGATTGATCGCACTTACACAGGAGAGGATTGTTTGGTTTTGCAAAAGTGCACCATGGTTAAGGGAGTAATGTTAGCTGGAGTGAGAGAGCGCAGGTCTCTGCTTTCTTTTAATTGTTGTTTGACTCCGAGTCCTTCTGTTTTGTATTTCACCTGATAAGCTGCCTTTTGAATTGACTCAAATCCCTCTTCGGGACCACAACATATTGACTATCTATAAAACTCTCTTCATATTCTTTTCACTTTTTCCACCTGGTAGATATCATTACTAATTATTATATTCTAAAATGATATTATTAAATCCATTTCAGACTGCAAATCCGATATGCTTTATGGCATTTCAAGAGGTCAATGTTAGACACAGTAAAATACAAATAATTTTAAAGGATTAATTTTATGTTACAGGTATCTCATCATAATTAAAAATAAAAACTAAGAAGTCAATTGCTAAATATATATGATAGTTGATAGTTATTATAAAAGATTTATTGCTCTTTAAGGAAATAATACAGAATATTTTAGTACCCAACCTGATGTCCTTTTTTACCACTAAGTAGTACAGATGTCAGATACTGTACTACTAGTAAAACCGTGAATGTGTGAATGTGTGTAAGTATGCACATTGCCATGTATGATATGTTTTTATGACCAGCTAGAACTATTTACTTAAACAGAACAGTCTATGGATTTTATGCACCCACTATTACAGGAGTACTGATGTACAAACTCATCTACACGCATACTTACATGTGAAATGTAGAATGTAAACATACAAATATTTAAAAGTTTCTTTCTAATAGTGCATATTTAAGATATCCAGAACCAACTTACTTGAAATACTAACATCAACTGTTTAATGAAGACTCTCATAAAAGAATTACTAAAATAACTAAATTAAAACACTTAAGAATTATTTTGAGATATCTACAGATTCATAGGGGATCGCAAAAATAGTACAGGGAAGTGCTGTTTGCCTTTCTATCATTTTACCAGTTACAGCCTATGTAATTCTAGTACAACAACAACAACAAAAAAAAAAACAGGAATTTTACATGAGTATGATGTGTGAGTATAGTTCTAAGCTATTTCATCATGTGTGCTTATTCACCACCATCAATATTGACAACTGTCTCAAAACACCAACATTTTCCATCTCATTCCCTTTATCCTCACACCCACACCTCTCTTTTCACCATCATTAATCACTGATAATCCCTAACCTGTTTCCCATCTCTGAAATTTTATCCCGTTGAGAATGCTGTATACTTGAAACAACACAGTACGTGGTATCTTGAGATCTATCCATGGTGTGTGCACCTTGAGTTTATACTATGAAGTAGCATTCCGAGGGACAGACGTGCCACAGCATGTTTAAAGAATCACCCATTGAAGGATGTGTGCATTGTTTCCAGTTTCAGGCTTTTATCAGTATAGTTAATGTGAATTAAAAAAAAACATGAACAGGTGTTTATGCAGATATAAGTTTTCATTTCTTTGAGTTAAATATCCAGAAGTGCACTTGTGTTGATCAGTATGACATATTTGGATGTCTAGGTTTTTTGGTGTTTATATGACTTTGCTTTATTGAGGAATAATCGCCAAAACTGTGTGTATATCTGTGATACAATCACAAAACAGGTGACAATGTAGCCATGACCTTCCAAAATCTCCCTGTGCTTTATGTGTGTGTATGTGTGTTTGTATTTTCCTTATTTAGTTTTGTAAGAAACTGCAAAATTAGTTTTTGGAGTGGTGGTATTACTTTGAAACACCTGGAATGTATGACTGGTCCAGGTTCTCCAGATCCTAGCCCATACTAACTACCATCACTATTCATCACTATCATGATAGCTATGTGGTGACGTCTTAGTGTAACTGTGTTTGTGTTTCCCTAATGGCTAATGATGCTGGACACCTCTGCATGCTTGCTTTCCATCTGTAGACCCCCATAGACTTATGCTTTTGTCCCATATCTTGCCATTTCTGATAGTATTTTTTGTTGCTGTTGTTAATGTTGAGTGTAGAGTTCATTAGATATTCTAGATATAAGTTACATAACAGATGCACAAATTAGAAGTATTTTATCCTATTCAGTTGTAGTTTGCCTTTTAATTCTCTTCTACAGGTCCTTTTTAGAACAAAATATTTTAATCATGATGCAGGTGAACCAAATTTTACAAGATTTATATTGAGATCACATCAAAGAACTCTTCTCTTGCCCTAAGTCTTTAAGATTTCTCCCAGGGTCCATGTTGTGGCATAAAAGGTTAAGTGGCCACCTGCAGTGCCAGCATCGATAGGGGATCCACCTCCCTGACAATGCACCTGGGAAAGCAGTGGGGGATGGCCCAAGACGCTGGGCCCCTGGACCCATGTGGGAGACCCAGAAGAAGTCCCTGGCACCTGGCTTCAGCCTGGACCAACCCCAGCCATTGCAGCCATTTGGGAAGTAAACCAGTGGATGAAAGATTCTCTCTCTCTCTCTCTCTCTCTCTCTCTCTCTCTCTCTCTCCTCTCTCCTCTGTCCCTGTATCCCTTCCTTTCAAATAAATAAATAAATCTTTTTAAAAAAGATTTCCTCCTATATTAACTTCTAAAGGTTTCATAGGTTTACATTTAATTCCTTGAGGTAATTTTTCACATAATGAATAATGTTTTGATCAAAGTTCTTTACTATTATTATTATCAATTATTGTTTCCCTATTATATACAATTATTCCAGCATCATTTGTTGAAAAACACTGTCCTTTTGTCATTGAATGGCCTAGGAAAATTTGTCAAAAGTTGATGGCACTGATGTGGGGCTATAGCTATCTTTTCTAGCATTGACTCACATTTTTATCAATCCACCAGCACCACATTTTAATTACCATAGTTTTATAATAAAACCTTGAACTTTAATAGAGGGATTTTTATTGTTCTTTTTCAGAATTGTTGTAGTCATTTTACTTCCATCGTCTTATTTTAGATAATCTTGCCATGCCCACAAAATATCTTCTATTGTGGCAGTAATTGCATTAAAACCCTGTATCAGTTTAGGGAGAAATAACATCCTTACCAGGTTTAGTCTTTGTTCACTAATACAATATGGGACACCATTTACTTAGCAGATATTTGATTCCTTCATGAGTGCTTTGTAGTTATTCAACATATAAGTATTGTACTAGTTTGGGTAAATTTTTCCTATTTTATTTTTGGGGAGATTGTATATTATATTGTGTTTTAAATTTTGGTACCAAATGCACATTGCTACTATCCAGAAACACAATTTTTGAATATTGATTTTATATCTTGCAGCCTTGCTGCAATCACTTATTTTGCCTAAAGGATTTGGTTTTCCTTTTGTTTTTTTTATGTCCATGGAAATTTATAAGTATATTATTATAACCAGTTGCATGGAGGGACAGTTTAATTTCTTCCATTCTGCTCTGTATGCCTTTGCCTAGTTTCTTTGCTTTATTACATTGACTAGAATTCAGTATTATGTTGAATAGCCACTACAAGTGTGAATTTTCTTGAATGTTCACAGTCTTAGTGAGAAAGCATATGTTCATTGACCCTTAAGTCTGGTGGTAGAAATAGGTGTTTTGTAAATGTTCTTTCTAGCAAGTTGTGAAAATTCCATCCTATTCATTGTATTCTGAGCATTTTTAAGCATGAATGAGTGTTGAATTATCAAGTGCTTTTTCTTTAAAAATCAATATGATTATATGACATTTTTCAATCCTTATCTCATTATTACATTAAGCCATTTACAATTGATGAAATTATACATACATTAAGACTATTTGCCGCTGGCACCGCGGCTCACTAGGCTAATCCTCTGCCTGTGGCGCTGGCAAACCAGGTTCTAGTCCTGGTCAGGGTGCCGGATTCTGTCCCGGTTGCCCCTCTTCCAGCCCAGCTCTCTGCTGTGGCCCGGGAGTGCAGTGGAGGATGGCCCAAGTGCTTGGGCCCTGTACCCCATGGGAGACCAGGAGAAGTACCTGGCTCCTGGCTTCGGATCAACGCGGCGGCCAATGGAGGGTGAACCAACGCAAAGGAAGACCTTTCTCTCTGTCTCTCTCTCTCTTACTGCCCACTCTGCCTGTCAAAAAAAAAAAAAAAAAAAAAGACTATTTGCCAGTCTATTTTTTTCTTTTGATTCTCTGTTTTCTTTTTTCTCCCTTCCTGCGAGCTACTCAGCCTTGATTTAATTTTTTGCTGAGTGTTAGATTCGTTTTGCTAAAGTTTTGTTGAGGATTTGCATTTATGTTCATGAGACATATTAGTGCAGTTTTTCTCTCCTGTAATGTCTTTATAGTGTTATGGTTAGGTTAGCACTAGGCTCATACAATGAGTTTGTAAATATTTCCTTTATTTCTATCTTCTCAAAATTATACAGAACTCCTTAAATGCTTGGCAGGAATCTCCATTAAAACTGGCCAGGCCTACTTCCTTCATTTTTTTGAATATTCTTAGTTATTGACATATTTCCTTCATAAGTATAGGCCTATACTCATTGTATATTCCTGCTGATGTGATTTTTGGTCATCTGCATCTTTCAAGACATGGATACATTTCACATAAGTTGTCAAATTTGTGGTCAGATTGGCATTGATAACAGTGTTTATAATCTTCTAGTGTGTGCAGAATAGATGGTGATATTTCTTCATTTTTGATATTATTAATTTGTGTCTTCCCCATTTTTCCTTATCGAGTCTGAATAATAGAGACCCTAAGAAAGGGATCGAGTACAAGTACTTTGTTAGGGAGTGGTGTGAGCAGGGGTGGGAGGAGTAATATAGTGAAGAGAAAGTTGTCCAAACGATTTTATTATCCAGCAAGCTACTGCAGTGGACAACGACAAGTTAATCCTGCTCTGGGCAACTCTTGGAAAAAATGTGTAACACACACCTATCTCAGCCGAGAGATGAGAGAGCTACAGGTGTTTATACACCTATTTCTGTAAGTTCCTCATAAAGAGTGATTTCTAAAGGTTGTGTATTCCCTAGAACTTCCAAGCATCCCTGTTTGCAACCTCCAGCGGCCAGAGAAAGATTTTAGATAAAGAAAGGTCCATGGTATGGGTCAAAGGTCCTGCTGCTGTGAATATGAATAGTAAATGTCAGGAAATATGGAAGGCACACTGACAACATCTCCTCGGATGAGCCTGAGGTTGAAATACTGGTGGTGAGCAAGGGGTCGAGAGAGAAAGCCTGCAAGGAAAACAGAAGTCAAGACCATGAAAAGAGGGTGGTTTCCATTTAAGCTCAGTGATGAGCTTCTGTTGGTTTTAGGCAGGAAATAGGATAATTGAACTGAATTATTAAAAGGTCACCCTGGTTGCTCTGTGGAGAACAACATGTAAAGGGGAGAACCGAATCAGAGAGATGAGTTAGAAGGCTATTATACCAACAGCATCAACACAAACCTGCGTTCGAGCATTTATTTTACAGAGCGCTAGCTCAGTCACCCACCTGCTCTACATGTGCACGCAGGAATAGATTTTAAAGATGTGCTCAGAGTCCAACCAACTTCTTCCAGTAGGTATTGGTTGATGTATCTGAAAATCTGAGTAACATTTGTAATTCCAGTCTTTTCTCTCCCACTCAAGAACTCATATGGAGATGAGCGTGAATGAAAGGGGTCCTATCATAGGAAAACCTTGGAATGTCTTTTATTTCCAAGTCATCTGTCAATCATCTGTCAATCATGACACACTGCACAACTGGTTCCAGTGAACCAGTGTTGCCCAAAGGGAGGGAAAAGATGCATCATGTTCACTGAGAATCTGAACAGGCACTTTGATGATTCTTCAGGTCTAAAGATATCACAAAGCAGACACATTTCCAGCGAGGCGACAGAGGCTTACTCAATATGGATTTCTTCTCTACCTGACTTATGGACAAATTGCAGTAAATTAATCAGGCCTTAAAGAAAACAAAGATTATTTATTTGAAAAGAAATAAAAACAGTTATGTTAATCAAATTATTTCTGGAGTAACAGATTACAAATATTTGAGGAACCTAAAAATTAGTAAAGAAATATTATCCTCAAATAAATTTAAATTGTATTACTATATAAAATATCAAGTATGTTACATATAATAATGAATATATTAAAATGTAGTAGCTATATATTGAAATAAAGCCACGTATAATATTTCTTGTATATCTGAAACAAATGTTTTGAAGTGTTGTCCTAAAATCATAGTGCATCAGAACTCTCTTAAAGCAGAGTTAAGTTCAATGAAACTTACGTTTTACAGAACAGGGTACAAATAGATGGAATAAAGAGAGAATAAAGAGGCACAGGAATTAAGTTACACAGATATGAGAAAAATACATATTTTAGAAATTATTTTAAATTACATTAAGGTGACTTTTCTACTTTATTCCTTTGTGCTCCTGGTAACAGTTTTCCAAATGTTGTACTCTTAATGGCATTTATTCACCAGCAAGAAAAGGTGCTGGTAATGCCATTTCTTAGAAGAAGTTTCATTATTTGAGCAATAGCGTGCTTATGTTGCTATCTACAATTCCCAATCTTTTTGGCAGAAAATACATCTTATTAATTTTTGCATTCAGAATCAGATAATAGGGATAAAGTTTAAAAAAAAAACCCTAAGTGAAATGTTATCTATACAGTAACAGCTTCCTACAATTTGTGGTGAAATACGCTAAGTGAATGACGGGAAACAAGGGGCATCCCATTGACAGATTAAATACTTTGCTTCGCATATAACTCTTCTGTTACCACAGAAAATTGGACTGCAAGTGGCCTATTAGCACCACAGTTTTGGTGGCTTTTTTTGATAGCTCTGGAAACCAGATTTGAAGATGTCTTCCTCCCAGAGCTGCCCCTCTGAATTCTCACTCGTCAGTGTACAACTACACTGTTGCAGGCCCCCGGCCACACGGAGAAACTTTTACAAAACTGGGTGGACACAGTGCCAGCTATGTCTAGTCATTTCCGAATGATTTCAGCAATGCCTGAAATGGCTCCCAAAACAAGTCCATATCTTTAATTAATTCTTATGCATTACCGACATGTACTGGTGTATTAATATAGCAAACATATTAACTTCCTAAAAAGTAGACATTTTTAACAATTAGGTAGGTGAGAAAATTTGGCCTAGAAGCTAAGATGCTGATTAAGACACCAGCACCCAGTATCAGAGTTCCTGGGCTCTGTACCTGGCTTTGACTTGGAATCCAGTTTCCTGCTAAAGAAGATCCCGGGAGACAACAGTGATGGCCCGAGTAACTGGGTTCCAGCCACCCATATGGAATAACTGGATTGTACTTCTGGCCCCCAGCTTCAACCTGGCTCAGTCCTGGCCATTTAGGAAGTGAACCAGTGGATTGGAGCCTCTCTCTCTCTCTCTCTCTCTCTCTCTCTCTCAAATTAACAAATAAATTTTTAGATATAGATAAAAATAAACATAACTAGAAATTTAATATTTTTCTCATTACATCCTACTAGAAAAAAAAAAAATCTCGCAATCCCCCTGGGAGCAGTCTTGTTCTTCTGGCATCAGCTGTTAGAACATTTTACAGGAATTGACTTTCCAACTACACTGCAAGTTTCCCAAGGTGGGGAGACCTCATTTTATCTCGATTCTCTCTATATCTTACTGAAATATCTCAGGGAAGCTTGGAATTAATAGGCCTTTAGTTGTATTGACAGGAAATTTTAAGTACATATTTATTTTGAATTGATAAGCAAATAGATGGATTATGGAGAAAAAGGCTCCAATTCTTTAAGATGTGCCCCTACGTGGGAGATTTTGATGGAGTTCTGGGCTTCCGGCATTAGGCTGGTCCAGCCCTAGCCATTGCAGTCATTTGGAGAGTGAATCAATGGATGGAAGGTTATCTGTCTGTCTGTCTGTCTGTCTATTTATCTATCTATCTCTTCTTCTCTCCATCACAAACTCTGCCTTTCAAAATAAATAAATCTTCATGGTGTGGTTGGACACGGTCTCCTAGATGAGAGACGTATAGTTTTACGTCTGAGGCCAGGGACTGAGGGCTTTACTTTCAGATCTCTGGGGGTATGTGTTCTTTCTGTGATTTTTTAACTTGCATTGCCTTTAAAACACAGGGAATTGTATTTCAGAAAAGGCCATTTGTTAGCCCAGTTGATCAAGACTACCTTTCAACCTGCCACATTCTTTTTATGCTCTTGTTTTCTCAAAAAAGCAGAGAAGGGGTTATACAGTAGAGACACTTCAGTTTAACAATAATTCATGAGGTCTTTCTTCACCAGGAAATAATTTTATAGCTTATAGATTATTTTTAGCCAGATGAATAATTTCTCTTTTTATTAATGCAGACATCTATTTTAGTCACCCATGACAAACTGTAAGACAACTGCTTCATCAACCCATAAAGGAAGTTTCATTTCATTGTTCTGCCCTTTAGGATTCAAAGCTACACAGATGTCTTTGAAAAGTTTCCTTGGGGGCAGGCATTTGGCACAGTGAGTAAGACACTTCTTGGGATGCCCACATCCCGCATGAGAGTCCCTGGTTTAAGTCCCAGCTCCTCTGCTTCCAATACAGCTTCCTACTAATGGACATCCTGGGAGACAGCAGGCGATGGCTCCTGTATATGGATCCCTGGCACCCATGCAGAATTGAGTCCTGGGCTCCAGAAGGTGGAAAATTTCTCTCTCTCTCTCTCTCTCCTTAAAATATAATGAAGATGAATAAATAATGCTTTACAATAATTTGAAAAGCCTTAAAGTAACATGCATCACTCACACAGAGATTCATGCATTTTGAAAACCCAATTAACTGCTAACCTTTGAGCACAATGACCAACACAATCTAGACCTGATGGAAACAATTTTCCAAAATGAGAAAGAGGAAAACACACCCCATGAGTTCCACCTCTCATCGGACCACCTTTCTGCTTCCGTTTCATCTTTGTCTTTGACCACAAAAGCTGGTCTCCTCCTGACCAAGAAAACACAGAAAACTGGAGAAACAGAGGATTAAGGAAGCAAAATTGCCATCATAAAGTGCAGCCTCCATTGCTTACAACTCTGTGAAGTCATCTACTGGGGGACTTCTCCAGGGCTCAGAAGATGGGTCCTTGTATGCTATAGCACACATTCTCTCCATTTATTTGCTTCGTGTTTCAGAAATTCTTCCATCAGGGTCTTTTTTTTTTTTTTTCAAAATCGTAAGAGCAAACACTGTATTCAACAGCTAATTCATGCACTAGACGCAGGTAAAATGCATTGAGAGTGCCATTCCATGGACTATGCTAAGACCTAACCATGAGTGGTTGTCCTCAGCATGTGTAAATTTGCATTGTGGAAGATGTGCTGGGCTACAATTCAGGGAAGAAGCGGAATGTCTATGATTTATCTATTTTAACTATTTTATATGTACACTATGGCTTTTCTTGCTTTATAACTCAGAAAGCATCAAAGAAAAAGTAGAAAATATAAAAGAATATGCAAGGGAATAAAAACTCTGAAAACTAATAAGTGATTATAATAAGTTTGCAAGATACAATGACTATTCATTCCCTAGTTTGTTGATAACAACAACAACACATACTACACGGCTTACACTATAGAAGATCATGTTCTCACAGTTCTAGGGCTGGAAGTCTGAGATTAAGGTGCTGGCACTTTGGTTCCTTCTGAGGCCTTTTTCCTAAACGTGTGGTTGGGTGCCTTCTCGCTGTGTCTTCACAGGGTCTTTCCTGTGTGCATCTAAACCTTTTGTTTCTTCCTCTTCTTGCAAGGAGACCAGTTATACTACACTAGGCCCCTACTCGAATGCTCTCACTTTAACTTAATAACCCGCTGAAAGGCCCTAAATACTTGCGACAGCTGGACTTCTACATACGAGTCTGAGGAAGGGATATTTCTCAATTCATTACACAAACTTAATATACAGGTGTCAATTGTTTTCTGATCTACACGCAGTGAACAACTGGAATTTGAAATGAAAAATTGTTTACATTTTCACCAAAACAAATGGAATAATCAGGCACAAATCCAATAAAGCAAGTAGAAGATCCACGTGAGAAGTATAAAACCCGAGTGAAAGAAACCAAACAACTGAATGAGAGAAGAGACCTTGTTTACGGCTAGAAGCCTCCTCATCTTGCAGGTATCAGTTCTTCCTGGTTCTCGACAGAAACATTCCACACAATTTCAAGTGGATACTGACAAGCTGCTTCTAAACTTTACATGGAAAACATAAAATCCAAAATATCTCTTCTGAACTGTCCTGTGTTCCCTCAAAACTTGTACGTTGAAGCTACAAACTTCAGTACGTCAGAATGTGTTTATAGTTGAAAATAGGACAGGTTTCAGGCTTGGCTCTGACCCAATTTGGCCAGTGTACATCTAAGAAGAGAGGACTAGGACATCCTATAGAGATGCAAGGGATGTGTGGGCACGTGCGAAGAACCATGTGAAGGGGCCACAGGTGGTCATCCACAACCCTAGGAGAGAACCCTCGGGGAACCAACTCTGCCACCACCTTGAGCTTGGACTTGCAGTCCGATTATATGAGAATAAATTTATGTTGTTTAAACCACACAACCTTTGGTATTTCATGGTGGAAGTTCTAGCAAAAGCATGATCCATGACAGAAAATAACTATTATGGTGTAATTCATTAAAAGTATAAAGTTCTGGCCTGCGCCACAGCTCACTAGGTTAATCTTCCACCTGTGGCACTGGCACTCCAGGTTCTAGTCCCAATTGGAGCGCCGGATTCTGCCCCGGTTGCCCCTCTTCCAGTCCAGCTCTCTGCTGAGGCCCGGGAAGGTAGTGGAGGATGGCCTTAGTCCTTGGGCCCTGCACCCGCATGGGAGACCAGGAGGAAGCACCATAGAGGCCATTTGGGGAGTGAACCAACGGAAAAAGGAAGACCTTTGTCTCTCTCTCTCTCTTTCACTAACTCTGCCTGTCCAAAAAAAAAAAAAAAAAAAAAAAAAAAAAAAAAAAAAAAGTAAAAACTTCTGCTTTATGAATGACACTTTTAAAATAATGAGAAGAGAAGGCACAGACTGGGAATAGTATTTGAAAACTATACATCTGATAAAGGACTGCTATCCAAAATAAATAAGAACTAATAAGCTCAACAGTAAGAAAATGAACACTCTGGTTTTTAAAAATAGGCTAAAAATTTGAACAGAAACTTTACCAAAGAAGATGCACACATAGCAAATAAGCACAGGAACAGATTCTCAGCATCATATATGATGGTGGAATTGCAAATGTAAACAATAAGTAACCTTACACACTTATTAGAATAGCTAAAATAAAAAACACTGGGGCCTGTGCAACAGCAGTTAAAGCCGGCAGCCTGCAGCACTGTCATCACACGTCGGCACTGGTTTGAGTCTGGGCTGTTTCACTTCAGATCCAGCTCCCCTAATGCACCTGGGAGAGCAGTGGAAGATGGCCCAAGTCCGTGGGTCCCTGCACCCACGTGGGAGACCTGGAAGAAGTTCCTGGCTCCTGGCTTCAAACTGACTCAGTTCTGGCAGTTGCAGCCATTTGGGGAGTGAAGCAGCAGATGGAAGACCTCTCTCTCTCGCTCCTTCTCTCTCTCTCTCTCTCTCCCTCTCTCTGTCTCTACCTCTCTCTATAACTCAGTTCTTCAAACAAATAAAATAAATCTTTAAAAAATCACTAGGAAGGGGCGGCGCCACGGCTCACTAGGCTAATCCTCCACCTTGCAGCGCCGGCACACTGGGTTCTAGTCCCGGTCGGGGCGCCAGATTCTGTCCTGGTTGCCCCTCTTCCAGGTCAGCTCTCTGCTGTGGCCAGGGAGTGCAGTGGAGGATGGCCCAAGTCCTTTGGGCCCTGCACCCCATGGGAGACCAGGATAAGTACCTGGCTCCTGCCATCGATCGGCGCGGTGTGCTGGCCGCAGCACTCCGGCCGCGGTGGCCATTGGTGGGTGAACCAACGGCAAAGGAAGACCTTTCTCTCTGTCTCTCTCTCTCACTGTCCACTCTGCCTGCCAAAAAAAAAAATTTAAAAAAAATCACTAGGAAGAAGGTATAGCAACAGAAACTCCCCTTGATTCCTGAAGGGAATGTAAAATAGTACAGCTATCATTGGATAACAGGCAGTTCCTTACAAAACTAATATACTTACTATATGATCAAACAATTGCATTCCATATCCAAATAAGTTGAAATTTTATACCTAGAAAAAATCCTACGCACAGGTGTTTATAAAACCTTTATTCCTAATTGACAAAAACATAGAAGCAACCAGGATGTTCTTCAATAGATGGATGAATAAACTAACTGTAAGAGTATCATTCCTTGTCAAAAAGAAGTGAAGTATAAAGCATGAAAAGACATGGAGTACTCTTAACTGCATACGGGGGCACTTCAACACTTCATGACAGGCGGGCACTGTGGTGCAGTGGGTAAGGCCACCGCCTGCAGGGCCAGCATCCCATATGGGCACCAGTTCAAGTCCCAGCTGCTTCAGCTCTCTGCTACAGCCTGAAAAAGCAGAGGAAGATGGCCTAAGTGCTTAGGTCCCTGCACCCACGTGGGAGACCTAGAAGAAACTCCTGGCTCCTTGTTTCAGATTGAGCCCAGCTCCAGCTGTTGTGGCCACCTGGGTAGTGAACCAGCAGATGGAAGCCCTCTCACTCTCTGTGTGTCTCTGTTTCTCCCTCTCTCTCTGTAACTCTGACTTTCAAATAAAATAAATAAATATTTTTTAAAGATCTTTTATTTATTTATTTGACAGGTAGAGTTAAAGAGAGAGAGAGAGAGAGAGAGAGAGAGAGAGAGAGAGAAAGATCTTCCTTCCGTTGGTTCACTCCACAAAGGCCACAACGGCCAGAGCTATGCTGATCCGAAGCCAGAAGCCAGGTGCTTCCTCCAGGTCTCCAACGCAGGTGCATAGGCCCAAGCACTTGAGCCATCCTCCACTGCCCTCCCGGGCCACAGCAGAGAGCTAGACTGGAAGAGGAGCATCCCAGACTAGAACAGGTACCCATATGGGATGCCGGCGCCGCAGGTGGAGGACTAACCTAGTGTGCCACAGCGCCGGCCCCAAATAAAGATTTAAAAAAAAAAAAAACTTCATAAAAAACTTCTAGGGGCTAGCACTGTAGTGTAGTATGCTAAGCCTCTGTCTAAGGTGCCAGCTTCCCATATGGGTGCCAGTTCTAGTCCCGGCTATTCCTCTTCCAATAAAGCTCTCTGCTATGGCCAGGGAAGGCAGTGAAAGATGGCCCAAGTGCTTGGGTCCCTGCATTGCATGGGAGATCCAGAGGAAGCTCCTGGTTCCTAGCTTTGGATCGACCCAGCTCCAGCCATTGCAGCCATCTGGGAAGTGAACCAGTGGATGGAAGACCTCTCTGTCTCCCCTGTCTCTGTAATTCTACCTTTCAAATAAATAAATAAATAAAATCTCAAAAAACAAAGAAAAACTTTTAAAAATGCATTTCCTTTCTTGCAAAAATCTTTGAAATTCATGCACAAAGAAGCATCCTCAAAAAGTTCATGAAGAATGTTATGAAATACACACATATGAATTCAAAAAAAAACTTGTCAACAAAACAAACCCATTTTTCCATGAATTTTTTAAAGATGTATTGGACTTATTTGAAATGCAGAGTTACAGAGAAACAGGAAGAGACACAGAGAGACAGAGAGACAGAGAGAGACAGAGAGAGAGAGAGAGAGAATTGTCACTGGGTGATTTATTCTCCTAATAGCTGCAGTGGCCAGAGCCAGGATCCCCATCTGAGTCCCCTACAAGGATGGCAGGGGTTCAGGTACTTGGGCCATCATCTGCTGCTTCTGTGGGTACATTAGCAGGGAGTCGGACCAGAGGTGCAGTTGCCAGGACTCAAACCAGAGCTCATAGGAGATGCCGGCCTTGCAACTGGCAGCTTAACCTGCTGTGCCCTAAAGCGAGCCCCTCCATGGAGTTTTTAAAGTAACTTTGCATTACTAAGTGAAGGCAGCGGGTCTTGGAAAGCTGTTTCATTCCAGCTGTGTGCTATTCTGGAAAACGCTACACTGTGGAAACACAAAGAGCAGTGGTTGCCCAGGGCTTGAGGGGCAAGGAAGATGACTAAGTGGCAGCCAAGGCAATGGGACTGCCCTGCATGGTATGTCCTTCTGGATATATGTACTTTTGCATTTGTCAACCCACAGGACAGCAAGCACCAAGCAGGAACTCAATGTAAATTATGGATTTTGACAACAATCCATCAATATTTTTTCTTCAGTTTTGACAAATGGACCAGGATGATGATGGTGTAGAACGCTGTACACGTTTGAGTGCCAGATGTATAGGGGGCATCTCCACAGTTTTGCTCTTAACCTCAAACTGAAAGTCTAAGTTTTTATGGAAGTGAATTTCTTATTTATCCACCCCAGAAACTTTAGCAACATGACAAGAATCAAAATTTCATTATTATTCTTTCAAATATAATTTGGAAATAACACACACACACACACACACACAAACACAAAAATCCATCAAGTCAAATTCATTTATGGAAAAGAGATCGTCAACATAATTGCAATGTGCCTTGTTTTATCATTTGAATATATAGTTCAAAGATACATTGTTAATAGTAGATATTATAGTAGCACATTTTTAAAGCTATGTAAAATTTTGTTGTATGCTCATATTATATTTATTTAATCAATGCCCCATAGGTTATATCAATGTGTATTTCTTTAACAATTAAAAATATATTCCATAGCATTGTGTAGTTTTGCAAGGATATCCTTTGGTCAACGTTATGGCAATGGAATTATTGGGTGAAATAATGTGTGCAATTTAAATTGTGTCAAATATTAACCAACCATGCTCCAAAGTGAAATCCATTGGTAATTCAATAAAGTGAGAATTCCCATATCCAAAGACCTTGGCTAGATTTGTTTTCTTAATCATTTTCACTTTTGCCAAATAGAGACCAATGCAAAGTGGAAGCAAAGAGTTTCATGTTTATAAGATTTTGTCTTAATTTCTATAAAGTAATCACTCATGAGTACAGTATTTCTTAAAAATTTTACAAGACCTCTGCTCAGATTCCAAATATTTGTGCAGTTTGAGTTTTCATACACCATGAATTTGCCATACTCTAGTTTTTACTTTAACTTTCTTTAAAGTAACTTTGTTTAAAGAATTCAATGTATTTATGTGAAAGAATAACAGACAGAAAGAGATTCCATCCTCTGGTTTATTCTCCTAGTGGCCGCAGTGTCCAGGGCAGAGCCAGGAGCTTCTTCCAGGTTTCCCACATGGATAGCAGGGGCCCGAGCACTTGGGTCATCTTCCACTGCTTTTCCCAGGCCAGTAGCAAGGAGTTCTATAGAAAGTGAAGCAGCTAGAACACAAACCAAGGCCAAAGGGAGGCCAGCATTGCAGGTGGTGGCTTTACTCACCAGTGCTACAATGTGGCCTCCTCTAGTTTTTAATTTTTTAAAAAAAGGTTTATTTTATTTATTTGAAAGAGTTACAGAGAGAGGTAGAAACAGAGAGAGAGGTCTTCTATCCACTGGTTCACTCCCCAAATGACTGCAACCACCAGAACTGGACCAATCTAAAGCCAGGAGCTTCTTCTGGATCTCACACATGGGTGCAGGGGCTCAAGGACTGGGGCCACCTTCTTCTGCTTTCCCAGGCCATAGCAGAGAGCTGGATTGGAAGAGAAGCAGCCGGGACTAGAACTGGTGCCCATATGGGATGCCAGCGCTTCAGGCCAGGGCTTTAACCCACTGCGCCACAGCGCCGGCCCCTAGTTTCTAAATTTTAAGTGGCCATTTTACATTTCCTTCATAAACTCAGTGACATTTTGTCTTCTGTGTTTGCTTGAGACAGTTTTTAGTTCATATTCACTCATTATTAGATTTCAAATTCATTTTGACACTAAAGTAGGTATAGCCATCAAAATCTACATTTTCATAAATATCAATTCAATTTTCATAACACTATTTTTCAATTAACACATCTTTTTCCACTTAAAAAATACCATCTTTTACCACATATTTTATATGCATCTTTGTGAGCAAACATTTTCTAGGTTCTTAATTTTGTTCTACTGAGCCCGTTTTTTTCCCCTTACTTTTCAGGATCACCAGTGATTTTGTTTGTGTAGTCCTCAGAAACTATTTTGTAAAGTTTTCCCCAAAACATCTCATTAGTATTCTAATTCCACTGGCACAGGCCTCACAGATTAATTTTGGAAGACAACATCTTTATGATACGGAGACTTTATATCTAAGGATAAGTTATGACTATTATTCCAACTCTTCTTTTAAAACCCTCAGAAGAGTTTTAAAATTTCCTTCACATAAACTCTGCATATTCCTTCTCAGTTTTTTAATCTTTTTTCTTTCCTATTTTAAATGGGATATTTTCTTCATTAAAATTTCTGTTTATAGTTGGTGCATAAGGAAACTAATGATTTTGATATAAATTTTGCAACCTGGGAATATCTCTGAACTCTATTTTTTATTTCTAATAGTTTTTGAGACAATTCTCCTGAGTTCCAATGGTGTACAGTCATAACAACTGCAAATAACAGTAATTTAATGTTCTCCATTTTCACTTATACGGTTCTTTTTTTTATTTCCTCATATAACTGCACTAAGACTCTTAGAGAGATGATCACTGGCCTCCCTGATACCCTTCTAACCCCAACCTACTTCTTCACGCACGTCAGCAAGACTGACCAGGGTTTTCCCTATCCACCTGCTTTTCTCTCTGTGTGATCTATGAGGTGGAAATGTCATGAAAATCCCTAAGCCTTGTGAATTCTTGCATTCTTCTTTTACTTTCTTGGCTTACAGATTTCTGTGTAAATATGTGCAGTTCCATGTGTTTGATTGTGGCAAGTGCAGCAATAAGTTGCTATTTTTGTCCATGCCTCCCATACTGCGTAAGTGCCAGCCCTGTCCTAATCTTAACTCTCTCTCTCTCTCTCTCTCTCTCTCTCTCGGCCTTCCACAGAAATACCACCCTGCCATTCACTGTGTGTTATCTTTTCCTTGTGGGAGTTCTGTTCAGAAACGCATGTGACTCTCACCCTAGGCCTACAAGTCACTTGTTATTCTTGCTACTCCGCTAATGAAACCTAGAAAAACACTGGTTGCAAGTTGCAGGGTTCCTTAGCAGCAGAGACAGTACTTGAACATTCATCTCTCTACAATGCTTAAGCTCTTTGCCTTGAAAGCCCAGAAGGCTGAAATAAGGGACGTGTCACGTTCTGGGTGGGTGTGGGAGAAGTGGCCATCAGCTCTGCTCAGAGCGTAGAAGCTGCTTCTCCTAAGGACTGGTGCTGCCAGGGACGAATACCAGCTGATCTCCGGGCTGATTCAGGAACTGCCCTCCACGCACCGCAAAAGCAATAAGCACACCACAGCCTCACAATAGACATTGATTGATTTCCCCCTGGGGGCTAGGCAGCGCCTCCTCTTATAACAAGGTCAATTATTTTCAAGTCCAAGTTCCTTTTCTCTAGCCTGGGCACACGCTCAACAAGGTTCTTCAGGGTGGAAAAGAAAAACTTGCTCTCACCTGGGGACATGTAATTCAAGTTTTGGACTCATTCCTTCTTTCAAGCAGTTTCTAATGTAAACCCAATTCTGTGGTGGGATTTATTGAAGCACAGGACAGAAAAGACTTTTGCTCAGAAGTCCCTCAGGGACAGCTGTGTACTGGAACCGTGAAAACCTAATACAGGGCACAGTCACAGACTCCCAAGACCACTGAGCCATACGTGAAAGTAGGCTGAGGTCTGGACAGGGTACACTACTCTTAAATAAACATGAGCATGTCAAGAATCATCTAGGATTACTTCTCATTTCATTTAGCCTTGAATTTTCCCTTAACTCTTTTTCACCCTATTAAAGAAATATTAGCATGTCCTTTCACTCTCTTCTTTAAATGAATAAATTATAAAAATTGAATTTCTGGTGGTTATTCAGGGGATAATTAAAGGCTTGCAAGTGGAATTGATATGCCCTGATCTTGTAGTCCTTCCTTCTCTTAGTTGTTGGCATTTTATTATGCCTGTGAGTGGTACTATGAATATGATGTTTCTTCCCGGACATTCTTCTTGTTTCCTTTGTATCACCCGGCTTTCATAGAAGGCTCAGCCAAAAGTCTAGAGAAAAGAGAGGCAGCTAGCAAATTCACTGTGCCGTTGTAAAAGATGACATAATCAGCTTCCTTTTCTGTTAAGAAACTCAGCACTTAGTTTTTGATCATTTCTTCATGACTGGCATGATGGTAATCTTGTCCAGAATGCTTGAAGGGAAATGTCACATACCCTTCTCCCACAGAATATATAATATGAAGACCAACGTTGACCAAAGAATGTAATCACAAAATTATCAACACAATATGAGTCTACATATGCCATAAATGACAGGTCTTTTGTCAGGACTAAAATGGGAGAAGATAGCCAAGGCTCTGATCGTCAGTAGCTACTGATCATCTGAAATATGGACTTGCCTCAATGATAAGCACTTTTAAATTTTCTAGAAAATGTCAAACACCGAAATATCAGCTTATTTATAGCCTACGTTTGCAACCATGAGGCTGATTTTTCTGAATAATGGGAAACAGAAGCCATATTTTCAGCTCATTTCCTGAAGAGATGGTTTTCTTGTCAAATGACTTAGCTACTCCTTGTGGGTCAATAATGGGGATACTTAAAGAGGCCAACAGATAGTTAAAGCTTTGCCTTTTATGTGTCAGCAAAGGATGTGGAAACACTCCAATGTGGAGACTTTGCACCCATCACCAGGTGAAGCAGAACTTCCAAATATCCCCAAAGTCCTGTCTGAGATACCCAGTTGTCAATCACTCGATCCCTGTAGAATGAAGTTCTGAGGACCGCCAGTTCTCCATTCCCATGCAAGATTTATAACCTTCCAGAAACTCTGCCCACGCACCTTTCTACTCACTGGACTCTAGAGACTGTGCAAAACCAACCCCAGAAGTCAATCCTACATCGGGGAGTGGGGGAGAGGCATTAACATGCTGCTTGTGACACCCACATCCTGCATCAGCGTGCCTGGCTGAGTCCTGGTTCCTCTCTTGAGTACAGCTTCCTGTCAATACACACCCTAGAAGCCAGCAGGTGATGGCTCAAGGGCTTGGTGGACACCTACGTGGGAGACTGGTACTAAGTTTTCAGTTCCTGCCTTTACCTGGCCCAGCCCTGGCCACTGTGTGCATTAGGGGAGTGAAGCAGCAGATAGAAGTGCGCTCGCTCTCTCTCTCTCTCTCTAAAATAATAAATAATTTTTTTTGAAAAAACAGAAAAGAAATATTGTTTCTGGACCAAGTCAAATTTCAGTTTCCTAAGAAACTCTTATCTTTCCATCCTGTATCAGCACCAGCCTGCCAAAGATCTGAAATCTGCAGCTACTAATTTTTTGAGGATTATTTTACATCATTACACAGTCACATCTTCCTATTCCCTCAAGTATTTCTTATCATATTTTGCTATACACAATCTTTCAAGAGGCTTCAAATCCTATTACAAAAATATGTGGTGAGAATAAAAACATACGTAGGAAATTACATGATGATATTAGTGTGAGAACAAATGCCTATAACTTTTTCTTCCCCAGAGAAGACATAAAAAATTATATTAGAGAAAACAAAATTATAATGTTAGCAGTAAACAAAAAAGGACGCTCCTCAGTGAATCTAACTTGTTGAAAACTGTAAGAGAAATAGCAGGAAGAATCAAATTGACAGAAGGCATCACACATCAAAGGACACTTAGGGAAGATTTGCAAGAGCATCGTTGAAGTTCACCAAATTGGAGGTCAAAGATGCAGAAAATGGGAGGTTATCCTGGAAACAGCATCGTCATCTTGGCAGGATGAAGTTGACCCTGCTTGATCCTTTGCATCTCGGTGATGGAAACTTTCAGGCAGTGATGTGGAAACTTCAGGAGGAAGCTGAGCAAGTGCCAAAGGAAGTGGGGACATTCAGAAGCAAGAGAATATACCCTCCCCAGATATCAGCTGCTGGTATATCTCACAGGTAAAATTATCTCATGTCAGTCCCATGAGCACTGGAAACAGTCTGTAGTGGGAAAGAAAAAATGAATCACAGAAAAAAGTAGAAACAAAAAAAAGAGGCATCTATAGAAAAAAATCAAAATCAAAAAGATATTTAAAGATAACCAAGAGGGGGCCGGCGCCGAGGCTCACTAGGCTAATCCTCCGCCTTGAAGCGCAGGAACACTGGGTTCTAGTCCCGGTCGGGGCGCCGGATTCTGTCCCGGGTGCCCCTCTTGAGGCCAGCTCTCTGCTGTGGCCAGCGAGTGCAGTGGAGGATGGCCCAAGTGCTTGGGCCCTGCACCCCATGGGAGACCAGGAGAAGTACCTGGCTCCTGCCATCAGATCAGCACGGTGCACCAGCCGCGGCGGCCATTGGAGGGTGAACCAACGGTAAAGGAAGACCTTTCTCTCTGTCTCTCTCTCTCTCACTGTCCACTCTGCCTGTCAAAAAAAAAAAAAAAAAAAAGATAAACAAGAGGGGCCTGCACTGTGACATATTGCGTAAACAGTGCCAGCATCTCATGTGGGCGCCAGTTCAAGTCCCGGCTGATTCACTTCTGAACCAGCTCCCTCCTATGCCCTGAGAAGGCAGTGGAAGAAGATTCAAGTCCTTGGGCCGCTACACCCGCGAGGGAGACCAGGAGAAGCACAATGAGGTTTCACCTCAGCCTGGTTAGAATGGCTCACACTCAGAAATCTACCAACAATAGGTGCTGGAGAGGATGTGGGGAAAAAGGGACACTAACCCACTGTTGGTGGGAATGTAAACTGGCCAAGCCACTATGGAAGTCAGTCTGGAGATTCCTCAGAAACCTGAATATAGCCCTACCATTCAACCCAGCCATCCCACTCCTTGGAATTTACCCAAAGAAAATTAAACTGGCAAACAAAAAAGCTGTGTGCACCTTAATGTTTATTGCAGCTCAATTCACAATAGCTAAGACCTGGAACCAACCCAAATGCCCATCAATAGTAGACTGGATAAAGAAACTATGGGACATGTACTCTATAGAATACTATACATCAGCAAATTAAAATGAAATCCGGTCATTTGCAACAAAATGAAGGAATCTGGAAAACATCATGCTGAGTGAATTAAGCCAGTCCCAAAGGGACAAATATTATATGTTCTCCCTGATCGGTGACAACTAACTGAGCACCAAAGGGGAAACCTGTTGAAGTGAAATGGACACTATGAGAAACAGTGACTTGATCAGCTCTTGTCCTGACTGTTGATGTACAATGTAATACTTTATCCATTTTAGTATTTTCTTTTGTTCTAGCATTATTGGTTGAATTCTGTAATTAACACACAATTATTCTTAGGTGTTTAAATTTTAACTGAAAAGTGATCCCTGTTAGGAATTCTGAAAGCAGCAGTCAAAAACAATGAAACCCAGTCATTTGCAACAAGATGGAGGAATTTGGAAAACATTATGGTGAATGAAATAAGCCAGTCCCAAAGGGACAAATATCATATGTTCTCGCTGATGGATGACAACTAACTGAGCACCAAAAAGGAAACCTGTTAAAGTGAAATGAACACTATGAGAAACGGTGACTTGATCAGCCCTTGCCCTGACTGTTGATGAACAACTGAATACGTTATCCCTCTTAGTATTTTTTTCTTTGTTCTACTAAATGCTTTTGGTTGAATTCTGTAATCAATACACAATTCTTCTTAAGTGCTGAAACTTAACTGAAAAGTGATCGCTGTTAAATGTAAGTGGGAATAAGAAGGGGAAGAGATGTGCAATTTGGGACATGCTCAAGCTGACTTACCTCAAACGGTAGAGTTAGAAACATACCAGGGGATTCCAATTCAATCCCATCGAGGTGGCATGTACCAATGCCATCTCACTAGCCCCAGTGATCAATTTCAGTTCACAATTGATCATACTGATTGGTCTAAGAGTCAAAGGGATCACATAAACAAGAATAGTGTCTGCAATTACTAGCTGATAGAATCAAAAAGGGAGAGAACGATCCAACATGGGAAGCGAGATACTCAGCAGACCTATAGAATGGCGGATGTCCTAAACAGCACTCTGGCCTCAGAATCAGCCCTTAAGGCATGTGGATCCTGCTGGAAAGCCCATGAGAGTATTTCAGGCATGGAAAGCCAAGACACTCTGGAAAAAAAAAAAAAAAAAAACCTAAATGAAAGATCTCCACGAGTGAGATCCCAGTGGAAAGAACAGGTCATCAAAGAAGGAGGTACCTTTCTCTGAAGGGAGGAGAGAACTTCCACTTTGACTACGACCTTGTCTAAATATGATCAGAGTCGGTGAACTCAAAAGGCTTCCATAGCCTTGGCGACTCATGACAAGAGCCTAGGGTGATTACTGAGGCCATAAACAAGAGTGTCAATTTGTTAAGTCAACAACAGGAGTCACTGTGCACTTACTCCTCATGTAGGATCTCTGTCCTTAGTGTGCTGTACATTGTGATTTAATGCTATAACTAGTACTCAAACAGTATTTTTCACTTTATGTTTCTGTGTGGGTGCAAACTGTTGAAATCCTTACTTAAGGTATACTAAGCTGATCTTCTGTATATTAAGATAATCGAAAAATGAATCTTGATGTGAATGGAAGGGGAGAGGGAGTGGATAAGGGGAGGGTTGAGGGTGGGAGGGATGTTATGGGGGGGAAGCCTTTGTAATCCATAAGCTGTACTTTGGAAATTTATATTCATCTAATAAAAGTAAAAAAAAAAGAAAATATTTATAGGAAAGTCTTTATTCAGCATGTCATAAAACCCAGAGCCAAGGTGGAAAACATTTTTAATTATATAAAAGTCAAAAAATTCCTTTCAATATAGACATCATAAACAATATTAAAATAAAATTGTTAGATATGAAAAATTATTGCAACGTAAATAATATAAAATTCATATGAAATCTATTTAAAGATATTCCATAAAGCAACAAGAATTGTTAAAAAACTAAATCAATGACAAGGTGCTTATGAGACTTAAGAAGAGACAAGGGCTGGCACTGTGCTGTAGCAAGTTAAGCTACCACCTGCAATGCTGGCATCCCATTTGGACACCAGTTTAAATCCCATCTGCTTCTGGGTACTAGTCCTCGTTGCTCCTCTTCCAGTCCAGCTCTCTGCTGTGGCCTGGGAAGGCAGTGGAGGATGGCCCAAGTGCTTGGGTCCCTGTACCCGCATGGAAGACTGGGAGGAAGTACCCTGCTCCTGGCTTTGGATCGGCACAGCGCCAGCTGTAGCAGCCATTAGGGGAGTGAACCAATTGAAGGAAGACCTTTCTCTCTGTCTCTCTCTCACTGTCTAACTCTGCCTGGCAAAAAACAAATCCTGTCTGCTCTAATTCTGATCCAGCACCCTGCTAATGCACCAGGGAAAGCAGCAGAAGATGGCCCAAATGCTTGGACCCCTGCACCCACATGGAGACAAGGGAGAAGTTCCTGACTCCTGGCTTTGGCCTGGCTCAGCCCCATTTGGGGCTCTCTCTGTATCTCACTATTTCTGTCTGTAATTCAGCCTTTCAGATAAATAAATGAATCTAAAAATAAAAACATTGAAATAGGTTTTTTAACTCCATACCTTAGCATTAATTACAAAAATCAAAGGAATGAACTTTCATGATAACCTCAGAAAAATTAAAACAATGAATAGTTCCAAGCTTCCACCCTTCCACAAAACACAGAAAACCACGCAGAAACTATCTGAACCACCTTGTCAGACCTTTAGATACCAAACATCTAAGCAGTTAATCAAATGCTATCTCAAATGAGGCAATTTTTAATGTTAAGCACATTTGCTTGCCCTCGCTCCACGCTCTCCCCAGGTAAGCAGTACCCTGCAGGCTGCAGCCCACATTTCCATGTGGGTTGGGACCCAAGACCCTGGTTCCAGAGACAGGAGATCAGAGCTTATTCACAGATTGCTGTATGCCTTCTCTAACTTGTCTAGGTAATAGCTAAAGGACCGACCAAAGGTGTTCATCTCTGTGTTGCCTAACATGGCCCTCATTCCAGAGTAAAAGTGATGACTGTTGCTTGAAAACATCATAAGGCTAATGAGCAAACATCAGTGGCCTTTGGAAAAGATACAGTTGAAAGATACAATAGAGGCTGGCGCCACGGCTCACTAGGCTAATCCTCCACCTTGCGGTGCCGGCACACCGGGTTCTAGTTCCGGTCGGGGTGCCGAATTCTGTCCCGGGTGCCCCTCTTGAGGCCAGCTCTCTGCTGTGGCCAGGGAGTGCAGTGGAGGATGGCCCAAGTGCTTGGGCCCTGCACCCCATGGGAGACCAGGAGAAGCACCTGGCTCCTGCCATCGGATCAGTGCAGTGCGCCGGCTGCGGCGGCCATTGGAGGGTGAACCAACGGCAAAGGAAGACCTTTCTCTCTCTCTCTCTCACTGTCCACTCTGCCTGTCAAAAAAAAAAAAAAGATACAATAGACTGAGCTATGGAAAGGAAAGCTGAGGAGAGTTTACTTGGAAAGTGTGCACTGGAAAGCACACAAGTGCAAGAGGGAATTAAGAAGGGCATGATTACGTACACAGTGAGATACCTCAACCAGAAAAGACCTGGAAATACCCCAAGCTTTCAACTCTGACTGATGTACAGTGAGAACTTGGCGAACAGTTGAAAGACTGCTCCAGCAAAGGTGCTTGCAAAGTCTAGAGGAGGTACTTTTGTTTGTTTTCTTGTTTGTATCAAAACTCTATCTGAACACAGGCTAACGAAAAAGGCACATCAGTCACAAGTGACAAAAATTGTAGATTTTGTACATATTTTATAAAATTCAATAAACAAAAAGATGATTCTAGTTATCAGCAATCCAGAACAGTAAGTCCTGGAGAAGGGGAAATCTGTGATTTTTAGAATTAACAAAATACAGTATCCAAATGCCCAATTTTTAACAACAACAAAAATCACATCAGGTATACAAAGCATCAAGAAGTATGACTCATTCACTGGAATAAAATTAATCAAAAGACTCTGACCCTAAAAAACTCAGACATTGGATTTAATGTATAAATACTTTTTTCCTTTTTTTTTAGATTTTATTTATTTATTTGAGAGGTAGAGTTACAGACACAGAGAGGGAGAGACAAAGAGAAACGTCTTCCATTGTCTGGTTCACTTCCCAAATGGCCACAAACCATGGGAGCTCGACTCATCCGAAGCCAGGAGCCAGGAGCTTCTTCCTGGTCTCCCATGTGGATGCAGAAGCCCAAGCACTTGGGCCATCCTCTGCTTCTTTCCCAGGCTATAGCAGAGAGCTGGATCAGAAGAGGAGCAACTGGGACATGAACCAGCACCCATATGGCATGCTGATGCCACAGGCAGACACTTATTCTACTACGCAACAGTGACATCCCCATTTCATACTTTTAATCAACTGTCTTAAATATGCTCAAAGAGCTAAATGGAAATGGATATGGACAAAAAATAAAAATAAATCTGAAATAAAGACATGTAAACATTATATCAATAAAGAGACAGAAATTAAATAAAGGAATGAACCAGAAATACTGGAGCTAAAATTTACCATAACTAAAATGTAGCAGTTAAACAAGTAGATTTGAATACGCAGGAAAAGAACCATGATCTTAAAGATAAGACGATTGGGATGGCGCCGTGGCTCAATAGGCTAATCCTCCACCTTGCGGCGCCGGCACACCGGGTTCTAGTCCCGGTCGGGGCGCCGGATTCTGTCCCGGTTGCCCTTCTTCCAGGCCAGCTCTCTGCTATGGCCAGGGAGTGCAGTGGAGGATGGCCCAGGTGCTTGGGCCCTGCACCCCATGGGAGACCAGGAAAAGCACCTGGATCCTGGCTCCTGCCATCAGATCAGCGCGGTGCGCCGGCTGCAGCGGCGGCCATTGGAGGGTGAACCAACGGCAAAGGAAGACCTTTCTCTCTCTGTCTCTCTCTCTCACTGTCCACTCTGCCTGTCAAAAATTTAAAAAAAAAAAAAAGATAAGACGATTGACATGATCTTGTCAGAGGAGGAATAAGTCTAAAAAGAAGTGAATAAAGCCTAAGGGACATGTGGCACAAAAACCAGCAGACTAGCATTAGTGTAACAGGGGAGTTAAAAAGGATAGAGAAGCATGCATAAAAAATAGTTGAGGGAATGAAGACAAACTTCCAAAATTCGATGAAAGGTACAAATTTAAATATCCAAGGCACTCTAAATATGATAAACTCACAGATCCACACCAATACACATTTTAATCAAAATATTGAAGGCAAAGACAGGATTCTTGAAAGCAACAAGAGGGAAGCAACACAAGCACAGACAAGTGATGCTCATAATACAAGAGGCTTACTTATTTCCAAACACCATGAAGGCCTGAGGCAATGGGGTGCCATACTTAAGGTGTTAAAAGAAAACAAAACTGTCAACCATGCTGTTTTTCTTTTTTTTCTTTCTTTCTTTCTTTCTTTCTTTCTTTCTTTTTTTTTTTTTTTTTTTTGACAGGCAGAGTGGACAGTGAGAGAGACAGAGAGAAAGGTCTTCCTTTACCGTTGGCTCACCCTCCAATGGCCGCCGCGGCTGGCGCGCTGCCACCAGAGCACCACACTGATCTGAAGGCAGGAGCCAGGTGCTTTTCCTGGTCTCCCATGGGGTGCAGGGCCCAAGCACCTGGGCCATCCTCCACTGCACTCCCTGGCCACAGCAGAGAGTTGGCCTGGAAGAGGGGTAACCAGGACAGAATCCGGCACCCCGACCAGGACTAGAACCCAGTGTGCTGGCACCACAGGCAGAGGATTAGGCTATTGAGCCGTGGCGCCAGCCTGCAACATGCTGTCTTTTAAAAAGGAACAAAAAATAAAGTTATTCCCAGATAAACAAGAGGTGAGAGATGATAATAGTAGTCCTTCAGGGTTAAGTAAATGACTCTAAAAAGCAACTTGATGTGTATGAAAAAATAAAGATTTCTAATAGACATAGCTAAATAGATAAATGCAAAAGCCAGTCTGGTTGCATTTTTGGTTTATATTCCCATGTTTATTTCCAAAATATTAGGAAAGATTAATGTATAAAAATCATACATCTGGGTCCAGCTCTGTGGCATAGTAGGCTCAGCTTCCACCTTCAGTGTCAGCATCCCATATGGGTTTGAGTTCATGTGCCGACTGCTCCTTTTCTGATCTAGCTCCCTGCTAACGGCCTGGGAAATCAGTGGAAGATGGCCCAAGTGGTTGGGCCCCTAAACCCACATGGGAGACCCAAACAACCTGCTGATTCCTGGCTTCAGATGGGCCCAACTCCTGTGGTTTGCAGCCATGTGGGGAGTGAACCAGCAGATAGAAGATCTTTCTCTCTGTCTCTCCCTCTCTGACTGTAGCTCTGCCTCTCAATTGAATAAATAACTATTTAAAAAATCATAAATTTATGTAATTGACACACAATGTGAAAGATGAAATTTCTGACAATAATAGAGGAAAATTCAGAGATCTATGGGAACAGAGTTTTATGTGCAATTAAAGTTAAGTTGATATTGCTTCAAACTAGATTACTAGAAACTTAAAATATTAAATATGATTACCACAACAGACTATATTTAAATATACCAAAAATTATGAGATAAGGTATTTAAAATAGTTTACTATAGACAATCTAAGACTAAACACAGAGGAATCATTAACAGAGGAGACATGGTACAAAAATAGACATAAAGGGGCCGGCGCCATGGCTCACTTCGTTAATCCTCCGACTGCCATGCCGGCATCCAATGTGGGTGCCGGGTTCTAGTCCCAGCTGCTCTTCTTCTAGTCCAGCTCTCTGCTGTGGCCAGGGAGGGCAGTGGAGGATGGCCCAAGTGCTTGGCTCTGCACCCACATGGGAGACCAGGAGGAAGCACCTGGCTCCTGGCTTCAGATCGGCACAGCGCCGGCCGTAGCAGCCATTTGGGGAGTGAACCAAAAGAAGGAAGACCTTTCTCTCTGTCTCTCTCTCTCACTGTCTATAACTCTACCTGTAAAATTAAAAAAAATTAAAAATATACATAAAAATAGAGAAAACAAACAGCAAAATGCTTGAAGTCACTTAAATTCTTAATTATTTTAAATATAAAAGCATTAAACTCTTCAATCAAAAGGCAGATTGGTAAGATGAATAAAAAACTCAATTATTTGTTGTCTACAAGAGACTAACTTTAAATTCAAATACACAAAAGTTTGCAAGTGAAAAGATACTTTATGCAAACAGTAAACAAAGGAGAACTAGAAAGGCTAGATTAATATCAGACAAAACAGACTAAGTCAAAAGCACTAAAGAGAGAACTACAATATTTGTTGTTAAAAGGGTCAATTCTTCAAGAAGATATTAGATTGTAATCTATATGCTTCAAATGACAATGCTTCAAAATACGTGGCAAATATTAAGAAAATTGAACAGTGGACTGATAGTATGTTTTTGCAATAATTAAATAAAAATAGGAAGGTGTCACTCCCCCTCTTCGTGGAGGAACGACACAGGACCCTGCGCTGTTCTTTCGTCTGCTCGGCCCTCCCCGGGTTTGCTGCTGGTTCTTCCCGGGTTGGCTACTATCCCTTCCACCTCCGTGGAAGGGCAGTTCCCCCTGGCCACATTCCCCACTTCCGCAGGGGAGCGGCACATCGCCGGCCGGTTCTCTCGGGGGCTGCACGGGTTCCCTTAGATGTTCCCCATAGATGTTCCCGGTGCATGCCGTCTCTCTCCTCCTTTATAGTCCTCCTCCGCCAATCCTAACTCGGCTGCCCACACGCCGAGTACGCTGCTCTCCTCCAATCAATAGCAAGTCCTACAGTTTATTAGTTGAACTGGAGGCAGCTGTGCGGAAGCTGTTTACTTCTCTCCCAGTGCCATATTGTGGGAGAGCAGATGCATAGAATAAGTCTTAATTCCAGTAACTCAGTCTAGTCCGGTTGCTCCCCACAGATCCCCCTTTCTTTTTATTTTTTTGGCGTTGATACGCGCCTGTCTTCGGTGTCCCGCGGCACACACTCTGCTCTACTTGCTAGAGTTGCCACAGGTTCTTACAAGTCCTATCAAATCAGGCAAACCGAATCCGGGTCCTCTCTTCGCCATGTTATGAGGAGGTTTTTAGGCGCTGATGCGTGCCTGTATTCGGTGCCCTGCAGCGCATGCTCTGCTCTGCCTGCAGGAGCTTACAAAACCTAGCAATCAGGCAAACCGAATCCAGGCCTTCTCATTGCCATATTGTGGGGGAGGCCTTACTGATGTTAATTCGTGCCTGTCTTCGGTGACCTGCGGCGCATAAGCTGCTAGCTGCCCGCAGGTGCTCATCGTGCTCATCGCCTCACTTAATCAGGCAGACCGAATCCAAGCTCTCACATTGCAGTGTTGTAGGGAGGCCTTTCTATTTCTCTATTTCTCTATCTCCGGGCATTCCTATTTCTCCCATTTTACTTCTATCTTCCAGCATTCCTATTTCTCTTTTACTTCTAAACTTCTGTTTCTCTTATCCCTGCGGCTTCCCGCTCTCATTCTTATCCCCGCGGCTTCCCGGCTGCGCCCGCCCCGAGGCTGCTTCTCGGCAGCTTTCCGGCTGAGCCGCTTCAGCCCGCGCCTCTCTCATCTGCGCAGCTTCCCGGCTTTGCGCGGCTTGGCTTCGCGCGCTCCGCGGTCTCCACGCCTTCGCGTCTGCACCACGGCCTCGCGCCAGCCCCGTTCCCTATCTATTCACGCCCCGTGCTCTCTCTGCACGCGGCGGCTTCCGCAAGTAACACAGCGTAGCTTACGTGTCCGCCACTAGCATTCAATCTAAGTTCCCCGGGCTAGCCTGGCGAATTCAACCCAGCATACGTCTCCGCCCCACGGTTTGGCTTCCCGTCCTTTGCTCCCCGGGCTAATCAGACGGATCCCAACCAGGCTCACGTTTCAGCTTCTGGTTTCAACTTTTCGCCCCCTATTCCCGGGCTAACTTGAGAATCCCAAAGTGGCTTTCGTGTCCGCCTTGGCCTGCCCCCCACGGCTTCAATTTCCCTAACATTTTTCTCTACCCGGTATGTTTCCCCAAGCTTTCCTCCAACAATATTCCTCCCTCATTTCTCCTGGCCTCTCCCCACAGTCCGCGTCCGAGTCTGTTTGTTCTAGCTTTCACTTTCACTTTCGACCTTAGAGAGTTCTCCCAGCTTCCCCCCGTAGTCCGTATCTGAGTCTATGCCTAGGCTTTCAATAGCTTCTTCCAGCACCCTTTTCGTCCGGCTTTTCCCTAGGCTGTTTGCTAGTCTCTCTCTCCGGTAATTTCCCAGTTCTTCCCGTTTCTTCCCTCCTAAGTTTGCTATCCATCCTAGGTTTCCTATCCGAGTCAGGTTTCCTATCCGAGTCACTTCTTCCCTCCTAAGTTTCCTATCCGAGTCACGGCACCATTATGTCGCTCCCCCTCTTCGTGGAGGAACGACACTAAACCCTGCCTAGGCTTCATATCCGAGTCACGGCACCATTATGTCGCTCCCCCTCTTCGTGGGGGAACAACACTGAACCCTGCGCTGTTCTTTCGTCTGCTCGGCCCTCCCCGGGTTTGCTGCTGGTTCTTCCCGGGTTGGCTACTATCCCTTCCACCTCCGTGGAAGGGCAGTTCCCCCTGGCCACATTCCCCACTTCCGCAGGGGAGCGGCACATCGCCGGCCGGTTCTTTCGGGGGCTGCACGGGTTCCCTTAGATGTTCCCCATAGATGTTCCCGGTGCATGCCGTCTCTCTCCTCCTTTATAGTCCTCCTCCGCCAATCCTAACTCGGCTGCCCACACGCCGAGTACGCTGCTCTCCTCCAATCAATAGCAAGTCCTACAGTTTATTAGTTGAACTGGAGGCAGCTGTGCGGAAGCTGTTTACTTCTCTCCCAGTGCCATATTGTGGGAGAGCAGATGCATAGAATAAGTCTTAATTCCAGTAACTCAGTCTAGTCCGGTTGCTCTCCACAAGAAGGAAGGAGGGAGATTGCAGGAAGGAAAGATAGAGGGAAGTATTGTTATCTTTTTAGAATTATACCTATGAATTAGATGAAACCTATTCTCTTCATATTAAGAAAAATTTTGAAAGGAAAATTAAAAAGGGAAATACATAGTCATAGAGCAGTATTTGAGTATTTTAACCTCCTATTTTCAATAATATCTAGAAGATCAATAAAACTATAAGACTTGACACTAAACTATAAACAAATAGACTTAACAGACACATTTATGCTTATGCATATACAGTAGAACACAATTTCAAATGCACATAGAACATTCTATCAAACAGACCATATTTTAGGTCATGAAACAACTCCCATAAATTTTAAGATTATTGAAATTATGCAAAGTATTTTAGTAACTAAATAGAAAAAATGTAAAAATAAGTAACAGAGAGAAAACTAGAAAGTCTACAAATATATAGAAATTAGTTAATGCACTATTTAATAATAAGTGAGTCCAGGAAGAAATGTAAGGAAAATTAGAAAGTAAGTTGCAATGAAGGAAAATGAAGGACAAAGTAGTGAAAATGTTGAACAGCTAACACAATGCTCAGGGGGAAACTGTAGCTGCAAATTGCCTATATTTAAAAAGATATTAAATCAACATCCTGATTTCACACTTTGAGGAACTAACAAAATAAGATCAAATCAATTTAATGTTAGCAGAACAAATGAAATAATAAAAATTTGAGTGAAAGTAGAGAATAGAAAAATAATAGACATAACAAATAAAATTAAAAGTTGCTTAGTCAAAAAACTAACAACTTGACAAAGCTTTAGCTAGAAAGGCAAAGAATAAAAGAGAAATGACACAAATAACTAAAATAAGAAACAAAAGTACAAAGACATTGGAATTAATGGTAAACCAACAAATTTTATGTTACTAGTATGCATGTACACACCCACATACACATATGTAAGCATGCATATAGAATAAAACCACAAAGCTTGTGATGAGGGAAACACTGTAAAATGTACATGTAGGAATGAAAATTGATACTTCTCCGAGGACTATATGGCAGGATCAAATGTTCATGGATACATAGTGTATTGTTCTTAGGATCCAGCATCCCAAGGTACCTCCACCCTAGGATAGACATCCCAGAGTGGTAAGTTCAGAGTTTCACTCTAGCCTCTTCCTACTTACTGGTTGATGTTAAGGGCATCTTCAAAGAGGGGGAGATGATATTAAATGAAATACTGCCTTTTAATGAACCAAAATGTTATACAGAAGAAAGAATGCAGTAGATGAGAATCTTGTTCATCTTTTACTTCATTGCCTTCCTGGAATAAATATTCTACAAACTCTTCCTGGGTAAAAGATACAAATCAAGCCAGAATAACCATTGCAATGGAACTGAGAGCAGAGAATTCGGAAGTTGGCTATTGTTATTATTTTACTTGTTTTCTGTTCCTTAGCATATTTGGCAATGGAAAAAGCAGTTGTTAGGTTATTGGCTTAGGATAGCCAGCATTCATTTACCCCTCTTAGCTATTCTAATAAACCAAAAGATTTCTATGACAATGTATAAGGAAAAAAAAACCAATAACTAGAAACCCAATAGAGAATTTAAATCAGAAGCGAAGGGAAAATGGTGGGGATAAAATAATTAAGAAGAAGAGGGATTTAAGAGGCTGAATATTCTCTGGGAAAGAAAAAAAGACAGGACAATGCAGAAATTCCAGAACAAAGGGAGACATTTGAATGATATCATCAAAAAGAGAATCCTTCAGAGTCTATTATATGACCCAACTAATACTACTATCTGTGAATTTGGCTGTATCAGTAAAAATTTTCCCATGTAGAAACCATCTTAACACCTAGTGGCTTAAAACAGTAATCATTTATTTAGTTCAAAACTCAATTGGCATTTTTGCTGGGCTGAGCTGGGTCATCTCTCTGGTGGCGTTATCATTTACTCATGCTTCTGTATTGAGCTTCTAGATCAACTCAGAGAGACTAGATTTGGTTCCAGCCAAGAAGCTTTGGTTCTGGTCAATGTGGAATCTCGTCTCCCAGTAGGTTAGTGACTGCCAGAATAAGATGAACTCAAGGTCTCATCAAGATTCAAATAGGTCCCACATGACTTTTACTACATTTATACTGTAGCAAGTTGAAAATAACAGACTTCACCTCTTATTGAGAGAAACTAATGGAGTGTTAACTAATGGGGTATTGATAAGAAAAGGAATAATTAGGGCCATTTATTTTATTGAGACCAAATCCTAGATGTCCTGAGAACTGTGAAAAAAATGTCATTGTTTGTTCCTTGTTGGTCAGTGTCTACATGTACCCTCTGCAAACTTTCCCCTTTGCATGCATATAAAAAAAATGTCCTGAGATTTACAGTAGATGCCCAAACTCCACTTCCTCTAAATGTATTCCAAACAACTCTGACCTTGGAGCTCTAGATACAGAAATAATAGTCAAGTTTTTGCCTCATACTGTTAGAGTCTATTGGGATACCCAGTTGTAAAATATGTTGGATAGTCACACACTAAGAAGGGGCAGTTTGATTAGGAGTTTAAAGAGGAATAGCGACTTGCCAGATATGAAAGTCCAGGAGGGAACAAAAGCATGTTGTAAGGTCAAGAAGTGCACAAATGCAAAGCACACTCAACAAGATGGACAAATGCTGCGTAGAGAGCCCAGTGTGAGGAGCTCTGGCACATTTTGGGTTTGTCCGCAGATTCTCACCTAGGGCAGAGCACAAGAATCCTTCCACCAGGTGCAACCAGGTCTAAGGACACTCATGCACCTCATTTTGATCACCTGTTTTATAAATGGCATAGTTCACGTCTGTGGCTATTTTTAAAAATTCACAATTCTAGCAGAACATCCTCAAGTTTCAAGGAAGTCACATGTTTCCTGTTTGCTACTATTTTATTGTGTTCTGTAGCAGAACGGAACCATTGCTTGCTATATATTTGCCTCTCAATATTAGACACCCCACCATTTAATTATCACCATCAAGTTTGGGGGATACACTTTGATAGCAATCCCTGCACTGCCAGAGAAGTTGTTTTTCTCCAGAGAATTGTGTTTGGTATAAAATCGGATTCTGGCATAGTCTTGATTCTTATTGACAAGCTTCCTTGTTTACTGTTGTTCGTCCTTAAGATGTTGCCTCATTAAATACTGAAAGGTTAACAACTGAACCCTGTTTGCCTTGAGTAAATCATACTCAATTTTCTGGTGCTTATTGCAAACAATCTGCTCCAAAAGAGCTAATTAGGATAAAATGTGAGTCTAGGCAGCACTCTGCATAGTCCCAGATGCAGGCTTCCCTTTCTCTTTCAAATCAACAGAATCATTCTGTGTAAGTCAATCCTGTGCTTTTTGGTTTTTGTTTTTTTTGTTTTAATCTCAGAAAGAAAATGCATACTGAAGATGGGAGTCCTTGCACCATAGCATTCTGTCTGAAGGCAATCATGGCTGCAGAGGCAGAATGTAGGCTATAAAACGTATTTTTAAAATCATTCCCACTTCTTAGACCTGTGCTAATGGTTACTAGACTCACAAAGGTGCTGAAATTGCCACAGTCTTACAAAGAATCTGCTTTTTCTCTTTCTCTCTCTTTCTCTCATGCTTTCTCTCTCTCTCTCTCTCTCTCTCTCTCTCTCTCTGTGTGTGTGTGTGTGTGTGTGTGTGTGTGGAAAGGCAGAAAGGGAACTGTCAATAGATAAAAGAGACAGTTCTTCTTTGAACTAGTTATACTATATACATGTGTTAAAATCTTATAATCTATCCCATAAAATGTTAATTTTTTAAAAATTTAAATGGTTCTTATCTCATGTGTCAGTTACATTTTGCTGCATAATAAAGCAACTGAAACACATTGGCTTCATATTTTTTTAATGCTCTTCTATCTGTAGAGTGACTTGGCAATTGTGCAGATAGGATCCTGGCTCAGATAATCCAAACTGGGCTCATACATGAGCTTGTAGTCACATATTGGGTTGGGCAAAGGCTGGAATCAGCTTGTAGGGCTCATGTCTAGTCCACATGGTCTTTCATCCTCCTCAGGGTAGCCGGAGATTATTTGTGTGGTGGCTCAATGGGGTTTTAAGGGAGTAAGGAGAAACATGCCAGGACTCTTGGCCTAGACTTGGAACTGGCACAGTCTCCCATCTACTACATTCTATTCACCAAAACAAACTCCAGTACCAACCTAGATTTAAGCAGTGGGAAAACAGATTTTACCTCTTGAGGAGTTACAAAGTCATTAAAAGTGCAAGGATTTGGAGAGGAGAATTTGTGTCATATTTGCAATCTATTGAAAGTCATAAGGGAGTAAGAGCTTTGTTATAACCAACATCTCAGGATAAACCAAAGTGTGTGTTCATCAGGCATTTTTCTAAGAGGCTGAGTTGAAATAATACTGGAGCAGGAAGTAGAGTAGGTTGACCTTCCCTCCTCTTCTACAACTTGTCCTTCTTTGCAGGCTAAGGAAGCACTTGGATACATTCCTTGATGCAGCCAATTGTGTCATGTAACTTTGTTAAGTGAGAATAAAGCAGGACTTCTTTGTCTTCACAATAAGTAAACCTTTTTCTGTGTTCTGTACATTAAGACACAGCTCAGGGAAGAAGGTAAGGACAGTTGGACAAGCTGAGGCATGTGAATGAGCAGCTCCTCGGGAAGAGGTGGTTCTCTGCTTTTACACATCAGTCTTACAGACACTCGTGGAAGGGAACCAAACAGTTTTGGTCCATGGATACCAAAAGAATGTATAAGGACAGCTGAAAGCTGGTATCAAGGAATAATGTTGGCAAATTCTTAGAAATTCTATCTTTAGAATTTAGAACACCCAAAATGCTATGGCTGAGTTTAAAATTGGCAAAAACGGAGCAGATTGTTGTTCAAAGTAAGCTTTGAACAATGCCTTGGCAGGTGGAGGGCAGGCATCTGGTGGGATGGTTAAGATGCCTGAGATGCTAGTACCCCATATCAGAATGCCTGGGTTCTTGTAGTGGTTCTACACCCAGTTTAAGCTTCCTGTTAACCTGTACCCTGGGAGGCAGCAGATGATGGCTCAAGTAGTTGGGTCCCTGCCATGATCAGTTTGAGTTCCCAGGTAATGGTTTCAACTTGGACCAAGCCCATCTGTTGAGAGTATTTGGAGAGTAAAACTGTGAATGAGAACTAACTTACTTTCTTTCTTTCTTTCTTTCTTTCTTTCTTTCTTTCTTTCTTTCTTTCTTTCTTTTCTCTCTCTCTCTCTTTCTTTCTCTCTCTTTCTCTTTCTCTCTCTCTCTCTCTTTCTCTCTCTTTCTCTCTTTCTCTCTTTCTCTCTTTCTTTTCTTTTCTTTTCTTTCTCTCTTTCTCTCTTTCTCTCTCTCTCTCTTTTTCTCTCTCCCTCTCTCCCTCTCTCCCTCTCCCCCCCCCTCTCCCTCCCTCCCTCTCTCTCTCTCCTTCCACCTCCTGGTTATAGAAGTAGGTGCCATCCTGGCAGGTTCACTATGCAGCAAGTTAATGACAGGCCAGATTTCTAGATGGAACACTGAGAGTGAAGCCTCAGGAAACCGGGAAACACCAAGAAGGGCAAAGTAATGCATGAGCTTGGGAAAGCAAAATCAAGATGTTGTGCAAGAACTCCTGGTATCACCATCAAACCACACTTGTGTGAATCCAGTTCTAACAAAGCAAATCGAAGACTCAGAGAACTGAACCAAGATATCAACCCCTAGCCAGATTCCAGTCTGGTCATTCAGGCACAGGCATGGGGCAGATACAAAGAGGTCTGCAAAGGCTTACAAAAGGGTATGGACATTAAAATCGCATTCCTGGAAGCGTGATACAAAACTGTGTCTTGAATGCAACCAGATAAATTGCACAATTAGCATTTTTTTCTTCATAGAATTTAAATTAGACTCCCAGCCTCACTATACAATATTCAAAAGGTCCAGGCTGCAATTTAAAAGATATGTCATAGTGAAATGAAGGAACAAAAATCTTAATAGCATGTGTAATCAGATGACATGAAAATGACTAACATGATGAAATCATTCAGCAAAGACATCAGAGTAGCTCTTATAAAAGTTCCCAAATAATTATTAATAAGTACTCTTTCAGCAATAAAAATACAGAAAGTCTCAGGAGAAAATAAGTGGTGTGAAGCACAGGCAACAGAAAACAAACAAACAAACAAAAACAACTAGCTCAGCAAAAAATAAAAAAAAAAAAGAACCACTGACTGGGCTCAACAGCAAAATGGGAATGGGAGCAGCAAGCATCGGTGAAGGGAAGACAGGTGCTAAGGAATCCTGCAGAATGAACCAATGAGAGAAGCAAAGGTTGGAACTGCTCAGCAAACTCCCAGGAACATTAATGTACTGGTCAAACACTTATGTCATTGGTACCCTGGGAGAGGACAGATCTATAGTGCAGAAACAAATAAAAAATGAGAAAAAATAAAGATTACACACTTCTACAATTTTAGAACATATATACACATGCTCGTCTTTTGCAATTTTGATGCTACATATTCATGGAGTACAGGTACACGATGTGCACCAATGCCATCAGGACGTTCAGTGGTTCCCTCTCTCAGCCGTTGCCTACAGAGTCAAGAGGCTCAACAATCCTCAAATGGGAAACATGCGGCACCGTGGCTCACTAGGCTAATCCTCTGTCTGTGGTGCCAGTACTCTGGGTTCTAGTCCCGGTCTGGGCGCCGGATTCTGTCCCGATTACTCCTCTTCCAGTTCAGCTCTCTGCTGTGGCCCAGAGAGGCAGTAGAAGATGGCCCAAGTCCTTGGGCCCTGTACCTGCATGGGAGACCAGGAGGAAGCACCTGGCTCCTGGCTTCAGATTGGCGCAGCGCACTGGACCTAGCAGCCATTTGAGGGGTGCACCAATGGAAGGAGGACCTTTCTCTCTGTCTCTCTCTCACTAACTCTGCCTGTCAAAAGAAAAAAAAAAAAAAGGAAACATGCAAGGAAACCCAAAGGCAGACATTTAATCAAATGACTGAAAGTTGAGAGAAAGAAAAATTCTAGAAATATGGCAGAAAAAGATGCCTCAGAGAGGAAAGCTGATTTAACTTATTGCAGAATTCTTGCAAAAATGTTGGAGTCTGGCCGGCGCAGTGGCTCAGTAGGCTACTCCTCCACCTGTGGCGGCGGCACACCAGGTTCTAGTCCCAGTTGGGGTGCTGCATTCTGTCCCGGTTGCCCCTCTTCCAGTCCAGCTCTCTGCTGTGGCCCAGGAGTGCAATGGAGAATGGCCCAAGTGCTTGGGCCCTGCACCCGCATGGGAGACCAGGAGAAGTACCTGGCTCCTGGCTTCGGATCAACACTGTGTGTCGGCCGCAGCGCCCATTGGAGGGTGAACCAATGGCAAAGGAAGACCTTTCTCTGTGTCTCTCTCTCTCTCACTGTCCACTCTGCCAGTCAAAAAAAAAAAAAAATGTTGGAGTCTGGAACAAAGTGAAATGATATTTTTAAGAGGCTGAAAGAAAAGTACTATCAAGCCCCAATTCTATATCCAGGAAAACACCCTTCCCTAATAAAACTAATACAAATACATTCCCAGTGGACAGAACAGAGAATCCATTGTCACAGATCTACTCTGAAAGAATGAAAAATTTATTTCTTCAAACATAAGGGATTTCTTATGTCTCTTCTTATGTGTGAGATAAGACGGAAACTAAGAACATCAGTAATAAATGAACAGAACTCAACATGATAAATATCTGAGTCAATGTATTAGACCAGTCTTCTGGAGTTATTTAAGATATAGTGAAGGGCAAAATATCTAACACTGTCTGATGGGGTTTTCAATGGAAACGGAAGGTAGTACATGGGAAAATTATATACTGATGAGGGAAAAGTGAGAGAATTACGTGATAGTAAGGCTTCTACACTCCAATTTTAGTGATGTGCATTAATTCTAAGAGTAGAAGACTGTGTGAAGTTCATTGTGTATCTTATGATCCTTAGAGGAACTCATAAAAAGCAAACAAAACAAAACAAAATTGAAAATGAATGCTCAAATAACCCAAAAGAAAATGAGCAAATCAGAGGCATATAGAGGTAACATACAGAAAGCAATAATAAAACAGAAGAATTAAATATAAGCATATCAATAAGTATATTAAATATAACTAAAATATAATATATACATATAATAATTTAAATATAGATATAATAAACAAAACAATATAAAATAAAATAAAATAAAACAGAAAAATTAAGAGGGATTATCAGAAAGAATAAAAATGGTGAAAACCTCAAGTATACTACATCTGAAAATTTACTTCAAATACATAGGTAAAATAAAATTAGAAGGATGAAAAAATATAGAGCATGCAGGTAGTAATACTAAGAAAACTGGAGATTATATTAATAGAAGATAAGGAGATTTCAGAGCCTGGAAATTTACGATGGATAAATATAGATATTACATATTAATAAAAGTGTCAATTCAGTACAATTCTAAATGTGTATGCATCTAACAACAAACCCTCTTGTCTCTATTGAATTGCCTCTTCATGAATACAAGCATACATACACACACACCCCCCAAACACACAAATACTGTGTTGGTTAGTATGAGAGGCAATTGGAT
Source organism: Oryctolagus cuniculus (assembly GCF_051225735.1). Lineage (NCBI taxonomy): Eukaryota > Metazoa > Chordata > Mammalia > Lagomorpha > Leporidae > Oryctolagus > Oryctolagus cuniculus. Next base: position 171,073,818 of record NC_142870.1, on the reverse strand, counting down.
CTCACAAGGTGTTGATGGTAAAGAAAAATGAGACAGCCACTGTATAAAACAATTTGAAAGTTTCTTACAAAATTCAGTATGTATTTACCATTTGATCTAACAACCCCAATTCCAGGTATTTATCTTAAATAAGGAATGTATTTTCATACCAAACCTTATCATGAATATATATTGATGCTCCAGTCATATGTGTCAGAATCTCTAAATGACCCTGATGTCTTTCAACAGTTTAATGATTAGCAAACCACTGTAGACCCGTAGAGTGGAATACTACTCCACAATAAAGACCAAGAAACTACTGTAACAGTGTGAAGGAGTCTCCAAGAAACCAGATTAATGATTAGCAAACCACTGGAGACCCCTAGAGTGGAATACTACTCCACAATAAAGACCAAGAAACTACTGTAACAGTGTGAAGGAGTCTCCAAGAAACCAGATTAATGATTAGCAAACCACTGGAGACCCCTAGAGTGGAATACTACTCCACAATAAAGACCAAGAAACTACTGTAACAGTGTGAAGGAGTCTCCAAGACTAGTTTCAGAGTATTCCATTTATGACAGTCTTGAAAAAGCAGAAACTTAAACAGTTATGAAGAAGAGATTAACTGTTGCCACAGAATAAGGGTGAGGAGAGAGTTTGACGACAACAGAGAAACACAAGAGAACTGTCTGAGTGTGATGAAACTGTCTTGCATCCAAGACCTGGGGTATAAATAGACACACGCATTAAAATTCATAGAACTGTACACCAAATTTAATTTTATGATGTTAATTTAAAAAATAATACTAAAATATATACACCAAGTGATTTTAAGTTAAACAAAATCTTCTGAATTTTAATATAGTGTTAATACAGTATGTCTTGGCTTGTCAACACATATCTTGAGTTTTATTTTTATCTTTGTCTATAAATACAGATCCATTTGCAACCAAACTGATACTTCTAGAGAAGTACAGTTCTGAGGTTATAGTGAGGTGGTATGGAAAATATCCACATATCTAGATTAGTACATAAAACAGAACAAGGTCTCTGAGACAGAGAATCAGTCTTCCCTGTTTTCTTCATACAATCTTCCAACTTTAATAGTAAATATTGATGATCTGCTTTATAAGATGTATTTACTTATTTGAAAGGCATAGTTGTAAGAGAGAGTGGGGCAGATTGAGTGAAAGAGAGAGAGAGAGAGAGAGACAGACAGAGAGAGACAGACAGAGAGATAGAGAAAGATAACTTCCATCTGCCGATTCATTCCCCAAATGATCACAATGGCCGGCCTGGGCTGGCTGTGCCAGGCTGAAGCCAGGAGCTTCATTAGAATCTCCCACAAGGGTGCAGAGGCCCAAGCACTTGGAACATCTTCCACTGCTTTTCCAGTACATTGAAGTGGAAGCTAGAGCCAGAAGCACAGACCATAGACCCCAGGCACTCAAAAATGGATGAGATAGTTTTCATGGGCACATTTTTTTATAACCATTTATGTATTTTGAAAGTCAATTACAGAGAAAGGAGAGAATGATGACTTCCATCCGCTGGTTCACACTCCAGGTAGCCACAACAGCCAGCACTAGGGCCGGGCCAAAGCTGGGAGCCAGGAGCTTCATCCAGGTCTTCAACATGGGTGCAGGGTCCCAAACACCGGGGACCTTCCACTGCTTTCCCAGGCCATAAGCAGAGAGCTGAATTGGAGGTGAAGCAGCCAGGACACAAACCAGCACCCACATGGATGTAGAATAGGAATTCAAGCACAGACCTTTCTATCCAGTGTTTTTGCTGTTTTTATCAAGAATAGAACTTTATCTCTATGTTATTTCAATACTATGGGACTTGTTTTGTCCAGATTTGATATTAATTAACACAACATTTTCTGGGTAGTGATAATTGTGGGGAATCATCACACTCTCCTCTCATACTCAGCTTGGGAGAGGGACCTTGAGTACAGAGGTAGGATCTTCCCAGTCACTGTACCCTAAGGCAGCAAATTACTTGACTGCAGCCCTAAGACAAGCTGTATTCAGCAAGTACGTTTTAGCAGAGACTTGGGAAATCTCAGAGGAGGAAATTTGCTTTTGCCGTCTTTGAAACTGAGCCAAGAATCAATCTAAGTGCTCCACTGGACAGATGACAAAAAGGCTTTTCTGAAATAAATCTTTAAACTTTTCTGTCCATTAGAATCACTACCACCAGGGACCCTTCAGAGCAAAATAAAGCTGTCCATCTGCAGTGGTCCATACATTACCCAGCACCACCGGACAGACAGCACCAGGTGACTCATGCCAGATGCAACAAACTTGCTCCATGCCATTTGCTTTGTTCATTTCCCGAAATACAATGTGACGCATGTTCAGTGTGCAACATTTGAAAACACTTCAATCGAAAAATGAAAATTGCTCACCCTGTCACTAATTCAAGGTGTTTCTTTTTCAGACATTCTCAGTACAATTTTATCAAATTATGATTATGTGATACCAAAATTGCATTTCTTTCTTAATCAATATACATTGAAGCAGACTGCCACGTCCTTAAATAATCCCAAAGCACAGGATTTTCCAATATCTTTCTAACATATCACGATATGAATTCATGCTAATTTATTTCAGTTCCTTATTAGTTATTATTCAATACTACTATTCTATTATTAAAAATAGCAATGGGAATAGTAGTGTTGTTCATATTATTCTGTGGCTCTTCCATTATATTCTAGGGATAAATTGATGCAAGTAGGAAAACTTCACACCTTTAACCAAACTGTCTTACTGGGGCCAATGTGCCAATTGACAGGCCAGTAAGCATGGCAGAACACCCACATTTTTCTAAACTTTGGCCAAAGAAAAACACTGCATAACAATACACTGTCTTTTCTATTGTTGACAATAGCCACATTTCCTTAGTATTACTACTATTTGACAAATATTATGGATATATTTACAGTATTATGAGCTGGAATTTAATGTAGTTAATGTTGGGCTTCAGATTTAAGAGGGTTTTTTTGCTCATTTTAGTTATACTCTCCTATTTTATTAATTTTTGCATTTAGTAAATTTTTACAAAAGCTTTAGACATTGAGAAATGTCTCATCTCATCTTTTAATCATACAATTCTTACCTTAACCCACCAGAGTTTGAGTGTATGTCTCAAAATATGTTTATTATTATGTAAATAAAAATAAATTTACCACTGTGGACAATATTTTCCTACTGAAATCACTGCTTCATTTAATAATCTGTACCCGAGTTATCTGGCACATGTCAAAATCAGCTAATTTCCAAAAACAATCATGGGACAACCTGTTTCCATTCATCTCTGTTAATACAGTAATTACTGAACTTTTTGTAATGACCTTTCCCAATGGAAAAAGCTGAGTGATATTCTCTTGTAGTTTTCATCGGCATTCCTCTCATTATAACACAGGCTGTGCATCTTTTCACATATCCATATTTAAGAACAATTTCCATCTAATTTTTCATATATGAAATACTTTTTCTAAAGACTTTTCAATCAGGTACTCTTTTCCTTACTGATTTCCAGGAGCTCTTGTAAACAAAATGGCTTAGCCCTTTATTGTTACATGAGTTTTAAATATGCTTCCTAATTTGACATTTATCTTCTGAACTCATTTAGTATTTTTATGTCAATTTGATTTGATCATTCCTTTATTTTCTTTTTTTTAACTTTTATTCAATAAATATAAATTTCCAAAGTATAGCTTATGGATTACAATTGTTTTTCCCCCAAAACTTCCCTCCCACCTGCAACCCTCCCATCTCCAATTCCCTCTCCCATTCCACTCGCATTAAGATTCATTTTCAATTATCTTCATATACAGCAGATCAATTTAGTATATATTAAATAAATATTTCAACAGTTTGTACCCACACTGAAACACAAAGTGTAAAGTACTGTTTGAGTACTAGTTATAGCATTAATTCACATTGTATAACACATAAAGGACAGAGATCCTACATGGGGAGTAAGTGCACAGTGACTCCTCTTGTTGACTTAACAAATTGAGATTTGAGGGAGATTACTGACGCCATAAACAAGATTGTCAAATTGTTAAGTCAACAACAGGAGTCACTGTGTACTTACTTCTCATGTAGGATCTCTGTCCTTAATGTGTTGTTCAATGTGAATTAATGTCATAACTAGTAATGAAACAGTATTTTACACTTTATGTTCTGTGTGGGTGCAAACAGATGAAATTTTTACTTAATATATACTAAATCGATCTTCTGTATATAAAGATAATTGAAAATGAATCTTGATGGAATGGGAGAAGGAGCGGGATATGGGAGAGGTGCAGGTGGGAGGGAAGTTATGGGGGGAAAAAACCATTGTAACCCATGAACTGTACTTTGGAAATCTATATTTACTAAATAAAAGTTAAAAAACAAACAAACAAACAAATTGACACTCTCGTTTATGGCATCAGTAATTACCCTAGGCTCTTGTCATGAGTTGTGAAGGCTATGGAAGCCTTTTGAGTTCACTGACTCCAATATTTTTTTTAGACAGGGTCATAGTCAAAGTGGGAGTTCTCTCCTCCCTTCAGAGAAAGGTACCTCCTTCTTTGATGGCCTGTTCTTTCCACTGGGGTCTCACTGGCAGAAATCTTTCATTTAGGTCTCCCCCCCCCCCAGAGTGTCTTGGCTTTCCATGCCTAAAATACTCTCATGGGCTCTTCAGCCAGATCCGAATGCCTTAAGGGCTGATTCTGAGGCCAGAGTGCTGGTTAGGACATCTGCCATTCTGAGTCTGCTGTGTTTCCCATTTCCCATGTTGGATCATTCTCTCTCTTTTTTATTCTATCAGTTAGTATCGCAGACACTAGTCTTGTTTGTGTGATCCCTTTGACTCTTAGACCTATCAGTATGATCAATTGTGAAATGAGATTGATCACTTGGACTAGTGTGATGGCATTGGTACATGCAACCTTGATGGGATTAAATTGGAATCCCCTGGTATGTTTCTAACTCCACCATTTGGGGCAAGTCCGATTGAGCATGTCCCAAATTGTACATCTCCTCCTTCTCATATTCCCACTCTTATATTGAACAGGGATCACTTTTCAGTTAAATTACAACACTTACGAATAATTGTGTGAATTAAAGAGTTCAACCAACTGTTTTAAGTAGAACAAAAAAGATACTAAAAGGAACAAAATAGTAAGTTATTCCTTGACAGTCAGGACAAGGGCTCATCAAGTCTGTTTCTCATAGTGTTCATTTCACTTCTACAGGTTTCCTTTTAGGTGCTCGGTTAGTTGTCATTGATCAGGGAGAACATATGATATTTGTCCCTTTGGCTCTGGCTTATTTCACTCAGCATGATATTTTCCAGATTCCACCACTTTGTTGCAAATGACTGGATTTGTTTTTGACTGCTATATATTATTCTATAGAGTACATGTCCCATAATTTCTTTATCCAGTCTACTGTTGATGGGCATTTAGGTTGATTCCAGGTCTTAGCTATTGTGAATTGGGCTGAATAAACATTAATGTGCAGACAGCATTTTGTTTGCCAATTTAATTTCCTTTGGGTAAATTCCAAGGAGTGGGAGGGCTGGGTTGTATGGTAGGGCTATATTCAAGTTTCTGAGGAATCTCCAGACTGACTTCCATAGTGGCTTGACCAGTTTGCATTCCCACCAACAGTGGGTTAGTGTTACTTTTTCCCCACATCCTCACCAGCATGTGTTGTTAACTGATTTCTGTATGTAAGCCATTCTAACAGAGGTGAGGTGAAACCTCATTGTAGTTTTGATTTGCATTTCCCTGATGGCTAGTGATCCTGAACGTTTTTTCATGTGTCTGTTGGCCACTTGGATTTCCTCTATGAAAAATGTCTATTGAGGTCCCTGGCCCAGCTCTTAACTGGGATGTTTGTTTTGATGTTGTGGAGTTTCTTGATCTCTTTGTAGATTCTGGTTATTAACCCTTTATCTGTTGCATAGTTTGCAATTTTTTTTCCCATTTTGTTGGTTGCCTATTCACTTTCTTGACTGTTTCTTTTGCCGTACAGAAACTTCTCAATTCGATGCAATCCCAACAGTTAATTTTGGCTATGACTGCCTGTGCTTCTGGAGTCTTTTCCAAGAAGTCTTTGCCTGTGCCTATATCTTGCAGGGTTTCTCCAATGTTCTCTAATAATTTGATGGTGTCGGGTCATAGATTTAGATTTTTAATTCATGTTGAGTGGATTTTTGTGTAAGGTAGGGGTCTTGCTTCATGCTTCCATACTTGGAAGTCCAGTTTTCCCAGCACCATTGATTGAATAGACTGTTCTTACTCCAGGAGTTGGTTTTAGATCCTTGATCAAATATAAGTTGGCTATAGATGTTTGGGTTGATTTCTGGTGTTTCAATTCTGTTCCATTGGTCTATCCATCTGTTTCTGTACCAGTACCATGCTGTTTTGATTATAACTGCCCTGTAGTATGTCCTGAAATCTGGTATTGTGATGCTTCCAGCTTTGTATTTGTTGTACAAGATTGCTTCAGCTATTCGACGTCTCCTGTGTCTCCATTTGAATTTCAGCATCATTTTTTCCAGATCTGAGAAGAAGGTCTTCGGTATTTTGATTGGTATTGCATTGAATCTATAAGTTGGTTTCGGGAGAATGGACATTTTGATGATATTGATGCTTCCAATCCATGAGCATCGAAGATTTTTCCATTTTTTGGTATCCTCTTCTATTTCTTTCTTCAAGATTTTGTAATTCTCATCATAGAGAGATTTGACATTCTTGGATAAGTTTAGTCAAATGTATTTGATTGTTTTTGTAGCTATTGTCAATGGGATTGATCTTAGAAGTTCTTTCTCAGCTGTGGCATTGCCTGTGTATTCAAAGGCTGTTGATTTTTGTGCATTGACTTTATATCCTGCTACTTTGCCAAACTCTTCGATGATTCCAATAATCTCTTAGTAGAGTTCTTTGGATCCCCTAAATAAAGAATCATATCATCTGCAAAGAGGGATGATTTGACTTCTTCCTTCCCAATTTGTATCCCTTTAATTTCTTTTTCTTGCCTAATAGCTCTGGCTAGAACTTCCCAAACTATATTGAATAGCAGTTGTGAGTGTGGGCATCCCTGTCTGGTACCAGATCTGTTACCAGATCTCAGTGGAAACGCTACCAACTTTCCCCCATTCAGTAGGATGCTTGCTGAGGTTTTTTCATAAATTGCTTTGATTGTATTGAGGAATGTTCCTTCCATAACATTTTTAGAGTTCATCATGATAGGGTGTTGTATTTATTTGAATGCTTTCTCTGCATCTCTTGAGATAATCATATGGATTTTCTTCTGCAGTTTGTTAATGTGGTGTATCACACTGATTGATTTGTGAAGGTTGAACCATCCCTGCATACTAGGGATAAATGCCACTTGTTCTGGGTGGATGATCTTTCTGATGTGTTGTTGCATTCTATTGGCCAGAATTTTATTGAGGATTTTTTCATCTATGTTCATCAGGGATATTGATCTGCAATTTTCTTCCAAATCTGCATCTTTTTCCAGATTAGGGATTAAGGCAATACTGGCTTCATAGAAAGAATTTGGAAGGATTCCTTCTTTTTCGATTGCACTGAATAGTTTGAAAGGCATTGGAGTTACGTCTTCTTTAAATGCCTGGTAGAATTCAGCAGTGAATCCATCTATTCCTGGGCTTTTCTTTGTTGGGAGGGCCTTTATTACTGTTTCAATTTCTGTCAGTTATGGGTCTGTTTAGGTTTTCTATGTCTTCCTGGTTCGATTCAGGTAGCTTGCATGTGTCCAGGAATCTATCCATTTCTGATGGATTCCCCTGTTTGCTGGCATACAAGTCCTTATAGTAATTTCTGATGATTCTTTTTATTTCTGTGGTGTCTGTTGTTACATTCCCTGTTTCATCTCTGGTTTTATTGATTTGGGTCTTTTCTTTTTTTAGTTAGTTGAGCCAATGGGGTGTCAGTTTTATTTTTTCAAAAAACCAACTCTTCATTTGGCTGATCTTTTGTAATTTATTTTGGATTCAATCCTGTTGATTTCTTCTCTGATTTTAATTATTTCTCTTCTCCATTTTGATATGTTGTGTTGTTATCCTCATTTACTTCCAGAATGTTTTTGATTTCTCTTTTGATTTCTTCTATGACCCATTGTTCATTTAAGAGCATGTTGTTCAGTCTCCATGTGTTTGCATATGCTCTATGGAGTCCTGAGTTGCTAATTTCCAGTTTCATTCTGCTGTGGACTGAGAAGCTGCATGGTATGATTTTAATTATTTTCAATTTGCTAATATTTGCTTTATGGCCTAGTATGTGGTCAATCCTAGAGTAGGTTCCATGCACTGCTGAGAAAAATGTGTTTTATTTAAATGTAGGATTGAAAGTTCTGTAGATATTTGTTAGATCCATTTGGGCTACAGTGTTGATTAAATCTGCTGTTTCCTTGTTGATCTTCTGTCCAGTTGATCTGTCTATTTCTGACAGTGGAATACTGAAATCCCCCAGTACTATTGTATTGGAGTCTAAGTCTCCCTTTAAATCCCTTAACTTATCTTTTAAATAAACCAGTGCCCTGTAATTAGGTACATATACATTTATAATAGTTACACCTTCCTGTTGAAATGATCCCTTAATCATTATATAGTACCCCTCTTTGTCTCTCTTAACAGTTTTTGTGTTAAAGTTTATTTTGTCTGATATTAATATGGCTACGCCTGCTCTTTTTTGGTTTCTGTTGGCATGGAATATCTTTTTCCAAACTTTCACTTTCAGTCTGCATGCATCTTTGTTGGAAAGATGTGTTTCTTGTAAGCAGCAAATAGATGGGTTTTGTTTTTTTAATCCATTCAGCCAGTCTGTGTCTTAACTGGAGAGTTGAGGCCATCAACATTCAATGTGACTATTGATAAGTAGTAACTTTGCCCTGCCATATTCCCAGAGATATTTTTTTAATATATGCTTTGAGCTTCCTGTGATCTTTTACTGTGAGGTTTTCTTCCTTTACCTTCTTTCATACTGATGGCCGTGTTTCTCTATTTCTGTGTTTCTGTGTGTAACACATCTTTAAGCATCTTTTGCAGGGCTAGATGAGAGGTGACAAATTCTTTAATTTCTGTTTGCTATGAAAGGTCTTTATTTCACCTTCATTCACAAATGAGAGCTTTGCAGATTATAATATTCAGGGATGGCAGTTTTTCTCTCTTAGTACTTGGTCTATATTTCACCATTCCCTCCTAGCCTGTAGGGTTTCTTATGAGAAGTCTGCTGTGAGTCTAATTGGAGATCCTCTGAGAGTAATCTTGGTTTCTTTCTTGCACATTTTACAATCTTTTCTGTATGTTTCACTGTGGTATGTTTGATTACAATGTGTCGTGGTGAGGATCTCTTTTGGTCACTTTTATTGGGGGTTCCAATAAACCTGTACTTGGATGTCTCTGTCCTTCTCCAATCATGGGAAGTTTTCTACTAGTATCTCACTAAAAATGCCTTCTAATCCTTTCTCTCCATGCCTTCAGGAACTCCTAGTACCCCAATGTTGTTTTTTTTTAACAGTATCCTGTAGATTCCCAACAATATTTTTTAGATTTCTAATTTCCTCTTGTTGCCTTTGGTTTGACTGTATGCTTTCCTGTTCTCTGTCTTCTAAGTCCAATATTCTCTCTTCTGTTTCCCTGAATCTGTTTTTAAGGCGCTCTAATGCATTTGTCATTTGATGCATTGAATTCTTCAATTTATTTTGATTTCTCTTTACTATCACAATTTCATGTTCTACTGGTTTCTTCATTTCATTTTGATTCCTCCTTAAGATTTCATTTTCATGATAGAGATTTTCTATTCTATCCAGTAAGGATTTCTGTAGTTCAAGAATTTGTTTTTCACAACTTATAGATGTTCTTATCATACATTTTTTGAAATCCATATCTTGCATTTCTTCTATCTCATCATCTTCATAATCTTGAATTGGGGTGTCTTGTTCATTTGGGGGCAGCATAATGTCTTCCTTGTTTGTTCTTGTTTCCTCAGTTTCTGTGTTTATTGCTTGGCATTGTGGAGATATTCTTTGGTTTCTTCTTTTTATTTTGTTTCCCTCACTGAGGTGGTTGTTCTCATTATACTATGACTCTATATTATGTGGGACTGTCTGGTTTTGATGGATCCTTAGAGGCTTCTGATGGGTGTGGCCAGTGAGCTCTGTTCAGTTCTTCAGGGTTAGGGTATGCCAAAGGTGACACACCCAGGTTAGGCGTGGTAAAGCGCTCTCTCTCTCTCTCTCTCTCTTCAGGAGGGGAAGTAATTCTGCACAGCTGAGCGGAATTGATGGCTATCAGTGTCTGAGCTCTGGCCCCTGTGGGTATAATATTTGTCTGCTCTGTTCAAAGACCCCACAAAGGATCTGTGCAGTCCTCAGTGTAAGCTCAAATTCCCCTGCCATGTCTCCCACTGGGTTGTCAACGGTACCGAGTTTGTAGCATTTTGGGTACTCTGTGAGCCCTCTCACACACCCTCAGTCCTTCTTTATTCACAGTCTCAGTTCATTAGTTCCACATATTCACTATGTCCTAACCTCCTGTCATTTCTCTCCACCAGAGTCAGGTTTTTCTGCTTGGTTGATGGCGGGTGCAGCTTTTATGTATGTCCAAAATGCACCTGCTCTTTGCCTTGCTCATCTTTGTAAGGTGAGCGGAGAGAGAGAATCATGTCCATACAGGTCTATTTTATTTTATTTTATTTTATTTTATTTTATTTTATTTTATTTTTTCTCTCCTCTAGTTAGCCTGGTGAACTTTCCCCCCACAGGGCTTCAAGCCTCGTTCCCTCTTGGCTCTTTCTGCCATTTTCCTGCCAGTGTCTCGGGCTACTGAGGTTTCACCTCACCTCCCTCTTTAGCGCTGCTGCATAGATTTGTGGCTGGGGTCCTGAGCTGTGGGCACCCGTGCCCTCCACGTAGGTCCACTGTGTCCCACTAGTTCCAGAAGAGTTTCCTCTGCTGTTTTTCCTTAACTCTTCCCTGAACCTACAGCATCTCCACTTTTATTAAACTGTCTTTTCCCGGACTATCAGTGTGCTCCCTCTCTATTCCGCCATCTTGGAGATCCCTCCTTTATTGACTTTCAATGTATGAATTGGCTTAAAAGGACTTCATTCTGATATTATAAGTAATTCTAGGCTCAAATCTAAAGACTTCATGGTTATATTTTTATCTTTGTTTTGGAAATTTTTATTGACGTATAAAATACATAAATGTATGTAAACTATAAATGCAAAGCCAACTCACATAAAGAAACAACACTGAAGACACCAAAAGCACCTTTGTCGCTTCTCTTGGTGCCTGCATCCCCAAGGCAAAACACTATTTGTCTTGAGAGCAGATCCATGAGTTTCTTGCAGAACTTCTTACACTTCACATCCTCACGGTGCCCAGAAAGTTTTTTTAAACTTTTCAAAAATTTTTATTTAAGGTATACAATTATCATTTATTTCATATATACAGATTTAGTAATAGAATGATACTCCCCACCCTGCCCTCCTCCTGCCCATACCATCATCCTTGCCCCTCCTCCCTCTCCTATTCCTAGCTTAATTTTTTTCAGTGCCATATAATTGCTTATTGAACAGATCCACTCACAAAAATCAGAAAATCTATCCATATTTCCAATAAATTGACTTTATACATGCTATGCATTAAGCATAATAGGGAACTATGTTCAAGTCAGACATTGACAAAAATGCCTCAGAGATTCTGAAGAAATAAACTGCAGCAAATGAATGGTTACTGTCTTCCTACACTGTAGGATGCTTTTCATCATCACTGCCTGTGCTATTTCCAGGCTTTTTTCTCTAATGAATGTCAAGAATTTCCTCATCTGCATCACTCATGGCAAGAAGTAAGTCAAAATTGCAACAATGTTGTTTTTGTTACTATCCCTTCAGTATATATAATATATTTAAGGATGGTGAATGATACAACTTTCTTTTAAAAAAAGTTTACTTGCTATTGTCTTCTCCTTAAAAGGCATTGTGAGGGGAAATGGGGAGAAGAGAGTTACTCCATTAATTGGTTTACTACCCAGCCAGCGCTGCGCCAACCTGAAGCCAGGAGCCCAGAGTTCCATCCGGGTTTCCCATGTGGGTGGAAGGGGTCCAAACACTTGAATTATCACTGCTATCTTTCAGGATGTCTTAGCCTAAGGTTGATTCTGTCTGTGGAATGGCTGGGACTTGAAACATCCCTCTGACAAGGATGCAAGCATTCAAACAGCCCACTGTACCATAATACCTGGCCATAACACTTTCAAGATCAGGATGGCTCTCACATCCCAGACAAGGCAGGAGACCAGTGTCTATCAGGAGGGAATATCACTGTGAGTCAGGTGTGGAAGCATCACACAATTTGGGGATCTCTGACACATGCCAAGGGCAGACAGGAAGGTCAGGGTAAGGTCAGAGAAGTGGGCTGGTACAACTACAAAGGAAGCAGTCTGTTTTGGTCATGAATAATTAAATGCAAAATAAATTTAGGAGACAACACGCTTAAGGCCTAATTGCATGTTTGAGCATAGATTATTTCTCGTGGTAGATTGGAAATGCTGAAGTTTATAACCTGGAGGTTCAGGGAAATGAGGAAATTTGTAACTCAAAGCCAGAGAAGTGGATTTTGAAAAAAAAAATCAACAACAGAAGAAAAATTTACTCTTTACTGCCTTGAAATGTATTGTAATATATCCTATTTCAGATAACTGATTTGTGAGTTTTCTTTCTACTGCAACTTATTTTTCCTAAACAGAATATTCTAATTTATGAAGTAAAATCTATCACATTTTATAGATCATATTTTTCGTGTCATATCTAAGAATGCTTTGTTTAACCAAAGATTAGGTTATCCTAAGATGTCTGTACTTTTATTTCTACATTTAGCGTATGACCTGTTTTCTGTTAGATTTTGCATAAGATGCTAGGTGGGATCCAGATTCATTATTTTGTATAAGGGCATCTAATCAATCCAGCGATGTTTGCTGAAAATATTGCCTTTGCCGTACTGGATTGCGTTTCTGTGTTGGTCAAAGATCAATGGGCTGTAATTGCATCAGTCTATATTTGAAATTTATAATCTGCTCCGATGATCGATGTGTCTCTCTTTGCCAGTAACTGACTTAATTATAGTAACACTGAAATATAAGCATTAATATCAGTGAAATGAGTTCTCAGACATCGTTCTTCAATTATAACTGTTATGGTTATCCTAGGTTCTTTCACATTCCATATACGTATTAGAATCCTGTCAATTCTTGCAAAAATATTCTTGTTGGAATTTTTATTGGGGCTGTGTTACATTTATAATGAACTGGTGAGAACTAACATCATAAAAATATTGAAGTTTATAATATTTAATAACGTGGTATATCCTTCCATTAATTACCATCTTCTTCAATTTTATCCCTCAGCATTCGCACTATTCAGTATATGGATCCTACACACACTTTGTTAAGTTTATATCTAGAGAGTTTAAATGTACAGAAAATGATAAAAATAATATTTGTTTTAAAAATGTCAGTTTCCCTTTGTTCATTGTTATCATAAAGAAGTATGATTGATATTTGCATGTTGACAAAGGATCTTGTGACCTTTCTGAGGAAAGTTCTTAAACATTTTTACATAGGAAATCATATTGCCCATGAACAGATGCAGTATTTTTGTGTGAATATATTTCTTTTATTTTATTCCTTGATTTATTACACTGGATAGAAACTTCATTAAGATATTAATTAGGAGTAACAAGAGGCATAGTTCCAGATGGTGGAATAGGGAGGGAGCTCACTGATAGTCCAGGAAAAGATAGTTTAATAAAAGGGGAGACAGTGTAGTCTCAGGGAAGAGTTAGAGAAAAAATGGCCAAGGAAACTCTTCCAGAATTAGAGGGACACGGTGGATCTACGTGGAGGGCATGGCTCGAGACCCCAGCTCCCGAGAGTCCCCTTCGCACCAATGCTGGAAAGACAGGTGAGACGAAACTGCAGTAGCCCGAGGCACTGGCACAGAAGTGGCAGGAGGAGCCTAATGGGAATGAGGTTTGAAGCTCCGTGGGGGAAAGTACACCGGCCTAACTAGAGGAGAGAAAAAAATAAAATGGATGATGCAGACACGATTGTCTCTCTACAAAGGCATGTGAGACAACAGAGCAGGAGCCATTTTGGACATACATAACAGCTGCACCAGCTCGGGGCTGCGCCACCCACAGCTAGACAGAAAAACCTGACGCTGGTAGGAGTAATAACAGGAAACTAAGACCTAGTAAATGTGTGGAGCTTATGAACTGGGACTGTGAAAAAAAAAAAAACTGAGGATGTGTGGGAGAACTCACGGTGTTGCTAAGACATGAGCAGTCTAGATGGGAGACGCCACAAATTCAGGCAGCCTTGGCTACCCACTGAGAGACATGGCAGGGGAATCTGAGCTTACACTGAGGACTGCAGAGATCCTCTGTGGGGTCCTTGGGACAGAGCAGAGGGATATTATACCCACTGGGGTTAGCACTCAGGCACTAATTGCCATTGAGGAGAAGAGCTCAGCTGAGCAGAATTACTTCCCTTCTGAATAAAAAAAGAAAGAGAGAGAAAGATTTACCACGCCAAACCTGGGTGTGTCACCACTGGCACACTCTTAACCCCGAAGAACTGAACAGAGCTCTCTGGCCACACCCACCACAAGCCTCTAGAGATTCACCAAAATCAGAGAGTCCACTTAATCTAGAGTCATAGAAGAACGAGAAAAGCTGCCACAGCAAAGAAAAAAAAAACAAACAGGAGAAACCAAAGAATATCTACACAATGCCAAAAAAACAAATGCAAAACAGAGGAAAATGATGCTCCCAAAAGAACATGGCACACCAATACAAATTATGAAGATGATGACATAGAAGAAATGGAACTCAAAATTTATGATAAGAATAGTTAGAAGTAATCAAAAACAAATACATGAACAACTAAAATCCGTGAAGGAAATGACAGAAAATCTCTCTCATGAAAATGAAATCTTAAGGAAGGATCAAAATGAAATGAGGAATTTAGTAGAACATGAAATTGAGATATTGAAGAGAAATAAAAATGAAACAAAAATTCAATAAAACAAATGAAAAACCCATATAAGAGCCTTAAAAAAAGAATAAGTGAGGCAGAAGAGAGAATATTGGACTTAGAGCACAGGAAAGTATATAGTCAAACAAAAGACAACAAGAGGAAATTAGAAATCTAAAAAATATTTTTGGGAATCTGCAGAATACTATTTAAAAAAAACCAACATTCGGGTTCTAGGAGTTCCTGAAGGCAGGGAGACAGAGAAAGGACTAGAAGGCCTTTTTTAGTGAGATACTAGTAGAAAACTCCCCATGATTGGAGAAGGACAGAGACATCCAAGTACAGGAAGTACATAGAACCCCCAATAAACGTGACCAAAAGAGATCCTCACCACAACACACTGCAATCAAACATACCACAGTGAAACAGAAAGAAAAGATTCTAAAATGTACAAGAGAGAAACCCAGATCACTCTCAGAGGATCTCCAATTAGACTCACAGCAGACTTCTCTTCAGAAACCCTACAGGCTAGGAGGGAATGGTGAAATATAGACCAAGTACTAAGAGAGAAAAACTGCCATTCCAGAATATTATATTCTGCAAAGCTCTCATTTGTGAATTAAGGTGAAAAAAAGACCTTTCATAGCAAATAGAAATTAAATTAAAGAATTTCTCACCACTCGTCCACCCCTACAAAAGATTCTTAAAATGTGTTACACACAGAAAAAGAGAAATATGACCATCAATACGAAAGAAGGTAAAGAAAGAAAATCTCTCAGTAAAAGATCACAGGAAGCTCAAAGCATATATTAGAAATAGCTTTGGGAAAATGGCATGGCAAAGTCACTACTTATCAATAGTCACATTGAATGTAAATAGCCTCAACTCTCCAGTTAAAAGACACAGACTGGCTGAATGGATTAAAAAACAAAACCCATCTATTTGCTTCTTACAAGAAACACATCTTTCCAACAAAGATGCATGCAGACTGAAAGTGAAAGGTTGGAAAAAGATATTCCATGCCAACAGAAACCAAAAAAGAGCTGGTATAGCCATATCAATATCAGACAAAATAAACTTTAACAAAAACTGTTAAGAGAGACAAATAGGGGCATTATAGTGATTAAGGGATCATTTCAACAGGAAAAAGTTACTATTATAAACATATATGCAACTAGTTACAGGGACCCTGGCTATTTAAAAGATATGTTAAAGAACTTAAAGGGAACTTAGACTCCATTAATAGTATTGGGTAACTTCAATACCCCATTTTCAGCATAGATCAACCAGACAGAAGATCAACAAGGAAATAGCAGAGAGGAGAAGAGAAATAATTATCATCAGAGAATAAATGAACAGAATTGAATCCAAAAAACTTTACAAAAGATCAGCTAAACAAAGAGCTGTTTTTTTTGAAAAAGTAAACAAAATTGATACCCCGTTGGCCCAACTAACTAAAAAAAGAAAAGACCCAAATCAATAAAATCAAATGTGAACAAGGGAATGTAACATACAACATACACATACAACCTACCTAAATTGAACCATCAAGAAACAGAAAACCTAAACAGACACATAACAAAGACAGAAATCGAATCAGTAATAAAGGCCCTCCCAACAACAACAAAAAAAAAGCCCAGGAATAGATGGATTCACTGCTGAATTCTACCAGACATTTAAAGAAGACGTAACTCCAACGCCTTTCAAACTATTCAGAACAATTGAAAAAGAGGGGGACCACCCAAATACTTTCTATCAATCCAGCATCACCTAGTCCCTAAACCTAAAAAAGATGCAGCATTGAAAGAAAATTACAGATCAATATCCCTGATGAACATAGATGAAAAAATCCTCAATAAAATTCTGGCCAATAGAATGCAACAACACATCAGAAAGATCATCCACCCAGACCAAGTGGGATTTATCCTTATTATGCAGGGATGGTTCAACTTTCCCAAATCAATCAATGTGATACACCACATTAACAAACTGCAGAAGAAAATCCATATGATTATCTCAATAGATGCAGAGAAAGCATTCGATAAAATTCAACACCCTTTCATGACGAAAACGGTAAGCAAAAATGGTATAGAAGGAACATTCCTCAATACAATCAAAACAATTTATGAAAAACCCACAGCCAATATCCTATTGAATGGGGAAAAGTTGGAAGCATTTCCACTGAGATCTGGCACCAGACAGGGATGCCCACTCTCACCACTGACATTCAATATAGTTCTGGAAGTTTTAGCCAGAGCTATTAGGCAAGAAAAAGAAATTAAAGGGATACAAATTGGGAAGGAAGAAGTCAAATCATCCCTCTTTGCAGATGATATGATTCTTTATTTAGGGGATCCAAAGAACTCTACTAAGAGACTATTGGAACTCATTGAAGAATTTGGCAAAGTAGCAGGATATAAAATTAATGCACAAAAATCAACAGCCTTTGTATACATAGACAATGCAATGTCTGAGAAAGAACTTCGAAGTTCAATCCCATTGACAATAGCTACAAAAACAATCAAATACCTTGGAATAAACATATCCAAGGATGTCAAAGAGCTCTACAATGAGAATTACAAAACCTTAAGGAAGAAATAGAAGAGGATAGATACCAAAAAATGGAAAAATCTTCCATGCTCATGATTGGAAGCATCAATATCAACAAAATGTCCATTTTCCCAAACCCAATTTATAGATTCAATGCAATACAAATGAAAATACCAAAGATATTATTCTCAGATCTGGAAAAAAATGATGCTGAAATTCAAATGGAGACACAGGGGACCTCGAATCTTGGACAATAAAAACAAAGCCGGAGGCATCACAAAACCAGATTTCAGAACATACTACAGGGCAGTTGTTATCAAAACAGCATGGTACTGGTACAGAAACAGATGGGTAGACCAATGGAACAGATTAGAAACACCAGAAATCAATGCAAACATCTAGAGCCAACTTATATTTGATCAAGGATCCAAAACCAATCCCTGGAGTAAGGACAGTCTATTCAATAAATGGTGATGGGAAAACTGGATCTCTACATGCAGTAGCATGAAGCAAGACCCCTACCTTACACCTTACATAAAAATACACTCAACATGGATTAAAGACTTAAATCTATGACCCGACACCATCAAATTATTAGAGAACATTGGAGAAACCCTGCAAGATATAGTCACTGGCAAAGACTTCTTGGAAAAGACCCCAGAAGCACAGGCAGTCATAGCCAAAATTAACCATTGGGATTGCATCAAATTGAGAAGTTTCTGTGTGCCTAAAAAACAGTCAGAAAAGTGAATGGGGAAACAACAAAATGGGAAAAAAATATTTGCAAACTATGATACAGATAAAGGGTTAATAACCAGAATCTACAAAGAGATCAAGAAACTCCACAACAACAAAACAAACAACCCACTTAAGAGATGGGCCAAGGACCTCAATAGATATTTTTTAAAAGAATAATCCAAATGGCCAGCAGACACATGAAAAAATGTTCAGGATCAATAGCAATCAGGCAAATGCAAATTAAAACTAGGATGAGGTTTCACCTCACCCCAGTTAGAATGGCTCACATACAGAAATCAGCTAACAACAGATGTTGGCGAGGATGTGGAGAAAAAGGGACATCAACCCACTGTTGATGGGAATGCAAACTGGTAAAGCCACTATGGAAGTCAGTTTGGAGATTCCTCAGAAACCTGAGTATAGCCCTACCATACAACCCAGCCATCCCACTCCTTGGAATTTACCCAAAGGAAATTAAATTGGCAAACAAAAAGCTGTCTGCACCTAAATGTTTATTCAGCTCAATTCACAATAGCTAAGACCTGGAATCAACCTAAGTGCCCATCAACAGTAGACTGGATAAAGAAATTATGGGACATGTACTCTATAGATGAGTATATAGCAGTCAAAAACAATGAAATCTGGTCAGTTGCAACAAAGTGGTGGAATCTGGAAAACGTCAGGCTGAGTGAAATAAGGCAGTTGCAAATGACAAATATCATATGTTCTCTCTGATCAGTGACAACTAGCCGAGCACCTAAAAGGAAACCTGTTGAAGTGAAATGAACACTATGAGAAACAATGAGTTGATCAGCCCTTGCCCTGACTGTCAAGGAATAACTTACTATTTTATTCCTTTTAGTATTTTTTTGTTCTACTTAAAACGATTGGTTGAACTCTTTAATTAACACACAATTATTCTTATGTGTTTAAAATTAACTGAAAAGTGATCCCTGTTAAATGTAAGAGTGGGAATAAGAGAGGGAGGAGATATACAGCTCCCACATGCTCACTCAGACTTACCCTAATTTTAGAGCTAGAAATGTGCCAGGGGATTCTAATTCAATCCCATCAAGGTGGCATGTACCAATGCCATTTTTTGAGTCAAAGTGATCAGTTTAAATTCTTAATTGATCAAAAAGATAGGAGTACGTGTCAAAGGGATCACATAAACAAGACTAGTGTCTGCAAATACTAACTGATAGAATTAAAAGGGAGAGAACGATCCAACATGGAAACAGGATACACAGCAGACTCATCGAATGGCAAAAAACCTAAACAGCACTCTGGCCTCAGAATCAGCCCTTAAGGCATATGGATCTGCCTAAAAGGCCCATGAGAGTTTTGCAGGCATGGAAAGCCAGGACATTGTGGCAATAATAATAATAATAATAACCTAAATGAAAGATCTCTGTGAGTGAGATACCAGCAGAAAAAACAGGCCATCAAAGAAGGCAGTACCTTTCTCTGAAGGGAGGAGAGAACTTCCACTTTGAATATAGCCTTTTCTAAATAAGATCGGATTTTGTGAACTCAAGCGGCTTCCATAGCCTTGGCAGCTCATGACAAGAGCCTCGGGTGATTACTGATGTCATAAACAAGAGTGTCAATTGTTGAATCAACAACAGGAGTCACTGTGTACCTACTCCCTGGGTAGGATCTCTGTCCTTAATATACTGTACTATGCATATTAACGGTAAAACTACTACCCAGACAGTACTCTATTCTTTGTGTGTCTGTGTGGGTGCAGTCTGTTAAAATCTTTACTTAGTATATACTAAATTGATCTTCTGTATATAAAGATAATTGAAAATGAATCTTAATGAAGAATGGGATGGGAGAAGGAGTGGGAGATGGGATGGTTGCGGGTGTGAGGGAGGTTATGGGGGGAAAAGCTGCTATAATCCAAAAGTTGTACTTTGGAAATTTATATTTATTAAAAAAAGTTGAAAGGAAAAAAAGGAGTAACAAGAAAAGATGCTAAGTGTGTTAAGTAGAATTCAGTTTGACATTAGTTTCCTGTATATGCCCTCAATCATGATAACTTCTCTCTCTATCTCTAGATTTTTGAGAAATTTTTATCATGTTTGAAATGTTATCATATTTATAGTCTTTTCTTCCATATAACGATGGGCTCTTATTTTTACTTGGTATCACTGATGTTTAAATTCGGAACAAAGCTTTCATTTTCACAACAAAGCCCACCTAATTATGTTTAGTCTTTTTACTAACTACTTAATTCAATTTGTTAATATGCATGTATGGCTAAGGAATTTTGTCTATTCTTGTGCATATATTTGTATATATTTTCTGTTTTTTTTTTTAATTTAGTATCAATGTAATTCTAGCTTTTTAAATTAGTTGGCATTGAGTGGAGCAAAATGTCTCTGTTTGTGAGTTCAGCATCTCATATCAGAGCCAGAATGCTGATTTATTTATTTATTTTTAAAGATTTATTTATTTGGCCAGTGCTGCAGCTCAATAGGCTAATCCTCTGCCTCCAGTGCTGGCACCCTGTGTTCTAGTCCTGGTTGGGTGCCAGATTCTGTCCCGGTTGCCCCTCTTGCTGTCCGGCTCTCTGCTGTGGCCAGGGAGTGCAGTGGAGGATGGCCCAAGTGCTTGGGCCCTGCACCCCATGGGAGACCAGGAGAAGCACCTAGCTCCTGCCATCGGATCAGCGCAGTGCACCGGCCACAGCGTGCCGGTCACAACAGCCATTGGGGGGTGAACCGACAGAAAAGGAATAGCTTTCTCTCTCTCTCTCTCTCTCTCTCACTGTCCACTCTGCCTGTCAAAAAAAAATAAAATAAAAAAAATTTTAAAAAGATTTATTTATTTATTTGACAGGCAGAGTTATACAGAGAGAGAAGGAGAGGCAGAGAGAGAGAGAGAGAAGTCTTCCATCCACTGGTTCACTCCCCAATTGAACACAATGGCTGGAGCTGTGCCAATCTGAAGCCAAGAGCCTCAGGCCATAGCAGAGGGCTGGACTGGAAGTGGAGCAGCCAGGACTTGAACCGGCACCCACATGGGATGCCGGCACTGCAGGCGGCAGCTTTACCTGCTATGCCACAGCGCCAGTCCCCCAGAGTGCTAATTTGAGTCTTGGTTGTTCCACTTCAGTCCTAGCTTCCTGCTAATATGTCTGGGAAAGTAGTAGAATATAGTGGGCCCTTACCAGGATGGAGTGTTTAGCTTGGCCAAGACCTGGCTATTGGGGCCATTTGGGGAGTGGAGATATGCTTTCAGTCTATCAAACAAATAAATATTTAAAAATGAGGTTTCCTATAAAAATAAAAAATTGTTGGGAAGTATAATTTCATGCTTCTGTGTTTCACAGAATTTGTCAGTGAAGCCATCTGTACCTACAGTTTTCTTTGTTGGAAGGTTTGTTCAATTATATTCTATCTCAGTGGAAGATCCTTTTGTACTTTTTAAGACTCATTTTATCTATCTTAAAGGTAGAGTTACAGAGAGAAGAAAGAGAGAGAGAGAGAGATCTTTCAATTGCTGGTTCACCCCCCAAATGGCCACAACAGTCAGATCTGGGCAAAGCTGAAGCCAGGAACTAGGAATTCAATATTTGTGTCTCCTACATGGGTGACAGGAACCCAAGACCTTGGGCCAGCTTCCCCTGTTTTCCAAAGCAAATTAGCAGGGAGCTTGATTAGAAGCAAGTATAACCAGGACTCTACCAAGGCTGCAATATGGGATGCCAGTGTCACATGCAGCAGCTGAACCCAACACACCACGATGCCAGCCACCTATATGCACTTCAATGACACATATATTTTCTGTCGGATGAAATATTCCATAAATGACAGCTTGATCAAATTGGTTGACAGTGTTTTTCACTTCTTGCACATACTGGCTGGCTTTTTGTCCAGTTGTTCTTTCAATTATTAAGAGAAGGATTTTGAAGTCTTTCAGCTATAACTAAATATCTATTTCTCCTTTCAAATCAATTTATATTTCATATTATTGAACCTCTGTTTACATGTATATTTAAAATTGTTAGTCTACTGATTTGATGTTTCTAGCATTAAATAGCTTCTCCCCTTACCACAAGAATTCACAGTATACTATCATGTCGGCTTAATTTGTTAATGCAAATTAGTCAGGAATGATAGAAAGCACACCAGTGATTATTTGAGGAAGGGAGTTAAGGGAGGCCAGTAGGGAGGCATTACCAAGAGATATGAAGAAACTCTTGAGAGTGATGTGTATATTCGTGATCTTGAATGTGATAATGTCATCAGAGTGCAGACCCATAGTCAATACAATGAAATCATTCCATTTAAACAGTTTACTGTATACTAATTATGCCTCTATAAAGCTGTTTTTAAGAAAATAGTCATTATTTTAATCAATACAGCAAAGCTCATAATCAAGTAGACCATGACCCAGAGCCAAGTTGTTTTCTACTTTGCTCAGGAGGGAGACATGTTCACTGATGCAGAAGTGTGGGGAGTGGAAGAGCAGCAACGTAGCCCATCCAATGTGATGCCTGTTGTGTGGTGGCTATGCTGACAAAACTGAAGGGACTCACAGACGGGAGGGAGAAAAACTTGGAGACACAGCTATGGGGAAAGAGCAAGCAAGGAAAGCCTCAGGAATGCTGCCTAATCATGTCCACAGCCACTAGCTGAGGAATCGGGACTCGCCTCTGGCTTGTGACTGAGAACCCTGAGCATCTAAGAGACGGTGCTTCCGAATCGGACAGAAATGCTTCCAAGGTGTGAGACCCGGGAGACTCCAGACCGCAGTCACAGCATATGCTCACTGGGTGTAACAGTGCCCAACCCACTGGGTATGCCAGGACTAACTGAATGACACAGAGACTGTTGTTCAATACAAACTGAAGAATTCCATGTGTAACACATACGTACACACAATAGAAAATTTTGTATCAGCACTGAAAGTGATACCATCAGCTCCTTTTTTTTTTATTTTTAAGTGGCCTGCTTCCATGATGTTCAGTCTGAGCTGATGTTAATGCCTTCACAAGTGGGGTGGGCACAGTCAAGTGTCAGAACTGTCACAAAAGGGGGTAATAGTCCATCATGAGACTATAGTGACTTCAAATTCAACTTCTTTTAAATTGTGGTAAAATATATGAAACAAAATGTATCATTTTAGCAATTTTTATTATGCTGATTTTCCTATTTGTATATTAATTTTAAAATTTTTAAGTCAATGTAATTTGTAGATAACAATACTAAGAACATAATAATAATAATACCTCCCTCCCTCCCTTCTTCTTTTCCCCTCACTCCATCCCACAATCCTTCCTTCTCCCTGTCTCTTTTTTTAAGTTTTTTGAGATAACATGTTTTAAATTTACATTACAGTAAAAAGGCTTAATACTTCATCAAATAAGAAGTTTAAGAAGTAAAAAGCAAAAATATCCTAGTTTAATGGGAATACAGACAACAGCTAAAAACAGTATTCGAATGGAAAAATGACTATTGCACCCATGTACAATAAAATTTAAAGTAATCACACATAATTAAAACTATAATAGTATAGCATTATAAGCCACTGGTTTCACAAAGGTATAAAATAAAATATTATAAAACTATATTTTACCGTTGGTTGATGTGCAATTCGGGACATGCTCAAGCTGACTTACCTCAAATGATAGAGTTAGAAACATACCAGGGGATTCCAATTCAATCCCATCAAGGTGGCATGTACCAATGCCATCTCACTAGTCCCAGTGATCAATTTCTGTTCACAATTGATCATAATGATAGGACTAAGAACCAAAGGGATCACATACACAAGAATAGTGTCTGAAAATACTAGCTGATAGAATAAAAAAGGGAGAGAATGATCCAACATGGGAAGTGAGATACACAGCAGACCCATAGAATGGCAGATGTCCTAAACAGCACTCTGGCCTCAGAATCAGCCCTTAAGGCATATGGATCCGGCTGAAAAGCCCATGAGAGTATTTCAGGCATGGAAAGCCAAGACACTATGGGGAAAAAAAAAAAAACCTAAATGAAAGATCTCCGCGAATGAGATCCCAGTGGAAAGAATGGGTCATCAAAGAAGGAGGTACCTTTCTCTGAAGGGAGGAGAGAACTTCCACTTTGACCATGGCCTTGTCTAAAAACAATCAGAGTCAGTGAACTCAGGGGGCTTCCATAGCCTTGGCAGCTCATGACAAGAGCCTAGGGTGATTACTGATGCCATAAACAAGAGTATCAATTTGTTAAGTCAACAACAGGAGTCACTGTGCACTTACTCCTCATGTAGGATCTTTGTCCTTAGTGTGCTGTACATTGAGATTTAATGCTATAACTAGTACTCAAACAGTATTTTTCACTTTATGTTTCTGTGTGGGAGCAAACTGTTGAAATCTTTACTTAATGTATGCTAAACTGATCTTCTGTATATAAAGAGAATCAAAAATTAATCTTGATGTGAATGGAAGGGGAGAGGGAGCGGGAAAGGGGAGGGTTGCGGGTGGGAGGGACGTTATGGGGAGGAAGCCATTGTAATCCATAAGTCGTACTTTGGAAATTTATATTCATTAAATAAAAGTTAAAAAAAAAACTATATTTGCAGCAATACTGATACACACAGCTATTTCTTTTACTTTTTCTTTTTTTTTTTAAGTTTTAGTTCCCACATAGGGAGAAAATCTTATATTTATTTTTAAGTCTTGAACACAATGAATCAGAGATACCTGCATGTAGCACTGTTCTACAATAGCCAAAAATTAGAAAAAATCAAGATGTCCATCATCAGATAAATGGATAAAGAAAATGTCTTATACATATATAACGGAATATTATTCAGCCATAGAAAAGAAGGAAATTCTACCATTTGCAGCAATATGGATGCAACTGAAGGAAATCCCGTTGAGTGAAATAAGCCAGACCCAAAGAGACAAACACCACGTTTTGGCAACTTCCAACTCCAAAGTTCAGTAGTGGCTGATTACACACATCATTGTGCAAATGATCTCCAGAACTCTCTTTACTTCTCAAAACTGAAATTCTGTACTTATTGATCAACAATAGAATTCCATGTTCTACCCTCCCTCAGGCCCTGTGAGCCATCTTCTTACTTCCTACTTCTATGAATTTAAGTTCCCTAGGTGCTCATACAGTGGAACCATACAGCATTTGACTTTTCATAATCAGCCCATTTCATTCAGTATGTGGTAGCATATGTCAGAATTTTCTTCTGAGTCTGAATACATAAGTGTGTAGGTGTGTGAGAATATGCATATATATATATAATATTATGTACTCTGTTTAAAATTTATCCATTATTCCATCACTGGACACTTGGGTTGCTTCCACCTTTTGTCCGTTGTGAATAATGCTTCTATTAGCACAGATACAACAGTATCTCTTTGAGATTCTTTCAGTTGTCTTATTTCTATACCAAAAGTAAGATTATTGGATGATATGGTGATTTCATTTTTAACCTTTTGAAGAACTGTTTTACTGTATTACAAAGTAGCAGCACCATTTAAGTTCCTCCCAACAATGTGCAAGCATTCCATTTTCCAACTTTCTGCTTCTTGGCTAAAGCTTACCTGTTCCAGTAATACTTGCTTTTTGTTTTATTTTTATTCATTTTGTTGTTTTCTTTCCAAAAATTAAGCAGCTATCTTAATGGATGTGAAATGGTACCTAATAGTGGATTTGATCTGTGCCAACTCCATCTTTTGACCTAGAATTTTCTCTAAATTATCGAAGCTAACTTTCAGAGGAGTAAAAGATATAATGGTTCTATTTTCTAGAAATGAGAACATGCCTAAAACATGATCAGATTAATTAATGTAATATTTTATGTTTATTTTGGAGTAGAGGTGCTATGACAAGGCTACATTCTAAAGAAATTCGGTCTCATTTTTACATCTTCTCTTCTTGTTTTAGCCTAAGCTTCAGTGGTGTGTGAGATGCTAAAGAGATAAGTATTGAGTTCAAATCATTTTAATTTCTCCTCATTTCTTGTTATGCCGTCTTTCTCCCTTTTAGCATCTTAACTTTGCTGAAAAGTAAGTTTTGAAGGGAAGTACTCGGGAGAGCGAAGTCCACCTAGGCTAGACTCATGGATCCCAGAACCTTTTCTTTTTTTTTTTTTAATATTTTTTTAATTTTATTTTTTATGTTTTATCAGGGCTATGCTGATCAAGTCACCGTTTCTCATAGTGTCCATTTCACTTCAACAGGTTTCCTTTTTGGTGTTCAGTCAGTTGTCACCGATCAGGGAGAACATATGGTATTTGTCCCTTTGGGACTGGCTTAGTTCGCTCAGCATGATGTGTTCCAGATTCCTCCATTTTGTTGCAAATGACTGGATTTCGTTGTTTCTTACTGCGGTATAGTATTCTAAAGAGTACATATCCCATAATTTCTTTATCCAGTCTACCGTTGATGGGCATTTAGGTTGATTCCAGGTCTTGGCTATTGTGAATTGAGCTGCAATAAACATTAGGGTGCAGACCTCTTTTTTGTTTGCCAATTTAAATTCCTTTGGGTAAATTCCAAGGAGTGGGATGGCTGGGTTGAATGGTAGGGTTATCTTCAGGTTTCTGAGGAATCTCCAGACTGACTTCCATAGTGGCTTTACCAGTTTGCATTCCCACCAACAGTGGGTTAGTGTCCCTTTTTCCCCACATCCTAGCCAGCATCTGTTGTTGGTAGATTTCTGTATGTGAGCCATTCTAACAAGGGTGAGGTGAAACCTCATTGTGGTTTTGATTTGCATTTCCCTGATTGCTAGTGACCTTGAACATTTTTTCATGTGTCTGTTGGCCATTTCGATTTCCTCTTTTGAAAAATGTCTATTGAGGTCCTTGGCCTATCTCTTAAGTGGGTTGTTTGTTTTGATGTTGTGGAGTTTCTTGATCTCTTTGTAGATTCTGGTTATTAACCTTTATCTGTTGCATAGTTTGCAAATATTTTTTCCCATTCTGTCGGTTGTCTCTTCACTCTCCTGACTGTTTCTTTTGCAGTACAGAAACTTCTCAATTTGATGCAATACCAATACCTTTTCGATCAGCCATTTGTGACTGGATCCCAGGGATGTACTCATGCTTGGGAGTTATCAGTGTGGACATCGAGAGAACTGCGTTGGGAGGCCCTGGGCAGACTCTCCCATCAGCCATTTGGTTATCCTTCCCATGACATTTAGTCTAGAGTGGAGGCTCTAGTGAGAAGAAAGCTCCTTTCTGGTCTCATGGTGCTATGCATGCATCCTTGGATAAGTCTTTAAGCTTATGAACACATATCCTGATCTCTTAATGAAGAAAATCAAATTATTAGGTTTCTCAGTTTTTAAAAATTCAAGAATAATGCGTAATCTGGCAATATATATCTTAGTAAGGGTTTATCCTGCTGAAGTGCCCCCAAATTGGGACTAAATGATGATACTATGTACATCATTAAAAATAATGACACACTGTGTGATATGCCATGCAATTTTAGATGATAATTTTAAACAAATACATGGATTATTTATAGGAGCTGATCACAATTTCCTTGATGTTAAGGTCACACACATACACACACAGAGGCACATATGCACATTTGTCCAAAGTATTTCTCTCAAGCATGAATCTAGCATCATTAACAGTGTCACCTGGATGACTCTCCAGCATGCTGTGTGAGACTGGCAAATCACAGGCTGTAGTCTGACACAATGTAGCTCAATATTTTTGTCTTTTACAAACAAGTTAAAATAAAACAGAGCTTTGTCACAGCATACAGACTTGGGATGATCTGTTCCATATAGACTTTACTTTGTTAATATGTCATATCTTCTCCGGATTAATTTAACCTCCATCCATTTCAAGTCCCAGCCAGAAGTGCATTGTCCATCAAAAATTAAACGATATTAAAATTAGTTGAAAAATAAAAAATTGTTTCCATTGAAACGTACCAATTTTTACTGCACCTCTATTATTTCCCAGGTTCTAAGCCAAAGCTACTCATTATGAGTGAAATAATTCTGCTTTGATGGAGCTAGTGAATTGGAAGAGTAGATAAAAACTCTGTGGACAAGTTGGGTCATCTCATCACCACGTATGTGTCTTTTTCTTCCTAGATATAGAATAGGATCCCATTTCTTAGTCACGTTGTTAGTGGATGGGCCAGTGGAAGTGGATGGAAGCCAGGGAGGCCACTTTTAGATCTAGCTCAAGCAAGTCTTCTGCACAGCACTGTAGCTTCTTTTTTTTTCTTCAACCTAACAACTGGTTGTCCGTGCCTCCATCATTCAGGCCCCTGAATGACCGTTTGGACCCAAGCTCTCCACCCCACACTCCCTCTTGCCTACTGAACTTTACATGAGCAAGAAAGAAGCTTCTATGTATTGAGTCATCAAGACTTCAGTGTTTGTCTAAGAGCAGTGGATTTTTCCCTTAATTATGAACTTAACAGAAACTTTAATATGGAGCCATGAAAGAACTGCAATGAAGGGTCAACGTGCTCTTTGGATAACAGGTACTGCATAATTTGGAGCAGTGGCAGCTGAATTTTTAATTTCTTACTTTTTCTCCTATTGGGACTCAGAATATAATACCACAAAATATGGAACCTTGGAGTTCTTTGAACTAAAGGACATTGAAAAGCCTTAGAAGCAAGGTCTTTCTGATTTCTTGCCTCCTGTCCCCTTATGCCTCCTGAAGCAAGAAACTTGGTTCCTCTTCCTTGAGTCAGATCAGAGGAACCAGGACCCCTCATCCCAAAATCCAACCATAAGCCTTCTCCCTTGAAGACTCTCCTTCCATGAGAGAACCGCCCCATTCCTGAGAGAAAGGCATGCTACACAGAGAAGCAAGAAGTGTCTGAATACACAGGCCTTTCTAGGCTTACGCTTCTCCCAGTCTGCTACCACTAGGCCATGCACTTTTGTCTAAAACTTTTACACAGTGGTCTAGTCTTCACGGAAATTAGGCATAGAAACAGACATCTTCCCCTGAGTCTTTCATTCTTTCTATGTGAAGTCTCCTTCATGACATAAAAGTCTGATTACATAATGTGTTATGCTTTCCTTTTGAGAACCTTTTGTTTTAGGGTGTTGGCTGTGGCCCTTACGATGGGTAAAGAAATGTTTCATAGCCTTCTGGACAGATTTGTTGGTAAGGGTCAGAGAAAGCCTACTAAAATATAAATTTTTGTCAAGGGGCTCCAAATCTCTTGAATGCAGTAGAACCAATGTGGAATACCATGAAATCTTATTGGATACAGAAAAGAGTAAGAAATAAAGTCTAGGGTGGGCCTTTACCTGTATCCCACATCAGCATAGCTACATTCAAGTCCTGAATTTGCTCCTGGTTCCGATTTCCTGCTAACATGCACCGTGGGAAGCAGCAAATGATGACTCAAGTATTTGGTCTCTGCTACACATGTGTGACACCCAGACTGAGTTCCCGGCTCCTGGCTTCAATCCAGCCTAGCCCAGACACTGGGAGTATATCTGGAGTGAATCAGCATATGGAAGACCTCTCTCTCTCTCTCTCTCTCTCTCTCTCTCTGTCTTTCAAATAATAAACACTTTGAAACAAAAGAGATAAATTTAAGAATAGGTGGGAAGAATGGATATCCATAGCAGGTTCCAGACCTCATCAAGAGATAGTCATATCCTGAAAGAGAGGACCTAAGCCTGCTCCAAAACAGCTGTGAACTGTACTGAGAAAAATAAAAGCATGAGCACTTTGGAAAGCAGGGGAAGAGGACATGGAAAGGTGCTAAGAGGTTTACAGGTGACAGTTCTCAGCATGAACCACCTTTTAAAAGAGAGGTGACAGATCTGGAAGACACTGAGAATGTGTGGCAGCTCATAAAAATAAAGAAAAGGGCAGGACTGATGGTAGAATCAGTCCTGAATCAGGTTAGGATCTAAATTAGAAGGTGTCACACATTAAAAAAATTACTATTTAAATAAAACAAAAGAAAGGTGTGGGGAAAGAGTCACTGTTTTAGATAAGAAATCAAGATAGATACTTTAGTTTTGCCTATTTAGGTAGAATATTCTAATACAATGACTAGGCAAGAAAATCCAATAGATTCTATAATTCAATATCAGTTTTATTAACTTGTAAAGAAAATATTCACATACACATCATAGGAGAAATCTGAAGAATAGCCCAAAAGATTTTTATAGCACTGAAAATACTCTGACACTCTAATGATGGATATATGTCATTAGGTACCTGTCCAAATTCACCAAGAGTAAGCTACAATATAAAACGTGGTGACAATGATGTGTCAATGTAGAATCGCAACGTCGTGACAAATGAACCACTCAAGTGTAGGGTGTTTATGAAGGCAGCTATGAATCTGTGAGAAGAGAACTGCATGAGAAATCTCTTGATTGTGAACCTAAGCCTGTTCTAAATCATAGCTATATGAGGTGATGTGCATGGTGATCGCTCAACTTAACCACTTTGCGATCACACGTATTTCAGAGCAGCATATGTACATGATAAATACATACAATTTTGTCATCTAAAGAAAGAGGGTGAGCATTTGGCTTCATGGCAAAAATTCCAGTGAAGACACAATGCATACTGGAGTGTGTGGATTTGAGTCCTTGCCCTACTCCTGATTCTGACTTCCTGCTAATGCACACCCTGGAAGGTAACAGGAAATCATCCAAATGTTTGGGTCACAACTACAAATGTGGGAGATCTGGATTGAGTTCCAGGCTCCTGGCCTCAAGCTGACCAAGCCCTGGCTATTATAAACAGATGGAAGCAGATGGAAGACCTTTCTCTGTGTCTCTGTCTCTTGTTTCTCAAACAATTAAATATTTTGAAGAAGATAAGGAGAGTAGAGATAATAACAGTAAAGGGATTGAAGAAAGATGAAAACAGTTTAAAGAAATATTATTGATAAATGTAAAGCAGGCAAAACACATACCAGGGCTGGAGAGAGAATCAAACAAGATATAAGGTGAATATTAGAAGAATATTCTACATGGTGGCTTGGACACAAACACTTGGGCCATCTGCTGCTGCTTTTCCAAGTCTATTAGCAGGAGCTGGATAGGAAGTGGAGCAGCCGGGACTTGAACCAGTGCCCATGTGGGATGCTGGCGCTGCAGTGAGCATGTTTACCCACTATGCCACAATGCTGGCCCCTACTGCTAGTTTTAAAGGGAGAGTAACTTTGCCCCAAAACAAGATGGAAATACATGGATCTAGGTTTGAAAACTTGTTTTTCCTGGTTCTAAAACCCATTCTTTTTCCAATATTGTGTAATTATTCCTGTTTCTTCTTCTAGCGCGATGTTCACATCCTCAATAGAAACAGCAGGAAGGAAAAAGGAGAACAACTCAGATCCATGGAGCAGCACAGAGGCCCTGGTTGCACTCACATGCAAAGAGTCTTATTCTTTTGTCAGCTGGAGAAAGCAGTAGCAACAACAAAACCAAGACTCAGGACTAGGAAGCCTACCACCAATATAAATATCCACACATAGATATTTAACTCACAGCGCCTAAGGCCAGCCCTACTGGCATAAATCCAATATATCATGCAGAGCCACAGGACTAGCCAAGGGTATTATCCACTCCCCTGCTGTATAAACGAGCTTCAGAAAGAGTGCTTGCAAGAAAAACAGAAGAGAATATCCCTACCAGGCTTCCTTTCACTCGTGGTGCAGCAGGAAGTTCCGAGAGGGCATAAGGACCCCAAGGAATCCACACTAACAATCTGGCTCGCTGTATTAGGAGCGACAGGGCACACCGTTGCAGGCAAGTCTTAGAGTCCTTAGGAGCCTCTAATCTGAGTTTCAGGGTTCACCCAGCATAAAAAGCTCAGGTGTATCCACTGCCTGTACTTACAAGCTGCATGCGGCAGGGCTACGTATGCAGAAAAATAGCTACATTTTGGAATCTGGCCTTTTCCAAGTCAGACAGGGAATGTTAAAAGGCAATAAAAGCTCCAGGGAGGTCAGAGATGTCAAAGCAGACCAGATGCAGCAATTAGACCATGGAGCTGCCTCCCTCCGAATGTAGCTTTCTTCCTGGATATCTAAGTTGGCAACAGAAAATTACAAAAAATCCAACCTTCCCATCAATGGAAGAAGATTTGCCCAATGGCAAGCTAAAAAAAATCTGTGGTGGTAGAATATATTATTTATTTATTTTTATTTGCAAGGCAGAGATGAGAGAGGAAGGGAGGGAGGGAGGGACAGAGAGAGAGAGAACTGGGTCACTCCCCAGCTGCCTGCAACAGCCAGACTGAATCCAGTAACTGGGAACCCAAGCCAGGTCTCCCATGCGGGTGGTGGAAACCCAACCACTTGAGCCATCGCCTGCTGCCTACCAGGTCCTGCACTACCAGGAAGCCGGATTTGGGAGCCTGACTTCAGATGTGAACCGAGGTATTGTGGTATAGGACACAAACATCCTAACCAGCTTCTTACCACTTAAGCCAAATGCTTGCCCCTGATGCTAAACTTTAGAGTAGGGGCTGGCGCCATGGCGCAGTAGGTTAATCCTCTGCCTGCAGTGCTGGCATCCCAGATGGGTGCCGGTTCTAGTCCTGGTTGCTCCACTTCCAATCCAGCTCTCTGCTGTGGCCTTGGAAAGCAGTAAAAGATGGCCCAAGTCCTTGGACCCCTGCATCCATGTGGGAGACCCAGAAGAAGCTCTTGGCTCCTGGCTTCAGATCGGCGCAGTTCTGGCCATTGCAGCCATTTGGAGAGTGAACCAACGGAAGGAAGACCTTTCTCTCTGTCTGTCTCTCTCACTGTCTGTAACTCTACCTCTCAAATAAAAATAAAATAAAATCTTAAAAAAGAACTTTTTAGAGTAGCTCTCCTAGCTCCCAATGCCCATGCTCTTCCTAGTATTCCTCATTTTAAGCAGCCTTATTTCCTCCATTCTGATGTTCACACTCTGGGTCAGTAAGGTGCGCCAAAGGGAAAGAAGAAAATGGAAGAGATTCTAGTTCATTCTAGTCATTGTCACTCTCCTCTTCTTCAAGCAGAAAGAATAAACCACAAAAAAACCATGAAGGATGTGAAAAGAATCCCCATTTCACAAAAGTGGAAGTTTGAAGAGAACAATTTCATTCTACGTGAGACGACCTTTGATTCCACTGTTGAAAAGGGAGTCCTTGACTTTGGATACAGCCAGGGTAATAACATTATTCACATAAAGGGAAACAGGCAGTCATATCTAGGATGGGTGGCAAAGCAGATGTGATTTTAAATACAGATTTCCATCATTAACTGATTATCTCTGGACAAATGATTTCATTTAATTGAGCTTCTGTTTTCTCAAATGAAAAATGAGAACAATAGCAATTGGTATTTTTTTTTTGCTTTAGCCAATGTAAGTATAGATGGACATTTGTTAGGATGTTCCTAATTTACAGAATTAACAAAGAAATCCAAAATTCAACAATATTGTTGGCAAAATTGCAGGACCATCATATCCATATCCAGGGTCTTGACAAAGCAAATAAGTGCCAATAACTTTCTTTAATTTGAAAGCTCAGCTCCAGATTTATCTACCACAATTAACTCTGAATGACCTGCTATGCTTCCCAATCCTACCATGGCAAGAGTATCTTAATTTACTATCTAGCTGGACACTATCAGGTGGGGAAAGGTAATTGTCTAGAAGCAAGTCAGCGTGTTATTGCTGAAACATTGGAAAAGATACTCAGTAGACCAAAATAACAAGTGTCTAACATACCTCTGTGTAAGGCTGTTATGGGAATTAAATAAGGGAATGCTGATAGAGAATGTATAAATGAAAGAAAAATCAGGGAAAAGAATAATACAGGTTTTATTATCTGGCACATTAGAGGACTTGGCCATCCCTACTCTTTAAACCAGAAACATGACTTGTCCTGTTTTGTTTTCAATTAAGCAATATCTGAGGAGCCAGAGTGAGTTCAGCCATTTTCCTTAAACCAATCTGAAAGCAATGCAGCACAATCAGCTTCAGCGCTCTTTCTCTTTTTTTTCTAACCTTTATTTAGCAAGAAAAGCCTTCCCTCTAGCCCTTTCCCTTCCATTATCTTGTTTTAATGTCCCTCGAAAATTAACAAAAAAAGATTGGCATATGACAATTCTAATTGTGGTTGTATCCTTGGAAACTACAGAAAACTGGATATTTGGGGCTAATTTGTTTTTGTGATTTTCATGGCAACAGCCAAGGGTATATTTTAACTACTGTTTTTACTCTAATTCAATTATAAAATAAAAAATGTTTGAAGCCAAACAGCCCTCAGACTCTCAAAGGCAGCTTCTATCTCTTTATATGCTTCAGTGGTGAGTATAATGGGAGTCAGGAGACAAAGCCTGTACCTAAGCACTTTGCCTTCCTGGGGTTAGCAGCAAGAAGAATGTGTGCATGTTTTAAAGGGAGAAAGGTGATTCCTGGCCAATAACATGTTCAAACCTTATGCAGGCAGTTCTTAGTCATTGATCCCAGTCCTGCCTTGGCCAGTCACCTCTCTGTGCAAGGCGTGAGTAACTAGAAGCAAAACCATTCCCTCTCAGAGTCTCATTGTGGGTCAGTAACAGCAAGTTCTTTTGGGCAAAAAATGTGGAACTATTGTCAGTTTTAACTGAAACCTTCTCAATCTAACATTGCAATACAATGTCAAGGTTCACCATCACACTGCTGCACAAAGCAGAGAGACAAATAGTCCCCAACTCTCAATAATGTGTCTTCACATTTCCACCTGACATGGGGAAAACTGGATTTGACTACACAACTCTGGAAAAGAGGAAGAGTATAATGTTGTTTTCTTACTGTAAACAGACATCATTTTTGATTTCCAGCGAGCACCTCAAGGTAAATGTTTGGAAGGGTTCTTCCATCTATGAGATAGTTTCCATACAATGCCACCATCCCTTTGAGCAATCCCTAGCAGACAGGTGTGGACAGAGTTCTAAACCTGGCCTGCTGGATGCTCTCACCTGTGAATGCAAATCTCTAAGGGGGAGGTAAAAGCATGGGGTCAACTGAAACTGGGTCCTAGATTGATATGTGAGGTTGAACGGCAGATGACAATACAGCAATTATCTACGGTCAACAGAACTGAGCAGTGCATGGGCTGTGGCAACAGTCCCTGTGGTGCTGTCAGTGGTAACACTTCTCCAGGGGCAAATGCCCTAGCAAAGCTTGCTAAGTAGAGTGTTCCTGAGAGGGGTGATAACAGTGCTTTGCCCAATTATCGCCCCTCCAAGCCTGCCTCATCAGCCTTCTCATTAGTCCTGAAAAGACAAAGACTAGGAATATAAAGTGATGCAGAGAAAGGACGATTTTTTTCACAAGCTTTGTTGTACTATTTGGATATAAATTTTTATGCATACATCTTGAATGAAACTAAAACTAACTTTTCATCATCAAAAGCACTTAAACATATAGAAATTTTGGAGCTGGTTTTACAAATAATCCTAGGTAAAAGTCTGAGAAGGAATGGAAAGTGTTTGTTTCATACAAATCTTCCACTCACTCCTAATTGCACGCTAAAAAGGTATCCATCAAAAACTATCAACTACCTTCAACTATAAGAATCTAGAGAGAAAGGACCAGTGTTCCTACTGAATATTGATGGAGTTGTTGGTTAGAGATGCTTTATCTAAAATTAATCACTGCATTTTAAATATGGCTGTTGGGTACTAGAATGGCATAACAATCTAATAAGGCATAACTCTCCAAAGGGAAGTGTACACAGTTAAGATAATAATTGGTCATATAAAGTGATGATTATAATGGTCTCGCCCACAAGAATACAGAGCTGTGTCTAATTGGTGAAGGAGTTCTATATGACAGAAACATTAGGATACCACTTGAAACTTATAACCCTAAAATCTGGCTGTGCTTAACAGAGGTCATACCTGAACCATCCTGATAGGTTCTCTTTACACCTGTGTTACTTCCAAGATTCAAAACCTTGTTTTTGTTGTTTTTTTCAAGCTATGAGAAACCTGGATGCCGCTGAGGGAAGATTATACAATAATATCAGATACTTACTAATGGATCTACTCCTCAGCCTTTCCTAAGTGGCCCTGTCGCAATTTAGCAGTCTAAATGGGCACGGGGCAAAGAGATTCACTCAGCCATTGGGAAGTCATTAAAAACTTAATTTAAATGAAAGCTAATCTCTAGGGACCCAGAACATCATGATGTACAGAAAATAATGAGACTATTATGGAGGTCTAGGTTGAACAGATTATGACTTGAGTCTACCCCATAGCAGTCACAGTTGGTTTCTGAACTTACCTCATGTGTGTTTTCTCGGTTCCCAACTACAGTTTAGACTAGCTATGTGAACAATTGACGTAATCACAATTTTAACCTGACCCATACAGCAAGTCTTATTTTATGGGAAGGTACATCAATGGTTATAGAACTTTTCTGTTACCAAAGCATTGAACCAAAATCTAATGGCATCCCTGAAGAAAGCTCAAAGCTGTGTGCCACCATCCAAGACTTGAGAAATAGCAGTGTGTGGACTCTCCTCAACTTGACTTGCCCTTCAACTTAACAATCTGACTAGTTTCAGGAGATGGAGAGTCTCTGTGAATGCCAACTGTCATATGTTTAGTGAGATCATCACTTCTTTTCAGATGGTTTACTAGTTGTAGGATGCTTACTAGAAGAAATTGGCATGGTATGCCAACTATCTTTCCTAACCCCAGAAAGGACAGCAGAACGCATTGGTTTTGCTCAGCAGCAATAACTAGCTATAACTAACTTCACACTTAACATCAGTTCATGTCTATCTCACAATCTAGTTTGCAAGGGTCTCCATCACCATCTCAGGATATACCCTACTGGTTCAAGATGTTAGTGGGACCAGGGACCTAAAAGCATTGGAAAAACTTGCATGCTGGTGGTTAGAAAACAAATCCCTTAAAATAGACTGCTTTCAGTTACCAGAGATCTGACCGTTGGAAGCACATTGGTATAAGCTCTGTTAAGTAAAAGATTGCTAAATCTTGAATTCCTTATTACAAAGAAACATGGCCTTTGTGGATTGTACAGCCAACATACAGCATATCTGACTGTCCTTTCCCTTTCTATGTGCCATATTATTAAAAACGTTTTTAGCTTTGACTGAGTTCAAGAGTAGGAGAAAGCTAGGTCACCCAGGATGCAGAGCCAGTAGTTCTGCCCCTTGGCCTCTCACAGCCCAGCCGACTTCATGAGCATGAACTCAATGGTGGGGATGCCATCTGGAGACTGTATGACCTTAATGGGAAAAACCGCCGTTCTCAAGACTGGTGAATAAAAAGCATGTGCCTTCTCACAAAGTAAGCTACTTAAAAAAATACTTTTGCTTCATCATATACCCTAGTTGGTAGTTATCTACATGCCACTTCAAACAGAGCAAAACATTGCAGACTATATATTATGCAGCGACTCCAAGCCATGAAGTGAGATGCGCACAGCAGCTTACCTTGATCAGATGGAAGAAGCATATATGGGACTGGGCCCAGGGAGTTCTTGAAGCGTGAGAAAGCTGTGTGAACAGACGGCTCACACACACAGCATGTCTTCTCTTGGCACACAAACACCTCTCCATCATTTCTGGACCTGTGGGGAGTTCCTTATGATGAGAACAGCCATGGTTCATCATATAAACAGGAACAGTTTTGAGTTAAAAGGTAGACTAAGACAAAAGCCCAAAATGGGACTGTGACAGTTAAATCACTATGCATCTTCAACTTAGTTATAAGTCAGTCATTTCCAAATGGGGCTGATCTTGCTCTCCACCCCCAGGAACATTTTAGCAATGTGAAAATATTATTTTCTCTTTAAAAAAACCCATATATATATATATATGTGTGTGTGTGTGTGTGTGTGTGTGTGTGTATTTATTTGAAATGAAGAGATAGAGAGAGAGAGGGAGAGAAAGAGACAAAAGAGATCTTCCCTCCACTGATCCACTCCCCAAATGGCTGTAACAGCCAGCATTCAGCCCTGCTGAATCCAGGGGCCAAGAAATCCATCCAGCTGTCCAGCATAGTAGCAGGGGCCCGAGCACTCAGGCCACCATTCGCTGCTTTCCCAGGCACATTAGCAGAGAACTTGATCAGAACTGGAGCAGCCAAGGTTCAAACCATTGATCCTAGGGGGTGCTGATCTCACAGGTTGTCCCTTAACCTACTGCAAATGTTATTTTCACCTGTCACAAATAGGGAAAGAGTGCTCTCAGGGCACCTGGTGAGTAAAGGTCTGGGACTGTCAAATGCCATAAAAGACATAGAAACAATTCCTCCACAACAAAAAATTTCCCAGCCTAAAATAATACTGCTGAGACTGAGAAACTGTTTTATAATTACTTAAGAGGGAAAAATCAATTTAAGGAAAACTTCACATGAGAGGATAGCATCCGGAGAGAGCAGAGAGCTGAATCACTATGATCTCACTCAGAGTCACAATAGGTGGGTAAGAGGTTAGATAAGGCAATAGGCAGAAATTTAAGTATCAAAAATCCTTTTCCACTTGGCTTGGAAGAAGAGACATCCCAAAGTAATGATCCACATGATCAACACCTTGGAAGGAGCAAATAAGAAACTCACTGATGAGGCGATACGGAGAAAATATATGTGAGTGGACCCCTGGCGCTTGGACCTCAGGTACGCTTTGTAGAAGAGATTCCTATTTAACAAGATGGCCTATTCTGAGTCTGTCAGTGCGCCTCCTCTCCCGAGTTCTGCAGTGAGTTCTAAAACTGTGGCCACAGTAGTATGGATAGTGATTGCCCATAATCTCAAAAGAAAGGAAGAAAGAAAAAAGAGAGAAAGAGGAAAGAAGGGAGGGAGGGAGGGAACGGAAGGGAGGGAAGGAAGGAGGGAGGGAAGGAGGGAAGGAGGGAAGGAGGGAGGGAGGGAGGGAAGCAGGACTGTTCCATCTGAATACTATCTTTGTTGAGTGCTAAGTCACTAACAGTAGTGGTAAAACTAGGAATTCCAAATATGGTACCCTACTCTAATCAGCCCATCTCCTGTGGCAGGTGATTACCTTGGATCCTTTTGATCATAGAAGAGCCACCGATTTGTCCTCATTCTAAATGACATTTACCTTTTACTCAAATTCTCTGTATCTGCTACACATGCTGTAGCTGCATCATTCAAAAGTCTTATAATTGAATTCGATACCATATTATGATGCAATGGTACATCCAATCAAATCTGATAATTCCAACACTCATTACATATTATATACATGTACTGAAATGTCACACTATGCCCCATAAATATGTGCATAATATGTCAGTTAAAAAGTTTTAAAACTAGCGATAAACTTACAATTAAATGAAATTTTAAAAACTGGCTCCCATGGAATTAGTTTCCATGTACCACACCTTCAAGAAATAGCTTCATAGAACAGTGAAGTGGACTGTGGAAAAGTCAACTGCTACACTAGCCAGAAAACAATACCTTTAAAATTCAAAGCATTTCCCCAAACAAAATATGTATTTGCAATCAAAAGTAAACATATGGTGGGACTTTTTTCATGAAATCATAATAAATAAGTTCATGAATTAAAGAGTTCAAGAAAAATGTAAATTCTAATATTACATCTAATTAATTTTTTAATTTTTGTAGGCTATTTTCTAAAGGCCAAGTTAAACTCTTGGTCATATAGTATATTTCAATTTTTTTCTTATTATTTTTACCAAATATGAGTATAATAATGTAGCTCGAGCCATTCTACAGATGACTTTCTATTAAGCTTACCTTTGTTTTTCCAGCACTTAGTAGAGTGTAGGAATCACTCAGTACATATGCATTTAATAAATGCATAAATAAACTAAATCAATAAATAATAAAACCAAAAGGAACTTCTATGTTTTAAAATTACTTCATAAGAAATTTGTCTTCATTTATGATGTTCTTTCCCAAGCCAGGCATGACTTAATGTTAGAGCATTATTAAGTGAAGGATGTAGTCACTTGCTCTCATTGATTTTACTCTCCACTTGTAGAGAAACAAACGCAAGCCACGAATGCACTGCTAGAGCCGTTATCACTTCCACTGTGATTTGCTGTGGACTAAAATCTAAACTATTTTAATGTAATCGGAATGCCAATGACATAATTGTAGTGCAATTAGAATGCAATCTACTGGACCTGGAGTAATTCTGTTTAATCTGTCTGTCTGTCTATCTTTCTGTCTACCTACCTACCTACCTACATACCTATCTTTCTATCTACCTACGTACCTTCTACCTACCTCAATACCGGTCATCTTCTGTCTGTCTCTTTGTCCATCTATCTTAGGTAACAGCCCACAAATGGTAAGCAGGCAGCAATTGCATAATATCACTTTCGATATACTCTTCTGTGACACTCCAAACGCTATTCTTGTTCACCATGGCCTCTCTGCCTTCAAGGAATCCCTGTGTCACTCACTCCAAGTTGACGTGTTTGGCAAATCAAACTAGGAGAAGGGTATCTACCTAGTCTTTAGCTGAGCAGAATTTCAAATGAAAAAAAAAAATTGGTCAATCTTGTTTCAAAATTGGTAGTAATGAGATGCTTTGAATGCATATTTGAAATATAATTCACTTTTTAAAGGAATGTTAACTTTTTTCCATAATCATTCACCTGTGAATATCATATGTTGTAACATATATATATACACACACACACACATATATATGTAGAGAACTCTACATATGAGAGAACGTATGTGATATTTTTTCTATTTATGGCTTATTTAACAGCATAATTACCACCAATCACATCCATTTTTGTTGCAAATTCAGGATTTCATTCTTTTTATGGCTAAGTAATATT
This sequence comes from Oryctolagus cuniculus, assembly GCF_051225735.1. Lineage (NCBI taxonomy): Eukaryota > Metazoa > Chordata > Mammalia > Lagomorpha > Leporidae > Oryctolagus > Oryctolagus cuniculus. Next base: position 171,032,723 of record NC_142870.1, on the reverse strand, counting down.
CCATTTTTTATTTATACCACATTTGTGTAATCCATGCAGTTACTGATGGACATCTAGGATGATTTCATGTCTTTGCTATGGTGAATAGTGTTTCAATAAACATGGGACCGGAGGTATCTCTTTTATACGCTAACTTCATTTCCTTTGAATATTTCCAGAAGTGGGATGGCTGAGTCTTATGGTTGAGCAATTTTTAGTTTTTGAGGAGTTTCCATAGTTTTCCATAATAACTGTACTAATGTGTATTTCTACCAAGAGTGTTTTGGGGTTCCCTCTTCTCCATTTTACCAGCATTTATTTTTTTATATATTTTTGGTAATAGCTATTGCAACTAGAGTGATATAATCCCTTGTGGTTTTTAATTTGCATGTCTCTGATGACTATTTATACTGAGCTTATTTTCATGTGTTTCATGCCCTTTTGTATTTCTTCTTTTAGGAGGAAGGGTGGGAGTATAGGCGGGAAGGAGGGTGGGGTGGCAAACATCACTGTGTTCCTAAATCTCTACACACGAAATACATGAAATGTGTATACCTTAAATTAAACACACACACACACACAGAGAAAATGTCTGTTCAGATGTTTAGATTCTTTTCTGATTTCTTATTTGAATTGTTAGTTTTGGTGTTGTTGAGCTTTTTAATTTCCTTATATATTCTGGATGTTAATCCTTTATCAGATGCTTAGTTTGCAAACGTTTTCTCCCATTCTGTCAGTTTTCTCTCCTGTTTTTTCCTTTGTTATCCAGAAGCTTATTATAATACCATTTTTCTATTTTTTTCTTTTACTGCATGTGCTTTGGAGATCTTAACTGAAGAAATAATTCCCTATGCCAATGTCTTGCAGAGCTTCCTTTATGTTTTCTTCTAATATTTTCATAGTTTCAGATTTTAAATTTAGATCTTTGATCCATTTTGAATTGATTTTTTTTTTATTTTTTAAATTTTTGACAGGCAGAGTGGACAGTGAGAGAGAGAAAGAGAGAAAGGTCTTCCTTTGCCGTTGGTTCACCCTCCTATGGCTGCCACAGCTAGCGCGCTGCAGCCGGTGCACCATGCTGATCCGATGGCAGGAGCCAGGTGCTTCTCCTGGTCTCCCGTGGGGTGCAGGGCCCAAGCACTTGGGCCATCCTCCACTGCACTCCCTGGCCACAGCAGAGAGCTGGCCTGGAAGAGGGGCAACTGGGACAGAATCCGGCGCCCTGACCGGGACTAGAACCCGGTGTGCCGGTGCCGCAAGGCAGAGGATTAGCCTAGTGAGCCGCAGCACCGGCACTTGAATTGATTTTTGTATAGGGTTTAAAAATAGCAGTCTTTCTTAAAATTTCTGCAGGAAAAAAATTCAACTTTCCCAACACTATTGATTAAAGAAGCTGTCCTCTTTCCCAGAAGAGCTTTTAGCATTCTTGTCAAAGATAATTTGGTTGTCGAAGCACACGTTCTGGGTTTTCTATTCTGGTTCCATTAGTCTGTATGTCTAGTTTTATGTCAGTACTGTTGTGATTATAATGGTCCTTTAGTATGTCTTGAAATCTGGTATTATAATGTCTCTAGCTTTGCTTTTATTGTTCAGGCTTGCTTTGAATATTTGGGGGCCTTTTATGCTTCCACATATATTTTAGGTTCTTTTTCTAATTATGTGAAGAATGGCATAGGTGGGGATTGCATTGAATCTCTAAATCACTTGGGGCAGTATTGACATTTTGGGAATATTAATTCTTCCAATCCATGAACATGACACACACACACACACACATATATATATATATACACACACACACACACACACACATATATATATACATATATGTGTATATATATGTATATATATATATATCTCCACTTTTTTGTGTTCATGTACTTCTCCTCAATAATTTTCATTGCGGAAGTCTTTCACATCCTTGCTTGTATTTATCCCAAGGTATTTAATTTTTGTAGCTATTGTGTACTGTTCTTACAAGTTCTTTTTCAGCAAAATCATTGTTGTTGTATAAAAATGCTACTGATTTTATATATAGAATCATCTCCACTCCAAAGAGTGATAATTTAAACTCTTCCTTCCCTATTTGTACACCTTTTATTCTTTTTTTTTGCTTAGTGACTATTTCTAAAACTTCCAGAACTACATTGAATAATATGGAGGAAATACACTTCCATGTCTGGTTTCAGATATTAGTAGAAATCCTTTCAGCTCTTCCCCATTCAATATGATGTTGGCTGTTGATTTGTCATATAGAGCCTTTATTATGTTGAAAAATGTTCCTTCTACACTTAATTTGTTCAAGGTTATTATCATAACTGAATGTTGTATTTTATCAAATGCTTTTTCTACATCTGAGATGATCAATTCTTCACTCTGTTGATGTAATATATTATGCTTATTGATTTGCATATGATGAACCATCCCTGTAACCCTGGGGTAAATCCCCTTTGATCAGTGTAAATAATGTTTTCAATGTGTTGCTGAATTATATTTGCTTGATTTTTGTTGAGAACTTTTTTACCCATATTCATCATGGATATGAGTTGTGAGTGTAGTTTCCTTCTTTCATTTTTTCTTTTCTTTTCTTGCTTTCTTTATCCTGTGTCTACGTCTAGTTTTGGAATTAAGATAAATCTGGCCATATAGAATGACTATGGAAGAGTTCTTTCATTTTCAATTGTTTTAAATAATTTGAGAATTGTTGTTAGTTCTTAGTTTAATGTTTGGTAAAGTCAGCAATGATGTCATCTGATCCTGGGTTTTTTTCATTGGGAGGTTATTACTGATTCAACTCATCACTCATTATTGGTCTTTTCAGGTTTTCTATGACTTTATGCTTTGATCATATATTTTCAGATCAACTAATTTTTTTTAATATTTGAGAGGCAGAGAGGGAAAGAGAGCATGCTCCCATCCACTTATCCATTCTCCCTATTGCCAGGTCCAAAGCCAGGAACTTGGAACACAGTACAAGTCTCACACATTACTGACAGGAACCCATCATCTGCTACCTACCAGAATCTGCATTGAATTCCTGTACCAGAGCTTAAAATCAAACCTACATACTCCACTATGGGAGTCTTAAGCCTTATGTTAAGCCCCTGCTTCCACAATCAGTTTTTTAAATTAATATCTCTGAAAGAAAAGGAAATTTTTAGTAATTATAGTGAAAGATGGAAGAGGAGTTGGACACACGGATGCCAAGAAATCAAAGACACTACATGCATCACCTTCATAACTGATGTGTAATAAACCACCCCAACATTTAGACCTAAAATTCCAATCATTTATGCAGCTGAGACTTACAGGTCAAGAATTTGGGTCTAGTCTATCTGGGTGGTTCTGTCTTGGTTCAACTCAGTCACACATCTGCAACCAGCTGCCAGCTTGACTGATGACCAGCTTCCCTAGGCTTCCCTCAGCAGGCTGCCCTGAAGGTGCTTCAGCATACGTGTTTGTGTAGCAACTGGGAAGAGCTCCAAAAAAGTAGCATAAGCATCCAAGGCATTATAAGGCCTAGGTTCACAACTATGACAATCATTTTCTTCTTGAGTCATACAGTTCAGACTCAAGGAAAAGAGAATTAAGGTTCATCATTTGAAGAGAAGAGTTTTTGAGTCACCTTACAAAGGATACAGCTTCAGGCAGAGGTAAAGAAATATGGCTATTTGTGCAATTCATGGCTCTAGTGCTCAGAGACCATTGACTAATTTAGAGTGTAAGTGTCACACAATGGCTAAAGACACATAGAATGCCTCATCTTACTGAACTGGTTAGATAGAATCTGGAGTTGAGCCTAAGAATACTCCCACATGACCAGATGTTTGACCTTGGACAAGTTACTTAAATTCCCATAGTTTCCATATCTTTATATTTACAGGGGAATAATGACATTTAACTTACAAGATTACTATAAAGATAAAATTGATTTACTTATGAGAAAATTGTATACAAAGTCTATAAAACATCAAGTCTAATATTAGCATAGGTAGTAAACTATAGAATGAAGAGCTGTGGCCGTGGAGTCAGATTGTCTAGGTTAGAATGCTGTGCTTATCTCTGGTAGTATCTGTTGGCCTTAAGCAAGTTCTTACACTCTCTGTGACTAATTTTTCTCCTGTATAAATGATGCGTCAATTTTACTGTCAGTATTGGGCTAATCGGTGAGGCACCACATGAATTTGATGACCAAGAATACTAAACTCTGGTAGGATACTGCACGTTTAGGCATGTCTTTATTATGAATCAGGGATATTTACTTTGTATTTTTTCATGCGTTCAATGGGAATATTTCAACTTGGCTAGCCACAGAAGTATAGCTACAAGAAATTAACAGGTGGTAATTACAGATGCTGATTAATAAAAATTTCTACACCTAAGGAATGCTGTTCACATGAACTAAGCCTCTTTTAATTTTTTTTTAATTTTTTTAATTTTTTTTTATTTACAGACAGTGAGAGAGAGACAGAGAAAAAGGTCTTCCTTCCGTTGGCTCACCCCTCAAATGGCCACTACAGCCGGAGCTACACTGATCCGAAGCCAGGAGCCAGATGCTTCTTCCTGGTCTCCCATGTGGGTGCAGGGCCCAAGCACTTGGGCCATCCTCCACTGCCTTCCTGGGCCACAGCAGAGAGCTGGACTGGAAGAGGAGCAACCAGGACTAGAACCGGGTGCCCATATGGGATTTCAGCACCACAGGCGGAGGATTAGCCAAGTGCTCCACGGCGCCAGCCCCTGGCCAGATCCTTACTATCTTGGTAAAGGCAGTAATTTAAGAGTAGGGTACCTCAAGCTTTAGAGTCAGGTGGAAGTGGATTCAAATACCAGTTCTACCACCAACTCATGTTTGTGTGGCTGCAAGGTATGGAAAAATACCAGATGTTAGATTTCCTAATTGAAAAATGATTGTAGTATTAGCTACTTCAACGATTTGGTATTCTATCACTTAGATTACCATTACTGCCACTGACTGCTCTTCTATGGAGACAACAAAAAGAGGTAAGTGTTTAATAAGGGTAAGAAGAGATTCTTGACTGTCCTCATCTTTATCTCAATTCTGACATGCTCCAGGCTGCCTGGACTGTCCTCCGAAAATATGTGGCATGACAGGGTAACCATGAAGCCTCAGTTGAGCTGGAGGAAGAACGGCTCTAAAATGAACACTGACTGGGCTCCTACCATAAGCCAGGAAGGGTGAAAGCTTTGATTTGCAAAATCCCATGTCATTTTCACAAATATGCTTCTAAGTAGGCCTTATTAGCTCATTTTATGATGATCAAACGGAGATTCACAGAATTCACATAAATTATACAAGTACACATAGCTAATCACTGACATCATAGATCTTCCAAATATAGGCCACTTGGCTTCAAATCCAAGGATTTCAACCAGAAAACATGTTTTGCATTTTCCTTATTTATTTACCCATTCATTAATTACATTTTGAAATCCATATTTCTTTTTTTAAGATTTATTTATTTTGAAAGCCACAGTTACACACACACACAGAGAGAGAGAGAGAGAAAGAGAGAGACCTTCCATCCTCTGGTTCACCCCTGAGATGGCCTCCACATCTGGGACTAGGCCAGGCTGAAGCCAGGAGCTAAGAGCTTCATCCAGGTCACCCACATGGGTGGCAGGGGCTCAAAAGCCTGGGCTATCTTCTGCTGCTTTTCCCAGGCCATTAGCATGGAGCTGAATTGGAAGTAGAACAACCAGGACACAAACTAGTACCCATATGGGATCCCGGCATCACAGCTGGTAGCTTAACCCACTATTCCACAACAGAGCCCAGAAAGTCATATTTCAATGATGTATATGTCAGAGAGACTTGAATTTCATTCATATACACGCACATTCACATCCACATAACATTTTTTTTATCCATTTGCTCAACATAATTTCAGTGAACCCATGTAAAGCACTCCAGGCTTTGATGGGAACTGACCTCAAACAAATTACACAACCTCCTGTCTCTATAAAAATACATGTTAATCACTACTTGGACTAATGAAGCTAGTGGGTATCAAGTAGAATAGTTCATTGTATACAATAGATATTTTACAAATTATTGTGCTGTGGAAACTGGTGGGGTGATTTTCATTCATTTCATAAGCATATATAAGCAAAGAGATGTAAACATGTTTCCCTCTAGCATATAGCCCTGCTATTGGCTTCATGCAGTGGAGTAAGAAGAGGAAATCTCTCTTATAATCAAGCTAACACCCGAACTAGAAGGGAAGTGTGCATAAAAGAACCAGGCACTTTCATTCATATAGGGGGGAAAGAAGGTTTAGAAATCAAAATCAGAGCCAAGCTTAAATTTACATTTATAGACAAACATTACTTCAGGTGACACTAATTTCTGTCATTCACTGACCATTTCATATTTAAGAGGTTTTTTTATGATAGAAGACTTGTATTAAAAAGAACTCTGTTTTTTAAGATTTATTTGAGAGGCAGTTACAGAGAGGAGGAGAGAGAGAGATCTTCCATTCATTGGTTCACTCCCCAAAAGACGGCAACAGCCAGAGCTGGACTGATTTGAAGCCAGGAGCCAGGAGCTTCTTCCAGATCTCCCACATGGGTGCAGGGGCCCAAGCATTTGGGCCATCATCCACTGTTTCCACAGGCCATTAGCAGAGAGCTGGATGGGAAGTGGAGCAGCCGGGACTTGAACTGGTATTCATATAGAATGTCAACACTGCAGGCAGAGGTTTAACCTACTATATCACATACATCATAGCACTCTTAAAACTCAACAGTAAGAAATAGCCTGACCAAAAAAAAAAAAAAAAAAAAAAAGGAAAAAAACCTGAAAAGAGACTTCACCAAGGAATATACACAAATGGTAAATAGTAATATAAAAAGATGCTCCCCTTCATTTGTTATCAGGGAATTGCAATTTTAAACAATAATGAATGGTATTTGGCTCAGTGGTTAAGGTGCCTGTACCCCACATCAGAATGTCTGTGCTCAATTTCCTGCCCTGCAGCTTGACACCAACGGTCCCTAGGGAAAATGGTGATGGCTCAATTAACTGAGTTCCTGCCACCCATGTGGGAGTCCTGGTTTGTATTCCAGGTTCCTGGCTGTAGCCCTTGGCCAAGCCCTGCTTAAGACCAAGCCTAACTCTGCCCTTGTGAGCATTTGGGAAATGAACTAGCAGATAGGCCTTGCTCTCTCTCCCTCCCCCTCCTCTCCCCTTCCCCTCCCCCACCCCTTATTCCTTCCCCACCCCCTCCCTCTCCCTCTCTCTTCCCCTGTATCTCTCTTTTCTTTTTTTTTGCTTTCAAACTTTTATTTAATGAATATAAATTTCCAAAGTACAGCTTATGGATTACAATGGCTTCCCCACCCCATAATGTCCTTCCAACCCACAACCCTCCCATTTCCCACTCCCTCTCCCCTTCCATTCACATCAAGATTCATTTTCGATTCTCTTTATATACAGAAGATCAGTTTAGCATACATTAAGTAAAGATTTCAACAGTTTGCTCCCACACAGAAACATAAAGTGAAAAATACTGTTTGAGTACTAGTTATAGCATTAAATCTCAATGTACAGCACACTAAGGACAAAGATCCTATATGAGGGGTAAGTGCACAGTGACTCCTGTTGTTGACTTAACAAATTGACACTCTTGTTTATGGCATCAGTAATCACCCTAGGCTCTTGTCATGAGCTGCCAAGGCTATGGAAGCCCCCTGAGTTCACTGACTCTGATAATTTTTAGACAAGGCCATGGTCAAAGCGGAAGTTCTCGCCTCCCTTCAGAGAAAGGTACCTCCTTCTTTGATGACCCATTCTTTCAACTGGGATCTCACTCGTGGAGATCTTTCATTTAGGTTTTTTTTTTTCCAGAGTGTCTTGGCTTTCCATGCCTGAAATACTCTCATGGGCTTTTCAGCCAGATCCGCATGCCTTAAGGGCTGATTCTGAGGCCAGAATGTTGTTTAGGACATTTGCCATTCTATGGGTCTGCTGTGTATCTCACTTCCCATGTTGGATCGTTCTCTCCCTTTTTTATTCTATCAGCTAGTATTTGCAGACACTAGTCTTGTTTATGTGATCCCTTTGGTTCTTAGTCCTATCATTATCATCAATTGTGAACAGAAATTGATCACTGGGACTAGTGAGATGGCATTGGTAATGCCACCTCGATGGGATTGAATTGGAATCCCCTGGTATGTTTCTAACTCTACCGTTTGAGGTAAGTCAGCTTGAGCATGTCCCGAATTGCACATCTCTTCCCTCTCTTATTCCCACTCTTATATTTAACAGCGATCACTTTTCAGTTAAGTTTCAGCACTTAAGAAGAATTGTGTATTGATTACAGTATTTAACCAAACTATTAAGTAGAACAAACAAACAAAAAATACTAAGAGGGATAACATATCAAGTTGCTCATCAGCAGTAAGAGTTTTGATTACTTAGAATCCCTTAGTATTTAAACCTATTTTTATATAGATGACCTATTCTGTCAACTATACAGGATGATATCATTTGAGACTTTGTCAGAGCCTATACCTTATCATTCTCCAAATCCAATTGGTTGTTCCAGCCGATGGACCCCAGCACTCAGTCTCACTCACTTCTCTATCTCTCCAAGTCTTCTATGTAGAGTACTTATAGAATTGTTATCGAAATGTTATTAAACTGTTATTGCCACAAATGTTTCTACTTATATCAATCATTGTTGTCTTTAAAGATATAGCACAATATAATGCACACTTTCCTCTCCCAAGTTACTTTTCAGAATCAAAAATTGGGCATCAGCAGTATTAAAAATTCAATAATTTTTCAGACAAAGAAGCTAAAGGTAGAGGCAGACAACTTCTCAGTCAAAAACACGGAATCGTATGACATCTAGATTTAGTTTCTTCATCCAAGTGAGGAGGAAATGAGGCCCATGACACTAGGCACACCAATACCATCAAAGAGGGAACGACCAAAAGTTATATGTACATTACAATTGTCAAGGACTATGGACAAGAAGCATAGAGTGGGGGTGGGTGTTTGGCACACTAGTTAAGTTGCCTCTTGGGAAACTCACATCCCATATTAGAGTGCTTGGTTCAAGTCCCAGCTCCCGACTTCCAATCTAGGTTTCTGTTAAAGCATACCTTGGGAGGAAAAAATGATACCTCAACTCCCTGGTTCCCTGTCAACCACATAAAATCCCCATACTGAATTCTGGGCTCCTGGCTTTGACTTGGTCTTGCACTAGCTGTTGCAGGCACTTAGAGAATAAACCAATGAATAGAAGAGCTTGCTTGGTCTGTCTGTCTCTGTACCATTCAAATAAAATGAAAAAAAATTTAAAAATAATTTTACAAGAAACATACAGTAGTAACATTTTTTATCTGTATTGAAATATAAAACCAATTCTTCTCTTGGCATGGTCACACACAAAAATCATACTCTTAGATTGGAACCCAGGTGAGTCATTTATACTTTTCCTCTGCATATCAATCTCTACACTATAAAATGGGAACAGGGAAACTCACACTCTGTACAACACGCAAGTTATGAAGACAAATAATGAGATTAAAGGTGAAAAGCTATTGAGAAAATGCAAGTCAATTTCCCTGCAAGAATTTCATAAGAGTAAAGGGACTGCCTGTCCTTGGTGATTCCCTCCTGCAACTATGCTGAGCTCTAAAGCAATTTTGGATATTTGTCTTGTCTTTCACACTGTTCCAAATTTATCAAAAATCTATTTTAATAAGGAATACCTCTAAATTAAATGAAGAGGCTGAAATGTCTTTATAACCTTCATCTAATTGTTGTGTTGTCAGGTTATCAATGCTGTACATGTGCCTAAGCTATTCAATTGTTACAGACATAATATCTGTATTCTTCCCACCCACCCACCCAAATTCAGATACGGAAACCTTAACGCCCAATATGATGATATTTGGAAATGAGATCTCTGGGAGGTAATTAAGTGCCCCAGATATCATGAGGGTGGAGTCCTCATGATTAAATTGGTGCCCTTATAAACCAGAGTCCCTCCCTGCCTCTTCTTCTCTGGCTCCTCACGATGTGAGAATATAGCAAAAAGTCAGCTGGCTACAAGCCAGGAAAAGACCTCAATAGGAACTGAATTATGCAGTGCCTTCATCTCAGAATTCTCCACCTCCAGACCTATAAGAGATAAGCTTCTGCTATTTAAGCTACACAATAAGATATTATGCTACAGCATTCATAGAAGACTAGGACACTAATCTAAACCTCAGATAACCAGTGAATATTGCCAAGTTTTCTTCATACTTCAGAAATCACAGAAGTTATTTTAGAGAACTGGCTCATGTCGTAATCTAGAAAATGTGGATAACTCAGCATAGGCCAGCTCTGACTTTGAGCCTTGTTGGTAGATGCCCAGCTATTTCCCAATGTCTCAATTTAGATTAAACCTTACAAACAAAATGAGAGTACTGAAAATACACTTGGAATAAAGTGAACATTAGTATTTCCCTAATTAAACAAATGTTCCCAAGTCCACATGATCCTTTCATTCTATTCTTACAGACAGATCTAAGTGTGAAGTCAAGGTTTAATCAAAGATTATTTAATGAGAAGGAACCCATAACCAGATGGATGAGATGATTCAAAAATAATTACAAGTTATGCTCACATGTCCAGCCTATAAGAGTGTTTGGAAAGATGTGGAGGTCAGAGATAAGATTAGCAGAGTGAATATGCTCCAGTACACAAGTCCTACATTCTGCATCTCTCAGAATACAGGAGAGGATTTTAGCTATGGTTCATCCCAGAAAATACATCAGGATGTAAAAAGGAATAATCTAAAGTCTACTGTGATTAACCTAAAAAAGTAAATCATCAGGGTTGTGTTGTGGTGTAGCTGCCGCTGCCTACAATGCCAGCATCCTATATGGGCACCAGATGATGTCTCAACTGCTCTGATTTGAACCAACTCCTTGTTAATGGCCTGATAAAACCAGCGGAAGATAGCCTAAGTGCTTCAATCCCTGCCACCCATGTAGAAGACATGGAAGAAGCTCCTGGGCCCTGGATTTTGCCTGGTCCAGCCTGGGCCATTGTGGCCATCTAGGAGTGAACCAACAGAAGGGAGATCAGTCTCCCCCACACCTCAGTGTGTGTGTGTGTGTGTGTGTGTGTGTAACTGTGACTTTCAAAATAAAATCAATTTTTTTAAAAAGGAAAAACAAATTATCTGTAAACACTGATATTCTATCTAAAAGTATTTGTTCTTTCAAAAAATATTTGTTGAGCATATACTGCACATCATGCAAGGTTGACTACACCAGAGATACAGATCCTATCATCATTGAGTTTGATAGTAGACTGGAGGGCCCAAACTTCATAAAATAAGCTAATAAATAAATCAATGTCATGAAGAAAATCAAGGTTTGAAATGAAGAATAATGGGGCAGGGATTCAACGAAATGGAATAGGACGGCCTGCAAAGGTAGTAGTTAAACTTAGATATTATGTTATCTATAGGTGGACAGCCTATGCTAAGGTAATAAACACTTAGACCTAATAAACAGAAATCCATTCTTCATGTATATCATGGATGAGAAATATATAGTGATTACATCTTTATCTTGCTTGCCCCTCTTGGCATGGATCTAGATGTATAGAAGAGCTCAGATAAGTTACTTGTACTTTTCTTCTGTGTATCCATAGATAAAAGCCAGGGCTATTATGCAGCTCTCCTGTATAATTCTCTCCCAAGTTATGATTCAGAGACCCACCACACTGAAGCTTCAGTATCCTGGTTTCTTAGCATTCAGCCATACAGAGATCCCTGTCTCTTTTTCTCCCTCACAGCCAAAGGACGCATCATCACCACCTGTGTTGCACAGATGAGAATTAATCACATGCTGTGTCCAGGGAGAGGGATGGGGTAGGAAAGGTAGGGGAGCACACGACAGATCTCTGTCTTGGGTGTGCAGGATGTTGAGTAGACATCTAGTGAGGTGTGAAGAACATTTTAACCAGAAAAAGAAACCCACCTGCATATGTGAAGTCTATGAAACAAGAGAATGCTTGACCAGCCGAGAAACTGCAAAGCCAATGTATCTAGAATATAGAGAATTAGAAAGAAAATGGTGCTCAACTTGCAGGACTGACCATACACAAAAGGCAAACCAACTGGAAAGCAGAAAAGGTGATTTGTTGGGAATTTATTTAAAACGCAAATGGAAAACGATTAGAATGCTTTGACTAGGGAAATTACACTATACATATTATATTTTTATAATGATCAAGGTTACTGCTCTTAGAAATGGTTTGAAGAAGAGAAGAATGGTCATTTGGTCAGCTGTGCCGGGTAAGAAATGATGGTGCTGTCTGATGGGCTATGGGGAGGAGCAGCATGGATGACTCCTATCGTTTCAGCATGAGCACAAGATAGATCAATGTCGTTTACTGAAATGAGAGAGACTATAAATTTAATACATAGGCATTGAAAGAAAATCCAAGTTAAAGTTGGATATGGTGTCTGAAATGTCTAAGATATTCAGATATAGATACAGTGAAAAATTGAGTATGTAAGTATGTAAGTCTGAAGCTGAATCAGACCTTCTTTGAGATTTATATTTTGGAGGTAGTAACAATCAGATGGTATTTATATTCAGGAAATAAAATTAATCTCCTGGGGAGAGACTGTGCAGAAAGCTCTGAGACATTGAGGTTGGTACTGGAGCAATGGTATCAAATGAAGAGAAAATTTAGTGTGCAGCCTGGGAAAGAAAAGTACTTCCATAAACGTGTGGTGAATTGATCCACAAATCCACTTTGGGTTTGGAAACAAAACTCAAAACAAGTTTCAGTTGAGTTATGACAGGAGAAGCAAAATTGGGGTGAACTGATAAGTGAAAGATGCAGAGATTTTGGTGAACACTGTGTTGGGAAATTGAAGACTCAGCTGCAGTTTTCCCTTCTTCCTGGAAGTTTGTCTCAAAAGAAGAGCAGAGACCATGGAACATGGTGGAGATGGCTCACAGAAATGGATGTTGGGTCAAAAACCACTATAATTTCAATAATAGCTTCATAACATATATGCCATCCTTCTCATCTGGTCTTAAAACTAAGCCTTTCAAGATGAGATATTTCCTTTATCTTAGGGGGGCTGTTTGTAAGCACTTTGTTGAATTGTACCTCTTCACTGTACCCAGGCAATGAGACCATCAATAAATCTGAGCCAAAATCCCTACAGAGTCTTTGTCAGTATGGAAGCCTTCTCTTACTCCTCAGATCTCCCTCTCATGAATAATTTTTCTGGCTGTCTACCCCTTGCCAACTTCCCTAGCATTCCTAGATTCTTCATCAGGTCCGATTCCTGACAGCTTGGATCAGTTTTCAACTGACAGTTTGAACCACTTGAAAATGAAGATGCCACAAACCCTACTCAATGTCAGCCTCTCAGTCAGCTGACACAACCTCTTGGCAACGGTCTTTCTGACACATCATTTTGTGGTTCATGAAAGAGAGCACAAACGCACTAACTAAAGCCCAGTTGAGATATTAATGACTGAACTCCTTTACATCTCCTCTCAACCCAAGTTACTTTCTCATGAGCTGGACTCCAGGGCCATTCTAGTCATAGGTAACACCATGACAAATCCAGGGTCACATTTCCTTCAGTACTTTTCATCTCCGATTCCATTCAAACCCTACTTCTCATGGATCCTACACCAAAGAGGACTGTGGCTCAATTTCCCCACCAAATTTGAAAGTCATCAGAGATACTGAGTGAACCTTGGTGTCTTGCAGCAGCCCATAATATGTCTGACCATGTTTCCTTCCATTGCTTCCTGAGGCAGTTGACACAGATTTGCAGGAGGACTGAACTGATATGCTATGAGCATGATATAGTATTAGAATTAGGCTGATGAGCTGGAGATCATCCCCACCCCCACCCCTACCTGGTCTCACTTGTATACACTCACCTGCCAATCAGACATAACCATTCCCCATCTGAAAGTAAAAAAGAAGCATGGCGTGCCCAGGGGCCCACCCCTGTTCTCCACACGCCACCCGTCTTTTTGCAGCCACTCCTGCCTGCACAGCTAAGCTACTCCACGCACATCTGGCCTGTAGACTCTCACACGTGGCCCCCGATCTGCCCTCTGACAGCCTGGTACAGAACTCCCAGTTTAAATTTATGACTCACTCTCCTTTAATAAAGCCCATACATTCCTGTGTATTTCTCTCACACCCCCAAATAAATTCTGAACCTTCCCAGGTTGCCTGTCTCATTTGTGTCTGAGCTCTAAGCTTGAGAAAAATACTTCAAATATTAATTTTGGCTTAAAGTTACCTGATAACAGTTATGAACAGCTTCTAAAAGTCCACCCCCTCCAAATATGTCCTCTACAGAATTTAACTGCCTTGCTTCAAAGGTCTGGTTGGATTATTTATTGCCTATGGCCGTGGAGTTTAAATAGATGCAGAATCTAATTTTGCCATATTTGGAAATGTTGGATAAACATGATGACATGATATGATGATTTACCTTTTTTCGTGTTTTGACCTTGATAAAGATGAAGATTTATGGATAAAAGATGCAACTGAAGACCCAGTGATATAAATAGGGGACAGACTCTCTATGTGCAATGTTAAACAGAAGCAATAAATCCATTCACACCTAATTGTCATCATCTCTTTCATAACTATCATGCCCACTATCCTTTGCACAGACTCTTGATTCCTAACTGTCCAGTTTTCTTTTCTCAATCATTATATTAAATTAGATAAATTAAAATCTAACCCAAACCAATTTGCATAATATCCCAGTCCATTTGTGCAGAGTCTCTAAAATCCTCTAAACTATTTCTCTAGGCAGTAAGGTAGCTAATTATTTACCCTCCCAGCAGCCTCCAAGGCACTCCTGATCCTATGTTTAGAACAGAGAATGATTCCATTCAATTAGGGGGAAAAAAGCCCATAGCTTTCCTATGATAACGTGAAATTTCCATCTATCCAAGGGGACTAGGTAATTTACCCTCTGCAGATTCCTTTGGATCCTGAAATAATATGCAGCGATGCATTGGCATGTGGTCATTATGCCCCAGATTTCCTCATTAAGGAAATCAATTCTTAAGCATTGGGGATATGCAAATTCAATCATTCTTGAACTACAGAATGATAATCATGCACTGAGAACTGTATTAGCATATCAACGTGGAGCAAGTTTCTCATTCCCCAGGGTTCTCTGCCACTTGTTGAATTAATTTGGTCTCATCCCTTGACATCCCTCAGATTCCACATATGACAGGGGCAGACTAACTTAACCTGTTGTCAAAGGAAACCACAAGGCAACAAGAGAGAGTCACATCTCAGCAGAATACTACAGAGAAGAGGCAAAAACTAGAACAAGCGCTTAGCCAACCAGTCACCAGCTATCTCCAAACAACATACCTTAGCAAACAAGGGCCCTTGAAATCTAATTAAGAAGTTCATCTGCTGACCACTGGGGATCTGCACAATGACACAAGATCAGTGCTTAACTGGCATGGTGCTTGCTGAGCAAGCTCTTAAGAGTCAGATTCTTTCTTTTGTTCTGTTTAAACGTTTCTGAGCCATAGGGAAACTCCGTTGTCATGATTCTAGAGAAAAAGAAATGAAATTCATTCTCAATCTCATTTTTATCTATTCATAGACTAAAAACTTCTGGCATTGCATTCCTCACTCCTTCATTCACACAAAACACACATAACATTTCCTACCCCAAAGAGTTATCACACGATGCACTTCCCAGTGCCTGTCTTGAGCCATTTTGGTTATCAAGTTCAGTTACATAGCATTCATTTCCAAAAGGAATATTCACATCGCTTTTCCTAGAATACAAATTTCCGCCGGCGCCACGGCTCACTAGGCAAATCTTCCGTCTTGCGGCGCCAGCACACTAGGTTCTAGTCCCGGTCAGGGCGCCGGATTCTGTCCTGGTTGCCCCTCTTCCAGGCCAGCCCTCTGCTGTGGCCAGGGAGTGCAGTGGAGGATGGCCCAAGTGCTTGGGCCCTGCACCCCATGGGAGACCAGGAGAAGCACCTGGCTCCTGGATTTGGATCAGCGCGGTGTGCCGACCGCGGCGGCCATTGGAGGGTGAACCAATGGCAAAGGAAGACCTTTCTCTCTGTCTCTCTCTCTCACTGTCCACTCTGCCTGTCAAAAAAAAAAAAGAAGAAAGAAAAGAAAACAAATTTCCTCTCATCACCCTCTTCCCTTGCTCCTCTCTAGCAAGTTACCTCTTTTTGGCCAATAGTGAACCCCATTAACATAGCTACTTCTGGATCCAAGTTGCTGAGTGGTCATAGGATCAGAAGGATTAATCCCTCTAAATGCCCTGGAGGAGAATCTGCATGAACTCACATGTGTTACTCAATACTCGATGTAGCCATAGTCTCCTCATGAAATGCTATATTGGCCTTTAACTTACCTAACACAGTGCTTAGCAGAGTACCTACTGTTCTCAGACGAAGTTGCAGGATTCCCCACTAAACTGTAACCTTCTTGAGATAAACAGGGTTCTTTCCTCTTTTTTTTCTTTTTGAAATAACATATTTTAATGTACATTATAGGCCAAGGCTTAATGCTCTACTAAACAGAGTTCAACAAATAAAAAGTAAAAGGACCATAGTTCAGCAGGATTATAGGCAAGAGTTGTAAGCAATAATCATATGAAAATATGTCAACTGCTGTAAACTAAATTTCCCAATAACTGGACAAGAATTTCTGAATAGAACTGAGGAAGCTGAAATTTCATTTGATGAGAATGGTAACATATATCTCCCACGACCTGAACAATCTTAGCCTTTTCACATATTACATATTACAGTACTGCCTTCTGGAGAGATAAAATAAATAAATTTAATATCATCTGCATGTGACAGTAATGCAAGGTAAAAACCTCTTTTAGACTGGTTTAAGAAAAGATTCCTGACTTCTAACTTGCTCCCATTTTTTTTCCCTTGTCTCATAATCACACTAGTCACTCCATTCCAGTATTAAACTACAATTTTGCTTTTTTTCTATTCCCCAGCACCGATTTCCTTTCCTCTTTTCTTCCAACACAGCCATAATTCTCCCAGCGATAGCCTCCATTTCCACCAGGGGGTTTCTGTGCACTGTGCTGCTTTTATGTTCTACCACCGTCTGATCTGTACAGTCAGGTTTTCATACGCTCCTTCAGATAGCTTCGTCTTTGAAGAAGTCAGTCTTTGTATAAAGCCTGCAGAACCTCTCTATCACAGAGCTGGTGTTTTCTAAGTATATAAATGAACTTTTTCTCTTTTACATGCTGCGTGCATTGTCGTCTTCTGCAGAGCAACGGATAACCGAGCGTGTGGCAGAAATAAAAATAATAGCTTAAGAATAGTCTTTGTTACTGAAGACAGGCATGCAAGTTTACAGGAAGAAAACATGATGGGATACTCAGGTTTTATTGCAAGAAAGAAGAGATTTTGAAGTTTCTTTATGTCACATAAGCATACCTGGAGAGCATGTTGGGGGATAAGATCATAAAGAGTTTTACTGTATGCCTGGAGTAGAAAGAGCAAGGATGTGATCCCTAAGCTTAGTCTGCCTAGCTTGGAGAATTGCAGAAGGAGGGAGAAAGGTAATAGATCACAGACCAGAGAAGGCCTTCTCAGCCCTGGAGTAGGCCAGGATTTCTGAGAGCAAATTCAAATAGAAATGAGAAACCAATAAAGCCAGTAGGCACAAAGAGGCCTCGTTGGGTCTTCAGGCGGCTCTTGGTTTCCAGGTAGATCGGGGCCCTGGAAAAGCTCTTGTGTGACCTTCAGTGAAGCACAGCTGCATGGATGAAAGCCAGTGACCGTGTGTACTGGCATAACCTGAGAACAGGGGCAAACACATACCAACATGGCGGATACAACCAAGACCACAAGTCTTTGTGATACCTGAGAATTCCATGGTTATGAGTTTATCACAGAAAATTACCAAGCCCTCACTGAGCTGAAAAGGTGAACCACCAGTTATGGTAAAGGCTTCAGCAGCAAACACCAGTAGAACAGCCTGGAATGGGACTGGCCATGTTTCAAAAGCTGTCAGTTCTTTGGGCAGCCTAGACCACACCGCACAAAGCAATAGTCGCAGCGGTCCTGACATCATGTGTCTCTGATGGCCCACTCATCCCACATATATGCAGACAACATATGAGAGAAGAATAGAGAGATGCTGAACTCAGGAAAATACAGAAAATCTGCCAGAGATTAAGAAACCCAGAGAGAAAAATTTAGATCGTGGTTTTAGACTGAGGTCACTAGGTGACACAAAATGTTGGGTTTGCTCTTTTGTCCATTAAAATACCTGTGTTTAGAAACAAGCTCTGAAATGAGAGCTCTGGGTTTCCACTTCTTGCGTGTCACCAACAGCATTGCCTGAATAAGTTGTATCACTTCCCAAGTCTTTTTGTCCTCAAATAATCAACAGGGGCTGTATCTGTGTCTCCATCACAAGGTAATGTAATGACACAGTCCCTGACATGCGTTCAATTCATGATCTCCATTAAATGGCCCACCACAATGTGAAAGCTCACAATGGGGAGGATTAAAACTCACGTTGGCTGGTTGGGTGCTACCCTGGAGAAGAGACATAACACAGATACTGAAAAGCATGTGGAAACTGATGAGAGGGAAGAGGCTTTGTGGGGAATTTTATCAAAGTGTTCAGACAGGCTGGGAAAAATGAGGACTGGTGGGAGATGAAGCCACATCACAGAAAGCCCTGTGTGCCTGAAGAGTCTAACCTTATGGGGTATAAAATGGTTTGGAAGGCTGAGATGACAAATGAAAGACTTAATGGAGAGCTTATGTGATCAAATGTTTGACATGTGGAAAAGATAACTGGCTAGAAGTACAGCCTGTTTTCCAAATTGTCGGTCTGAATCCAGACCAGGGTGAAAGATCTCAACTTTCATATATTTTCACAACAAAGTAGAATGAATGGGATGAAACAGCCTATGTCAAATTGGATCATAGCATTGTAGGCTTAACTAGTTTAACTATCTTTCTGTGATTTTTTTTTAGAATTATTTATGTCCATTTTACCTAAAAGGCAGAGACAGAGAAAGTGAGATAGACGAATAGTCCATCGGCTGTTTGCTCCCCGACAGCTGAGGTTGGCCCAGGCTAAAGACAGGAGATAGGAACTCAACACAAGTCTCCCACACAGTTGGCCAGAACCTGATGTCTCCAGTCATCATCTACTGTCTCCCACGGCGCCCACTAACAAGAAGCTGGGTTAGAAATCAGAAACTCTGATATGGGTTGCAGGTAACCCAAGCAGCATTTCAACCATTGTACCACAGGCCAATCTCCATTTTTCTGAAAATTTTCAGCATATATTACAAATAAATGCATGTCATGTTCATGTTCATGGCCTAAATAAAATGTAAAATGGGGGCCACTGTCATGGTGCAGTAGGTTAAGCCAACACTGGCAATGCCAGCATTCAATATCAGAGTATTGGTTTGAGTTTCCACTGCAGAGCCAGCTTCCTTCTAATGCACCTGGGAAGACAATGGGAGATAGCTCAAGTACATGGGCCCCTGCCACCTATATGGGACACCAGGATGGAATTCCTGGCTTCTGGCTTTGGCCTCCAAGGTCCATTTGGAGAGTGAACCAGCAGATGGAAGACCGACATCTCTCTCTCTCTCTCTCTCCTGCCTTTCAAACAAATGAACAAATCATATATATATGTATACACATATATATGTATGTATTTATTTATATGCATATATGTATTTATATGTATATAAATATATATAAGTATTTCCTAAAATAGATTACAGTGATTAGAAAAATGAATTGGAGAGACAAGCATGGTGACAAATTTCTAAGAAAGTGCTTACCATATTGGAATCAGAAAAGGTGGTTTTGTCTTTTCTTCTTTCTAATTGAATTAGAATAAACATTTTAGAGCTCATTTTTAGTCCAGTACCAACTTCAGACTGGTTGAATTTGAAAATCTATTCTATATCAATAAATATTCCCCAGGACATGAAATTTGGGGAGTTAAGTTTCATATCACCTCGCTTTTCCTTTTTTATATATACCTAAATTACTTAGGCAACATGCTATGGTTGGAATGTTTCCCCCAAGTCCATATGTAGGACACAGACATTTGTACCTTGGTGGTATGTGGAGGTGGGGTCTTTAGAAGGTAATTAGGACCGGATAAGGTCTTGAGGGTGGGGCCCCTAGATGAGATTAGTGGCTTTGTAAGAAGATAAATCTGAGTTGCCACGCCCCTGCTCTCATAATTTGATTCCTACCTTATGATGCAGCAAAAAAGAATCCCTTGATTTGTAGCTTCCTAGTTCTCTGGAAATGTGAGAAATAAATTTGCTTTTGAATTACCTAGTATGCAGTATTCTTTTATGGCAGCAAAAAGCAGGCCAAGACATTACACAACAGAAGAAGCCTAAGCCTCACTTTCTGGTTCCATGTTCTGTGCTACTGGCTGTGTGACTTGGTGTAATTTCAATTACGAGAATGAGCAAAGTGACCCGTTAGGTTTCTCACAACTCTAAGTAGTATGTAATTCTGCATGATCAATTTTTTCACGGACATAGAATTTATTTTTGTGAGATTTAGAATTAGAAGTTGAGATATTTGGGTTGCTAACCCAGGATATCCACCAAGCTAGGCAACCACGACTATCCAGCACACAAAGAAGTACAACTGCATCAGTCCCACGTCCCACACTGCTCCCAGAGGGTCATCCAAACCCCTCATCTCTGCTTGCAACACCATACTACACATGATGTATGAAGGGGCTTCAAAAAGTTCATGGAGGGGCACACATGCAGCCCAGCAGTTAAGGTGCAACTTTTTTTTTTAACTTTTATTTAATGAATATAGATTTCCAAAGTACAGCTTATGGATTACATTGGCTCCCCCCGACCCCGTGACTTCCCTCCCACCCTGCCCACATCCCGTTCTGAAGGGCTTCAGTCTGAGTCCCAGCTCCACTCTTGACTTGAGCTTCCACTAATGCAGATCTTGGTGGGGTAGCAGTGATGGCACAAGTAAATGTATGCCTCCCACCCACATGGGAGGTCCAGGCTGAGTTCTTGGCCCTTAACCTCAGCCTGGCCCAGCCCTCACTATTGTGGGCATTTGGAGATTGAACCTGTGGATGCGAATGCATGCTCTCTCTGCCTCAATTTTTTTTTTTTTTTTTGGACAGGCAGAGTGGACAGTGAGAGAGAGAGACAGAGATACAGAGAGAAAGGGCTTCCTTTGCCGTTGGTTCACCCTCCAATGGCCGCCACAGCCGGTGCGCTGCTGCCAGCGCACCGCGCTGATCCGATGGCAGGAGCCAGGTGCTTCTCCTGGTCTCCCATGGGATGCAGGGCCCAAGCACTTGGGCCATCCTCCACTGCACTCCCTGGCCACAGCAGAGAGCTGGCCTGGAAGAGGGGCAACTGGGACAGAATCCGGCGCCCCGACCGGGACTAGAACCCAGTGTGCCGGCGCCGCAAGGCGGAGGATTAGCCTACTGAGCTGCGGCGCCGACCCTGCCTCAATTTTTTTTTTTTTTTTTTAATTTAGGATCCCTTATTGTGTTACATTGGTTAAACCATCATCCTATATCTCAGCGCTGGTTCAAGTCCCAGCAGCTCCATTTCCAATCCAGCTCCTTGTTAATGAACTTAGAAAAGTAGCAGATGACCCAAGCACTTGGGTTTCTGTCATTCACTTGGGAGACTCAGATGAGTTCCAGGCTACTGGCTTCAGCTTGCCAAGCCACAGCAGTTGTGGCCCTTTGCAGAGAGAATAAGCAGATAGAACATCTCTCTCCTCTCTCTCTCTCTCCCTCCCTCTCTCTCTCTCTCCTTCTCTCTGTCATCTGAATTTCAAATAAATAAATAAACCTTAAAAATAAAATATTTTTTAAAATTTCATGGATGTACCATGCTACCTTTTAATTCTTTCTTTACATAAACATTCTGGGGTCCCCAACTTATTTTACTATGCTACTTATTCCCACTAGATAATAAGTTTCCTCAGAAGGGTAGCATCCCCTGACCTATGAATAATCACTGCATCTATGCTAAGTTTGAAAATGATTTGCCCTCCCAAATTAATGCAGGCATTTAGTCCCTAAAGTCTCATGCTAATGGTACTAAAAGGGAGAAAACTTTAAACTGATTATGGTGCTGAGAGCAGGAGCCTTTGAGGAATGACTGGGTTAGATAAGTCCATTAGATTGCAGTCCTGATGACTGAACAATGGTGGCTTCATAAGGAGAGAGAGGCAGAGACCAAACACTCACTTAGACATCCATACGCCCTATCTCTTGCCATGTGAGGTCAAGCTCAACTCGGAGACTCTGCTAGCAAGAAAGCCATGGCCAGAATTGAGCCAATGCGATGCCATGCCATTAAGCTTCCAAAATTAGGAATAAAACAAGCCTCTTTTTCTTCATGTATTTAAGCTGTGTCAGGTATTTTGTTCTAGTAATGAAAACCTGGCTAATACAATCTGTCACGGTGGTATATGTAGCAATTATCCATCAAGTAACATGGCAACATTTTCTTCTATATGTAAATCTCCAGACAAGTGAGAAGCTGGATTTTTAAAAGTCTATTGAAGTGAGAGTGGAGAAACCAAGGCAGCTAGATTTGCAGGAGCCGAGCTGCCAGAGGAGGAAAACATTGCTAGGAACCTAAAGA
Organism: Oryctolagus cuniculus; assembly: GCF_051225735.1. Classification (NCBI taxonomy): domain Eukaryota; kingdom Metazoa; phylum Chordata; class Mammalia; order Lagomorpha; family Leporidae; genus Oryctolagus; species Oryctolagus cuniculus. The sequence goes on along the minus strand of NC_142870.1, from coordinate 171,010,041 downwards.
TCTTTTCAGTGATTCCTGGGAAGTCTCCTCCCAGTAATTTCTACCTGAAGATAGAACATGCAACCAAGAAGCCTACACAAAAGTTGTAGCTAAATGGCCGAGACACTGTGGACAGTTTTCAGCACTACTGAAAGTTTGAGAACCTGAAAGAGGAGTTCAAGTCCTGGCAAGGAGGAGATGCTTTGCTGCATACTGTAGGCTTTTGGACTGGGGCTTTACTATGTCACAAGGAATAACTGAAAGTTGTCTTTCAATTACTTTGTATTAAAACCTGTTAGCAACTAGCAAAGCAAGGGGAGGTAATTACTTAATATGAAAAATATTATGTATAAAAAACAAATACCAAAACAAAACTAAAGCAAACGTGCTTCATGGTGAAATATCTAAAGCTTTCTTTTGATGGAGAATGAGACAAAAATGTCCTCTATCACTACTTTTAATTAATATTGCACTGCATCCAATATTAGTACAATATTGTATCCAATACTTCTACTACAAAACATGTGTATGTAGGTAGGTATGTGCATGTGTGTTTAAGTGCGTGATTGAATTAAATAGGGAATCAAATTAATTTTAATTTATGATTATATATGTGGAAGATTTAAATCTGTGTAAACAATTTTTGAAATATGTAAGTACATTTAGCCAAGCCAGTGTCCATAAAATCAATTTGAAAGGTCTACTTATATATACTATCAATAGAAAATTAGATAATGAAAATTTTAAAACACTGTTTTCTGTAACATCAAAACCATTAAATACAGAAAACTCTAACTACAAAAAAAGTTTGTAAAATGTCCATACAGAATGTTAAAAACCTTGTTCTAATAATAGAAAAATTTAAAAATAATGAAGTGTTAAACTATATTTAATAATTGAACCATAAAATAACTAAAAGATACAACAGAGAAAGAGAACTATATACAAATATCCCTGATGAATATAGATACAAAAATCCTTAACAAAATACTAGCTAATTGAAACCAACAATACATTAGAAAGATCATTCACCCAGACCAAGTATGATTTATCCTTGATATGCAGGAATGGTTCAACATTCATAATTTGATAAATGTGGTGCATCACATAAACAAACTGAAGAAAACAAAACCTATGAGTATCTCAACAAATGCAGAGAAAGTATTTGATAAAATGCAACACCCTTTCATGATACTGGTTATGGGTGGAACATCCTTCAAAGCAATTTATGACAAACACAGATGGAATCTTATTGAATGTGGAAAGTTGGAAGCATTTTTACAAAATCCACAACCAGACAAGGGTGCCCATTCCACCACTGTAATTCAATATAGCCTGGAAGATTTATCCAGAGCCATTAGATAAGAAAAAGAAACCGAAGGGATATAAATTGAAAGAGAGGAAGTTAAACTACCCCTATCTGCAGATGGAAAGATTCCCTATCTAGAGGATCCAAGAGTTTCACCTCACCCCATTCAGAATGGCTCTTATGCATCAATCAACAAATAATAAATGCTGGCAAGGTTATAGGGAACACATACACTACTGTTGGTGGGAATGTAAACTAGTACGGCCATTGTGGAGGACAGTATGGAGATACCTCAAAAAGCTGAAAATAGATCTACCATATGACCCAGCAATCGTATTCCTGGGAATTTATCCAAGGGAAACGAAATCAGGCTAAGATAGAGTCATCTGTATCCTCAAGTTTATTGCAGCTCAATTCACAGTAGCTAAGATATCAACTCAGACGTCCATCAGCTGATGAATGGATAAACAAATCTGGTATGCATACACTATGGAATACTACTCAGCCATAAAAATCATGAAATCTTCTCCTTTGCAACAAAATGGATGCAACTGGAAGCCAATATATTCAGTGAAATAAGCCATTCCCAAAAAGGCAAATATCATATGCTTTCCCTGATCTGTAGTAAGTAATATAGTACCAAAAATGTAAGTAGAGAAATGAAATTGACATTGTGAGCTTTGAGGATTGTTTACGGCTCTTTTTTTTTTTTTTAATTTTTTTTTGACAGGCAGAGTGGACAGTGAGAGAGAGAGAGAGAGAGAGAGACAGAGAGAAAGGTCTTCCTTTGCCATTGGTTCACCCTCCAATGGCCGCCAGCTGGTGCACCGTGCTGATCTGATGGCAGGAGCCAGGTGCTTCTCCTGGTCTCCCATGGGGTGCAGGGCCCAAGCACTTGGGCCATGCTCCACTGCACTCCCTGGCCACAGCAGAGAGCTGGCCTGGAAGAGGGGCAACCAGGACAGAATCCGGCGCCCTGACCAGGACTAGAACCCGGTGTGCCGGCGCCGCAAGGCGGAGGATTAGCCTAGTGAGCCGCGGTGCCGGCCAGTGTTTACGGCTCTTGTCTCTACTTTTGAGGAACAGTGATTTTATTTTGTCTTACTATTTGTTGAACTCTTTAATTAATATACGGTTAATCTTATGAGCATAAAGTAAGCTGAAAGTAGATCACTGTAAAAGATTAAAATAAGGAATAGGAGAGGAAAGAATGGGAAAGGTGGAAGCATTCATGGGAGGGAGGGTAGAATGGGAGATACCACTATGTTCCTAAATCTGTATATAGAAATACATTAAATTTATATACCTTAAAATTTTGTTTAAAAATCCCCCAAATGACTTATAGATTATTCCAATCAAGGATAGGGCAAATGTATGTGCTTGCATGATTTTGCTTTCTAATTATAAAATTTATACTGAAATACAAAGGACCAGCACCAGTCAAGCAATTTTGGAGTAAAGAAACAAATTTAGAGCATTGACATTGATAGATTTATAAAATTCCAATAATTAAGCATACATCAGTTTCAGCATATGATTAGAAACAAGAAAAGCAATGTAATAGAACAGAGCTCAGAATTGAGCTCAGAATCAGATCATACACACACGGCCCTTTGAAAAAAAAGTGACTGCACAATGCAATGGAAGCAATCATGATCTCGGATCCAATACCTACAAACCATGAAAAAAATGACAAAACACAACAGAAAAATGTATTAAGCAGGTACTTAACAACTAAAAGGGTATACATGTGCTCACTAAATGCACCTAGAAATATCCTGCCTCTTTAGTAACATCAAAGAAAATTTCACCAAAGGTGAACAAGCAGACCAGGAAGATTTTATTTGGATTAAGACTGGTGCAACGAGGGCCAGTGCCATAGCACTGAAGGTTAATCCTCTGCCTGCAGTGCCAGCATCCCATATGGGAGTCAGTTCTAGTCTTGGCTGCTCCTCTTCCAATTAAGCTCTCTGCTATGGCTTGGGAAAGCAGTAGAAGATGGCCCAAGTGCTTGGGTCCCTGTACCCACATGGGAGACCAGGAGGAAGCACCTGGCTCCTGGCTCCTGGCTCCTGGCTTCGGAATGGCACAGCTCTGGCCGTTGCGGCCAACTGGGGAGTGAACCAATGGAAGGAAGACCTTTCTCTCTGTCTCTCTCTCTCTCACTGTCTGTAACTCTGTCTCTCAAATAAATAAATAAAATGTTAAAAAAAAAAAAACTGGTGCAACAATGAAGAGAGATTGAACCCAACTCCATTAAGATAAAAAGCAAGATAGTTTACCATAGTTTGTAAGTACCTGGGTGTGGCAGTGAAGATTGGCCCAGTGTGATGAGGCCAGGTGTGTTTGTTATATAGCACTTAGGAAATTTTGGCTTCTACCCTCCCTCAGAGACTGGAAGATGATAATATTTCAAAGAAATGGTTTCAAGTCCTTAAGAAAGATATTTCTGGATTATAAAGCCATCAAGTGATTGGAAAAACATATATATCTTAAAGAGGTCTATAAGTTTAGTCAGGCTAGGGGAACATGGGTCAATTTGGTTGATCAACAAGCATATGAAAAATCAAAACTTCAATGATTGTTCACTACTACTCCATGAGACAAGTTAAAATTTATTTTAATCACTAAACAAAAGAACTGGAAATATCAAGCATCAATGAGAATATGAAGTCACTGAAACACATTTAAGCTGAAGAAAAATGGAACAAGACTTAGGGCTTTTATTTGGAAGTATCTGCTAAAGCTGAGCACCAGTATCTCCTATGACCCAGGAATCCCTTGGAATGGGATATATATGTGTACACTATACAGCAATATAGATTCATAGCAGGTGTATTCGTGATAGCTAAAAACTTGAGAGAATCTTCAACCATAGTAGACTGGATAGATAAGTAACATAACACCGAATGAAATGAAGCAGAACAGGAGAGAGTATACACTGCATTAGTCCATTTCTGTGAAGTTCATAAGCAGCCAAGTCCAATCTATGGTGGAAGAATCCAGGTAGAGTGATATGTTAATGAGGAGGTGGAGTCATGACAGAAATGAACCTGTAAGAGGCCTTTGAGTTGTTCTTGTATCTACCCTTGAACTGACTGGGTTTTCTAAGAGGCAAAAGCATTTCCAATTTGTGAAATCTCCTTTATGAATTGCGGACTTTTCTGCATGTGTGTGACACCACAAACTGAAGTTAGAGAAGTGTGAGAGAGCTCTAAGACTGGAGGAAGTTGCTGAGTCTTAAAGAATTCCTATTTCTACACAGGAAAAAAATGTACAGGGGCTGAAATAAGGAAGGCGGTTGTTAACCAGGGACATTCAGGACTCAAATTTTATGTGAAAACAGCCAAGGGCTGTCAGCTCATTTTTATCACAGACATGCAGGCCATTTGTGCATAAAAAAGCACAGTCCTTGAATAATCATCACATTTCCTTCCTTCACAAATGTGGAACCATCACTCCAACAGTGAAGGTGATGGCAGCAGTCACTTCTGTTGACACTGTTGTTGTTTTACCATAGACATTCTAAAATTAGAGGAAAATAACTTGCAGGAGTTGTTGTTTATTAAATTTTCTCACTTTATTTTAAGCTATAGCATCACTGTGGGTATTGAGGACTTCTGAATTTTTCTTACAAGTGCCTCCAGCAAAACAGCACAGGAGACTTTATTTACTTATTTATGCTATCTGCAAAATATTGGCTGGAGCTGGACAGCCACAGGTTCAAATACACATCTTTAACCTTGTTATATGATCTTTAGTAAGTCATATCTTGAATGATGGTTTCCTTACTAATAAGGGAAGATAATCATATTTTGAGATTAATGTGTTTTAAAATAATAATGTATTTTAACACTTCTGGCCATGAGCCCAAATGCCACTTAGAAATGATGGAGAGATTGGGGACAGCATGGGTGTGAGGTATCTTATTTTATCCTTTAATAGCCAAGACATCAATTTCTAGCCATATCTTCTGTGCATGCTCTGCCATCACTACAAATTTCAATGTATAATCCAAATACAGCCGCACTCTCACAGCCTGAAGTGGCAGTGCCAATTAAGTCACTACTCCCATTCCGTTTTGCATTCATATTACACCAGATATGGAGGACATCATATGGAGTTCTGTGAATATACAGGTGATCAGCCTACACACATTTATAGTACTTTACTTGACATGGACTAGCAGGGAGTTAGTGGTCACAGGAGCTGAGACTACAAGCAGCGTTTTTACCATGGATAGTACTGCACAAACCCTACCCTTTTCTGAGCCAAAAACATAGCTGAAGGCTCATCATGCCCATGCCCCATTGTACGTCTGATCCTCACCTCCCCTCATGAATGGCAGGCCATGATGGCCACATGTAGACTGTCCCATGTGGTGTCCCAGTGACACATTCCTGGAGATCACTAAATGTATGAAGTCCCACCCCAAACCTGCCCCCTTGGAATATTCAGTTATGGAACTACCTCTCACCATATAAAAGGATGACCTGAACGGGTAGGAGAAGTGGCCCTCCCCTCCTCATGAAGCTGAGGCTGGCCACATTCATATCAGAATGTGCAATGTCCCTTTAAATAACTTGTTCACTTCCTGAACTTCTATCTACACCTCTGTTTTGAATTCTTTCATGCCTGAGATAAGAACTTGGACAAAATCCATCCAAGGACCCCATCCACTACAAAATACTCACCCAATTCAAATTCTACTATGAACATGTGTGCACAAATTCACCAGTAACCCAAGATTTATCTAACTATTTATTAATTTCATTCAATGCACATGACTCCATAGAACAGACACTGTGTTGGATATTTTCAAATATGTTAGTTCAGTTATATGTCTACCACCAACTCCAGGACTTCAGCAGCTGTTTAAAAAGAAATCATCATAATAAACTAAAATTAGTGAATAATTTGAAAACAATCAAAATAGCCCTAATATCCCCCTCTGGTTGATAAAACTTTGGAAATGGTCCTTTCTGAATATAGGGCACAGAAATCTTTCTTGGAGCATGTTTGCCTCTTCAAGATATAGTTATTCTCCCAGTCTTTTCCAGTTTTATAAACAAGAAATGTCTTTCTCAAAGACCTGGGAGTTATCCCTTTGAAATGGAGAGATATGGCCCTGGGAGCCATCACCTTTGAGAGTGTATTGACTAACCTTTATAAGTGCCAACTAGCAAACACATATGGCTCTGATCACTCTGAAACAACCTCTCCCTAATTTCCTCCAAGACTTCTCCACTAGCTTACCCAGGTGCTGAAAAGCTCTTCTACATTTTATTTCAATGGAGTTGAGTTCAATATCTTGAACTTTTTAAATCTCTTGGAAACTATGCAACCGATAAAGGTTTAATAACCAGAATCTACAAAGAGATCAAGAAACTCCACAACAACAAATCTAACAACCCACTTAAGAGATGGGCCAAGGACCTCAATAGACATTTTTCAAAAGAGTAAATCGAAATGGCCAACAGACACCTGAAAAAATGTTCAGGATCACTAGCCATCAGGGAAATGCAAATCAAAACCACAATGAGGTTTCACTTCACCCCAGTTGGAATGGCTCACATACAGAAATCTACCAACAACAGGTGCTGGCGAGGATGTGGGGAAAAAGGGACACTAACCCACTGTTGGTGGGAATGCAAACTGGTAAAGCCACTATGGAAGTCTGTCTGGAGATTCCCCAGAAACCTGAATATAGCCCTACCATACAACCCAGCCATTCCACTCCTTGGAATTTACCCAAAGGAAATTAAATAGGCAAATAAAAGAGCTGTCTGTACCTTAATGTTTATTGCAGCTCAATTCACAGTAGCTAAGACCTGGAATCTACCTAAATGCCCATCAACAGTAGACTGGATAAAGAAATTATGGGACATGTACTCTATAGAATACTATACAGCAGTCAAAAACAAAGAAATCCGGTCATTTGCAACAAGATGGAGGAATCTGGAACACATCATGCTTAGTGAAATAAGCCAGTCCCAAAGGGACAAATATCATATGTTCTCCCTGATCAGTGACAACTAGCTGAGCACCTAAAAAGACTTCTTCAACAGTCTTGACCTGCATTGCAAGTTACTGAATAAAGTCTTCTTTGCCTTCTTGTCTCCATCTGGTGCAACTTTCTTTGAATTACTAAAGAGGTAGGACATTTTATATGTATTTACTGCATATTCAAATGCCATTTTTATGAAGTGACTTTTATGAACATTTTTTCTTTTGTATTTTTTGTCTTATGTTATCATTTGTAGGCATTCTTGTCATTGCCTGCATTTGAGTCCCTTATAAATGTATTTCCTCCATTGCACTGTGATGGAAAATGAAGGCCTTTCTGGAATCAATCACAACCACTTGCCTCTGGTTGTTAGGCAGCTGTCAAAGGAATGAAGAGCCCCCTAACCTCAAGGGAATTAGCAGCTTTGGCCTTACTCTGCAAGAAGTCCAACTTGAGTCTTCGATACTCCTTAGAGCTGAGTTCTAGTCTCCCCTTTTCCATGAATTACAAGATCATGCTCATTTCCTCAGTTTTAGATTGCCATAAAGTCTCCACTGTCAACCATACTTCTACATGATAGCTGTCAACTGCATTGTCCTTGATTTGTCTGTGTCTTAGAAGGGTTCCTCAGGGGCAAATCTCTACCTGCTGGAGTAATCATTTGTTTGTTGTAAGAAACTGTTTGATTTTCATCAGAGCCATGGTGCCCAAGGGTAATTAAAACACATATTTGTTTTAGTGCATAGAGACAGATTCAATTAAGATTCCTAATATAGATGTCATTAATTAAGAAGTAAGGTCTTCTGTCTAAAAGCTGGTAGAAGAGTAAGCAAAAGCAGACATACAAAAATATTAAAGGATTTTAAAGTGCCCTTTAAAAGTTATTCACTTTATAATGTAGATTGAAACTGAAATGAAATATTTTCTTACCTATAAAGTTAGAAAAAATTAAAATTATTGCCAAGCAAAACTTACTGTGTTGGTGACACTGTGTAAGAACAGGCATATACTACTTACTGATTTTAGTGAAAAATGGGACATCCCCCATGGAAGGGCAATGGACAACAGCTGACAGAACTCCGTATGGACACTCTTTGACACAGTCCCCTACTTCTGGAAATTTTACCTTGAAATTTTGATTCCACATAAGAAATAATACATGCAAATTTTTCACAGTAATAATGCAATATCAGGAATTAAAAGGAAAAACCTGTCCTTAGTAGTGGGGTTGAATTAACCATTATGCATTCACACAATGGAGTACTTTATAGTCATGAAGAAGAACAGGAAAGATCTTTGTTGTCGGGGAACGGGACAGCCTGTCCAGCTGTGCCCCTCCCGACATGTACAAGCACAAGAAGTTTAGTGCTGAGCTTTTTCCACCCTGCCCGTTGCTAATTGCAAGATCCTGTTTTGACTTTAAGCATCCTGTTATTGCATGTTTCCCACACTTAGTTGGTAACATGTTTTCCGTGAATGATATATATAACTAGGTGGACGGTGGGCGGGAGAAGTGAATGAACGCTGGTAAAAGACGGAGTAAGGAATGAACGCTGGTAAAAGGCGGAGTTGTGAATGAACGCCGGTAACAGGCGGGAGTTATGAATGAACGCCGGTAACAGGCGGGAGCTGTGGAATGAACGCCAGTAGTAAGCGGGAGTGGTGAATGAAGGAGTTGTGAATGAATGCTGGTAACAGGGCGGGCGTTCGCGACATGTAACGCGAGTCTGCTGAAAAATAAAGTGGAAGCTGAAAAGCCGATAAACGCGTCTGGTGTCTCCGAGGTCTCGCCGGCGTTAACCTATCCGGAAGGTGTACGCCTGCACTTTATAAACTGATATAGGTCTGTATCCATGGCATATATCCCTTTTTTAAAGATTTTATTTATTTATATATTTATTTGATGGGCAGAGTTTCAGCCACAAAAAGAGAAACAGGAAAAAAGTCTTCGGTCCATTGGTCCACTCTCCAAATTGCTGCAATGTCCAGAGCTGGGCTGATCCAAAGTCGAGAACCAGGAACTGGTTCTGGGTCTCCACGTGGGTGTAGGGACCCAAGCACTTGGGCCATCTCCTGCTGCTTTCCCAGGCCATAGCAGAGAGCTGGATCAGAAGAGGAGCAGCCGGACATAAACCAGAGTCCATATATGATGTAGGAGCTGCAGGTAGAGGCTTATTGCCCCACAACACCAGCCCTGGGCATATGTATTTTATATGAAAAGGAACACATATAATACACTCTATCCTGTGTAAAATAAGCACACTTGGCACCCAGATCTCAGTTGTGAAGTACAATGCCTGTCGTAAGTGGTCTAGTCTTTGAAGAAGCAAATGATACTGGGTCTAGGAACTGAAGAGGATGTGGTAATTCCAAGACATCTTGTCCAGAAATAAAAAAAAACAAAACTACCATGGCACAGAAAATAGACCAAAGACAGTATTTCCACTAGCAAATTTAATATGGCTTCAGTGTGTTGATAGATTGTCACATATGGAAGGGTAGGGACTGAGGGACAATCTATAAGATGCATCCAAAGAAGAACTGGCATAATTACAAAATCGCCCATCCTATTTCTAGAATATGATTATTAATTCACACGAAACCATCAAGAGGACAAAAAAAACTGGCTACAGATAGTTGGGGAATAGGATAGTCACAGTTTCATAGTATTACTTATTAATAATAACCATGCTAAAAAAAAGCGTAATAAGAAACTACTTGGGAGAAATCAAGAAACAATGTTCTCTAAGTGAGTACGTGAGCATCACCAGTTATTAAACAAGCTGAAACTTTTCTGACAGGACGTGATGAGAAGTACACAATCTGGTCTACACAATATTCTTGCAACACATGTTTAACCTGAATCCTATCATGAGAGGAGAAAGAGACAAGTCAAAGTGTGTTATTTTATAACATAATTCATCCAAACATTTCAAGTAAGCTATGATACAATGGCAGCCACGGGAAATGTCGTGAGAACTGTGATAAATTAAAGGAGACAAGAATAAGAGACATGACAATCTATAAATTGCTTTTGGGAGAATGGACATTTTGATGATATTGATTCTTCCAATCCATGAGCATGGAAGATTTTTCCATTTCTTGGTATCCTCTTCTATTTCTTTCTTTAAGGTTTTGTAATTCTCATCATAGAGATCTTTGACTTCCTTGGATATGTTTAGTCCAAGGTATTTGATTGTTTTTGTAGCTATTGTGAATGGGATTGATCTTAGAAGTTCTTCCTCAGCCATGGCATTGTCTGTGTATACAAAGGCTGTTGATTTTTGTGCATTGATTTTACACCCTGCTACTTTGCCAAACTCTTCTATGAGTTCCAATAGTCTCTTAGTAGAGTTCTTTGGGTCCCTTAAATAAAGAATCATATCATCTGCAAAGAGGGATAGTTTGAGTTCTTCCTTCCCAATTTGTATCGCTTTAATTTCTTTTTCTTGCCTAATAGCTCTGGCTAGAACTTCCAGAACTATATTGAATAGCAGTGGTGAGAGTGGGCATCCCTGTCTGGTACCAGATCTCAGTGGAAATGCTTCCAACTTTTCCCCATTCAATAGGATGTTGGCCACTATGGAAGTCAGTCTGGAGATTCCTCAGAAACCTGAATATAACCCCACCATTCAACCCAGCCATCCCACTCCTTGGAATTTACCCAAAGGAAATTAAATTGGCAAACAAAAAAGCAGTCTGCACATTAATGTTTATTGCAGCTCAATTCACAACAGCTAAGACCTGGAACCAACCCAAATGCCCATCAACAGTAGACTGGATAAAGAAATTATGGGATATGTACTCTTTAGAACACTATACAGCAGTCAAAAACAATGAAATCCAGTCATTTGCAACAAGATGGAGGAATTTGGAAAACATCATGCTGAGTGAATTAAGCCAGTCCCAAAGGGACAAATATCATATGTTCTCCCTGATCGGCGACAACTAACTGAGCACCAAAGGGGAAACTTGTTGAAATGAAATGGACACTATGAGAAACAGTGACTTGATCAGCTCTTGTCCTGACGGTTGATGTACAATGTAATACTTTATCCATTTTAGTATTTTTTTTGTTCTAATACCATTGGTTGAACTCTGTAATTAACACACTATTATTCTTAGGTGTTTAAATTTTAACTGAAAAGTGATCCCTGTTAGGAATTTGGAAAACATTATGTTGAGTGAAATAAGCCAATCCCAAAGGGACAAATACCACTTGTTCTCCTTGATAGGTGACAACTACCTGAGCACCAAAAAGGAAACCTGTTAAAGTGAAATAAACACTATGAGAAACGGTGACTTGATCAGCCCTCACCCTGACTGTTGATGAGCAGTTTAATATGTTATCCCTCTTAGTATTTTTTGTTTGTTCTATTTAATACTTTTGGTTGAATACTGTAATCAATACACAATTCTTCTTAAGTGCTGAAACTTAACTGAAAAGTGATCGCTGTTAAATATAAGAGTGGGAATAAGAGAGGGAAGAGATGTGCAATTCGGGACATGCTTAAGCTGACTTATCTCAAATGGTAGAGTTAAAAACATACCAGGGGATTCAAATTCAATCCCATCGAGGTGGCATGTACCAATGCCATCTCACTAGTCCCAGTGATCAATTTCTGTTCACAATTGATCATAATGAAAGGACTAAGAACCAAACAAGAATAGTGTCTGCAAACACTAGCTGATAGAATAAAAAAGGGAGAGAATGATCCAACATGAGAAGTGAGATACACAGCAGACCCATAGAATGGCAAATGTCCTAACAGCACTCTGGCCTCATAATCAGCCCTTAAGGCATGCGGATCTAGCTGAAATGCCCATGAGAGTATTTCAGGCATGGAAAGCCAAGACACTCTGGGGGAAAAAAAAAAAAAAAAAACTAAATGAAAGATCTCCACGAGTGAGATCCCAGTGGAAAGAATGGGTCATCAAAGAAGGAGGTACCTTTCTCTGAAGGGAGGAGAGAACTTCCACTTTGACCATGGCCTTGTCTAAATATGATCAGAGTCAGTGAACTCAGGGGGCTTCCATAGCCTTGGCAGCTCATGGCAAGAGCCTAGGGTGATTACTGATGCCATAAACAAGAGTGTCAATTTGTTAAGTCAACAACAGGAGTCACTGTGCACTTACTCCTCATATAGGATCTTTGTCCTTAGTGTGCTGTACATTGAGATTTAATGCTATAACTAGTACTCAAACAGTATTTTTCACTTTATGTTTCTGTGTGGGAGCAAACTGTTGAAATCTTTACTTAATGTATGCTAAACTGATCTTCTGTATATAAAGAGAAATGAAAATGAATCTTGATGTGAATGGAAGGGGAGAGGGAGTGGATAAGGGGCGGGTTGGAGGGACGGTATGGGGGGGAAGTCATTGTAATCCATATTCTGTACTTTGGAAATTTATATTCATTAAATAAGAGTTGAAAAAGAAAAAAAGAAAACAGACAAATACAGTGAACATGAATTCATCTCATAGCCCATGATTTGTGTAAAAAAAAAAAAAAGAGAGAGACATGACAATCAAACACAATGGTGACATTGGCCTGGATATGATACAGACAACAATAGGAGTATCTATAAAGAAACTATTTGGGAAAAGAAAAAGTTGAATACGTTTAGCAGATGAATTTAAATTCTGGGACTTGTTTATGATATTATAACTATGTAGAAAAGTGAATTTGTTCCTAAGAGACACATCATGAAGTATTTAGGGATATCATGATGCCTGCAATGTACATTCAAATGATTCTGCAGGATGTATAAAATCAATATATATGAGTGTGTAAAGAAAAGGAGACAATAACAGTGGTGAAGCATTAGAATATTGCTATTAGTGACTTTGGATAAAGGAAATCTCAGAATCTCTTTTATTTTATTTTCAACCTAAGCATAGATTTGAAATTTTCAAAGCAAAAATTCTGGGCAAAAGTAAGTATAGTTTTCAGTTCACCTGAAAAACTATATAAATTTTATGTTACAAGAAAGAAGAAAATTTTCAAAAGTCTAAATGTACCTTTATAGGGAAGTAATAGAATTATGTCATACACAAGTGATGAGATACATAGCCATTAAAATATGAAGCAGATATGTGTGTGTTTGTGTGTGTGAGTGTAGAGACAGGGAGAAAGAAAGAAGAAAATATCATATATGATATATAAGAAAATTGGGAAAGAAAGGAAGGAAAAAGGAGAGGGAGAGAAGGGTAAGAGAAAGAAAGATGGAAGAAAGGAAAGGAGGTGGGCAAGTATGCAGGAGAGAGAGAAAGAAGGAATGAATGGAGGGAGGGGGAGAGATGGAGGGAGGAGGGGGTACCATTCATACTCTCCTTGTTAAAATTTTCAGTTTCTAGGAGAAGAAACAGTTATTAACAGTGATTTCACCTGTAGAATGAGATGAGATCATAAAAAGCACATAATTTTTATGTTATATGTTTCATTACTTTTATAATTTGTTTACCATGGTATGCTATCACTTTTGTTATAAACATATGTCACTACCCTATCCCACTTAAAAAGTATAAGGTTTTATCACACTGCATACAATTATTAGAATACTAAACCAAAACCATAACTGTCACTTATTAATAGTTTTCCTCTGTTCATGATTTAGGCAGTCTCTGGGGTTTAACCAAATTGTGTGCGATCAGGACCACAGCAATCGGTATATGTGGTGTGTGCTGATAAGTATACATTCAGGATGGGAGCATAATTTAAAGTCAGACCTACTATGGAACCAGGTTAAATGGGATGAAGACATTTCATATCTGTACTCTAAATGGCCTTAAAAATCAGAAGAGAAGGCACTGGTTTCAGTTCCATCAATTATTTTATTTTTGGACAGGCAGAGTGGACAGTGAGAGAGAGAGACAGAGAGAAAGGTCTTCCTTTGCCGTTGGTTCACCCTCCAAGGGCCACCGGCCGGCGCGCTGCGGCCGGCGCACCGCACTGATCCGATGGCAGGAGCCAGGTACTTATTCTGGTCTCCCATGGGGTGCAGGGCCCAAGCACTTGGGCCATCCTCCACTGCACTCCCTGGCCACAGCTGAGAGCTGGCCTGGAAGAGGGGCAACCGGGACAGAATCTGGCATCCCGACCTGGACTAGAACCCGGTGTGCTGGCACCACAAGGTGGAGGATTAGCCTAGTGAGCAGCGGCGCCGGCCGTCCATCAATTATTAAAAGGTCTTTGTAAGCTAAAACTCAATGCAAATATGCATTAATCCCCTTTTCCTTGAAGATAGTATAATCCTGCAGACAGAGCAGTTATTATCTCCATACATGAGTTCAAAGATTAAATTATTTGTTCAAGGTTCTGCTCATGCTGACAACATCAACTTTCTCCACAATATTATTGACTTCCACTAGTAGTTGGAAAATGGGAGTGCCAGAAGTATTTCCATCATCAAAGACAGATCCAAGGAATTAAGTGGGAGGTTACACCTCTCGTCTTCATTTAGGGGAGAATATGTGTCCCCCTTCAAATCGGTTTTGTCATTTCTTTGGACATTCAGAATCACATCAAAGGAAGTAACCAATTTATAACATGAGCTAGTAGCTTGGAGGACCTGATTTGTAAGGTCATTTCCTATGGCCATCTTCAGATTTATCTCTCTGTAGTTTTCATGAAAGGTTAAACAGTACAAGAATTACAGACATCACAGATTTGATTCTACCTTGACTCGTTTGCAGGCAAAGTCCAGTGGGTTGGGAAAGTTTAAGCAAAGCAAGGTAGCTGAGACATTTCATACCACAAGCATGAGTGAATAGCATTAGTGAGGCCGAAGTCAGTTAGGAAGCCCCAAGCAAGAACTGCTAGGACTGTAATCAATATGTTACCTCTGACATTTACAAACACCCTTTAGAACCAAAACACTATTTTAAAACCTTTTAATGTCATTTTATGAAGTTGGCTTGCCCTTTAAATGTCTTTTCATTCCTCCTGAGAATTAAATCAGTTTCAGGGAGGATCCACTTTTGATTATTTGAACAGCAGTGGGGGATAAGAAACAAAAATAAATAAATAAAAAGAAAGCTCTTCACCTGCTTGTAATAGCCTATTGTCATTGCGTCTGTGAACCTGTCAACTCTTCTGCTTTCTTCTCTTAATGCTTCTTGAAAGACAGTAACAGCTTCCTTCTCTGATGGAGAATCAAATGGGACTAGAGAGACATGCAGAAGAGGCTTTTACGAGTAGGGCTTTGAAAGAGTCACAGACTTGCCAGTACTGGGCACGCAGGAGATGCCCATCCACTGAATTCACAAATGTGCGTCCTTCTCCTTAAAATAATGCTAGACATGAGGATCTTACTGGCAAGCACAGGCAGGCACACACTGCATGAAGTCAACGGGACTGGGCAGAAGCCAGAAGTCACTGGGGCGAAAGCTAGGCATATTGGCCACTGTGGTCTGCAACTACAACGAATATGATTGTAAATGGTAGAAGGCATCAGAATGTTGTATATCAGGCGCTAGGTGAGTACACGTACATGATGGGCCTTGGGAGCTCTGGAAACCCCTACTCTCAGAACTCAACCCAGAGGTGAAGCATGTTCAGCATCCTGAGGTTGACGGCAACAACGGCAAACATAATAGTTGAACTTGTTCAACAAAATTAGTAGTTGGGATTTACATGGAGGCTCAAATCAAGATCCACCTCTCTCCCTTCTTAAGCATACATCTAGCACTAGAACCTCAGAATGGAAACTTGAGAACAGAAGTCACCAAATAAGCAAGAGACAAAAATTCTGTGCAGAAAAATCAACAGAGAATCCAGATGTAAGGCAACCATCAAGATGGGCTTAATAACCGGAAGTTCCTCTCAGAACAACAGGCTCTACCTGACACTTCTAGATCAGGGTCTTCAGCAGACGATGAAGGCTGTGTCCTTGGAGCTTGGGTTGTTGTAGGTAAGAGTGTTGCAGCAGCAGCACATCTTTAGAAAGCACAGCAAGGCAACGTGTGAAACATCAACATAAAGGAAACCAGTGAATGGTGGAGGGAATGCTGGAATGGCTATATCTATGCTTAAAGTGCCTGGCACTTTCAACCAGAAGCACCCACATAAGAATTCTTCAAGCTACCTAGCCAAGGACAGTTCTGTGTGCATCTGCCTTTCATAGGCTGGCACTGATGAAAATCACACTGTAAATGGAATCCAGTCCAAAACTCAGCCTACCCCTAACAGCTACTGTAGCTGGTCTACTGAATCTAGATGCGTATCTGAATGTCATAAGCTATAAGGATCACATTCAGTGTCCGTTCCTTATCAAAAACCACGTCAACTAATTAAGTTCCCATTTTCCTCTGTTTGCTTATATTTGGACCAGAGAACATTACAAATCATTGATTGTCTCCTCATGTTACAGATAAGGAAATTAAAAGTGGCTCAGAGACAGAATGATTTACCCAAATCTCCATAGGCAATTAGATTAGAAGAGGTGAAAGGCTTCCTGGTTTGTAATCCTCTACTAGTACCACAGTGTTATCTTAGCCAACTAACACAAACCAGGGTTCTTATAATTCAGCTTTCACTAAGAGTAAATACATTCAGCACATCATCTGAAAATAAGGCTTTCATTCAAAAGAAAGGACAAGAGGAGGAGGCCTCTGCATTCGTAATTCTAAGGCCGCTGTTACTGGACATCTCATTTTGTTATCCGTATGACTTATTCCTCTGAGTGCCTTTTAATTCCATGTGGTTTCTTTCATAATATTGCTACCTTTCTACGTGAAGTTCACCTCAACTACACTCAAAAGTCTGAGTAAAATTATGAAACAGAAAGTCACAAGATTTGGAACTCACAGTGAATTTCTGTCTAGATTCTGAGTCCCTGAGTCCTTGTTAATTCTATTCAGTTGTTGAAGATGATAGACGTGGCATATGGGCCATTCCTCATTGTATAGTTAATTTAACTGGACAAAATACACATACAATAATGTTGGGGAAAAAAAAAAAAAAAACAAGCCGGCACCGCGGCTCAATAGGCTAATCCTCCGCCTAGCGGCGCCGGCACACCAGGTTCTAGTCCCGGTTGGGGCGCCGGATTCTGTCCCGGTTCCCCCCTTCCAGGCCAGCCCTCTGCTGTGGCCAGGGAGTGCAGTGGAGGATGGCCCAGGTGCTTGGGCCCTGCACCCCATGGGAGACCAGGAAAAGCACCTGGCTCCTGGCTCCTGCCATCGGATCAGCGCGGTGCGCCGGCCGCGGCGGCCATTGGAGGGTGAACCAACGGCAAAGGAAGACCTTTCTCTCTGTCTCTCTCTCTCTCACTGTCCACTCTGCCTGTCAAAAAATAAAAAAAATAAAAATAAATAAATAAATAAATAAATTAAAAAAAAAAACAAGAAAATATGCCATGAACTGACCAGAAAACTGGATGGAATTCTAGAGGATAGGAAACAGATAAAAGGTAAACAGAGAAAACCACAAGTGGAAACACTCCATGTAGGAGATACATTACAAAAATTGACAGAGAAGCCTCCAACACAGTTGGCCTACACCAAAGTGAAAATGCACCTGAGCTTTGCATCACTGGAGTGAATTAGCTGCTTCATTCTCAGATCTTCAAATGCCCCTCTCATTTCCTGTTTAAAGAGCTCATGCTGCGAGCAGGTGTTGATAACACCAGGGTGAACATTTCTCCAAAGAAAGTGAGCAATCAGCCGCATTGTTCCTGGAGCCAGTGAAAGTAGCAGAGAAAGACTCATGGGTCAGATGACTAGGAAACAGAAAATAAGTCATTTCCTCCCACAGTCAACAAGACTGAGCAGTCCCTCTTCCAGAGCAAAGAGATCATCATCTCCAGACACACCGCCTGTCTCTATCTAGACACTTATAAGAAAATTGCTAAAACACCCCAGGGCATACACAGAGCTCAGTCAGTTCTCCCATCCAAGTGGAAAGGGTCATTGGCAAGGGAAATTTACACAGTTCCAGGAAAACTTCAAGACTTCCAGGATATATTAACTATCATGTACTTAATTAGATGTCCATAAAAATCCAATTTTAAGACAAGAACGTATGGGGAGGTGATCCCAGGAAGAACAATGAGACTGGGACAAAACAGGAATAAGGAAAATCCATCAAGAAGGTGCTATTTCAAGGTTGGCATTATAGGCAACTAGGATTCCATCCAGCCAGAAATCTCTTAGGAATCATACAGAATGTGACAGAGAGTGGCACTCCTGTGGGGTGGAGGCTGAAGCATTTATCTAGTGATAGCCCCCACCATCCGTGGGAGTTGCCCCTATAGGGATTACCCAGCTCCCAGATCCATCCTGTCCTTGCATGTACTTGGTAACATAGTTGATTTCCAAACTCAGGGGCAGAACTGTGGCGAGAAGTCTCAAGATTGGCAGTGCAAGAACCTACTTAGAGCAGTAACTGAAAACAGAGGGGAGTCACAGGATGGCATGGGGCAGAGAGTATCTGTTTCTGTCTGTCACAGTAGGGAGTCAACTATCATAAAAAAGGATCCTGGGAAATATTAGAAAAACTTATAGCATAAAAAAGTAAGCCTAAAATGGACAAAAATGAATTCTGACCCCAAGGAAATCGGAGTTTATCAAGAAAGAGAACTTTTGAATTATTCTAATACCTATTTTAACAAAGATAAGAAGCTATTTGTCTCAAAATAAAAAAAAAATAGGCATCTGGGAGAAAATGGCACACAGGAAAAAAAAGAAACTTTGGGAAAAATAATCATGTTAATGGAAAAAATGTTCAGGAGCTGGACTGAGTAAAAGATAAGGTAGTGTAAAATATCGCAATCAAACTAGAAGAAAGGTTCCTTCAACTTCAAAAAAAATGAATTTTCAGGCTAGCAAAATCAATGGAGAAGAATCATCACACTGAAATAGCTCAGGCAACTTCAGAAGTTCTAGAACAAAGAGAAAATTATAAAAGCTTCCAGAGTGAGAGAAAGTCAAACTAACATCGAATTTCTCCTCATCAACAAGGCTGCTAAGAGACAAAGCAGCAATTTTTGTTTTCCAAGTTCTGGTTTTCAAATCTTGAAATATATACCCAACTAGCCCATTAAACAGGTGTCACATAAAATGCTTTCCAGGCATGCAAGCTCTCAGAAAACCCAAGAATCAGATTATCTCTCAAAAATCCTCAAAGAGGTACTCCAGGGAGAAATAATGTAAAAGGAACAAGATGTTGTCAGTTACAAGAAACAGCAGCACTGAGTAATAACTAGAAAACTCAAGAAACAATACAAAAAGAAACCATCTATTGGGTCTTCACATTAGAGTGTTTTGGGAGTACAGGCAGCAGAATTTAATAATATAAAATTAAAAGCCTTCCTTTATGGGACCAGTCACTTAACTTAGTTCAAAATGAGTTAATGGTCACATAAGCAATAATGCTGTAAATAGTATTTGGAGGGGTTTCAGTTTTGAAAATCAACCCACAGACAAGACATAAAAAATATTAATTAGGTTCAAAGAGAGCGATACAAATGTTATAAGCCTTAGCAGTATAAAAGTTCCATTTAAAAAGTTCCAGAACAGTAACAACAGTTGGTGAGTGAAAGGATGGAAAGGAATAGAAACAATTACAAATTTATTTTTTCTCAAAATTTTAAGTTTTTTTTAAATATTTATTTATAAGGCAGTGACAGAGACAGACAGAGAACGAGATCTTCCGTCTAATGTTTCCCTCCCCAAAGGGCTGCAATCGCCAGGGTTGGGCCAGGCTGAAGCCAGGAGCCTGGAACATCATCAGTCTCTCCCACATGGGTAGCACTGGCCTGAGTAATTGGGCCATCATCCCCTGCCTTCCCAGATGCATTAGCAGGGAGCTGGTTTGGAAACAGAGCATCCAGATCTCAAACCGGCTCTCCGATATGGATAGGTGGCAACTTAACCTATTGCGCCACAACGTCAGCCTCGTTTTTAAAACTGACACATAATTTGTACATTTTTATGGTGTGCAATGTGACATCCTGATACATGGATGCAAGGCATAGTGATCAACCCTTAGGGTAATTAGCATATCCACTGCCCCAAATGTTTTTCATTTTCTTGCAGTGAGAACATTCAAAATTGGCAAATTAAGAAAAGTAAAGATGAATACATGTCTCTTATATGAAGAACAAAACTCAAATATAATTGAAGCATAGAAGTAAGAAGAGGAGGTAAAATATGATACAGGTATTCGTAAGCGCTGGATGTTTATTGCGTAGTGTAGATTGGAGCTATCTAATATTGATAACTCAAGAAATAGAAGCAGAAAGAAAAAAAAATTAAAACTAATAGAAGCCACCAAACAAATAAAATGGAAACTATTTAAAAGGTACTTATCTCTGGGCTGTGGTGCTGGAGACTGTTATTTTTACAAACCCATTTTAGACAGTTTTCAGAAACTAGATTTCCATGTTCAGACATTGCTTTTAAAAAGATGACTGTGAGAGACTCAAAAACCAAAGAGTTTTCCAGCTGGAAATGAAGTTTCCTCGCCTCAGCCACGAGTTCTCCGTGATTAATAACAACTTAACCAGTGCCCAGGATTTGGGAGAATAAATAACCTTGTCATTTCCCATCCCCAGGCTGTGGCTTCCTTTTCCACAGCTGTGTTAATTCTACTTGTAATCTCCATGAAGTGCAAAGATTTCTGTTATTTCTTATTTTTAAGCCTCTTTTACCTCTGTTGAACTGAAAAGGATCACTTTCTAAAAGAGCTGATGGGGGTAGGGAGAAAATAAAAGTAAGAAATGATTAAGGTGTTGGAAGATGAAAAGGAATGACAATGATTAGGTTAAAATAATTAGATATTTATTCTTCCCTGCATACTCAAAGGGACTTGCATTTCTCTTGTGAATTTCATCTATCTCCAAATTACTTTAAGAAAGCCTTGTTTTCACTGAAAGCACATCAAATCCTAAAATACTCAATCATGTACCAAATCAAAAATGTATGAATTCAGCTTTTTACCTCAGGGAGGAGACTCTGTCTTTAACCTTCCACACTCCTTCAGAGAAGGAGGGGACACAGAATATAGATAATGTTGAAATGAATCAGGAGTCCAGATTGAAGGAGAATCTAGTTGGTTCTAACTGGTGGGTAAAAAATGTGTTCAGATGGCTCCAGAGCCCAGTTCTCCATCAGCAGTGAAATGAATGCACTGATCAAATCTTGTCTCCCTCCATTATTAAAAAAAAATGATCTGGCTCTTCAATCATATGGGTTTCTATTCTTTGAGGCTGCCAGAATTACTTTTTGCAAAGCGTGGGAAGAAAGGAAGGAGGGAAGGATATTGTTAAGTACGTACCTGGGAACTAGTCTTCATTTACACTCCAAATTCATCCTCCATCTCCACCACTCATGCACAAGAAAAATGTTAGCCTTAACTCTCTGACATGAGAAGTGACATCAGCAAACCATGGACCAGGAAGTTCCAAACCCTAGTATCTAAAATAATCAAATTCACAGAGACAAAAAGTAGAACACTGTCTTACCCCAGGGCTGTTGGGGAGGAGGTATGGAGATTTATTTAACTGGATACAGAGTTTCAGGTTAGGGTGATAGAAAAATTTCCAAAGAGCAGTAGTAGTAATAGTTGTAGAACAATGTGAATATACTTAGTGCTATCCAAATATAAACTCAAAAGTTGTTTAAAATGGTGACATTTACATTATGTATAGTTTACCATGTTAAAAACAATATAGTGATCTGAAGGGGTATATACAGCAAACTCCTCTTCCTGCCTAGGTAGAACTTTATACATCCCGCTACTGTTATATAGTAATGTCTATCAAGAAAAGGTTAATCTTTTATCAGGGCTATGCAATTGCAACATAAGTATTCCTCAGCTACGTCAAGATAAATTATTTTCCATTTAAGAGCTAGGAAATTAGGCCGGCGCCGCGGCTCACTAGGCTAATCCTCCGCCTAGCGGCGCCGGCACACCGGGTTCTAGTCCCGGTCGGGGCGCCGGATTCTGTCCCGGTTGCCCCTCTTCCAGGCCAGCCCTCTGCTGTGGCCCGGGAGTGCAGTGGAGGATGGCCCAGGTGCTTGGGCCCTGCACCCCATGGGAGACCAGGAAAAGCACCTGGCTCCTGGCTCCTGCCATCGGATCAGTGCAGTGCGCCGGTGGCATCGCGCTGGCCGCGGCGGCCATTGGAGGGTGAACCAACGGCAAAGGAAGACCTTTCTCTCTGTCTCTCTCTCTCTCACTGTCCACTCTGCCTGTCAAAAAAAAAAAAAAAAGAGCTAGGAAATTGAAGGAACACATATGAAATGCCTTAACAAGTCCAAAGTAAGTGTGTGTGAATGTATAGAGAAAAAGAGACAAAGATAGAGAGGCTAGATATATCAGACAGAAAATACTATCAGAGTGAAAAGTCCTAGGAAGATCTGTAGAAATAGGCAAATACCTAAACCCCTCTTGCTTTGTTCAGTGCTCCTGGGCTACTTGAAATCATGTACCTTTTTGAACATTGTGTTTTCTTACTCATATTAGAAGAAATCATGAGACAAGGTGTCTTCAAAAGGTTCATGGAGGGGCCAGCACCGTGGCTCACTTGGTTAATCCTCCGCCTGCAGCACTGGCATCCCATATGGGAGCCATGCTCTGGTCCCGGTTGCTCCTCTTCCAGTCCAGCTCTCTGCTGTGGCCTGGGAAGGCAGTGGAGGATGGCCCAGGTCCTTGGGCCCTGCACCCGCATGGGAGACCAGGAGGAAACACCTGGCTCCTGGCTTCGGATCAGTGCAGCGCGCTGGCCGTAACGGCCATTAGGGGGGTGAACCAACGGAAGGAAGACCTTTCTCTCTGTCTCTTTCTCTCTCTCACTGTCTAACTCTGCTTGTCAAATAAAAAAAAAGTTCATGGAAAATGTACATTGTGAAAAAAATAAAAACAACTATGTATGCATCTGAAAACTTCTTGCACCAAAATAAACTTATCTTAAATTCCACTTTGCATTAATTTCCTGAAGTATCCTCATGTATATCATGTAGCTTATTATAAAGAATAACCACATGTAAGATAACACAACTGCCAAGTACTTCATATGTAGTGAAAGTCTAATCATCGCTGTCTTGGCCATTGTTTTCCAAGATGGCTCTTGTCCTATCCAGCAAACACATGATAAACTCCAGCATGTGAAGACTAAGCCAGAGTGTTGGTCAACTCTCAGGGAAATTGGATCCTGAAAATCAAATTTCTGTCAATTCTGAAGCAGAGGTACTAAGAGCTGTGCTTCCAGGGACTCAGTCCCCCCACCATGGAGTGGAGATTCAGAGCAAGGCATCAGAGGCCAAGATCAAAGGCTCAGACAGCAAACAAGAGTTCCAGCTGGCACCACCACCACTCTTGGCAGCAGGCTTCCCATCTTAGCATGAGTTGCATCAAGGCCTACCCCTCTGCTGGCTCCTTGACATTCTGTGACTATTCCAGGAAAAGGAAAATTAGGGCCTGGAGGGTTGAAAATAATGTATGCTCCTTCACACCACCAAAGGGAAGGGAGAAGACAAGAATGAAATTAGTGAAAGTAGCCCTTGGTCTGCAAACCTGGAAACTAGGTTCAAGTGGTAAAACTGTCTACAGCAATGTTGTTCAGTATACGATCCACTAGCCACATGTGGCTGTTTAAATTTAAATTAATTAAATCAAATTTCAGTATCGATTCCTCAGTTACCTTTGCACATTCAAGTGTTCAATAGCCGCATTTGGCTAATGGATCCATATTGAGCAGCACAGTGAAAAGAAAAGAAATGTTCCCATCTTTGCAGAAATCTCTACTGGATATTGCTGAAGACAAGAAAAAGCACACTTAAGACATATATCTAGCCAGACAAATTGCTTTCATTTCTTCTGCCAGGATTTTGATTCTTATATGTCCTGAAAACTTATGAAAACCCCACAAGAGATTCAATTATACACTTTGGCAAACTAGCCTTTCATGACCGGCGTTCAATTCTGCACCCCTCAGTCAAAACACCACAAGGGAGGACTCTGCTGCCAGGAAAGATGCAGGAGCTGTTTGCAGAAGAGCTGCCTTTCGTGGGTCTGACCTAGAAGAGTCCCGTGGAGGTCACTTTGACTTCACCCTCCTCCAGCATGACACTGTCGTCATTCCTGGCAGGTGAAACTCTCTCCTGGGTTTCAACCCTTTTGGTAAAAAAAGACCACAGAGCTCCAGTCCATGTCATTTCCAATGCTGAATTTCCTACACTGGACATTCTCCCCCCAATCAAATCAATATAAAACACCAAAATTAAAGACCTACTCACTATTTTCCTGCCAATTACAAGAAGAATCCAAGGTGCTAGCATGAAATGTATAAACCAGGTAGCAACTTTGAAAACCCCACTGTGGGAAGAGTGAGTGAGAAATGCGCTGTTGAGTTAGAATAATGGGTTTTAATTGGACAAACCTTGAAGTTAGGACATTCATCAAGAAAATCAGTATGCTTTCTTGAAGACATTAATGTTGTGTAAAGGGGGAGACAGTACTTCTAAATTAAAGACACCAAAGACAAACCAAAGGTGATGTATAGACTTACTTGGATGCTGCTTCAAAGGTGAAAGAAACACAGCCACAGAGACCTTGGACACACATTGACTATGGACTGCATAGGAAGCAATGGAATTGATGTTTTCCTCAATAGTGATAATGTCATTGTGATGCTGGAGAAGAATGTCCTTATTTTCAGAAAATATGTTTAAATAAAATATTTAGGGAGAGTATTCATGGTGTCTGCAACTATCAAACTCTAAGACAATAAGCGTATAAATACATAGAGAATTCAATGGATAGAAAAATATTAATTATTGAATCTACAGATGGTCATTTGATTTTGCAGTTTTGAATATTTACAATTAAAGTTTGGGATATAATAGAATAACAATACATTTCAGAAGAAGTAAGAGCTACAAAAGTCCCAAGAGGATTTAAAGTCCAGAAAGATGAAGTGTGTAGAGTACCAAATGACACATCTTGTGCCCAGAAACATGCCAAATCCAATTGCCTTTCTCTATCTAATCTTTTTTGGAGGTTACCATATACCCAACATCACACTAAACTTCATACATTCACTATCTAAAGTAATCATTACAATGTCCCTAAAACAAACACCAATGTTCCATTTTGTTGATCTGAGGAAGCTGAGTCATTTGGTCAAACTCTGAGCTAGGATGCAAACAAAAGTCTGTGCAGTTCCAAAGTCCATGCTAATTTGCTCTGGTTAATTTAATATCAATAGTAATGTTTCTTCATTAGATTCAGTAGTAAAAGAAAAAAAGAGTTTCTTAATTATGTGAGAGACAGATAAAAATGGAGATACTATGAAAAAGACAGAGAGAGAGAGTGATGGGTGGAGAAAGAATTGATTCTAGTATGAGGACTAAAATATATTTTAATTCCCAGTTGTCATGGATTATATGGGGGAAAATTATATGTTCTAAAGCCATATTGAAGCTCTACTACTCTTTATCAGGCACCAAGGTACTTCATGGATCAGAACTGTCTGTGGTATCTTGGAGGTCTAGAATTGGAGGCCAAAATCAGCTTTCTCAAATCACTCTACAGTCATACCATCACATCTATGCTAGGTACAAGGTCTAATAGTTAATAGCTATTAATAGCTACTCATTCTTTTGGGACTTCTTTCTTTTCCTTTGACAGGCTAGCAACTTCTTGAGATAAATCACTGTGTTCTTTTCTTTTTTCAAAAAATAATATTTTATTCTGCACAAGGATATCAAAATATTGACCATTCTCATCAAGTGTCCATGATGGAACATTTTAGTATGTTGCTTCTTGTAACAATAAAAAAGTAAAACCTTATAATCCTCTAGTCAGCAGTTCTACCAACTTTACTGTAGCATCAGGGCTGAAGAAGTTTATGGTTGAGGCCATCCACATACTAACAGCTCCAAAATCCTTGAAATGGTAGACATTGCGAGACTTACAACATGGTCTCCTCAATGGAATATCCCTATTTGTGGATTTCCATGAGCAAAATAATCTCCAGTAACCGCAGCTTGGTACTAGGTATGTGAGATGATACACATGGCACTGAGTGTGCTTTCTCAGTGGAACCCACTTTCTTCTCCATGCAGTTGGCTCATTTTGCATAAGTGCCTATTGTACACTTGTTGGTCCATTGTAAATTGTAGTCTGTATATTTCTCCATTTGAGTACATTTTAATAGGAGAAGGATTAATATTTTTGCCTCTCTACTTCTCGACATCTAGTTCAATGTCAAGCATGTATGAAGGCAATTCAAAAAGTTTGTTGAATTTGGAATAAAAGTTTATTTTGGTGTAAAATTTTTGAAATCTTTGCAATGTGTTTTCATAATATGCATTTCTATGAACAGTTTCAAAGGGCCCTCATATTCCTGATACTCCTAAATGAATAAAGAGATTCATGGAAGTCAGTTTTGTTTTAACATTGGAGTATATTTTTGACATATGATTACCAGACACTATAGACCAAATTGCACATCCTTGTTTCCTAGAGTTGGTATTCCCATGACCCTGCCTTAAACTAAACCACCGACATCCTTTGGTGTGGATCACAGTCAGGAGTAATGCACCTGCTCTCTCTTTTTTTTTTCTTTACCACCCTACTGACACAAATCCATTCTTCATGGAGCAACCAGCACAGTCTTTTTAAAAATACAAATTATATGGCATATGATAAATTATATGACATATGATAAATCTAAGAACTGTTGATGTATTCACATTTCGAATGTGAAGGAACAGGGAGGGATAAGACCTCCTTTGTCATGTCCCACAAAATACTGTCAATATCCTGACATCTCCTATCCCTGTCTGCTATATTCACTCTCTACCAACTCTGCTGTCTTTCCCATTTTCAGAAACATTCTGCTCTCTACAGAATCTTCCTGTTAAAGAGAAGCCTTTTTATATCCCTTTACTTTCTTCCTTTTCTTCACAGAATCAATCAAGGAAAAAAAATGATTTTTCTCTTCTTTTACTTATTTTCTGTCAGAACATTTAAAGAGTTGGCTTTCTAAAAGCAAGCACAAAATCTATTACCCTACACTCAGTAAATCTTTTTGGACCTTGTAGGTCATTATAGATATCTAGTGGGCAGTGCATTCCATGTCTGTACCTTTCAGGGACTTGAACATGGTAAATGGAAAGAAAAGGGACCTTGATGAAACAGGATGAAATCTGCAGATATTACCCATCTATAAAACTTCCCTCCTCACCCCCACCACACATACACATGGAAGACTGATGTTTCCATGCCCTAAAAAGTAAAGGCTGGGGGAAATCACCATTGCTGTGCTAGAAGCCAGCAGACGCACTCCAGCACCTGCTCTGCCCTCGCCCGTGCAGCCTCACATCCTTAGACTTATTTCAGATTTTTTGCCAAACTGTGAGCTTCATAATGGCAGAGATTATCCCATTTTTCATACTGTCAGGTTTGGTCCAGAATAGATGCTAACAATATGTTTGGGACTTAACAAAACACAACATTTATGTTTCTAAAGATCTCTATTTTAAACGATGACTCAGAGGTCAAGAGGAGTCTGACAACTTACAAGATCAAAATAAATTCAAAGGAGAGTATGAAACAGCATCTATCAAGGCAAAAGGTTCAGATTTGTATTTTTTATAAGTAACTTATTGCCTAAAAGACTCTAACCTGTCTGGAATATTCTAGCACTCAAAGAGGCCAATACTGATTGAAACAATCTTATTTTCTGACTCCCAAGAAGCCTTATTAAGCTCTACAAATTATTCTATTCCAGGTTGTGCTAGAAAAAAAAAATGATCCCGCTGTGACATGAAAATGGAGCCCTATGAATCTCAGTTATGTCAGGAACCAAACAGTGCATTGAATAGGAACCTGATTGGAAGGCCTAAAAAAGAAAATTCAGTTGATTGTAATCCTTGTACATGACAGAAGTTGGATTTTTCTCAGCCCAACTGTGCTCTACGGGTATCTGACAAGTCTAAACTGCCGGCTTAAACGAGTTCAATAAATTTCAAGTTGTTTTTATGTCAAAGGTTTGAAGTTAGACAATCTGTGTTGACTTGAAATTGGACAGCTGGAATTTGTATTTTCAGGCGTTAGAATTTCCATTGCAGATTTGACAAGTATTGATGATTCTTTATCACAGGACTCTATAATGTGCCATTATTTTCCTTTTGCATTTGATGGTTTTGCTATGAAAAAGCTACTTTTTTTTCTAATAAGTCTAACTAATCACCAGAATAGGGGCTATAATAAATTGGTAAGAAAGTCAAGAACCAGTGTAGTTTAGAATAAGCAAAACTTGTAATGAGGTTGTTATTAATGTTAACTTTCCTGGGTACCTCACAAATTGCATAATTTGTCTTCCATTCTAAATTCAATTTATAGGTGCTGCAGTGTCAGTGGTGTGGGAGGAGTTGTGATTACAAACAACATTGATATATTCTAGCTGTGGCACAGGTCAGTGCTTCCTCTAGCGAACCAGCAAGCCTGAAGATTGAAGCCTCCCTTTCATTCCATCACCTCATTGTGCACGTCTTGTTTGCTTCTGTTGCATAGACTTCCAGACATAAATGCTTCCTTTGGGGAGTTCTTTTCCACCTCCTCTGATACATGACTCTCCAAGGAAGGTGGAGATTAATAGTGCACCAGGTTATGCTTAATATTCTCCTACTGTTTCATTTTTCTTTAATCCTATAACATTTGCATTTCTGAAATTAGGGTGTCTAATGCATTGGGGTGAGACTCGGAGGCCTCATTTGGCTTAGATTTATTATATACTCATGACTTTCTTAGCAGATCTCTTTATCCTTTTGTCTGCCAGCTAATCTCAATGCTCTATCTTGAGCAGTTTTTATTACGCCAAAATTTACTATGACATTTTTAAGATTTCCTGCACAGCTTTCAGAAGCATTCTTATTAACCGTAAACACTAAATGGCACATTATAATGCAAGAGAAATGTGTAAGGTATATACCTATTTATGAATAAATATGTTAGGATGTTCTTGACCCTTCAGTTATCCCAAAATTTGTGCTCTAGAAAGAGATATCTGTATTATCCCCAAAGTCTTGTTTGGGAAAAATGAGTCAAACTTCTGCAGCAAAGGGACATTAATTAGAGGTATGTTTCTTCTGCAACCTCAGGTTTGGATGGAGAGTAATGGATATGCAAGATAACAGAAAGAGGTTTGGTTCTTAGGTGAAAGAAAAGCACAGAAAGTTGTGTTAAAATAGGGTAACAAAGAGCAAATAAAGAGGCACAAGTCAGCGGAAATAGAAGCCACAGGAAAGGGGCTTGGGTTTGGGGAGAGAAGTGCAACTGAGGGTATCAGAGTTGCACCTAATTAACTTGCTGGTGATCTAGTGCTCAATCAGCTTACATGGTCCTGTCTAGCTGTTGATTTACCCCTTCCACAGTTCATGTCTGACGGTAAATGCTAGAGGGCTTGATTTGAAATCTTTGAAAAGGTTAATACATTGAGTAGTTCTATGAGGATGGTGGGCCACAGGAACTTAAAACTAGCCCTGGTAGATGGAGTTGAATATGGTAGTGTGGATGGAAATGAAGAGAAGATAGAGGTAAGCTGCTGATAAGAAATGGGAGAAGGGGTGAGGATGGGCACAATGGACCTGGCCAACATCAGCTATGGCAAAGCTGTTGGACTACACCCAAAAATATAGGACAGATCTTGTTTCTAAACCCAATGATTCCATAGTAAGCACATCAGAATATTGGCATAGCAGGCAGAGCTGTGGCGCAGGAGTTGGCGTACTCTGGTTTCTTGTGGTGCTTTCATCCCATGTGGGAGTATCAGTGTTGATATTCTGGCTGCTCTTCTTCTGGTCCGGCTTCCTGCTAATACACAAGTGAGGAAGCAGATGACAGCTCAAGTACTTGGGCCCCTGCATCCTATGTGGGAAACCAGAAAGGAGTTCTGGAACCCTGGAATCCTGGCTGTGGCTTGGACCAGCCCCGGCATTGCAGCTCTTGGGGAATGAACTGATAGAAGGTCTCTCTCTCTCTCTCTCTCTCTCTCTCTCTCTCTCTCTTCTCTCCATCCTTTTGCCTTTCAAATAAATATGTAAATCTTTCAAAAAATAACATTGAGGTAGATTATATGAATTGTTGTTCAGGGCAGTGATCTAGATCTCACTGACAGAGAGCTAGGGATGATAGGAGGCTGACTGGGCACCAGATGGTAACCTCATATACATCAGACACTATCACTGCACAATTAAGTCAACATCCACTCACTGGAAGATTGCACAGCTCCTTCTGCTAGAGCAAGATGAGGTTAGGGACTAGGAATGCCGAGCTAGAACACTGTGAAGAAGAGAAGTGTGTGTGTGTGTGTGTGTGTGTGTGTGTGTGTGTGTGGTTAATCCATGTCCATCCTCAGACAGCTCCAAGGGTCACTAATTGATGATATCTGTTTCTTATTAAGTAGCAACTTCATCCAACAGGAATACCCTAAAATGTGATTATCTCTCATGTATATAAGGTCTATGATTACGGTAATTCCCAAAGATTACAATCAGAAATCATTTGTAACTGTGTCTTACCTTTGCTGAAGCAGATGGCAATAGACAAGGTTAATCTAACAGCAAAAAACGTGAGAACATTTGAAGAGAAGGGCTTTAAAATATCTAAAATGGACATATTCATTTGTAGATTTCTGAGAATAACTGAAAACATTCACTGGATGAATTTGAAGCTAACTTCTAATTAAATTGTTTTGAGAATCTAAATAGAAATAAGATGTGGCATGGAATGGATTTCACTAGAAATATACATTTTCAGGGGATAGCAGTGTTGGAGAAAGTAGATTTGTCATATATAGAAACTGCTGTGTTTTTTCTTATTCTGTACAACATGGAAGCCAACTTTGGTGTTTGCTTGTATTCCAACAAACACTCTTGTGCAAGACTAATAGAACAAAATCCAGGATGGAGAAAGATGGATGTTGTATATGAAAGAACGGGATACACCAAACAAAAAAGAAGGAACAGTCTGAGAGGGAAACTGGGGAGGAAACAAGATTCACAGGCTCAGGCTGTTAAGAACAAAATCCCACTTGTGACATCATTACTAATGATTTTATGGTAACTGATAGTTGTGGTATTAAACGCTAGCAAACCAAGCAACTTATGGTCAGTACACCTTATTGGTTCTCGTGTTAGAGCCACACTTTCTCTGCATTTGATGGAGTGGCAAAATCAGAAGTCCTTCAAGGTCTGTTACGGCAACACTCAGTTTAAGAAACCACCACTTACAAAAGTAGACTGGTAGAAATTCAAAGAATAAACTGTTGGATTTCCTTTGTTCCCTGCTGTTTCAAATCGGAAGTTTTCAAGGGCAAAAAAAAGGAAAAAGTGGACTTTTAAGAACAAAGTGTTTCTCTGTCATTGATAGAGATTAATATGCAGCTCAGGCCTCTAGGCCACTTTGGGTTAGAGTCCAGTTTCTCTAAAAGAAAGCACTTAGCCTCCTACACAGAAACACAAGAATAAGGTAGGCAGTCAGGCAACTGCTGGAGACAGTCACCATGTACAATCAAATTCTATGCACCACCCATCCATCCACCACCACCAGTCCGTTCCATCATCAAAATTCACCCCATGTCAGGGACCCCACCAAATTACAATGAAGAGCTAAGTGACTAAAGGAAAGAAAACCACATTAGGAAGTCATGTGATCTACCTCTTGGCTTCTGCACATAAGTAATTTCATTTCAGAAGGCCAAGATCTATTTCTGAGAGAACTCTAAAGATTTTCATAACCAGGGACGCATTTTTACAGGAACAGCTATTATCTAATAAAATGAAGAACCTGGAATCAGCAGATGATTAGTTCATTCCATATTGCTATTCAATGAATACCACCATCTGGGTAAATTTCAAAGAAAGCATGTGAATTGTGGCTCATGGTCCTGGAAGTCCAAGGTCAAGGACCCATAGCTGTCAGAGTCCCAAGGCAATGCAGGCCATCACATGGTAAGAGACAGGGAGTGTGCATGCATATTTATTCTCTACTCTTTCTCATTATTCTTTTAAAGCAGATGATATTATTTAATCCTAATCACTTCCCAATGGCCCCACCTCTAAACGCCACTGCCGGATGAAGTCTCCACCCTCTTAATGCCTTGCACTGTGGATTAAACTCCAACATGAGGGGCCAAACCATGGTAAATGCTGCGCATTCTGTGCCGTCAAGTCAGATCACTTCCCTTCTGTGCACCTCAGCTTAACTTGGGAAAGCAGAAAAAAATTAACCCCACACAGAGTTACTGCATTATGGCAACTGTAAACGTTGGGTGAGATTATTTACTTTGTCAACTGCTTTGTCAATGTCGGTTAATTATGGAGATTCTTATTTTCTCCCATCATACTTAACATTTCTAACATAAAGCCACAGAAATAAAAAACCCATCCTTTCAATCATCAAACATAGTTGTTGCCAAGTTCTGAGGATATGATAGCTCTTTCTGTCATGGGTCCTCCTCTGACTTCTTGGCTGTGCTTATGTAATGGGGATAAACATCCAACGTGATCCTAGGTCTGACTTGTGAAGCCTAACTTGATCAATGACAAACAACTCATCAAGTTACCAAACCCAACCCTAAAGAGAAGCTGCAGTAGGAGCTTGCATAATGATTTGCTTGTCATTATTTTCTCCTTTAGTTTCTAATTCTCAACACAGAGCATGCTCTGAGAGCAGAACAAATAATACTTGTTGCTATGAAAATAATTCTGAAAAGCTAAGCCAAATTCAAAAAAAAAATTCAAATGCTGCTTCATCACAGTAAAACCATGTAAGAATGCTTATCTTAAAGAATACATTTTGCCCCGAACTCAGCATTAGGTACCAGGAAAAGCACAAAACAAAGACTCACTTTTGTCTTCTGAACATGTACGGCTCTGGCCCCCTGGGTTTTACCATTACGAAATGTCAGCCTCTTGCTCCCCATGTTCCACTAACAGACTGAATTTAAAATGAGCAATTCTAAGTACAAACCTCTGCATAGCCATAAAATATTGTCAAATATACTGCCTCTAACTATTATTCAATGACTCTTCATGCAAAGACCCACAGGAGGATAATTTTTCTAAGTACAAATCTGAGAAATCATGCATCTTCCCATGAAGTAACGAAAGTTGTTCTTTGTTAGAAAGAAGTAACCCATCAAGTTGTGAGATGTCCATTTTTCTGTGCCACTAGGAAACCCAAAATGAAGCTCATTATTGCCTTCTTATATTTTTACTATCTGCTTTTCTCTCTTTTGAGTCTTTGCCATTGTCTTTAATATATAGCACTAGTAGAAACCTATACATTAATAACATGTTTTGAAAAGCATATATATCATATTTGAATACTTGAGTGAATTTTAGAATCTACATTTTTTTAAAAAAAGCTTATTTTGATGCAAAAAATCTTTTGAATCCATCCATAGATTTTTATGTAACATACTTTCCAAGAATTTCTGAACACCCCTCATAGATACAATCAAAATATAAAGCTGTCAGCAAAAAAAAAAAAAATAGTTCATAGACTCTTCTGCCAATGAATCCTATGTCCCAGAGGTAAAAGCAGAAATCCAAGATGGCGTCTCCAAGCCACCTGCATATTCCCTAAATTTTAGCCGCACTGATTTCCTTGCAGGTTTCCTATCAGCATCTTTTTTCCTTCACTATTGTCTTTCTTTCCCAACAGTCTCATCAAAATTTACTATTTCTTCTTTTTTTTAATTTAATAAATGCATTTTATATAGATATAACTTTAGGAATATAGTGGTTCTTTCCCCCATGCCCCTTACCCCACTCCCATCCCACCTCCCATTCCCTCGTCCCTTTGTGTTTGGGCATGGGGACAAATTGTTGAAATCTATGAATAGCATAGAGTTGGTCCTCTGTAAATAAAGTCATACTAAAAATGATCCACAATGAAAATTTACTCTTCAAGTTTGTAGTTTAGGGCAGGCTTTGTCCAGGAATATTCTGTGAATATCCCATACAGAATTGGGCATTTCCATTTTTTTTTGTTTTGTTTTCAAATCCCTTGTGGTTTTTACTACCGTTTGTAATCTTCTACAGTGGTTTAATATTTCACTCATCTGTTTGTCTGTCTTTTTATCCTACTATAGACTAGAAAAATCAAGGAAGACGTGCAGAATCAGACACAGGGGAGGGTCACAATAAACTTTTATAATAGGACTGAATAAAGAATGAAAAAGCAAATAAACGGACAGGGCCCCACCAGAACACTAAGTTCAAAGAAAACAACACAGAAAAGCATAGAAAACCTGCAGCACATTCCAAGAATATAATATAGAGGACATTTAATTGCCAGTGATGAATGATAAAGCACTTACTCACCTTCTGAGATTCCGCCAAAGAGAAAGACATATCCAGGGAAAATAGCTACTACACCCAGAGTGTCCCTGAAAAGAAAGGCACGGGACAGGAACAGGAAGTAGTACAGTCTCTTCTTTATACCACCGGGAGGAAAGTGCCAACATGTATGGAAGCTCTACCATGTTCCAAGAAATGGGCCAGAGCTTCCTCTAGTTGGCACAGCCAACCTTCATCAGCACCTGATGCCATTTCATTATTTCAAAATTATGCTAAAGCCCTCCAAGTTTTGAAAGGTGTGGAATTTAATGTGGATCAAAGTCATCTACTGCAATTCATGTATAACACCTTCGTGATTTTTACTCTAGCAAGCTTCATGTAAGGCAGCAAAAGTCATTACTTCTTGGATACTTAGAGACACTGCTAAAATTGCATAATATTTAGAAGATGTAGGAAGGTTGAATGCCAGACTGATCATATAACCTGAATCAGATTTGAAAAAGCTAGAGAGAAAACAGCTGTTGCCTGCTGGGGAAGATGAGCAGGAGGTGAGGAGGCTAAATGGAATGAACAAGACCATGACCCATGCATCAGTGGCAGAGTCTCTGATCAGGCTCCCTTGGCCATTTTCATCTGCTCTTTAGCCATATTAATTAGAGCCCTCAGGTTAACACTTTTCATCCACTAAACAAACATTTATTGAGCTTCCATTATGTACCAGCTACTGAACACAAGAGACAACCAAAGGACCAAATGTCCCTGCCTGCATGCAGCTTACCCCTCCTTGCACTTAAACAATTTGTGCATCACTTCATCCAGGAAATACACCTTCAGGCTTGAGACAGAATCTCTAGAATTATTTGATTGGATTCATTCACCCATCAACTAACAATCAGTTGATAATACATGGTAAACTTGGTGAATAGGATAATTTTAGAGTGGGCTGAATAGTGATAAGGGTTATAAGAAAAGAAATTGTTGAGTAAGACATGAAGAATTAGAGGATGGTGCTTTGCTGGCATTAATTAGGAGGTTCTTGGTTCCTGGAAAGGTAGTTAATTCAGAGTGAACAGTTATAGAGATGGCCCTATGGGCCCTATGGGAGGGAGAAGATCCATGTATTAGGGAAGTGGCAAGGAAGACTGTGTAGCTGAGAGAGGACAGGAATTCAGAGAAGAATGGGGAAATGGAAGGGATATGGGGGCTATGGCCCTTGGTAGAGGGGCTGGCTTTCACCTTATGTCCCGGTTGCCCCTCTTCCAGGCCAGCCCTCTGCTGTGGCCAGGGAGTGCAGTGGAGGATGGCCCAGGTGCTTGGGCCCTGCACCCCATGGGAGACCAGGAAAAGCACCTGGCTCCTGGCTCCTGCCATCGGATCAGCGCGGTGCGCCGGCCGCAGCGCGCCAGCCGCGGCGGCCATTGGAGGGTGAACCAACGGCAAAAGGAAGACCTTTCTCTCTGTCTCTCTCTCTCACTGTCCACTCTGCCTGTCAAAAAATAAAAAAAAAAAAAAAAAAAAAAAAAGAAAAAAAATTTCGAGCTATTCACACATTTTGAGTAGAGAAATAAAATGAGAGCAGCTTTGCTGAGAGGAGTCTACAGACAGGACCAAGGAGGAAGGCTAGGATATCTGACACTGTGTATTATCCAAGGGAGAAATGATGGTGTCTTGGGCCAGAATCATATTAGTACAATTGAACAAGTCTATAGAATTTATACATTTAAAAAATTTTAATAAAATAAAGAGAACAGATTTTATGCATTCCGTAGACACTGTTCCAAGAAGACAATGACACTTCCTTCTCTCCCCTGCTTTCTCAAGTCCCCGCCCCATCCTCCCCTCTCTTTATCAGTTTCTGCAAGACATTTTTTTTTAAATATTTATTTATTTATTTTAAAGTCTGAGTTACACAAGAGAGAAGTAAAGGCAGAGAGAGAGGTCTTCCATCCACTGGTTCATTCCCCAGATGGCTGCAACAGCCATCAAATCTCACAAGGATTGGAAATGCCCAGTTCTGTATGGGATATTCACAGAATATTCACAGACTATTCCTCCACAAAGCCTGCCCTCAACTGCATCTTGAAGAGTAAATTTTGATGGGAAGAAAACTTCAAGGAAATCAGTGTGGCTAAAATTTAGTGAATATGCAGCTGGCTTGGAGATGCTGATCCAAAGCCAGGAGCTAGGAGCTTCTTCCAGGTCTCCCTTGCGGGTGCAGGGGCCCATGGAAAGCCGCTGCTTTCCCAGGCCATAGCTGAGAGCTGGATTGGAAGTGGAGCAGCCGGTACTTGAACTGGCGCCCATGTGGGATGCTGGCACTGCAGGAAGCTGCTTTACCCACTACGCCACAGTGCCGGCCCCAAGACATAATTTCAATCCACTCCATGTTCATAGGTTTAATTGACCACTAGCCATAACATTCAACAAGTAAAAAATAGGAAGACTACAGTTTTAGAAGAGGTTCACAGGGCTAAAATGAGGATCATATCCAAAATTACCCCTTCATTTCTATACATTGTTTGTATTCTATATTAGCTGCACATATCACAGAAAACATATATTTTTGAGACTGCCTTATTTCACTAATCATAACAGTTTCCAGTTGCACCCATTTTGTTGTGAAAGACAGGATTTCAATCTTCTTTATGGCTGGTAACATTCCATAGTGCATATATAGCACACTTTCTTTACCTAGTCATCAGCTGATGGACATCTGAGTTGATTCCATATCTTATCTATTGTGAATTGAGCTGCAACAAACATGGGGGTACAAATAACTCTTTCATATGCTGACTTCATTTTGATGGGATGGCTGGGTCATATGGTAGATCTATTTTCAGATCTATGAGGAATCTCCAAACTCTCATCCACATTGGATGTACCAGTTTACATTTCCACTGACAGTGCATTAGGGTACCTTTTCTCCCACATCCTTGCCATCATTTACTGTTTGCTGATTTCTATATGAGAGCCATTCTAATTGCGGTGAGGTGAAACCACAGTGTGGTTCTATTTGCATTTCCGTGATGGCTAGTGATCCTGAGCATTTTTTCATGTGTCTGTCGGCCATTTGTATTACACCCTTTGAAAATTGCCTGTTCATGTCCTGTGTCCATGTCGTAACAGGAGTGTTTGTTTTGTTGTTGAGTTTTTTGAGCTCTTTATAGATCCTGGATGTTAATCTTTAACATTTTTAAGTTACTGCTAGTACGATTGGATGCAGATTGTCAGAGAATGTGGGTTCAAGGACTTAGGGTCTAAGCAGCTTGAAGACTGGGAAGCTGCAGAGTAGGAGAAAGATGGGACATGCCAAGTTTGAGGGATATGTCCAACCCCTTAGCAGGCAGGTAGGCATGTGGGTATGGAATTTGAGGTTATGCAGGACTGGGTTGGTTTATACATTGTTTGGGGCTTGTCAGCACTTAGGTAGCATTTAAATTCACTGGACTAAATGAGATCAATCTGGAAATGTGACTAGAAAAGAAAAGAGATGCAGGGATTGAACTCTGGGACACTCTAACCTTAAGAGAAAGAGTCTTGGACTGTAGTGCAGCTTAGAAAGCCCCAGCCAGCTCACTGGGGAGCATGGATTACATGAACACCTGTGCAAGAGTCCTGCAGTGTGCAGAAATGGCAGGCCTTGGTTCCCTCACTGTGCTAAGTCACTGCCTGAGGTCTACCTGGGAGGAACAAAGTCTGGACTCAAATACGAGGAGGATCCTGAAAGGCCTGCAGCTGAAGGTTGCAGAGTAAATGCACCTTTCTAACTACTGTTTAAAGTAGTGAAGGGCAACTTTTTTTGAGATGAGATAACAAAATTCTTTCTGGGATTTGGTCCTTCAAGTTCCCAGGGTCTTGAAAGCTCTGAGCTCCAATATACAATTCATCAGCCCTTTATTCTAGGATTCTAACTCCCTCACATCACACATCAAAAAATGCCCTCAGTGAAAAAGCTGGAGTGAGTGAGGACCACACCTTTTTTGCTTCCCTTTTCCTCATGATTGTAATCTCTGAAATCCTGCCTGAACTGGCTACCATCCAATACATTCAGATAATTCTAGATGCTTTTTTTGTTTCAAATCAATTTTTCATTGAACAATTTTAAGGTGCACAACATGATGTTTTGATATACATATTGAAGTAATTACCATCATCCAAAAAATTCACAAATTAATAATCCAACATGGTTACCTTTTTTACTTTGCATGTGCTAAGAATACTTAAAGCCCATTATCAGTAAGTCTCCAGTGTAGGACACAATATTAACTATAGTCTTCCCAGTGTACATTAGATCTCTAGATTGATTCATTCCATGTAACTAAAACTGCATATCCTTTGACCTAAATCTCCCTGTTTTCCCCCTCCTCTGGTAACCATCATTCTACTCTCTATTTCTCTATATTTCTTTGGGGTTTATTTTATTTTGTTTAGATTCTACTTGCAAGTGATATCATGAAGCATTTTTCTATGTCTGACTTATTTCATTTAATATACTGTTCTCCAGTTTCACCCATGAAGCTGCAAATGGCAGGATCTTCTGTATAGAGGACTAAATACATTTGATTATTATAATTTCTTTATCTAGGTAATCCCTTGATGAGCATTTTCATCACTTCTATAGCTTTGCTATGATGAATAAATAGGGGCATGCAGGTATCTTTATGAGGTCATGATTTCTTGGGTTCCCATCCGTAAGAGAAATTGTTGGGGCATAAAGTAGTTCTACTTTTAACTTTGTTAGGAAATTTCATACGGTTTTCCACAATGGATGCACCAAACTACTTTCCCACAGTTCAACAAGATTCCTTTTCATGCACATTTTGCAATCACGTGTTATTTCCTGTCTTTTTGATAATAGCCACCCTAACAGTGCGAGGTGATATCCTTTTCTAACTCTGATATTCCGTGGGGGTTCCAGCCAGCCAGACAGCTTTTTCTCTCCACCCCTCCATGACTGGCCACCAAAGACAATTACATGGAAAGGCACTCAAGGTTGGGACCTCTGAAGCATGCTTCATGTCTCACCAGTTTCATGGGCCCGTCTGTAATTTGGTCTGGCAGCCGCTACAGGAAACAAGGAAGCTAAATCAGAGTTACTTTTCATGAGGCCTTCGAGACTACACTGATAAGTAATTCCTACGGATTTTTTATTTATTCTCCTACTGTAGACAATTTAGTGTTTTTTCCTGGATTCTCTCCTCCTGATGCTATTAGCACCACCCTCTCTCCGACTCTTAGCTCTTTCTTTCCAAGGAGACCATAGTATTGGCTAAAATAAAGACTGCGCACCCCACCCCCATTGGTGCCTTTTAGCTGTACGAGCAGCAAAGCACCCTTTTCCTGGCTGTGCTTATCAAGCATCACACTGAGGATGATTGAAAAGAAAATTTTCCTCAGTAAGAGATAATTTTCCACCCAATGACCCGCCCTACATGATAACTCTTGTGACTATTCAGCCATACTCCTCAGGTTTTTTTTCTTAAATTGCAATTTATATTGGGGAGGGGAGAATATACAATTTCCACAATTTTTTTTAAACTCCAAATGATAATGGCTTCAAAATACTGAGTCAGAGCATGGAAGCACTGAATGAATAATTAGTCCCGGAAAGACGCAAGTCACCGCAGGAAGCGCTGTGATTTTAAAATCTGTAGCAGAAGAAATGCACACACATCCTTTATCCCATCTCTGCCTACCCAGTCTTAAATACCTGACTCTTCCCACCTGCGTGTCTTTTGATTCTTTATCTTGTTCCTAACCTGGCCAATTTTGCTTTGGGTCTCAGGACTAGACTGGGAGGTACCAGAACACCCATGTAAGTGTAATCTAGGTCCTCAAAAAATCCCCCCTACTCACACAGAAACACACACCCACTCTTTACAGGAAAGAGCACCTCCCTCCCCCATTTCTGTATACTCAGAGCAGACAGTAGAGAGTAGAAAGACAAAACCCTCAGGTAGAAACCACACTGACGGTAACAGAGGAAGCGAGGGCAGGTGCATGCCTGTTCCACCAGGCTGGCACAGACTGGACATGGCAGCTGTCCTGGCTACTCCCTCGGCTTCCCAGACCCACCACCTGGCAGCAAGAAGCCTTAGTTTTGTGGATGGGTAGCTCTTACTGATTGTCTTTTGAAAATCCTCAGACATCATTTACAGGGACACCTCTATGCACAGGTAGCCAAAACGTTGTCTGCTATTTCATTGGTTCCAATTCCTCTGACCTAAGAATTACACAAGTGCCTTTCTACTAACGCCATGAATTTCCTTGCCTCATTCCCTCACTGCCTACTGATCTCAACTCATCCTTTTCTGGTTCTCACTCTCACAGCCTGGGCTGGCACTGTGCCCTTTATCACCCCATTACATCAGATACTTACTGCATCGGGGACAAATATCACCCTCAGAACCTATGGAAAGGTGTTTACTCCAGCAACTGGGCTCTGGTGCACATAACATCCCTTGGGGTGCCCGACAATGGTAATTTTACAAACTAAATCAGGGTGAAAAAATGAGAAGAATTTCACTGCCCAGGTCTAAAACTGGCCTGTACCTCTCCTGAATCAAGAAATATCCTTGTTGAGGCTCCATAGCCTCATGATTAAGAAGGAACAAGAACAGTTCTCCCCCAGACTTCTAGTGGTAATTAAATAAAAAGTGAGATTAAATTTTTTAAAGTGAGATCAATTAAAGAAAAGTGAGCCAAGCCTTGTGAAAGAGCTTAACTCGGGGCCCAATAACATATGATTGCTACATAAACTTTAGTGTTTTATTATTATTGATGTTGTTGTAATGGAAGGTCTTAAAAAGGTACAAATAAATTATATGGAGCAATAAAAATAATTAGAACACTTCCAGATATTTTTATTCTCACATGGCTATAAGAAAAGTGAATACAGATTCTCTCATGTGAGTAGTTTCTATTTGTGCTCACTTTATTTATTTATTTGAAAGGCAGAGTTACAGAGAGAGGAGAGACAGATCTTCATCCACTGGTTCACTCGCCAAATGGCTGCAATGGCCAGGGTTGCGCCAGGCCAAAGCCAGGAGCCAGGAGCCAGGAGCTTCTTCCAGGTTTCCCATGTGGGTACAGGGGCCCAAGGCTTGGGCCATCTTCTGTTGCTTTCCCAGGAGATTAGCAGGGATCTGTATTGGAAGTGGAGTAGCTGGGACTCAAACTGAAACCAGTGCCCATGTGGGATGCTGTCACTACAGATGGCCGCTCACCTGCTGTGCCACAGCAATGGCCCACGTGCTGATCTTTTTAAGAAAGGAACTTAAGTGACTCATGACTCCTGTGTTCTGAGGCATTTTTACTCTAATATTCACGACTGGGATGTGTCTCAAGTTTTGTTTTCTGTGCTCTCATTCTAAGGATTTCGAGCCAATGTTATGTTGGCTTTTGAAAAATAACCTGGAAGATTTCCTTTTATCTCTCTGCTTGGGAACAATTTAAATAGTGTTGAAGTTTCTGTTCCTTGAAGGTTGAAAGAATTCACCTGAGAAACCATCTGTGCCTGGCACAAACTTTAAAGGAAAAGTCTTTAAAACTTTCTCAGTATCTTCTATGTTTGCCTGTGCAGAAGTCTTCTGTATCTTTCAGGTTTGATTTTAGTAATCTGTATTTTCCTCAAAAATTACTCATTTCAAATTCATTTGAGGAGTGTTTATTTTAAGATTTATTTATTTATTTGAAATGCAGAGTTGCACAGAGACAGAGAGAGGCAGAGAGAGAGAGAGAGAGAGAGAGAATCCTCCATCCACTGGTTTACTCCCCAAATGGCAGCAACAGCCACAGCAAGGCCAGTAACAAGTCAGGAGTCAGGAGCATCATCCAGGTCTCCCATGTGAGTGCAGGGGCCCAAGCACCTGAGCTATTCTCTACTGCCTTCCCAGGCACACTGGCAGAGAGCTGAATGGGAAGTGGAGCAGCCAGGACTCAAACTGATGCCCATATGGGATGCCAGTGAGGAGTCTTTTCTAAAATATTCTTTTAAACTTCCTGGACAGGCCCACACTGTGGCTTAGTAGGTTAAGCCTTCACCTGTAGTGCTGGCACCAGTTTGTGTCTTGGCTGCTCCACTTCCAATCCAGCTCCCTGCTAGTGAGCCTAGGAGAGCAGTAGAAGATGGCCCAAGTGCTGAGGCACCGGTACCTGCATGAAAGACCCAGAAGAAACTCCTGGCTTCAGATCAGCCCAGCTCCAGCCCTTGCAGCCCTTGCATTTGGGGAGTGAGCTCACAGATGGAGGATCTCTCTCTCTCTCTCGGCCTCTCCCTCCATCTATGACTCTGCCTCTCAAATTTAATAAAAAGCATTCTGGACTTTTACTTTGCTTTTATGGTTATTTCTCTTTTCTAATTCTGTATAGATATTCTCTTTTCACTCACCTCACACTTTAAATTTACTGGATTAGGTAAACATGGGATTACTACTTTGTTTCATTAGGTTATCCAAATAAGCTTTTAAGTCTACTAATTCATCTATTTCTCTATTTTCAAAGAAACTGATTTGTGTGTTAATCTGATTATTTGCTTACTGATGCTTTTCTCAAAGTTGCTTAGTCTTCTTTTGGGAACATCAAGGGACACATGCTCATACATTTGCTTTCATTTTTATCAGCTTATTGATGTCAGTACTTGGATGTTTTGTGGTTTTAGCATGTAATACTACTATATTGCTATTATTATTCTTTTTAACTTTTATTTAATAAATATAAATTTCCAAAGTAAAAATTTTGAAATATAGCGGCTTTTCCCCCCATAATCTCCCTCCCACCTGCAACCATCCCATCTCCCACTCCCTCTCCCACTCCATTCATCATCACCATTCATTTTCAATTATCTTTATATACAGATGATCAACTTAGCATGTACTAAGTAAAGATTCAACAGACTGCACCCACAAAGACACACAAAGTATAGAGTACTGTTTGAGCTGTAATTTTACCATTAATTCACATAGTACAACCCATTAAGGGCAGAGGTCCTACATAGGGAGCAGGTGCACAGTGACTCCCATTGTAGATTTAACAATTGACACTCTTAGTTATGACATCAGTAATCACCCAAGGCTCTTGTCTTGAGCTTCCAAGGCTATGGAAGCCTCTAGGGTTCAGCAACTCAGATCTCATTTGGACAAGGCTATATTCAAAGTGGAAGTTTTCTCCCCACTTCAGAGAAAGGTACTGCCTTCTTTGATGGCCCATTCTTTCCGCTGGGATCTCACTCACAGAGATCTTTTATTTAGGTCTTTTTTTGCCACAGTGTCTTGGCTTTCCATGCCTGAGAAACTCTCATGGCCTTTTTAGCCAGATCCAAATGCCTTAAGGGCTGATTCTGAGGCCAGAGTGCTGTTTAGGTCTTTTGCCATTCTATGAGTCTGCTGTATATCCTGTTTCCCATGTAGGATCATTCTCTCCTTTTTAATTATATCAATTATTATATTCAGACACTAGTCTTATTTATGTAATCCCTTTGACACTTAATCCTATCATTATGATCAATTATGAACTTAAACTGATCACTTTAACAAGTAAGATGGCATTGGTACATGCCACGTTGATGGGATAGAATTGGAATCTCCTGGC
The DNA here is from genome assembly GCF_051225735.1 of Oryctolagus cuniculus. Taxonomy (NCBI): domain Eukaryota; kingdom Metazoa; phylum Chordata; class Mammalia; order Lagomorpha; family Leporidae; genus Oryctolagus; species Oryctolagus cuniculus. The sequence goes on along the minus strand of NC_142870.1, from coordinate 170,965,840 downwards.
ACATTTCTAGCTCTACCATTAGGGCTAAGTCCAGGTGAGCATGTGCTGAACTGTACATCTCTTTCCTCTCTTGTTCCCACTCTTATATTTAACAGGGATCACTTTTTAGTTAAATTTAAACAACTACGAAAAATTGTATGTTAATTAAAGACTTAAACAATGGTATTAAGTAGAACAAAAGGAATAAAATAGTAGGTTGTTCCTCAACAGTCAGGACAAGGGCTGATCAAGACATTGTTTCTCATAATGTCCATTTCATTTCTATAGGTTTCCTTTTAGGTGCTTAGTTAGTTGTCACCAGTTTGGATTCAATTCTGTTGATTTCTTCTCTAATTTTAATTATGTCTCTTTTCCTAATAGTTTTGGGTCTGGTTTGCTGCAGTTTTTCTAGATCCTTGAGATGCATTGATAGCTATTTGTTTGGTGCCTTTCCAGTTTCTTGATGTAGATACCTGTTGCTATATACTTTCCTCTTAACACTGCTTTTGCTGTATCCCATAAGTTTTTTTTTATTTGACTGGTAGAGTTATGGACAGTGAGAGAGAGAGACAGAGACAGAGAGAAAGGTGTTCCTTCTATTGGTTCACTCCCCAGATGGTCACTATGGCCAGTGCTGTGCCGATCCAAAGTCAGGAGCCAGGTTCTTCATCTGGTCTTCCATGTGGGTGCAGGGGCCCAAGAACTTGGGCCATCCTCCCCTGCCTTCCCAGGCCACAGCTGAGAGCTGGACTGGAAGAGGAGCAACGAGGACTAGAACCTGGTGCCCATATGGTTGCCAGCACTGCAGGTGGAGGTTTAACCAAGTGAGCCATGGCGCTAGCACCAGTATCGCATAAGTTTTCATATGCTGTGTTGTTATTCTCATTTACTTCCAGAAAGTTTTTTATTTCACATTCAATTTCTTCTATGACCCAGTGTTCATTCAGGAACATGTTGTTCAGTCTCCATGTGTTTGCATATGCTCTAGGGATTCCTGAGTTGCTAATTTTCAGCTTCATTCTGCTGTGGTCTGAGAAGATGCATGGTACAATTCGATTCTTTTGAATTTGCTGATACTTGCTTTATGACCTAGTATGTAGTCAATCTTAGAGTAGGTTCCATGCACTGCTGAGAAGAATGTATATTCTTTAAGTGTAGGATGAAAAGTTCTGTAGATATCTGTTAGATCCATTTGGGCTATAGTGTCGATTAAATCTGCTGTTTCCTTGTTGATCTCCTGTCTGGTTGATCTGTCTACTGATGAAAGTAAAGTATTGAAGTCTCCTAGTACTATTGTATTGGAGACTAAGTTTCCTTTTAAGTTCCTTAACATATCTTTTAAATAACCCGGTGCCTTGTAATTAGGTGCATATTCATTTATAAAAGTCACAGCTTCCTGTAGAATTGATCCCTTAATCATTATAATGCCCCACTTTGTCTCTCTTAACAGTTTTTGTGTTAAAGTTTATTTTGTCTGATATTAATATGGCTAGGCCAGCTCGTTTTTCATTTCTGTTGGCATGGTATATCTTTTTCCAACCTTTCACTTTCAGTCTGCATGCACCTTTGTTGGAAAGATGTGTTTCTTGTAAGCAGAAATAGATGGGTTTTGTTTTTTAATCCATTCAGCCAGTCTGTGTATTTTAACTGGACAGTTCAGGCCATTAACATTCAATGTGACTATTGATAAGTAGTGACTTTGCCCTGCCATTTTCCCAAAGATACTTTCTAATATATGCTTTGAGCTTCCTGTGATCTTTTACTGAGAGGTTTTCTTCTTTTACCTTCTTTCGTATTGATGGCTGTGTTTCTGTGTGTAATACATCTTTAAGCATCTTTTGCAGGGCTGGACAAGTGGTGACAAATTCTTTAATTTCTGTTTTGCTATGAAAGGTCTTTATTTCACCTTCATTCACAAATGAGAGCTTTGCAGGATATAAAATTCTGGGCTGGCAATTTTTCTCTCTTAGTACCTGGGCTATGTCTCGCCATTCCCATCTAGCTTGTAGGGTTTCTGATGAGAAGTCTGCTGTGAGTCTAGTTTGAGATCCTCTGAGAGTAATCTGACATTTCTCTCTGGCACATTTTAGAATCTTTTCTTTCTGTTTCACTGTGGTGAGTTTGATTACAATGTGTCATGGTGAGGATCTCTTTTAATCATGTTTATTAGGGGTTCTATGTGCTTCCTATACTTGGATGTCTCTTTCCTTCTCCAAACCTGGGAGGTTTTCTGCTAGTATCTCACTAAAAAGGCCTTCTAATCCTTTTTCCCTCTCCATACCTTCAGGAACTCCTAGAACCCGAATGTTGGGTTTTTAATAGTGTCCTGTAGATTCCCAACAATATTTTTCAGATTTCTAATTTCCTCTTCTTGTCTTTGGTTTGGCTGTGCTCTGTCTTCTAAGTTCAGTATTCTCTCTTCTGCCTCACTGATTCTGTTTTTAAGGCTCTCAAATGTGTTTTTCATTTGTTGTATTGAATTCTTCATTTTATTTTGATTTCTCTTCAATATCTCAATTCATGTTCTTCTAAATTCCTCATTTCATTTTGATTCCTCCTTAAGATTTCATTTTCATGAAAGAGATTTTCTGTGCTGTCCTGTATGGATTTCTGTAGATCTTGCATTTGTTTTTGATAACTTCTAAATGTTTTTATCATAAATTTTTTGAATTGCATATCTTGCATTTCTTCTATCTCATCATCTTTATAATCTTATATTGGAGTGTCATGTTCATTTGGGAACATCATGATGTCTTCCTTGTTCTTGATTCCTTGGTTTCTTCATTTGTTGTTTGGCATTGTGGAGATAGTCTTCGGTTTCTTCTTCTTCTTCTTCTTCTTCTTCTTCTTCTTCTTCTTCTTCTTCTTCTCTCTTTTTTTTCTGTTGTGGCTTTTCTCATTATACTATAACTCTAGAGTACATGGACTGTCTGCTTTTGGTGAATCTCTAGAGGCTTGTGGTGGGTGTGGCCAGAGAGCTCTGTTCAGTTCTTCAGGGTTAAGGGTGTGCCAAAGGTGACACACTCAGGTTTGGCATGGTAAATCTTTCTCTCTCTCTCTCTCTCTCTCTCTCTCTCTCTTTTTATTCAGAAGGGAAGTAATTCTGCTCAGCTGAGCTCTTCTCCTTGATGGCAATCAGTGCCTGACCACTAGCCCCAGTGGGTACAATATTCCTCTGCTCTGTCCCAAGGACCCCACAAAGGATCTGTGCAGTCCTCAGTGTAAGCTCAGATTCCCCTGCAATGTCCCTCACCAGGTAGCCAAGGCTGCCTGAATTTGTGGTGTCTCCCACCGAGACTACTCACATCTCAGCCACACCATGAGTTCTCCCACACATCCTCAGTTTGTTTTTGTTTGGTTTTGTTTTGTTTTCACAGTCCCGGTTCATAAACTCCACACATTCAGTAGGTCTTAGTCTCTGGTTATTACTTCCCACCAGATTCAGGTTTTTCTGCTTGGCTGAGGGCAGGTGCAGCCCTGAGCTGGTGCAGCTGTTACATGTGTCCAAAATGGTGCCTGCTCTATTGTCTTGCACACCTTTGTAAGGTGTGTGGAGAGAGAGAATCATGTCCATACCATCCCTTTTATTTTTTTCTCTCCTCTAGTTAGGCTGGTGTACTTTCCCCCACAGGGCTTCAAGCCTTGTTCCCTCTAGGCTCTTCCTGCTGCTTTTCCCACAGTGTCTCAGGATACTGCAGTTTTGCCTCACCTCTCTTTCCAGCACTGGTGTGGAGCCTCTTGGCCGCTGGGGTCCCAAGCCATGGGCACCCGTGACCTTCACGTAGCCCCACCAAGTCCCTCTAATTACAGAAGAGTTTCCTCTGCTGTTTTTACCCTAATTATTCCCTGAGACTACACTATCTTCACTGTTATTCATCTGTCTTCTCCCGGACTATCAGTAAGCTCCCTCCCTATTCCACCATCTTGGCTCCTCCTCCTCTATTATTATTCTTAATTTTATTAAAAATCCATTTTATTAGCTTTGAAATGAAAATACATTGCAGTGTTTTTTAACATAATACTTCCATTTCTTTCTGTTTTATTACAATTCAACTTGTAGTGCTTTGTCGTCAAAGAGAAAAGCTTGTACTATCCTCAAATATGAAATTAAACTGAAGTACCTTCATCAGATAAATCTTATTTGTTATACCATTCAGATATTGCATAGCTTTCCTACTTTCATTTTTCTGTGTTTTGTCTGAGAAGTAGACTTTCCCTCCACCATGGTGTTTCTGTCTGTGTTTTCTCCATTTCCTGCTGATTGACCTTCAAGTTTTGAAAGCTTGATAATTCAGTGCATAAGGATCAATGAGGTTATATCCTAAAGCATGAGCATCTTATTTTCATTCTTTTATAGATATTATTTATTTGAAAACACATGCACAGAGAGAGAGAGAGAGATCTTCCATCTGCTGGTTTTCTCCCCAAACACCTGCAACAGCTGGGGCTAGGACAAAGATTTTTTTTTCTTTCTGGTGATTGGGAAGGTATACTTCTACTAACAGAAACCTTGAGGCAGTGACACGCTTCACAACAAGCTCTCTGAAACTGTTTTTTGTTTAATATGGCCAAATCTGTGGCATTTGTCAATTCGATACTACACATAAAATTTCCATGGCTAATTTCAACCTATCAACATAATACCAACGAACACAGAATTGGAAAAACATGGGCACAATTGATCCTCAAAAGTCAGTGCCTACTATTCAGGACCTTGTCAACTTCTCAGTTTGTAAAATATAATCAGACCTACAATTCTCTAATATCTATCTATTGAATTCACTCTTGCAAAAGGAAGAATTCAACACACAATTCCTCTCCTAACTGCATCTCCTACTTTCCTGAGTTTTTATTATTTAATTTTGGGATATAGGCTTTTGTTACATAATGATATTTATAATATGCATTATCTCTTTCAAATATTATTTTTCTACTATGGCATGCACAAGTAATGCTCTATTATAAAGCTTTATTTTTAGACTTAAATATGCACTTGGCTGTTAATTATTTTTTCCATGAAGGAGTGAGAAGAACATTTATACACAGTCACTCTTACCTATTTTTTTTTAACTCAGGAGCTCTTTAATGTTGGGATAGAAAAGGACATTGTTTGTCTCTCGTACTGGGTCCTGTGGTGATGGCAATAGGAACAAGTCACTATAACGTTAACATGTTCAATTACTACCCAAATATATTCCCATTGCATGTTTTTAATTGAAAAAAAAAAAGCACCAGGTCATGCTAACAGGATGGAACCACCTCTGCTCTGTATTGATGGCGGCTGCCATCCTTGCTTAGCGAGGATGGATGCACAGTCTGCCCTTCGCCTGAGACTTGGTTTCAAAGTACACAATTTAGTCTGTGTAATCGCTGCCGTCATTTATTATATTAAATCAAAATTTTCATGTTGGAAGCATTCAAAATGTGAACTGAGTAGTTCTCTCTTTCAAGCAGCCACTTGATGTTGTCTGACAACTTCATGCTCAAACGCATCTTGTACCTCCATAACTGCAGATCACTCGGCTGCAGCCGCACATACCCAGATCCTGGCTTCAACATCCTTCCAAATTAATAATAAAAGCTTTCATGTTCTCTCATAGGCAACTTACTACTTGAGATTTATCATTTTTCTTTCCCACTGTTTTTATTTAAAAGGTGGAGACAGAGATCTCCCATCTGCTGATTCACTCCCCCAATACCTACAACAGCCTAGTCTGGGCCAGACTGAAGCTAGGAGCCAGAAATCCAATCCAGGTCTCACCTGTGGGTGGCAGCGACCTAAGTACTTGAGCCATCGCCTGCGCATTAGCAACAAGCTGGAATTTGGAGCAGGGTTGGAACTCAAACACAAGCAATCAAATATGAGATGTAGGCATCCCAAGTGGCGTCTTAGCTGCTACACCAAATGCTCATCCATTGCCCAGCATTATTAACAAGATCTTTGTAACTGATTTCTATGTGACTGTTAATAAGATACTCCATTTCTTGAAGGCAATGACAAAGTGGCTTAGTGAAATCAATTGAAAATTTTAAACTCAGATTTGGGTAAATTTCTATGTCATAATTATAGCTGTGTGACTTTGGGCAAGGTGATTTATCTCTCTGATCCACAAGAGATTAAGGGATTTTTAAAAAAGCTCTCTGGGTAGCTATAAGGATTATGGAAATACATAAAACACCTATCCCAGTGCCAAGAGAAGCCTTATCAATAAAAAGGGGCTTATTTTCCATTTCTGATATGCATTCCCCTACAGGATACCTTATTTGATTAATGACATAGCTATTATGTGATGTGTTTTATAAGACTTTGAAATGTCTCTTTAGAGCTATGTCTCAGAGAGCAGGATTTGATGAATATTCCTAAATCCACATAATATAAACCAGGTGACCCCAAGAGAAAGGCCTCCTTTATTCTGCCTACCCAGGCAGACAGGAGTCCACTAAGGTTGGGCCCTGGGTTCAGAAGTTCACTGATTAATAATAATAATAACTTGCATTTGCAGGCTTTACTGCACTGTCAGAAAAAATATCCACTCCATTAATAATTATGCACTGCTTTATTAAAACAGAGAAATCTGAGGATCAGAGAGATTAGGAAATTCACTTAAGATCTTGCACCTAGAGGGTCAGAGCTCCGGTGGAAAGCCACCTGCTTGCCTCCCAGTGCTATTGTCTGCTCCTAGAACCGGAAGTACCCATGCTTTAGTGATTGCATCAATCTGAGCTTTGCATGTGGGCTGCTCTCCACTTTCTCATTACTAGCATCTTTTACTGGGATGCCAGGTTGAGCTCATCCCATCAACAAATGGCCGGTTGGGCTTTACGAAGCTCATTCAACTCTGCTGAACCATTAAGCCTAAGGCCAGGTAGAGTTTTCTTCTGACAAAGCAAAACTGCCTTACAACGTCTTAGTGTTTACAGAGCCAATAACTGCAGTACAGATATGGTTATGGAACTAAGTGAACAGAAAAGAATTCATCCCATAATGTTTAGGAACTTCAAGAAATTAAAAGCATCTACTTTCTAGTCCTACCCCTTTCCAAACCTCACTACATAAGAGCCACAATTTTAATTATCAAAAAGAAAAAGAGCATTGGTTAAATGACTCTGATTATTTTTGCAAGGAAACAATTACAGCTAATTACAAGCAAGGTTGAGGTGTTGCTTTACTAATGAAACTACAAGGGCAGGTGTAAGTTCAGGATCTCATTATCCAGCCCAGGTAGGCTTCTAAATATACTACCAATACACTTCCTGCTGATATTTTACTACTATATTGATTTGGAACCATTAAGGTCTTCATGAAGGTTTGCTAAAATAAAACCTCACTCTGGAGGTTTCTTTTCATGTGTGACTTTTGAAATTCTGCTGAGACATATAAAATAGAAACAAGCTGGAAGTACTTGAGGCACTGTCAGTGTGTATTCTCAGCATTTAACAGCAAAGAAAGAGCCCGGTTTCTGTGAGTAAGATAAGCCTTATGAAGTATTTTAATGACACAGCCAAAGTTCCAATCCAACTGTACCCCAGAAATTTCCTTTTTCCATTCTAATAACTGGTTAGAGTTTTGCAAAATATGGACTTTTAATTCTTGAAATAATATTCTCTGTTGGCGAAATCAGATATGAATAGGAGAAGTAATCTGAAATAAAAGGGGAAACTTCCATGCACAAAAATATTCCTACAGAACAGTTTCTAAAAATAAGGTCCTAAGGGGGGAAAAAAGTGTTAAGAGGTCTGAAAAAGTGAGATTCTGGCAAGCTAAGAATGGAGGTAGGATATAGGGCAGTCTAGGAAAACACAAAAACATAGGTGCTTTCATGGTCATAAAGGAAAATAAAAAAAGCCTGTCACCATGAGAAATACAACTTGGGGACTAAGAATGTATGTAAAGAATCAGGCACCCAGTGAACACAATAATGGAACCAGACTCAGCTGGACACTGGGAGACAAATGTGCACTCTTGTCACCTTATTGTTTTTTTTTTTATTGATTTACTATATTATTTGTTTGCTAATTGTTTTAAATCTGTATTTATTATTTCTGTGATTATTACTGATCATTTATTATTCATGAAAACCTGCTTTGGGAAGGTGAATATGGCTGTTGTGGGTAGAATCAGGATGGACCCAAGTGGAGACTTGGATGGAGACGCACTACTGTTGGGAACCTCTGTGAGGCACTGGGAAAGCCAGAGAGGAAATTTGGCGGGACAGGGCTAGGATCCAGGTGTGACTCAAAGGACACAGAGCAATGGTGAGGACAGACCAGGAATCGGCAGCAGAAGGAAGCTCTGTCTGGCAGTGAGAGAAAAACCGAAGGCTGTAGAGAGAGAGAGATTGTCCTTGCCCAACAGCAATGAGTATCCAAACAGGCAAATTGAGAGAGGCAAAAGAACCCTCCCCCCAAAACAGGAAGCAACCAGAGACCCTGAAAGCTTGCAGCAGCAGAGAGGTCAATTAGGGGGCAACAGGTCTTCAACTGTTAGGTTGGGGTCAGGCAAGCAATTGTTATTGGTTATCTTCCCAGAGTGATGTGCTTGCTACATACCACTATCTACTGACCTTGTTCCCTGTTTTGCCTTTTTCAGTCTGGGAGATTTTGTGGCAATTATTTTTTTCTCCAGGATGACATGTTAGATGAGTTGACAAAGCAATGTAAGCTTTAGTTAGAGACTGTCAAACCAACAGGCATTTCAAACAGAGTTGTTTGTAAGAAGGTGGTCCAGAGAAGCAGAGTTTATGTCTACATTCAGCAGTGAACAGTCTCACGGCATCACACTGTAACCTGTCCCAGTTGTAATCACCCAGTAGACTCTAGTGCTGCACACTCCATACCTTGATGATCTGAGATCACCACTCTGCCACTACTCATGTCTAATCCTTGGTGACACGTTTATTTTTTGGAGATAAATTCAATTCCTTGACCTCCTGTCACCCAATGAACACTTACTCCCTTTATCATATGCTACGACCTTTCTGAGTATTAATTTTTTTTTTTGGTTGAACCAAACCATAGTGAGTAGACATAGTATACCCATTCTCTTGTTGGGTATTTGCTTCTAATTTCTGCTCCCATTAACAAAGTGCTCTATATTGTTCCATCACCCTGTGATTGAACATTGTTTAAGATTAAAAAAAATATATATCAGGCAACTAAAAGTTTCCTGTTTTTTCACATTGGTTCATAAAGAGATTTTTGTATACATGATTAAAGTTCCAAGTCAGTTGATCAAAATGTGGGAATTAATAGATGGTTTGAATCCAATCAGATGAGCTTCTCGAAGCAGTTTTTTCAACCTTGTAGTAGAAGGGTAAATTAGAAAGATCTGAGTTATTACAAGGCTTCCACACGTCATTGCTGATGTAAAGATGGAGGAGACTTCATAATGAGGAGTGCAGTGTTTAGAAGTGAAGAATTGCCCATAATCAGCATCCATCAATGAATGTAGTTCTACAGCCACAAAAAAGCAAACTCTGCCAAGAAGACTAAATCGGGAATAGGACCATCATACTGCAAGTGAAAATGCAACCAAATATCACCTTGATTTCAGTCTCAGAAAAGAACTTTGCCATCTCATGACACACAGTGTAACCCACAAAGCAGGGAGCTAGTAAAAGACAAGTGATTTAAGTCTCTAAGTCTATTGTTTTACACATAGCAAAAGACACTAATATGTCATCTGTAACTTGTCATTTCCCTTTCATGTAAAGTGTTTTCAGTTTTCTGATTATTTCTAAGAGTTTTTGATATTTTGCACTTTGAGTATGTACATAAATTAATTGTTTTTGTATTACTCAAATTGGGGTTTTCCAAACATCCAACCATAGTGGTTGCTCTGTTTTAATCAAATTTGGAATAATGTTGGCCAATATGTCATTAAATATGTTCCATCCCATCTACCCCCCTTCTCCAGAACACACATAGAATAAGAAAAACCTGATAAAAACCTGACTCTGCCAGGTCACAAAATCGTTATGTACTTTCCTTACTTGTTTTCTCTGTGCTCTAATTTGTATTATTTCATGAGAAATGTCTTCAACTTCATCAATCGCCGCTGTTGTACCCAGTCATCTATTAATCCTTTGCCATTGGATTTTATTTTTAGATGTTGTATTTTTCAGTTCATAGTTTTCTGCTTTGTGAATGTAGAGTTATCTGTATCTTCCTACGTTCCCAATCTCTGTACCTATTATTTTCTTATTAGAAGTTATCTAATATAACTGTTATTTCAGAGTTCTTATCTGCTATTCAAACATCTGATTCTCTTCCAAGTCTATTTCTACAGCATGAATGTCTGCCTGACAACAGACCTCATGTTTCTCTTTCTTTGGCGATTATTTCTCAGTCAAATTCTATCGCCCCTTCAAAACACGAATCAAGTTTCACCTCACAAGTGACAACGGCCTGATCTGTATTGTCCTTTCCCAGTCTTGCCCACCACAGAGCAGTACTGAGGACTCAGGACTCACTTTGTAGTGACCCCTTGATCGCTATAGCAGCAAGGAAGGTTCCTGAATTCAGACAAATTGAGCTTTTAATCCAAACTTCTCTCTGAACTAAGACTCCCTGAACAAGGTGTGAAATCTCTTCCCTAGCATTGTACCCCACATATGAAATATAGGTAATAAAACTACCCTGTATATTATTGGGAAGATTAATTGGATGATTACCTGTGGATCTTAGCACAGTACCTGGCTTTTGCCTGGCTTTGCAGGAGTAATTGCTGCCAGAATTAAATAGGATAATGAGCATAAGGCTGTACATTTTATCAACAGAATAGCTATTGCTCACCCACTATATACTCGTTAATTTATGTCTAGATACAAGAATTCAGCAAAAACATGATAGCACTGTCTTTCCTTTTGAGAAATCTATATCCTGACACCAAATAGGAAATAAACATGCAGACAAATACACAAACAAGACGAATTCAGATTACAGGGAGCAGGAGAATGATAAGGACAGAAAAGTGACACTCCTGCCAGTATGCTCACACAACTACCATAGAACAGAGACTGAAGGATGATCCAGGAGCAGCCATGGAAGCAAGGAAAGGTGCAGAGAGCACAGAGAATGCAAAAACCCAGGGATGGGAAGAAACTCAGTGAGATGTTTAGAAGGAATGCCACTGCAGCTAAAGGGCAACATAAAAAGCAAAGCAAAAGACAGAAGTACAAGAAGTTCAAGAGGAAGCCTGGGGCCAGGTAAAGCACAGCCTTGTTACGCTGTATTTTAGCCTTTTAAAATTATGAGTGTGAGTATCAGAGATCTCTTCAGCAGACACACACTGAAATTCAGAGTAGCAAGGATAAAAGCAGCACAGCTTAGCGCCGTGGTAACAATGCTTGCAAGCAAGGAAAGCCTTTTGAATTAGGGGGAATAGACAGGGCAAGATGAGACTGCTGAGAAGGGGGATTTGTCTGAAGGTGAAGCTCACACATTTGCTGACAGCTTAGCTGTGGGGCAGGAAAACAGGAATCAGTGGACGAGCCCCAGGATTACTGCCTGAGCAGTTAGCTAACTGAAGGGGCATTTTATTGCAGTGAGGGGAGATGGGGAGAATTATGCTGTGGCCTGGGAAAGCAGTAGAAGATGGCCCAAGTGCTTGGGCCCTGCATGCATGTGGGAGACCCGGAAGAAACTCCTGGCTCCTAGCTGTTGCAGCCATCTGGGGAGAATTATGGTGCAAGAAGGGTGTGTGGATAGAGGACTACACAGCTCTGTTCTGTGTATGTTAACTCCAGAGAATCCCTAGACAGTGAAGTGGAGATGCTGACCAGACAGTTATAAATACAAGTCTGGAGTCTATAGCAGGGAGTAAACGCTTAGGCATAGATTGGATGAATACTACTTTTTAAAGCAGGAGATGGGAAATAGGATTTGAACGCTCATATCAAAGGGAAAACTCAATATCCCACTGAATAAAAATTGAGAAGGAGGCCACTACCGCCCTGTTTCCCGCCCTCACTTTTCACCCTCCTCACAGCCTTAAAAACACATCCTTGGAAGCAGATGCTGCTCCTTGAATATTTAAACTTATTTTGAAAGTAATGTGTCAGACACATCTATTGTCAAGGAAATCCAAAAATGAATACTCAAGGATGAAAGCAAATCTGTGTGTGAAGTGAAGATGCTGTGGTGGACACAATATAAATGAAGCACAGCCAAGCAGATGTGCTCGCAAAGAACTGTGAAAATGGAAAGTAAAGATTCTCCCTGAACTGTGTCCAGCGCTTGCACCAGTCAGAAAATAAAGAATGTCAACATAGACACCAGAACCTAACTGGGATGAAGGCTGCCATGCAGATAAAATACTGAGACCAGAAGATGGAGAAAGGGAAGAACTAAGACACTCCAGTAGCCATCTCTTCACAAAGGTATCTATTCACACAGTAGCTCACAAGAGCATCAGAAGCCAAATGAGAGACCACGGTGCCTGTTTTAATAGAAGAGTGCATTGAAGAAAGCTGGAAGGAATGAGTTGCTGTGGTCTCCTCTCCTCCAGTTCCAAGGATATCAGGGTGGAGAGAGATGTTTTCTGTTTGGGAAGGAGTGGGAATTTACTCCAGTCCCCAGTCTTCAATCCCAGTGCCAGGCCACAACTATAAAACCCAGAGTTTCAGATGCAGACTCATAGTTGCACACGGAGAATTTGGATCTTCCACACCAGTCAGCCTCTGCCTTCCCTCCCCAACCACTAACAGAAAACAGAAGTCCCCACTACTGCAGAGTAGGGCAGAAGAGGGAGCTTGGACTTTTCCTTGGAGCACAGAGCCCAACTCAGCTGACCTGAGATCCAGAACTTGATAAAGGTGAACAGTCTCTACCCCCAGGTCAGTGTTCACATGTGTAACTTCTAGACTTATCCAGCATCAGGTAGAAAACTACCCTCAGGTGCAATCAACTTGCTCCAGGGTGTACGGCTTCCTAACTCAAAGGAGCCTATCATTCAGTCCCAGGACATTGTATGTCCTGGAGACTTGGAGACCCAGCTACAGCCCAGTGTAGTTACCATCTACGGAGCCAAAGGGCTGCCTTTCTCACTCCTCTTCTAGTGTTGGGCAGTCATCAAAGAACAACAGGACTGTGTCTTAGGTCCCAATGCCAGGTCCTAGATAATCAATCTTCTGTCATGGGGGAGGGATCTTTTATTCTGACATAACATATTTTCGATTTATATTACAGACAAAGGCTTAATGCTCCGCTGATCAGTCTTATATCATCAAGCATCACCAGTGGCTGATATGAGCAACACTGAAAAATGAGCAAACCTCAGTGACAGACAGACCATAGCGGGTGGGCTTCAGCCCTAGCACCACTGACCGTGCGTGATGGGCTTGGACACTCAGTGTGATCTAATTTTACAGCATTGATGGATATGGATACAGGACTAGGTGTAGGCTCTGCTTGAGGCTTCTTCCAAACTCATTCTGAACAACACAGATTTGGGTGAATTTGAGCCCTGGAACTGAGGCCATGAGGGTATTCCTTGACCTAGGCCACCATCTGGAGTGTTTAAGAAGTATCCACAGCCTCAGAGAAAATGAGTGGACATCTTATTTCCTGGAAGCACAGCCATTAAATCCTTCAATTTGATGACAATGTCGTATATCAGCAAGCATCCAGAACTTCCAGGAACCATGACATCACCCAGTAAATAAAATACCAGAATCCAATTATGTAGGAATTTAAATTTCCAAATGCTCAGAAAAAATTATTATAGTTGTTTTAAGGAAACTCACTAAACATAAAGAGAACACAGAGAAATGGTTTAATACTCTGACAGCCCTGACATAAAGATGGAAGTAATTAAAATAGATCAAACAGAAATCTTTTAGCTGAAAAGTAGATTAAGCAAAATTAAAATGTGATAGAAGGCATTGATAGCAGAACAGATCAAAGAGAAGAAAGAGTGTGTAAGTTTGAAGTCAGTTTTTTTGAAAATATACACTCAGAGGAGAGAAAAGAAAAATGAATCAAGAAAGAAAAAAGACTCTGGAAACTTTGGGACAGCATGAAAAGGGAGCATATCTGAGTTACTGGAGTTCAAGAGGACTTGAGATAGCTAAAGGAGCCAAGAGTATAATCAAAGAGACAACTAGACTTCTCAAACCTAGAGAAAGATCAACTCTTCAGGTACAAGAAAGCCAAAGGTCACCAGTCAAGTTCAACCCAAACAAGTCTTCCCCATATTATAGTATAATCAATACTCTAAGATTAAAGATAGAGAAATCTCAAAGCTGAAAGAGAAAAGAAGCAAAAGACACATAAGTGGATCTTCTCAGCAGAAACTTCACAGGCCAGGAGAGAGTAGGCTGAAACGTTCACAGCACTGAAGCAGAAACATTGCAAGCCACGAACACTGTACTCAGGAAGGCTGTCCTTAAGACTTGAGGGAGAGATCAGGACATTGCCAGACAAATAACAACTCAGAGAATGTATCACCACCAGAAATGCTAAAAGGCAGTTCTTCAAATGGAATGAAAGAAATACTAACGAATAAGAAGAAAGCTTAAAAGAGAAAATTCACTGGTGAGAGTAACTGTGCAGACCAATTTAGAATGCTCTGATAGAGTAAACTTCATACATAATCCATTCATATGTTCTGCATCAAGACTGGAAAACAAAAGAATTTAAAAGCTTCATTCCAACGTCAATAGATAGGCAATGTGAAAGATTTAATGGGACGTTGGAAACTCAGACTGTGGGGAAGAGTGGAGTGCATGTGTGAAGTTCTTCACAGTATGCTATCACTGTCTTCTTGTTTCCTTCTCTCCCTGTCTTTATAATCAATGACAAGTTGCCATCACTTGAATAAAGCTTGTTATAAACCAAATAATATTTTGTAAGGCTCATGGAAACCACAAAGCACAAATCAATCATAGAGTTTCCAAGCATAATAAGCAAAAGTATTAAAAACACAGGCTGGCCCTGTGGCATAGTAGGCTAAGCCTGCACCTGCAGTGCCGGCATCCCATATGGGTGCCAGTTCGCATCCCGGCTGCTCATCTTCTGATCCAGCTCTCTCTCTACTATGGCCTGGGAAAGCAGGAGAAGATGGCCCAAGTGTTTGGGCCGCTGCAATGGCATGAGAGATCTAGAGTAAACCAGCAGATGGAAGACCTTTCTTTCTGTCTCTCCTTCTCTCTGCTGTGTCTCTACTTCTCGAGTAAATAAATAAATATTTTTAAAAAGACTACTAGGAATCACTTAAATGTAAGGGAGGTTTATAAGAGATGAATTACAATGAAACAATTATCAAAATAGCAATAGTAAAACCTTATCAATCAATAATTACCTTAAATATCAACAGGTTAAATTATTCAATTAAAAGAGTGATGGAATAGGTAAATTGAAGACCCACCTGTATGCTATTTACAATAAATTCATTTCACCTCTAAGTACACACATAAATTGTAAGTGAAAAAATGAAATAAACTATCCTATTTAGGGGCGTGCATTGTTGTACACAGGTAAAGCTGCCAGCGAGTAATGCCAGCATCTCATGTGGGTGCTGGTTTGTGTCCTGGCTGCTCCACTTCTGATCCAGTTCCTTGCTGTTGACCTGGAAAAAGCAGAAAAAGATGGACCAAGCAGTTGGGCCCCTGCTGCCCAGGTGAGAGACCTGGAAGAAGCTCCTGGCTCCCGGCTTTTTCCTGGCCCAGCCCTGGCAACTGTGGCCATATGTGGAGTGAACCAGCAGATGAAATATCTCTCTGCCTCCCCACCCCCATTCACTCTCTTTACTATCAGGCAAAATAGATTAATTCAAAAACAATAAAAAGAGACAAGGAATGTCATTATATAATGTTATGTTTCAGCCTAGCAAGAGAAAATAACAATAATTGTAAATATATGTGCATCAACTATTTATAAAGGAAATAGTAATAGATCTAAAGCTAGAAATACTCTCCAATACAGTAATAGTAGGGGCATTAATATCTCATTTTCAGAAATAGCCTTATAATTCAGACATAAAAATAAATAAATAAGGAACAAAGTTAAATTGTGCCCAGATCAGTTTGGTCTAACAGACATGCACAGAACAGTATATCCAACAGCTTCAGAATATACCTGCTTCCTAACAGCACAAGGAACATTTTTCAGAATAAACCCTATTGTAGGTTACAAAACAAGTCCATATATAAATATAAAACATTGGACAGCTTTTCTGAACATAATAAAATCAAACTAGAAATCAATAACAATAGATCAAGGAAGAAAATAGAAAGAAAACTTTAAAATGTTTTGAAATTAATGAAAACATAAACATTTCAAAGCCTATGGGATATAGCAAGAGCAATAGTAAAAGGAAAGTTAATCAAAAAGTTAAACACTATTTGGAATACCAGCATCCTTCCTAGGAGTGCCTAGGATGGACTCCCAACTCTGCTTCCAATTCTAGCTTCCTGCTAATTTGCACCCCATGAGGCAGCAGCTGATAGTTCTCGTAATTGGGTCCTAGGCATCCACATGAGAGACCTGGGTTGAGTTCCAAGCTTCTGCCCAGCCTGGCCACCTTGGCAATTGTAGGCATTTGGGGCAGTGAACCAGTGGATGTAGAACACTGGCTCTTTCTCTCTCCTCTCTCTCCCTCTCTCTCTCTCTTTCTCCCCCACTTCCTCTCTCTACTCTCTTTCTCTTTCCTCCCCTCCCTCCAGCCCCTTCCCCCACCTCTCTGACTTTCAAATCAGTCAGCAGATCTCAACAAGTTCTCACTGCACCTCAAGAAACTGGAAGAACAAGAAAGAAATCAAACCCAAAATTAGAAAAAATAAAACTCAGAGCACAAAGAAATGACAGATTATAAAAAATTAAAAATTTCAATGAAACAAATACCAAGTTCTTTGAAAAGATACACAAAATAGAGAAATTCTTACCTAAATTAACTAATTACCAAAAAAAAAAAAGATTCAATACCTTAAATCAGCTAAAAGGAAGACATTACATCTGACACCGCAGAAATATATAAAGGATTATTAGAGATTACTATGAACCACTAAATGGCAACAAATTTGATAACCTAGAAAAAACACAAATTCCTGGACATATATATCTTATCAAAATTGACTCATGATGGCCAGCGCCGCAGCTCACTAGGCTAATCCTCCGCCTGTGGTGCCGGCACCCCAGGTTCTAGACCCGGTTGGGACGCAGGATTCTGTCCTGGTTGCTCCTCTTCCAGTCCAGCTCTCTGCTGTGGCCCGGGAGGGCAGTGGAGGATGGCCCAGGTCCTTGGCCCCTGTACCCGCATTGGAGACCAGGAGGAAGCACCTGGCTCCTGGCTTCAGATCGGTGCAGCACACCAGCTGCAGCATGCAGCTGTAGCGGCCACTTGGGGGGTGAACCAATGGAAAAAGGAAGACCTTTTCTCTCTGTCTCTCTCTTTCTCACTGTCTAACTCTGCCTGTCAAAAAAAAAAATTACTCATGATGAAACAGGATATGTAAATGAGACTGAATCAGCAATAAAAATTCTGTTATCAAAAGCCCAGGACCAGGTGCCTTCACGGCTTTACTACATTTAAAGAAAAACTAATTCCAATTAGAAAGGGAGGTATTTCTTCCAAACTCATTATATGAGGTTGGCTTTAGACTGATAAGAAATTAGTCATGGATAACACTTTTCACATGACTAGAAAAAACACTACTAAAACTGGTGTGGACCTGCAAATTACCACAAAATAACCAAGCAATCTCAAGCAAAAGAAACAAAGCAGGAGGCATTACACTACCTGACTTTACAACATAATGCAAATCTACAGTAATTAAAACAGCATTGTGTTGGTATAAAAACAGATCCACAGATCAACAAATCAGAACAGAAACCCTAAAGTAAACCAATACATCTACAATCCTTGACAAAGGTGATACCAGCATGCATTGTGGTCAAAGGTCACTCTGTGGCCCTCAAATATGTACAGCTATTGGTGAAATCTTTTAAGAAAAGACATAAATTGTGAAAAAAAATCTTTTAGATAAATGGAGCTAGGGAAACTGGATATCCACATGTAGCACAATTCAACTAAATCTTTATCTTTCACTGTGTACAAAAATTACCTCAAAATGGAATAAAAACCTCAATGAAAGACTTGACTCTTTGAAGCCAACAGAAGAAATATAAGAGAAATGCTCAAGATATTGTAACCAGCAAGGAATTTTTAAATTAGATATCAAAATCACAGGAAACAAAAGCAAAAATAGAAAAAAAATGGGATTTCATCAAACTAGAAATCCTCTGCATAGCAAAACAAATAATTAGGGTCTGGTGCTGTGGTATAGCAAGATAAGCCTTGACTTATAATGTTGGTATCCCACATTGGAATGCCATTTCAAAAATTAGCTCCTTTGCTTTCAATCCAGCTTCCTGCTAAAGTGTCTGGAAAAGCAGAGGATGATGGCCAAAGTTATTGGGCCCCTACCACCCATGTGGAAGACCCAGATGAAATTCTTGGCTTTAGCCCAGCACAGCCATGGCTATTACAGTCATCTGGGAAGTGATCCAGCAGATCTGTCTCTCCTTCTCTGTCACTCTGCCTTTAAATTATTCAATAAATGAATCTTTTTTAAAAAAATCAACAGAATGAGTACATATCCCATAGCATCATGCTGAGTGAAATAAACCAGTCCCAAAAGGACAAATACCATATGTTCTCCCTGATCGGTGACAACTGACTGAACACCAAAAAGGAAACCTGTTGAAGTGAAATGGACACTATGGGAAATGGTGACTTGATCAGCATAGCCCTGACTGTTAATGAACAACTTAATACATTATCCCTCTTAGTAGTTTTTTGTCTGTTCTACTTAATATGACTGGTTTAATTCTGAAATTAATACACAGTTATTCTTAAGTGTTGAAAATTAACTGAAATGTGATCCCCGTTAAACATAAGAGTGGGAATAAGAGAGTGAAGAGATGTATAATTTGGGACAAGCTCAAGCTGACTTGCCCCAAATGGTAGAGTTAGAAACATACCAGGGGATTCCAATTCAATCCCATTAAGGTGGAATGTACCAATGCCATCTCACTAGTCCCAGTGATCAATTTCAGTTCACAATTGATCATAATGAAAGGACTAAGAGTCAAAGGGAGCACATAAACATGTCTAGTACCTGCTAACACTAACCGATAGAATAAATAAAGGGGAGAGTGATCCAACATGGGAAGTGAGATACTCAGCAGACTCACAGAATGGCAGATGTCCTAAATAGCACTCTGGCCTCAGAATCAGCCCTAAAGGCATTCGGATCTGGCTGAAAAGCCCATGAGAGTATTTCAGGCATGGAAAGCCAAGACACTCTGGCAAAAGATCTCTGTGAGTGAGATCCCAGTGGAAAGAACAGGTCTTCAAAGAAGGAGGTACCTTTCTCTGAAGGGAGGAGAGAACCTCCACTTTGACTATGACCGTGTCTAAACAAGATAAGAATCGGAGAACTCAGAGGGCTTCCATAGCCTTGGCAGCTCATGACTGGAGCATAGGGAGACTACTGATGCCATAGACAGGAGTGTCAATTGGTAAAGTCAACAACAGGAGTCACTGTGCACTTACTCCTCATGTAGGATCTCTGTCCTTAATGTGCTGTGCATTGAGATTTAATGCTATAACGAGTACTCAAACAATATATTTCACTTTGTGTTTCTATGGGGGTGCAAACTGTTGAAATCTTTACTTAATGCATACTAAACTGATCCTCTTTAAAAAAAAAAAAAAGGAAATTATCAATTCCCAACTTGACTCTCACTGGGATTAAACATGACAATAGGTCTGATCTGATTTCATCATCATTAAAAAAAATCATCTATTATTTTTCACTTTATGTTTCTGTGTGGGAGCAAACTGTTGAAATCCTTACTTAATGTATACTAAGCTGATCTTCTGTATATTAAGATAATCGAAAATGAATCTTGATGTGAATGGAAGGGGAGAGGGAGTGGGAAAGGGGAGGGTTGCGGTGGGAGGGACGCTATGGGGGGGAAGCCATTGTAATCCATAATTCGTACTTTGGAAATTTATATTCATTGAATAAAAGTTAAAAAAAATGTCCTACATGAAGGACCTCAGTGGTTGAGACCCCAGTGGAAAGAAGTGGTCATCAAACAGGGATGTACTTTTCTCTGAAGGGAGGTGAAAACTCCCACTTTGCTTATGGCCTTGTCTAAATACTGATGGAGTTTGTGGATTCAAAAGGCTTCTGTAGCTTAGGCAGCTCATGTCAAGAGCCTAGGGTAATCACTGACATCACACCTAAGAGTGTTAAATGTTAAAATAACAATAAGGGCCAGCGCCGCAGCTCACTAGGCTAATCCTCCGCTTTGTGGCGCCGGCACACCGGGTTCTAGTCCCGGTCGGGGCGCCGGATTCTGTCCCGGTTGCCCCTCTTCCAGGCCAGCTCACCGCTGTGGCCAGGGAGTGCAGTGGAGGATGGCCCGAGTACTTGGGCCCTGCACCCCATGGGAGACCAGGAGAAGTACCTGGCTCCTGCCATCGGATCAGCGCGGTGCACCGGCCGCAGCGCACCGGCTGTGGCAGCCATTGGAGGGTGAACCAACGGCAAAGGAAGACCTTTCTCTCTGTCTATCTCTCTCTCACTGTCCACTCTGCCTGTCAAAAAAAAAAAAAAAATAACAATAAGAATCACTGTACACTAACTTCCCACGCAGGACCTCTGTCCTCAAAGAGTTATATTATAATTATATCTTAAGTGCTCACAAAAGATGTATCATTATTGGGTGCGTCTTTAAAGTTAATTAAGTTTCTAAAAAAAAAAGTGAAATTAACTTCAAGATGCAATGACTTTGAATAGCCCTTTTCTTGATTGTTGAGGAACAATTTTTTTGTTTTATTTTTTGTTTTTTTTAATGCAAATTGTTGAACATTACTTGGTATAGCATTGATCTTCTGTGTATAAAGTTAATTGAAAATAGATCTTAGTGGATAATGGGACTGGGAATGGGAGATAGAGGAGGAGGAAGGGTGGGAGAGTGGATGGGAGGGCGGGTATGGTGAGAAGAATCACTACATTCCTAAAGTTGTACTTATGAAATGCATGAAGTTTGTATTCCTTAGATAAAAGGTTTCTTTGAGGAGAAAATAAACAAATGTATATGATTGTGTCACAATAAAATTTTATTTATAAAAACAGAAAAAAAAATCAACAGAATGAAATCACCATATACAGAAAACAATAAAATAGTTGCATATTATTTGTCTGACAAGGGTTTACTAACCAGAATATGTAAGGAACTCAAATGAATCAATAGCAAACCAAAAAATCCAATTTCAAAATTTGGCAGTAGATCTAAACAGTCATTTCTACAAGGACATACAAATGGTCTACAGGTACACAAAAAATATCACTAACCATCAGAAATGAAATATTCCCTCACTCCAGCTAAATTGACTATTATCCAAAAAAATGTAATAAATGCTGCTGTGAGTGTGGAGAAAAGAACACTTACACATTATTGTTGAGAATGTAAAATAATACAATAATTGTAGAAAGCAAGAGTGTGGTTATAAAGTAAATTGAAAGTATGCAATTGCAAAAATTAAAAAAAAAAGAAAGGAAAGGTGATAGAAAGGGAGGGAGGATAGGGTGGAAGTGTCATTATGTTCTTAAAACTGTATATATGAAATACATAAAATTTGTTACTTTTATGTAAATAAAAAATTAAAAAAGAAAACAGTACGGAGGCAGCTCAAAGAGCTAAAAATAGAACTGCCATATGATCCAGCAATCCCACTCCTATGTATACATCCAAAGAGAATGAAATCCATCTGCCATAGAGTCATCTGCACTACTGTTTCTGTGGCATCACTATTCACAAGGGCCAAGAAATGGAAACAGACTAAGTGTCCATCCACTTATGAAGGAATCAAGAAACTTCTCTCTCTCTCTCTCTCTCTCTCTCTCTCTCCCTCTCTCTCTCTCTCGCTCTTTCACACACACACACACAATGGAACACTACTCAGACACCAGAGAATGGCCGCTGTGGAGAACCTGTGAGCACAAGCCAATGGTATTCCCTAGGAGAACTTACAATCCCAGCTGTCAACCTCACTGTGTTGGGACCAGCACTGTGGCATAGTGGGTAAAGTTGATGCCTGCGGTGCCCAGCATCCCATATGGGCACTGGTTCAAGTCTCAGCTTCTCCATTTCTGATCCAGCTCTCTGCTATGACTTAGGAAAGCAGTAGAAGATGGCCCTAGTGCTTGAGTTCCTGCACCAACATGGGAGACCTGGAAGAAGCACCTGGCTCCTGGCTTCACATTGGCACGGCTCCAGCCATTGTGGCTATCTGGGGAGTGAACCAGCAGATGGATGTCTGTCTGTCTGTCTGTCTCTCTCTCTCTCTCTCTCTTTCTCTCTGCCTCTGCCTCTTTGTAACTCTGCCTTTCAAGCAAATAAATAAATCTTGAAAAAATAATTTCACTGACTGATTAATTCCTTAATTTCCTGAGCCTTAGTTAATTCCACATCTCATGATGATGAGAGACAATATATGTAAAATAGCTGGCATGGTTCAAGGCTTGGACCAAATGCCCAAAGGATATAATTAATTTCTCCATAACACTTCTTCCTACCTCTGGAGTATGATTTGTGTAGCTCTACTTATTTAATTCCACATTGCATCATAATTAAGTCACTTGGCTTCTTTCTCCCCACTATATCATAATGTCTTAGAGGGAACAGGCTCTGCCTTATTCAACTCTATATCTCCACAGTATTTCCACAGTACAGAATTTCCCATTGCTAGTGCAAATTAAAGATTCATAAAATAAGTCCATACTGGAAGAATGAAGACAGAGTTTAGGTCTGTGTCCATTTATTTTCCTGAACAGACTTAGGCATCTCACATCAAGTTTGCTCTGGTTCATAAAGGCTCCTGCTGGGCTTTCTTCAAGTCATCTCGAGTAGCAACAAGCTCTAGGTCTTCAGGGACATGCACCACACCATTGTTAAGATCCCAGTGAAGGAGCACAGAGAGTCACACATTAATCTCCACTCATCATGTCTTTACAGACAAAGCCAGGTCTTAAAGATGAGATCTTTTCAGAGAGAGAGAGAGAGAAAGAGAGAGAGAGAGAAACAGGAGATTTGTGAGTTTGCATTATGAGCTTTATTTTCAGATGCTGTGTGCTACAGTACCTGAATTTAAAATAAACAGCTTTTTCTGCCCCGTAATTCTAACAATATATTTCCTGATCCCTAAGGTCATCTTTCCCTTCAGATGCTGTAGTCAAGCTTTAATTTCTCCTTTCATTTTTAATTAAAGCCTCCATCACCTATTGGCTCTGCAAAATCTTTTGAAAGTGCCAGATGAGACAAAAGGTTCATTACTTTCAAATCAATTCCCAATCTGGTGTTGCCTCCTCTCAGTCAGTAGAGCCCACAGTTTCCTCCTGCAGCACTGCACAACATGTAGACACTGAGCAGTCAAACAGTTTGCATAGTCCTGAGTAACTACATCTAGGTATTTCTCCAAAGGGCCTGGCCACATCCCTTGGATTCCAGTAAAGCCTTCAATTTTTCATTGACCGCACTGCTCTCCTCCTTACGACAGAGGCCATATTAAAGAGACAAAGATGTACCAAGTAGTCAGAGGATGCATTTTAATTATAACCTGCCCTTCTTTTGTCAGATCAGGGTGAGAATGTTGGGCTTGTTAACCCTTATGATCTGACACACCTCTACACGTTTATAAACTCACACAAAGCTGAAGCTCAAAGGAGACTAAAAAATTACCACAGTAAACACCAGCATTTTTAGATATGGGGAAAGTATGCCTGGTGAGTCATTCAGAAATGAAATCTACCAAGCAAATACCAGAGAACTATAAAGCCCTTGTTACTTTACACCCTGTGCCCTTGTGTATAGGTGAGGAAACTGATGTTTGAGCATGCATAACCTATTCATTGTCCACTGCAGGTTAAGGGTAAGTCCTTCTATCCAAACATAATACATTCTTCCAATTCTACTTAGCTGGTAATCATATTTTTCCTTAATGGGGAGAAGCACTGTTTTCTCATTTTAATTTGGAAGTCAGCAAATAAGGTCATACCTCAATGCCTTCTTCTGCTGTGTGATTCATCTATTTCCCCAGGCTTATGTTTATTTAAAGCTTCATTAAACGGGGACCCTTGTGAGCCAAGACCAGATGGACCAAAGCAGTGAACAAGTTCAAAGAGAGTCAGATAATGTGTGTTGTCTGGGTGAACAGTCACTGCTCTTCCTCAATGTGGTTACCAGTCTTGGCTCTGAGTGAATGTGGAGGGATCTACTCATCCCTGGATGCTCCAGCACAAGACAGATTGGAGCTCTGGGGAACACTGTGGATATACACGAAGCGTAAAGCAGTTTGGACATAACTGCATGGTAAACGTGATACTAGCCTTCATTCTTCCCATTTGCATGCTCAGCTGCTATGGATAGAAATACCCCTTGACCTGGTGATTACAGAGAGACTATGGGATTGGAATCTCTCAGTAAAAGGCTATCCTTGAGTTATAGAGTTTTTAGGAATATGTCAAGTATTGTGTTCAAAGATGAATGTGTCCTTGCATTTTGATATGCACACATGTATCTATGCCTAAAAACTGCTTTACTTTTGTATGGTATTTTATAGCCTATGAAGTACTTTCTCATGTTTTAATTCTCTTTCATTTACAGTATCCTATGATAAATAGGCATTTTATTTTCATAAATGTATAGGTAAAGGATCTGAAAGTCAGAAAAGTTAAGAGGCTTACCCCAAGTCATGTAACTAATTGGTCAAAACTAGGACTAAAAAGCCCTAGGCTTCTGCTATTTAGTTTGGTGCTCATTTCATTGTTTTATATTTTCACTCATACCCCCCGACACACACACAGAACGTGAACATAACTGCAGCATACATACCAAATTAGTGTGAATCCTTTGCACCTGTGTCATGGTTGATTGTTATCAGAAATACACACTAATTTTTCCCAAGATGAAGAAAAAAATGAAACATTTTGTGACAGCTCAGAATGAAACTTTATTTAAACCATAGACCGGTATTTTATGAAGACTTTTTCCTCCTACACCTTCAGAGGATAAGGCAATACAATACAGCTTTGCAGAATTCAGGAACTAGGGTTTACATTTGTTATGTGTGCGTAAGTGCCTTTCAGACTTCTGTCTTTCAAATCTGAAACTTACAGCAAGAGATTCTCTATTCTTTCACATTTTTTAGCCTGGCCTTTCAGAATAGTACAACCATCCTGTACAGACAATAGAAGTCAAGGTATTTCAATCTTGAAAATCAAAAGGATCCAGGCACCCACCTAGACTTAACTATGTATCACCATATCTTTTTTGCAATCTAAAGGATTGCAAAATCCTAAAGGGAAAAACATTCAAGAAGAATTCAATCCCACATATGTTTCCTAAATTTGTATTCTCTTGGCTGATCCCTGCACCAACTTGTCTTGGGGTTCTAGGACACTAATTCCATTAGATGATACCAAAAGGTCATCTATCAACAATAGTTTGCCTGTAAATGAATAAAATACCAGAGTATGGGAGATGGAAAAAGCTGGACACTCTTCCATATTTGATAAGGCACCATTGTCAGCAGGATCCCCCACTGGCATCGGCAGGAGCAGAAGTTCCCAGGAGTATTAGGCTCAGATAGCTGCAGGTCTCAGGAGGGAACCAGCATCTGATAAACGTGCAAACTATGCCAAATACTCTATGAATATTTTTGCATGAAAATCTCATTAGGAACCCACACTAAGCAAATTTTAGAGATGAGCAAATAATGGTTTTTAAAAACTACACTGTCCAGTTAGAGGTGTTCAGTGACAGAATCAGGAATGTGATTCCATCACACTCGCAGGTCCCAACAAGGAAAACAACTTCTACCTGCAATCCCTGTCAGTAGGTCATACAACCTCTCTATCTACTCTCACATCCTTGATCATCATACAGAAGAATTAGGAGTGTGATGATGCTATGCTCGACACTGTCCCTATTACAGTGCCATGATTGAGGATAGCTTTCATGACCAGCACAGAGGATAAAGGGCTCATTCAAGAGACTCAGGCAAAAACCACTGGAGATAATCAATGGGATCAATACCCTTGTATATTATGCTCCCAGATGTCCCTGCAATTTTATCTTTGTGTGCCTGAGACAGGACCTAAAATTCAAATTTGTTGTTTCTTTTGCTGTTCAAGTAAGCATTCAGACTTCATATTAATGTTCTACAGTTCAT
The DNA here is from genome assembly GCF_051225735.1 of Oryctolagus cuniculus. Lineage (NCBI taxonomy): Eukaryota > Metazoa > Chordata > Mammalia > Lagomorpha > Leporidae > Oryctolagus > Oryctolagus cuniculus. The sequence goes on along the minus strand of NC_142870.1, from coordinate 170,939,616 downwards.
TGGATATCAAGTCCTATAGGGAGATACTTAAGCATAAAGAAGATTTAATAAGGGGCGGGTGTTGAGGAGTGGTATGCTAAGCCTTCACCTGAAGCAGTGGCATCCCATATGGGCGCCGGTTCTAGTCCCGGCTGCTCCTCTTCCAATCCAGCTCTCTGCTATAGCCTGGGAAAGCAGTAGAAGATGGCCCAAGTGCTTGGGCCCCTGCACCCACATGGGAGACCCAGAAGAAGCTCCTGGCTCCTGGCTTCAGATCGGTGCAGCTCCAGACATTGCACCCATCTGGGGAGTGAACCAGCAGATGGAAGACCTTTCTCTGTGTCTCTCCTTCTCTCTGTAACTCTACCTCTCAAATAAATAAAATCCACCATGGTATTCCTGAGGTTTCACCAAACTTTAGAAGTGACAGTCTGAAGCAATGGTGAAGTAACACTTCCTTCTCTTCCATACATAGAAGGAATTTAGTTTCCCCTATCAGTTTTATCATGAGGCTTTAATTAAGACCCCTGTAGCCTATTGATTCCTGCAGTATGAAGCTTTTCCTTAGAGACTGAAGAATCATAAGCTAAATAAACAGTGGTAAGCAGGGTATCAGGAGGATCAAAGTAAGACTCGAGCTTGATCCAATCAATGTGCTAGAGACAGAAGCAGGAGCTGCAGGAGAGGAAAGATTAGCTAGCCAGCTTCCCCCGTGCTTATTTGTGTGTGAACATTCCCGTCTGCTTACCCTTCTGTCTTCATGTGTCACGGGTGGAGATCAGACACGACTGGTCCTGAAGGAACTACGGTTGGCCAGCAGCTTGAGGTCTGCTCCTGGGAAGCCGGTGGTCAAGCTTCCAGAAATAGCCCTGTCTGTCAGGAATTGGAGTCTCTCACTCACGGTTTTCTGGACTTGAGATTTCATGCATGGAGTGTGTCCCTACAGTATCACCACTCACGTAGCCTTAAAAACCCTCAAAACCCCTAAGGAATTCTGTTTGCAGAATCCTGTGGGCATAGAGTGATCTTACACATGTTTTTTATGCAAACTTACTAAATTAGGGTGATAGCAAGTGTGCCACAAATTTTGAACTTAGACATGAATTCAGATCCTGCAGGGGATCAAAATGCAGGTCCTGACTAAACAAATGTTTGAGGAACAGTAACATTCAAGGCAACCTCTGTCCATAGAACTGTTGAAAGGCCCTGAGAGATATATTACATCATATATATATATGTGTGTGTGTGTGTGTGTGTGTGTGTGTATGCAACATGGCAAAGCCAGAATGGGAAAGATTCACCCTTTGGGGGGAAAAATCCTCCTGGGATGCAAACATATTCCCTGAATGTGCAAAGCCTCTAGGTTTAGAGAATTAATAAAAACAGAAATTATACATGAAGAACTATTTGTATAATGAGGAAAAGGAGGAGGAGAAGTAGAGAAAGGAGGAAAGGGAAGAGAAAGAAACAGAGAAAGTGGAAGAAGAGGAATGTTGTATCTCAATGCTATGGAATAAAATCTTAAGCCTCTGCCTGCAGTGTCAGCATCTCATAAAGGCTCCAGTTTGAGTCCTGGCTGCTCCACTTCTGATCCATCTCCCTGCTAATGCAGCTCGGAAAGCAACAGAAGATGGCTCAAGCATTTGGGTCCCTGCACCCAGGTGGGAGACCCAGAAGAAGCTCCTAGCTCCTGGCTTATACCTGACCCAACTCTAGCCATTATGGCCATTTGGAGAGTGAACAAGCTGATGGAAGGTATCTCTCTCTCTCTCTCTCTCTCTCTCTCTCTCTCTCTCTCATCTCCAACCCCACCTCTCTCTGTCTTGAGGTGCAACCATTTGTTAAGCATCTTCCAAGCACAAGTATACATGGTTTTCATTACTTAACTTATTTAACCCTTATAGCAACCCCAAGGGTAGACTACTATTACAATTTCCATTTTTCAAATAAGGCACTGTAAGTTGGACAGATTAAGTAACTGACTCAATGTCATCCAACTAAACTCAGGCTTTTTAGTCTAAATCCAGTTCTCTTAACCACTATAAGAAGAAGGGAGAAAGGAAAAAAGGTACAGAGAGGGGATGAGGCAAACTTACATGTGTAAGTACATTTCAACACATGTTTATCTACATCAAAGCCCTGTGAAAAGAACACTGGCACGAAATTATCAGAGGAGGAAAAGGAGAATAAATTCAAATCTCCCTTCTCCCCTACTAATTACCAGCCCCTCCCCTTTTCTTCAGGAGCAACACTGATCATTTCTTGTGTATCCTCAATAAAATACAAATGCATTAGCATATTTACATTGTTCCTCCTCAATAAATACCAGATGTAAAGTAGAGTCAGAAGAATCGGAGTCAGAAATGTAGGAGCCACCCCTGATGCCTCCTGGCCTTCAGCGCCTGCATCCAATCCATCAGTCACAAAATCCCGAGAGAATTTTACCTCCAGGTAAGTATCTATCAAATCTATTTACTTTTCCTCATCTCACCACTACTAACCTGGTCTACACTATCATCTCCTCTCCAGATTGGTATAACAGCCCCCAAAGTGATCTTTCCCTGCCTGTTCTTATACGCATGTGCTCAATTGTCATGCACTTTACAACTAGAAACTTCAAAACAACTTTTTTAATGTTGCTCACCTGCTCAAAGTATTGAATGTCATACTACTGTTTTGAGAATAAAGACCTACAACACTTAGCATCAATAATAAGATGCTCTATGATCTCACATTCCACAGTTTCATTTTACACCAAGCTCCTCATTATTTGGTCCTTATTCCAGCATGCTGGTTTTTCTCACAATTCCTAAATGTTCTCTGTTCCATCCCACCACAGCAGGACTATCCTTGATATTCCATCTGCTTGGAATGCTCTCCACCTACAAATTCCCATGCTACCTTCAGATCTCAGCTCATCAGCATTTCCTCCAAGGAGGCCAGTCGGTAGATTTGACACAGAGAACTCATAAAAGGGGCATGAGCACTCATGGATAGCTGACTCAGTAGAGAAAGACTCTGACAAAGCTAAATGATTTTCTGCAAAGTTTTAGTTAGCTTTCTCAAAACAATCTCATAATAACAAGATGCTATCTTTCTTTGGCCCTTTGGAAAGTCAACAAGAGCATGCCTTGAGCGTCTCAACAAACTCCTGTTATGACTTCTATCCCTGCTGGTCTGTTTTTGCTTTCACAGGACCACTTCCACCTCTCGGTAGCCATTGCTTTGATTACTCTTTGTTCTTGTCCTAGTAAAACCACATTCCATTTCCTGTTATAATTATTAGGAGAAACAGCTCAAGAGCTTCATGCCATTTGTTTAAAATTTCCATTGACGGCTCTGCTGATCTGTCAGCTGATCTAGACACAACGGCTTTGGCACCCATTGAGCACAAAGTTTGTTCCACTTAAATTTCTCAGTCGGGATTGTAAAAGATGAAAGATTTATAAGATTTGAACAGAAACCATAATATTCAGTCAGATTGTGTACACCGAACCAACTGAGATACCCATGGTGTTGCCTGTTGTTTCACTTTTAACCATCAGTCCTCTTCAATTAGATCATGAACAAGATTAAGTTTTCTCTTGCAATTGGGTGTGGATAGTCTGCTATGTCAGATTGCATCCTTAACATCATCTCATCCCTTCCTAAAACTTATTATCCACTCGTAAATCGCTGATGAGAGAAATTTTCCCCACCATTTGATTTCACCATTCTTCCACTCAAATGTCAAAATAAATTATAAGTTTGGTCTTGCTTCGATTTTGGTAGAGTTCATGTTGTTTTGATAGAGACTTTTCAAACCAGTGTCTTCTCACACCTTAACTTGATCTTGTTTCTCTTCATGCAAAGTTCCCAAAAAACGTCTCTACTCATCAGCTCATCTGCAGTGGGAAAAAGGGTGATGTCACAGAAGCTACAGATGAAGTTTAGGTTCAAACCAATAGGATGAATTTCCTGGATGCCCTACTTCCTGGCAATAGAAAATCTACCTCTTACATCTGCATATAAACTCTACTCCTCTCTGAGCTCAAATTCAGCTCTTGCAAGGAACTTAATTTTGGGCAGCTTCTATATAGCCATAATTCATAAAGGACAAGTTTGAAACAGCAAATGCTGAGCATATGGGTATTCAAGAGACTTATCAACATCATTATCAAAAAAAATGAGATGTCACTCAGTGTGTGCATAGCAATTTTCAGATCCAACCTAAATGAATATTAATAACCCTCCCTTTGATGCAATATGGACCAAACATTATAAAACCTGCAGCACTATAATAGCGACATTATTGGTGACTCAGTACGTAACAAAAATATAAAATGGGTAATAACTCTGTTCTCACTGAATTTTTAAAACAAGGACAATAATATGTGCCTGAGTTGGTGGTGTAGGGAGCTAGGAATTTACCAATTTGTCCAAATTCCCCTGTTGTTAAGAAAGCTTTAATTTCCAGCAATGTATTTTAAATGGATAAAATCACTAAAAGATTTTTCACATTCTGAATTACCAGCCAGACTTGGGAGCAGCCAGAGACAGCTGGAAAATTCAACATACAGCTTCTATGCCCTGACATGGGGATGCAGTATTGTATAGAAGACTCCTTCTTATCTTCTTTAAGAATGCTCCTGTCTGATCCCTATGTCCTAATGTAAAGGAAATTAGCCTTATTCACAGCCCTTTTCTTTCCAGGAATGCCTCAAATGCTCTATCATGTTTCTTTCATCAACCCAAGGCTTTATCGATGCAGGACCTGTGGTTCACCAAGATAAGTAAGTGGCCCAAGGTTGTAGGAAGAAAGAAAAACCTTCCACTGATGAGAAGATTATAGACATTCAAGAATGGAGAGGGTCCCTCATAGGGAGTTTCACATATCTATAATGCCATGCCATAGGATGGAAGTGCCGCTGTGGTTATGAATTCTTAACTGCAGATTCTCAAATAAGCCCAAGCTTCCATTTCTCTTTCTATCAAGTATCTGTGGCTTCCCAATGCACAAGGAATTCTTATTCTCTTGTTGGCTGGAGGACTGTGATGGGTTCATCAAAGAGGAGTTACTGTCAAGGAATAAGATTAAGTGCAAAGTATCTGAATCTCACAGATGAAATTTTCAACAAGAAATGGGAGGTTCTGTATTCTATGGCCCTTTTGGAAATATATGTTAAACCAGCAAGACGACAAAAAATAATTTCCTTTGTTTCTATCAAAAGTAATCACAATAATAGTAACTGGAGAAGAGGACCAACTCTGAACTTCTTGGGATTTTTGTCTGCCTGAGCCACTATTCATGGGCACTGGCAGAACTATTGTAGTCTATCAAGTCACGATAAGTAAATGAGTAAATGACTGAATAACGCAGACTGAACAAATGAATTTAAGAGTGTAAACTTTCCCAAAGCTATGACCCACAAGCCAAATAATCTATAGATTTCTATCTCAAGCCATCTAGATTGATAATGAAATTTAAATTTCAGAAAATTTCACTTGCACAGGCTTCTTCCAAGGCCCTGGGATGAGTTATGGCAACATGTTAGGAGATCCTAAGATTTTGTAAAATTATGACAACAATAAGTTTAAACTCTAACTGATTAAAATCGCAGTATCTACTCTCATGTGAAGTGAGTGCAGAGTGGTTGTGTGTGTTTTTAGGTCAGCTAAAGAAGAAGTTGTGTTGGGTATGTATTTAGTTTGGGTTTCACTGGGACAGATGAGTATTTATATCACTCACACTCCCTTTCACGCAGTTGTTGCTATAAGAAGATGCGGATAACTTCCAAGAACACTTTTACCATCCACTGTGCTTGCTCACCTGGCATTGTGACAGTGGACTTGAGGTAGAAGCATAATGCAAACATGTCCCACAGCTGCTGGTGCTAAAGGTGTGTGAGCAGTGGAAGTGAAGCTGTTTTGAAATGTGTGGACTCAGAAGCTAGGCTGTGAACACATCTTCTAATCAATAGCGCATACATTCATAAGCAGAGGATTTTGTTCCAATCAATCCCACCTGGAAAGGGAAAACTTTATGTGCCAGCAATATACTTGCAATATATCCTAAGCAGTTACAAATGCATTCATTACTGGTGAGACTCCTGAAAAATAGAATGGACCACACCCAATCCCTTTGTCTGTAGGGCACAAATCTGTAGCAGTCAACAGACAGTAGGTACATTATTGAATCTAGTTGTGTGTTTTTTTGGGACTAGAGTTTCAGTTGGATCCTAGCATTCCTGATACATTAGACAAAGTCTAGTGAGCCCAAATGGGCATTAAAGATTGCCCGGATACAGCAAAACTACCTGAAGAAACAAGGTTTCAAATGACAAACCTCACACATAACTTTACTAGTGTGTCAATGGCTAGCGTATGAGTTATTTGATTGTATGAGATGGCTCTCAATAAAATGTGGCTATAACTTTACTATATTTATTTGTAATTATTTATGTCTTAATTTCACAATAGTATTATATAATTCCACAGACTTATCTATATAAATATTTATATGTACATATAAATATGTAGATACATATATAGATATATAATGACAATTAATAAAATTATTATTTAAATTGGCAAGTAATAAACATTTTCTGGGATTTATGTGTTTGTGGTATTTTTCAGCAGCTTTGAAGTTATAATTTATGAGATATCTTTTTTCAGACATATTAATTTCATGCTCAGTTTGTATTTAAAATGCTGTTTGTGTAAAGACATCCACACACATACACACGTTGTATGGGCATCAAACCCTGCCAATCCTAAATCCACCCCTAAGCTCAGAGGGGAAAGCTTTTTATCAACTCTTCAGCCTTTGATATTTTTTATTCCTCTTCTTGCTTCAAGTAGCAGATGATCCCCAGAGTTTGTTTGTGGCAAAAAGCCAAGGCGTACACTAGGAACACTAAGGCTGCCCAGGGCAGGAGCAGGCGGTCAGGAGGGCGGGATGCTGTCCTTTTGATCCCTTTGCGATTCTCTCCCCATGCATCTGGTCTGGGAAATCAGCGCCTGAAACCCCTCCAGGTCCACGGAGTAAACACCCTGCCCCAACGTGTTCCTGATTGATCTCTCGATTCTCCCTGCCCATTCCATGCTCCTAGCACATTCCCACGCAGACTCTCCCACACAGGTTGGCTCACGTCACGGTGACGGATGATTCTCCGTAAAGGTCACGGGCCCAGGGCTGCATTTATCAGCGCAGTGTTCTATGGGAATTCGTTTGGAAAGTTTGTGCAGTCATGAGAGCACCATCTTTGTGCAACTCGTCTGTATTACGATTTTAATAGCATCACCTAAATAGATCAAAAAAAAAAATCAAGCATCTCCTTACACATACCCCTCAAGTAGGAGTATGTCCACACCTCAGTTTTCCTACCTGCGTCTGTGTTCCCCAGCACAGCTGAAGTTAATGACAGAGCCCCTGGGGCAGAGTCCATCCTCCTGAATGGGATCAGTGGTAGACCTGGGTAAGTTTTCAGGCTGTGTGTGGGGATACTGCTGCTTACGTCAGCCATCGATTCCATCACACAGTGGCTGGGTTAATCGAGCAATGTGGCAAGAGCATTCGTCTCTGGAAGAAAATTCACGATGGATGTAGTGCCTCTTGCCTGCTCTTTGCCAGCGGGCCTTTTAATGCCCATTATCTAGGAAAATATAGTTTGTCACTAATGAATACTGCGGTGTGAGGGTAAAATTCTGGACAGAAATGCAAAGGGAAACAAAACACAGTGCTCTTCTCAGAGTTCACAATCCAGTGATAGACACAGACAGATCCGTAATAATTCCAAAATAATGGGGTGTGTTGCCAAGTGTGCAACGGAAAACCAGTGAAGAAGGCAGCTCCATGGGGTACTCCATGCTGTTTCAGGCAGCAGAAAGAAGAGCAAGGTTTTTGAATGCTGAAGGGAATTTACCAGACAGAATAACATTCTGAAAGAGATCATCACAAGACGAGAAAAGAGAGACACAGTGTATTCTGGGATACATAAGGAACTTGGCATGATGAAGGCATAGGGTCATGCCACAGAGGTTGCTGAGGGGCAAGGCTGAGGCTGCCTTCGACACAGCCTGCTGACCTCATTGTCAAAGGCATTTCCCCAGTGGCCAACTTACGAGTCTGATGCCCTACAGTTCTTTTCATTTCCCATCTCAAAAACACAGGGAAGTTAGTGTTCCCAAGCTTTGCTGGAATTTTATTCTGGAATTTAGTCTATGTGGTTCAAACTGATAATCCCTCTCAGCCCCACCTGGCAATGTTTCTTTACTGGGGCACCTCAAGAATTTGACTCAAACTCCAATTAAATGAGGAAATTGAAAGCACAGCAAGGCAATTAGAGGCAGCTCAGGTGAAGTATGGTGGGTAGGATTACTTCTCCAAGCTGAACTCCAAGTTCAGTGTTAACTAACTCCACAGAGTTTTAGCTTTTTTCCCCATATCCTCCTCTCTAGCCAACAGAAACACAGGGAAACAAGATTTTCAGAGGTATAAAAGACACAGGGTGTCCAGCACCAGGTGTGTGAGCAAGACTTAGGAGGCCACAATTACTGTTTCTGGCCTCAGCCACCACTGTCCTAGTTTGGAGTTGGTCATTATCTTACTATTAAGTCACTCTGTTTCCTTTTGCTGAGATTGTCAGAAAATACAGGTGAGTAGGTGGATATACATAAAATGGAAATATCTTTGACAAGTATCTCTAAACACATACATCCTAAATGAGTTTTATCTCCAGAATAATAACGGCCATTAGGAATTATTATAAAAATACACTTAGTTCAATGATGCTTGCAATGTTAAATATGCAGATAAATGTTTATTTTATTCTGTTACATTTGCTTCTAGAGCCAAAGCTTACCGCCCCACCCTCAGCCTCGAAATTGGTCATTATCAATGGGGTGTGATGTGGAATTTTGTCCCGTAGAAGATAGTTGACTGTCGCTCCCCCTCTTCGTGGAGGAACGACACTGAACCCTGCCTAGGCTTCATATCCGAGTCACGGCACCATTATGTCGCTCCCCCTCTTCGTGGAGGAACGACACTAAACCCTGCCTAGGCTTCATATCCGAGTCACGGCACCATTATGTCGCTCCCCCTCTTCATGGAGGAACGACACTAAGTCCTGCCTAGGCTTCATATCCGAGTCACGGCACCATTATGTCGTTCCTCCACGAAGAGGGGGAACGACAGTTGACAATATGGAGACTGTCACAAACAGAGGGATGAGCTATTGGCTTCCAGTGAAGCCAGTGATGTTGCTAAATCTCTCATTAGCTGGAGTGCTGTCCCCTGCCAAAGAATTAGCTCACCCAAAATGCACATAGCGCTGCTACTCAGAAACTCTGCTCTAAGCACAGATTTAACTTCTGGAATAACAAATAACCTGCCCTCTTTCCACCATGACTGCTTCAACTCCAGCCCTTTCATTCCACACTTCACTCCAGCAGCTCACCCCAAGTCCCTGTCAGCAGGCATGTGCCTGGATCCTACCTTCCTCACTCCCAGACCCTGTCTTCATTGGTCTCACAATGTTCTCTTTTATCTCATTTTCTACTTTGTCTTCTCACACCAATAAACTTTTCCTTGGGGGGTGGTGTTGTGGTGCAGGAGGTTAATCTGCCACCTGAGATGCAGGCATCCCATACGGACACCACTTCCAGTGCTGCTCCACCTCCTATCCAGCTCCCTGCTAATGTGCCTACGAAAGCGGTAGAAGGTGGCCAAAGTCCTTAGGCCCCAACATCCATGTCAGAGACATGGATGGAGAGTTCTAAGGCTCTTAGCTTCAACTTGACCCAGGCCCAGCTGTTGCACCCATTTGCAGAATAAACTAGCAGATGGAAGATCTTTCTCTCCCTTTCTCTCTATAACCCTGCCTTTCAAATAACTAAATAAATTTAAGTAAATAAATAAAGTCTGCTCTGTACCCTTTGATTTCCTAGTTCAGCTGAAAAACATAGTGGATCACTTTTTATATCCTTTCTCTCACCTTCAGCAGCACACACTTTACAAATCGCCACCTCCAGATAAACTGAACTTCCACTTTCCCCACCTCTTTATTCAGTTTCCTGAACAAGCTGGAAAAAATTCTTGCAAAGAAAAATATCCTCATCAGCAACAAGGGTGTGTAATATTTCCTACCTGCCTCTACTCCCTCCCTCCACTCCTACTCGGTCTTATATATTCATAGTCCCATAGGTAACTATTCTAATCTGATCCACTCTCCATTCCAGATCCTCCCTTACTTCTGAAGGCTTGGATTTTTCCTTCAAAGGAAAAACATCCAGAAGCATCCATCTCACTTCATTCACTTTCCTACCCATACCTGAGACTTGGAACATTTCAGCCCACCTTTACTACATTCCAGCTGCTCGGTTCCAGTTCAAGGTCTATTCCAACATTGCATTTCTTACCTAATCTGAAGTTGTGCCTCATCAAGTATACTCTTTTTTTTTTTTTTTTTGACAGGCAGAGTGGACAGTGAGAGAGAGACAGAGAGAAAGGTCTTCCTTTGCTGTTGGTTCACCCTCCAATGGCCGTTGCGGCCGGTGCGCTGCGGCTGGCACACCACGCTGATCCGAAGCCTGGAGCCAGGTGCTTCTCCCAGTCTCTCATACGGGTGCAGGGCCCAAGGACCTGGGCCATCCTCCACTGCACTCCCGGGCCACAGCAGAGAGTTGGCCTAGAAGAGGGCAACCGGGACAGAATCCCTGACCAGGACAGCACAACACCGGCCATGGCAGCCATTTTGGGAGTGAACCAATGGATGGAAGACCTTTCTCTCTGTCTCTCTCTCTCACTGTCTATAATTCTACCTGTCAAATAAATTAAAAAAAAAAAATAAAATCACAATGAGATATAATCTCACCCCTGTCAGAATGGCTATTACACAAAAGATAGAAAGTAGCAATTCTGGCAAGGATGTAGAAAAAGGAAAACTCTCAGACACTATTTGTGGGAATGTAAATTAGTGCTGATCCTGTAGATATCAGTATGGTGATTTCCTTAAACACTAGAATAGATGTGCCATATGGTCCAGCAATTCCACTACTGGGTAGATACCCCAAAAACTTTTAACTCATTGTATCAAAGAGATACCTGCTCCATCAAGTTTATTGCGGTACTACAAAATAGAGAATCAACCAAGGTGTCGGTCATCAAATAAATGGATAAAGAAAATGCAATATATACATACAATATAATATTATGCAGCTATTAAAAAAGAAAAAAGTTTCATCATTTGCAGCAAAAGGGTTAGACCTGAAGAATATCATGTTGAGTGAAATAAGACAGACATAGAAAGACAAATACTGCATGTTCTTCCTTATATCTGGAAAGTAAAATTCAAAACAAGAGAGAAGAAAGAGATATAAAGGAAAGGATTAAAGGAGCAAAGGGAGGGAGGGAGGGAGGAAGGAAGGAAAATGTTTAAAGATTTTTGTGACTATTTTAAATTTACTTTAAACATACTTTAGATTTACTTGAACTTTGAGAGTATCTGCCTTTGTAAACGGACTTATAACCTAGTCGCTGTGAGCCAGGAATCTAGAGATGGTTCTCCCCTCATCCACTATACGTGTAACTCCTGTTGATTCTTCTCTACTAAACATCTGTTGAATCTGCCACTTCCCTTCCACTCCTTAAAAAAATTTAAAATAAATTAAAAATAACCTTTTGTGTTGTCTGTGTGTCTGTGTCCTATATAGAATGTTTTAGGAGCTTGTGTCGCTGTCTTCTGCTTACAGCTTACTCCTGTCTTCAGTGTGGATTCTACATAGAACAAAGTCTCTAAAATGCAAAACTATCTGACCATGTAATTTCCATACTTAAGTTCCTGTAGTGACTAATCATTGTCCTCACAGAAATAAAACTCTTCTTTATGACATGTGGAGGCCCCTTCATTATCTCTTTTGCCTATCACAGCATCACACTCAGTCAGGGTACTCCTGCATCTCAGCCATAAGACTCACCATGCCTGAACTCCCCAAACTAACCCCATTATTTCCAGTCTTCAGCCCTAGCTCATGCCTGTCCCAGAATGCCCTTTCCAATGCACGGATCCCAGCATCTCCCACTTGACTACCATAATTCATAATTCATATCAGTCATGTCTGAAATTATTGACTCGGCAAGCTCCCTCCCTTCTCAGGAATATGTAAACTGTGCTATAACTCATATACCCATTAACTTCACTCTCTAGACTTTTATCCACCTGTACCTCCTGTTCCTAGGATCACATCTGGCGCATGGACGCATTTGACAAATATCCATAGAACTTAAACTACATCCATCAGTAGAATGATAATTTAATCAGCTAAGGTTTTTTTAAAGAAATATGAGAAAGGGGGCTTGCTGCCAGCTCCTACTACCCAACACACTAGACAAAATATCAACGTAGACACTAGACAAACACATAAATAACACTGAAGAATATCTTCTCAGTAAGTCACCCAGAGTCATTCTGTTTGTGAAGCATTATTGTTGATTATTGTTTTCTTTTGTATGCACTTCCAATTCCCTTGTTCCTATCTCCTTCCATTAGGCCCATTTGATTAAAAAGAAATGCTGATACCTAGTTACATCCAATTCTTTGGCCACTTTAGACCTGCATCTCAGGTTTATTATAGCAAAAGGAAATCTCAGGATGGATAAAGCCTAGTTTCATGCAAACCTAGGAGCCATTAGTGCTGCCTAGCAATCCCATTACATTTTCTTATACAATTTACTTGTCACACTCTCCAAGTTCCATTTCACTTCTTATTCTTCTTCAAGCCTCCAACTTCTTTCCCTGCCCTGAATCTCAGGCAATGACCTGGCTGATGAATTCATTTCAAAGTAAGCAGAAGTGAACAGAATGGAATTTTGCCTCGCTGTCACCATGTCTGCCCATCAGTCCATACCCATATCTATGTATGATATACTCTTCCTTCTTCTTGTTACAATCCAAAAGGTAGCTGTGCCCTCTTACAAGACAAGCCCTCCATTTCTATTCCAGATTCCATTCCCTATCACCTCTCTGAAGATCCCCATTTTATCTTCAATTATTCAGCCTCGCTGCTCCAATACAAGACCATAGGTCTCCCCCAACTTCCCTCTCCACCCCCACACATCAGGTGTCGCTCCCCATCTTCGTGGAGGAACGACACAGGACCCTGCACTGTTCTTTCATCTGCTCGGCCCTCCCCGGGTTTGCTGCTGGTTCTTCCCGGGTTGGCTACTGTCCCTTCCACCTCCATGGAAGGGCGGTTCCCCCTGGCCACTTTCCCCACTTCTGCAGGGGAGCGGCACACCGCCGGCCGGCTCTCTCGGGGGCTGCACAGGTGTTCCCTCAGATGTTCCCCTTAGATGTTCCTGGTGCATGTTGTCTCTCTCCTCCTTTATAGTCCTCCTCCACCAATCCCAACTCGGCTGCCCACACGCCGAGTACGCTGCTCTCCTCCAATCAGGAGCAGGATCAGCTCCTGGAGGTCATCACTCAAGTTGGCAAGAGGCAGCTGCGTAGAAGCTGTTTACTCCTCTCCCAGCGCCATATTGTGGGAGAGCAGATGCATAGAATAAGTCTTAATTCCAGTAACTCAGTCCAGTCCGGGTTGCTCCCCACAATCAGGGATTATTCTCACCAGCACTGAGGTATTTTCATTAACATTGTCTACCTTTGAACTTTTCCCCTTGACCTCAAAACCCTCTCCAATTAAAGACCCACTTTCTCCTTTAGTGGCAGACTTCTCTACGATTTTGTTGCCATCCCAAATACCTTTTCTGTCCTCTCCACAAACCGTCTCTACCATTGCCAGGTTCAGACGTCAGCCCTCAGGTGTCTTCTTGCTCACCTCATCTGCAGTATTCAACACAGTGGATCCTGTGGCCTTCCTCCTTGACATACACTCTCCTCTGTGTCTCCCTGATGGCACTCTTGGATCTCAAACCCTTGCTTTATCTGCTCCTTCTCAGCCTCACCAGCTGGCTACTTCTCCCATTCCAGATTTATAAATACCAAACTGACCCAGATCTCAGGCCTTGGGTTTTATCTCTTTCAAACCACAGGAACTTTCTATGTGGTTTCATTTAGTCTGATTAATGTCAGCTACAAGCAAATGGTGCACACATTTAAAATTCCAACACCAATTTATCCCCTGAAGTTCAGATCCTAAAGTCTGACTATTTGCCATTTCCACTTCCCTAGTTAAGAAACATTTTGAATCAAGTGTGTATAAGACTTAACTCTATTCCCAATCAATGATTCATGGAATTTCTCTCTTTAAAAATATTGAAGTCACCCTTAATTCCTTTCTTTTCCTATTATCCCTCAGCTAACATTGTATTTACTACTTTTAGAACACACCCAAAATCTGTCTCTGCACCTCTACCAATATCCCTCTAAGCCTGAACCACCATCTCTCTCATGGACTTTTGTAACAGGCTCCTAACAGAACTCCCTGCATTGCCTGGGCATCTCTGCAGTCTTCCTTCAAGTCCCAACCAGAATGACCCTTTCAAAAGCAAACACATGTCAGGTCATCTCTCCTATCTTCTACAATTCTGTTCCTTGCTTACTCCCTTTTATCCACATTGGCTACTAGACAGTCCCTTGAACACTGAAACCCTCCTGTCTCAAGTTCTTTGCATCCATTTGTCTGCCTGAAATGCTCTTCTCACAATGACAATTGGCTCAACTCCTCCATTCTTCATTGTCAAATTATGAGGCAGCCCTTTTTCTACTCTCACTAAAATCACCCTCCTTTCTTCCTCTTTCCTGCTTTGGTTCTGCTCTTCATAATGTCTCACATCTGACCTGATACTGACCTGTTCATTACCTGTATCCTCCATTAGGAGAGAGGATAGAGTCAATTCCTTGAGGGAAGAAATTTTGTTTTGCTCAGTGTAATATCCACAGCAATTAGAAGAATTCCAGGCATGCAGTAGTGCTCAATGAATGTTTACTCTGTGCTAATTAGAATGCGTGTATCAGGCAGCATTAGAAATGACAACACAGAGGAGCAGAAAGCCATCATGGTTAAGATGGCAGACTCACGTCCAAATGCCAACGTGAAATTCTGTATCCAGTATTTAATGGCAGTGTGATCTGATTAAGCCTCTCTGTACCTCTGATTAGCATCTACACAAGGGAAATGGCATTAGTATCCACATCAAAGGAATATCATGAGGACCAAATTTAACCCATGCATATAAAGTATTCAGAATAGGGCTTGTGACATAATGAGCTCTTAAGTAATGTTATTGATTCCCCTGGTTAATAAACTAATAGCAAGGCTTTCATTGTACTACTTTTATCATCATTGAATGTTTCCAGTGCTTTATCATCCGCAAAGGAATTTTTACACAAATTACCATACTCCATTCTTACAGCTACCCTGTGAGTTATGACACATCAGACGTAAGACTGAGGCACAGGGATGTAAAAATCAGCACGAGTACACAAGTGCATACACACAGAGATGTTCTACTTGTTAAACTCCTGTTTGCCCTTCATTCCCTCTCCCCACATCATACCTCAAAGCCTTGCCTGACCGTCCTTGTTCCAGGCAGGCATGTGGCGTTGCCTTGACCTCCTTTCCCCACTGCTCTTGCTACAGAACTTGATGTATAAACTTCTTACAATCGCGTCTCCCCCGTTGGCTCTAAGCCCATCCCAGGAAGGAATCACGACTTTCACACCCTGGTGCTCTGCATGTGCTAGGAGCTCCATAATTCCCTCCTTTAATGTAGCATAGTTAACCAGAATTCATTTTTCTTTGACTTTAAAAACAGTTGCATTTGCTGCAATTGAAGATGGCCCTGTCCTTCCAAAAGTGCTACTGTAAACTAATCCTTGAAGAGTATCATATATGTGCCACCTTATTCTTTGTCTATCTGAATGCCCCCAGTAATGTCTGCCAACAGCTTTGGTGGACAATGTCTACATTCTCTCTTCTGCCATCGTCTAGGTAAACACTTGTACTCATTGTTCCCCAACCCCTCAGAGTGCTCCATACATCTTGCCCTGTCACCTGGGGCACTCTGCACCAGGAAACTTTGCTGTGTTCATCTCCCTTTTGCACCTTTTGTGTTTAGAAGGCACCAGCATTGCTTCCAGAGACTTCAGTGTTTTGCTGATGAATGAGAATAGCTCTCAAAGTTTTAGTTGAAGTCTTCTATCCCTGGGACTCAGCTCCATGTCCACAGGTGCCAGTCAGGAAGGCATATCTTAGTATGAGATTTTCACTTAAGATGGCTAGTTCCTCTAACAACAAATCATCACTATATAGGCCAAGCTTGTGGGCACGAACATCAACCAATTCCTCTAGGATGAGCCTTTCTTAGATAGAAGCCTGAGTTGCTTCTGTTTTACCTAAAATATACCCGAAAAGTCAGCCTTCCTGGAATGCAAAGTTGGATTGTTCCCTCACTGCAAAGTGAATAGATGAGCAAGGGATAGACAGACCATCATCCGTTTGATCCAGCAGCCCAGGCCTTTTGCATTTACCTTGCTGTCCTGTCCCTTTTCCTGCATCTGGATGCCAAAATAAAAAACACCAGCCATGATGCACAAGTCATGAATTCAATGCCGGTTAGTTTATGAATAGCAGTGCCAAACACTGAAAGCTGTTAGTTTCAGTCCTTAACTCCAGCACCTATCTGAAGATATCTGTGATATGTTTGTCCTGATTTTTTATACTTATCAAGGAAAATGGCATTTCTAAGAAGAAAGCTGTTTAGAAATAATGTCTCTTAGAAGGTCAAAAAACAACATCTTTTGGCAACATTAATATAACTAGCAGGGAACAACTAGAAAAGGGGCATGTAATTGTCTCCTCTGCTGAGAGCTCCATGAGCCTTTTATGTGTCCCTAACTTCCCCAAAACTTTGAGAAGTCCATACCAGTAGAAAAAAAGGTTAAAATGTGTTCACATGCTAGGGCACCTAGTGCAACCATCTAGGTCCAATCTACCATTTTTCATATGGTAAATTGTGAAATACCTGCCATTTTCCACCTCTCTGTGCCCACACTGTTGTGCTTTGCGATATAATGGTAGTATAATAGTGTGCAATGTGATTTATCTCCCCTCCCCTTGAGTGTAACCTGGACTTGTGCCTTGCCTTGGTCAAGAGCATACAGAAGTGATGGAGTGTGATGACCAATATGTAACAACCACCAAAGCAGAATCAAACTCTCTAGCTCCAAAGAAGATACTCTTTCACATACGTCTACCTCACCAAGAGGCTGAAATTTCATTTCCCATAATGAAAGCAACACAAAGAAGGGCCACATTCTTCTGACCGAGAGTTTGTCACATAACCTGCTTTACCAAAGATTCTTATAGCAGCAGATATGATCAGTTTCCTGTCTCAAAGTCTTCAGTCCTCTCACGTGACGAGCATTCTAACCCTTACACCTCTAACTGGAGGCCATGGGTCTCTGCTACAGAGCTTTTCCCCTGTCTACTGGAGCCCATTCTGCTAGTTTATAGCACAACAGAAGTGCAGGAGAGTCAACAACTCTGCAGGCTAGATCAAAGGTTATTACATAAATACACTGGCTCACTCAACCCGGGAAAGGGAAAACTATCAAGCATGTTTGACACAGTCTTTCAGTGTTTTCAGTTTGATTGAGCTGGCAGCAGGACACGCTATGGGAGTATGGCCTTTATTGTTTCTTTCCTTTTCCCCTCTTGCTTCCTCACTCCTCTGCCTGAGATCACCTCACAAACTCTTTGCGATCACATCTTTGTCCCAAGATCTGCTTCTGAGGGAACTCATCTGAAACATTGGATAAAGCCAAAGGTCAGCAATTTTCTTTCTTCATAAAAAACCAGACGGGAGGCCAGCATTGAGGTATAGCAGATAAAGCTGTTGCTTACAATTCTAGCTTCCCACACAGGAACCAGTCCCTGCCCCAGTTGCTCCACTTCTGATGCAGCTCCCTGCTAAATGACATAGGAAAGCAGCAGGAAGCTGGCTCAAGTACTTGAGCCCCTGTCCCCCACATGGGAGATCCAAATGAAGAGCCTAGCTTGCTGACTTTGGCCTGACCCGGCCCTGGCCACTGTGGCCATTTGGAGAGTAAACCAGGGATTGAAGACCTCTCTCTGTGTGTAACTCTTTCAAATAAATAAGTCAGTCTTTAAAAAAAAAAAAAAAAAAAAAAAAAAAAAAAAAAAAAAAAAAAAAAGAGAGACCAGACAGGGATGGATGTTTGGTCTATTGGTTAAGATGTTGCTCAAGATGACTACATCCCAAACTGAAGTGCCTGGTTCAACCTCTGGCTCAACTTCTGACTCCAGACTCCTGCCATTTTGTGCCCTGTGAGGGAGCAAGTAGCAACAACGGGTCGGATCCCTGCCACCCAGATGAGAGACCTGAACTGAGTTCCTGGCTCCTGGACTCAGACTTGCCCAGCCTTGCATGTTGCAGGCATTTGGGGAATGAGAAAACTATAGGCTCCTGAGATCAGTTAGGAGATACATTTGCCTTTCTCTCTCTCCCTCTCTCTCCCTCCCCATCTTTTATTCTAAGAAAATAAAATGAAATAAAATCTTTTCAAAAAAGCCAGATGGTAAATAGGTCAGTGGGTCATATGGTTTCCATTAAAAACACTCAGTTCTGATGTTGTAACATAAAAGCATAGATAATACTTCAGTAAACATACATTGATGCATTCCAATAAAACTTCATTTACAAAACTAATAAGCAATGGGACACATTTAGCCCATGTTTATAGTTTCTTTATTCTTCTGATAAATTAACAAGATAATCCTGGCTAACTTACAGAAAGGGGAAGTTACTGGATGGATATTAGATAATGATTAAAGGAAAACTGAGAAAACTAGAATCGGAAAGTAACCAGAGCAGGGACTCTAGGAAGCATCAAATAATGATGAATTCTTTGGAGCATGCCCCCAGAGGTAATCTATTCCTACTGAATTTTCTGCTTTTGAAACTTTCCAACTAAGGGCTCTTAGGATAGAGGGACCACCTGACATGGTGTGTGCTAGGAGTCCACTCCTTGCCTCAGGGGTGTTCAGTACAACAACCTGTAATTGAAAATCTCAACAGATCACATGCAATGGGAAGAGATATTTCCCCTGTGGAAATAAGGGTGATAATGTCCAAAAACGAGGAATTGAATGATTGATGGTCACCAAAAAAAAAAAAAAAAAAAAAAAAATTCCACCACATTTGATGGTCTGCTGTTTTGTGAGTCTTCTATGCTATGTTGATTCCACTTTAACACAAACTGTGTTTTTACACTGGCCATGTGGTCATTGTATTTGTTTTGTTTTCCTTCTCAATGTTAACCCTCTTCTTGAAGTTCCTTATCATTCTCCAGAACCACTAAGGTTAGGAGAGTTTATCTAGTAAGTGATATAAATAATTCACTTCCCAGAAGAACTCAGTTTTTTATTTTACAGCCCTGACAAATATTGAGAGAGTGCATGCATAACATTTTTGCCCCTCACTTCCATCCCTTGCCTTGGGGCTGAGTATTCTCGCATGAGGCCTTGGAAGTCCCCTCGGGGTTCCTCTATCCTAAACCACATCTTAGAAGGCAGTACTTTCCTATTCTTTGAACAAATCAGCATGGGGATCTATAACTTTTCCAGAAAATTAAATTATGGAATAAAACTGAGCTGTCCAAATGCTAATACTAACTTACCACTCTTGTTATAGCCCCCCAAAATGTGTCCTCCATTATATTCTCAATATCAATACAGAGTCACAGTTTTTGTAGACCAATCTTAGGATACAAGTCTTGCATATAGCAATGCTAAATGGATCTGTGACATTTTATAGCATTTTTTAAGTGACTTAGGATAAATGTCACTAGGCTATTGGAAAAGTACATGGATGACCTTTAAAATGATCATTAACTAGCTCTTTTCTTGTCCAAACATGACCTTCTGCCCTGCTATACAAACTCCAGATGTTACGCTTATCTGAACCTGACCACCCTAATTAGCATGTGCCTAGTCTTACTTAGACCGTCTCATGTTCAGAGTTAGAGAAGTTGTCTATCAAGTGGTACTCATTGTAATGGGGTTTGACTTTTGTAACCCACTCAGCCTTCCATTTTCATTGTGTTCAAGAGAAAACCTAGGTGGGCTGGTCACAGATGTATTAATATATATATATATATATATATGTTACTTATTGAAACTATTATTAGGCTGGTGCCCACGGCTCACTAGGCTAATCCTCCACCTAGCGGCACCGGCACACCGGGTTCTAGTCCCAGTTGGGGCGCCGGATTCTGTCCCGGTTGCCCCTCTTCCAGGCCAGCTCTCTGCTGTGGCCAGGGAGTGCAGTGGAGGATGGCCCAAGTGCTTGGGCCCTGCACCCCATGAGAGACCAGGATAAGTACCTGGCTCCTGCCATCGGATCAGTGCGGTGCGCCAGCTGCAGCACGCCAGCCGCGGCGGCCATTGGAGGGTGAACCAATGGCAAAAGGAAGACCTTTCTCTCTGTCTCTCTCTCTCACTGTCCACTCCGCCTGTCAAAAAAAAAAAAAAAAAGAGAGAGAGAGAGAGAAAACCTAGGTGGGTTGGTCACAGATGTATTGAAAAAAATGTTACTTATTGAAACTATTATTAAATAGTTTCACCTGTTTCTATGTTTTAAATGTGGCTACAAAACATTTAACATTACAAGGGCAGGAATTTAGTCTACAGGCTAAACCAAGGTCAACATGTTCTTAATATGTTCACATCCAGGTACGTAAGATTAGCTGGGTATGATGCCTGGCTCTGGCACCTGACTCCAGTTTCCTGCTAATGCAGATGCTGGGAGGCAGCATTAGTGGCTCAAGTAATTGAGTTTCTGGCATCATATGTGGAAGACCTGGATCACGTTCCCAACTCAAACTTCCAACCAGCTTAGTCATGATTGAACACTGTAGGTATTTTAGGAGTGAACCAGCAGATAAGAGCTTCTCTCTCTCTCTCTTTCTCTCTCTCAAACAAAAGTTTAAAAAAAGAAAATGTAGAAATGTAGAGTTCCATGTGTTATCAACTTTATATTTCTATTGTACATTATTGATTATTGATTACCATTGTCACTGTGCCTATAGTGTACAGAGAACTTAACACTTATTTTATATTTTTGTGAATTCTGGGCACATTTGCAACACATATGAAGGCTTCTGTTTACATAGGACAGCTATGGGTCCCCATGATCACTCAGAGTTGGCTGCTATTCTTCCCTAGATCATTTTGTCATGGAGTAAAGAAAGAAAGATGAGATCATACCAAGCTACGTTATTAATAATATTCATTACAGAGGTTACACAATTGCAGTGCTGTTGTATATGACACAATTATGTATGTCATATACAAACTGTGTGTGACCACATGAGACACAAAGCACAATCATCTTTCCTACCAGACTAATTACAGGGCTGATGTTTGGTTGTTCGGCCGTTTTTATCTAATGCTCAAAAGGCTGTCTTGTTACAAAATGTAAGTGCAGTTGACTTTTCTTTGTTAACCTATGGCTCCAAAGAATCTTTCCTGTGAAAACAGCCAATGTCAAAACTCAAGATTTTCGAAGTTGGGGCTGTGAGCTTACTCAGAGGAGTTGGTACACAAAGAATAGGAGAGAAGGAATGAGGAAAGAAGAGAACATTTGAATCATAGTTTTCATCTCTAAAGGATGACGGAACTTGAACTAGATTTCTCAGTGAGCTTTATTTTTTTTTTTCAGTTTCCACACTTACTAACATGAAAGATTCCACACATGCTTATAATGAGCCATGGGATCCATTGAAGGGCATTTACCCTCAGCCAAGAACAGCTATAGCACCTCTATCAACATGGAGACCTGAGAGTTTAAACAAGTGCACAAGCCCTACTCAACCCTAACAGTCATCCATCTAGCAAAGATGCAGAGCCTGGTGCAAGCACACATCTACAGAAATGCTAATGTTTCCAAACTTCTCTGGTTGTTCCCTGCAATAATAATTCACTTCCATGCCCCACATGTTGTTCTAATCATGTTAGGCTACCTTTTAAGTGTGAACAGATTTTCAATACCATGGTGCTGAACAAATAAGAGTAACTGCCATGTCATTTTACCATTTTGCTGTTATCTATTGTGTTTGCACAATTTGAGTTCTCTTCAATACACATTTTCCTTTGCAGAAAACTTACAAAATTATTTTTTGTGTATGGATTTGGTTAAAAGCTAACAAAGGCTAGGAAGTCACTTAGGAAATCACTTAGCATTGCACAGTGCTGGCCGCAAACACACATAAAGGGGAGCACTCTTGCCCTTAAGGGGTCATGGGTATCTGACATTTAGCCTGAGAGAGGAAACTGCTCTCAATCTGTACATTAATTATATATTAGAAAGCTTTAAGTTCTCTGTGTGCTTTGGATGGTCGGTATTTTAAATAGAACTTCTACAACATTCTTTTTGCAAGTCAATAGTTGGCCTTTTGGTGCTTAAGTCTTACCGATTTGTAGATCACTTTTCCACCCATGATGCTTTCCAGAGTTGTGAGCTCCTGGTCCTGCTGTGGCTCTACCACTCAATTTTGAGTCTCTAACTACCACGAAGTATTTTCACTGGAACCAGTGTTTCAGTTCCTTTGCTCCACAAGAATCATTAAGATTACCTGATTAATTCATGTGCCAGTGCTGAGACAGAGAGAGAGACGGAGGGTGGGGGGGAGAGACTTTACACCCACCGCAGCCAGGTCTGGGATAGATCCAAATAGGAACTCCATCTTGTCTCCCACAAGGCAGCCAGGGGCCCAGTTACTATGGCCATTTACTGCTGCTCTCCCAGAAGCGTTAGAGGAGAGCTAGATCAGATGTAGAGCAGGGGGACCCCAATCAGACTCTGATATGGGATGCTGGCTTGTTAAGCAGTGGCTTATCTCACTATGCCACACCGCAGGTCCACTTTGGTCTATTTTTAAGGCAAAGGAAGAGAATATCAGCCTGCAATCAACACGTCACATGGAATGTAAACCCCTCCCTTACAGCCCCCTTTCAGCTTTATGTTGATTTCTGCCAACTTACATCCCAACTCCATTCTCCCCAAGACCTGGATCACTCCCAACCTTCACATTCCCCTACCCTTAATTCATACTGGGAATGCGTTTGCTGTTCTTATGCTCTTATTGAAGAGCGGAATGCTTCAAGTGTAAAGACCCCAGGGCTGAAGTCCGAGCACCCAGCATTGCTCTCTCACTCCACCACTTTCTTGAGTATATTACCTAACTTCTCGAAGCTTCAATTTTCTTTGCACTAAAACACGATAATGGCTGTAGGAAGCAGTTGGCAGAAAGTTGTCTCTTAATAAACGTTCAATCTAGAATCTTCTTCTTCTCAGGACTTCGTACACTTTCTACACTTAAGCCAAAATGCCAAGACTCACTGAACACACATTTCTTTGCTTATTTTTTCAGCTTTCTTGAGAAATATAACTGACAAATAAAATTTATGTATTTGAGGTATACATCGTGACAGTGATGGCTTGACATACATGCGTATTGTAATAAAGATTTCCACAAATTCGTTAAAATGTATATCATTTCACATAATTTCTTTATTGTCTGTGTGTGTGTGTGTGTGTGCCTATGGGGAACAATATTTAAGATCTACTCTCTCAGTAAATTTCAAGTATACAACACACTATGGTTACTTTCCAATCTCCCATTCTGCCTGCTTGGTTTGTAACTGTGCAGAACTGTCACACAAGGCATTTTTGTCCTTCTTTGTGTCTCGTTTTTGCCTCTTCTACTATTCAATTCCTCGTCAGCTCCTTTTATTGGCACTATTTTCCTCCAAGACAAATCATCCTTTCATTTGTTTCAGTGCTGTGTTGTTTTGTTCTCTTCTCCACTTGATTCCAACAAACGCACCTGCTTTCCTAACTCTCTTGGGGCTGTGATTCATCCAGGTCCCCTCAACCTGTTGGTTCCCTCATCAGCCAGTCTCTGTTGAATGTTAGCCACTAAGAGCTCACAACCACACTCTCCTGAAAGTTCTCTCTGCTAATTGGAGCTACTTCACTCAGAAATATGTGGAAAGTTACGGCTTCCTTGTGGGTTCAGCCATTAAACTGTGGCCGACTGAGACAGAGGAGCCAAAGGCCAGTACTCTTGTCTCCTCGTGTGCTTTATTAAAGCCATAGTTCAGCTACACCCACAGCTTTGCTTGCCTTCTTCCCTGCTATATCCTGCTTCCCTCAATTCCTCTTTACAATATTTATCTTAAATCACTATATCAATAAATAATTATATAAAAGTCCCTGTCTCTCCTTATTTGGGGGAGATCCTGGGCTCAGATGATTGCCATCAACTTTTCTCCCTCATTACCTTTTCCCATAACTTTCAAAATTCATTTGTCCCATCATCTTTGACCATCTTCGATCTTACAACTGATAGAACACACATTGTCTCTCTTCAGAGAAAGTCACTCATTTATCTTTAGAGGCTTTATCTTTTGAAACCTTTCTACAATTTCTTGGCACCTATTCTAAAATGTCCCATTTGACCAACTAGGTTAATCCCTCCTCAACCAGAAAATACAGATACAGAAATGTTAACTACCAAAACACACAACCATTATAAGTTTCAAAGTTGGTTTTCACATGTGAACCTATCAATCTCTCATTGTTCATTTACAAACCCCCTTGATGATAATGGCCTTGGGGAGGGGGTGGAGAAAATCTGTCTGTTTTGTGGCTCAACCATCTTTGTTCTCTGACACAGACAGTCCCCATATTTCAAGTTCTGAAGTCTTTAATTAGGATCTCAGCCGATGGTTCTGTTTTGTGCCTCTCTGGGATTCACAACATGGTCTATGTATGGGACACTTTGGCAAAAGAATTCTGATTTGTTCTCCCTCTCTCTCTCTCTCTCTCTCTCTCTCTGTCTCTCCCCTTTCCCCCCTCCCATTCTTACTTTCAAATAAATGAGTGTCTTTTAAAAAGCATTAAAAAGAGGGCTAGTGTTGTGGCACAGCAAGTTAAGCTGTTGGTTGCAGTGCCAGCACCCTGTATCAGACTGTTAGTCAGAGTCCCAGCTGATCCACTTCCAATCCAGCTTCCTGCCAATGCACCTGGGAAAGGAACAGCTGACAGTCCAAGTACTTGGGCCCCTTCCACTCATGTGGGATACAAGGATGAAGAGTTCCTGGCTCCTGGCTTTGATCTGACCCAGATCTGGTTGCTGTAGCCACTTGGGGAGTAAACCAGTGGGTGAAGATTCTCAATCTCTCTGTCTCTATCTCTCTCTACCCACATACACACACACTCTCTTTCTCTGTCTCTGTCTCTCTGCCTTTCAAATAAATAAATAAATCTTTTTAAAAACAAAAAACACTCTAATTACACATATATTTGGGAAAACATACCCCAGATGTCCCCATTGGCATTCCCCTCTGGCATATATGCACAGAGTGTAGGCAAACCATTTATACTTCCAGATGCATAGAAGCAGCAGAGAGGAGGAACAGAAGACACAGCCTCACTAACTTGTTACAGTCATTGGTCTATCCAAAAACAGCTTCTCATTCTCCAGTCCCCTCTGTGGTGTACCATTAACCAAACTCAGCATCAACTGAAACGTGGCATCCTGTCTCCTGTATGGCATTCCTGGGTATTTAAAGGTTAAATTCCTATAGACTTTTGGAAAATTCTCTGAGCAAAAACCTCTGTTTCCCAACAAACTCAACAAAACCTGGCCCAGATTGCTGTGCAGATAAATGACTTGACATAGCCATCTTTCAAGTGTTTGAGGATGTGATGCGTTTACCTGTGATCACGGGGCTTCTTTACATTCAGGCTCTGGCCTGTCTTCTTCCTTGCAGAGAGTACATATAAAACCTATTTTCTTTCACCTTTTTTTAATTAATAGGAACACTTCCCAGAGGATTAAGTCTTTTAAAAATTTAATGGAGTCACTGAGCTCTGGAGTTGCTTTGCCACGATACAGCTTCATAATTGTGTTCTTTTTAGCTCTTATAATTGTGACTACAATGTGCATACATACTAGAAAGTTAAATGGGCTGAAACATGATAATACAAAGGTAGGTTTATGAAAAGCAGGGTGTGTAGCCTCAGCTCTTTCTTCTAACCTGCCTACATTATAAGCATAGGCTTGTCTGTCTATGAGATCTTTCACTTTTCCACGAAAAGTTGCAGTGGACTTGGAAGAACAACCCCACATCTGGAACAGGGCCAAAGTGAAAATGAAACTTGTTCTTCCTTGTGATGAATGAAGCTCCAGAAGCAGCCTTCTCTCTCAGTGGTTCTGCAAATCTGAGAGCACTGGCAACTCCCCCATGCTGCACAGGTGAATGAGGAGACCATGTTCTCAGACTTCAGAAAATGAAATCAACAAGGCACTACAGTCTACTGAAAAGACATGAGAATGACTTCTCTTGATAATCTGAAGAGCTTTCACCTTTTCTGGTGATGCTAATGCCATAAGTGTGTGGCTGAGCTCTCTCTACCATTCTATGTGGGAATAAATGCAATTTGGATTTCAGTGATAAGCTATTGCATTTTTCTTTCGAAGTTAAAATTTTGATGAATTATTGAATAAAATAGAAACATGTAGTTAAGATGAAAATGATGACAATCTTGAAAATCGAGAAGACATGTATCAAGTATCAAGAGAACAGAAATAAACCAGTGGTGGACATTGTTTTGAGGTTTGCTATCATTAATTTTCTGGACTCTTACAACTGTAAATGAATGTCTTGCATAACTAATAAATTTCTCATTACAAAAATATCCAAGTACAAGTCAGATGACATCCTGCAATAAAGTGTACTGTTTAAGCAATTCATGCCAGATCTCTTCTAATGTTGAAAATCTATAATGCTAAGATTGGTAAACATACACAAGACTAGAGTTAAAGGGGGCGGGTTTACCACAGAGTAACCAACACTCTGAACAAAGAATCTAATGAACTGTGATCCAGTTATGTTGAGATATTGACTTTCTTCTTATAGTGCTGAAGGTAAGTAAAGGCCTCTGAGTTCTCTTTTTTGGTAAATCTCCATAAAAAAATTATGCCAGTTGAACTACAGAATTTAGAAAAATATATCCTCTGGCTTTTATGGAGACCTAATATTCATGTTGTGGCCTTGTTCACCAGGGAGCTGCTATGCTCATTTGCCTTTGGCAATATGTCAATATTGTTGACAAACCCCTTGACAAGTATTCTATATGGCAGCAAGCACATGGACGCTAATCCGTTCCATCTTATCAAAGTCCGCAATGGCATAAAATGTATAAAAGTTTCAAGACTGCTACTTTGCAATCTACTTTATGTTTTATACTGAGCAGTAATGTAACTCCAAGTTCCTCCATGCCTGAAGCAAAATCTTATGTCCTGGGGTATGCATAAAACAATTTATTTATAGAACCAGTTCACAATCTGTCAATCAACCAAACTCCAACCCTTCCTTGGCTCACTGTATTGTCTTACTAGGTCTCACTGGCAAAACCCATCATTCATTTTAGTCTCGTCCTCATCATTTTTTCATTTCCTGCATGATCTTCAAATAGAGTCCTCTCTAGATGCCTTGATTGAGCAATGGAATCTACCAACCTAGAATTTGCCCTGGAGAGCTAAAATTGCATTGGCCGGCGCCTCAGCTCAATAGGCTAATCCTCCACCTAGCGGCGCCAGCATACTGGGTTCTAGTCCCGGTCGGGGTGCCGGGTTCTTTCCTGGTTGCCCCTCTTCCAGGCCAGCTCTCTGCTGTGGCCCGGGAAGGTAGTGGAGAATGGCCCAAGTCCTTGGGCCCTGCACCCCATGGGAGACCAGGATAAGTACCTGGCTCCTGCCTTTGGATCAGCGCGGAGCGCCGGCCACAGCAGCCATTGGAGGGTGAACCAATGGCAAAAAGGAAGACCTTTCTCTCTGTCTCTCTCTCTCACTGTCCACTCTGCCTGTCAAAAATAAAAAGAACTAAAATTGCATAAATGATAGAATAAATTAGAAGTAATAGTAATAAAATATATTAGGAGGCTGTTAGAGTGTCCACAATTCTCCAATGCAATTTTTAAGATTTATTATCCAAAAGGCCCAGTGACAGAGAAAGGGGAGAGACAGAGGAAAAAAGAGGTCTTCTCTCCTGAAAGCTGTAGATGCCATTGCTCAATTATTTGCTCCCACGAAACTTATGTAAGAGTTGAAGTCCTAAGAATAAAATACAGTACGAAGTTTGTACCTTCAAAATTAGTACTAAAAACAGTATATCCATAATCAGTGAAAGCACCCATCTTGGTTAAATATTTAGCGAATTGTTTAACATGAAAACTGTTATGATCTCAGATTTGAGCTTCTCTTCACAGCACACACTGAGGTTCCTCAATGCAGAGATGAGAAGTGTATTTCTTCTTTCTCTATTCTTTTGTTGTTTTTGAATAAGCTGAACTGAATTAATTCAGTGTTTTTGTCAAATAATGCTAAGTTCTTTTGCAATGAGTTACTAGATTGGTCCAAATGCTGATTAAAGTAATCCTCTGTCATAAAATCAACAAACAAGTAATGTGTATAATTGATCTCTTTCTTCATTTTTTGAGTGTGCAATCTATTGAGTGAATTCACATTAAGACATACTTTACCTTCAGCACATATTTCACTTATTCTCTCTTTACTGTGGTTTATTTTTTTATCATTTCATTTGCCACTCAATGTCTGGTATTACTGTGTATGTCTGCATGTGTATTCATTTGTTTGCATCTTGTCTGTTTCTTCAGAGACACTGAAAATTCTTTTGACTCAAGCAATGTCACTAGCTTTGTTTACCCCCATATTCTTAATTGCCAAAACATACTGGTGTGCAATAAGCCTCAATAAATATTTGTGGAAGAAAGGGGAGAAGGAAAGAGGGAAGGAAGAAGGGTGGAATATAGGGAAGAAGGTAGGGAGATGGAATAGAGAGAGGGCGGAAGGAAACAGAGATGCCTGGTGTACACAAACACATGTTGTGAAAAATTTTCTGTTAGGGAGAGAAGCTAGTTAAAATGAAAATATTCTCTGAAAGACACAAACTGTCAAAATTGGCTCAAATAATTTAATATGATCAGATCTGTAACAAGTAAAGAGACGGAACTGAGAGTCAAAAGCTTCCTACAAATGAAAGCCAAAGCCTACATGGTTTCATTAGAGAATTGTACCAATTGTTTAAAGAGACACAAACACCAATTCTTATAGAACTCTTCCAAACATAAAAAATGAAAGAGGTAATACGTCTCAATTCGTTTTTAGAGCTGGCCTGGAAGAGGGGCAACCAGGACAGAATCCAGCACCCCAACCGGGACTAGAACCTGGGGTGCCGGCGCCGCAAGGCGGAGGATTAGCCTATTGATCCGCGGCGCCGGCCGCATTATCTTTTAATTCCATTTTTTTCATGAACTTTTTGGAATTTTCTCATAGATGCAAAAATTCTTAACTAAATACAAGCAAGCATAATATAGAGACATATAAAAAAGTTTAGAAGTACCAAGGGTACTCCATCCCAAGAGTGCAAAGTTGACTTAATATAGAGGAGTTAATCAGTATAAAGCACCATATTGATTAACACAAATGATCATCTCAGCCATGCAGAAAAAGCATTTACAACATCAAACACCCTTTCATGATGAAGAATGAACAACCAATTGGAAATAAAAGGACATTTCCTCAGACTGACATAAGCCATCCATAAAAATTCAAGATAACACCAAACCTAACAGCAAAAGATTAAATGTGTTTCTGCTAAGTCCTGGGGCAAGACACAGGTGTTCATGTCTCCCATATTTGAAATCATACGAGAGTTTCAATACAGGGAAATTAGCCTAGAAAAAGAAAAGCACAGAAAACATCCAGATTGGAAATGAAGAAACAGAAAAATGTCTGTTTACAGATGAAACAATCTTCTATGCAGAAAATGCTAAGGAAACTCCAAGTTAAAAATAACTGAAGTTAATGAATGAACTGAGCAAGATTAAAAGGCAGAAGATAAATTCATGAATTGCTTAGAAAAGAAAATACCCAGGGTTCTAAATATAAAGTTATGAAAAACAGGGGGAAATACTAATTTCCTTGATAAGACCAGTACAGTGAAGACATCTGCTGAAATATCACATTGTACTCTATAAATACGTATAATTATTAGGTGTTAATCAAAATTGTGTTTAAAAAATGTATTTAAGGAGATGGAAATACTAATTCATCACACATTGATACATGTACCAAATAATTCATGCTGTACCCTATACATATGTAAAATTTAAATTAAATATATATATTTATATATCACATGTTCATGGATTAGAAGACTTAATTTTGTCATAATGTCAATATTCCCCCAATTGATCTGAAGATTCAAGGCAATCTTTATCAAAATATCAACTTCTTTTTGCACAGAACTTGGCAAACTGATCCTAAAATGCACACTAAAATTCAAAAGATGCAGAATAGCAAAACAATCTTGACAAAGAACAAAGTTGGGGGACTCACACTTTCTGAATTCAAAACTTATTACATGGTAACAATAATCAAGGCAGGGTGGTAGCAGCATAAGGATAGACCTATAGAACAACTGAACAGAACTCAGACTCCAGAAATCAACCTCTGTGTTTATGGCCAATTAATTTTCAGCAAAGGTGCCAAAACAATTCAATGGGGAAAGAATAATCTTTTTTTTTAAATTTGTTTGACAGATAGAGTTAGACAGTGAGAGAGAGAGAGACAGAGAGAAAGGTCTTCTTTCCTTTGGTTCATTCCCCAAATGACTGCTATGGCTAGTGCTGTGCTGATCTGAAGTCAGGAGCCAGGTGAGGTGCTTCTTCCTGGTCTCCCATGCGGGTGCAGGGCCCAAGCACTTGGGCCATCCTCCACTGCACTCCCGGGCCACAGCAGAGAGCTGGACTGGAAGAGGAGCAACCGGGACAGAATCCAGCACCCCGACTGGGACTAGAACCCGGAGTACTGGCGCCACAGGCAGAGGATTTACCAAATGAGCCACAGTACCAACCCCAAGGATAATCTCTTTAACAAATGGTGCTGTAACAACTGAACAGAAAATATTGAATTTGCTCTTCTAACTCATACCACATATGAAAATCAGCTGAAAATGGACTCCAGATTAGATGCATACGCTAAGATAATAAGACTCTTAGAAGAAACCAAGGAACAATTCTTCATGACCTCTGATTAGACAATGGCTTCTAAATTTGATACCCAAAACACAAATAACAAAAGAAAAAAAGAGATATAGTGGACTTCATTAAAGTAACTTTTTTTTTTTTTTACATTTCAAGAGACTCCAAGGAAGTGAAAAGATATCCCACAGAATAGGAGAAAATATTTATAAGTCTTTACATATCTGAAAAGTGCTTATAATCCTATGAGGAATTCAGATAACTCAGCTACAAAAAAAGATAAATGAATCAATTAAGAGTAAATGAAATGCTTCTCATGTCCAAAAATATATTTGAAAAGTTCCACAATATTTGTCATTAGAGAGATGCAAATAAAAACACAAAGTAAGCTAAAATATATAGCACAGCAAGTTTTAAAGAAGTTTTAAAGAAATTATTTAATGATGGCAGAGTTGTAAAATGGTGTAGCCATTGGCCAGCGCCGCGGCTCAATAGGCTAATCCTCCACCTGCGGCACTGGCACACCAGGTTCTAGTCCCAGTCGGGGAGCCGGATTCTGTCCCGGTTGCCCCTCTTCCAGGCCAGCTCTCTGCTGTGGCCCAGGAAGGCAGTAGAGGATGGCCCAAGTGCTTGGGCCCTGCACCTGCATGGGAGACCAGGATAAGCACCTGGCTCCTGGCTTCGGATCAGCACAGTGCGCCGGCCACAGTGCGCCGACTGCAGCAGCCACTGGGGGGTGAACCAATGATAAAGGAAGACCTTTCTCTCTGTATCTCTCTCTCTCTCACTGTCCACTCTGCCTGTCAAAAAAAAAAAAAAAAATGGTGTAGCCACTGTAGAAAACAACAAAGTCAACATTGTCGCTCCCCCTCTTCATGGAGGAACGACACAGGACCTTGCCTAGGCTTCATATCCGAGTCACGGCACCATTATGTCGATCCCCCTCTTCGTGGAGGAAAGACACAGGACCCTGCGCTGTTCTTTTGTCTGCTCGGCCCTTCCCGGGTTTGCTGCTGGTTCTTCCCGGGTTGGCTACCGACCCTTCACCTCCGTGGAAGGGCGGTTCCCCCTGCCACATTCCCCACTTCCACAGGGGAGCGGCACACCGCCGGCCGGCTCTCTCGGGGGCTGCACAGGTGTTCCCCTTAGATGTTCCTGGTGCATGTTGTCTCTCTCCTCCTTTATAGTCCTCTCCCACCAATCCTAACTCGGCTGCCCACACGCCGAGTACGCTGCTCTCCTCCAATCAGGAGCAGGTCCTGCAGCTTGTCAAGTTGGTGAGAGGCAGCTGGGTAGAAGCTGTTTACTCCTCTCCCAGCGCCATATTGTGGGAGAGCAGATGCATAGAATAAGTCTTAATTCCAGTAACTCAGTCCAGTCCGGGTTGCTCCCCACAAACATAAAATCCTAAGACCTCCCTCTTCAGATTCCTATTTATGTGCCCAAAAGAATTTCAAACATTCATTCATCTACACAAAACTTTCACAACAGCACTATTTATAATACTGAGAGGGTAGACACAAGTTGAAATGTCTATCAAGTGGCTGGTGCCGCAGCTCACTAGGCTAATCCTCCGCCTGCGGCGCCGGCACACCGGGTTCTAGTCCTGGTCAGGGCACCGGATTCTGTCCCGGTTGCCCCTCTTCCAGGCCAGCTCTCTGCTGTGGCCAGGGAGTGCAGTGGAGGATGGCCCAAGTGCTTGGGCCCTGCACCCCATGGGAGACCAGGATAAGTACCTGGCTCCTGCCATCGGATCAGTGCGGTGCGCCAGCTGCAGCACGCCAGCCGCGGCGGCCATTGGAGGGTGAACCAACAGCAAAGGAAGACCTTTCTCTCTGCCTCTCTCTCTTTCACTATCCACTCTGCCTGTCAGAAAAAAAAAAAAGAAAGAAAGAAAAAAAGAAAAAAAAGAAATGTCTATCAAGTGACAAATGGATTGACAAAATTTGGCATACCCATTCCATGGAATATCATTCAGTCATATATTTGGTACAACATGGATGAACCTTGGAAAGGTTATACTAAGTGAAATAAACTAGTCCCATATTGTGTGGATTCATTTCTGTGACATGTCAAGAGTAAGTATATCTGTAGAGGCAGAAAAGAAAGAAAAGGACATTTTAAAAATATTTTATAAGAAAAACAAGAATGCATTTCATGGTTTCATCAGAGGAGTCATCAGAGTGAGGGAATCTATTGATATATAGTATGCTATTTCCACAATGAAATGGGAACATTGACTTATTGAACGGGGGTGTCAATACAGTGAGAGAAAGCAAAAGGATATTGGAATTCTACAAGCATGAGGAATGTACATCATCCATCAGGATGTTCAGCCCTCAAAGCTGACACAGTGACGGGCAAAGAGCCGACACTCAGAACCTGTTTGCCACAGTGAATAATTTCAGCCAATTACACTACAATAGCAAGAAGACAGCATTGCCATTATTTTGTTTGGGGAAAATTACTCATGTACTGTTTCTGGTGTGTATTTGGATGATCTGCGAGTCTTTTCTTCCAGGTCAGTACCCTGTGAACATTATCATACATGCCTCCTGGTGTGCATGTGAATGGTTTCTCAAGGTACATATTTAAAAGGGAAACTGTTGGGTCCTAGAGTGTACGAATGTTCAACCTCACAAGACAGGACCAACCTGCTCATGTGTTCTTCCATAAAGCACAAGCGCTTCTCTGGAGGGAGGAAAGGGGACTTCTGTGTTCTTCAGTGAAGTCCCACACATCCCCGTCTCTTCTTCCAATCCTCCTGCCACGTACTTCCTGGCTTACAGTCCCGTAGTGTTAAGTGCTAGAGAGACCCCACAAGTGTGAGGACAATTCTTCTGACGGATGAGGAATCAGATGCAGTGAGGATAAAATAGCATGTTCAGTATCACAGAGCTAAGCAGCTAGGTGAAGCAGGGTTAGAACATATCTACTGATTCTCTTTGCTTTTCACCTCCCGTAACTTCCCCACATCCTCCTAGAAAGTAGGAAGAATGGGAGACAAGAACAGTGTTGTTACAGAAATCAGAACTGTGTTAGCCATAACGTTTAGCTGATTCTGCCAAGATGAGGAGAACGGCCCCATTCACAATACTTGTAGGACTCCAGTGATTGATTCTTCACAAAAAAGAAACTAGATTTTGAGTCACAATTAAGTTACACTTTATTTAGTCACGGAAGGGGCCCATGACTATAATGTGGTATACTGGGTGGCAGAAGCGATAGATTTGAGTCCCAGCTCCGTAACATTACATCTGAAGGATCTTGTGCAAAGCAACAAAACCTCCCCAAAGGCTCCACTTTCTCTTCTATTGACTTCACGTCAGCTGCCCCCCCAACCCTGTTGGTAAGAGGACAACAACACAAAGCACACCTCTATTTCAAGGTTTCACAGGAGCTCTCCACAAAGTTCATGAAAAATACATGCTATGAAAACACTAGGCATAAATTTCAGCATTATTTTTCACCAAAATAAGCTTATCTTTTAACCTCATTTTCCAAAAATTTATCAAAGCACCTTTATCACATCTGATTTGGTGTGTAATTATCCCTTTAAAAATGTTCATTACAGGACTAGTGCTGTGGCATGGTAGGCGAACGCTCCGCCTGTGGCACCAGCATCCCATTGGGCACAAGTTGGTGTCTCCGTTGCTCCTCTTCCAATCCAGCCCTCTGCCTGCATCCTGGGAAAGTAGTGGAAGATGGCCCAAGTGCTAGAGGCAATGCACCCACATGGGAAGCCCAGGGTAATCTCCTGGCTCCTGGCTTCAGATCGGCCCAGCTCTGGCCATTGTGGTCATCTGGGGAGTGAACCAGGGGATGGAAGACCTTTCTCTTTGTCTCTCCCTCTCTCTGTAACTCTACCTCTCAAATAAATAAAAATAAAATCTTTTTTAAAAATTAAAAAATAAAAATATTCATTACATAAATATATCATGAATGCAGTTACTGGAAT
The DNA here is from genome assembly GCF_051225735.1 of Oryctolagus cuniculus. Taxonomy (NCBI): domain Eukaryota; kingdom Metazoa; phylum Chordata; class Mammalia; order Lagomorpha; family Leporidae; genus Oryctolagus; species Oryctolagus cuniculus. Next base: position 170,904,580 of record NC_142870.1, on the reverse strand, counting down.
TTAACGGTATTATATACACAATATTATTAATCTGAACAAATAAAACAAATATTATATACTCACAAATAAATCTCAATACTACTTATCACTGGCATCAAAATTTGGGGACCCAAAATGAAAAACTTATAAGATCATATCTTAATAATGACATCAAAAAGTAAAGCTGATATTTTGAGATTAGAACATTGTAATGAAGGGTTTGAGTATGAATCCAAAGCTCAAAATTAGGTTGTAATTCAGCAAGGGATACATGCCTCTAGAGCCTGAAAGTGTCCTTTCTACTCCTTTCCACCTCTCAACCTGCCAGGCTGCATCCAAACTGTCAAGAAAAGAAAACTGAATGCACAATGGAGTCTCTGTGATCAATAGAGAAAGTAGCATCCATGGAAGAAACCACGGAAATTATGGGACATGTACTCTACAGAATACTATACAGAGTAAAAAAACAATGAAATCCAGTCATTTGCAACAAAATGGAGGAATCTGGAACACATCAGGCTGAGTAAAATAAGCCAGTCCCAAAGGGACAAATATCATATGTTCTCCCTGATCGGTGACAACTAACTGAGCACCTAAAAGGAAACCTGCTGAAGTGAAATGGACACTATGAGAAACAGTGACTTGATCAGCCCTTGTCCTGACTGTTGATGTACAACTTAATACTTTATCCCTTTTAGTATTTGTTCGTTCTACTTAATACCATTGGTTGAACTCTTTAATTAACACACAATTATTCTTAGGTGTTTAAATTTAACTGAAAAGTGATCTCTGTTAAATATAAGAATAAGAATAAGAGAGGGAGAAGTACAGTTCAGCACATGCTCACTCGGACTTACCCCTAATGGTAGAGCTAGAAACGTGCCAGGGGATTCCAAATCAATCCCATCAAGGTGGCATGTACCAATGCCATCTTATTAGTCAAAGTGATCAGTGTAAGTTCATAATTGATCATAATGATAGGATTAAGAGTCAAAGGGATCACATAAACAAGACCAGTGTCTGCTAATAACTGATATAATTAAAAAGGAGAGAATGATCCAACATGGGAAGCAGGATACACAGCAGACTCATAGAATAGCAGATGTCATAAACAGTACTCTGACCTCAGAATCAGCCCTTAAGGCATTCAGATCTGGCTAAAAAGCCCATGAGAGTTTCTCAGTCATGGAAAGCCAAGATGCCGTGGACCTAAATGAAAGATCTCTGTGAGTGAGATCCTAGTGGTAAGAACAGGCCATCAAAGAAGGAGGTACCTTTCTCTGAAGGGAGGAGAGAACTTCCACTTTGATTATGGCCTTCTCTTATTAAGATCAGAGTTTATGAACTCAACAGGTTTCCACAGCCTTGGCAGCTCATGACAAGACCCTCGGGTGATTACTGATATAAATAAGAGTTTCAATTGTTAAATCAACAACAGGAGTCACTGTGCACCTGCTACCTATGTGGGATCTCTGTCCTTAATGTGCTGTACTATGCGAATTAATGGTAAAACTATTACTCAAACAGTACTCTATACTTTGTGCGTCTGTGTGGGTACAAACTGTTGAAATCTTTACTTACTATATACTAAGTTGATCATCTGTTTATAAAGATAATAGAAAATGAATCTTGATTAAGAATGGGATGAGAGAGGGAGTGGGAGATGGGATGGTTGCAGGTGAGAGGGAGGTTATGGGGGAAAAAGCCGCTGTAATCCAAAAGTGTACTTTGGAAATTTTTATTAAATAAAAGTTGAAAAAAAATAAAGGGTTTATGGAAGGGATTTAAGAGAGAGGTTGCTGTAGCTATATAAGAATCGTTATGATGCAATCTTGATACAATTACATGAAGTTGCATTTATACATAAAAACTAGTTTTACATGTAAAACCAGAAATCTGATTAATATCAGTTGATTGTATCAATGTCAATTTCTGTTTGTGATGTTGCATTGTGGTTACGTATGATGCTACCTTTGAGGGAAACTGGATGAAGGATACATGTGAACCTACAATTATTTTAAAATAAAAAGTTAGAGAATGATAAAAAAAAGAAGTTCATGGATATGTATATTAAGAAAAATATGCTGGACTTCAAAGTATTTTACACAAAAATAAACTTATCTCTTCGTTCCAATTACAATGAAAAAAAAATCCAACAGCTTCCCCACTCCATAAGAAAGGGTACAGGGGCCGGCGCTGTGGTGTAGCGGGTAAAACTGCTACCAAGCAGTGCATCCCCTTTGGGCACCTGGTCAAGTCCCAGCTGCTCCACTTCTGATCCAGCTCTCTGTTGTGGCCTGGGAAAGCACTAGAAGATGGTTCAAGGCCTTGGGCCCTACACCCATGTGGGAAACCTGGAAGAAGCTCCTGGCTCCCGGCTTTGGATTGGCACAGCTCCAGCCATTGGGGCCAACTGCGGAATGAACCAGCAGATGAAGACCTCTCTCTCTCTGTCTCTCCTTCTCTCTCTGTGTAACTCTGACTTTCAAATAATAAATAAATAAATGTTTAAAAGAAAAAGAAAGAAAGACTACATACTCCCACACCCATTCACAACTGAGATCTGGGTTGAAACTTCTAGACCAATTCTTCGCTGGGCAATAGGGAAATTTTCTCTCAGTCCTGTTTCTACTTGTCTTTCTCTTTTTCCTCTGATATTGCTGTCATGCTTTGAATCAACCCAAAATTTGCATTTGAGTTGTAACCTAGATTTAAACCAGTGCTGAGGGTAGAGGAATTAGGAGAGCAAGACCTTATCTAAAGTCCAGGACCTTTGGAATCAGGAAGGCAAACTTCAGAAAATAATAAAATTACCCTGGACTTGATTTGCCTAAGTTTGTACAAAGATCTTTTAAGGAATTTCACAGGGAATAAGGGCAGCTGGGGAGGAGGAGGATTTGGGTTTTCCTAGGTACTCTAGCCAGATAATTTTGAGTGGGAAATGTTGAACAGTTTTCAAAGGATCTATTTTCTAGAATATGAGGAAATCTCAAGTTAAAGAGAAACTGCTGGTTTGCTTGGCACAGAAGAGAGTCAGACCTTGTAGGAGAAAAAGACAAATGAGGATAGAAAACAAGCAGAAAGGTAGAATGATTTGTAGTATTTTAAGCCACATTTCTGAAGGAAGCCACAAGCACAGCAGAGACCGAACCAAATAGAAATAAAGGTCTTACTCAAAATTCTGGTTTTATAATAAGAATCACCACACGCATATGAAGTGTGGAAAAAGGGAGGGGAGGCAGGACCATATGTGCTCTGCTTGGCTCCCTCTTGGAGACATTCTGAGGAGGAGTTTGGAAGAGAATCTAACTTTTAAAATGACACCAAAAGAGGCAAGAATGAGATGCATTTCAAGGTATAAATGTGTGTTTGTGCGATTTGTGGCTTCTCCACCTGACTGTGCTCAAGTTGAGGGAAGCAAAAAGTCTTGCAGCTGATTATCCACACTGCCGCACCTGCTCCCTGCCTGCACAGCTCCCTTGAAGGATTCTGGACTTGGAAAAGACAGAGTCTCTTCCTGATGTCTAAACCTTAACTAGAGCAAAGAACATCACAAAAAACTGCTTGTTGGGTAATTTTCACCGTCTTTATCATCATGTCCATGACGAGAGTCAAAACATTCCATAAAGGAGACTTTATTAACATTCATGAATGAAACTATCATTGCCAATAGCCTTGTTATTACTAGCTGTCCTTGTATTTATAGAATGGCCAGAAAACACGCAGTTGATGTGATAGAGATAACACTCAATACATACAGAGGCAAATACATTAACTTATTAAAGCACCACCGTGATAGTGGGCATTACTAGAATGGAATCCCCAGTCACTGTGGTCTGAGGGTATGGTGGGAAGAATCACTATGTTCCTAAATCTGCATATTTGAAATGCATGGAATGTGTATACTTTAAATAAAATCTTTTTAAAAATCTATTCATTCTCCTATAATACCCCCAGCCTATAGGCAAAATGTAGCGGTGTTTTGTAGAAAATATTACTCAATTATTATCAGGATGGGTTTAGTAAGAAATTCAGTCAAATTCAAAGTATTTTGTCACTGTACTATCATATATATATTATATATATATATATATATATATATATATATATAATTCATGCTTGTTGACAGAGGCAGCCTATTTAACAACTTAGACATGACACCTGCTGTGGTTTGTGGATTATCTTGGGTGCCCACAATGACCCTTGTTTAAAGGATTGGTTCCCAAAGTCTCATGTTAATGTATTATGAGGGTGGAACAGTCCCTCTTGATTTTATAGTATTTAATTGAAAAAATATGGTCTCTGATTTCTACAAAATCAACACAAAACCTGTTCTGTATTTATGAGAAGGTAACAAACCACAGAAGATTGGGGAAAGTTATATAGTATCATACAGTATCTCTGCTGTCAAGATTTTCACCTTTAAATATGACAAAATAATTCAAAGAATGCAGATGTTATTAAATACTCTACATAAGATCAGGTATATTGAGTACTTAACATGAAACATGGCTAGCAGCAATGGGAAATATGTTATGGCCGTCTGTCTACAATTTGTAAATATTACAAGGATGAGGAAGTAAAGATTACAGGTCTATTTGTTGCACTCATTTCTTTAAGTGAAACAAGTCTCTGGGTGGCTCATTCCCTAGGGCTGGATAATCACTCCCATGAAGCTCTCCCTCACATGATGCTCAGTGCTTAACGTTTAGACATTCCACTTCTCTTCCACAAAACCGAGCTATATACCACAGGGGCCCTTGCTCACATAGAAAGTCTCCCTCAACAGAATTCTCAAACTTGTGTTTGCTTGTATAACAGACTCACAGCTGTGACCCCTGTCTATCTCTTCCTCAACTCAATCAGCAGGTATATGAACCTTAGTCACCTGGAAAAACTAGAGAGGTATCTGGCTAGGAACTAGATTATCTATTGGAATTGGAATGAAGGTGAGTCACATTTATGATCTTCCTGTGATGTCAAGTAAAACCTCTTTTTAAATTAAAAAATATGTGAATAACGGGGCTGCCAGATTTGTGGACAGTTCCCATGAGAAGGAGCCCAGCACCCCTGTGGAAGTCAATATGGGACTGACAGTTTCTATCATGTGACAGTCTTAATGACTCTCAAAGCCCTTTAAAACAACAGTTCCACTCAGAGGTGTTTTTCAGATGAGCTAACTTTCCTTCATAGAATAGAAGAAAGGATCTTCATTTGACAATGAAAGCTTGCTGAGAAGCCATAAAGAACAACTGATATCTTATTATTTAAATTTTAATAGAGGGGCTAGCATTATGGTGTAGCAGGTAAAGCCACTGCATGTGATTTGTCCTGGCTGCTCCACTTCTGATCCAGCTCCCAGCTAATGGCTTGGGAAAAGTAGTGGAAAATTTTTCAGTCCCTGCTACCCACGTGGCGCATCAGATGAAACTCCTCATTCCTGACCTACCCACCCCCAGTTGTTTATATGGACTTACAGATAATAGTGGCCTGGAGCCAAACCATTAAAAAACAGGATGTGGTTACCACAGAGAATCAGAGATACCGGAGTGCAGAGAAGAGGTGGCAAGGCTAAAAGGCGTGGAGAACTTATAACTTTACCTTCCCAAGTTCATCTCCTCAACAAATAATTATCCACATTTTATCAATATCTTCATTTTTGATGTAAGTGGCAAGAATATACTTTTTTGGAAAGAATAGTGTCATTAATAATTGGTTGAGAAAACTGAACATCTGCAAGGGAAAGAATGACATTGAACACTTTTTATATCAGAATTAAATCAAAATAATAATACAGGATCTGATACCATAAAGGACATTGATGTTGTTCTGGGCAATTATTTTATTTGCAAGGACACTAAAATTACAGGCAACAAATCTTAAAATAAGCAAATGGGACCAAATCCACCTAAGTTTCTTCACAGGAAAAAAAATCAGTCAATGAAATGCAAAGGAAATCTATCAAATAGAATAGATATTTGCAAGTCTGTAAAGTGTTAATATCTATCAAAAGTACACAAGAAACTCAGACAACTAAACAGCAAAAATGGTTAAAAAGTAACAAAAGTCCTGAAAAGACATTTTCTAAATGACACATACAAATGATCCACAGGTACATGGCTCTTCAAAAAGATCATAGGAAATTGGAATCGAAGATTTTACTATGATGCACAATTATGAGACTTGTGCATAGGTGTTTTATGAAATACATTTTTCACATATTATGAAAAAGAATATTTTGCACATACAAAAAAATGAGTTGTATCAAAATAAACTCATATTTTAGATTCCATTTTTCCATGAATTTTTTGAAGTACTTTCATATATGAAAGGATATTTATCATTGCTAATCTCCAATGAAATGCAAATTAAAATGACAATGAGTATTCACTTCATGTCTTTTATGATGGTATTATCAGTATGACAAGAGATAGCAAGTGCTGATGAGTCTGGAGAAAACGGAACCCTTGTACACTGTTGGTGGGAGTATAAATTGGCACAGCCCCATGAAAAACATATGGAGAAAGACTTTGGGAAAAGTTAAAAATAGCACTACCATATTATCCATCAATCTCAATATGGAGCAAATATCCAAAGGAAATTAAATCAATATCTTAAAGCAGTATCTGTAATCCCATGTTCAATGAAGCATTATTCATAGTAGTCAAGGCATTAAAACACCTAAGTATCTGTCAGTGAGTGCCTGGATAAAGAAAATGGGATAGAACTCAGCCATTAAAAAGAAGAAATTAGAAACCTTAAGTGTGTCTCCCAAAGCCTATGTGTCAGAATGCTAAGCAGTGATCAGATCATGAATGGATTGATGTGATTGCAGAGTGGGCCTGTTTTTGTTTGTTTGTTTGTTTGTTTTTCTGACAGGCAGAGTTAGTGAGAGACAGAGAGAAAGCTCTTCCTTCCGTTGGTTCACCCTCCAAATGGCTGCTATGGCTGGTGCACTGTGCTGATCCAAAGCCAAGAGCCAGGTGCCTCCTCCTGGTCTCCCATATGGTGCAGGGCCCAAGCACTTGGGCCATCCTCCACTGCCCTCCTGGGCCACAGCAGAGAGCTGGACTGGAAGAGGAACAACCAGGACAGAATCTGGCGCCCCAACCGGCACCGCAGGCGGAGGATTAGCCTAGTGAGCCGTGGTGCCAGCCAAGTGGGCTTGTTATAAAAGCAAGGTTGGTCCACTCCTGTTCCTTGGCACTCGCTTGCCCTCCTGCTGGCTGCCATGGAATGTCACAGCATGAAGGCCCTCACAAATGCCTCGCCCTTGATCTGGAACTGCTCAGCCTCCAAAACTGTGGGAAATAAATCTTGGTTCCATATAAATAACCTAATCTATGGTATTCTGTTATAGCAGCATAAAATGGGCTAAGACACAGTGTGTACAACAACACAGATGAAATGGAAAACATGATGCAAAGTGAAATAAGCTAGAATCAGAAAAAGAAATACTGTATGATCTCATTTGTATGTGGTGTATTTAAAAGTCCAACTCTGAATTAAAGAAGATGACAAAGATTGCTAGGGGAAGGGAGTCATGGATAATGGGGAGATGTTGGTCAAATAATATAAATTTTCATTTATAAGATGAATAAGTTGTGAGAATCTACACATAGAAACTATAGTTAACAACATGGCATTAACTTAATTTTACTAAATTAACTTAATCTTGCTAAGAAAGTAGATTGTTAATTATTTTCATCACACAGAAAAATGAAATTAGGTGATGTGATTGAAGATGTGTTAACTCAGTTGTGGCAATTACTTAACAATGTTAAATCATCATGTTGTATACCTTAAATACAAACAATTTCTATTTATCTAACATTTTATAACTATAAGAGGTTAATTTCTCTGATTCTATCATTCCTTCTACATGAACTAGTGGGGATTTTTCTCTAAAGAAATTTCTTTTATCAGCTATAATTAATCTAAAGTACAGTTTGCATAGAAAAACTTCCATAAATTCTTATTTTCCCTTATTATCAAAATTTAAGAATAACAAGTTTCTTCTCTAGTAAGCAACTATGACCAAAAAAGTGAGAGGTTTTTAAAATGGCTTCTTCTAGTATTAAATAGGAAGTCATGGGATTTTAAATATTTGATGTGTGTCAGTCCATTGACACCATTATTCATCGTTTAATCAGATTATTCCATCATGGGCCAATAGGAGATTCCTTAGATTGGCACTTCATTTTAAATTAACTCATCAGTCTTTTATAACTCTCCATTAAAATAAATTTTAGCGGGGGTGCTGGTTCCATTCAGTGAGGACTTGTGCCTGGATACCACAGTCAGCTAGTTCCATTATGTGGGAAATTGTGCACAGATACCACAATCGTCACCCAAGTGTGCTCATTACTACTGGGTTGTCATTGACTGTAGGTGCTAAAATAAACCTAAACAGATTATTGGAGAGATTAAGAGGTAGGTAAGACAAAGCATTCACTATATCCTGATATAATATATATCCTATATCATAAGGTTTTTATTTCATTCATATTTATTAACTCTTTTACTTTATACCTCAAAACTTTGATTCATTTCTTTTTATTTAATTAATGTAAACAGAACATATTTCATGTATTTCATAGGTACAATTCCAAAAAAGAAAACTATACTTCCCTCCCTCCTCCTTTCCCTCCTTCAATCCCCTTCCTTCCTTTTATTTGATTAAAAAAAAAAACACACAATTTAAGCTCACTCTATAACCATAGGATTAATGCACTACTAACCATAATATTCAGCAAGTAAAAAATAGAAAGATCATAATTCAAAGGATTTAAAAGGGCTAATACCAACAATCATATCACAAAATGTCAGTTTCATTCCTATACATTGTTTTATATTCTGTATTAAGTAATACATATCAGAAAAAATATGATATTTGTCTTTCTGGGACTGACTTATTTAAATAGCATAATGATTTCTAGCTGCATCCATTTTGTTGCAAAAGACAAGACTTCATTGTTTTTTATGGCTGAGTAGTGTTCCATAGTGTATGTCTACCATAACATTTATACTAATTTATATTCCCACCAAAAGTCTATTAGGGTACCTTTTCCTTCACGTCCTTGCCAGAATTTGTTGATATCTGTATGAGAGCCATTCTAACTGGAATAAGGTGAAACCTCTTTGTGGTTTTTATTTGCATTTTTCTGATGACTAGTGATCCTGAGCACCTTTCATGTGGCCATTAGAATTTCATCCTTTGACAAACGCCTGTTCATGTCCTTTGCTCATTTCTTAACTGGATTGTTTGTTTTGTTGTTGAGCTCTTTATAGATTCTGGATATCAATCCTTTATCAGTTTCATAGTTTGAAAATATTTTTTCCCATTCTGTCACTTGCCTCATCACTTTGCTGAGTGTTTCCTTTGGAGTGCAGAAGCTTCTCAACTTGATGTATTCCCATTTGTCTATTTTGGCTTTGCTTGCCTGTGCTTCTGGTGTTTTTTCCAAGAAGCCTTTGCCTGTGTCAATATCCTGCAGAGTTTCCCCAATGTTCTCCTCTAAGAATTTGATATCAGGTCATAGATATAGCTCTTTGATCCATTTTGAGTTGATTTATGTATAAGGTATAAGGTAGGTGTCTTGTTTCATATTTGTGCATACAGAGATCCAATTTTCCCAGTACCATGTGTTAAACAGACTGTCCTTTCTTCAGGGATTTATTTTAGACCTTTGCTGAAGATTAGTTGGTTATAGATGTGTGGATTTATTTCTGGAGTTTCTCTTCTGTGCCATTGGTCTACATGTCTATTTTTGTGTCAGTACCAGGCTGTTTTGATTATAACTACCCTAAAGTATGTCATGAAATATGGTGTGTGATGCTTCCAGCTTTTTTTTTGGGGGGGGGAGCGGATTTGCTCTTGAATGTGATTCAAAAGAGCTTAAACCTTGACATCAATGTGAATATAAAACATAAGTGATGGGGCCCGTGCTGTGGTGCAGCAGGTTAACACCCTGGCCTGAAGCACTGGCATCCCATATGGGCACTGGTGCTAGTCCCGGTTGCTCCTCTTCTGATCCAGCTCTCTGCTATGGCCTCGGATAGCAGTGGTGGATGGCCCAAGTCCTTGGACCCCTGCACCTGCATGGGAGACCCAGAAGAAGCTCCTGGCTCCTGGCTTTGGATTGGTGCAGCTCCGGCAGTTGCAGCCATCTGGAGAGTGAGCCAGCAGATGGAAGACCTCTCTCTCTGTCTCTACCTCTCTCTATAGCTCTGTCTTTCAAATAAATAAAAATAAAATAAAAACATAATTGAGATCAACTCTCATAAAAGTTCCCTTCCACAGAGGTAGAAATCTCACTGGAAACTGGCAACCATGTTAGCCTCAACAAGCTGTCCCATTCATATCATGTCTCTATCACCCAGGAAAGGTGATTGAAAGGGCTTTGGCTTTGAGATTTCATTTAAGTCCCAGGTGCGATTCTCTCTGGACCAAGTCCAACATTTAGAGCAGAATATAATTCTGTATCCAAGAAAACTACTGTTTTGGATTTCTCTCAAATTGCATACAGTTCTATTACTGTCTGAGAAATATGTGTCTAGATGGCAGACCAGCAGACTGAACCAGGACTACACAGGGTCGTCACCATCCCAAGATACTAGTAAGAACATGGAAATTTCCATGGGTAGGTAGAATCTCCCACTAACTAGTGCAGTTACAAATTTCCGTACTGAATTTAGGGAGGGAAATACATCCTAAACTCACCTTGACACCAAATAATTTCCCCATGTTCTCACTTGTACATGGGTATCCTAATGGCTTGCTTCCATATATTTGCATTAACCTTTCAAGCAGTGAGTTGAATTAACATTAACATACAATAAGCATGAAACAAAAGAGACTGAATTCCAGAGGCTCAAGTTTGATCATACTAGTGTTCCATCTAAATTGTCGTATGACCCCAGATGTGCCACACAAGCTCTTTAAAACACTTATGTCTCAGGGCTGGCTTATGTAGCACCAGCATCCCACATGAGCACTAGTTCAAGTCTCAGATGCTCCACTTCTGATCCAGCTACCTGCTAATGTGTCTGGGAAAGCAGTGGAAGATGGCCCAAGTACTGGGGCCCCTGAATCCTGCTGGGAGAGCTGTATGAAGCTCCTGGCTCCTGGTTTCAGCCTGGCCCAGACCCAATCATTGTGAACCAGTAGATGGAAGATCTCTGTTACTCTCTCTGACTCTCCCTCACTGTCTCTCTAAATCTGCCTTTCAAATAAATAAAAATGAATATTTTAAAATATATTTTTCTTTTTTTGGACAGAGTGGATAGTGAGAGAGAGAGACAGCGAGAAAGGTCTTCCTTTTTCCGTTGGTTCACCCCTCAATGGTCACTGCAGCCGGCGCACTGCAACCGGTGCACTGCACTGATCTGAAGACAGGAGCCAGGTGCCTCTCCTGCCCTCAAGCTTCATATGGCATATGTCACTTCAAAGAATTAACTTAAGGGTTAATTAAATAATAAATGTGAAAGACCTGCACATGCTGAGTAATCAATAAATTTTTTCTGACTCGTAATCTTCCTTCTACATTTGTTTACTACTTCTCAAAGAAAGAATTGGCCTTACTTGAGTCTATATGTCTGGAAGATTATTCTCTGAAGGCAAGTCAAACGTTCTGATATTTATCTTCCCTCAGTGCTTTCCCATGGAGAAAATATCTACACTTTTCCAGCAGGTAGTTTGAACTCATGGGTGTATTACAAGTCCTTTCTGAGACCTCTGGCATAAATCTTTACATGATAAACATTTTATATAACTGTAAAAATCAAACAGTTTTTATGCTTTCATTTGCAATTTAAATAGCTCTATCATACTGTCTAGGAAACCAAAATGCCAAAATGCCACCCATGTAGGAGACCTGGATGCAGTTCCTGGCTCCTGGGTTTGGCCTGGCCCAGCCCTGACTGTGGCAGGCATCTGGGGACTGAACCAGCAGATGGCAGATCTCTCTCTCTCTCTCTCACTCTCTCTCGCTTGCTCTCTCTCTCACTCTCCCTCTTTCATCTAGATAAAAAATAAACATTTAAAAATTTTAAAATTTCTACTTGAAACAAAGCCAAATAACCAATCAATGACTTTCAAATAGGCACTGTTTATAATGTAAATGGTACGTACAGAATATTGTAAAATAATAATTAAAACGCCTATATCCTGTAATATATTTTTATACTAGCTACAAAGAAACTGTTAGCCCAATTCTCCTGGTGATTTTGTGTGAATATATTGAGCCAATCCACTAAGCCTCAATAATAATCCAATTAATTGTTTCAAAACATTATCCTGGCTCTTATGTGTGGTTTTTCTCACAGAGAGATGAGGTGCCTGTTTATCTCACAGCAGAATTGACCAAGTTAGATATCAATATTCTCTAAGAGTGAGCTCTCTAAAATGGATTTGCTATCGATCAGTCCATTTGCTATTGTTAGCAATCTTGCTCTACATTGTCAGGCTGCTGAGTTTTTTACTGATACTTAATATTGTGAATCATTTCCCCTTTAACCAACAAAAACTAAAATTTATACACTCACACTCACATGCACACAAGCAAACAAATATGAGTCAAAAATCTGAAATTATATATATAAGGGGGTCTTCAAAAGTCTTCCAAAAGTCCATGGAAATGCATATTATGAAAAACTACGCACAGACTTCAAACTTTATTGGCACCAAAATAAACTACGTTTTAATTCAACTGCCTATCAACTTTTTGAAGAACCCTCATATGTGGATGTATAAGCAGTTTTTTTCCACAAGTGTAATACTAGTTTTCCTAAAAAGTATACTTTTCTTATGCCTTCATTTCTTTCAGATTTTTGAGGATTTCAATGTATTTAAACTGGTATCGTTTCACAGTAAAGTTTAATTTGACTGCAAAGGGAAACCTTATATCCTAGTTCCTCTCATTTTATAGTTCATAAAACTGAGTTGCAAGGAGATCAAATAATTTGGAGTAAGACAGACATGGTTCTGACCCTTGTCCCCAGCAAAAACTGCTCTAGCTAAACCTCAGTTTGCTCACTTAAAATGGGAATAACTCTGGTGTCTGCCCCCAATGGTCATTCATGAAGTACAATGGTTCAGATAAGCCCCTGGACCCAGTGTTACTACTATGAAAAACTGAGCTGTAACTACCTTCCTACCGTGGCTTTTACATATAGCACATTGACTCTCACAATGTGATTTCTCTGTTTTCAGAAGTCAAAAATCATCAGATGTTGGCAATTCCGTATGATTCCAGCTAGTTTGATTTCTGTCTATGGATAAATACACAAAGATTTGGGGACAAGGGTTATATATTTCCCCTTTACACCTGCTGCACAGTAAGCAGAATGTAAATAATGTGATTAATACAATGTAAAGCATGCAGGCTATATCCCAAATCACTGGCCATGACAGTTCACCACAGATCTTTGTGTGGGGGAGGAGGGAGGATGTCCTATTTTCAGGGGGAGAAACTGCTTATGTTGGTTATGATATGACCCACAAAAAGATAAAAGTATCTTATCTGTAGGCTATTTTACGCTGAAGTTGAATAGAGAGGGGAGGTGCCCGCGAGGTGAAGGCCTCTGCACAGTCCCCAGATCACCAAGCTCGAGAAAACACCACTGCACACAGGAGCTCCAGAGCTCAGGGCTCGCAATTCTGTTCTGCCAGGTAGAGCCCACGCAGAGGAAAACGAGATTGTCAGTGGCACAATCAGGAAGCCACCTCCCATCATGGCCATCCTTTGTACTCTCGCAGAGAAGGAGTCTTCCCAAGGCACAATTCCAAAGCTGCCTCAATGACAGCAAAATTCCACTCATGAAGTAGAGTTGCATTTCCGTTCATGGTTCCCAGAGAGTTCACTCCCCTGAGCTCCAGTAAGTGAATCGCTTACCCTTCATTATCCATGAAAACCAATGTATTTTATCAGAGTGCTGTGAGATTTAAATGAGATATGACAAAAAGCTTGGGGAAAAATTAAGGCTGTGTATGAATAACAGACCAGTGCCAAGGAGAGAGACCTGCGTTCCTGCTACTGCTCAGCAAGGAGCGACAGAAACACACAGAGGCTGTGAAGTTGTCTCCCACACTACCTCTCAAGCCCACCACCAACAATAACGCCACCACAAACCCCACATGGCAAAGATAGGGCATTTGGTCTTAAAAAAATTCATGAACAAAGGCTAAGGCTCATTGATTGTGAAGATCCTTTCACTACAAACCCCAGTCCAGCCACATTTTTCAGTCTCTCCGTCTCTCCAGCACTTACATATCACTTTGTTACAGAACAACCATCCCTAGGCTTCAATACGTCTCTCTACCACTTATTGAAATTGAGCTGTGGGCTACATTCTTCAGATGTCACATTTTATTTTAGTCTCACCCAATTTGATTAGATATTTTCATTCTTGTGTTCAAAGGAATATAGTGTTTTGTCAAACTTTGTTTCAAATCTTCATCAAATTGTTAAGAATCTTATACTACTACAGTTTTAATGATCTGTGGCTATTTTTTTTGAATTTTTACTTGGTAAATATAAATTTCCAAAGTACAGTTTATGGATTACAATGGCTTCCCCCCACCCATAACTTCCCTCCCACTCGCACCCCTCCCATCTTCTGCTCCTTCTCCCATTCCATTCACATCAAGATTCATTTTCAATTCTCTTTATATACAGAAGATCAGTTTAGTATATATTAAGTAAAGATTTCATCAGTTTGCACCCACACAGAACATAAAATGTAAAATACTGTTTCAGTACTAGTTATAGCATTAATTGACATGGGACAACACATTAAGGACAGATCCCACATGAGGAGTAAGTACACAGTGACTCCTGTTGTTGACTTAACAATTTGACATTCTTGTTTATGGCATCAGTAATCACCCTAGGCTCTAGTCATGAGTTGCCAAGGCTATGGAAGCCTTTTGAGTTCGCCAACTTCGATCTTATTCCAACAGGGTCATAGTCAAAATGGAAGTTCTCTCCTCCCTTCAGAGAAAGGTACCTCCTTCTTTGATGGCCCATTCTTTCTACTGGGATCTCACTCGCAGAGATCTTTCATTTAGGTCCTGTTTGTTTTTTTTTTTTTTTTTGGCCAGTGTGTCTTAAAAATTGCTGCAGGGCTGGAGCTGTGGCGCAGTGAGTTAACGCCCTGGCCTGAAGCACTGGCATCCCATATGGGTGCCGGTTTGAGACCCGGCTGCTCCACTTCCTGTCCAGCTCTCTGCTATGGCCCAAGTACTTGGGCCCCTCACCCACATGGGAGACCCAGAAGAAGCTCCTGGCTCCTGGCTTCAGATCGGCACAGCTCTGGCCATTGCGACCATCTGGGGAGTGAACCATCGTGTGGAAGACCTCTCTCACTCTCTCTCTCTCTCTTTATCTCTCTGCTTCTCCTCTCTCTGTGTAACTCTGACTTTCAAATAAATAAATAAATCTTTAAAAAAAAGTACTGCATATGAGTGAAATAGACTTTTCATTTGATTATTGTTTATAGCCCTTGCTATATTTTTGCTGAACTATGTGTGGTTTTTATTTGTTGAATTCTTCATTTAGTGCAGCATTTAAGCCTCTGATTATAATGTAAATTAAAAATGTCATCTCAAAAGTTAAAAATAAATGAAAAAAGTCTTTAAAAATCAGAAGTTTTGAGAGTTCTTTGAGTTTTCCTTTAACTTTCTCCAAGTTTATCAAAATGATGAGCAACAGAGCCCTAACCAAAACCAGGAAAAGTCTGGTCTCCACTGTCATGCCCTTGCCACCATAGCAGAGAGAATATATGTTATTTACAGGCTACTTTTAGAAAACATAGCTGTGACTATTCACTGATGTGTCCTCATTGCCTACACACTTAAATAAACTAGATTCACGGAAGAGTGAATGAATGAATGATCAACCACTGATTTCCCTTCGATTTGAAAGAACCTGCCAAGTTCACGACAGCAATCATGTGTCATAGGATTGCTGCTAAAGGGCAGCACACATAAAGATATGTCCTGTTAAGGACAAGGTTCAACAAGAACCTCCAGGATCTGCTGGTCTCTTCTTGGTTTTGCAGCAAAAGATGGATCCAGCTATGGGCTAGCATTTGCTTGACTTTATGGCTTCTTGAACAAATTCCAGTTAACAGAGCACAGCGCAACAGAAAAAAGTTTGATTTCCCAACGTACACCTCAGCATCCTCCCCTGAAAAATGAACTAACCAGTGGCACTGATCTCTGGTCTAAGAAGGCATCGGGGCACACGTAAATTGTCTTCCCCATCACCCCAGTCCATCGCATGCAACCCCAAGGTAGTAACACACGGTGGTACTGACACAGGCACGGGAGCCGGGCTGTCTGGCCCTGGATCCCAGCTCCAGTTCTAAGTAATCATATTATCTTGGCAGAGTACTTCACCCTTCACATCATGACCATTATCTGTCTCTCCTTCCTCAAAGCTGTTTTACATATTCATAAAGAAAAAATGCCATTAAACATTATTGAGATTACTAAGATGGACTGCAGAAATGTACACAGAAACCATCAGTAGAAACGGATTGTGCTGCGTGTAGAGGGATAAAGGTGGGTCCTTGGGTAGTGATGGAATAACAGGGTCATCTTCACTTTTGTATGCAAATCTGAGGGGCTGTTTTCTGTGCGGATTCAGGTGGTTGGCTGCTCACACATCTTGAGTCTGTTTACAGCATGAAAACAGAGCACTCTCCATGTGCATCGTTTATCTGGTTGTTTATGAAATATCATGTGATTTTAGTAGACAGTCACAATTGCTGGAGAAGCTATTAGTTTCTTAACAATGAATATTAAAAATAAAGATTATAAATGAGTGTGTTTACTTAGTATTAAATCATTATGTAAGGGCTTTCAACAAAAATAGATGCCCATGATTATTCATTCCTAATACATAAATGGTTGGAATAATTCAAGGAAAAAAATCCCTGCTTTAAATTTATTTATTTACTTATTTAAAAAGCAGAGAGAGATACAAAGAGATTTCCCATCCACTGGTTCACTCCCCAAATGCCTGCAATTACCCAAAGCCAGGCCAAAGTCAGGAGCTAGGACCTCAATCCAGGTCTCCCACAAAGGACGCCCCAACCTGAGCCATCACCTGTGTTCCTGCTTTAAGACAACTGAAGAAAAAAAAAATACGAAACTGAGCAGGATAGGTGTCGACAGTCTACTAGATGAGCAGGACTTTCTATAACAACACCGGTTTTCAGGAAGTTGTGAGAAACTGTAATGCTACTCCTCTATTACATCTTCTATTTCCAATTGCTTCTGTAACCAATTACTGCAAACATAATGGCTCAACACTACACAGGTCTATCACTTCGCAGTTTCAGAGGTCGGGAGCCTGGCACTGGCGTCACTGCACTGAAATAAAGCCATCAGCATGGCTGCAATCCAAAGACGGCTTCCTGCCTCCCAGCTGCAGGAGCCACCACACGCCTCGACCCCTGGTGTCCCTCCCTCGCACTGCTGGACTGAGTCCTCTCATGTTGCCGCACTTCACCCTTGCTACCTCCTCTTCCACTTTTCAGAACCCTGGTGATGACTCTGGCTCCACTTGGATACTCCAGGATAATCTGCCCATAGGGAGGTCCCTAATGTATTCACAGCTGTAGAGTCCCTTTCCCTACAGGAAGCAACATTCTAGGGATTAAGACATAGACACCTGTGGAGGCCCATTATTCTGCCTACTACCCATTTCTTATTCATGGCAATATAATGATTAAGATCATGTAGCATGGGGGGAAAACACACAGGCTGCAACCCAGCTCTGCCAATTACCAGCTTCCAGCCAGTTATTTAACATCTCTGGCCTCCGTTTCCTCATCTTTAAAGAAATGTTAATACGGGCCAGCTTGTGGCTTAATGAGCTAAACTGCTGCCTGCAATGCTGGCATCCCATACTGGAGCACTGGTTTGACCCCTTGCTGTCCACTTCTGAACCAGCCCCTTGCTAATGTACCTGGGAAGGCAAAGGGGAGTGGTTCATATGGGATACCCAGTTGGAGTTCTGGGCTCCTGGCTGTGGCCTGGACCAGCCAAAGACTTTGAAGTCAACTGGGGAGTGAACCAAAGGATGAAAGATCTCTCTCCCCTTCTATCACTCTGCCCTTCAAATAAGTAAGTAAATCTTTAAACAAAAAGGAATGTTAATAATGCATGTATAGTTTTGAGAATACCAAATGAGTGAATACACTGGAAATAACTGACACCTGTTTAGTGCTACGTAATTGTTAACTCTTAGGAAGTGAAGTATGTTATACCATCAGCTAACTTCTATAAAATACAGACCTCACATTTTGGTAGCTTAAGGCAAAATATAAGTATTTCCTATTATGAAAATTTCAATTACAGCCAGAAAAAAATTAGGACAGGATCTGCACATTCTGTCATGTTTGTTTCTACTCTATTTTTTTCAATTTTGCAATGCTGAAAAGAGACTTTTCTTTATGTAAAGGGAACAGATTTCATATATACAATATTAATCCCATAATGATACTCCTCAGCTTCTCCCCTTCCCTTCATCCCTCCTCCTTCCTTCTTTTTTTTCTTTTAATTTTTGTGATAACATACTTTCAATTTACTTTATAGTTGCAGGTTTAACTCTCCACTAAATAAAATTCAACAAGTAGAAAGTAGAGACCACTGTTCCACAGGAGTATAGACAAGAGCTGTAAGCAATAATCGGATCTCAAGATGTCAATTTCATTCATGTACATACTATTTTTGTATTTATTATATATATTCATATATTTTATTTAAGGTAAACAAATTTCATGTAATTCATATATACAGCTTTAGGAACATAGTGATCCTTCCCAGCCTACCCTCCCCCTGGTCCACATTCCCACCCTCTTACTCCTGCCCCTCTTATTCACTCTCTTAATGTTTACAATGATCTACTTTCAGTTTATTTTATACTCATAAGATTATCCCAACACTAAGCAAAGTGCTCAACAAATAGTACTTTATATATTATAGCTACCACAAATCAAATCAAACATGATATTTGTCTTTTTAGTGCTGGCATAATGGTCTCCAGCTGCATCCACTTTGTTGAAAAAAACTTGATTATTTTTCAAGGCTGAGTAGTATTCCATAGTGTTTATAGACCACAGTTTCTCTATCCAGTCATCAGTTGATTGACATGTGGATTGATTACATACCTTACCTACTTTGAATTGATCTGCTATAAACATGGGGGTACAGATAACTCTTTCATATGCTGATTTCATTTGTTTGGGTAAACTCCCAATAGTGGAATGGCTAGGTCATGTGGCAGATAAAAAAAAAAAATTAACCTAGCTATTTCACATCTTCCTTCAGATAGGTATTTAACACTAGAGAAATTACAGTAAGCAAAGAGTGAGTGGAGCTATGGCACACCCCACAAACCATCACAAGAAGCTAATGAGACAACAGCCCAAGCTTTTCAGTGCCTGAATCAGGAAACAGAATAAATATCACTTACTTTTTTTTTTTTTTTTTAAACTTTTATTTAATGTATATAATTTTCCAAAGTACGACTTATGGATTACAATGGCTTCCCCCCCATACCGTCCCTCCCACCCACAACCCTCCCTTTTCCCACTCCCTCTCCCCTTCCATTCACATCAAGATTCATTTTCGATTATCTTAATATACAGAAGATCAGCTTAGTATACATTAAGTATGGATTTCAACAGTTTGCTCCCACACAGAAACATAAAGTGAAAAATAATAGATGATTTTTTTTTAAATGATGATGAAATCAGAGCAGACCTATTGTCATGTTTAATCCCAGTGAGAGTCAAGTTGGGAATTGATAATTTCTTTTTTTCTTTTCTTTTTTTTTTTTTTACAGAAGATCAGTTTAGCATGCATTAAGTAAAGATTTCAACAGTTTGCACCCCCATAGAAACACAAAGTGAAATATATTGTTTGAGTACTCGTTATAGCATTAAATCTCAATGTACAGCACATTAAGGATAGAGATCCTACATGAGGAGTAAGTGCACAGTGACTCCTGTTGTTGACTTTACCAATTGACACTCCTGTCTATGGCATCAGTAATCTCCCTATGCTCCAGTCATGAGTTTCCAAGGCTATGGAAGCCCTAATCAGTCCTCAATTAAGCAGATGTGAGATTCAGTTGGAGTGTTTATGTGTATTGAAATCCAGTTCCATAACAAGGATGCCATTGTTTTTAAATTGTATTTAATAATAAATCAATAATTATTCTTAACAGAAAAAATTAACTGTCTGTGATATTATATGTATGATGCTAGAAACTAGAGTCACCATTGCCATTATGCAGATGAAGATTTCAGATGGAGGCCACAAACCCAAATAAAGTCCCAGGGCTAGGAACTGACTTGGTAAATTCAAATCCTCAAACAGAAACCTGCAGGGTGTGAAAACACTAGGTCCACTGTGATGTTCTTCCTCCACATACCTCCCCCCAGCCTTGACTCACCCCCTTGCAAGAATTACCTTTCCATAGTGCTCACCACACTTGAACATACTCTACACGTTATCTGAAGTATCCTTCACTGTCTGTCTCAGGACAACGCATGCTAAATGAGGTGACAGAATTTTGCTTCATTTGGTAAATGTTGTATTACCAAAGCCCGTTAGCAGTCCTCATGGAAAACACTCACTGGATACCTTCCAAGGGGAGGAGTGGGTGAATCAGTGAGACCAGCTCAGATTTTAATCGGCCACTATCTGCCACGTCAGCCTGATTCTCAGTGTACCCCACATTCCAGCTGAACCCAAATGTTGCCCATTCTGTGTCAGTCCCTATTGTTTCATACTTCTTTGTCTTACACTTGTTTTCTGCACTGATTTGATGCCCCTTTCTCATTGTCCTACTCCCTACCCCATGCGTACACACACACACACACACACACACACACCTTCCTCCAACACACTCAAGCAATCAAGTATATGAGCTCACTCTTAGCAAAGCCTGCCTCACCACCCTTAAAGATACCCTCAGTCTTACATTCAGTATCTCCCCACCTAACTGATACGCATTGAGGGTTTGCCACCGTGAACAAACACACATATCAGCCTGATGCTCATGGACCATGTGAGTTCATCACCACTGGGCCTCTCTCATCTGTCTCAGAGCAGCCACGCATCTACATCTGTCTGCCCAACTGAAGTCCTACAGGGAAGCAGCCTCTCATATTTGTCCTCCTTTCCCTAGTACAGTGTTTGCTGCTTGATAACTGTTGAAAAGAAGGAAATAACTTATTGACCAAAGGATATGAAAGACATCATTTCTACCCATCATGTTGACTACCTATAGCTTTTCACTCCTGGAACCGAAAGTGTCCATACAGCTGCTATGGATGTTATTTTTACTCATGGCTGTTTTCTTGCCTTCTTCTTCTCCAGTGCCTAGAGTGACTACCACTCATTAATTTCCTTTGTACCAGGCACAACACTAAACACTACACAATGCATACTGCTTGTTTAATCCTCACAACACTGCCAACCAAGTATGATTGCTCCTGTTTTGGGAGCAAACTGTTGAAATCTTTACTTAATGTATAGTAAACTGATCTTCTGTATATAAAGAGAATCGAAAATGAATCTGTGGGGAGCAAACCGGACTAGACTGAGTTACTGGAATTAAGACTTATTCTATGCATCTGCTCTCCCACTGTGGGGAGCAAACCGGACTAGACTGAGTTACTGGAATTAAGATTTATTCTATGCATCTGCTCTCCCACAATATGGCGCTGGGAGAGAAGTAAACAGCTTCCGCACAGCTGCCTCTCACCAACTTGACAAGCTGCAGGACTTGCTACTGATTGGAGGAGAGCAGCGTACTCGGCGTGTGGGCAGCCGAGTTGGGATTGGCGGAGGAGGACTATAAAGGAGGAGAGAGACGGCATTCACCAGGAACATCTATGGGGAACATCTAAGGGAACCCATGCAGCCCCCGAGAGAACCGGCCGGCGGTGTGCCGCTCCCCTGCGGAAGTGGGGAATGTGGCTAGGGGGAACTGCCCTTCCACGGAGGTGGAAGGGATAGTAGCCAACCCGGGAAGAACCAGCAGCAAACCCGGGGAGGGCCGAGCAGACGAAAGAACAGCTCAGGGTCCTGTGTCGTTCCTCCACGAAGAGGGGGAGCGACATAATGGTGCCGTGACTCGGATATGAAGCCTAGGCAGGGCTTAGTGTTGCTCCTCCACGAAGAGGGGCAGCGACATAATGGTGCCGTGACTCGGATATGAAGCCTAGGCAGGGTTCAGTGTTGCTCCTCCACGAAGACGGGGAGCGACAGAATCTTGATGTGAATTGTCGCTCCCCGTCTTCGTGGAGGAACGACACAGGACCCTGAGCTGTTCTTTCGTCTGCTCGGCCCTCCCCGGGTTTGCTGCTGGTTCTTCCCGGGTTGGCTACTGTCCCTTCCACCTCCGTGGAAGGGCAGTTCCCCCTGGCCACATTCCCCACTTCCGCAGGGGAGCGGCACACCGCCGGCCGGCTCATCTCGGGGGCTGCACAGGTGTTCCTTCAGCTAGATGTTCCCCTTAGATGTTCCTCGTGCATGCCGTCTCTCTCCTCCTTTATAGTCCTCCTCCGCCAATCCTAACTCGGCTGCCCACACGCCGAGTACGCTGCTCTCCTCCAATCAGGAGCAAGTCCTACAGTTTATTGGTTGAACTGGAGGCAGCTGTGCGGAAGCTGTTTACTTCTCTCCCAGCGCCATATTGTGGGAGAGCAGATGCATAGAATAAGTCTTAATTCCAGTAACTCAGTCCAGTCCGAGTTGCTCCCCACAGTGAATGGAAGGGGAGAGGGAGTGGGAAGGGGGAGGGTTGCGGGTGGGAGGAACGTTATGGGGGGGAAGCCATTGTAATCCATAAGCTGTACTTTGGAAATTTATATTCATTAAATAAAAGTTAAAAAAAAGAGCAATCTGTTTCTCTTCCCAGCCCCCTCCCCAGTGTAAAAGTCTTCCCTGCCTTATTTTCACCAGAGCCATTGGAGCCACCCCGGTTGAAGGGAGCTTCTGAGGTGTCAGGGTTCTGCACAGATATCCAGGTCCCTGTGTGTGCTGCGCTCCATCTTCTCTGTTGCTAAACTTGCCTTTGACCGTAAATTGGCTGATACACATCTTGGCAAGGTAACAAGTCTAGACTATATTGATTTCCTTGACAAGTGACAAATAGAACATCATGATGAGTTATTTCAGTGAAAACCAAAAAGAGTTACAACTTAGGACAGCTGTCACTGAGCCCAGTGCTACCTAGAGATTAATGTGTGGTCCTCTCCCAGAGAAAAAGCTAACAGTCAACTCTCCTCAAGCCGGTAACTGACAGCACTTGGACATCTGGGTTATATGGCAGCATCTATGGTGATCCCAGGACATCGTAGCTCACAAAGACGTTACCTTGTACACAAACCAGGGAATTCAGTAACTAAGGTGTAAGTATGACTTCACATATCCCAGCCACACCTGCAACACAATACATAAAAGGAAGCCCCAATCTAAATGTAGGGGGACTTCTCAGGATATCTTCAATTTTTAATTCATTCAGGAATTGTTGGACTCAACTCCATTTGCAGGCTATCTGACCTTCAGAAAATTATGAAATCTACTCTTAGATTTTTTTACCTGTGAAATTAGTCAATGATAATTAGATTCCATGGGATTGTTGAGAAAATCAGATAAAATAACATTACCAGAGTATCTAGAATTTCACAATAAATATAAACTCCCTTTGCTTCTTATACCTCTTCTTCCTATTCATTTTGGTTTATGTCATGGGAATCTAGAATCTTTCAATGTAATGATATCCCATCTATACCAAGCCAGTGCAGAAAGCACTCTACCAGTGGCCATCCAACTGTAGTGCTCAACCATCCACAAGGACTGAAAGTTTGCTGCTTTAACAAGCAATTAATATTCCATGAAGGAATGAAAAGATGAAGAAATGAACAAAGGAATAAAAAGAAACTGCATTCTTATTGTTTTGTATTTCTTTGGCCATGCCCCATTATCCTTCCTAATCCAAACCTGTTGATTAAATACCTGCCTTAGTGTTTGTCTCCTACACTAATCTAAGGCTGCTTTTACTTGAGGGTCCATTTGCTACAGCATCTGGAAGAGGGTCTGTTACAAAGGATTAACTCAGAAAACACCTGGATAGGAGCCAGCATTGTGGGGCGGTGTATTAAACTGCCACATGGGATGTTGGCATCCCATCTCACAGTGCCAGTTCAAGTCCCAGCTGTTCCAACTACTTTTTTGTTTGTTTGTTTTGTTTTGTTTTGTTTTTTGCAAGGTGGCAAGGTTTTATTGGGGACAGGGCATCTGTCAAAATGGAAGGGACACTTCTTATTCAGATTTCTGCTAATGTGCCTGGGAAGGCATCAAAAGATGGCTGAAGTACTTGAGCACCTGCCACCTATGTAGGAGACCAGGAAATAGTTTCTGGCTCCTGGCTTCAGCCTTGCCCACACCTGAATTTTGTGGCCATTTGGGGGAGTGAATCATCATATGAAAGATGTGTGTGTGTGTGTGTGTGTGTGTGTGTTTCCCTTTCTCTATGTTGCTCTTTCAAACAAATAAATAGTTTAGGGGCTGGTGTTGTGGCACAGTAGGTTAAGCCACCGCCTGTGACACTGGCATCCCATATGGGTTCTGGTTCATATCCCAGCTCCACTTCCAATGAAGCTCCCTGCTGATTCACCTAGCAAAGCAACAGAGGAATACTGAAGTGCTTTGCCTCCTGCACCATGGTGGGAGATCTGAAAGAAGCTCTTGGTTCCTGGTTTCAGCCCAGACAGCCCCGTCTCTTGTGGATATTTGGGGAGTGAACCAGCAGATGGAAAATCTCTCTCTCTTTCTGCCTTTCAAATAAATAAATCTTGTAAATAAATACTTTTAAAAATTTAATAAAAGATGCATGAATGAGATATTCACATAAATATCTATGAGATATTCATAGATGTTCTAGAAATCCTTCTATTAGGCAAACATCTTACTAAAACGGTCTACACCCCTGCTGCTGTACATGTCTGTTTTGTATTCCGCAATCAGTCTAGTGTGATCTCTGTGAGCATTAATTCAGCACCATGGACAAGGTCCTGCCTCACTGGAGAGTTTCCTGAGAAGGCAATGAATATTTTCTATGTAAGTCACAGGAATAAGAGGTTGATAACCAGTCAAGAAACTGAAATTTGGGTGCAGAGAGCCTAATGCTGCATATGCCTCTTCACCAAGTAGGCACCTGATAAATGTTAATTGATGATTGGAGGAAAATGAGAGAAATCCCATTGTCTCTGATCTAAATTATACATTCAATCTGCCCTGGCTCTTTGGGACTGATAATAAATGGATTAAAAAAAAACACTGAGGAGCATGAATTCTTAAAGTGTGGGATTATCTTCCTCCAAATCCTATTCTAATTCCTTTTCAGTTATAAAACCTCAATTCCACAGGGTCACTTAAGGGACTAAACAGAATATACGCTCTGTAAAATGTATCAAGCATGTGCTAGTGCTCCAAACACTGACCTAGCCTCAGGGATGGGCAGTTTGGGGAGATCAAGGAATAGTCCTTGACCCTGAGGAGCTCCTAGACTCATGGAATAGATAGGTAGATAGCAATAAACATAACGATTTTATTATCACATAATAAAAATGCATTATCATGCTATAGTATATTATTATGTTTTATGAAACAAATTATCAGAAATCTGGTGGTTTGAAATACCAGAAATTAATCTCCTACAACCCTGAAGGTCATAAATTCTCAGTCAAGGTATTGGCAGAACTACAGCCCCTAAAGGAGCTCTGTGGAATAATCTGTTCCGTGCTTTTATAGCTTCTCACGTTTGCTGGCTTCCTTGGCCCATGGCTACATCATTTCCATCTCTGCCTCCGTCTTCATGCTGCTCTGTTCCTAACATCTGTTCTCTGTGTTTCTTTCATGAACACTTGCCATCAGAGTTGGGGCATACTTCAATCATCCAGGATGATCTCATCTCATAACCTATAACTCAACTATATCTGCAAAGACTTTTTTCCAAACAAGATAATATTCATAGGTTCTGCACATATCTTTGGGAGGTCACCATTTAATCCACTATAATAACTAGCTGTACTAAGTGAGGTTGTCTTCATTTTAGGGTTCCAATAGGTTTGATGAGTTTACAAGGTCACACAGGTACAAGATGGGAAAACTGGAGTATAAACCCATGTCTGATTCCAAGGTACCTGTTCTTTTGGTCTCCACTTATTATGGGTTTATAATATACTATCACAAAGGGTCCCAAGTGATCACATTACCTAAAACAGATCAAGACAGGATTGTGAAAAAAAACTTAAAAATATTGATATCTATAGATGAGTGAGTAGTAACAGTGTGTTCTACAAGAAGATCTCGGGCCGATGCCATGGCTCACTTGGATAATCATCTGCCTTGCGGTGCTGGCATCCCATATGGGATGGTTCTAGTCCCATTGCTCCTCTTCCAGTCCAGCTCTTTACTGTGGCCCGGGAGGGCAGTGGAAGATGGCCCAAGTGCTTAGTTCCCTGCACCCACATGGGAGACCAGGAGGAAGCACCTGGCTCCTGGCTTTGGATCAGTGCAGTGCCAGTCATAGTGGCCATTTGGTGGGTGAACCAATGGAAGGGAGACCTTTCTCTCATCTCTCTCTCTCTCTCACTATTTATGACTCTACCTGTCAAATTAAAAAAAAATCTTAATGTGCACATAAATAAGGATGAAGCACCACATAATGTGAACTCTGCCAAAATGAAGGTGATACCCTTTGAGTGACAGGCTCTGAGGTTGACACATTTAATAGGAAAGGGGTCTATCAGCACCTGGGTGCAGGAGAGGCAAGAGCTGAACAGTTCTCTTGGATTAGTAGAGGTTGAGAGGAAATTAAAATAAGAATAGGATTTGTATAGACCAAAAATGGACATCACAGACACTGAGAATGGTAAGACAAAAGGCATGGAGGAGAAGAGCTTCGAGATCTGCTGGGAATCTAGATAAATATGACATGGCTACAGTGAAGGGTTGATTGGGAGAGAGAGAAAAAGCTGTGGGGCTTGATTAAGGTATCTGACACAGCATCTCGGGCTGTACTTAGGAACTTGGACTTGACTAAATAGTGGGGGCCTTAGAAGAATTTTCAAGATACACACTGAAAGAAGTTGATGCAAAACAAAAATCAAGCAGAATAAGATTTGCCTCTGCTCATACCAACTTCCATGTATGTGTATGGGTGTGTTTATGTGTGTACGTGCTTTAAAGGGGAAAGTACAATCTTCATTAGGTCATCTTCAGCTTCTTTGTCTTCTGAAGGGTGTGGTAAGTTAGATGGAGACTCAAGTACATTCCAATTTTAGGATATTAAAAGGATATATCATCAGCCAATTGTTCCCTGGTAGTAAAGTGATCAATCGTCCCTGATCCCAGGACAGAAGCTCTGGAATGGGTAATCCATTTCTACCCACCATTTCTCAATCGGCAGAACTTCCATGTTCATTCATCAAGGTCTACTGAGGTCTACTGAGTCTTCAATGTCTGGTGAATTTAGAAACAACATGGCCACAATGTGTCCAAAATTAAGAGTACGCATGTAGCCTTCAAACTGCCTGAGAAGAATGCGGGGGGGGGGGGGAGCAGGGTGAATAATGGGACTTCCCTTAAACGGTTAAGTCCAATGCCCTATTGCTCTGCAACCCTGAGGAGTGGAGAGAACAGAATAAAAATGGCTGCTCACCTCTGGCAGTACCACTGACTGGTAAAAGAGCAGCTCAAAGGGCCAGGGCCTAAGGAGGAATAGAAAATGAAATAAAAACAAAGACCCCTTCTGGTACACATTCTCATTTACTTCTGCTTTCCCTATCAGCTCTTCTTACCTACAAGTTATGAGTAAAGAAAACTGACCATTTACTACTTCAAAATAAATTAACATCTGGAAACAAAAAAGAGGATGGTCTCAAATGAATCTTAGAAGCCTTTACAATAAAGGAAACTATTAATTATGCTGAACATTTGTAGAATATGATATAAAGCACTTTCCTGTGCCTAGTTCCACATTCTCTTTATGGAATTAATGAAATGATACCTAAAGCATGCTTAGCATTGTGCCTGGAACATAGCAGGTGTTCAGTAAATATCATTCTCTTTCTCATTTACCACTGAACTATTTCTGCTGTCACCATTTCAGCCTGCCTCTAGGCTGTCACTTCCCATTACTCTCTGCAGGGAAAACTAGGGCAATATTGTTCTCTTCCTTCCCTGCTAACAAACAGAATCCTACAAAATCCTTTTACAATGAAGTTGCAGAAGTGCAGAGTGACAGTTTTTGTAAATCATTTTAATGGGAAGAATTATTACTCTGCTCAATATAAACACAGCGCGTGTCTGTTAAACTGAAACAGTCAAATGCCAGCGGTCTATTTCAGCGGCCCCAACACCCAGATTGCATCCGGACATAGTCAGTACAGATGATTGCCACATGATAATGTAGGCAGATGATCAGAAACAGTAGTGCAATCGTGCCTCTGTGGTTTTGTCTATGTTGCACACGTGGAATCCTGGACTTTCAAGACAGAGTCACGGGGTGAGGCAAGCAGACATTTAGCCCAGCAGTCAAGACACCCATTGAGATGCCCCTATCCAATATTGGAGTACCTGAGTTCCTTGCCCAACTCTGGCTCCTGACCCCAGCTTTCTGCTAACGCAGATGCTGGGAGTCAACAATGATGGCTCAAGTGATGGAGATTCTGCCAACATGAGAGACCAGGATTGAGTTCTCAGCTCCTGACTTTGGCCTGGCCCAGTCTCAGTTGTTGCTGGTATTTGGGGAGTGAAATAGCAGACAGGAAGACTCTCTCTCTCTCTCTCTCTCTCTCTCTCTCTCTCTCTGCATCACAAATAAGAAAATTAATACATACGTGACTAAATCATGAAAAACAAGTGATAGAGATAATGATTCATCCTGTGGCTGAAATTCTACAAATTACGAGATGTTTCTCCCATTTGCATCTCAGTGAATCTTTCCTACATGCAAAATATCTATATTCCTTGACATACAGATAAAGCTCTACTGTAGGAAAATAAAGAACAGCTGCTTCCTGTTTTCTAGTATTGCCTACAAAGGTAAATAAATCTGGCCCCTTTCCTTGTCTATCAATGTTGTATTCATTATTCAATGTCACTTCCATATCCCCTGCAGCCAGAATTAACCACTTGTCCTTCTGGGCTCCCACAGCTAGGTGCAGGAATGACTAATTGGCTCGAATTTTTTCTTCCACGTGTATTCCTAGGTTGTTTATATACTGAGCTCCTCAACAAGTACGAAGGCAGGACAACATCTTTATCTTTGTCATCACTCCAGGGCCTACCATGGTACTTGGCACTTGGTAGGTGTTCAGCATATGTTTGTGGAATTTAAATTAAAGTCAAGTAAAAAGTATAGAGCAAATACAACCACTTCTTGCAATGCCCTAAAGACTCCATGGTGGGGCCAGTGCTGTGGCATAGCGGGTGCAGCTGCAGCCTGTAGTGCCGGCATCTCATATGGGTGCTGATTCGAGTCCCGGCTGCTCCACTTCTGACCCAGCTCTCTGCTATGGCCTGGGAAAGCAGTGAAGGATGGCCCAAGTGCTTGGGATAATAAGATCTTAGACATGTGAAAAAACCTGCACTGCTTTCTCTCTCTGGCTCGGGCTACATGCATATTAATATTCCCCACTTTGGGTCTTCAGACCTATGAATTCTAATCACCCACCAACTCGGCAAAGTGTCAAGTGGTCTTCTCAAAGTTTATGAAAGTAGAGTAAAGAGGATTTCCAGGGCTGGTAGAACGCTGGTGCATGAGATCAGGAGGCACAGAATCACGCAGGGTAAAAGTGGATGTCACTCTTACAGGTAGAACAAGCAACCATGTTCCAGGAAG
The DNA here is from genome assembly GCF_051225735.1 of Oryctolagus cuniculus. Taxonomy (NCBI): domain Eukaryota; kingdom Metazoa; phylum Chordata; class Mammalia; order Lagomorpha; family Leporidae; genus Oryctolagus; species Oryctolagus cuniculus. Next base: position 170,874,662 of record NC_142870.1, on the reverse strand, counting down.
CAGGGCTAGCTCAGGACCCTGAGTCAGGGGCTGAGGGCTGTGTCTGTAGGAATAGTATTTCCTTGGACAGGTGGCTCCCATCAACCCAAGGCAATTTTCTAGAGAAGGCGGCCCTCCTAGCAGCCACACAGGTGCATTGGCCCAGAGATAGGATTGGCCCAGAGATAGGGAACAGCATGTCCATGTCCACTACATGCAGAAAAACTGTGCCTAGCTGAGAGGTGTATACCATCCCCCAGCATGGTAACTGACCTCACAGCAATGCATCCCAGGATCTAACAGCCCCAAATTCTAAACTTCAATGATACTTGAGCCTAACTATTGACAAATTGTTAAACATAAGTAGAGACTGTTAGGTTCCACTGCTACTTCTTTGGCAGTCATCTTCCCTGCACATACTTGCTGCAATCTAAAGCTAGTTGAAGGTTTTCTTGTGTCCCCCACACATTGGGAAGACCAAAAGTGCCAGGGGATTAGTGCCCCTGGGAGCAATCCTCAACAATAGATGGGAGTTGGTGAACAGGTACTCAGTTTTCTCAACCCTCAGGCAGCATAGCTCTGACGGGTGCACTGCACCATTTCCCAGAACTCCCCAGCAGGGCTGAGCTCCAGTTGCCCATGTGGTAATCAACAATAACGTGTGTGCTTTTAAAGTTATGTTTCACGTTTCACCTTTGGATACTTCTTCAATCACCTCAAATGCTCTACTTGGTCTCAAATCCTTATCTCAGAGTCTCCTGGGAAAACTCAATCCAAAATCATATTTAATAACTAGGACCCAGAATCTATATTCCAAGTATAACTTAATCATTTTTCTTTTTGTATTAACAAGATGCATGATAACTCTTATGACGTTATTTAATTAACTACACCTTACCATTTTCCCACAAGGCTAGGAAATAGAGTTAGCTGTATTTGTGTGCACAAACATAGAGAAACTCATTTTTAATATTATGCAAATGAAACAAATCTTTTGTTAAAAATTATTTTTTTATTTGAAAGACAGAATTATAGAGAGAGGTAGAGACAGAGACAGAAAGGTTTTTCATCCACTGGTTCACTCCCCAGATGGCATCTGTGCCAATCTAAAGCCAGGAGCCAGGAGCTTCTTCCTGCTCTCCCATGTGGGTACAGGGGCCTAAGCATTCAGGTCATCTTCAACCACTTTCCCAGGTCATAGCAGAGAGCTGGACTGGAAGAAGAGTAGGCAGGACTCGAACAGCGCCCATATGGGATGGGGCGTTGCAGGCCTGAGCTTTAACCCACCTTCCAGCCCCTGAAACAAATCCTGTGAAGCACACAGATGCTTGGCATCACTCTCGAAGCCCTGCCTGACACGTGCAAATCCCAGCCTTGATCCCTATTCCTTTCCAGCACCCAGGGTCTTCCCCTGTGAGTAGGTTCTGATAACCCATCTTCCTCCTCCTCCTCTCTGTCTTCTTGTTCTCTTTTCAACTCATGACCATTGTGAAACACCAGTCCATTTTGTACTTCCAGTCTTACCACCAAAGCAAATTGAAATTGTAAAGTGACATAGACCCATAAAATGAAATAGACCTATGATTTCATGTACTGCACCAAGAAATGAGAGCGACAAATGAGACACCAAAATACCAGGGCAGTGGGCGTTAATTAATACTAAATTTACTGAATTAAACAATGAATTTTAAAGAAATAATTCTAAGATGTCATTTCAATTAGGGCACTGTCACTGTGATAATGGATGTAGGTGGTGTCCAGGAAAGTCAATCTCGGCACTGTTACAGGAAGAAACCATTAACTCCAATGAAGCAAACGGACAAAAAGGAGAAAAGACATCCACACTTCCAAAGGCTCCCGGAAGAAACTGCTGAGTTGCTGAACTGGTAAGATTCGCCACCTTCTCACTAATGAAAGCTGTGTCTCGATTAAGCTCAGTAATCTAGAACAGGTCACTTCAGCAGTTTCCTCTTCACTTAGGCAAAGCAGAAGTAACTGCCTCTCCAGGTTTAAGGAAAAAAGAGAAGATTATTTAGGATAAAAAGTTTTAACTGACATAAGCTTTGGCATTGCTCCCAAACACAATCTCTTCTTCCAGGCCCAGAAAAAAAAATGAATAACAGTTTCATAATGTTTGGAGAACTGGGACATGCAGGAGAAGAATCATAGATACAGAATTGATGGCTAGGATAATCTCCTTCATTGTCATCAAGTTCAGCTACAAGTTTATCCAAACAAGAGTCGGATCCAGAAACGGCAGCCTTCTCAAAAGCTGCCGAGCGCCGACCCCAGGTCTACAGCCTTACATTTTCCACTCCAGCAAAGTCGGTTTCTTTTCTTGCTAAGAATATGGAAACATCCTGAAGAGATCCTTTAATTGAAAAATGTAAATTAAAAATTCTAATTAAGGCAAGATTGTAAATATTTTAACATCTTATCAAGAGCAGCTATATATTACATCTCTCAACCTCCATGTGCTCATTCTATACCACGGACATAACAGCTGCCAACTGAAGACTAACCCCCTGTGGACGTCCCTGATTTCTGTCTGTGCATACTCACATTCTGTCTTATGTCTTTAATGTGGACCTGTCCCATGGACTTTGAGAAGTTTCAGTATGTCTGCAAAACAAAGTGTGCAAGTGAGCTAAAGGACTGTCCAGAGGAGGGTAGTGGAGCAGAGGGTGGGAGCAGCAAGTACCCAAAAATGGTCCTCAAAGCTCCTCGCCTCCCTGCACAAACAACTCCCACATCCTCTGACCACGAGCCAGGCAGAGAGGGCGGGTGCGACATTATCAGTGTGCCAGCTATTTACCTACCCGCAGCTGGCACCTTTGTGTTGGGGGTGGGAGAGCTGGCTTTGGTGTTGTTTATTCTTGCTCCTTTATCTTAGAATTTTTCTTAAAATGAACAGCTCTTCTGGCCTAGGACACCCTTTGGGGATTTCTGTTCACTTTCACAATCTGAAAAAAGGACAATTTCATTTTTAATTATAAATATTCATGTGTTCAGCTGAGACTGTGCATGTCATTATGATTCCCAAATTAGTTCAGAAAGAAACTGACATTTTATTCAAATTCCTTTAATCTTCACCGAAGCAGAATGGGGTGACATTTTGCTCTTGAAAGGAAATGGAAATTTTTCCTTGCTTTTGTCACTGAAAACTCCCCATTCCCAATCAAATACCATTTGCAGAGTTTCTTCCCAGAATTGCAAGAATTCAATTGGTCAACAGAGTGAGGACACTCCAAAGTTTATAAGAGGGGACTGACTTAAACAAGATTAAAGCAAATGAAGGCAACAACATGAGTCATAGGCATTGGCTCCTTTAGTGCTCACCACTAGTCTATTATTATCACCCTGGTCTACTGGTGAAGCAATAAGAATCACAAAGTTAAATGGTTTACCTAAGACACATAGCTCTTAACTGGTGGAATTAGAATGCCATGTAGCCCACTGATCAAGTTCTTTCAATCCACCACAGATACCCAAACAATCCATAAACCCCATAGATTATTGCTATATTTGTATAAGCCACTGTGCCTAATTTCCTAGCTAGTGCCTCCCAATGGACAAAGTCGCACGCCAACCCTACCTGCTTATGTCTCACTGATGGATAAAAAGAGACGTAAGGAAATTAATCTGACAAATGTGAGACAAAGCACCTATATCCATTTAGATTCTTGTCCTTGAAGATTCTCACAAATGAAAGTCACACTATATGTGACTTTATGTATATTTATATTCACATATAGAAGAATGGAAAGATGAGAGAAATCAGTGCAGGGTCATTTGTCAACCACACCACCAGGATTCTCAATCCTTCCCCTGACACAAGAGCTCTACTAGTTTTCCAGGTTGGGCAACATATGACCATAAATTTAGCAGCTTGAGGTGAAGGTATGACCCACAGAGTTAAGTCGGTAGTTGTTAAACCATCATTCCATATCAAAGTACAGCCTTGAGTCCTGGCTGCTCCATTTCTTGTCCAGCTCCCTGCTAATGCATCTGAGAAAGCAGCTGATGATGGCCCAAGAACTTGGGTCTCTGCCACACATGTAGCAGACCCAGATGGAGTTTGGTGCTTCTGGCTTCAGCATGAACCAATCCAGGCCATTGTGTCCATTTGGGGAGTGGACCAGCAAATAGAGAATCTCTCTTTCTTCTCTCTCTCTCTCTCTGTCTCTCATTCTCTCTCTCTCTCTCTCTCTCTCTGTCTCTTTCTCTCACTCTCACTCTCACTCTCACTCCAGCTCTCTAGCTCTCTGGCACTCTGCCTTTGAAATAAACAAATCTTTTAAAAGGTTTAACAGCGTAAAGCCAATTTCTCATGCCACAATTTCTATAGGACAATGTGAAACATGTCTTAGCTAGGTCCACTGTTCAGGGTTTTAGGATGCAACAAGATAACAGTAAGACTAAGATCTCATCAGAAACTTTGGATCTTCTATGAAATCCTTCAGATTGCTGGAAGAATTTTTCTCCTCATGCCTATGCAACCCAAGGTCAGGGGGATTCTTCCTAACTTCAGAGAAGACCTAAACTTGCTTTAAAAATCTTCATGCCTGCCCAAACAGTCTCCTTTGATCAACTCAAAATCAAAACAAATTGAGAATGTAATTACATCTATAAAATCCCTTTACATTCACATAAAATATAATTATGGGAGCAAGGTCCAGAAGATGCATAGGTCTTTTCCCATAATCAGAGAGAGGAATTACACATGGTATATGGGAGGAATCTTGGGGCCATTGTATACCTCTGCCTACCATAGGAAGAATAGTTCTAAGATTCGTGCTTCATATTCTACTGTAACCCACACAGTGATGCAACAGCACTCCTGGCTTCTGTACAGGTCCCTAAATGAATGCCAGATCATTACTCAATCAGATAAGCCAGAATGAGCATGTATAGTCATGCCTGGCACAGAAACAACAAGTCTAGAAAGTCAAAGCAAATGAAAGATTGGATCTTTTCTCAACAGAGATTTTTCATCTACTTTGGAGATAGCTGAAAGTGACTATAAACATTTGTAGCTGCATGTATTATAAAAATTGGTAGATTGTTTTTATGCCCATAGACCAAGTTACCAGTGAAGGATAGGAGGAACCAAACAGAAGATTCAGAATAAATAAAGGCTATAAAAGGGTCAGTAAGACTAGATCCAAGAGAAATGCATCCTTTGTACAGTTTTATTAGGATACAGCTTTAGGAATGGCTAAAATAAAGGAACCCCAGGACAGTTATCCAAAGGTCAAGAAGGCAGCCCCAGCTGCATCTTTGTCCTGTGCAACCTGACTAACCCACTTCCCCTGTTAGCCACAGCACTCTTGGTTGTAAAGTAAGAGTGCCCTTCTCAAATTTATATCATATCCAAAGCTGTTCACACACACACACACACACACGATAATATGAAGTAGCCACAAGCTCAAGTGTAGCCCATGGCACCTATTAGATACCTCGACTCTCATGGCTCTCATCTTTTATTCTTGTGAGTCTGGGGCAAGTCATTTAATCACCCAAGCCTCTTTCTGTTTAAATGGAGATAATGACCCCTACTCAAAGAGGTGATGAGAGGGTTAACTAATTTTATGTACAAGTCCACTACTCAGCAGGGGTCCTGGCACATAGTAGGCACTTCTGGCCTACCCTCAACACCTTCTACCCCCCTTAGGAAGGCACACTTTCAGGGCATTATTTACAAAAATCCGAAGGGTGTCTGCCTGCTAAGTAAGCTTATGTAAAATTCAGGTCTGGTAATCAAAATTAATGGTATTCAATCTAATTTTCCAAGCCAAAGGAGTGGAAGGCTGAGTTGTAATCAATCTTTAGAGGTCAGTTCACAGGGGATTTACCAGGTAAAGGGCCTAGCGCCCCCTTGTGCAGAAAGTGCCACACTCTTGTCAGCCTTGAGTCCACAGATGGAGCGTCTGCAGGATGCCCTGTGTTCTCCTAGACTTGTGAAAACGCACCCTTCCTCTCCTCTGACCCTACGCAGACAACTCCTGCCTAATATCAACTACCTTTAAAAAATTATGGTAATAAACGTGTATTTTTCTAAAGTAAAGACTCAAAGACAGGACTTTGAATGTTTTCACCATACAGAAATGATAAATACTTGAGATAAACATGTTTACCCAGATTCCACACTATACAATGTGTACACGCATTGCAACATCACATAACATCCCATCAATGTGTACAATTTTTGTGTGCCCATTAATAATAAAATTATGAGTTGTTTCTTCCATTTCTAAGCAAGATATACTTACCTTGCATATTAAAAAAAAATCAAGAGCAAATGATCAGTCTCCTTTCCACTCCTGAGCTCAGCTAGGCAGATCCCTTTCCCACAATTAAATGCTGTTTTCAAATACCTGTGAATCCTACCAGAGACAATGTACGTGTGTACAAGTGTGTGTGTGTGTGTGTGTGTGAATACACACATTAAAAGATTTCCAAAAGCTCATGGAAAATGGAATTAAAAATAAGTTTAGCTTGCTTCAGACAAATTTGAAATCCATGCATAGAGCAGTTGTTTAAAAATTTATGGAAAATGAGTACTACCAAAAGTTGCGTGGATTTTAAAAACGCATATACCTTCTTCCATAAGTAACACACTATATGCACTACACCTTGATTTTTCTCAGCACCTTGCTTTTTAACATAATGTATGTCAAAGATCATTTTATATCTGTACTTTTGCCACTGCCTCCTTTTTAGTGACTGCATAATATTTCAATGTTCAAGTGAGGTATAATTTACTGTGATGTATTCTTTTGAGAAAGGTATGTGTGTGTGTACTTTCCCAATATTTTCTATTTCAAATAAGCTTTTGCTTTAAATAACTTATCACTATGTCTTTAATAATATTTTACTAAAAAATAATATTTTACTTATGTCAATGATATTGTTATAGACAAATTCCTAAAAATGGAATTATGCTGTCTGGTCTTTTAATTATTTAACTTGTATTCATTCAAAAGCATTAATTGAGAATCAGTATGTGTCAGGCACTAATCTAAATGTTAAGAATATAATAGTGATCTGGGGCTAGCACCTTGGCACACTAGGTTAATCATCCGCCTGCAGCACCGACATCCCACATGGGTGCTGGTTCTAGTCCCAGCTGCTTCTTCCAGTCCAGCTCTCTGCTGTGGCCCGGGAGGGCCATGGAGGATGGCCCAAGTGCTTGGGCCCTGCACCTTCATGGGAGACCAGGAGGAAGCACCTGGCTTCTGGCTTCAGATCAGCACAGCTCCAGCCATCGCAGCCACTTGGGGAGTGAACCAAAGGAAGAAAGACCTTTCTCTCTGTCTCTCTCTCTCTCACTGTCTGTAACTCTGCCTGTCAAATAAATACAAAATCTTTAAAAAAAAAAAAGAATATAATAGTGGCCATAAATGGCAGAATTTTCTGGTGGAGCTTTTATATTTTAGTAATCAAACTCACTTAATAACTGTTCTAGATCAGGACTATCATTCTCCCTATTTTATAAATGGGGAAACTGAATCACCAGAATATTAAATAATTTGCCCCAAGATGATACAGTGAGCAGATAATACAGCTGGGATTAAAACTAGCAAGTTTTGTTCCAAAATTCAAAGCTCAGGTACCTTATCACATGTTGTAATTTTGAAATCCATCTTTTTTTTAACATTTTCTTTATCTGTTTTACTTTTTTAAAAATTTTTAGGTGAACAAATTCCATGTCTTTCATACATACAGATTTAGCATGGCAATACTTCCCGCTCTGTGCTCCCTCCCACCCAGGCTCCTGCTCCTCTTAAACATCCCACGCACAACTCACTTTGACTTTACCAGGAGAACCTACTATTCTTAGAACAGTTCTTCACCACAAAAGAACTCGTTTCCCCCCTCCCCCGCCCCAAGCAACCTATGCAAGAGTACAAACTCCAGGTCAGGTTTCCCAGATGTAGATTTGAGTCTGAGGTTCTTGTACAGGTGGTTGCTGAGAGGGGACGAGGACTGAGACCAGCAAGCTAAGGCACAGACATAAGCTGCATGAAAGTGAGCTCCCTGAACTCTAACATCAACCATAACCCATGCAGGGCTTTGCAGCATGAATGGCAGCACTCGGTAGCAAGGGAGCAGCCAGTGGCTTCCCCATGTCTGTCACTCATGGGCTGTGGGCTGCTCCACAGAGTGGCCATAACCTCCCAGGCAATATTAAGGGAGAGAAATTCCCAGGAAAAAAGGGGGTGCACGTGTGAGCAGTTAGCTGCTATTGTTGCGACTGAGAGACAAAACCAGACCAAGATAATCTCCAGGCTGCATGTTTGTTTCCATTACCCCACCATTGCTGTCTCCTACCTGTCATCTATACTACAAACAAGATGACATTTCTATTATGGAAGTTTTAGTTTTGCACACCTTAAGTGCTTTAAATGTTTCAATGATTCTTCTTCTCCCACTCATTAAAGACAACGTTCCCTGCATGGTCAGATTCTCACTGTTGCTAACCTCTATGCCTTGTGATACTCTTTACACATCCCGCCATACTCATATACTCTATTGTTCAACTTAATTTCTCAGACTTCACCAAATTCTTTTTTTTTAAGAATTATTTTATTTATCTTGAAGTAAGAGTTACACAGAGAAAGAAGGAGAGGCAGAGAGAGAGAGAGAGAGAGAGAGAGAGAGAGAGAGGTCTTCCATTCTGCTGATTTACTCCCCCAAGTGACCGCAATGGCCAGAGCTGAGCTGATCTGAAGCCAGGAGCCAGGAGGTTCCTCCAAGTCTCCCATGCGGGTGCAGGGGCCCAAGGACTTGGGCCATCTTCCACTGCTTTCCCAGGCCATAGCAGAGAACTGGAATGGAAGAGGAGCAAGCCAGGATTTGAACCGGCGCCCACATGGGATGTCAATGCTGCAGGCTGGGGCTTTAACCCACTGTGCCACAGCGCCAGCCCCCTTCACCAAACTCTTAACTTCGTGGCTTACAACAACGACTCTGCCTTCATCAAGCGTCTCCTCAGGCTGAACTTCCTGGTCCCTTAGGTAAAGTTGGCCTGTCACTCACAGCACATGGTACACACCCGTAACAGCTAGTTTCCAAAGATGGTCCCACAATGAGCCGTGCCTCTCAATATTCATGCTTTTGTAGATGCCCGTCCTTCGGATCTGAGCTGAATCTGGGAGTCACTGATAGCCAACAGAATGCCGTGGGAGTGACATGATATAATTTCTGACATTTAGTCAAAAAAAGCATTGCAGCTTCCAACTCTGTTTCTTGGAAGGTTTACTGCAAAGGAAGCCAGTCCCTAGGAACTTCCAACTTTGCTATGCTGTGAGGAATCCCAAGCTAGCGATGTGGCAATTTCACACAAAGATAGAGACATCTGTCATAGTAGCCCCAGGAATTAGACAGGGAAGTGAAGAGTCTTCAAATGACCACAGTCTCACCCACCACTGTGCTATAAAAGCACAACGCTCCCAAGCTGAGTCAAAGACCCCAGTAACCACGAAAGATAATAATAAAATACAATAAAGACACAAAGTTACAGAGGTGGTTGATATTTAGCTATACCTAAACTACATACTAAAACTATACCTGAGTTGATATATAGACTCCTGCACAATAATTATTTATTGTTTTGTTTACCCTAGGCCATCCCAGAAAAGTTCATCTCTAAATCTCATAATGTAGTATCCTCATAGGCAGATAGACCTAAAAAAAGTATTTGGAAACTGAATCAACGAATGGGAAAACAAAGACATTCTGAGAGTAACAGCTCCCCCTTGCCCTAGGCCGATCCTCGCTGAGACCATCATGGTTGCTTCCATAGAAGCTCTGTAGTCGGCGCCGTGGCTCACTAGGCTAATCCTCCTCCTGCAGCACCAGCACCCCGGGTTTTGTCCTGGTCGGGGCACCGGATTCTGTCCCGGTTGCTCCTCTTCCAGTCCAGCTCTCTGCTGTGGCCAGGGAAGGCAGTGGAGGATGGTCCAAGTGCTTGGGCCCTGCACCCCATGGGAGACCAGGAGGAAGCACCTGGCTCTTGGCTTTGGATAGGCGCAGTGCGCCAGCTACAACACGCTGGCCGTAGCAGCCACTTTGGGAGGTGAACCAATGGAAAAAGGAAGACATTTCTCTCTGTCTCTCTCTCTCTCACTAACTCTGCCTTTAAAAAAATAAAAAAAAGAAATTCTGCTTTATAAGTACTTACTGAGTGACTGCGGTGTGATCTGTGCAGCCCTCAGCATAAGCTTTAGTCAGACAAACCTAGCTCAGACTCCTGCCTTGTCACCTATGAATTAACTCCAGGCAATGGATAGCAATCTTCACTGGCTCATCTACATACTTGGGGTGATGAAATGCCTAATTTCCTCATATTCTGGTGACTATTACACAATAGGATTTTAATCCTCACAGCAAATGACTCACTTGATTTTTTTATTAATGTGTCTTAATGGAATTGATAGTATATATAAAATACTTAGTCTAGTCATTAGTAAAAGAACTAATGAAATAGTGACTGCACTTGGCTGAATTTCATTCTTATTCCCTTCAGTCTGCTCCCTTCATTTTAAGGGCAAGGAGTCAACTGGAACTAAGACTGAAAAATCCACAATACAACAGAAAAATAGGAGGTCAGATTTATGGTTGGGTAGTTTTGGTAGTCACTATATACCCATAACAAGCACCAGGAACAAAGAATCGGTGTCCATATCTGCAGTCAACACCTATTTCAGATTCTGCACCAACTTTGCTGAAAAAGAAAAATGAGCTCCACAAATATGCAGTCACCCCGCCGCGTTTCTGCACTGTGTCCTTCAGGGCAGCACTGGGAAGGCTGCACGTTCCAGCCACCACTTCAGTAACTTCTGTCTTTTGTTACTCTCCTATAATGAAGCCAGATATTGAAACAGGGGCTCTTGGCCATCCCTCGGAAAACAGAGGCCTTTGCAGGAAGGCTTTTACGAGTCGTGAGTGTTTTTATCAGCAAAGAACATTTCTTCCTGAAGCAGAAAATGACTCTAGGAGGCAAAATTACGAGGTGATCTCTTACTCACACCGGACAGGAAGGGGAAAATGTCATCATTTCCATCCAGAGGAGAAGAATCCCTGCCATATCCCTTCCCTCAGTGCACTTAGCATGAAGAGCTGCCTCTACAAGCCATTTCCGGGGTTTTCACCTGGAGTAACACAAATACCTGATCACCATAAATAGGGAGAAAATAGCAGGGACTTTGATTTCTGGAAAGAAATGTACTCATTTCTCTCAAAGAGAACAGCATTGGATGGATTGAACATACATAAATTGACTGGAGACCTGTCTAGTGGCTAATATAGCCTCTTCTTCCCATCAGCCTGTGGCTACAGGGGCTGTTAAATCCATTTCCACAGTGCTGCTTAATAATAAATATACAATAAACTGAAAGTGGTTCTCCCTTCCCAGCAAACAGAAAAAAAACATACCTTGACTTCCGCCTTGGAAGCCATGATTTGTCCATATAACCACTTCTCCCCTAGTCTTGGGGCTCCATGCATGGAAAAAGCTCTATGTGACAGCATCAAACAACTGTTCTCTGTGCCTTGGAATGGCACAGGCCCCAAAGAGCGAGGGCCTTAGAAGCATTCCTTTCTCCCCCCACCCTCCTCGGCCAGCTGTCCGCCATCTCAGATGCCTCTCTTTCCTGAACAAGACCTCTATGCATTGTCCTCCCCATATTCTTCCCATTGCCTATCAGTCATCCTTTAATAATCACCTCAGCTGTCATCCCAGCAAGGGTCCTCCTGATGCACCCCAGGCTTGATTGCATATAACACTGGGTGTGTACCTAGCCTTCTGTGTTCACTTCTGTCACACTGTGCTATAATTCTTCATATGTCTTCCCTCCTTGAAAGATGTTTCACTCTTGCACGGTAACACTGTGCTGCATTTTTCTCTGTAATTCGAGGTCCTAGCACTGAGCACGTTGGAACTCTGCAATGCTAAATGGAGCCTGGTGGATGGGAGTAACCAACACTAGATCCTGAGGGCTCCCTGGAGAAGGTCTTTCAGACGCACCTCATTTTATACATGCAGTCATAAGATTCCAGGTGGACTGAGCGGTTTGCCTAATATCATATGGCATGCTATTTGCCAAATGAAGATTGAACTCAATTTCCTAAATGCTAGCAAAAAAACTCTTTGTTAAATTAAATCAGCAAAATTTGTTGAGCTCCTTCTACAATGTTCTGTGGAAAGAACATGGCTCATGAATTCAAGGAATGCACACTTCAAAGGCACAAAACCATGGGAAACATGAAACATGGCTCAATGCAAAATAAGCTCTTACAGATGTGTAGATAAAATGCGAGAGGAGCTGCCTTACTGCAGATGATGTCAGACTGAACAGGGAGCTCTATCGGACACCCTTCATGTTTTGAGTCACGTTGTCTTGGCCTTTCTCTGGTTTTATCTCCAACTGTGCCCAGACATGCAATCTCACTCCATGCTAACAGGCATCTCAGCTTGAGCAAGCACTTCATGATTTCTGCTTCAGGCTCTGCTCCAGCGCCAGGGAGCCCTTGAGCCCCGTAGACAGGAGGTCACCACTGCCAGGGACAAGGCACAGCAAGTGGAGGACAGCAGTCCATGGATAAACACCACAGCCTTCCATCCTTCTTATGGGGAACAAACTCAGGGAGGCATGTGTGTACCCTTTGAAATAGAGGGGGAAGCTGAACCGGGCTCCCACAACGATGCCCTGAGAACACTTGCCTTAACTGGCTTTTCTTCTACCCTTCTCTCTCTGTACACTCATATCTGCCTGTCAGGCTTTGCATTCAGGGAAACCAAAATTCATAGAGAGCCAGAGAAGGACTGTTTTACAACTTCCGTGGGCTGTAGCAACTGGTTTTTTTAAAGATTAATTTATTTATTTGATAGGCAGAGTGACAGAGAGAGGAGAGTGAGAGAAAGTGAGAGAAAGAGCGAGAGAGAGAGTGAGTGAGAGAGAACAAGAGAGAGAGAGAGAGAGTCATCTATCCATTGGTTCATTTCCCAAATGCCCACAAGAGCCAGGGCTAGGCCAGGCTGAAGCCAGGAGCAAGGAGCTCCATCTGGGTCTCCAATGTGGGTGGGAGGGATCCAAGTACTCAGGCCTTTATCTAACTGTATACCAGGCATGTTAAGAAGTTGGATCAGAAGCACACAATAGCTTGGACTTGAACCAGGCACTTTGATACAAGATGCAAGTATTCCATGCAGCAGCTTAACCCACTGCAAAACACATTTACCACAACTGTGGGTATTTCTGCATTCATGCACCCCTTCCTCTATTTAAGACACACACACACACACACACACACAAACATAATCCAGGGTGGATTCATTACTACATATTTGTTATCATTATGTTCATCTTTACCCTCTGACTTTGAAAGCAATTAAAATTAAAACCCGTCATGGACCCTAAAAGTGTCCTGGGCCCTCGATACTGTATACTTCCTGTGACTAATGGATGAATTTGCCCTAGAGGTGAAGGTAAAAGGTGGCACCTTCGTAAGTGAAATCCTATTGTAACTAAGCCTTAAAGAATGGTCTTAATGTGAACAGATGCTTCCCTGTGCTACCATGTCAGACTACTGTTTTCCATATTCATTTGTATTATATAAATAAATCACATATATTGAAGGAAATATAAATAATGCAGAAGTATTAAGATAAAAATAACTGTCTTTCAATTTTGCCAACCAGAATAAACTCAACAATTGAGCATATTTCTTGTGAGTTTTGTCTTTTTTTGTTGTTTTATTTTTTGTATCATTTACATTAATGAGATAGATACACAGTTTTAGTCTCAGTACCTTGGAGAGCTCTCTCCTTTTCCTTTTTTACTTCCTGACATCTGTTCCTGGGGTTGAGAATCTGCATTTGTGTGACAGCAGCTGCTTTAGGTAGCCTACCCTCTCTGAATGTTGTGGTTCCATTAGTATACTTAGGGCGAAACTGCACAATCCTTCATCCCTCAACCTCCCTGCCATAGTTCCCGTCACTTAGCCTCTGCTGCCTTCTGGATTCTTTCCCCAGGTAAGTTTCTCCATTTTACTTATCTCCTCTTTAGTCTTGTCTAGTCTACCTTTTAAATTATACTTAAAGATTACCCAGTATCCATAGCAATATTTTTCATTTCTGAAAAATAGTTACCTTTTTCCTTCATTTTTTTTCTGTCCTATTCCATTATCTCATTTTTTTATTTGATCCTGTTTTAAACTTTGGATACGTTCAGTATATCTTCATTAATATACCACTTCATCTGATTTCATTACTTCTACTTTCTTGGGTACGAATACTCCTTTTGATGCACCTGCTGACTGTCATGGTGGGGGGGTGTGTTCCTCAGTGTTCTGTTGTATTTTCCCTTCAGCTTATCTTCCATGGGTATTGTCTTGGGGGTACGCTGGGCGTGCCCTGAGTTATAGAGGCCTGCCTTGGGGGCTGTTTCCCCAGCATTTTTTCTGGGGCCATGTGAGTTCACTGGTTCTAAACTTTTTTGTTCAGTCCTCAGCTCTATTTCCAGTGCATACAGAGAGTCCAGCTCAAGGCCCAGGCCTCACTTGGGAATCTAATCTCATTTTAGACCATGGTAGTTAGCAAACTCTCTTCCAGATGACTCAGTCTGACATCAGACAAGTAAATTTGCATTATTTAAGTTCCACATCCCACCTTTTATCCCTTAATGCATGAGTATGTAAACAACCGTCCTTTACTTGCAGCCTCTGGAACATTAGGAAATACAAGAAGTTGAAAATCCTTTGTGCATTTTTTCCTAAGGAGAGAGTCCATAGCCTTCACCACATTCATAAAGGGATCTAAGACCCAAAGTTTAAAAACAGCTATTTTAAAGAATCTTGAATGTCCCCTAAATTAAGTGCCCTCCTGAGTGATGAATCAAGTGGTACAGAGCTAAGTTTTAAAAAATTCCATCTGTATGTTTTCCAGTGTAGATCAGAGCTGAGAGGGAAACATTTAGACTGGTGTGACTGGGGCCAGCACATGCAACTGCAAGAGGCTTTCTTCGTTGGAGTCTATGTGATTTTATTTGGGGGTTTAGGAAGCTGTGGTAGAAGCTGTGAGGTCAGCTCAGCCAGCATAGCCACCTTGACCCAGCATAGCCACAATGACCCAGCATAACTACATTGAGCCAGCATAGACCCTTGACAAGCATGGACACCTTGACCCAGCATAGACACAATGACCCAGCATAGACACAATGACCCAGCATAGCCACAATGACCCAGCATAGCCACATTGACCAGCATGGACACCTTGACAAGCATGGACACCTTGACACAGCATAGACACCTTGACCAGCATAGACACCTTGACCAGCATAGACACCTTGACCAGCATAGACACCTTGACAAGCATGGACACCTTGACACAGCATAGACACCTTGACACAGCATAGACACCTTGACACAGCATAGACACCTTGACCAGCATAGACACCTTGACCAGCATGGACAACTTGACCAGCATAGTCACCTTGACCAGCATAGACAGCTTGATACAGCATGGACATCTTGATACAGCATAGACACCTTGACCAGCACGGACACCTTGACCAGCACGGACACCTTGACCAGCATAGACACCTTGTCCAGCACGGACACCTTGACCAGCATGGAAACCTTGACAAGCATGGACACCTTGACCAGCATAGACACCTTGACCAGCATGGACACCTTGACCAGCACGGACACCTTGACCAGCATAGACACCTTGACCAGCATGGACACCTTGACCAGCATAGACACCTTGACCAGCATAGACACCTAGACCAGCATAGACACCTTGACCAGCATAGACACCTTGACCAGCACAGACACCTTGACCAGCACGAACACCTTGACCAGCATAGACACCTTGACCAGCACGGACACCTTGACCAGCATAGACACCTTGACCAGCATGGACACCTTGACAAGCATGGACACCTTGACCAGCATGGACACCTTGACCAAGCAACAGCTAACCCAAGCCTGCCACATTTCTGTAACCCTCCGATTCAACCCTAGCCCCATGAAATATGAGAACATAGAATATGAGATAAATTATGACACACATGCATACATGCACACACACACACCAGAGATAAGTTATGACATACATGTGCATGTGCACACACACACCAGAGAGAGACATACCAGCACATAAAGTAACATGACATGAAACAATTTTAAGTAAAAAAGGCTGATGAGCGATAAAGAGGGTCACCTGGAGTACATCATTTCAAATTTAATGCATGCGTGCACACACACACACAGCCTCACATCAAAACAAAACCCAACAACTACAAGAACAATTTGGCAAACCCATCATCATAAAAAAAATTAATAATTGAATGCTGAGATGTGACATTGACGACTGTGCCTTCACACACAGAATCCTACCACGTTACTAGTCACACACTGAGGTTCAATGAGGGAATTCACTCAAACACAATCGGTTGGTGGCCAAACGCACATTCAACCCCAGGCTCCTCTGACCTCAAAGTCGAAGCACTTTCCAAGAGAGTTTGCTAGCAAGAACTAGGAAAGGAATTGCAAAAACAGTTTTTTTAATATACATAATTCATTTGCTTGAGTCTTTCTCCCCTCCTCAGCAGCAGTTCCTTGCTATTTTTCCCCACCTGTTAATTACTGGGGGTTTGTGTGGGGGCGGCTCTGGCTTCCCGAGGCAGCCCAGGCAGGTTG
Organism: Oryctolagus cuniculus; assembly: GCF_051225735.1. NCBI lineage: Eukaryota > Metazoa > Chordata > Mammalia > Lagomorpha > Leporidae > Oryctolagus > Oryctolagus cuniculus. Next base: position 170,857,976 of record NC_142870.1, on the reverse strand, counting down.
TCATACTGTCAAGGATTCCTCCATTAACAAGCTGTCAATATGCTGCCGGCAGCCGCCATTTGGTTTGCTCAGGGAGTGGGAGCTGTGGTGTGGCGACTTGGCTCTATCGTTCAGAGGAATTTTAAAAAAATAAGGAGAGAGGCAGATGCCTTCCAGTCTGTTCCTCCACAACAGACTCCGGGAAAAGGCGTGGGTTTTGGCTGGGAGGAGGGCTTTAAAATAAGTGTCAAGATGGAAAGAGTTAGGATACAGGGACGAGGAGCGAGAGGGAAGAGCAGGCTTGAAGATCAAGGCTTCTCGCCAGCCGGGTTTTCTTAGGAAGGCAAAAATGCCCTGTCCTTGGCCACCGTGGACTCCTTAAACTTTAAAAACAGTTAAGAAGTCGTGGTTTCAATGTTTAAAGTGAAAGGCGCCACGTGTCTGCAACCTTTTCAAAGTCACCCTGATGAAAGCCAGGGAAAGACCGCCACTCTGCAGAGGCCGTGTCTGGGGCCTGTGTTCTTTTTGTTAATGAGCACGATTAACCTCGGAGCTGACAGCCCCCCTGGCTCGGCGCTAACAACATGCCCATAGAAATGCCAGATTTCCGAAGGGCTTCACATACTGAAACGGCAAAGCCCAGTGTCACAGCAACTGCATTTAGAACTGCATCCTAATAAAAATTCCCTTCTGCACCTGTAGCCCCACATGCTCCTCCTGCCTGCAACCTTCAACTCCCAGCACCTGCGCTCCCTAAAACGCACTTCACAGCCAGCTCAACAGAAAGGTTGACGTTGCCAGAAACGGAATCAAAGCTGTCTTTGTTGCAAACGGAAGATGTCAGTGCTCCAATCTAAGGAAATGGTGCAACGCACCCACCTGTCTTTTGACCCTCTTTTCAGTTCATTGTGACCATGGTGTTGTTTCTTGGGCCCATGGAGTCGGTCAAAACATACTGATAATTCATAGTGAGGGCCTAGGTGGGTTTAAACAGGAAGAGAAACAATTATACCGGCCTCTACCATCATTGAGGATATGGAAAGATGGTCTCGGCAGAGGGGGCTATGCTTGATGGAAGGTTGTGCCGGCACTAATGAGCAATGAGCAGGATGCAGAATACAAAGAGAACTCCAAGCATCTGTGCCCCAGCAGCATTCATTCCACGCACCCCACAGGAGACCCGCCCTGAGAAAGAAAGGCAAACACAGGAGTGAAATTCCCTCTGCATCTCAGTTCTAGTTGTGCCCAACCCCTAGCGGCTCTAACATGGGCTGTCTCCTGGGGGAAACCCGTATAGGATGTGCTCCTATAAGACTTCAATTTCCAAACAGAAGTAAAAGCTTTGGATTTCAATCAGGTTCCCCTTTTGCTATCACTGCCAAGAGTTTCAGGGCCAGCTTTCAAAAAGCTTCTTCTTTTTTTTTTTTTTATTTTTTGACAGGCAGAGTGGACAGTGAGAGAGAGAGAGAGAAAGGTCTTCCTTTTTGCCGTTGGTTCACCCTCCAATGGCCGCTGCAGCTGGTGCGCTGTGGCCGGCGCACCGTGCTGATCCAATGGCAGGAGCCAGGTACTTATCCTGGTCTCCCATGGGGTGCAGGGCCCAATGACTTGGGCCATCCTCCACTGCACTCCCTGGCCACAGCAGAGAGCTGGCCTGGAAGAGGGGCAACCGGGACAGAATCCGGCGCCCCGACCGGGACAAGAACCCAGTGTGCTGGCGCCGCAAGGCGGAGGATTAGCCTAGTGAGCCACAGCGCCGGCCCAAAAAGCTGCTTCTAATGACGTCTTTTGCCAGCTTGTGTTACACGACAGAGATCGGGAAACAAAAGCCGATGGGTCACATCAGCTCAGTCGCCCGTCCTTGTAGTAAAGGTTAGTGGCAATGCGGTCACACCCATTTATTTCCACAGTATCTAGGCTGTGTTTGTGCTACACCAACAGTTAGTAGTTACAACAGAGACCCTGTGACCTGCAAAGCCTGAAATATTTACAATCACTTCCCGTTGGGTTCAAAACACCTACAAATTCTGGATAAAATACACAGAATGCATTCTCAAGGGAGGGCTGAGATAGCAAGAAAGTTAATAAAAAATGACCAGAAAATAAAAGAACACATTCAGTTCAGCACTTACTTCCCAGCAGATGGCCTTGAAGATATAGGACCATCACAGGACGGGACCTGAAGTTAGCGACACCCACAGAAATATAGGACCCTAATGATGACAAGCTTACAGAGACGCCTTAAGAAATTTCCACTGACAGTATATCAAGGAACATAGGCTTGTAATCAAAAAGTACTTAACACATGAGAAAAATAAAGCTCTTAGAGGGACATAGTAAATAATAAAATCAGTTCTACAAATAACATCAGCAATAATAACAATAACTAACACTGTTACTAGTATGGTATGCTAGGGACTCATCTGAGAATTTTGCATTCAGTAAATAATTTAATCTTCAAAATACTCCAATGAATAGCAATTGCTTCACTTCCTTTAGGCAGAAAAGACAGTAAAGCACAGGCTGGCGCCGCAGCTCTCTAGGTTAATCCTCCACCTGCAGCACTGGCACCCCGGGTTCTAGTCCAGGTTGGGGTGCCGGTTCTGTCCTGGTTGCTCCTCTTCCAGTCCAGCTCTCTGCTGTGGCCCGGGAGTGCAGTGGAGGATGGCCCAAGTGCTTGGACCCTGCACCAGCATGGGAGACCAAGAGGAAGCACCTGGCTTCTGCCTTCGGATCAGCGCGGTGCGCCAGCCGTAGCAGCCATTTGAGGGGTGAACCAACAGAAGGAAGACCTTTCTCTCTGTCTTTCTCTCTCTCACTGTCTAACTCTGCCTGTATCAAAAAAAAAAGAAGAAGAAAATACAGTAAAAGCACAGTATCTAGATTTTTGAATGGTTAGTTTCATATAGAATACATGAATGAATAAATTTTCAAAATTATGAGCCTCAATAGTGCCTCTGCATATTTAAAACTTTCAAAGATAACTTTTAGAAATGACAAATATAATAAGTGAAAATAAAAGTTCAAAAGGTAACTTAAACAGCAGGCTGGACATGGTTGAAGAAAGACTCACTAAACGGGAATAGCCCCAAGAGTGAAAGAATTACTTAACCTGGAAGGTGAATGCAGAAACTACTCCATAATGTAGCACAGCGATGGTTTAAAAGGTATATTCAGAGGTTAAGCGACATGAAGAGTAGGGTGGTAAGATATCAGACATGCCTAATTGGAATTTTAAAAGTAGCTAATGGGCAGATTCATAGTATTTGAAGAGACAGTAACACACTTTGTCAGAATAATGAAAGATACATGAGTACTCTCAACCTTAATATGAGTAGGATAAATTAAAAGAACATCACCACCACCACCACCAAGATACTCTGTAATGAATCTGCCAAACAGCAAGTGCTAGACAAGGTCTTTAAACATCCCCAAAGGAAAACAGCTGGCCTCCAGAGCCATGGCACCTGTGCTGGGCACTAACTCCTGGCACTAAGAGCGGGATCCAACTGAAGTGCTGACATGCAAAAGCCATCAAATAGGAATTCTATAAGCATCAAGGTAATATTTAGAGAATAGGCATTGTGGCACAGCCGATTACGCTGCCTCTCGACCATGCAGCGTGCCTGTTAGAGTCCTGGAGGTTCTGGTTCCGATCCAGCTCCCTGCTAATGCACCAGGGAAAGCAGTGGAAGACAGCACAAGTACTCGGACCCCTGCCACCCATCTGGGAGACCCAGGTTTTGTTCCTTGCTCCTGATTTTAGCTTGACCCAGTCCTGGCCATTGCAGTCATTTGGCAAGTGAACCAGCTGCTTGAAGACCTCTCGCTTTCATCTCTCCCTCACTCCCTCTCACTGACACTCTGCCTTTCAAGTAAATAAAATAAATAATTTTTTAAAAGAATGGTAGTGGAGCTAGCGCTGTGGCATGGTGGGTAAAGCCACCACCTGCAGTGCCTTCATCCCATATGGGCACTGGTTCAAGTCCCAGCTGCTCCACTTCCTATCTATCTCTTTGCTATGGCCTGTGAAAGCAGTAAAAAATGGCCCAAATCCTTGGGCTCCTGCACCTGTGTGGAAGACCTGAAAGAAGCTCTTGGCTCCTGGCTCCTGGTTCCTGGCTTCAGATCAGCCCAGCTCCAGCCATTGCAGGCATCTGTGGAGTGAACCAGCAGATGGAAGACCTATCTGCCTCCTCGTCTTTGTAACTCTGCCTTTCAAATAAATAAATAAATCTTAAAAAAAAAAGAATGGGAGTGAGATAAAGACAGTTTCAGATAAACAAAACCTAGATTTGCTTCCAACATACTCCAACTAAAAATACACTTTAGAAACAAAATGATTTCAAATGGAAGAAAGATTTTATAAAGATAGTAAACAAAAAAATGATAAATACATGAGTAAAACTAAGCATATGTAATTATATAGAACAGTGATAGTAATGTCTCATGTGTATGGTAAATATGAACTACACATCAAAAATCAAAAATTATTTCAAAGAAATATTATATAAATTCTTGGAAAATATTTAGGAATTAAATATTTTAAGCTTTTTTATATTGGGGAGGAAGGCACAAAGTTTTGATTGATTTTAGGCTTTGTCAAGTTAAACATGCAATTAAAACTTCTAGAACAACCAATTAAATAAATGGAATAAAAAACTTACAAAATAGTAGAAGAAAACTAATAAATAATGAGAGGCGCAGGTTATCATCCAAGAAAACAGAAAATCAAAGAGAGAAAATTGAAAATACAAAATAAGAGTACAAGTAAATCGAAATATATCAGTGAACACTATGAATGGAAATGGACTAATTTTACCAGTTTAAAGATAAAAATATAACTAAAACTTTAGGGTAAAAAGAAGCTATAAGATAATTGTAAAAACAGTTCATTCAGAAGGTATTTGCACATAAAATAGGTCCACAAACTAAAAACTGATGTAGAAATTATTAGCAATTAAAGAGTGTACTTTATAATAATAAAAAGCTGAATTCTCTAGAAATATATAACAATTTCAAAACTGTGTGTACCTAAAAAGCAAAGGCTTAGCATATAAAAGGCAAAACCTGACAGAACTATGCAAAGAGTTCGACAATTCCATAATGTGAGATTTTAACATACTTCTTCCCATAATCAATAAATAGGGGAAAATTCAGATTAAGGTGATTTGGAAAACATAAGCAAAAAATTTGAGCTAAAGTGCTTATATGGTAGACATAAATAATACATACATAACACTCAGACACACACAACATAATACAGACAAAAGTTGAAGACCATATACTGCTTTTAAGGATGGGTTGTCTGGCAGCTGGATGGTTAAAGTACATCTACTTAAGAAGATGTTGAGGGGACTGTGCTGTGGTGTAGCAGGTAAAGCTGCAGCCTGCAGTGCCAGCATCTCATATGGACACTGGTTCAAGTCCCAGCTGCTCTACTTCCAACCCAGCTCTCTGCTATGGCCTAGGAAAGCAGAAGATGGCCCAAGTTCTTGGGCCCCTGCATTCGTGTGGGAGACCCAGAAGAAGTTCCAGGCTCCTGGCTTCGGATCAGTGCAGCTCTGGACATTGTGGCCATTTGGGGAGTGAACCAGTGGATGGAAGACCTCTCTCTCTCTCTCTGCCTCTGCCTCTCTGTAACTCTGCCTTTCAAATAAATAAATGAATCTTTAAAAAAGTAAAGATGATATTGAAAGTAATCCCAGCAGAAACTTATGGCTGTGAGAACTGAAGTAATAGAAATGCAGATAAGTAGAGGTGAATGATTTTTCAAAGAATTTAAGAAAGAATATTTGTAAGAGTTGGTAATTGATTAAATGTTGAGAGTAAGAGACGGAAAAAGGGAAATAAGTGATCCTCTCTTGAGACTGAAAAAAATGCAGGCTTTTGCTCTACTCTCTAAATCAAGAAATACAGAAGAAGCAGGGATACATTCAATATGGAATGTGATCATTTTGAGGTGCTTGGAGCACAGCCAAGATTCAATAGAGAGTTGGTTTTATGCAATCAGAATAAATATTTGCTTTGGAGATACTCTCTCAGGAATCATTAGAATATTGATATTAATTGAAGTAATTGGAGACAAGAATATGACAGCAGCATGTTTAGACTGCAAAGGAAACACTAAAATGGAAGTAGTTAAGTGGAAAAAAAGACTGTCAGTTATTTATTTCTGTGTAGCAAACAAGTAGCTTTTATGTGCTCATAATTTACAGTTCTGCAATTTGGGCTATGTCTGCTCAGGTTGTTCTTCTACTGGTCTCACCTGTCCTCATTTGTAGGGCTATTCTAGGTTGCTGACTCAAATGTACCGATTCATCCCACATGGTCTCACTTACGGTGAGTGGCAGGCCAGACACCCTGATTCCCTTTCATGTCAGCTCTCTAGCAGGGTAGCTACAAGAGGTTCATTCACACTGCTGGCTCGGAGTTCCAGCTACAGTGGGAAGAGGAAACTCTCATTTTGGGAACACACTTTCTTGCACCACATTCGCTACTTTCTCTAAATCCTATTTGCTAATTTTCTTAAAGTAAATCATGTGGCAATTCCCAGATTCAAAGAATGCAGGGGCCGGCGCCGCGGCTCACTAGGCTAATCCTCCGCCTTGCGGCACCAGCACACCGGGTTCTAGTCCCGGTCGGGGGGCCAGATTCTGTCCCGGTTGCCCCTCTTCCAGGCCAGCTCTCTGCTGTGGCCAGGGAGTGCAGTGAAGGATGGCCCAAGTCCTTGGGCCCTGCACCCCATGGGAGACCAGGATAAGTACCTGGCTCCTGCCATCGGATCAGCGCAGTGCGCCGGCCACGGTGGCCATTTGGAGGGTGAACCAATGGCAAAGGAAGACCTTTCTCTCTGTCTCTCTCTCTCTCACTGTCCACTCTGCCTGTCAAAAAATAAAAAAGAATGCAGGAAAAAAGTCCCACCTCTTGATTAAGGATCCACAGAGTTGCACTACATGAGGGACGTGACCACATGGATGGAGGAGATTACAGAAACGATTCTGGGGATCTGTCACAGACGTCCAGCAAAGAGCAAGGCCACTTTAAGAAGTTGTATACAGAAAGCCCAAGAGCGTGTTGATGCAGCGTCTAAGAAGTTTGGAGAATTATGGAGTAGCTCCCCATGTTAAATACTAGAGAAGGGCCAGGTAAGTTAATTCTGAAGAGGACACAAGAAATAATCAATAAGAGATTTCTGACGCTCCTAGCAGGAAGTAACTTTGAAAGTGCTAAGGGAGGAACTGCAGAGAGTTGAGGAGCAGGCAGGACACTGTGAAGACCCATTGAGGAAGCCTGCTTCCGACGAGGGAGGAATGAAGACCACAGCAAGCCGGCGCTGCAGCTCACTAGGCTAATCCTCTGCCCGTGGCGGCAGCACACCGGGTTCTAGTCCCGGTTGGGCCGCTGGATTCTGTCCTGGTTGCTTCTCTTCCAGTCCAGCTCTCTGCTGTGGCCCAGGAAGGCAGTGGAAGATGGCCCAAGTGCTTGGGCCCTACACCCACATGGGAGACCAGGAAAAGCACCTGGCTCCTGGCTTCAGATCAGCGTGGTGCGCCAGCCACAGTGGACATTGGGGGGTGAACCAACAGAAAACGAAGACCTTTCTCTCTGTCTCTCTCTCTCTCTCTCTCACTGTCTACTCTGCCTGTCAAAAATAATAAAAAAAAGACCACAGCAATAGGAGGATGCAGGAGAACCAAACAGTTTTGTTCCTACATAAAATTAAGCTTATTCAAGAGTTTAGAAGAGAGGCAAAGGAGAGGAAGAGCAGATGCAGATCCAATAAGGAAAAAAAAACTTTGGCTGTAACAAGAAAGAAGATGAGAACCATCTTGCAGAAATGTAAAGGTGACCAACAGCAAAGGAGGTGGCGGCCACACACTCTCTTCCACTCTGTCATGTGCGGGAGCCCAGCATTGCCCCCCAAGTTACAGCATAGGCAGAATTTAGCAAATGGAGCCTAAGTTTGGAAGTAAAACGGCCTGCATCCAAATCCTGCAGTAAGTGCTCCTTAACTGAGCAGCCCAGAAAAGCAAGTTGCATTCTCATCTCTTTTCCAGCCCAGAAGCAAAATACTGATACAGACCCACACTGTTTGTAAGGGCTATGAACAGTGATATATGTGAAGATCTGGACGACAGCTTCAGTTCTGTCCTCCACTCTGCAGGTCCAGATCACTAGATGGACTGCATGGCAGTAGGCGAGATATGACACATTTCTGAGTTCTGGTTTTAAAAGTTATCTATAGTAATGGAACTGGACTAATGGATTTTCCAGACTCTAATTCAAGCTCTGATGTTTTAACTCTCTGTAGGTCTCATGAGTGGCTCCAGCTTGTGCCCTGCCAGGCATTTGAAAGGGGGACGAGTTTATCTGATGGCAGAGAGGACGTGCAGAGTGGACAATCTCGAAGATCTGGCAAACTTGAGCAATGATGTGGAGGCACCAAATGAAAAGGTGGGAATCACACAGTCTGGTGAACAAAATGCACTAGGGTGTAACTGGGTGGTGATCTTTCTGAGTGAAGGGCTTTTTTTTTTTTTTTAAACAGGCAGAGTTAGAGAGAGAGATCTTCCTTTTCCGTTGGTTCACCCTCCAAATGGCTGCTGCAGCCAGTGCGCTGCGCCGATCCGAAGCCAGGAGCCAGGTGCTTCCTCCTGGTCTCCCATGCGGGTGCAGGGCCCAAGGACCTGGGCCATCCTCCACTGCCCTCCCGGGCCACAGCAGAGAGCTGGACTGGAAGAGGAGCAACTGGGACAGAATCCAGTGCCTCAACTGGGACTAGAACCTGGAGTGCCGGCACCACAGGCAGAGGATTAGCCTAGTGAGCTGCAGCGCCGGATGTGAAGGGCTTTTCGGGAGTCTGACAGCTCCTCTCCAGAGCTGGAAACCTAACATGCTGCCAAAGCTCATTCATCCCTCCACTTACTCAGAAAAGATGTACTGCATGCGTGTTGTGAGCCCAGCACCCTGCTAGACATTAGGGATGCAACAGTGATCAAAATGGGCAAATTCGTTGTTCTGAGGAAACATTCTAGTAAAAGTTACAACCTAAGTTAGTAAGTGCTATAGGAGAAAAAATGTGGGGGAGGGGATGGGGAAGGCAGAGGTTGATGCAGCTGTTAGTTACAGGGGGCTTTCTGAGAAGACTTCACTGGGAAGGCAACACTTAGAGGCTTATCAATGATGAGATGATAGCTATGCGGACATTTGGAGAACAGCAAGCCAAGTTCAGGAAATAGTAAGTGCCAAAGCAGGAATGCGCCATGCATGTTCAATCCCAAATTCAAGAGCACCACTTGCTATGGCCACAATATTATAGGAGACTCCTCTCTAGATATTTACAAGGATCTCAGTTAGCATCATACACAGATATTATAAACCAAACAGTCTCAGGGTCCCACGCCCCTCCCCTTAGCTGCCTCCTTGCTGTCCTCCCGTACTGCTAGGCCACTGGCAATAATACCATGATACCTATACTGAATTATTGAAGACCCACGCAGGATGTAGATATGGTTTCCCCGGCAACCATGCCTCTCTCCTTATGATATTTTATTAGTTTCCCATTCTTTTTATAGGATAAAACTATTGGTTGGGGAATCTATTTTGTTCTGCAGGTGCTATCCAAAGCAGACTTAAAGATTAAAGCGTTTTTCTTTGTGGAATAAATTCTACAATTCAGAACCGCCATCCAGTCACCATTATTTATTTCCACATAGCAATGACCCTCATAGCTTGAAGTTTTTCACTTACACTCTCTTTTATGCCCCCAATTTTATTTTTGCCCCTAGGTGACAAGTTCCAAGCACTCTTCTGGAGCCGAAAGAAAGCTAAATTTGAGATAAGGATGTAAAACTGTTAAAAGAATTCATTATGAGCACAGGGACGCCTATGTAAAATGCTGAAATTCTGTTAGCCACCTGATGCAACTGGGAACAGTGAATCCGGGATGGCAAATTCCATGTCATTCTCACAGCACATTCTCAACCGAGCAGCATAAGGTGGCTAATTCCCAGCTCCATCAGGAACTTGTGTTTCTTTTCGGGGGCTCTTCACAGTATTTGGAGCCTACTCATATGTCTCAATTTACTGTCACATAACTCCTTCCCTCACTGTTGACCTCCTAATTGTTAAACTCCATGATTTCCACTGGCCTTGACCCTCCCGTAGCAGACGCCTTAACACGTTCTCTCTCTTCCTCAGCAGTGCAACTCTCTACCCAGTTTCTTCTCACTTGCTCTCTTTGCCAGGCACCCTTAGTAGAGATCTCTTTTGCTTTTAAAAATTATTTATTTATTTGAAAGTCAGAGAGATAAATATGTCTTCCAATTGCTGGTTCATTCCCCGAGTGGCCACAACGGCCAGGGCTGGGGTAGGCTGAATCCAGGAGCCAGGAGCTTCATCCAGGTCTCCTAAACAGGTGGCAGAGACACAAACTCGGGTCATCCTCTGCTGCTTTTCCCAGGCCACTAGCATGGAGCTGGATCAGACGTGGAGCCCATACAGAATGCTGGCATTGCACACAGTGGCTTTAACAACTATGCCACAATGCCGGCCCCCTAGGCATCTCTTTTTCAACCCACTCCGATCAAGTGTTCCCATGAGTTCTGCTCCAGGTCTCTTCACCGTGAGAGCTCTGAAACGTCTAATTAACTCTTGCAATGCACATGTTTAGCTTCCCTAAACATGGCCTTCAGCCCTAATCACTCCTTTCCCACTGCTTTGGCTGTCCAATTGAAGGAGGACCTGGAGAGGCTCTCCCTCATGCCTCAGATTTAGCAAGTCAGTAACCTAATGGTTTGTATCCAGTGCCAACGTAACACATCACGTTCCATGACCCCAGCTAGTCCCAACTTGGCAAACTGTTTCCTACTCAAACTTTTGCTGAGATATTCTGTCCTCTGGGATCCTTCCCAAGAAATCAGCATTTTATCATTTATTTAACCATTGCAACTTGGACTAGGCTGCACTAATATTTATTACTACATGGATACACAAGGCTGCAGTTTTCCTCCACTAGGACATTTTTTGAAGATTTATTTATTTATTTGTAAGAGCTGGGAAGTAACTGAGAGAGAGAGAAAAAAGATCTTCCATTCATGCTGATTCACTCCCCAACCAGCTGCAATGACCAGGGCTGGGCCAAGCCAAACCAGGAGCCAGGAGCTTCATCCTGATCTCCCACGTAGGTGCAGGTACCCAACCGCTTGGGCCGTCCTCCACTGTTTTCCCAAGACATTAGCAAGGAGCTGGATTGGAAGTGGAGCAGCCAGGATTTGAACCAGCACCCATATGGGTTGCCAGAACTACTTATGGTGGCTTAACCCACTGTACCACAGAGCTGGCCCCCACTAGGATATTTTCAATCATCAATGGTTTTGTTGACCTATGTTTCTCCAGTGTTGAGCATTTGCCACTCAATAAGTGTGTACTGAATAAAAGAAGAAAAGGAAAAGAGGGAGGAAGGAAAGGAGGGAAAGAATGAGGAGAGAAAGGAGGGGTCTATTAACCCTCCTGATTTTATATACAAAAAAACAGGCTCAGGGAAATTTTAAAACTTGCATAGATCTCATGGCTAAAAAACGCATGGCCTTTTGTTTTCAAATGATCAGCACTTTCCTCCTATATCCCAGGAGCCTTGATCACCACTTTGCTTCCTGTCCTGCAGAAAAGTGGCATGGTCATTTTTAAAATAAACTGAGAAGGATAATTCCCTTGACTGGGACAAAGATTTTCACCTGACCTCTCCCAGTGCTTCTACAACTTAAGAGGCACAAATGTGTTGATCTCACCAGTCAGAAAGTCATCAAAGCATTTCTCAGACAAATCCTACAGGATTGAAAGTACTGAGGCATTTCCAACCCCATAACTGTCTTACATCCCTTAATCCCATGTGAACAAGTAAGAGATGAAAGGTTGTGGACACAACTCACACCTGCACCACCACCCTGGAGTCAAGTCACTGTTCCTGCTCTCAGAGCCTTCTGAGCTCCTCAGTCCTCAGCCCACAGAAGCATTGGACCCAAAGCCTGCCACACGGCCGAATCAAAGGAAATTACTGGCCGGTGCTGCGGCTCACTAGGCTAATCCTCCACCTGTGGCGCCGGCACTCCGGGTTCAAGTCCCGGTCAGGGCGCCGGATTCTGTCCCGGTTGCTCCTCTTCCAGTCCAGCTCTCTGCTGTGGCCAGGGAGTGCAGTGGAGGATGGCCCAAGTGCTTGGGCCCTGCACCCCATGGGAGACCAGGAGAAGCACCTGGCTCCTGGCTTCGGATCAGCACAGTGCAAAGGCCGCAGCGCACCATTGAGGGGTGAACCAACAGAAAAAGGAAGACCTTTCTCTCTGTCTCTCTCACTGTCCACTCTGCCTGTCAAAAAATAAAAAATAAAAAAAGGAAATTACTGACAGTTTCTGCCTGCACCCACAGCCCAGCCTCAGTGAGCCCAATGTATCCTCTCAGGTGTGGCCAGGCAGGCATCCTGATAAACCCAGCTCTTGCTACTCAGAGTTCTGATTGTGGACCCTAATTCCTCACTGGCAGAGGCAGTGGCTACCAAGGAAAGGGAACAGCACAGCGGGATATTCCCGAGGGCAACGGCCTCTCTGGAGCTCAGCACCAAGATGGCTTCTCCCTGCCACAAGCCTCCTCTGGCTCCAAAGACTGCCTCGGTCAGGCGGCTGTAGCAACAGGGGAGGTGCACAGCTCAACTCTCCCTTGAGAAGGTGCTTGGCTGCCACCTGCCAAGAGCATAGCCATGGGACAGCTGCAAAGTCTTCTGCTGGAACCTCAGTGCCCAACTAGGGTCATGCTCTTCCGTGGCAGCCCCAGGCATGACAGGTGTCCTAGGACTTGGGCAGTTCAGGCCAGTGTAGAATTACTCTAGTGGGCAACCCTTGCTCTGGCACTGCTCTAAGAATGGCCAAGACGTTCTGAAATCCATGCTCAGTTGGGCTGCCTGCCTCCTTTCCCCTCCCTCACAGACTCTGTACCCTAACCCCAGTGAAACTGGCACTCCTAACTGTCTCACATTCCAGGTAACTCCCACACAGAGATCCACTGGGCTTATGTCACTTACCTATGCCCCGTATTGGTTTTTCATTCTCCTTTTTTCTAGTTGGTGATAGTTTTGCTCTGTGCATTTTATGACATTTGTATCGTGTTTATTACTGTACATTCATTCATTGGAGGTGGAGTATGGCACAATAAGGGAGATTCAATGTGCTTTTCAAATACAACATCAACTACGTTTGCTAAAAGAGAAATTGCTTCACTAAGGATCATCATTTAGGCTATTTTCTAACCTCAGTGTGCTTTGTTTGGTATCTGGTTGTATATATTCATGGACACAGCATGGGCTCTCAAGGGCTATGCCTATTCTGCTGCCAATTTAAAATTTTCTAATTATCAACTCTACTAATTCCCTCTGGGCATTAAATTGTTGATTCTATAAAATGATATGTTACCAGCACAAGCAAAGAAGGTTAAATATAAACACAAATTTCATTTTTTTTTTCTTTCTTTCAAACTGCAGTCTACTTTTTGCCTCTTTATTTCATTATTAGTAGGCTAGAGACTTTCAATTCACATCTGAATCCCATGCATGGAAATAAGAAAGGAGAGCTCTTTGGTAGTGGGAGCAGAAATGAGAATGTTGAGGGGGGAAGAAAGTGGCAGGTTTCTCAGGAGTTCATTCTCAGCTCATCTTTGCAATGGAGGCTGTTGAGATTCCTCCCAGCATCCATTGTCAGGCCAATGCACCCACCTCTGGGCGATGTGAGTAATGGCTGCATATGACCCCTCGACCACTGCCCCCTCCCATGAAGAAGTGCCTTAGACTGGACTGCAGCTGACTCACCCTTACCAGGGCCACATCCAGTGACTTATGAGTGATAGAAGGGTATGAGTAACTGGCCCTTTTACCTAAAGTAAGTTCTTTCATCAGACCTGCTCTTTGCCTCCTATAAATTTACCTACAGCATGAGAGCTGTAGCAGTGGTCACACAACAGTTTGGGAGACTGGTAAGAAGATGGCATTGAGTCTGCATTAACTCACTTGAGAAGCAAGATTACTTATTCAATCTATTCACCACATATTCATTAAGGATATTCTAAATATACACCTCCACACAGTAGGGATGGTCCCTGAGCTCAGCATTGCTGGTAGAGTGTTCCAGTTGTCTAATGCTGAGAAACAAACCACTCCAAAACTCAGTGGCTTAAAACAAGGAGGGCACTTATTTTTTCCCATTAATCTGAAGCTTGAGCAGAGATTGGTAAGGACAGCTCATTTCTGTTTCATGTGGCATTGGCTGGAGCAGCTCAAAGGAGGGAGTCATGGGAGGGTTCTGATCCCCAAAATCAGACAGTTGATGTCGGTTGTCAGCAGAGCCACCACTGGCATTCCAGCTACTACACATGGCCTTTTTCATGGCTGCTGGGCTTCCTTACGGCGTAGTACCCCTGGAGGACCATTTATGACAACCTCAGAATTCTCATAGCATCATTGCTACCTCAGTCAGTGGTCCACCCAGATTCAAAGAAAGGAAACACAGATGCCTCCGCTCAGTGGAGTTACATCTATGTCACATTGTGAAAACATGTGGGATGGGGTACATACTGTTGCAGCCAACCTGGGAGAATAAAATCTTCAACAAGGGATACAACTACTCCAAAGCCATGTGACCTGCACAGTCCCTGGTACAGAGCAACGTGAGAAGTAAGAAAGCAAAGGTAGGAATGAGCCCATACCAGTGGGATGCCAGTGTGTCCCGCCTCCTTGGAATTGAGCAGAGGCCAGAGGGGCTGTGCTTTCCATAACTTCCATGAGGACGTATTTCCATGGACTTCCTCCACCGCTGGCTGGTTTCCCTTAGCTTTCTCAATCAGGGCAGAAATTGTTGAAGTGAAGAAAGTTCATGTCACAGACAGGGAAGGGAGGACAAACATCAAGGGAGATGAAATTTAATTAAGGTGGAAAAGAAAATGAACATCCTTGTTATGTCACCTCACAGACTGGCACAGACGGAAGGTGGTGCATTCTCCTGCTGTTTAGGATACCAATTGAGAATGTCTCATTAACCAGGCACATGTCTCTAAAGAAAGCTGAGCCACGGGGACCAATGTGATCAGCCCTATCAGTCTTCATACCTAGGCAGCAGGCCTGGAGCCAAGAAAAGAGATTAGAAAAGGATTGGCCCTCAGAACCAGCAGGCTTGGAGTTCAAATCGCTATTTTACCATTTGCTAACTTAGAAATTCTGGGATAGTGGCTTAAACTTTGAGTCAGAGTCAGCAAATACTTATTGAGTGCCTTAGCAAGCTAGGCAATGTGTTAGGCACGGAAGACAAAACAAAGCAGCCCTAAAACACAGAGTCCCTACACTCATAGAACATGAGTTTTAGAGATAAACAAAACGGTTATGTCAGTACTAGCAAGGGCTACAAAGAAAATGTTGTATAGCACGGAAAGAGCAAAGCATTATGGGAGGAGAGTGATACTGGCCAGGGAAGACCTGCTTTTTAAGGACTTGAAGGAAGGAAAAGAGGGAGCCACAGAGAACTCAGAGGGAGAGCAAACAAGTGCAAAAGGCCTGAGGCTCTCTGGTGCTTGCCAGGTTTAACGAAAAGTGGGAAGAGCCTCATGGAGGTTAGAGTGGATAGGGCGGGATGGGGGAAGGTGGGAGATGAGATTGGGACAGATCACACAGAAGGCTTCACAGACCATGGAGATGACAGCAAGCCTCATGGCGGGTGATTGGGTGGCATTGGGCACAGAAGTGATTTGATCAGACCACAGCACTCTCACCACTGGATGAAGAATAGGGAAGCAAGGATGGGAGCAGGGAGGCCAGTGAGGATTTTACTAACATAGTCCAGGTGAGGGGTAGCCTGGACCTACAGGCAAGTAGAGAAGGGATGTGATCCTGGTTATATTCTGAATACAAGAGCCTGGAGAATGTGCTGATGGGTCAGAAATAGTAACACCAATAAAAGAAGGTTGTGAGGAAGAAAGTAAAATGTCTGAAATACCTGGCAGACAGCCATCCTCACATTCCTACCTTTTTTTTTTTTTTGACAGGCAGAGTTAGACAGTGAGAGAGAGAGAGAGAAAGGTCTTCCTTTTTCCGTTGGTTCACCATCCAAATGGCTGCTACAGCCAGTGCTCTGTGCAAATCCAAAGCCAGGAGCCAGGTGCTTCCTCCTGGTCTCCCATGCAGGTGCAGGGCCCAAGGACTTGAACCATCCTCCACTGCACTCCCGGGCCACAGCAGAGAGCTGGATTGGAAAAGGAGCAACCGGGACAGAACCGGCACCACGACTGGGACTAGAACCCAGAGTACCAGCGCCACAGGCGCAGGATTAGCCTAGTGAGCCACGGCACCGGCCTCTACCTTCTTTTTCAAGTGAAGCAAAATCTGTACAAACTTGGACGGTCTGTGGGGAGGAGAGAAGGGACAGGGAGTCTCTGCACAGCAACTTTTCCTAGTTCCAGATTGTGCAAGTCCTCTACGCTCTGGAGTAGCCTGGCTAAGAAAAGAGCTGAAAATCCAACCCGATCAGCTGTGGAACAGTAACTGTTCTCTGGCTCCCTCGGGCCTTTGCACATCCCACTCCCACCTTTGCAACTCCTCCTTCGCCTTGGTTCTTGGTATGAGCATCTGCCTGGATCCTGGACTACTCGGCCTATGATGAGAGGCTCGATTTCAGGGTCCCATCCCCAGCTGCCTCTTCATTGTCAGAGACCACCTCTACAGCTTCCCCTCTGCTCTGGAGAAGGTCACCGTGCAGGACCGAAAAATCCATCCACATTACTTTGCTAAGGACAAAATGAATGTTCTTTCATTCAGTCTCAATTTAGTGTGCTCTTTCTCACATGCCTCCTCCCAACTGGTGAGCAAGAAAAGAAAACTAAATTTAGTTTAAGCTGTGACTCTTGGGTGTGTGGTTCTAAATTTGAAGACTCTGTTTAATAAAAATTTATTCTCTTTGAATTTCTGAAGCCTGCCTCATATCCTCCATCCTCTATTCTACAGGGTATTATTGGGTGGGAGGGCTTCAGGGAGTGGGGAGCAAAGTGGAATGTCTTTTTTAAAGTTATTTACTTATTTTGAGGGGGAGGAGGAAGAAAGAGAAAGAGCGCTCTTCCATCAGCTGATTCATCCCCCAAATGCCCACATTAGTCAGGGCTGAGCCAGGTCAAAGCCAGGAACCCAGAACTCAACCTAGGTCTCCCGCATGGGTGGCAGGGACCCAAATATTTGCTGCTTCTCATTAGCAGGAAACTGGAATTGGAAGTGGAACTGGGACTTGAACCCAGGAGCAGACATCTCAAGCAATGTCTTCACTCCCGTGTCAAATGCCCACCTCCCTGGAGTGTCCTTGAACTGGCCTGGTGCTCTCTGAATCTCCTTTGGTTCAGGCTGTGGAGGGGTTTGGCTGGGTTGTGCCTGGAGTGGTTTCCCACAAGGCCAGTTCCACTCCTTCATCCTGCAAGCGCCTGCTGAGACATGTCTGGCTGCTGTGACTTTGAGCCAACCTCTCCCAGCCTTTTCAAGGCTTTGCAATGCTCTCCCTGAGCTTCACTGACCCCTCTCAGAGTCTCCGTTAGAGTCTCTGCCAAATTCAGCCCTGATGCAGTCTCCTTGCCACTCCCCACGGCAGAACCTTTTCTCAGATCATCCATCCTGTTTTCCTGAGTTCCATCCAGGCAACTGTGCAACCAAAGGTGACTGGGGGATGCCAACTACCCCCTCACCGCAGTCTGGCCATGTGCTTCTTCCAGCCCCATGTCCTTCTCCCTTCTCCTTCCCCCATCTGCCAGGACTAGAGGAGTGGGCTATTCTCCCTATCTCTTCCCGATCTGCAGTGGCCTTAAACACAATAATTCTATAACCAAGACTGTAAGACAGAACTTTGGCTACATTAAACGAGAGCTAACATAGTTCAGAACATTTTCTATCCCAACAGACTGTCCCTCAAGCCTGTACCTGTCACCTCTCATCCCACTAGTGCTGTGTACAAAACAAGTACAAAACTGCAGGGCACTCTAAATAGTCATTTCTTTGTCTAATAGGCCTGGAGTTTGGCTGGGGGTCAGCTGATCGACTATTGGGTCCACTAGGGTGGTTCAGCTGGGGTGATTCTGCTCCACTTTCTTCTCTTCTCTGTGACAAGCAGTGTGAGCCAAGCACATTATTCTCAAGGAAATGACAGAGTTGAAGATGAAGCCCAAGTAACGTACAGGCATGTCACTAGCCTCAGCTGGCTTCATTGCTGATATTCCATTAGCCATAGCAAGCCTCATCATCTAAAGAAATATACTCCTGGGGCCGGCGCCGTGGCTCACTTGGTTAATCCTCCACCTGCGGTGCCGGCGTCCCATATGGGTACCGGGTTCTAGTCTGGTTGCTCCTCTTCCTGTCCAGCTCTCTGCTGTGGCCCAGGAGGGCAGTGGAGGATGGCCCAAGTGCTTTGGCCCTGCACCCGCATGGGAGACCAAGAGGAAGCACCTGACTCCTGGCTTCGGATCAGCGCAGCACCAGCCATAGCAGCCATTTGGGGGGTGAACCAATGGAAGGAAGACCTTTCTCTCTGTCTCTCTCTCTCTCACTGTCTAACTCTACCTGTCAAATAAAAAAAAAGAAAAGAAATATACTCCCTTGAAAGGAAAGAGTGCTGCTTATTGTAATGGGGCAGGTTGTTACTGACAAGGGAGTAAAGAGCTAAGATATGAACAGGAACACCCTGAATATTGACTATTTTAGAATGACTCTTCTATGACTCTTGTTTCCATACCCCCACCGTAATGATTGCCTTGGGCCACCTTGAGTAGTTATCACTGTTTTAGAATTACCTATTCACCAGTTTCTTTCCAGTAACCTATGACCTCCTTTAGGCCAGGGGCTGTGTTCCACTCGTCTTTGCAAACCCCAGTGTCTAAACATTTGTAAAGGATGCTATAGTGGAGTCTCCATCCCAAAGCCTCTCCTCTGTGGTATGGTATTCATATGTTTTGGGTGACATTTGGGAGCACATTTCTAATGTTACAAGTTACAAGTTGACACATCCCTATAAAAGTTTATATGGGAATATATCAAGGAGAAAACTAATCAGTGAATGATATTCCCCTAGACACAAGGTTAAGGGATTGTTTTATCTAAGTAAAGTTCAGAACACCTGTTGGTTTGTAGAAACTATTTCCAGTATCCTAACTATAAATGAGAAACCACATTACCCTGGTCCAGCAGCAGTCAAAATTGCTACTGTGAGGGAAACCCATAGTGTCACCCAAAGCAGACCTGAGTGTATCACAGTAGAAGAAGAGAGAGAGATGAATCCAGACCTGACACTGAACTCTTCACATAAATGATCCCATACTCCGTGGCATTCTCTATGCTCTTCATTCTGCTTCATTTTCTCCCAAATAGCACTTAGCACATGCATTATCTTAGACTTATTCATTGAGATGACCATATTGGCTTGCTCACTTGTTATCTATCCTCATAGAATGGAATGTAAGAGCCCTGTGTGGGTAGAAATTCTGTTTTGTTTATCACTGTACCCTCAGCATGCAGAACAGTATCTGAAACATAAAATAAACAAAATGAAAATGTGTCCAATAGATGAAAGACTGAATAAACTCTTAGGATGTTTTAAATTATTTTTTCCACTTATTGCCAACAATATACTCTCGATGTATTGTTCAGTACACACTTGCTAAATAAACATGTTGCTGGAAGAGTCTTGAAAGCAGGAGACCTAAGAGCTGTCTTCAAATATTCGAAGACTGTACTATGAAATAAGTGCAAGATTCTGTGGTTCCAGAAGTAGAAGTTCTATTAAGGACCAATGTAAGGAAAACCTTCTTGCCAAGAGGATCAATGCAGAGTACACTGACTCAGTAGGTGTGAGCTTCCCACCACAGGTGGCATAACAGGTTCACCCAAGCTACCAGTAGAAATTACAGAGTATTCTTGCAACAGTGACAGATGCTGGATTTGCTGGATCATTTTCAGCACTGAGAATTTATCATTCTCACCATCTCTCCTGGGCCTCCAGACTACATATGCATCTTAAGATCTGAACAGCTGGAGATGCCACTTCCTTTATATATCTGTCACTTGCAAACATGTTCTCCTGTCTAATCCTAGCTTTGACATTGATAGTCCTGTAGCTTTACAGAGGTCAGCTCACTTCAGGGAGCCATAGTTTACTTAAATGCAAAAGAAGGAGATTGGAGCAGGTAAATTAAATATCCCGAGAGTTGTGAGTTATGCATCTCAGGGCTATATTAAGGGCTTAACAATATTCTTGATTTAATTTAATTTTCATAGTTACATAAAGCTTCATACTGCAGGCAACAACACACTGCTACCATCCTCTTTTTCACAGATAAAGAAGCAAACACAAAAATGATGAGTAATTTGCCCCCAGGTCACAGGACAAGGAAATCCTGGGGCTGAGCTTGTCAGCCATTAATGATTACTACAACTTGTTGAGCTAGAGCTTGTATATTATACAAAATTGAGAAAGCTGCTATACTCTCTAATGCCTGGGTGGGTTCTTCCAGCTGTGGGAATCTGGGATTCCTCACCTTTTTCCTGATCCTACATACTTAAGATTCAAGTATTCACAATCAACCTGAGGAAGAAAGGAAAGCAGCATTACTCTATCCTGTCGGCCTCTCTGGGCTAAATATCTTCACATCCCCAGAAACCAAAACAACCCCATAAAGGTTTGTGTTCCTCAACTATTACCTTCTGTACTCCTGTCTCTTTAAGACTTAATTGCCATGTGGAATACTGCACACGCTGCACCAGGTTTTTCCAAACAGGGAGCAGAACCATGGGATGGGAAGCATACACCTAGCATCCCCATGTTACAGACAGAAAAACTGAACCTCATGAGGTTGGGTGGCTTTCGTCAATCATCCATAACTGGTAAATGGCTAAATCAAGACATCTGAACTCAGCATAACTGAGTCCAACAAGCCCATCCCTCCCTCACATGCCTGCCGCTCTCACTTGCAAATATTTCTCTGAAAGGAACAGATACAATAGTTCAATCCACTTCACTGATAATTTTAAGGGGATGAAACATCTCCTAATTTAAATTGTTGAGAGGATTATTAGAGATATCATTCTGTCTTTTCTCCAAACACTCTTCAATTCCTAACCCTAATGAGTGCCTAGAGCAATTATTGTGAAGAAATGCTAGAAAGTTCCTTCCTCTGATTAATGCATCAAAAATTAGCTGTTCCTGCAGTCATGCTGCCTGATCCAACACCCCAAAACTCAGTACCATTAGCTGTCATGGATATGGGTATGGGTTGGGGTGTTGTGACTTCAAACTACTGCATCTGGAGGTCACCTGAGTTAGAATGGACTTAGTCAGGGGCCTTTGTGTCGAGCTGTTCTCCACATGTATCTCATCCTCCTTGGGCCAGCTGGGTGGAAGATGCTCTTCACACAGCCACAAAAAACAAAAGAAAAGACTAAAGCACCCAGTTGGATTTTAAGCCTCTACTTGCATCAGGTCTGTTAACATCCCATTAACCAAAACATCTCTTGCGATCAAACTCCAAGTCGCAAGATAACAAAGCACAATCCATCCATAAAGGCGACAGGTATGTCGGCTTATTGGGGCTGCAATAAGAAAACACTACATACTACAGTGACAGAATTCATCCTGTCATAGTCCTGGAGCCTGGACATCCAACAGCAAAGTGTTAACAACTTTGGTTTCGCCTGCAGCCTCTCCCCTCACTGTCTTGCTGTGTCCTCAAACAGCCTGTTCTCCGTGCATGGAAGCCCTTGGTGTCTCTTCCTGTTTCAACAAGGACACCCATCGTATTGAACGAGAGCCTTGCCCATGTGACCTCTGTAATCTTAATTGCTTCTCTCAAGGCTCAATCCCCCAAACACATTTGCATTGGGAGCTGGGAATTCGACATGTGCATTTTGAGGAAACAATTTCATAAATAACATTGCTCTAGTGAATTATGAGTTCCTCTCCAATTTTTCTACACCCTAGAGTCTGGCCACAATTTAATATCTGCATCTACCCCTTTAGTTGCTATGCAACTTTAGAAAGATGACCTTTATTTCCTTACTTGTAAAATTGGAATAATAGTAACCAACTCTGGCATTTGTTAAAACGTAAATGAAGCAATTCATAAAAAGCACATATCACAACATTTTGCACTAAGTAATTGCTTAAGAAATGTTTGTGTTACAGCTTTTCACTGTCACGAAGTTCCCACCTTACTCACAGAGGCTATAAGGGCTGTGGCATCAGCCACGTGCCTCCTGCTAAGGACCTGGATTTTCTCCTACAGAAAATTTTATTCTCCCATATCCATATTCCTCCAATCTGTTTCTGCAATATGCTGACTCTTTTTAAAAACCCACTTAACATTTCTCTGCCAATAAATTAGAGGCCAGGAAAAAAGATGGTACACATTTGCCTTTCTAGACATTGTGCAGATGGCTTGTTGCCTTGGAGTCATGGCATGACTGCTGAGACCTCAGCTAAGTGCTTGGCGTTTATCTGCCATGTGGGAAGTCCGGGAGCTCAGAGAAGGACAGCTCAAGAATTAAGTAGAAGCCACTGAGAGGCTCAATTCGGAATTCTTTTGGAGTTAAGGTTGTAGAAACTGAGAGAACTTTATAGTCATTTCTCAGAACTGGGTTGGTTCTTTCTATATTCTGATGCCATTGAGTCTTCAGTAAAAAGATGAGCAAGTAAATAAATAAATCCCTGCTGTTTCTGACGTCCTCCTAATACCTTCTCAATGGACATGATTATCTAACTCCTCTCAGATAAATTCTTTCAAAATTATTCTTTTTTAATAGCAGAGTTAGAAAAAAAGAAAGAGAGAGATCTTCCATCTGCGGGTTCAGTACCCAGATGGCTGCAATGGCTGGGGCTGGTCCAAGCCACAGCCGGGAGCTCCGTCCAGGTCTCATATGTGGGTGCAGGGGTACAAGCACTTGGGAAATCTGCTACCGCTTTCCTAGGCGCCTTAGCAGGGAATGTATCCAAAGTAGAGCAGCAGGGAATCAAACTGGCACGCATATGGGATGACGGCATTGCAGGCAGCAGCTTAACCTGCTACACTGCAGTGGTAATCCCTCCAAAGTTACTTTTAATGATTGTATCCAGTGGTCTTTAAATTCTCAGATCTCATCCAAAATATTCATATCAAATAACTGGGCTGACGAACACAGAGAAGAACACCACACTTATGCTTCCTCAATTCTGCATTAAGGGACTTATTTAATGACCACAATATCCCTGAACAGTAGTTGATGTTTTCTCCTTTTTAACATAAATTAGAGTAAAACTTGTGGTTTTATGTAAGGCATAAGATATATCATGTGCATACGCCAAAAATAAAAATCAGGCAAAATGCTGAATTTAAAAAGACATTCAGCATCATTTCCATGCCGCTTGCCTCCCAAAGACATATAACATATATGGAAAGATACTAGGATATGGAAGAAAGCCACATACAGAAAATATAGCCCAAGCCAATTCTGATGTTTATAATTACAGACTAGGTCACTCCATCTGTAATCACACGGATGACCATCTGGAAAAGGGCCAATCACAAACATGTTCCAAACCTATCCCAAAGTTGGCAGTCAGTTCATGTCCCAGGGGGATGATGAACCAACCTTCTTTCTCCCTCCCTCCTCAGAATCATGGTAGTGGAGTTAATGAAAGAACATGGAGTAGGAATAATTGCATGTTAACCTTGAACAAGAAAACTGGGGCACTCTATTAGTAACTTTCCACAGCAGAAATTTTCTAATAAGTGAAAGGAAAACGTAAGCAAACACACAAGACTCAAATTGGCAGTCAGCTCCAGACTGGCTGGCTTCAGAGACTACCTGGGCCAGAAAAGCAGCAGCCACATATGCACCCTCTCATTCCACTGTCACCAAAGAGAAGAATGTGCCATCAGGAGCTCAAAACTGTAGCTGTGCAAGAACTGGCCCCCATGAAATACCCTTCCTTGTCCTTCTTAGTAACTGTAACTTTGTTAGGAACTAAGAATGATTATTTGGGCAGGCATTGGGCACAGCTGGTAAGATGCCACTTGGAATACCCACATGTTGAAGGACCTGTATCTGAGTACTGGCTCTGCTTCCAATTCCAGGTTCCTACTAATGCAGACTTCAGGAGGCACCTGCTCAAGTATTTAAGTCCCTAACATTCATGTGAGAGACTCGGAGTGAGTTCCAGTCTTCTCCCTCAGCTGCTGCAGGCATTAGGAGAGTGAACCAGCAGTGGGAAATCTATCTCTCTCTTTCACTCTTGCTCTCACTCTCACTCTCTCACATGCTCTCTGCCTTCAAATAAAAAGTATCAATCAATCAACCAATAAAAAGAATGCTCATGAAACTAATAAGCATCCCTAGCCACAAGGAACCCACAAGCAATAACAAAAAAAAGCAAACACTAGTGTCAGCTGCCCTAAAAACCCAACATCTCAGGGGTTTAATGCATTACAAAATCATTCTCATTGAATAACATTCCAATCTGGGTTGTGCATTCTACCTTCATCCTATAGTTACACAATCTGAGATGTCTGATCTTTAAGCTCAAAAGGAGAAAGCAAGAGGATCATGCGACATGATTTCAACAGCCAGGACTGAAAGTAGTGCACGACACTTCTCCCCTACCCCTTTGGCCAGAACCCAATGCTATGGCCCTAATCTAACTGCAGGATGTCTGGGAAACATTGAGGAGCACACAGCTACTGGTTGATTGTTAGCAATCCCTGCCATTGATACACAAATAAACAAAGACAAGACAATGAGTTAAGAACACATTTGAGTGATGGCATGGGCTTGATGATTAAGGGAGCAATAAATTCTTGGGCATGTCTAGAAAGGTAATTTTTTAAATATTTATTTATTCATTTGAAAGTCAGAGTTACACAGAGAGAGGAGAGGGGGAGAGAGAGAGAGAGAGAGAGAGAGAGAGAGAGAGAGGTCTTCCATCCAACGGTTCACTTCCCAATTGGTTGCAATGGCCGGAGCTTCACCAATCTGAAGCCAGGAGCCAGAGCTTCTTCCGAGTCTCCCATGTGGATGCAGGGCCCCAAGGACTTGAGCCATCTTCTACTGCTTTCCCAGGCCATAACAGAGAGCTGGATCAGAAGTGGAGCAGCTGGGTCTCGAACCGGCGCCCATATGGGATGCTGGTGCTTCAGGCCAGGGCATTAATCCACTGCGCCACCACACCAGCCCCTAGAAAGGTATTTCTTTAAAATTTACTTTATTAATTTGAAAGGGAGTGACAGAGAAAGGGAGAGAAAGAAAAAGATATCTTGCATCCATTGGTTCTTTCCCAAAGGCCATAACAGCCAGGGCTGAGCTGGACCAAGCCAGGAGCCTTGAATGCCATCTGGGTCTCCCATGGCATAGGTAACTGGTCCATCAAGTACCTTCCCAGGTGCATGAACAGGGCGATAGATTTGAGGCAGAGCAGCTGGGACTCAGGATGCCAGCATGTCAAACTGCTAGACCACTAGACCCCAGAAAGATTCCATCAGATAGTAAAGATATGATATGAGTGTTGGAAAGACAGCAAGATGAAGGTGAGAGAAAGGACAGGAAGTTTTAGGTAGAGGTATGGATGCATGAAATAGCATGGCAATTTTAGGGACAGTAGTAAGCTAGACATGTCTAGAATGTTGCAGGAATGCATAAAGTAGAGAGGAGATGTGAGTGAGACCTCATTCGAAGGTCAGATGGAAAATTTCACAGTACTAGAAAGTGTTGGAAGCTAACGTCCATACAAAACATCAAGAAGTCAATTCGACAAAGCATAGGCAGATATCTGGTGACTGTAGATGTTCACCAGTTAGCTGGGGATCCTAAGTTTCCAGTTTCCATGACAAAAAGGCAGCACAGTAACAACAATGCATGCAGGCTGCCTACATCCTACTGAAGACAGAGAGTGGATCTGAGTGTCAGACAGACCTGCACTCAAATGCTTACTCCACTGCTGTGAGATTGGGCAAGTTACTCTCCTAGTCACATTTCCTTCTAGAATGAAAATAGCAATGCAGCTGTAGAAAAATAGCTTGCCAATGAAGGACAACACTGCCTGTGCAGCTACCAGTATGACACCAGGCACTGTAGGCTTCCACACACTGCTAGCCCTTCCCACTCTTGGCCACGCCCCCTTTCTCGCCCTCTGCCTACGCAAGGGCTTTGGACCTGCCATTCATGGACTTCAGTTTCTTGCAGGGCACTTTCTTTCCACATCAGTGCCTTTGGGATCTGTGCTCATTGGAATAACGCTTTTTACGCCTTCATCCTGTGCTCAGACATGCCCTCTGAGCAAAGTCCCTGGATGTTCCCGGAAGCAGGGGAGCCCTGCTTGGAGCCGGCCTGACACTGGAGTCTAGAAGTCTTCTCAGATCCATTATCTCATTACATATTGACAATGACCCTCTGGAAAAGACAGCACTGTTCTCATTTTACAAATGAGGAAAACCGCAGGGGGATTTGAGTCCATATGTATTTCATTTCTTTTCATTCAACCAGATGATATTCTCCTCGGTTAAAAGGAGGGTCCTCCCACCCCCCAATTCCTGCCTAAAAAAACAGTGCAGGGGAGGAGGTACAATGGATTAAGCCACTGCTTGGAACACCCTCATCCCATATCCGAGTATCAGTTCAAGTCCCGACTGCTCCTCTTCCCATCCAACTTCTTGCTAATGCATCCTGGCAGGCAGTGGATGATGG
The DNA here is from genome assembly GCF_051225735.1 of Oryctolagus cuniculus. Taxonomy (NCBI): domain Eukaryota; kingdom Metazoa; phylum Chordata; class Mammalia; order Lagomorpha; family Leporidae; genus Oryctolagus; species Oryctolagus cuniculus. Next base: position 170,831,233 of record NC_142870.1, on the reverse strand, counting down.
TTCTTGTGCGCCCATCACCCACGTGGGAGAAAGAGGTGGAAGTTGTGGCACCTGGCTTCAGTCTGGCCCAGCCCCAGCTGTTGGAACCATTTGGGGAGTGATCCAGAATATGGACAATCTCTCGCCCTTGCTCTTTCAAGCAGAAGAAAATAAACATTTTTAAAAGAAATTTTCTTTCTAAAAAGGTGATATGGAGAAATGGAGGTGTTATGCCAGGAAATAAGATGGCTCTAAAATATATCTAACTAGTTTCCAAGAGAAAGTAGATATGCTCAAAGCACTAAGCAATAAACACCAAACTCCAAAGATAACTCACAGAAGACGGAGCTAGCATGCAGGGCTCATCCTAAGCTGAAATAAATCAGCCTCAGACTGTCCAGGCAGAGCAGAGGGGCTCTAGTGTCAGCCTGGGAAAAAGACAGTTGTACTGCAAAATCACACAACTCACATGCGGTTACATATACAGTGTTCAAACACATGAATTCACACATGCATATGCCCCCCAGAATTTCTTTTTTTTTTTTTTTTGCTTTATTCTGACACAGAGGATGACAGCAGGAAAGTCAGAAGGACTGTAGATAATCTGATCTTCCCTCTTTCTATCAAAGACAATAAATGAGACTGGAAAAGTGAGACATGGGGGCTGGCACTGTGGCACAGTGGGGTAAAGCCCTAGCCTGCAGCCCCAGCGTCCCATATGGGCACCAGTTCCCATCCAGTTCCCTGCTAATGTGCCTGGGAAAGCAATGGGGGATGATCCACTGCACCCATGTGGGAGGCTGGAAGAAGCTGCTGGCTCCTGGCTTTGTATCAGCCCAGCTCTGGCCATTGCAGCCATTAGGAGAGTGAGTGAACCAGTAGATGGAAAATCTCTCTCTCTCTCTTTCTCTCTCTCTCTCTCTCTCTCTCTCTATCTCTTTGTAACTCTGTCCCTCAAATAAATAAAATAAATCTTTTTTAAAAAAATGAGTTGAGGCCTGTAGTACACAGAATGTCCTGGTCAACACTCCTGAGTCACCAAGCTTGACCAAGAGTCCCATTCCTGCCGCTGGCTCTCCCAGCAGGGAGTGTCGGGCCACCCACCCCTGTCAACCCGCCTCCGAGGTCATGCATGGGCTGTTTCCATATGTGCCACTCTCTGGTTCTGGAAGTGTGATCAGTGGAGGGCCCAGGTCAAGGTCAGAAGTGCCAGGGAGTTAATGTCCCGGGAACTGCCATCGACACTGAGGTGTGTCAGGAGCAGATGAGCAAATGCCCAGCTCCTGACCTCCCAGTAGGACAATCTGAGATGTGCTCTGCACAGCTCATCACAAAGTCTCCATCAGGATTGAACCTCAGGCACCCATGACAGTGACCTGTCAATCAATGCACCCATTACTGGCTTGCCCATCCAACTCTTCCTCACTCACTCTGCTGCCTGAGACCACTGCCAGAATGGAACTCTCACCCAAGTCCCCACTTCAGGGCATGCTCGTAGGGAACCGAAAAACCAAAACTACCAACTTTTCCTAATTCTGCGGCCTCTAACCAGGTCTCCACCCCTGACCATCTCTCCCACTGACTCCCCTGGACATTGACACATTGTCCAACCAGATCGAGAAGAAACGATGCCTCCTCTGTGCTGTGCGGATCTATTTATGGTTTGTCTCCCCTCTTTGCCTGCCCTGTTCCTAGAGCATGCTGGGATGAAGCAGGTGTTCGTGAGTGACTGGTGAAGCATCTCGGGCTCTCTGTGTCCTGACATGCACGTCTCTGATTCTTCCAGCTTGATTATGCAGACTTGGACTTGGAGCCTTGAGGAGCTGGTGGGTCTGGGATCCAGAGTCCCACGGGATGCCCATTAGTGGACTCTTGTGAAGTGCTTCGCTATAACCACAGGTACACAGATGGGCCCATGGACAGGTCCCTGGCCTCTATTAGGGTGCTCTGTGCTTCCATGGAGGCATGCACCTGCAAGGACTTTGCTTTGCTCTGTAGCAGAGACCTCGACTGAACTTCACTGCCCCCCTGACACCACTCCTACGAATCTCTGCCTCCTCTAACACCTGTGTGAGTCCTTCTGTCCCTAATGTCCCTGCATCCCTCTACAGAATACATTCCTCCGTGTTCTCAGGATAAGGCTGTCTGGCAGCTGACCTCCCAGACAAGCCACGGCACCTGTTGTGTCAACATGCCCTGTGAGCAGGAAAGGGTTCATGAATGTTTCAGTGGGTGTCTCAACAGCCACGGGTGACAGGAGCCCCAGGCTACTCACTGCAGTGCGAAGTTCTGTCCAAATTACCCTTCAAGTCCACTGCCTGATGCGAGTGACCCTCCCCATGCCTGAGCTCTGGCACTATGTGGTAATGGCCTCCCTACAGAACTCCTTGACAACAGGAAAGATTTGTTCATTCCGGTCCCCACTGCTTGCCATCGTGCCATAAGGCACCTTGGATGTGTGTTGAATACATGAGGGATCAGAGCTGTCCAAACCAGGGGTCTTAAATACTCTGCAGGGACGAGAAACAGTGCTGTACATTCATGCAAAACACTGAGTCTCTGAAGGGTAAAGAAAGGGGTGCTCCTGAAGAGGAAGAAGAGGTTCAGATAGGACAAATTTGAGGGCAAGAAAGGTGCGGCTCACTTGATTGCCACCGTCAGCCCGGGAAGAAGGTGGACGAACAGAATCCAATTAGATGACACAGAGAAGGCGGGAGGGTGGCATCCTCTCTCTGTAGAGCTTGTCTTCCCTTAGTACAAAGAGCAGACCTCTGGACTCAGAGAGAGCTTGACTTACAGAACCTTTTCTGGGGTTGTTCATTAATGACTCTGAAAATGTCACAGCATCGTAGCAAAGAGGTCCTGGAAAATGCTCAGACCTGTCGGCTTCGCTGACTGTTAACCATTCACACCCTGTGCCTTATTTCATGCCTGGTTGAGGCTAGTGAATAATTGAATAAAAGCTCATAGCTACACTAATTAGCTTCAAGATGAAGCTGTAACACTAAGGAGAGGGGTGGATTCTGTTTGTTGACTCATCTTAGAAATTGTTTAGAAAATGCCCTAGCAGATATTAGCAGGAACTTGATTAAGGATAACTCTGGGTAGGGATGTCAACACACGCTCTTAAGTAAACACCATCAAGAAGATGCGCGTCTCAGCCAGGGAGGGGTGCAGACGTTCCAACACATTCAGTGGAACTGACCCTGGCCTGCAGCACACCAAGCTGGTGGCTGGATATGTGACTCATCCCAGATTTGACAACGCTATAGCGTCTTGCCTGGTTGTTATGGAAACCAAATTCATGTGAAGGCTCATCCAAGGTCTTCTCTCCTATGTGAAGCAAGTTCTGTTACCTTCTTCTGTTTCTAGTTCTGCATTTCAAAGTGGGAGGTGGGGCAAGTGGGTGCTTCTGGGTACCCTACATGGATTATTTCAATTAATTTTCACAGCAGCACAAAGTAGTTAGGTAGTATAAATCACAGTTCATTCCAGAGAAGAGAAGGCACTCCAAGTATTTCGGCAGAAAGGGATTTAATACAGATTATTCAATAAAGGTCAGGGGAGGGAAGGTCAGTGAGAATTAATGCTACCTTCGAAGAAATCAGAGATCATTTGGCCCACAGGAAGCCCCTGCCAGTTATCCCATCCATGTGCCATGTTGAAATGAGGCTTTCCAGAAGTGTGCAGGGAAGCCACTGCGACCATCGCATGCACTATACGTCCACATAACTGATCACCGCAGAGGGGAGCAAGGGATTCTCCTCTTCTGTCTCCTAAATCTGCATGAATGCCTCACAGCAAGAGAATCGAAACCAGCACCCTGTGGCCAGGGGGCCTGGAAAACATAGTTTTAAGCCTTCAAGCCCCTACAAAACAAGTAACAAGTTAGAATCCAGAGCGAATATCCAGCACAAGATACCACTATGGTCATCATGTAGCAGGAGACTAAAATAACAAGAAGTTCAATAACTGCCCAAGTTCCCTCTGCTCCTTTGAGATGCAGATGCTTTCTCAGTCCACTTTATGCTATTCTAACTCTGGCCTGCTACTCTGTGACTTATATAGAACAGGAATTTATTTCCCACAGTTCTTGGGACTGGGAAGCCCAAGATTGAAATGTCAGCAGATTGGGTGTCTGCAGAGGATTCAACAGCTCCTGAACACTGCACTGTCCAGAGGGCAGGGGCACCGTTCCTCACATGGCAGAAGTGTGAGGGCAGCCACGCCAGACCTGCAAGCCCTTTTTACAGTGAAATCCATCCATTAGCTACAAAAGAGTCCTGTTACCTAAGCACTTTTCATTAGACCCCATCTCCCTACACTGTTGCACTGGAGATTAAATTTCAGCATGCATTTTGGAAGTGACAAAACATTTAAATCCTAGCAGATGGGATCTAAATAAATCTGGGCCCCTCTGCCTCCAAAAGCCGAGAGAATCAATGAAGTTTTGATTGACATGGAGACTCGGCTTTGTCCACCTGGATCTAGAGCGCACACTTCTGTGTTTGTGTTGCTGCTCATCTATCAGCCCCGCTCACGAGGGAGATAATGAAAGGCAGGTTTCCCTGTCAATCAAGCAAGAGTCTGTTTGATGTTTGCCCCGAGTAATTAAGAGGCGTCTGAAGGCAATAATATTAAATCCTGAAACAAACTTCACATGTAATCAGGGGAACACACGTTAAGACCACAATGAGCTACTTTTTAACATCTAATAGACTAGCAAGCACGAAGGGCTAGTGAGAGTACAGAACTATGCCAGCTATCTGACCCAGCTGGTGGACATGCAAATTGGTGCAACCATGTTGGAAACCTATTTGGCATGACCTGGTAAAGACAAATGCATTCACAATCTATAAGCAAGGAATTCCACTCATAAGAATATCTCTAGGCCAGCGCCGCGGCTCACTAGGCTAATCCTCCGCCTAGCGGCGCCAGCACACCGGGTTCTAGTCCCGGTCGGGGTGCTGGATTCTGTCCCGGTTGCCCCTCTTCCAGGCCAGCTCTCTGCTGTGTCCAGGGAGTGCAGTGGAGGATGGCCCAAGTGCTTGGGCCCTGCACCCCATGGGAGACCAGGAGAAGCACCTGGCTCCTGCCATCGGATCAGTGCGATGCGCTGGCCTCAGCAGCCATTGGAGGGTGAGCCAATGGCAAAAAGGAAGACCTTTCTCTCTGTCTCTCTCTCTCTCTCACTATCCACTCTGCCTGTTAAAAAAAAAAAAGAATATCTCTAAAGAAATTCTTGTTCATTCACCATGAGATGGAGCACAGAAATATTTATAATAAAAGCAGTATTCATAGTAGATTGAAATTTAACAGAAATTATAGCCATTAATGAGATGAATAAATGAATTAGACTATATTCATACAATGGATTATTAAAAAGCAATGGAAATGAATAAACTACAATGAGATTCCAAAATCCCCTGATTCAATACTAGTATTTTCACTGAAAAGGTAAAAAGACACAGAACTAAGTAACCTTCTGTTTAGACTGCAAGCACATGTCATAAAACTATAAAGAAAAACAAGGTAAACAATAATTTTAATGGTTTAATTATTTACTTGTAAGGCAGAGTTACAGACAGAGAGCAGGAAAGACATGTTAGAGAGAGGGGTCATCTATCCACTGGTCCACTCCCAAAAAGGCCACAACTGTAACCGGGCCAATACAAAGCCATGAGGTACAAGCTTCCTCTGGGTTTCACACATGATTACGTGGTTACAGGAGCCCAAGCACTAGGGCCATCCATGCTCCATGGCGTTCCCAGGCCATTAGCCGAGAGCTGGATCAGAAGAGGAGCAGGTGGGAAATGAACTGGTGCTGATGTGGGATGCCAGCACTGCAGGCCCAGGCTTAGCCTGCTGTACCACAGCACCAGCCCAGGTAAATAATAACTAAATGTGGAAAATATGGATGATTTTAGGCAGAGAAAGGAATGTAATAGAACCAGAAAGAGGGTTCAGTGGGGACTTATATGATCTTGATAACAGTCTTCTAAGTGGGATGACGAGTTCAAGGATAGTTTTCTCGTGTTATCATATTTACATGTTATATATGCTCGTCTATGTGTATTTGTCACGTACAACTAGTCAGTATTTTAGTGGAGACTTTCTGTCAGTGTCTGTTCTTCTCCAGCCCCACCCAACAACAGCTTGGTGCTGTGGGTCAGACAACTACAGAACATTCCGTCATTTCAAATGCAGCACGCCCTGACACAATACAAAGTCTAACACAGGCATGTGAAGCCATGTCCAAAAATCCTCCTGCCCACCTCTCACTTGCCAGCTCAAGAGAGTGGATAATAAGTCACACTGGTTAAGAGTATGAACTTTGGGGTCTGGCACTGTGGTGCAGCGGGTTAACACCCTAGCCTGAAGCACCAGCATCCCATATGGGTGCAGGTTCAAGACCCGGCTGCTCCACTTCCAATCCAGCTCTCTGCTATGGCCTGGGAAAGCAGTAGAAGATGGCCCAAGTCCGTGAGCCCCTGCACCCGTGTGGGAGACCCAGGAAAAGCTCCTGGCTCCTGGCTTTGGATTGGTGCAGCTCCAGCTGTTGCAGCCAATAGGGGGATGAACCATCGGATGGAAGACCTCTCTCTCTCTCTCTCTCTCTCTCTCTCTCTCTTTCTCTCTATGTCTCCTCACTCTGTGTAACTCTTTCAAAATAAATTAATTTATAAAAAACTAGTATGAGGAGGAGCCAAGATGGCGGAATAGTGGGGGCTCACACTGATAGTCTGGGAAAAGATAGTTTAATAAAAGTGGAGTTACTGTAGTCTCAGAAAATGGCTCAGGAAAAAATTACAGAGGAAACTCTTCCGGATCTAGTGGATGTGACACGGAGGACCTACAGGGAGAGCAAGGATGCCCATGGCGTAAAGGCCGAGCCGCGGGAGCTGAGCCATGGAAACCAAGCCACGGAAGCCGAGCCGCGGAGTCTGTGCACCAGTGCTGGAAGGGGAGGTGAGACAAAAACCTCGGTAACCCGAGTCATTGGCAGGGAAAGGCAGAAAGAGCCTAGAGGGAATGAGGCTTGAAGCCCCACTGGGGAAAGTTCACCAGGCTGACTGGAAGAGAGAAAAAAAATGAATAAATAAGGGGAACCGGCACAGACACTAGCCGCTCTCTCCACGCACCTTACAAAGCCGAGCAAGACAAAGAGCAGGTGCCATTTTGGACATACTTAAGTGGCACCTGCTATCAGCCAAGAAGAAAAACCTGACTCTAGTGGGGAGAAATAACTGGAGGTTAGAACCTAGTGAAAGTGTGGAGCTAGCGAACTGAGACTGTGAAAATCTGAGGGTGGGCGAGAGAACTCACCAAGTACACAAACTCAGTAACCTTGGCAACCCGGTGAGAGACTGCGGAGAAATTTGAGACCACACTGAGGGCTGCATAGACCCTTTGTGTGGTCCCAGGAGTAAGCAGACAAATACCCACATGGGCCAGATTTCATACATCAACTACCTTCAATTCCACTCAGCTGTGTGGAATTACTTCAATTCTGAGTCAAAGAGAGAGAGAGAGAGAGAACAAACTGGGTGAGTCACCTTTGGCACACCCTTAACCCTGAAGAACCAAACAGAGCTCTCTGGCCACACCCATCACAGCCTCTAAGGATCCATCAAAAGAAGACAGTCCACTTAATCTAGAGTCACAGTATAATGAGAAAAAACACCACAGCAAAGAAACCAAAGAATATCTCCACAATGCCAAACAAACACAGAAACCGAGGTAACAAGAACAAGGAAGACACTATGACCCCCAAATGATAAAGACATCCCAATTCAAGATTATGAACATGACGAGACAGTAGAAATGCAAGATGCTGATTGCAAAAAATTGATAAGAACATTGAGAAGTTCTCAAAAACAAATTCTTGAACTACAGAAATCCTTACTGGACAGGATAGAAAATCTCTCTCGTGAAAATGAAATATTAAGAAGGAATCAAAATGAAATGAAGCAACTAGTAGAATATGAAACTGTGATAGTGATGAGAAATCATAATGAAGTGAAGAATTCCATAGATCAAAAGACAAACACATTAGAGAGCCTTAAAAACAGAATGGGTGAAGCAGAAGAGAGAATACCGGACTTAGAAGACAGAGCACAGGAAAGGATACAGTCAGACCAAAGAAAAGAAGAGGAAATTAGAAATCTAAGAAATACTGTCGGGAATCTACAGGATACTATTAAAAAAAAAAAAAAAACCAACATTCGGGTTCTAGGAGTTCCTGTAGGCATGGAGAGGGAGAAAGGGTTAGAAGGCCTTTTTAGTGAAATACTATCAGGAAATTTCTCAGGTTTGGAGAAGGACAGAGACATCCTAGTACAGGAAGCTCATAGAACCCCTAATAAACATGACCAAAAGAGATCCTCACCACGACACGCTGTAATTAAATTCACCACAGTGAAACATAAACAAAAGATCCTAAAATGTGCAAGAGAGAAATGTCAGATTACTCCCAGAGGATCTCCAACTAGACTCACAGCAGACTTCTCATCAGAAACCCTACAAGCTAGATGGGAATGGCGAGACATAGCCCAAGTACTAAGAGAGAAAAACTGCCAGCCCAGAATATTATATCCTGCAAAGCTCTCATTTGTGAATGAAGGTGAAATAAAGACTTCATAGCAAACAGAAATTGAAAGAATTTGTCGCCACTCATCCAGCCCTGCAAAATATGCATAATGATATGCTACACTCAGAAACACAGAAACACGGTCATCAATATGAAAGAAGGTAAAGGAAGAAAACCTACCAGTAAAAGATCATAGGGCCCGGCGCCACGGCTCAATAGGCTAATCCTCCACCTTGCGGCGCTGGCACACTGGGGTCTAGTCCTGGTCGGGACACCAGATTTTTTCCCGGCTGCCCCACTTCCAGGCCAGCTCTCTGCTGTGGCCAGGGAGTGCAGTGGAGGATGGCCCAAGTGCTTGGGCCCTGCACCCCATGGGAGACCAGGAGAAGCACCTGGCTCCTGCCTTTGGATTAGCGTGGTGCGCCGGCCGCAGCACGCTGGCCGGGGTGGCCATTGGAGGGTGAACCAATGGCAAAGGAATACCTTTCTCTCTGTCTCTCTCTCCCCCGTCCATTCTGCCTGTAAAAAAAAAAAAAAAGCTGAAAGTATATACTAAAAAATATCTTTGGGAAAATAGTAGGGCAAAGTCACTACCTATCAATAGTCACATTGAATGTTAATGGACTTAATTCTCCAGTTAAAAGGCACAGACTGGCAGAATGGATTAAGGAACAAAACCCAACTATTTGCTGCCTACAAGACACATCTTTCCACCAAAGATGCATGCAGACTGAACGTGAAAGTTTGGAAAAAGATATTCCATGCCAACAGAAATGAAAAAAAAGCAGGTGTAGCTATATTAATATCAGACAAAATAAGCTTTAACACAAAATCTGTTAAGAGAGACAAAGAGGGGCACTATATAATGATTAAGGAATCAATTCAACAGGAAGATATAACGATTATCAATGTATATGCACCTAATTACAGGGCACCGGTTTATTTAAAAGGTATGTTAAGGGACTTAAAGGGAGACTTAGATCCCAATACAATAGTACTGGGGGACTTCAATACTCCACTCTCAGAAATAGACAGATCATCCAGACAGAAGAGCAACAAGGAAACAGCAGGTTTAATCAACACTATTGCCCAAATGGATCTAACAGATATCTACAGAACTTTCAATCCTACATTTAAAGATTTTACATTCTTCTCAAGTGTATGGAACTTTCTCTAGGATTGACCACATACTAGGCCATAAAGCAAGTCTCAGCCAATTTAAAAGAATTAGAATCATACCATGTAGCTTCTCATACCACGGTGTAATGAAAGTGGAAATTAGCAATTCAGGAATCCCTAGAGAGTATGCAAACACATGGAGACTGAACAACATGCTCCTAAATGAACACTGTGCCATAGAAGAAATCAAAAGAGAAATCAAAAACTTTCTGGAAGTAAATAAGGATAACAACACAACATATCAAAACTTATGGGATATGGCAATAGCAGTGTTGAGAGGAATGTTTATAGCAATAGGTGCCACATCAAGAAATTGGAAAGGCACCAAATAAATGAGCTTTCAACGCATCTCTAGGATCTAGAAAAATTTCAGCAAACCAGACCCAAATCTAGTAGGAGAAGAGAAATAATTAAAATCAGAGAAGGAATCAACAGGATTGAATCCAAAATAAATTACAAAAAATCAGGCAAGCGAAGAGCTGGTTTTTTGAAAAAATAAACAAAATTGACACTCCATTGGCTCAACTAACTAAAAAAATAAAAGACCCAAATCAATAAAATCAGAGATGAAAAAGGAAATGTATCAACAGACACCACAGAAATAAAAAGAATCATCAGAAATTACTACAAGGACCTGTATGCCAGCAAACAGGGAAATCTATCAGAAATGGATAGATTCCTGGACACATGCAACCTACCTAAATTGAACCAGGAAGACATGGAAAACCTAAACAGACCCATAACTGAGACAGAAATTGAAACAGTAATAAAGGCCCTCCCAACAAAGAAAAGCCCAGGACCAGATGGATTCACTGCTGAATTCTACCAGACATTTAAAGAACTAACTCCAATTCTCCTCAAACTATTCAGAACAAACAAAAAAGATGGAATGCTCCCAAATTCTTTCTATGAAGCCATCATCACCTTAATCCCTAAGCCAGAGAAAGATGCAGCACTGAAAGAAAATTATAGACCAATATCCCTGATGAACATAGACGCAAAAATCCTCAATAAAATTCTGGCCAATAGAATGCAACAACACATCAGAAAGATCATCCACCCAGACCAAGTGGGATTTATCCCTGGTATGCAGGGATGGTTTAATGTGCACAAAACAATCAATGTGATACACCACGTTAACAGACTGCAGAAGAAAAACCATATGATTATCTCAATAGATGCAAATAAAGCATTTGATAAAATTCAACAACATTTCATGATGAAAACTCTAAGCAAACTGGGTTTGGAAGGAACATTCCTCAATACAATCAAAGCAATCTATGAAAAACCCACGGTAAGCATCCTATTGAATGGGGAAAAGTTGGAAGCATTTCCACTGAGATCTGGTACCAGACAGGGATGCCCACTCTCACCACTGCTATTCAACATAGTTCTGGAAGTCTTAGCCAGAGCCATTAGGCAAGAAAAAGAAACTAAAGGGATACAAATTGGGAAAGAAGAAGTCAAACTATCCCTCATTGCAGACAATATGATTCTTTATTTAGAGGATCCAAAGAATTCTACTAAGAGACTATTGGAACTCAAAGAAGAGTTTGGCAAAGTAGCAGGATATAAAATCAATGCACAAAAATCAATAGCCTTTGTATACACAAGCAACGCCATGACTGAGAAAGAACTGCTAAGATCAATCCCATTCACAATAGCTACAAAAACAAACAAACACCTTGGAATAAACTTAACCAAGGATGTTAAAGATCTCTACGATGAGAATTACAAAACCTTAAAGAAAGAAATAGAAGAGGATACCAAAAAATGGAAAAATCTTCCATGCTCATGGATTGGAAGAATCAACATCAAAAAAATGTCCATTCTCCCAAAAGCAATTTATACATTCAATGCGATACCAATCAAGATACCAAAGACATTCTTTTCAGATCTAGAAAAAACGATGCTGAAATTCACATGGAGACGCAGGAGACCTCGAATTGCTAAAGCAATTTTGTACAACAAAAACAAAGTCTGAGGCATTACAATACCAGATTTCAGGACATACTACAGGGCAATTCTAATCAGAACAGCATGGTACTGGTACATAAACAGATGGATAGACCAATGGAACAAAATAGAAACACCAGAAATCAACCCAAACATCTACAGCCAACTTATATTTGATCAAGGATCTAAAACCAATTCCTGGAGCAAGGACAGTCTATTCAATAAATGGTGCTGGGAAAACTGGATTTCCACGTGCAGAAGCATGAAGCAAAACCCCTACCTTACAGCTTACACAAAAATCCACTCAACATGGATTAAAGACCTAAATCTACAACCCGACACCATCAAATTATTGAAGAACACTGGAGAAACCCTTCAAGATATTGGCACAGGCAAAGAGTTTCTGGAAAAGACCCGGGAGGCACAGGCAGTCAAAGCTAAAAATAACTATTGGGATTGCATCAAATTGAGAAGTTTCCGTACTGCAAAAGAAACAGGTGAGTGAAGAGGCAACCGACAGAATGGGAAAAAATATTTGCAAACTATGCAACAGAAAAAGAGTTAATAACCAGAATCTACAAAGAAATCAAGAAACTCCACAACAACAAATCTAACAACCCACTTAAGAGATGGGCCAAGGACCTCAACAGAATTTTTCAAAAGAGGAAATCCAAATGGCCAACAGACACATGAAAAAATGTTCAAAATTACTAGCAATCAGTGAAATGCAAATCAAAACCACAATGAGGTTTCACCTCACCCCGGTTGGAATGGCTCACATTCAGAAATCTACCAATAATAGATGCTGGAGAGGATGTAGGGAAAAAGGGACACTAACCCACTGTTGGTGGGAATGCAAACTGGTCAAGCCACTATGGATGTCAGTCTGGAGATTCCTCAGAAACCTGAATATAACCCTACCATTCAACCCAGCCATCCCACTCCTTGGAATTTACCCAAAGGAAATTAAATTGGCAAACAAAAATAGCTGTCTGCACCTTAATGTTTATTGCAGCTCAATTCACAATAGCTAAGACCTGGAATCAACCTAAATGCCCATCAACAGTAGACTGGATAAAGAAATTATGGGATATGTACTCTATAGAATACTATATAGCAATCAAAAACAATGAAATCCGGTCATTTGCAACAAAATGAAGGAATCTGGAACACATTAGGCTGAGAGATATAAGCCAGTCCCAAAGGGACAAATATCATATGTTCTCCCTGATCGGTGACAACTAACCGAGCACCTAAAAGGAAACCTGTTGAAGTGAAATGGACACTATGAGAAACTTGTTCAGCCCTTGTCCTGACTGTTGATGAACAACTTAATACTTTATCCCTCCTAGTATTTTTTGTTTGTTCTACTTAATACTATTGGTTGAATTCTGTAATTAATACACAGTTATTCTTAAGTGTTGATACTTAACTGAAAAAATGATCCCTGTTAAAATAAGAGTGGGAATAAGAGAGGGAGGAGATGTACAATTTGGGACATGCTCAAGCTGACTTGCCCCAAACGGTAGAGTTAGAAACATACCAGGGGATTCCAATTCAATCCCATCAAGGTGGCATATACCAATGCCATCTCACTAGTTCAAGTGATCAGTTTCTGTTCACAATTGATCATAATGAAAGGACTAAGAGTCAAAGGGATCACACAAACAAGACTAGTGTCTGCTAATACTAACTGATAGAATAAAAAAGGAGAGAACAATCCAACATGGAATTGGGATACACAGCAGACTGTTAGAATGGTGGATGTCCTAAACAGCACTCTGGCCTCAGAATCAGCCCTTAAGGCAGTCGGATCTGGCTGAAGAGCCCATGCGAGTATTTTAGGCATGGAAAGCCAAGACACTCTGGAAAAAAAAAAAAAAAAAAAAGAAAAAAAAAATAAATGAAAGATCTCCGCAAGTGAGATCCCAGTGAAAAGAACAGGTCATCAAAGAAGGAGGTACCTTTCTCTGAAGGGAGGAGAGAACTTCCACATTGACTATGACCTTGTCTAAATATGATCAGAGCCGGTGAACTCAAAAGGCTTCCATAGCCTTGGCAATTCATGACAAGAGCCTAGGGTGATCACTGATGCCATAAACAAGAGTGTCAATTTGTTAAGTCAACAACAGGAGTCACTGTGCACTTACTCCCCATGTGGGATCTCTGTCCTTAATGTGCTGTACATTGTGATTTAATGCTATACCTAGTACTCAAACAGTATTTTTCACTTTGTGTTTCTATGTGGGTGCAAACTGTTGAAATCTTTACTGAATATATACTAAACTGATATTCTGTATATAAAGAGAATTGAAAATGAATCTTGATGTGAATGGAAGGGGAGAGAGAGCGGGAAAGGGGAGGGTTGCGGGTGGGAGGGAAGTTATGGGGGGGGGAGCCATTGTAATCCATAAGCTGTACTTTGGAAATTTATATTCATTAAATAAAAGTTAAAAAAAACTAGTATGAACTTTGGAATTTAGCTGCATGCATTAAATCTAGCTGCATGACATTGGAAACACATAACTCCAGATTTCCAAGCCAGTAAAATGGTACTTATCTCATGGGACTGTATTTATGAAGATGCAATGAGGCAGGTATGTAATACACTTAAAAATATGACTGACACACAATGACTATCACTTAATGATCCTGTTTCACTATTTTACTCTTGCAAAATTCACTAATCATCCCATACTTCTTGTTTGACCCCACAGCTCAGTACTTACGATATATTTGGTCCCATTCCCAGGGAGAGGATCCAGAAAACCATTGCCCAAGGGCCAGATTCATCCCACTTTCTGTTCCTGTAAATAAAATTTTGTTTTAGCACAGGTGTTTCTGTTCATTTATATACTGTCTATAACTGTCTTCATTACCTAACAGCAGAGTTAAGTAGTTGCAACAGAGACCCTATTATCTGCAAAGTTGATTGGTTGTAAAGGTTTGCTGCTCCTCTTTAAAAATATTTTATTCAGAATACTTTTAGTGTTACAAAGCAAACATTTATGAGTTAGTAACACCCCATTTCCCACATTAATATCTCATATTAGTATCTTTGTCACACCAGCTTCTCCTATATAGTTGGACTCTGCTTTTCTGACCCCTCTTCTCATTATCTCCCTACAAAAGACACAGTTCCAGATATCTGTACTCCAATCTCAGCCATAGTGGTTAATTGTTTTGTTTTGTCTAAAATATGGTACCCCACACTCATGAAAATATTTAAGACCCAAAGTCTTATGCTCGTGCTTAATGACTTAATATTAATGGCTGGTGGATTACAGTGGAGTCTTGATCCAATGAGGATATCTGAACATGAGATATCCATCGGGAAGTGATCAGGCTGCATTAGGCGGAACCCCATGATTGAATCACGATGGCATTATAAGGAGAGACCATGTAAAAGGTTAAGAACTGTGCTTTCTGTGTCACTAATGGAGCTACCTAATCTTAGACTGTGATCCTTTAAACTCTAAGTCAAAATAAACCTTCTTCCCTTGTAAGTTTCTCCTTTTGGGTGTTTTAGTTAAAGTAACAAGAAGCTGACTAATGCACTAATGATGCCAAGATAACCTTATTATATCCTTGAGCCAGAGAAATCATGAAATCGAGTCCACTGTCTGTTGGCCATCTACCACCGTGTGTAGGAGACAGGAAACATCAAGTGCCTATGCTATTATCAAACAAGACAAGCACATGATGATAGACTCTGGCTGTATTTTTTACTCCTTTCTATTAGAAATTTCCTACAGAACAGCATAAGATTTTTCCACTTTGAAATAAAACATGTGAAAACACATAAAGAAGACATCTGTATATACCCATAAACACATACAAAATACAAACTGTCAGCATGACCTGGCCATTAAAAATCCTCTAATTCTTAAATACCACCTATTCCATCCCCTATGTATGACAATGCCATTAAATCACTAACAATTGTGAAGCCATATGATTCTCCCAATGTGTCTTTGGAGGAAGCAAGCTGATGTGAAAGAAGCATCTATTTATTTATACAATCGCTAACCTATTGTCTCCATGACCTCGCCTATCCAAGACATCACACCTATTTCATAGTTACAAATAAGAAGTCCACCAATAGGGATAAAAGGGGACATAAATACAAAGAGACGAGTTAAATAAAACAGAAATGATGTAAAGACAAGGAGTTAGGGGGAAAAATAGGCATGCCCTCCATTGTGTGCTATTTTGGTCACATGTGATTAATAACCTGTCAAACTGTCAGCAGAATCCAAATTCCATCAGATCAATACACGGCAGCTATGCACACCAAGGCAGGGCACATTTCTGTGCAAAACATGTCAGTGGGATGCACTGTGTGTGTGGATGTGTGTGTACCATGTACCTGCCACTTGTATCCCTTGATCCTGAAGCACTGTTGAAATTTTCCTGCCTGCACATACTTCCAAAGTGTGTGTGTGTGTGTGTGTGTGTGTGTGTGTGTGTGAGTATGTGAGTTCTCATTTCAGCAAGCAGCTGTGAAAGCTGTTACACTGCCTACATAGCGACAGAAAAGAATCTGGTAGTGTTTAATGAAGGGGAGGTGTGTTAAAAGGGATGGGGCAGTTAAATTGGGTAACTTGGAACAGAATGAGATCATTAATGCATTGCTATGGAAACCAGGTCATGGTCTACAACCTAATACTGCTCTATCTACAACATTCTGTATTCTGAGAAATGGACAAACCCCTTTGCTTTTTTTAGCACTTGAATGTTATCTCTACAGAGATATTAACAGTCTAGTCAGGGAACTTTATTTCCTTCCCCATTAGTGAAGCAATACATAAATGAGGTATAAAATATGACCTCTAGAAGAAAAGAATGCAGAAACCCTTTGTGAATCCTAAAATGACTCTCTGATTTATTTCTGGTCTTTAATCAAATGACTGTCACATTTCTTTTTGCTTCCCATAAACATCCTATCTTCCAAGGATGTTCTTTAATAAAATATGCTTACAAGAACACCCAAGCAAGTGATACATTTCTGTAATATTTGGCTTCATAACCAAATGAACCCCAATGGTCTGTTTCAAAAGAGCTCTTCAGGTGTTCATCCCTGGAAGTTTCTGTGTAAATTCACTTGTATTCCCTCCTTTGGCACATGGGATATAAGGTGGTTTTCAAAGTCCTGTTTAAGGGAGATTCCAAGAAAATGGATCAGGGAGCAACATGCTTCACTGGGTTAAGGATAACCACTAAGGATAAAAGCATAGGAAAGATACTCTCAGAGGAGGATGGGAGAGAGGACCATATGGAAGTCCTATGGGAAGAGGTGAAGTGCCGTGGACCTGTGTAGAGGGTCCAGAAGTGCAGCACAAACACATGCCGAGAGCCGGAGCAGGAGGAGTTTGGAGACGGAGGTGAGATCGGACTGCAGCAACTCATGGTGATACAGCGGGAGGGAGACCCTGACATGGGTCTGGACCAGAGCCCTGCTGGCAGCTGCTGGCGGTTGCCAGCAGACCCAGTCGAAATGGAGGGCCATGTTTATTTTCCCACAACTTCCCCAGAGCAGTGCACGGTGCCCAGCTGAGAGAGGGAAGACAACATTTTGGGTTAGGGCAGGTGTTACAGAAGCCTTTGCGTGCAGGCCTAATCAGCAATGCCAGTAGCAGTGGCAGGCAGGCAGCAACATTTGGCCAGAGGCTCTTGTGTGCACGTATGATGCAGATCCTAGTGGAGGGAACGGTCCACAGTCCCCACTGACTTTGAGCCTGGCAAGGTGGTCCCCGGGCAGCCACGTGGGACAGCAGGGCACACACAGCTTCCCAGGGTCAAGACGCCTAGGCAGAGCCACCTCATAGAATATCTGCCTCTCTGATGACTGGACAAGCTGGCAGGGCAGAAAGAAACCTCTGGACCGGGCAATTGTGGGAGCCCTGTGTGCTGTGACTGTAGGGACTTGGTAGTTAAGGAAGAAGGTGCAGGGTGTACCTAGGGATTGAAATCTACCACTCCCAACTTGGGTATTACCTTGGAAATATGCCCTACTCTGGAACACAGACCAGAGCTCCCTGACCACACCCACCACACACCTCTTGGTATTCACTGAAAGTGCAGAAATTCCACTACGCCATAGAGGCACACCATCAGAGGAAAATACAAAAATCAATTCCACAAATGCCTAAAAACGAACACAGAAATTCAAGAAACAAGAATAAGGAATAAGGAATACACCATGACCCACCCCTCCCAAAATGAACACAACAATTACTATATTAGAATGCAAAGATGAAGAGATCGAACAAATTCTGGAAACAGAATTCAAAAAATAAATCACAGGATCACTCAAAGCAAACTAAAGAAAACCATACATGACATGAATGAAAAATTTTCCTGTGAAATTGAGGTTTTAAAGTGAAATCAAAATGAAATATTATAAATGAAAAATTCAATAGATAAAATTTTAAAAGTGGTAGAAAACCTCAATGGCAGACTTGGTAAGGCAGAATAAAGAATATCCAAACTAAAAGACAAATCTTTGGAAATCTTACATTACAGTACAAAAAAAAATAAAAGAAGAAATGTAAAATTTAAAAGCAGTGTTGGAGATCTATGGGATACTATCAAATGATCCAACATATGGGTCTTAGGAGTTCTGAAGGTGTGGAAAGAGAGAATGGACTAGAAAGCCTATTTAGTCAAATAATTACAGAAAACTCCCCTAATTTGGGGAAAGAAAGGGACATCCAAGTAGAGGAAGCACATAGAATTCTAACAGACATGGCTGGAAAAGAGCTTCTCCATGACACACTGTAGTCAAATTTTCCACAGTAAAACATAAAGAATAGATTCTAAACTGGGCACAAGAGAAACACCAGATTACTTTCAGAGGCTCTCCCATTAGACTCACAGCTGACTTATCATAAACCCTACAGGCTAGAAGGCAATGGTGAGGTATAGCCAAGCCTAAAAAAAAAAAAAGAAAGAAAGAAAAGAAAAAAACCTGTCAGCCCAGAATATTGTGTCCTGCAAAGCTCTCATTAATGAATGAATGTGAAATGAAGACCTTCCATATCAAAAAGAAATTTGAAGAATTTGTCACCACACATCCAGCCTTACAAAATATGCTTAAGAATATGCTACATACAGAAACACAAAAACGATAGTCATTGTTATAAAAGAATGAGAAGACAGAAAATCTCCCATTAGAGGAATAAAAGAAATCCAAAGTAAACAATAGGAATATTTCCAGAAAAAATGGCAGGGCCAAGTTGTTACTTATCAATAGTCACCTTGAATGTAAATGGCCTCAACTCTCCAGTTAAAAGACAGACTAGTAGAATGGATTAAAAACAAGACCTATCTATTTGCTGCCTACAAGAAATACATCTCACACACAAAGATACATGCAGACTGACAGTGAAAGGATAGAAAAAGATATTCCATGCTAACAGAAACCAAAAAAGAGCTGGTATAGCCATCCTAATATCAGACAAAATAGACTAACATAAAAACTGTTAAAAGAGACAAAGAAAGCACTATAATGACTAAGGGATCAACTCAACATGAAGATGTGACTATAATAAATGTACATTCACCCAGTTACAAGGCACATGGCTATTTAAAAGAAATGTTAATGGACCTAAAGGTAGACATAGACTTCAATACAATAGTAATGGGGGACTTCAATACCCTACTTTCAGCAATGAATAGATCAACCAAACAGAAAATCAGCAAATATACAAAAGATTTAATAGACACTATAGACCAAATGGACCTAACAGATATCTACAGAACATTTTACCCCACAATGGCAGAATATACATTCTTCTCATCAGTGCATGGAACTTTCTCTAGGATAAACCATATGCTAGGCCATAAAGCAAGACTCAGCAAATTCAAAAAAATCAAAATCATACCATGCATCTTTTCTGATCACAATGGAATGAAATTGGAAACCAACAACTCAAGAATTGCTAGATCATAGACAAACACATGGAGATGGAACAACACATCCTTGAATGAACAGTGGGTCATAGAATAAATCAATAGAGAAATCAAAAAATTTCTGAAAACAAATGAGATGACAATATATAATATCAAACTTATAGAATACAACAAAAGCAGTGTTAAGAAGGAAGTTTATAGTAATCGGTACCTACATGAAGAAATTGGAAAGGTACTAAATAAATGAGCTATCAATGCATCTCATGGACCTAGAAAAACAACAAACCAAACCCAAAATTAATAGGAGGAAAAATAATTAAAATTAGACAACAATAAACAAAATTAAGACAAAAAATCAGTAAAATGAAGAAATGACTTTTTGAAAAAATAAATAAAATTGATACATCATTGGTACAACTAATAAAAAAAGAGGGAAAAGACCCAAATCAATAAAATCAGAGTTGAAAAAGTAAATATAGGCCGGCGCCGCGGCTCACTAGGCTAATCCTCCGCCTAGCGGCGCCGGCACACCGGGTTCTAGTCCCGGTTGGGGCGCCGGATTCTGTCCCGGTTGCCCCTCTTCCAGGCCAGCCCTCTGCTGTGGCCAGGGAGTGCAGTGGAGGATGGCCCAGGTGCTTGGGCCCTGCACCCCATGGGAGACCAGGAAAAGCACCTGGCTCCTGGCTCCTGCCATCGGATCAGCGCGGTGCGCCGGCCGCAGCGCGCCGGCCGCGGCGGCCATTGGAGGGTGAACCAACGGCAAAGGAAGACCTTTCTCTCTGTCTCTCTCTCTCACTGTCCACTCTGCCTGTCAAAAAAAATAAAAAAAAAATAAAAAAAAAAAGTAAATATAACAACAGATACCATAGAAATAACAAGAATCATCAGAAATTACTACAAGGTGCCATATTCTATATGCCAACAAATTGGGAAAACTAGAAGAAATGGGTAGATTCCTAGAAATGTACAATCTACCAAAATGAGTCATGAGGATATAGAATACCTAAACAGATAAATAACCAGGACAGAAATTAGATCAGTAAAAAGACCCTCCCAAGAAAGAAAAGCCCAGGACTGGATAGCTTCACTGCTGAATTCTACCACACATTGAAAGAAGAGCTAATTCCAATTCTTCTCAAGCTATTCAAAACAATGGGAAGGGAGAGAATACTCCAAAACTCCTTCTATGAAACCTGCATCACCTTAATTCCTAGGACAAAAAAAAAATAGATGCAACAGAGAAAGAGAACTATAGACCAATATCCTTGATGAGCATAGATGCAAAAATCCTCAACAAAATATTAGCTAATCAAATACAGCAACACACCAGAAAGAACATCCACCTGAACAGAGTGGGATATATCCCAGGTATGCAGGGATGGTTCAAAATTCACAAATTAATAAATGTGACACACCACATTAACAAACTGAAGAACAAAAATCAAGTGGTTATCCCAATAGATGCAGAGAAAGCATCTGACAAAACACAGCATCCTTTCAAAATGAAAATGTTAAGAAAATTGGGTATATAAGGAGCATTCCTCAACACAATCAAGGCCATTTATGGCAAACCCATGGCCAGCATTGAATAGAAGCATTCCCCTTAAGATCTGGAACCATACAAAAATGTCCACTCCCATCATTGCTATTTAATATAGTCCTGGAAGTTTTAGGCTGACCAATTAGAAAAGAAAAAGAAATCAAAGGTATACAAATTGGAAAAGAGGAAATGAAACTATCCCTATTTGTAGACTCTGCTAAGAGACTATTGGTACTCATAAAAGAGTTTGGTAAAGTGGCAGGATATAAAATCAACACAAAAAATCAATAGCCTTTGTATACATAGACAATGTTATGGCTGAGAAAGAACTTTTAAGATCAGTCCTAATCACAATAACTCCAAAAAGAATCAAATAACTTGGAATAAATTTAACCAAGGATGTCAAAGATCTCTACAATGAAAAATGTATAACATTAAAGAAAGAAGTAGAATGACATTAAAAAATGGAAAAATCTTCCAGATTCATGGATTGAAAGAATCAATACCATCAAAATGCACACACTACCAAAAGTGATTTACAGATTTAATTGGATCCCAATCAAATTACCAATGAAATTCTTTACAAATCTAGAAAAAATGATTCTAGAATTCATATTGAAACATAAGAGACCCCAAATATCTAAAGCAATTTATACTAGAAAAACAAAGCCAGAGGCATCACAACACCTGATGTAAAGGCATACTACAGGGCAGTTTATAATCAAAATAGCCTTGTACTGGTACAAAAACAGACTTGTAGACCATTGGAACAAAATAGAAACTCCAGAATTCAATCCCTGCATCTACAATCAACTTATCTTTGATAAAGGAGCTAAACACAATCCCCATAGCAAGGACAGTCTCTTAAAAAATGGTGCTAGGAAAATTGGATCTCCACATACAGAAGTATGAAACAAGACCCCCACTTGACAACTTACACAAAAATCCACTCCAAATGGATCAGAGACCTAAATCTATGACCCAATACCATCAAATCATTACAGAACATTTTGGAAATTGGCAAGACATTAGCATAGGGAAAGACATCTTGGAAAAGACCCCAGAAGCACAGAAAATCAAAGCCAAAATTGATAAATGGCATCACAATAATCTGAGAAGCTTCTTTGCTGCAAAACAAAGACTCAGCGAAGTGAAGAGGCAACCATCAGAACGGGAGAAAATATTTGCAAATTATGCAACTGACAAAGGGTTAACATCCAGAATCTAAAAACAGATTAAGAAATGCAAAAATAATAAAACAAACAATCCAGTTAAGAAATGGGCAAAGACCTTGAACAGGCATTTTTCAAAAGAGGAAATTCAAATGGCCAACAGACACTTGAGAAAATGCTCAGGATCACTAGCCTTCAGGGAAATGCAAATCAAAACCACAATGAGGTTTCACCTCACCCCAGTTAGAATGGCTCTCATACAGAAATCAACAAACAACAAATGCTAGTGAGGATTTAGGGGAAAAGGTACCCTGGTCCACTATTGGTGGGAATGTAAACTGGTGCAACCACTGTGGAAGACAGTATGGAGATACCTCAGAAATCTGAATATAGACCTAGTATATGACTCAGCCGTCCCACTCCTGGGAATTTACCCAAACCAAAAGAAATCAGCATATGAAAGAGCTATCTGTACCCCCATGTTCATTGCAGCATTATTCACAATAGCTAAGATACAGAATCAACCAAGATATCCATCAACTGTTGACTGGATAAAGAAATTATAGGATATATACACTATGAAGTACTACTCAGCTATTTAAAAAAATGAAATTGAATTCCTGTCTTTTGCAACAAGATGGTTACAACTAGAAAACATTATACTTAGTGAATTAAGCCATTCCCAAAAAGACAGATATCATATGTTTTCCCTGATACAAGGTAACTAATAGCATACCTGAAATGTAATGTATTGGAGTGAAATAGACATCTTGAGAAGATAAAAAAAATCTATTTAAATAATGAAATATAAATAAAAATAAAATAACCTAGCAATCTCTTTCAAAGAAATATTTCTAAATTTTTTTTATTTATTTTTGAAGGCATAGTTACAGAGAAAGAGAGGGAAGAGAGAGAGAGAGAGAGAGAGAGAGAGAGAGGGAGAGAGAGAGAGAGATCCTCTGTTCGCTATTTCAGTCCCCAAATGGCTGCAATGGCTGAGCTAGGCCATTAGCCAGGAGTCTCCTCTTGGACTTCCACCTTGATTCAGGGGCTCAAGGACTTAGGCCACCCTCCACTGCTTTTCCCAGGGGCATTAGCAGGAAGCTGGATCAGAAGCAGAGCAGCTAGGACTCAAACCAATGCTCATATGGTATGCCGGCATCCCAGGAAGCAGCTTTACCAACTACACAGCAGCAGTGCCATCCCAACAAATCTCTTTTTTTTTTCAAAGATCTATTTTCTTTTTTCAAAGCATAAAAAAATCAATTGAAGGCAATGTAGTGTCACAGTATGTTAAGCCACTGCTTGTAATACCAACATCCAGTATGGGAGTGCCAATTAGAGTCCTGGCTGCTCTGCTCTCTCTCCATCTCCCTGGTAATGTACCTGGGAAGGTGGCAGATGATGGTTCAAGTGCTTGGGCCCTTGCCACCCACATGGGAGATGTGGTCATAGTTTCTGGTTCCTGACTTGGCCTGGGCTCAGCCCTGGCAATTATGGCTATTTGGAGAATGAATCAGCATGTGGAAGATGTCTCCCCTTCTCTCTCTCTCTCTCTCTCTCTCTCTCTCTCTCTCTCTCTTTGCCTTTCAAATAAATAAATAAATAAATCTTTCTAAAAACAGAAATCATGAAATGTATATAAAATAAAAATTCAGAAATAAAATGTATCACTCTCAGTGAAGGATTGACAAGGGAGCGAGGGTGGTGCAAAATATATCCATAGCCTCATTGTCCCAGTTGAACTTGTTGAACAATCAGTGCACCCTGGTGGTCAAAGCAAAAGAGAAAGCACGAACAACAAAAAAATAAATGAATAAAATATAGCATCCTTCAAAGTAAGCCCAGATTTTCTTAGGACACAATATTAAAATAAATGTCTTATTTATAGGTTCATACTGAACTGTTCTGAGATATTGTGCACAATAATTCAATTGCAAATGCACTTATGGTTTTCTTAAGAACTTCAGGCATGAAACAAAGTGCAAATCTGTGAAAGCAGTCTTGAGATGTTGGAAAAAAGAGGTAACAAAGAGGAGAGGACAGAATTAGTATAGAATGCAGAGAAGCATTTTGATTCATCCTGCTTGATCCAAGTATTGTAACACTTTCAAGAACTCCTACACATTCACTTCTAAATATCACTACTTCAGCTCACCTTTAAGTGGGAGTTGGAAGGCACACAGACCTTTTATTCTCTAACCTAGAATGCAGAATTCCTCTGGGCTTAATGGTAATGGTGATATTTGAAGCAGATCAATACTCTCAACTTTTTATTAAAGTGGAAGGCAAGGGCAAAACTCTCCACCTAACTCCCAAGTGATGGTGCTATCACCAAAGCATCATTACTCACACAATGGAGCAACCTGGAGATGGTTTTAAAGAGTTCACAGTGCAGCTGTGTCATCCTAGTGAACTTGGGCCCATTCGTACTCTGTTCATCAAATCATCATGGCTTCTCTAGATTTCCCAGTGTCCTTTGCAATTAGATTTGGACTATGTGACTAAGTTCTAGCCAGAGGAAAGAGGACAAAATTGATGGAATCCTTTAAAAAGGCCATAGTGATCTCCAGTTTGCTTTTCTCTCTCACTATGGCCATAGAGAACATGTGTTCGTGGTTGGGAGTGGCTACATCTATCTGGAACATTAACTAAAAACAATCTTTAATCATTGTAAGCCTCTGAGAGTTCAGGATTTATGAAATCTGAGAGTAAGAATTACCTACATGATTATTAACACTCTGACCAATAAACAATCTTCTCCACAGTATTTGTCATTTTTATGAATATTTCATTATGAAACTTACATGATTTGGGTTTAAATACATTTTAGAAAATATGTATTTAAAAGTTCAGAATTACAGGGGAGGCAGAATAGGATGGTGGCTAAGATGTTCAGGCAAGCATCTCCGCAAAGACACACTGATTTGAAGAGCTATTCACACAACAAGTTACCTTCACAGAAGCAAGGAAAGCTAGGTGAGAGATCAATGGTGCCTGATTTTATTTTATTTTTAAAGATTTACTTATTTACTTACTTATTTGAAACACAGAGTGTAGATATAAAGGGAAAGACAATGAAAGAGAGAGAGATCTTCTATCTACTGGTTCACTCCCCAAATGGCCACAATGGGGCATGGGACAGGACAAAGCCAAGAATCAGAAACTCCCTCTAAGACTCCCACATAGGTGGTAGAAACTCAATAACTTTCATCCTTTGCTTCCCAGGCTCACTAGCAGGAAGCTGGATCAGAAGTAGAGTAGCTAAGACATAAACTCGCAATGGCTACCCAAACCTGCTTTTAAAAAAAAATAATAAGAAAAGAGACACTGAAGAAACAGGAAGGAAAGAATTCCCAAAATCACCCTTCCCCAGCTTTAAATAGCATAGGATGCAGAGACACCTCACCTCCTACTAGGAAGAGGGGGAGTGAATTAAATATAAATCTTAGACTTGAAATCCAGTACCAGGCCCATCATGATGGATGGATGGAAGGAAGGAAGGAAGGAAGGAAGGAAGGAAGGAAGGAAGGAAGGAAGGAAAGAAGGGGAGGGAGGAAGCAAGGGAGGGAGGGAGGGGAGAAGGGGGTGCTCCCAGGTGAGTACTTTACAATGAGCCTCTGGACCTCCACCACCCCCTAACTCAACCTCCAGTAGACTGCAGTGCACAGCCTCAGCTGCTAGGGAGTACAGCAGGAGAAGGAGTTTAGTACCTTGCCTGGGAGTTCAGAGCTCTTAGACCCAGCACCTGGGAAAGCTCAAAGGCACTAACCTTGGGCCAATGCTCATAGATAGAGCCTCTGGAGTTGCCCCAACATCAAAGACATGCTGCCTGTGGGAGACTCTCATTTCTACATGCATTACTGCCAGCTGCATGAGGGTCCAATATGCACCAGCAAGACTGGGCAGGATCCAGTGACTGGGAGATCTACTATGAGCCAGGTTAGGGCCAGCCAAGGGACTGCTTTTATCAACCCTACCTCAACTTTGGGCAATCAGGAAGGAAACACAGGGCTATGTCTGGGGTTCAGAGCTGGGCTTATAAAACCCAACACTGGGATGATCCTAATTTTCCACACCCCCAGTACCCCAGGATCTGTCCCAGTGCCAAGTAAAGTCTTGTGGGCTCAGTTGAATACACTTCAGTCTACCTAGCATCACTCATGACAAGTCACAGGAAGCCTCAGCTGTGAATTCGTCTTCATAGCCAGGTAGGCTTTGATCCTACCCGCCGTGCTGTGCAATGCTGGTTCTGGCCGGCTGTGGATTCTGGGTGTGACCTGGAATTACAATACTGGTGGCCACAGGACTAGGGGTCTGGTCCCCCAGCCACAGAGAGAGACTGTAGAGTTGGCATATCCATATTAGATGCTTCCATGGTTCATTCTGAGTGTCTTACCAACTGTGGATTTGGGAAAATCTGAGCAAAGGGTATCCTCAGAGAATGATGCATAACAGATCACTGTCAGCAACAAATGTTGACTTGGAGGAGCTTCCAATGATGAGATGACTTAGTCTTCATAGACTCAGAGAAAATAGAATGCTTAGGATTTCTGTAAGATCAGCCACACATGAACTCAGATCACGAAAATCAGAAAAGAAGTAAGGAAGCCTTCAATGAACAGGCAACATCAGGTGTCAACAAGCGTCAAGAACTCTGAAGGAAGCACAAACCTCATCCAACAAGCAAAATAAGGTGCCAGAAAACAGACACCTAGTGCCTGACATTTTCAAATGCTCAGATGAAGAATTTAAAATAGCTGTTTTAAGGAAATTTTAAAAAATACTTCAAAAGAACACAGAGAAATGTCAAGTCTTGAGATTTGACAGAGATGGAAGTAATTTTTAAAAATCAGACACAAATCCTTCAACTAAAAAATATGCTAAGTGAAATTTAAAATAATCAGAAGAGCATCAAAATCAGAATGAATCAAAAAAGAAACAATCATTAAGCTCAAAGATAGGATATTTGAAAATACATAATTGGAGGACAAAAAATCCTAACAAGTCCACAGAGGGATGAAGAAAACTTATGGAAAATAAAGGACAGCATGAAAAGAGAAAATGTCTGAATAATTGGGGTTCAAAAGGGATTTGAGACTACCAAAGGGACAGAAAGCATATTCAAGGCAATAATAATGGAAAACTTCCCAAATCTGGAGAAAGATATAACTATCCAGACACAGAAAATCAATGGCTACCAGTAAGGCAACAACTCAACCAGGTATACCCCAAGACACATTGTAATTAAACACCCAGAGCTAAAGATAGAAAATTCTCATTGGTGCAAGGTAAAATAACAAACACATAAAGATTCAATTATCTAATTAAATAACACACAAAGGTTCACAGTTCACTTAGCTTGAGATTTCTCAGGCTAATGGGGGAAGTGGGATGAGACTTTCCCAATACTGAATTAAAAAAAAAAATGCCAGAAAAGAATTCTGTACACAGAAAAGCTGTCCTTTAGATATCATGGAGAGATACAAACATTCCCACACAAACCAGAGCTGATAGAATGTGTAACCACCAGATACGTCATACAAGAAATGCTACAGGGAGTTCTCCAAAAGGAAAGGAGGAGACACTAGAGTGTAAGAAGATAATATAAGACGATAGAAAATTCACAAGTAACTATGCAGACAAATCCAGAGAAGCAGGCATCAAAATGCTGTAATATGATTAACATGGTACACAAAACATTCACATCTGTAAATATTAAAAAACAAAACAATTAAAATTACTAACTATAGGTGCCGGTGTCGTGGCATAGCAAGTAAAGCTGCCACCTGCGATCCCAGCATTTCACATAGGTGCCTGTTTGAGTCCCGGCTGCTCTGCTTCAGATCCAGGTCCCTCCTACTGTGCATGGGAAGGCTGCAGAGAATAGCCCAGAAGCTTGGGCCTCTACACCCCCATGGGAGACCTAGAAGAAGCTCCTGGCTCCTGATTTCAGATTGCCCCAGCTCAGACCATTGCAGCCATCTGGGGAGTGAACCAGTGGATGGAAGATTCTCTCTCTCCCCTCTCCCTCTCTCCCTTTCCCTTTCCTCTCTCTCTTTGCCTTTCAAATAAATAAATAAATCTTTAAAAAATAAGAATAACTACAGTAAAATTTAAGTCATGGGCAATATAGAAAGAGGTAAAATAGGACATCAAAAATTCAAAATGTGGAGAGGAATAAAGTGTAACTGAAGAAGTTTTTTATTAGTTTATCCTATTTTTAATTTATTTTAAATTTATTTTCTATCTTTATAATCAGTGCAAGGCTGCTATCATCTCAAAATAGTTTGCTATAAACAAAAGATTTTTTTTTGTAATTCTCATGGTAACCACACAGCAAAAATCTATACTTGGCTTACCAAAAATAATAAGCAAGTTATCAAAACACTGTACTAGATAAAATAAGCACAGAAGAAGAGTATAAGAGAGAAGGAAAGCAATAAAGCTGGAAAGCAAGTATCAAAATGCCAACAGTAAAAATGAATCTATCAATAATTACCTTAAACGTTAATCAATTCAATTATCTAATTAAGAGACATGGAGTCACCACATGGATGAATAAATAAGATCCAACTGTATGCTGCTTACAAGAAATAATATAATAATAGCTTAACTTGTTAAATGTATGCATTCTGGCTGTAAAAATAGACTCAAAACAATAACGGTGTGTAATTCTTATAGACAAAATGAGAAAATATGGCCAGGATGAGAGGTTGGTATTAAGGTGATTTCAACTGCCCTCCATACTTTGCAAAGACACAGTGACTTCTCACTGGTCCTCCCTGAGTTGTGATACTGTCCAAAAGAGGCCACTATTAACAGTAGGAGGATTTACATTCTTCCCACTTGCTTTTTTCCTGAATACACCAGGCCACACTGCTCTCCTAAACACCCCTCCTTCTCTCTCCTGCTCTCTCTCTCCCTCTCCCTCCCTCTTCCTCCTTCCCTCCTCCTCCTCCTCCTTCTTCATCTTCTTCTTCTCTCTATCTCTCTCTCTCTCTCTCCCTTCCCTTAAGATTTATGTGTTTATTCGAAAGACAGAGTTACAGAGAGAGAGAGGGAGAGACAGAGACAGCGACAGACATCCACTGATTCAGTCCCCAGATGGCCACAGTCACCAAGGCTGTGATGGGCAGAGGCCAGGCAGCAGAAACTTCAACCGGGTCTCCCACATGAGTGGCAGGTGCCAAGTATGTGGGCCATCTTCTCTGCTTTTCCCACACTGTTAGCAGAGGGCTGCAATGGAAGTGAGCAGCCAGGACACAAACAGGTGCCCGTATGGGATGCCAGCCTTGCAAGCAATTTAACCCACTACACCACAACATGTCTCCCCTCTTGCTCTTTCTAATGGCCATGGTAAGTCTACATTTCAATACTCAAGGCCAGCATTTATAAACTAACATGGATGGCTTTTGCATCACCTTTGGAAATGTGAAAAACATACATACCTGAAATTGACAGAAGCATATCTAAACATTGGGCCCATCGGCCTCTCTATCGTCTACTTACCTAGATTTAACATCTCTGATTTATTTTTCTTTCATTCTAATGGTATTTACATCTCTCTGTTAGGAAAGCATGAGGTGAGGTGAAGGGAGGTAAAAGGAGAGGAGGGGAGGGAAGGGGATGGGAGAGGAGGGAAGGGAAGGGGGGAGAGGAGAGGGGAGGGGAGGTGAGGGGAGAAGAGAGGGTAGAGGAGGGGAGGAAAGGGGAGGGGAGGGCAAGGAAGGGGAGGGGAGGGGAAGAGAGAAGGAATATTATATACTTACAAAAGCAAAGTTATGATAGGACCTGGAGCTGCAATTACTTAAAAAGAAAGCATGGGGCCGACATAGTGGCCTCGCGCGTAAAGCCGCCACCTGCAATGTCAGCATCTGTACAGGTGCTGGTTCCAGGCCTCGCTGCTGCACAGAGATATTTCCCATCCCACGCTCCCTCCCACCCACGCTCCCATCCTCCCTCCTCTTTCCTTTCTTATTCTTTCTTTTAATTTTACAATGACCTACTTTCAGTTTATTTTGTAATCCTAAGCTTAACACCCCACTAACTACAGAATTTAACAAACAGTGAGAAGATTAAAACACTGTTCCCCAACAGTAGAGACAAGGTCTGTAAACAACCACCAGATTTCAAAACTTTGCTCGCATACATGATACTTATTTGTACTCTATTAGTTACCACGGATCAAGGAAAACATGATTTTTGTCTTTTGGGGACTAGCTTATTCCAATAATATAATGGTTTCCAGTTGCATCTATTTTGTTATGAAAGACAGGATTTCATTCTTTTTTTAGTATTATTCCATACTATTTTAGTAGTATTCCATATTTTTTTTCAGATGTCTGAGGAACCTCCATACTCTCCCAATATGGCTGTACTAACTTACATTCCCATCAACAGTGGATTAGAGTATCTTTTTCCCCGCATTCTTGCCAGCATTTATTGCTTGTTGATTTCAGTATGAAAGCCATTCTAAGCAGGTACAGTGAAACCTCACTGTGGTATTTAATTGCATTTCCCTGATGCCTAGTGATCCTGAGCATTTTTTCATGTGTCTGTTGGATATTTGAATTTTATCTTTTGAAAAATGCCTGTTCAAGTCTTTGTCCATTGCTTAACATGATTGCTTGTTTTGTTGTTATTGAGTTTCTGGAACTCTTTATAGGTTCTGGATATTAACCCTTTATCAGTTGCATAGTTTGCAAATATTTTCTCCCCTTCTGTCAGTTGCCCTTCACTTTGTGTCTTTTCAGTGTAGAAGCATCTTAGATGGATGTAATACTGTTTGTCCATTTTTGCTTTGATTTCCTGTGTTTCCGGGTTCTTTTCCAGTAAGTCTTTGGCTATGCCAATACCTTGAAGAATTTCCTCAATGTTCTACTCTAGTAATTCTATGGTATCAGGTCATAGATTTAGATCCTTGATCCATTTTGACTTGATTTCTGTATAGGGGGTAAGGTAGTGCTCTTTGTTCATACTTCTGCACATGGAGGTCCAATTTTCCCAGCACTATTTGTTGAAGGCACTGTCGTTTCTCTAGGGGGTGGTTTTAGCTCCTTTTTCAGAGGCTAGCTGGTTGCAGATGTAGGACTGATTTCTGGAATGTCTATTTTGTTCCATTGGTCTGCATGTTTTGATTATTACTGCCCATAGTAGATCTCATTAATTCATTCTCTCTCATTCATTCAGTTTTTCCAGCTCCAATTGTTGCTTAACTAGTAAGATAGTCATAGGTCATTGCTGCTTCTATTGTTTCCTGACAAATTGTGCTTCCGTTCCTGTAGACTGCTTGTTTTCCTTTTCCTTGTTTAGTATATTTATCTGTTTATTGACTTGCAGGAGATCTTTGTAAATATATTAAATTCTTATCTTCCATATGTAGCTGAAAATGTCTTCCCTTGTTTCTTTTTTCCTATTAATTTAATTTGTGGTGATTTTTCCTGTTTTTTTTTCCTTTCAAACTTTCCTTTGTCATTTCCACCATTATTGTAAAGTACTTTACTTATAACTGACATAAATATATGTTTATATGTTTCATGTAAGCAAATAGCTTAAATGTTCTTATCTTTACAACCTTGGACTAGTTGACAATTATGCATATATAAAAGCTTTGGATTCTCATTAAGTTTGTCTCCATAAGTGCTTTTGTTTTTCATATATAATTGGTCCTATCACAACTTATCCCAACTATCCCAACAATATTAACAAATACAAGGATACCTCAAAAGATTCATGAAAAATTAAAATAAAATTAATTAGTTTTGTGGCAAATAAGAAAACCTTCAAAATCCACGTATATGAAGGGAGGAGATCTTCACAAAATTTATAGAAGTGCATACTATGAAAAAGTTATATATGGATTTCAAAAAAGATTCATCAAAATAAACTTATCCTTTAACTTCCTACTTCTATATACTTTTGACATACCCTCATGTTCTTATTTTTTATATTGATTTGAAATTCCATTTTTTAAGATTTATATTTTATTTGAAAGTCAAAAGATGGGGGGGAGACAGAAAAAGAGAGAGAGAGATCTGCCACCCACTGGTCCACTCTCCAGATGGACACAATGGCCACAGCTAGGCCAAGCTGAAACCAGGAGCTAAGAGCTTCATTTGGATCTCCCATGTGGGTGGCAGAAACTCAAACACTTGGGCCATCCTCTGTTGCTTTTCCCAGGCCATTAGCAGGGATCTAGATTGGAAATGGAGCAACCAGGATATGAATCAGTATCCATGTGGGATGCCAGCATCACAGTGGATGGCGTTACCCACTATGCCATCACACAGGCACGGAAATTCTGTCTTTATTATACATTGGATCAGCTGTGGTTTAGCACAGATCAGACTGCTTTAAACCGTAATGAAAATGACTCTCAAGTTTGTATTTAAAGTATGATGCCAAGTGTTTGGTCAGATTTATTACCACATGTAGGAGCTATTCTTCTAGCCATGTTTTCTTAAATGATTTACATTAATCAAGAATAGCCATATATTTTTCTTAGTATAATAATGGATTATCATAACATATGTTTTTATTAATGAGCCATCTTTAAATTCCTGGAATAAAATCTACTTAGTTACTGTACATAATTTGTTTAATATACTGGTTTCATGCAATCATCATTTGTTTAGAATTTTGCATTTCCATCTCTAAGAGTGCTCTGCGGCTCTCTGCACTTGAGCTAGTTATTCAAGAAATGGGAGGGGATTACCACCCTTGATATATTCATATATTTGATGCAGCATAAGAATTGTGTGCTAATAGCTGAATGAGCTCATGCTTAAAACTTCACAGGTGTGACTCTCTCCAGGGGTTGTTTTTTGATATTTTTCATGATTTCTTTCAAGTTTTTTTTTTTTTTTTGACAGGCAGAGTGGACAGTGAGAGAGAGAGAGAGAGAGAAAAAGGTCTTCCTTTTGCCATTGGTTCACCCTCCAATGGCCACCGCGGCCAGCGCGCTGTGGCCTGCGCATCACGCTGATCCAAAGCCAGGAGCCAGGTGCTTCTCCTGGTCTCCCATGCAGGTGCAGGGCCCAAGCACTTGGGCCATCCTCCACTGCACTCCCTGGCCACAGCAGAGAGCTGGACTGAAAGAAGGGCAACCGGGACAGAATCTGGCACCCTGACTGGGACTAGAACCCGATGTGCCGGCGCCGCAAGGCAGAGGATTAGCCTAGTGAGCCACAGCGCCGGCCGATTTCTTTCAAGTTTTATTCTTTTTTTCTTATTCATCCTATAATAAGCTATGTTATATATTGTCTCCCATAATAAATTGGCTTTTTTCATATACGTAATATGTATTGGCATATATTGGCATAAAATTCTACCTATTCTGACATGTGTTTATAAGTAAATAAATACAAATAACTTTTAAGTACATCCTCTGGATAATTCTTAATAATGTATATTTTTATTTCTTTTTATTTTCCTGATCACTTTGAGACTTTTATCTATTTTATGGACCATGATTCTCTTAAAACGTGAACAATAATCATACTTTGTATTATTTTTCCAAACATATTTATTTTTATTTATGTTTTTGTTCACTTATCCCTTGAATAGGCATGATTCAAATACAATCACTAAATACTATCCATCAATCCTCTTACAGATTTCCCTTTGTTCTGTTATCAACTTAATATTTAAAATACTGCTTCCTATTACAATCTTGATTTTTCAATTTCTCTTTTTCATTTTGTACATTCATTTGTCACTCATTAGCTAATGTTCTGTGATTGTTAGGTTTTCGTCTGGATTTTGTCATTAGTGTCATGGATTTTGTCTTTTTGCACATTTAATTTCTTTCATAAAATCTTACTTTTCCTGACAGCAACCCATTTCCTTTTGCTTCAACTTGCATGTGAATTTATTTCTGTCCTTAATACTTAAGCTTAATTCTTCAATTTGTTTGGCAGTCTTACTGCAAAATTCATATGACTGGATTTCATGTTATCCTGAGTTTTCATGTTTATATATGACAACTAAGCTTCATGCTCCTAAACATCTTACTTCCACGGTCACCCACAAGGCAATTTTAAAATGTGGGAAATACCATTTAAGGTCAGAACAGTTTGTGTGCACATGTGTCCATGCATATATGTTATGTACAGTTGTGCACATGTGTGAATTCATATGTGCAAGTCCTGTGGGTTTAGTCTACAAAGATGGCCAAAGAGACTGGAAGGTGACTAGAAACAGAGGAACCAGGAAAAAGAGTTACTACTTTGTGGGCATAGTCATTAGCTTTTTGACTCTTTACAAAGAGTTGCAGTCAACCATAGCAACTGTAGGCAGACCCTGGAAAGTATCTGGAGCTGTTTTTCCTTGAAGACAGAAGCATGCAGGCAGCATGGGAAGACAGGCTCAAGAGACCCAGGAGGGGCTGGCGCCGCAGCTCACTAGGCTAATCCTCCGCCTTGCAGCGCTGGCACACCGGGTTCTAGTCCTGGTTGGGGCGCCGGATTCTGTCCCGGTTGCCCCTCTTCCAGTCCAGCTCTCTGCTGTGGCCAGGGAGTGCAGTGGAGGATGGCCCAAGTGCTTGGGCCCTGCACCCCATGGGAGACCAGGAGAAGCACCTGGCTCCTGGCTTTGGATCAGCGCGATGCGCCGGCCGCAGCATGGTGGCCGCGGCAGCCATTGGAGGGTGAACCAACGGCAAAGGAAGACCTTTCTCTCTGTCTCTCTCTCTCACTGTCCACTCTGCCTGTCGAAAAGAAAAAGAGAGAGAGAGAGAGAGAGAGAGAGAGAGAGAGACAGACTCAGGAGGACAGTGGAAGCCAATTTAAATAAAAGGCTGAGATCAAGACTTAGTGACAGGGTCAATCATCCATGAGCTGCAGCGTTTTTGATCATATCCTTATGCATAAAGGTCTGTAGCAGTAATATCTGAATAATTATTGCTTTCCTGAGTCTGAATCATCAAATTTGTAACAACGTTATCATATTTCTATCAACTTCATTCAAAATCTCAGAATACTTTCTTTACAGTTAGATGTACTGGAGCGCTAAAAGTCTCTTTTCCAACTAGTGTGCTTAGTCGGCCCAGCTCAGCTGTGGCATAGGACATCAAAACCTCCCCAGCACAGGGTCCTGGCCAACTTCTGAATCTTGGCGACAGGGTAAATCAGTCTTCTGATTTGAGGGGAGAGTGGCAGGGCTCATGTCCTGACAAAAGAGGAGGTGAAACCTGGGCTTCCTAAAATATATTATGGGAATTCATTTTACCACAGAGAAACTCTTCTGCAAAGTGCAGCCAGCCAATCAGAGAGAGAGAGAGAGAGAGAGAGAGACAGCGAGAGAGAGTCTGAACATGCTTGTTCCTCACTCACTCATGCAAGTTCGAAACAGATTCAAAAGAACTATACAATTTTTTTTTCTCCAGAAAAGTATAAAAATATGTCCCCACTAGAGGAAGAAATGTTTTAATACAGCCTGGAATGTTCTTACAGCTTCTGGAAGTGAGTTCAATTCTCCCACTTCCTTGGGGAATATCTGTCTTTCTCAGGCATCTTCCCTTCCACCTCCTGTGGTCTCCAAGAAGAGTTTGCCTGCTCCATCATTCTACCGTCCCAGGCATTAGGGAGAAAGCATGTAAATACATTGCAGGTCTAAATAGCCACCTCAGGAGTGGAGCATCATGGGAAGAGAGCCATCCTGGGAGGAGCTGCTCCAAGCAGTCCACTTGACATTGTTGGCAGGTGATCCAGTAAGCTAGGAGAGGACCCAAATGGGCACACGTTCACCTCAACCTAGTCATATTATTGGCAGTCTTGAGGCATTAGCATTGGACTCTTAGAACCAGAATTTAAGAGGGCAATAAATACTCTGTCAAGAATACTTTACAGCCTAGTCTTTCCCTGTTACTTGTTCTGTTACATATACGGTGCAGTTAACATGAAAAGCAAGTTATCAGCTCAACAAAGAATGAACGGGGGCAGGAATCTGGTGCAACAGTTAGGACACCTGCCTCCTATACTGGAGTGCCTGGGTTTGAGTCCAGGCTCTGCTTCCAATTCTATCCTGCTGATGCACACCTTGAGAGACAACAGGTGATGTGACTGGGTCCTGGCCACTCACATGGGGGACCTGGATTGAGTTCTAGGCTCCCAGCCCCAGCCCCAGCTGTTTAAGAGTAGACCAGTGGATGGGAGATTCTCTCTCTCTCGCTCTCGCTCTCCACTGCCCCATCCTTTTTCAAATAAAAATAATTATTTTTTAAAAGAATGAATGAAACACAGTTGCTCCAAGCAAGTCTATCAAAACAAACCTATTAAAGAGGGCTACGTATGTTACTTACTCCTTACAGATTTTTAAGCCTCCTTAAGCCAGCATTCTCAAAATGGGAAGAGGGCTTTGCGTTCCCTGATGCTGCCTGGTTAGCAGGCCCTGAAGGAAGAGAGGATTGTGTTTTTCCAGGGAAGTAGCCAAAATGATTCACTTCTGTGTCTTCCCTAGGGAGCCTGCAGGCAGCAACCCCACAACCAAAAAAGCAAACGGTGGCACTGCCAGTGTTGCACACAAAGCCTGATCTGCCACCTCGTGCTTGTGTTCCTGTCCCTCCCTGACGGCAGGGCCCATTCAGAACTATGCAACCCCTCCCTGGATCCTCATACCCCAGCCACTGGACAACCCAGATAGCAGTTTTATCCTAGCTTTGCAATATCAGGGTCCGTTTTCCAAGGTCTTTGTGTGGCACAACAGACATGGTATAATGAAGCTTGGCCTAGATCAGAAATGAGTATAGCTGTTTCTCCCATCCACTTTGCCAACTGTGAGTGGCTACAGTGCCGGGACAGAGGAGCCCAGGCCTCCCACATCTCTGCTTCTGAAGACTTTCAAGGGAGAATGCTCATTCAGGTCTCCAAGGTGTGTGACGCATCCTCATGCAACTACTTAGCACAGATGCTGCAGGGAGAATGCTCCCACATTAGATGGAGGATCCAGAGACTTCAACCTCAATGCTCCTCCAACAGAGAGGCTACTGGCCTTCACCTCTGTGAGAAACACATCAGTCTTTACAGGGAGCCTGTGACTTCATTTATATAAGAGGCTGAGTGAGAGCGATCATTGGTACAACAAGCAAAATCTACCTACTATGTGTTGAATTCGTTATTTGGTGGAGGGTTAAGCTTCTGATCATAAAACAAACTGAAAGAACGTCATTGTAAAAATTCAAATGAAAAACCCAAAAGGAAGGAAGAGGGAGGGTGGGAGTTGGGTGGGAGGGAGGATGGGGTGGGAAGTATCACTATGCTCTTAAATCTGTATATATGAAATACAGGACATTTGTTCAGCTTATATAAATAAAAACTAGAAGAGTTATAAAATTACATTTCTATTTAAAAAGTAAAATTAGAATACAGCTAACTAGGATGATTAATGGCAATTTGTGCCTCTTCTCTGGTCTTCGATGGTGAGACATTTTTCACACAGTGGACAAGATAAGAAGCTCTTTGACCCAAATCGTCCCCATCTATAAAGTCCAACACTCAGAATTACCTCTACAAAGAAACTCCATGCGTGAAGCCTTGCATCACTAAAGCCACTCATCTTCCTTCTTTCAGGTATGGATGAAACTACTCTTTAGTTTTGCTATAGAAAAAATGTGAGGGAAACAAAGCTCCGTAGATTCCTTCTTATCACTACTGTGGTCACTAGTCACTCCAACAGTGAGTGAGCTCTGAATGTATCGAATATGAATGCAGGAAAATATAAATAACCTGAGCCATTTCCTGCCGAAGAACAATCTAGCAGTCACCTGCCATCACTGTGCAACCCTAGGGCTCCGGGGTGAGCCTTGGAATGATGTGAGTGCTGGCGGCTGGGAGCCGTTCCTCCTGTTTGCCAAGGAGCTGGGGATAATCGTCACACAGGACTTTGCAGGCTCCAGTGGGGTCTTTCTATAGTCTGGCTTTGTTTCCACAGCTCCTTGGTGAAGGTTAACAAGAAAGCATAAAATGACTGTGCACGGCGTATTGCATGCACCTGAGAATTCAGGAAATCAGTGCTGAAAGTTACGAGAGGCTTGGAAACTGAATGACAGACACTCACTGCAGGACAGGCTCAAATCTCAGTATTGACACTGTGCTCTCACTAACAGTTTTCTCCGGTCAAATTTCAGTTCCTGGGTGGGCAGTGCTTCTAGAGTGATCAAAGTGCTAGCACCCGTCTGGATCCAGTGCTGGTTGTCATCGTTCTCCAAGTCATCTCATAAAAGAAGTCAGAAAGTTTACGTTGAAGTTTCCTGGCACAAAATTTCTGTTGTATTATTTCATGGCCAGAAAACAATTCTTTGAGAAACCCATAAAAAGATCTCTAGTTGTGTAGTGAAAAGGAAACATAAGAAGCTTCCACACGTGTTGATCACTATTTCAATAATCAGGACAGTGAATTTAGAGATGAGAAAACTGAGACAAAGGTAAGACAGGTCTTGTCCTAAAGATACAGAATTAAAGCCTTTGGGAATTCAGCCATCAAATGGAAAGAAATGAATACAGTTTATTTAAAACCCATAAGTCAGAATGGCTAAGATGAAAAAGAGAACCAGTACAAAATAAGGCTGACAGCGTGGGAAATCTGTAGCCCCCAGCATATGCTGACGCTGGAGGGTGTACATTGGTACAACCACTTTGGAAAAACAGTTTCACAACGTCTGCTAAAGCTGAGCAAGTTCCTGTTTTATGACCCAGAAACCCCCTTTCCAGGAAATATAAAAGAAATGTCTACATATGCATACACTAACATGCTCGCAAAAACATCACCCATAATTGTCAAAGGCTGAACACACTCCAAAGTCCATTAACAGAGGTCGCTAAATCGTAATGTAATCATGCAAAGGAATACTACAAAGTAATAATAATAAACAACCACATACATCACATGGATAAAGCTCATGTAAGTATTGTGGAGGGAAAGTAGCTTAAACAAAAGGTGACATACTGTATAAGCCCATTCATACAGAGTTGGAAATCAAACATGACTGATATCTGCTATTAGAAGTTAAAATATGGAGTACTTTTGAATACAGGCCCAAGAACACAGTGGATCCGATAAACAGAGATACAAGCATAGATGTGTTTGTGAAAATCCATCAAGTTACACCATATTTGTAAATGTTTCTGCATATACCATAGATTTTCATGTTTAAAGATTTACTTATTTATCTTGAAAGACAAGTGTCAGAGACAGAGAGATCTACCATTCCTTAGTTCACTTCTCAAATGCCACCATCGGTGGAGCTATGCTGCAACCAGGAACCAGGTACTTACTTGAGTCTCCCATGTGAATGTCAAAAACTCAACTACCTGAGTCACCATCCACTGCTGCCCAAGCACATTAGCAGGGAGCTGGATTGGAAGCTGAGCAACCAGGACTTGAACAGACACAGGATGCCAGCTTCACAAACGGTGGCTTACCAGCCAGCTCCAGACTCTGACTTATAAAACTGACTGTAGACATGGTGATGTATATAGAAGATAAAGAAAATTCATCCCACACAAAATTGTTTTGGAAGAACTAGTAAGTGATATGGGCTTAATTACTGAACTACAGAAAACTGTCTAGATACAAAGAATTAAATTTAGAAGTGAAAAAGGAAGTGACTTCTCTTTTTATCAAAAAAAAATTATTAAATGACAATGAATACCATAATCACATCCTACAAAAATTACTGAAATTCAAGGGTAAAGAACCATGTTGGGAATTTCAAGCCTCTGGCACCAACTTTTGTAATTCAGAACACTGCTCCTAATAAACAGAACTAGTCGAAATGCTGAACAAAATGCCTGTTTTTTTTAAACTTTTATTTAGTAAATACAAGTTTCCAAAGTACAGCTTTTGGATTACAGTGGCTTTGTCCCCCCCTCATAACTTCCCTCCCAGTCGCACCCCTCCCATCTCTCACTCCCTCTCCCATTCCATTCACATCAAGATTCATTTTCAATTATCTTCATATATAGAAGATCAGTTTAGTAGATATTAAGTAAAGATTTCATCAGTTTGCACCCACACAGAAACACAAAGTGTAAAATACTGTTTGAGTACTAGTTATTGCATTAATTCACATCAGACAACTCATTAAGGACAGATCCCACATGAGGAGTAAGTACACAGTGACTCCTGTTGTTGACTTAACAATTTGACACTCTTGTTTATGGCGTCAGTAATCTCCCTAGGCTCTAGTCACGAGTTGCCAAGGCTATGGAAGCCTTTTGAGTTCGCCAACTTCAATCTTATTCTGACAAGGTCATAGTCAATGTGGAAGTTCTCTCCTCCCTTCAGAGAAAGGTACCTCCTTCTTTGATGGCCTGTTCTTTCCACTGGGATCTCACTCGCACAGATCTTTCATTTAGGTTTTTAGGTTTTGTTTTTTTTTTTTTTTTTCCCAAAGTGTCTTGGCTTTCCATGCCTAAAATACTCTCATGGGCTCTTCAGCCAGATCCACATGCCTTAAGGGCTGATTCTGAGGCCAGAGTGCTATTTAGGACATCTGCCACAAAATGCCTTTTAAAACTACTCCAGACTGGGTGGGTGTGGCGTAGAGGGTAAGCCGCTGCTTCAGACGCCTGCATCCTACGTGGGAGTGCCGGGTCAAGAGCAGCCCCTCTGCACTTCAGATCCATCTTCCTGCTAATGTGCTTGGGAAACAGCAGATGAGGACCTAAGCAGCTGTGTCCCTGCCATCCTCATGGGAGACCCCGTTCCTGGTCCCTAGATTCAGCATGGCCCTGCCTCAGCCGTTGCAGGCACTTGGGAATGAACCAGCAGATGGGAGATATCTCTATCTACTTCTTATCTGTCTCAGTCACTCTGCCTTTCAAATAGATTAGTAAGTGTTTTTTTAAAAATATTCTGGAAGGCAGTGACAAGTTAACAAGACAATAAAGAATTATTATCGGGCCGGCGCTGCGGCTCACTGGGCTGATCCTCCACCTAGTGGCGCCGGCACACCGGGTTCTAGTCCCGGTTGGGGCGCCAGATTCTGTCCTGATTGCCCCTCTTCCAGGCCAGCTCTCTGCTGTGGCCAGGAGGACAGTGGAGGATGGCCCATGTGCTTGGACCCTGCACCCCATGGGAGACCAGGAAAAACACCTGGCTCCTGGCTCCTGCCATCGGATCAGCGCAGCGTGCCAGCCGCGGCGGCCATTGGAGGGTGAACCAATGGCAAAGGAAGACCTTTCTCTCTGTCTCTCTCTCTCACTGTCCACTCTGCCTGTCAAAAAAAAAAAAAAAAAAAGAATTATTATCACAAGGTCTGGAAGAAGAATCCTCCTTGAGAAAGGGACTTTCACTCCGGGGATTTTGCAAATCCAGAGAAGCAGAGGAGAGTGTTCGCCATGTTCTACTTTTTAACCTGAGTGGGGGATGCCTAGCTGCTCGTTTTTATGTTTTGTATTTCTGGGTGTGTTGTCATTCTCAAAATAATTCTTTAAAAAGACATGGAAAGCCAGTATTCGAGTAGGAAAAAAACAAGAGCTAACCTTAGATGTAGCCAAAGCAATACTTTCAAAGCTGGAAAGCAGGAAACAACTAGTTCAAATGTGCTCAGGATGAAATATCCCACCAGAGTTCCTTCCAGCAGAGTGTAAACTCCAAACAGGCATTTTCTAGTATGCGGTAGCTTTTAAAACTAGGGCTTGTGGCTCTTCTGCAAAATGCTAGGGGATGAAGCGCTGCTGGTAAAGAAATCTATCACAATAGATGGTAGGACAGGAGAAACACAGAACAAGGACAGCTGGTTAGAATTAAATCCATTTAAATATAACAATCCCTCTCAACAGTAGAGAGAAATATGAGGTCATGAATTCTTTTAATTTCACGACGAGTTTATCTTTGCTAAATTAAAAAGGGATTATCTTTAATATCTTCAGTAAAAATAGCACATGATATATGAATCTAAACTTTATATTTTTTCTCCTGTTCTCTTCTCCCTTTCTCTCTCCCAGTCTCTGCCTCTCTCTCACTCACTCTCTCCCCATGTATATGTTTACTACCAAAA
The DNA here is from genome assembly GCF_051225735.1 of Oryctolagus cuniculus. Lineage (NCBI taxonomy): Eukaryota > Metazoa > Chordata > Mammalia > Lagomorpha > Leporidae > Oryctolagus > Oryctolagus cuniculus. The sequence goes on along the minus strand of NC_142870.1, from coordinate 170,788,901 downwards.
GGATAGCTGAAACTGACATTTTAGGCAATTTTTTATTCTTTTCACACTCTATTCCACTGCATTTTTATTAAAAAATGAAAGTCTTATGTTTATGAAAAATAAAAGTCATTATTCTTTCAAGAATGAAAAATAAGCTGAAACAGTATAAACAAAAAGAAAATCTATATACAAAATTCTGGTAAGAAAGTGTGTTTCCCTTAGCAACACTAAAGGAGATACTTAAACACAATCAGCATTCAATGAACACATAATTTAGCAATCAACAAAATAACTGACAGGCAGCTTGTAAATTATTCATATTTTAATTTTTCAACTGTTTACTCTTTTCAAATATTTATTTCTCCCATTAAAGAAAACATGTTCATTCAGGAGTATAAAACAAGAAAGGAAGAAAATTTTGTATCACATTGAGTTTAAGTTACATATTGGGAATTCAAGTCCAATAGAAGGAAAAATTTTCTAATAGAAAAGTCAAAGTTCTAAATGGTTTCAGTAATAAGTACTCTGTTAAATTTAATTTCTATAAGACCACTATTTATATTCTAAAATTACTCCTCCTTCTCCCCCGGAAAAATAATTTCTACTCCGAGAGCACCCTGTCCTCTAAATCTGGCCAAAAGCTTCCACCACCGTTGATCCTGTCTTCCCCACTGCTCTCACATCCACTCTGGGCCGCCTTCCTAACTCTCCCTCTGAGGAACCAAACACACCCTCTAATCCACCCACTGCTGTCCTCTCCAGAGTCATGCCCTGAGTATTAGCACCCAGAATGGCTACTTGCCTATCCTGGTTCTAATACCCCCACCACACACATTCTTTCCTTACATCACCCATGCTATCTACTACATGTGAGGCCCCAAGCTGGACTGGACAGACCACATGAATGTGTTCCCTGCCATCACCTGGCTTAAAGACCCGCAAGGCGAAAGATAAGCAAGAGATGTCCATGAGACAGCATAGCAGGAAGCAAGGTCCTGTGTTGAACCTGAAACTTCAGAAAGCCAAGTGCAGAAAACACTACTTCAGGCGGAGAGCATGGGTGTTTGGGGCTGCGTCTACTTGTTCATTAAATCAGAGTTGTTCTAGACTCAGCACTCTGAAGAGACACCGAGGCATCAGGCCTGACAGGGTTCAAACTGAATGTTCCTGCCAAGGATTGATGCCCAATAATAATAATAATAATAATAATCCCGATTTTCTCATTCACGTCCTTAACAGTTGTCAACAGATTTCCAAGTAAGTATAACCACCCTGGGAACACATGGCAATTGTTTTCTCTTTTTTCAGTAGGCTAGTGGCCACTGCTCCAAGGTCTAAGATGAGGAGGCAGTGGGAGAAAATGCTACGGAAAATCTGGGAACTGCTACTCTAGCCCATTCATGTGCCGTCATGTTAAACCGAAAGTGCTAGTGTACACTCACGCCTCTAAATAAAGTTTGGTCGTTTTGATTAGGAAAAAAAAAGAGCTTTAAAAACAGAATCATATAATACTAATTTGTACTAAACAAGAGACGGTCTGCTTAATCAAAAATAGTTTATAAAAGTTTAGGATGGACTTAAAGTTTCTTTCAACGGAGCAAAGTCCTTCATCATCGCTGCATGAATAAGGACATCAATGAGAGAAAACCAAAAACGTGGGAAAAAGGCAGAAATTAAGTCTGCTTTTCAAAATAAAACAATGTTGATAAAGCCTTGTAGATTTCTTATAGTGAATTAAGTGTTATATGTAACCAAAATATTGCTCTAACTAAGAAAATGAAGGTCTCTCAAGGGTCAAAGTGTTTAAAAGCTCTTCTCTCTTCAGCAAAGAATCTCACTACGATGTTATTCCTTCTTGTCAATTGCGACAAAGATCTATTCATTTCAGCATGTGTTCTTTGAACATCTGTGATGTGCGAGGCACAGTGATGGACCCTAGGAAAAACGAAATGGCGTAATGTGCTCCCCCCGCCATGTGGAGTGGAACCCAGTCAATCCATAACTCATCACACATTCTGATTTAGTAGACTCAACATATCCAAGTTGTGTTTCACTGTTCAGTTCTCTCTCCATTCAGTCACATGTTGTACAAGATGAACAGAAAGCAATGGTATTGTCCCCTGTGAGAGTCAGACGTGAACCATGACAGAAGTGATTAGAACTCTGATAAAGGCGTGCACAAGGCGCTATCAGAGCTGAGCTGACACAGCTTAAGTATGTGGATATTCTGCAAGAAGGTGGAGAGTGGGCTGAATCTTCAGGGTGAGTCAGCTTAGGCAAAGGCAGGAAGGGTTGAGTCTGTCTACAGTAAGGAGACAAGAAACATCTAGAAAGAGAGGTGAGATCAAATTCTAAAGCTGGAAACATTTTATTTTACCCTTTTTCCTTTTCCTTGGATAATTTTTTTAATTTAATTTTAGTTTTGACAAATAGTATACTTATGAGAAATAGTGTGATGTTTGGAGACATACACACATTGTGAAATGATCAAATCAGGCTACCCTATGCATCACCTCACATACTTACCATTTCCTTTTGGTGAGAACATTTAAAACCTACTCCATGGGGCTGGTGTTGTGGCACAGGGTTAAACTGGAGATGCTGGCATCCCACATGGGTGCCAGTTTGAGTCCCAGTGGCTCCACTTCCTATCCAGCTCCACACTGGTGTGCCTGGGAAAGCAGTGAATGACGGCCACACACTTGAGTCCCTGCAACCCACATGAGAGAGCAGGAGGAAGTTCCTGGCTCTGGGCTTTGGCCTGACCTAGCCTGTGCCACTGCAGCCATTGGGAAGTAAACCAGCAGACAGACACTATCTCTCTCTCTCTCTTTCTTTGTGGGTCTCTCTCTCTGTGTGTCACTCTATCTTTCAGAAATAAATATTTTAAAAACTATTTGAAAATCCACTCCATTAACAATTTTGAAATATGAAATTTATTAACTGTAATCACCATGCTGTACAATCCATCACCGGAACTCACTTTTTTTTTTTTTTTTGACAGGCAAAGTGGACAGTAAGAGAGAGACAGAGAGAAAAGTCTTCCTTTTCCATTGGTTCACCCCCCAACAGCCGCTGAGGCCGGTGCGCTGCGGCTGGCGCACCGCGCTGATTCGAAGCCAGGAGCCAGGTGCTTCTCCTGGTTTCCCATGCGGGTGCAGGACCCAAGGACCTGGGCCATCCTCCACTGCACTCCTGGGCCACAGCAGAGAGCTGGCCTGGAAGAGGGGCAACTGGGACAGAATCCGACACCCTGACCGGGACTAGAACCCGGTGTGCCGGTGCCACAGGTGGAGGATTAGCCTAGTGAGCCGCGGCGCCGGCCTAGAATTCACTTCTCTTGTGTAGCTGGAACACTGTACCCTTTAACCAGCATCTGTCCTTTCATCCCCACCCCATGCCTCTCAGGCTGTGGTATTCACCATTCTACTCTCTGCTTCTTGGCTGCCAGTCTTCTGGATTCCACATGTAAGTCAGGACATGCAGTCAATGTCTTTCCATCCCTGGTTTATTAAATCGACATAACGTCCTCCAGACTCACCTACGTTGTCAAAATGACATAATTTATTTTTAAGGCTGTATGGTAATCCATTGTGTCTACATGGCAGATATCCTTACCCATTCATTCATTGATGGGTGTTTATGGCTTCCATATCTTGGCTATTGTGAATGGGAGAGCAAACATCTCTGACAGACTTATGCCAATTCCTTTAGATACACCTGGTAGTTAAACTGTTGGATCATAAGATAGATTATAATTTTTTGAGGAACTTTCACACTGCCTTCCACAAGGGCTGTACTAATTTGCGTTCCCATCAACACTACGAAAGCCTTTGCAATTCTCCACATCCTCACCAATATCTGTCCCTTTCATCTTTTTGAGACTAGTGATTCTAGCAAATATGAGGTGATGTGCCATTGTAGCTTTAATTTGCATTTCCCTGATAATTAGTGATGTGGAGCAGTTTTTCACATACCTGGTGGCCACTTGTTTGTCTTTTGAAAAATGTCTATTCAGATCCTTTGCCAATTTTCTAACTGGACTGTTCGTTTTCTTGTTATTGAGTACTTTGATTTCCTTATGTATTTGTATATGTTGAAAGTTCACACTGGCAAGCATGAGGCAACAAGATAGGAGAGGGCAGAATTGAAGTCAGAGAGAATAAGGAAAAGGTGTCAGGACAAACCACATGAGAAATGATGAGGGACTGAACTCTGTAACAATGGAATTCTTGAATGTATCTGTGTAAAGTATGTGGTTCAATTCTCTCAGCAGGACTTGTTGATGTAAAATTGCATTCTTTCCAGCTTGAAATATCCTTTGTGACTACTCGACATTTATGTAAGTTGCATGCTAACCACAAAGCAAAAGCTAGAGCAGATATGAAAGAAGAAAATAAGCTGTCAAAATCTACCATCAGAGAAAGTCACCTAAGCAAAATGCAAGACAGCAAGAAAGGAACAAAGCATCTAAAAATCAACCAGAAATCAATTAACAAAACTGCAATAACTAGGCCATACCTATCCATATTTACTTTGCAATTAAATTGGTTCAATCTCCCAAACAAAAGATACAGAGTAGTTGACAGGATTAAAAATGACCCAAGAGCAGGCGTTATAGAGTACTGGGTAGAGCTTCCACCTGCGAAGCCAGCATCTCATATAAGTGTTGGTTCGAATCCCAGCTGCTCCACTTCTGATTTAGCTACCTGCTAATGTGCCTGGGAAAGCAGCAGAAAATGGCCAAGTCCCTGGGCCCTTGCACCCACTTGGGAGACCTGAAAGAAGCTCCTGGGTTCTGGCTTCAGATTGATCCAGCCCTGGCCACTGCTGCCACCTGGGGAGTAAACCAGCAGATGGAAGACTTACCTCTCTCTCTTCTCTCTCTCTCTCTCTCTCTCTCTCTCTCTCAACACTGCATTTCAAATAAATAAATATTTCTTAAAAAGAACTCAAATACATGTTGCCAACTAAAGACTCACTCTGCTTGTAAAGATAAAGTTTGAAACTGAACGAAAGGGCTGGCGCTGTGGCACAGCAGGTTAATGCCCTGGCCTGAGGCGCCAGCATCCCATATGGACACCGGTTCTAGTCCCAACTGCTCCTCTTCTGATCCAGCTCTCTGCTGTGGCCTGGGATAGCAGTGGAAGATGGCCCAAGGACTTGGGCCCCTGCACCCATGTGGGAGACCCGGAAGAAGCTTCTGGCTCCTGGCTTCGGGTTAGCGCATTTCTTGCCATTGTGGCCATCTGGGGAGTGAACCATCAGATAGAAGACCACTCTGCCGGCGCCGTGGCTCACTAGGCTAATCCTCCGCCTTGCGGCGCCAGCACACCAGGTTCCAGTCCCAGTCGGGGCGCCAGATTCTGACTTAGTTGCCCCTCTTCCAGGCCAGCTCTCTGCTGTGGCCAGGGAGTGCTTGGGCCCTGCACCCGCATGGGAGACCAGGAGGAAGCACCTGGCTCCTGCCTTCGGATCAGCGCAGTGCACCAGCCATTGGAGGGTGAACCAACGGCAAAGGAAGACCTTTCTCTCTGTCTCTCTCTCTCACTGTCCACTCTGCCTGTCAAAAAAAAAAAAAAAAAAAAAAAAGACCACTCTATCCTCTCTCTCTCTCTCTCTCTCTGCCTCTCCTCTCTCTGTGTAACTCTGACTTTCAAATAAATAAATAAATCTTAAAAAAAAAATAAACTGAACAAAATAAAAAATATGTTTCAAGCAAAGGAAAACAAAATAAAAAAGAGCAGGGATGGCTGCCCCAGCTCGGTTCTGTCACATCTACACACAGCAGTGAAAGCAGACTTTAATGACTAAAAGGTGATAAAATGGGACAAAGTCATTATATAATTATCAAGGAATAAAGTTATCAAAGATATGAGTTGTAAATGTATATACACTCAACATCAGAGAACTTAAATATATAAAGGAATTATTATGGATATTAATTGTTAATAATTATTAATTGATTATTAATGGTTATTAATAATATTCCACATTTTAAACAATGAAAATATTATGAAGCCAAGAAATCAATAAGGAAACACTAAGCCTGAGACGCACTTTAGTCCTAAAACCTATGTGAAACATACCATTCAACAGCTGCAGAACATACATTCTTCTAAGGTATGTAGGGAACATCTTTCATGGTAGATCACAAAACAAGTGGGCCACAAAAGAAGCCTTAAGATTTAAGAATATCAAAATGGCATAAAATACCTTTTTGAAACACAATGGATGACATCAAATGGGGTTTATCCCTGGGATTCAAGGATGACTCAATATAAGAAATCTATAAGTAGGATACACCACAGCAACACAATGAAGACAAAAAATATGTGATCAGCTCAATAGACATGAAAAAGTTGTCTAACAAATTTGAACATTTCATGATTTAACAAAAAAAAAGTTCTCAGCAAATTAGGTGTAGAAGGTTCATACCTCAACACACTCAAAGCACAGGTGACCCCCTGCAGCACACTCTATGGTGAAGAAATTAAAGCTTTCTTCTAAAGAAGCAATGACCGCTGTGGTCACTTGTATTACAACACAGTATGAGAAGGGTTAAGCAGATAAATTAGGCAAGAGAAACAAGGAATGGGCATCCACATAGAACAGGAAGAAATTAAACTGTCTCTATTTGTAGATGACATGTTTCATATACAGAAAACCCTCAAGATCTTAACAAAAAATCTTATAGAACAAGTAAACAAATTCAGTGAAGTTGGAGATTGTGAACTTTATATACAAAAATCAGTCATGTTTCTACACAGTAGCCATGAACTATCTGAAAAAGAAATAAAGAGGGGCCCGTGTTGTGGCATAGCCAGTTAAGCTTCCACCTGCAATGACGGCCTCCCATATGGGGGCCAGTTCAAGACTGCACTGCTCCGCTTCTGATCCAGCTCCCTGCTAATGTGCTTGGGAAAGCAGTGGAAGATGGCCCAAGTCCTTAGGCCTCTGCACCCACGTGGGAGACTCAAAAGAAGCTTCAACTTCCTGCTTTGGCCTGGCCCAGTTCCAGCCTTTGTACCCATCTGGGGAGTGAATCCGCAGATGGAAGATTCTCATTCTCATATTCTCATTCATTCTCTCTCTCTCTCTCTCCCTCTCCCTCTCCCTCTCTCTCTCTCTCTCTCTCTTTCTCTCCCTCCCTTTCTCTCTCTCCCCCTCTTCCTCCCTCCCTCCCTCTTCCTGTCTCTGTAATTGTCTTACAAATAAATAAAAAGACAAATCTTTAAGAAAAAAACTCTTTGCAATAGCTACCAAAAACCTCATAAAATACTTAGAAATAAATTTAACCACAAAGGTGAAAGATCTATTCACTGAAAACTATAAAATATCAATGAAAGAAATTTAAGAGGACACAAATAGAAATCCCATGTTCACAGATTCAAAGAATATTAAATTGTCCATACTACCCAAAGCAATCTATAGATTCAATGCATTTTCCACCAAAGTTTTCATAACATTTATGACATAAATAGGAAAATAATCATAAAATTTGTAGAAAACAAGAAGAGGACCTCAAAAGTCTAGGCAACCTTGAGGAAAAAGAACAAAAGCAGAGGTTTCTCACTACCTGATTCCAAAGCTATAATAATGAAAACAGCAAGGCTGCCATAAAAACAGACACCCAGACCAGAAGAACAGAATAGAAATCCCAGAAATAAATGCACATGTATGCAATTTATTTTTGACAAAGACAGCAAGAACACAAAATGGGGAAATGACAGTCTCACTCACATGTGGAAATTGAAAATAGTCGATTTCATAGAAAAAGAGAGTAGAATAATGATGACTGGAGATTTAGAAGGATGCGAGTAGGGAGAGAGAGGGAGGTTCTTGGGTGACGGATCCCAAATACAGTAAGATGGCAGAACTAAGCCCCAGTGTTTGACAGCACAGAGAAGTGACTGTAGCTTATAACAACTTCATATTCTATAAAGAACTAAAAAAGAAGAATTTGTAGGTTTCAAACAAAAGGAATGATAAATGAGAAGGAAATGCTAACTGAACATTGTACACATATATTGAATTATCACACTATGTCCCATAAATGTGTACAATTATTACGTCAGTTAAAAATCAATGCAAATGAAGGGGAGGCATTTGGTGCAGCAGTTACGATGCCAGAGTTGCAGCCCCTATCAAAGGACCTGAGTGTGAGTCCCAGAGCTGCTCTGATTCCAGCTCTCTGCTAACACATCCCTGGGAGGCAGCAGGTGATAGCTCGCATACTTGGGTCCCTGCCACCCTGTGGAATACCCAGTTTGAGTTCCTGGCTTCTGGCTTTAGCCAACTGTTGCAAGCATTTGGTGAGTAAATAAGTGGATGGAAGGTCTCTCTCTTTCTCTGCCTTTTAAATAAAAATGAATTTAAAAAAAATGAATGGTAAGTGAGGTAATTTATATAGTACATGGCTTGATTTCAATACATATACATTATATGCAATACATATACAGCAAAACATCATGTGGTACACCATAAATATACACAATTGTACTTGTCAATTAAAAATTAAGCTCTCTACCTTTTTGAGAGCTACAAAAATATTTATAGCACCAGATAGCAAGAGAACTGGTCTTACAGACTTGAGTATCAAAAAGCAGTTAAAGTGTGGCCAGCTCTGTGGCATAGTGGGTTAAGCCTCTGCCTGCTGTGCTGGTACTCCATGTGGTCCCCAGTTCAGGTTCCAGATGCTCCACTTCTGACCCAACTCTCTGCTGTGGCCTGGGAAAGCAGCAGAAGATGGCCCAAGTCCTTGGGTCCCTGCACCCACATGGGAGACCCAGAGGGAGCTCTAAGCTCCTGGCTTCAGATCAGCTCTGCTCCAGCTGTTGCGGCCATTTGGGGAGTGAACCAGCTAATGAAGACCTCTCTGTCTCTCTATCTATCTGTAACTCTACCTCTCAAATAAATAAAATAAAATCTTAAAAAAAATAATGAAAGTGACCAAGATGACATTTGAGATAACATAGTATGATACTAAATAAACACATGGATTAGGACACAACTATCCTATATCAAGAGTAACTGAGACTATAGAAACAGGGCTCCCTAAATCAAGCCACGCTCAACCTGACATGCTTTCATCTCCTGACTTGATATGTATCCATCTCCAGCTCCAAATCAATTAGGACGAAGGAGTGTCCAGACCCTACCTGCAGAGGACCTCCTACTGCCTTATTAGGGACTTCCTCATCCTGCACACGTGCCCAGAATATCCCAATGCAACTGATGTATGACCTTCCTTGGGTTGCAGTAGTGATCACCATTTTGATTCTGTCCTGGGCAAAAAGAGCAGCCATGTCTGTGCAGGACACCCAGCAGATGCAACTCTAAGCACCATGTGCCAAGGGGAATGAGCCTCTCAACCCAATAAAAGCCCCTGTTCAACTTCCTCCAGGGAGCCAATCTGTGGAATGTCTTCCATCATCCCACCATGCTGTCTCCCTTGTGTTCAAATATAAGCCCCCAGTTAACCTTTTCTGGGGAGCACATTGGCTCTTGGCAATTTCCGCTACAAGGAGTCAGATAACTTTGGGTTACAAAGTGTAAAAATAGTGTTTCAGTACTAGTTATAGCATTACTTCACATTGGACAACACATTAAGGACAGATCCCACATGAGGAGTAAGTACACAGTGACCCCTGTTGTTGACTTAACAATTTGACACTCTTGTTTATGGCGTCAGTAATCTCCCTAGGCTCTAGTCATGAGCTGCCAAGGCTATGGAAGCCTTTTGAGTTTACTGACTCTGATCATATTTAGACAAGGTCATAGTCAAAGTGGAGGTTCTCTCCTCCCTTCAGAGAAAGGTACCTCCTTCTTTGATGACCTGTTCTTTCCACTGGGATCTCACTCACAGAGATCTTTCATTTAGATCTTCTTCTTTTTTTTTTTTCCAGAGTGTCTTGGCTTTCCATGCCCTTTTAAAATACTCTCATGGGCTCTTCAGCCAGATCTGAATGCCCCAAGGGCTAATTCTGAGGCCAGAGTGCTGTTTAGGACAACTGCCATTCTATGAGTCTGCTGTGTATCCCGCTTCCCATGTTGGATCGTTCTCTCCCTTTTTTATTCTATCAGTTAGTATTCACAGACACTAGTCTTGTTTGTGTGATCCCTTTGACTCTTAGACCTATCAGTGTGATCAATTGTGAGCTGAAATTGATCACTTGGACTAGTGAGATGGCATTGGTACATGCCACCTTGATGGGATTGTATTGGAATCCCCTGGCACATTTCTAACTCCACCATTTGGGGCATGTCCAGTTGAGCATGTCCCAAGTTGTACATCTCCTCCCTCTCCTATTCCCACTCTTATATTTAACAGGGATCACTTTTCAGTTAAAATTTAAAAACCTAAGAATAATTATGTGTTAATTACAGAGTTCAACCCAGAGTACTAGAACAAAAAAAAAAAATACTAAAAGGGATGAAGTATTACATTGTGGTTTGATTGGTGCTATATGAAATCAAGAAAAAAAAAACACAATCTGAGAGACTAACTCCCTTTCTTGCTAACATCTACAGCCTTGGGAAAGTCACTGAAGATCTCTAAACCTGTTTGTTCCTTACATTAAGCGTATAAGTACTAAATACCATCACTTACTTTATACCCCTCAGTAAAGATTTCCTTATGCCACATTTCTTCTTAACTGTCTCCCTGGGTATTATCTAATTTTGTTGATATGATGATAGAGATCTTTTTCCTAATTATATTCACAAATATGCTAGAAAGCTAGTGGTATTTTATATGTATACTTTTAAAACTGTTCATGTAGGAGACTCTAATAATTCTGAAGTTGGTTTTGTTGAAATCTTTAGAAAAATATCACTTAAATTTAAAAACTATCTGCCAAAAAATGAATGAATAAATTGAGGCAGCCATATATTTTCAATACTTGTTAACAATTTTACTTTAAATCAGATTTCTCAATTCTTAAAAGTATGTTTTCACTCATATTTAGTTGTCTTATTGATGTATCTAAGTAATTTTTCATAAGGATATATAAGTATTGTATGGCCAAAATATTAGCTATTTGAGATTAGAGTTCTCTTGCCTTTGTCTTAAAAGCAATAAATCCATTATCTTGTTGCATCTAAAATTTCACAGAATACATACCAGACTGCAAGTTACATGAAAGCAACAATCTATGGTGGTTAACTTTCCAGCATCAAGCAGAGTAACTAGAACCACATGGGTATTTATGCTAATCGGTTTTTTCTGGGTTCCACTGCTGTGACAAACAATCCTGTTATCTTGGTTGCTTGAATCAACAGTTTACTTCTCAATCACATTGTGTGTTGGTACAGGGAGGCAGGGGCTCAACCCCACAGCTGTAGCTCTCCTTCCATGTTCCTAGTCCCAGAATCCTTGTTGGGAGAGCAGGTCCTAACCAAGGCACTTTTTCCACAGGCAGAACGTGGTAGAACCACTTAACCAAACTCATTCTGGGATCGTCTGTCAGATTTAGTCCATAGCACTCCTGGTCATAATCTCTGGCTCTTGAAAGAAGTCACAGGCCTAGACTTGGTAACAAAAGTGAGGCATATTTCTCCCGCCAGGAAGCACCACAAGCCATGTAGGAACCAGCAATGGTGTGCTAATCCTCTCACGTGTAGGGTGGCAAACTGGGAACTAGAAAACAACCCACCACAGTACTCACCAAGTGCTGACTGAATAAATAAAGGGTGGCTCACTTTTTAGTTCTTTTTCTACATGGACACAGATTGTTTTTCTCTATTCCTAAAAACTCAAAATAACATTAGATTATATCTTGGAACAACATCCATTCCTCTCATCTTGCCTTTAGTGAATCACTTCTTACCTCTAGATTAAAATTTTGATGAGATTTCATTTTGTTTTGTTTTTAATCTCAAGGAAATGTGTTTACAACCTCTTCCTTCTCGGTTTTGCCTTTCTGTCTGCCCTGTTGTGTCTGGTTTTTCTTTAAACTTTACTACACATAGAAGCCATATTATGTATCTATTCTTCATGTATCCTTTGTTTTCTTTCAGAGTTTTAATATCTCCATTTTTCTCTGAGATCCAGAAATATTTCTCCAGCAGCTACCAGGCTCTTAAATCTATTTTCTATAAGGGCATCATTGCTCATTGTTGTATATAACAGATTTGTTTAAGTTCTAGTTATGATTATCTTACCTTAGAAGGGTCGGAAAGAAAGAAAGTATATGTCAGACTGTATGCCGCATTTTTCAATAGATTATTATGTTTTTTCCCTCAAGGAGGAATTAAAATAAAAATTATATAACCATGTTTGTGTTAGACATTAAGTGTGTTTCAGTTTGAAATGTGCAATAAATCAGTGAAACCTAGCTAGATGTATGTTTTTATTTTTATTATAAATGGGGTCCCATTAATTCCACTGTGCCCATTGTCCTAGCACAATTATTAATTTCTCTTATTTTCACTCTCAAAAAAGTCCTGGGTTGGAAAATAAATTATATGGTCACCCTAACCAGTCAAGATTTCTCTCTTTATAAAAACAAAGTTAAGAATAATTGGAACGCACTCCTCTGAATATTCTTAGGAGAATTTTAGCCACTGAAAACCAATTTCTCGATTCTGATGCTACATTTTTAAGGAAAATGAACCAGTGCACATCTGAACCTATTTTGAAAGGAAACCTTATAAAAGTGCTGGTCTGTAGAGAAAGGATGGGATGTCTGCACTTGATTAATGCATCCACACTTCCCTGGTCTCTGCAGGTGACATAAGGCAAATTTTCCATGGGATGGATCCATGCTCAAGGCTTATCCATTATTAGAGAAAGAAATTTGCTTGTTGTGATGTTCATGGCACCATGGACCAGGGCATGTCTTCCTTCTGTGTTCACAATGTCCAACAATTGGGATCCTTTTTCTTTTGCTCAACTTATGTGTTTTTTTTCTGAGTTCTATCTGGATAAACATTTGGGAGGACTTATGGAAAACAAAATATGGAGAGAAAGGTAGTCAAGTGAGCCCAGGAGTCATAGTGCAATAGCCTTCTTTAAGAATATTTTTCAACCCCCATGGAATGTTTCTATCTCTAAGAACTCTTTCCTGTTTCCAAGAAAAAAGAATTTCTTCATGATTTTCCATTTTTGTCTTATTGACTCAGTGTCATCTGTGAGCTCACTGAATTATTATTATTACTATTATTTACTCTACCAATAGCAGTAAGTTTGCTTAAAATGGACTGCTTATCCATATTTGAATACTTAATTTCTATTACTGTTTTGATAAAGAGGTGATAGATGACACATATATGATTGACATATAAAGAAAGAAAAGGAGAAAGAAAAGATATTCTATATACATAAATTTTGTAAAATTTTTAAATATTTACTCATTCTCATATATGTTAGGATATCTGTCTGTTTAATTTTAGGGCCTGTTTGTGACTGAAGGTTTTAAGGCTCAAGAATATATAAATCTTTAGGAAAAGTTCGCGATGCAGGGGTATGAGAAGAATGAAATTTGTTGAAAAAGCAGTCAAAAGTAGTCATCTCAGGGATAGTATGAAAGTATTTTGGTCAACACAGGCAGAAGGATCCAGGATTGAGCCAAAAGATGATTTTGGTTAAACATTTGTTCCAACTGTCAAACACTCTGTCCTCTGCCCCCAGATTCCACCCATCCAAACAGGAGGAAGCCACTCATGCAAGAACCACCCCCCCCCCCAAAACAACCTAGTTCTCATCACCTTCAGTTCATCTCACTTCCAGACCATCTCAGGTACCTCTCTGGAACTATTCCTGTTCTGAACACTCAATGCATACTGTACAGAGTTTATTGAAACTCTTACATGATCATAATTTGCCCCAAACGCATATTGATTACCAATAACCATCATGCATGTCTGGGTCCTGATGGCTCAGTCAAGAGAAATTCCCTGAGTCTTGTTTTGTTCGACAGAGTCTTTTTAACTTCTTTTTACTCCTCTCTGGAGAAAAATTGGGGAAATAATCAGCTTTTCTTTCTTAATTCTCACCTCTATTGTTTCTTCCAAAAACTTGTGAAGTTTTCAGATGATACCATTTGCTAATTCACAGCCATGACATAACAACGTTTTTGGGTTTTTTGTGTGTTTTTGTTTATCTTTTATTTAATGAATATACATTTCCAAAGTACAGCTTATGGATTACAATGGTGTTTTTAAATCACATTGATGGATATGTGAGAGAAAGAACTGGTCCTGTGGACTTAGATGGCTATCCAGAGCGTAAGCTGGAAGGAGTCCATTATTCTGTTCCAGCATGCTTTAAATCATGTCCCATACATCCTACTATGTTGACATTTTGGTAGATTCCAAAGTAATCCAATGGAAATCTCCTCAGGAAATCATCCTCAGGATGGTGAATTGGTCCCCAGTCAGGGCCTTTGAACAACATTCCTTCCGTCCACAGTTTTTTCCTTGGGATCTCCAAGGTCACCAACTCCTATACCACTCTGATGTCAGCTGGTAGGGAGCAGCAGTAATGGATTACTTTCCCAAGGTGCTGACAGTGGGCACTGCTCTCTTGCCCTGTTCTGCAGCCAAACTGCTCTTCTATTTGAGATATTGAAGGCACATCGACTGTTGGTTGGAATTTGTGCTGAAGACACTAATTAGTGTTACATCCCCCTTTCTCAGAATGTGATCCAACTTTGGGTTCAGTAAGGATTATGTTATGAACACTATACTCTCAGTGCTGTATGTATGTAGACAATTCTTTACACACTGCTGCGATGAGGTTTAGAGAAACTGGTTTAAGAGTGAGGAGTGGTGGGGCTGGTGCTGTGGCACAGCAGGTTAACACCCTGGCCTGAAGTGCCAGCATCCCATATGGGCACCGGTTCTAGTCCCGGCTGCTCCTTTTCCGATCCAACTTTCTGCTGTGGCCTGGGATAGCAACAGAAGATGACCCAAGTCCTTGGACCCCTGCACCCACGTGGGAGACACGGAAGAAGCTCCTGGCTCCTGGCTTCGGATTGGCACAGCTTCGGCCACCACGGCCAATTGAGGAGTGAACCTTCGGATAGAAGACCCTCTCCTTCTCTGCTTCTCCTCTCTCTGTATAACTCTGACTTTCAAATAAATAAATAAATCTTTTTTTAAAAAGAATGAGGAGTAGAGACACAGAATGATTATTACTGGCCACTGCTTTTGTTTCTAATTCTGTTTAGCCTCTAAGTAAAATGCTGACAATTTAAGAGCTCTAACTAAATAGCAATTTGCAGCAAAAAGACGTGTGAGTTTACTGGAGTTATTTTTAAAACTGAGCTCCACCTACACACACCTGCTAAAATTGTGGACAAAATGGAGGATGTGCAGTGACAGTCCCAGGGTTGAAAGACCTCAAAGGAGCCTAAAAGAAGCTTCAGGTCTCTGGGGTGCTCTTCAGGGGATTGCAAAATCTGTCAAAATATCATCCACGTGACATTGCTTTATTTTGAATATTCAAACAATAGAAGAAAAATTAATTGCTTCCAGTAGGAAGCGTAATTGTGTAGACCTTCAGAGCAATCTGTCCCCCTAAAATGATCAGCGAGTTAAGCAGATGAGTAGTGAAGATATTAAGGAGTAAAAAGTTGACAACTTTCTCCCCAGCTTGATAACTTGTGAACGGAAGGATTAGAAGAGGCAAGTCTTCTGATTCCTAGCCCAGTGGTCTCCTGACAGCACGTACGTCTCCACATTACTCTGCGGTCAAAGGTATTTGTCCTCAGTGGTCTTGGTTAGTGAGTAAGACTTCATTCATTAAGACGAATATGCAATTTGCAAATCACCTGAGAAAACTCAGTCACTTCTGACTTACCCTCTCATGTAATCACCAAGGGAGGATTCCTCAAGGTCCATGCCACCTTCTCCTCCCCTGCCCCACACATGCTGTTTTTCTTCAGATCTTGAGTCTTTGGGCTGGAATCCCACAATGGCATCTAAAGGCATTCCTTTTCTTAGCCTCACTTTTCTAATTCTATATACAGATTGTCCCCAGTGTATGATGGTTGGACCTAGGATGCTATGAAAACACTGAACACCCAGGAGCAACAACACTTTAAGTTTTGAACTTTGATTCTTTCCTGGGCTAGTAGCATCTAGTGTGATACTCTTTCAGGACACCAGACAGGGACAGTTTGTGATCATGAGATTAGGCAACCAGCACCCAACAGTTGCTATGTAGCTTAACTACCATGTTCAGTATATGACATTAACTAAATGCATTTTTTAAATCAGGATTTTTCAACCTACAGTAAGTTTATCAGAATGTCACCCATCACAAGTCAAGAAATGTCTGTACTACCAAGAGGTTCTATCTTCCTCCTAAGTGATTCATATCGTACCATTCCTCATCAACCTGTTCTAGATTCTCTGCTTGTAAAATGTCTCCAGAAATCCTTAGCACCAGGGTAGGTGTTTAGTCCAATGGCTACTTAACAGGTTAAGACAGTCATGTCCCATATCAGATGGCTTCAACAACTGGGTTCCTTAAACTCATGTGGGAGACCTGTGTTGTGTCCCTGGTATTTGGCTTCAGCCCAACCCAATCCCAGTCATTGTGGGCATTTGGGGAGTTAATCAGCTGATGGGATCTCTCTCTCTCTCTCTCTCTCTCTCTCTCACACACACACACACACACACACACAAACCTCCTTCCATCCTAAAATAAATTAATTTTAAAAAGGAAAAAAGTTAAAAATTCTTAGCACAGCCTTCCAAGATCTGAACCCAAGAGGATTCCCTGGCTCATCTTCCATGATTTCTTTTTATCAACTCTGTAGTTATGGCACAGAGGGCTAGCATAGTTTTCCAGGTAAAAAAGCCACAGTGTCAGCTTCTTTTGTGGGTGTTGGCTTTAAATGGCCCAGGCCAGTACACATGCCATACCTCTATCTGGATTGCTATCCTTTTCATGTCAAGTAATCAAAATTAGTGTGAATGAAGAAAACAATAGTTGAATTCAACAGCTGTCCATTCTACTCTATCTATATTTAATATTTTACTAATCCATTTCCCCTGGATTGTTACTTGAGAACAGGAACCATAGAATTGTACAACATCATGTATTTTTCCAGAGAAAGCTATACCCTATTATGGTTATTCTATTGTGAGGTCACACGAGCAAGTCTCCTGTAATGATGTCTGACCTAATGAGCATTTTCCTATCATGACACAACCAGACAGAGGAAAACAGTTAGGGTCTCTCTGTCAATGAGGACTTAGTCCATTGAAAGTCCTATCTGCCAATGGCCCTCTCCCAAAACCAAGACCTACACTGAAACCAGAGAGGCCTGTGGTCAATTGTATGTAACGCCAAGAGGACCAGGCCTGGTCAAGGGCTGAAGTCTAACCAGGAGGCTAGAGGGCTTCCAGAGGGAACTTTTCCGAAAGTTGGTACTATTTCCCCTAGACTTTCTGGGGCTGCTTCCGACAGTAAGATTCCTTGAGAAGCATACGTTCCAGTGTTGGAATAGCCCTCGTAAGAGAAGTGTTCCTGTGCAGGAAAGCATATAAGGAATATAAGACGCAATGAGGACAATGTCCCCCTGGGGAGGAATACTCAGGAGGGTTAGAACCATGTGGGAATGGTGCTTATGGCAAATGGCCTTGTGAGGACAAGATCTCAACAGTGAAGGAGCCTCATGAAGAAAGTATCCTTAAAGGGGGAAGGTCCTCACAGAGAAACAGTCCTGCTTTGGGATCCTGGAAGAGAGATGTCATGTGTGGGGAGAACTCTAGCCTGCAGGGGTCCTCGTGAGGATGGGGCTAATGGTGTCCACTCTCAGAGAGAACATCAGAGGGTCTAATAATGTAACAGGCACTGCCTGAGATCCCATTAAAGAAGTAGCTCATTCAGTCCTAACAATAATACTGGGAGATGTGTAATGTAAACTTTGGACAAGCATGCAACTAAAGAACAACAATGACAAGTAACTTTCCTAACTCAAACATCTGAAAAAGGACAGAAACAGAGTTTGAAAGTAAAGTCCAATGTTTCACTCTGTTACCCTCGGAAGGAAACGTTGTAAGCCTGGGTTAAAGATACACAGTTGTTTGCATTTTGTTATTCCATTTTGCTAGCTCTGAAATGTATGCTGCCAAGAGGAAAAAAATAACATTTAAACTCAAAGTTTGGGCATTTGTTTCAAAGACAGTTGAAGATACTGAGTTTCTTTCATAACCAAACTTTGGAAAGAAACTCAAATTGCAGTAGGAATTGGCTATTATTAAGGGGAAAAAAAACAGAGTCCATCCCTGGAAGATCACTGCAAAGAGAAAGTCAGAGGAAAGAGCTGGTCTAGGTCTGAATGGAAGGAGCTTCCCAAGGCTCCTGAGGCTGAACGGCAGCTTCCAAGACACACAGACGCCCAGTATGAATGCGATCCTGAGACACGGGCTGAGGCTTCATTAAGGGACCACACAGCTTCCCCACTGGATCACCAGCCTAGGAAACAAGTCTTGGCCTTTAGACTTGGACTGTATTCCTGCCCAGGCCCTACTAAAAGTGTGATTCCAGGTGTTGTAGGAAGAGCATGCTGATTCACATTTTTCAAGTCTGGTTATTATGCCTCTTGAGAGTCCAAATGAAACTTCCAGAGGTAAAGCACAGAGAAGTAGGAATAATTCAATTGCTAGATAATAACCCAGAGAACAACTGAAACAAAGGGATTGTGTCTGGGCTCCACTGACCAGTGACATTCAACAGCCAAAGGAATAATTAAGCCCTGGAGAGGGCAGATTCTAAAATAAATGAGAGCTTGAGTCATGGATATCTTTGACTCAACCCTCACCCCATGCCACTCTTCATGCAATAACTAGAGGGACCCATGCAAAGATGAGCTATGAATGAAAAGAGATCAACTTCAGATCAACACTTTTTGTAAAGACACATGCATCTTTTTGTAAATGTGAGATGTTGAGTTAATGAATGTGTAGTTAGAGTTGGACAGAAAGAGCCCTATAATATTGCAAGGTGATTACAATTAATGAGGATATATTGTATTCTTATAAAATGCAGGGCCTGGCATTGTGGCACATTGGGTTTAGATGTCACATGCAGCACTGTTCTCCCCTATCAGAGCACCAGTTCTCAGCACGGCGCAGCCCCAGCTGTTGTGGCCATTAGGGGAGTGAACCAACAGGTGGAATATATCTCTCTTTCTCTGTCTCTCCCTCTTTCTTGTCACGCTGCCTTTCGAACAAATAAAATAAATCTTTTAAAAAAAATATAAAGACAATGAGTGATAAGCACTCTTACCACAAAACTGATAGAGGTAATGCATTGATTTGCTATATTTAACAATCCCACAAAATGCATGTGTGTGTGTGTGTGTGTATATATATATATATATATATATATATATATATGAGAATATTTCAAAAATTTCAAGGAAAATGAATTTTGGTGACAAAAATTTTGAAATCTACAGATAAGTCTTTCATACTACAAATTTTCCTTGAACTTTTCTCAAGACCCCTTAAACTTCAAAACACCATGTTATACATGATGAAAACATACAATGTTATCTGTCAGCTTTAAAAAAGTAACTAAATAAATGAATTTAAAAGTTCATTCTAAAAAGAATTTAGTCTGGGTCTTTCACAAGGATGGCTGGAAACTAAGTGCATCTTGGGTCATCACGTCCTCCAAGGGTGTGTATCAGCAGGAAGCTGGCAAGGGGAAACACAGCCCAGGCACTCCAGTATGGGTTCCAGTTATCACAAGTGGTGTCTCAACCACTATACCAAACACTTGCAATTACTGCCCATTTTTTAAAGATCTATTTATTTATTTGAAATGCAGAGAGACAGAAAGAGAGAGAGGGAGAGAAACTTTCCACCTGCTGGTTCACTTCCCAAATGCCCACAACAGTCAGGGCTGGGCCAGGCAGAAGCCTGGAGTCAGGAACTCCATCTGTGTCTCCCACATAAGTAGCAGGGCCCAAGGACAGTGGTTGTTCCTAGGGCAGGGTCATGGCTAGGGATGCTAGATCCTGGTAGTGCTCTAGTGCATTAGTTGGGTGGAAGTTACACTGATTTGTGTTTTAGAATAATTCATGACCTTGTATTTTTAGTTTTTATTCATGTTTATGTGTCATAATTTCCCAGGAAATTTCCCCTGCTTTCCCCTGCTAATACTCCTGGGAAAGCAGCAGAAGATGGCCCAGTGCTTGGGTCCCTACCACCTCTGTGGTAGATGAAAATGGACTTCCAGGCTCCTGGTTTTAGCCTGGCCCAGTCCTGGCCATTGTGGCCATTTGGTGATTGAACCAGCAGACAGAAGATATCTTTCTCCCTTTCTCTCTCTATCTCTCTCTCTCTGTAACTCTGCCTTTCAAATAGACAAATGAATTTTTTAAGAAAATTCATTTAGGCTGGCGCTGCGGCTCACTTGGCTAATCCTCTGCCTGCGGCACCAGTATCCCGGGTTCTAGTCCCAGTTGGGGTGCTGGATTCTGTCCCAGTTGCTCCTCTTCCAGTCCAGCTCTCTGCTGTGGCCAGGGAGTGCAGTGGAGGATGGCCCAAGTGCTTGGGCCCTGCACCCCATGGGAGACCAGGAGGAAGCACCTGGCTCCTGGCTACGGATCGGCACAGCACGCCAGCCGCAGAGGCCATTTAGGGGGTGAACCAACGGAAGGAAGACCTTTCTCTCTGTCTCTCTCTCTCTCTCACTAACTCTGCCTGTCAAAAAAAAAAAAAAAGAACGAAAGAAAGTTCATTTAAAAATGGAATTAAAATAGAAGTTTATTTTGGTGCAAAATATTTTTTAATTAATACATAGTTTCTTCATAATACACATTTCCCATGAACTTTCTGAAATATCCGTCCTTATACAAGTAGAATTAGTATCTTGAGAAAGAAGGAAAATGGAAATCAACAAATATACTAACAATAGTAGAATTAAACTTGCCTGGAGTAAAAAAAGAAAAAAAAAATACTACATCCCAAAAAATCATGGTGTAGGGAGAAGTGATTAAAGAATACCCATTAGCAAGTTCTACGCTGATGAACATCTGAGATAAAAAAAAGACACACTGGAAACTTAGACTTCCACTTCAGAAAACAAATGAGGTAATTCAGGCCAATTCTTCCACTAACCACTCAAGAATAAAAAGAAATTATAGGACATGTACTCTATAGAATACTATACAGCAGTCAAAAACAATGAAATCCAGTCATTTGCAACCAAATGGAGGAATCTGGAAAACATTATGCTGAGAGAATTACACCAGTCCCAAAGGGACAAATATCATATGTCTTCCCTCCCTGATCAGCGACAACCGAGCACCAAAGGGGAAACTTGTTGAAGTGAAATGGACACTATGAGAAACAGTGACTTGATCAGCCCTTGTCCTGACTGTTGATGTACAATGTAATACTTTATCCATTTTAGTATTTTTTTTTTTGTTCTAGTACTTTTGGTTGAACTCTGTAATTAACACACAATTATTCTTAGGTGTTTAAATTTTAACTGAAAAGTGATCCCTGTTAAATATAAGAGTGGGAATAAGAGAGGGAGGAGATGTACAATTTGGGACATGCTCACTCGGACATACCCCTAATGGTAGAGCTAGAAACATGCCAGGGGATTCCAAATCAATCCCATCAAGGTGGCATGTACCAATCCCATCTCACTAGTCCAAGTGATCAATTTCAGTTCACAATTGATCACACTGATAGGTCTAAGAGTCAAAGGGATCACACAAACAAGACTAGTGTCTGCTAATACTAACTGATAGAATAAAAAAGGGAAAGAACGATCCAACATGGGAAGTGGGATACACAGCAGACTCATAGAATGGCAGTTGTCCTAAATAGCACTCTGGCCTCAGAATCAGCCCTTGGGGCATTCAGATCTGGCTGAAGAGCCCCTGAGAGTATTTTGGGCATGGAAAGCCAAGACACTCTGGAAAAAAGAAAGAGAAAGAAGACCTAAATGAAAGATCTTGCAAGTGAGATCCCAGTGGAAAGAATGGGGCCATCTAGTCCCGGTTGGGGCGCCGGATTCTGTCCCGGTTGCCCCTCTTCCAGGCCAGCTCTCTGCTATGGCCAGGGAGTGCAGTGGAGGATGGCCCAAGTGCTTGGGCCTTGCACCCCATGGGAGACCAGGATAAGTACCTGGCTCCTGCCATTGGATCAGCGTGGTGCGCCAGCTGCAGCGCACCGGCCGCAGTGGCCATTGGAGGGTGAACCAACGGCAAAGGAAGACCTTTCTCTCTGTCTCTCTCACTGTCCACTCTGCCTGTCAAAAAAAAAAAAAAAAAGGAGGTACCTTTCTCTGAAGGGAGGAGAGAACTTCCACTTTGACTATGACCCTGTCAGAATAAGATCGAAGTCAGTGAACTCAAAAGGCTTCCATAGCCTTGGCAACTCATGACTAGAGCCTAGGGAGATTACTGACGCCATAAACAAGAGTGTCAAATTGTTAAGTCAACAACAGGAGTCACTGTGTACTTACTCCTCATGTGGGATCTGTCCTTAATGTGTTGTCCAATGTGAAGTAATGCTATAACTAGTACTGAAACACTATTTTACACTTTGTGTTTCTGTGTGGGTGCAAACTGATGAAATCTTTACTTAATATATACTGAATTGATCTTCTGTGTATGAAGATAGTTGAAAATGAATCTTGATGTGAATGGAATGGGAGAGGGAGCGGGAGATGGGAGGGGTGCGAGTGGGAGGGAAGTTATGGGGGGGGGGGAAGCCATTGTAATCCATAAACTGTACTTTGGACATTTATATTTACTAAATAAAAGTTAAAAAAAAAGCAAACATAAATTAGGAGGTAAGAAAATATAAACAAAAAGCAAGAGACACAGGAAGCAATTGATACAACTTTAGGAATTTAAGATAATGAAGTCCCCCAAAATAAACTTTAAAATAACTATCTTAATATATTCAAGAAGACCAAATGCAAGATTCAAGATTTTAGAAGAGAACCATGGATTATAAAACATGCCTAAATCAAAATTCCTGATTTTGTTAAAAAACACAACTAGCTGAATCAAGATCCTATATGAAGATTTAGACACTAGTTACAAAGAATTAGTGAGTTAGAAGCGAATTCAGAAGAAAATATAATAAATGAAACGTGGAGAGAAGAAAGGATGAAAAATACAGAAAAAGAGATAAAGTAAGTGAGACTGATCTAACATGGATTCCAGTAAAAAAAGATGACAAAGAATTGGGCAGAGCTGTACCTGAAGAGACTATGGCTGAGAATTTTTGAAACTAATGAAAAACCAGCAACGACAGGTCCAAGAAAGCCTGAGTAGAGTAATCAAAATAAGAGCTAAGCACCTCTTAATGAAACTTGATGACAGCAAAGAGAGAAAGTCCAAGAGTGTTATCGTCCCTTGCAGAGGCAAACGTAGCCCCCACCCAAAGTTCTGGTCCGCGTCAAGACTGAAATGCTCTGCACCCAGAAGCGAGGAGGACAAGGTTTACCAGTTGACTGATTGAGGCCTCTAAGGACAGCAAAGCCACACATCTTGTGCAGGTTGGCAATGACTTCAGGGAGAAGGAAGCGAGATTGGCCTGGGTCTCTGTTGCCATCATGGGGTGGAGCCAGGGTATGAATTTTCTCATTTGGCCAGGGACTCACCTGGTTCAAATCTGCTGCGGACAACAAAGGCAGACATGCCCAGGCTTCCTTATCAACTTATCCAAGTGTGGAGCAGAAAGGGAAGAGGGTGGAGTGAGGGGTAAAAGCTGACTGCCTACAAACATCCACCAATAGAGTTTGGGGGGTCAGTATTCAGATCAGCAGTTAAGACACCAGTGTCACATTTCAGTGTGTGTGGATTTGACAGCCCAGTTCCTGACTCCAGCCTTGTGCTAATGAAACACAGAGAAAGCAGTGACGGCTCAAGCAATCGGATCCCTGCCACTCTTACGGGAGACCTGGATTGTATTCCCAGCTCCAAGCTCCAGCACTGGCCCAGCCAGAACCATTACAGGCATTTGCAAAGTCAATCAGTGAACAGGAATCTTTCTCTCTCCTCTCTCTCTCATACTGCCCCACTCAACTGTCATTGCAACTCTCTCAAAAAGTAATACATTTTTATTGTATTTATTTAAAAGGCAGAGTTACAGAGAGAGAGACAGAGAGAGAGAGAGAGAGAGAGAGAGAGAGAGAGAGAGAGATCTTCCATCTGCTGATTTACTCACCAAATGGCCACAACAGCAGGGGCTGAGCTAGGCTGAAGCCAGGAGTCTTCATCCGGGTCTCCCATGTGGGTGCAGGGAGACAAGTACAAAGGCCATTTTTCACTGCTTTTCCCAGCCACATTAGCAGGGAGCTGGATCAGAAGTGGAGCAGCAGGGACTCAAATCAGCACCTATATGGGATGCCAGTAGTGCAGGCAGTGGTTTAACCTGTTACTCCACAACGCTGGCCCCTTAAGTAATAAATTTTAAGGTGGAGTCAGACTATCTACTGGAAAGAGTAACAGTGAGATTGAGAGGTAACTTGCTTCTCATTAGAAGCAGTGGAATGTGTAGACAGATGCATAGCTTCACCATGGTACAAGGCAATAATGTCTTTCTAGAATGCTACACTCAGAAAAAAAACGTACCTGAAGAATAATGGTGAGTAAAAGACTAAAAAAAGGGAAGAAAAATTAAAGGGATTCATAAGCAGCAAATCCAGAAACAGCCAAAAACGTTCTTCAGGCAGAAATAAAAGGATTCCACGTGGAAGCTTTGTGATGCAGCAGTAAGTGCAAACTGACCAAAAGCTAAGTATATGCATCATTCTAAATGTGCTTATGTGGTTTAAAATTTATAGACAATTAAAATATATAACAATTCTTGTAAGCTGACTAGAGTTTAAACAAATTCAAAATTTTAACATTGTTCAGGAAGAGGATAAAATTCCAAGTAACATTAGACTTTGATAAGTCAAAAATATATGTTGTAATCTTCAGAGAAACCACTAAAATACATTTTAAAGGGAAGGAGGAGGGGCCAGTGCTGTGACACAGCAGGTAAATCTGCCACCTGCAGTGCGGACATCCCATATGGGCACCAGTTTGATTCCCAGCTGCTCCACTTTCGATCCAGCTCCCTGCTAATGCATCTGGGAAACCAGCAGAGAAAATGTTAATAATTTCAGGGATTTAAGTTAGAAACATTAAAATATTGAGATAATATATAGTAGAAGTTGAGAGTAGCAAGGTGATTACCAGAATTTACCAGAGAGCAGGGAAGCGGGTGAATAGGAAATGTTGATTAATGTGAACTAAGCTATAGGCAAACAGTTGTAAGCAGCTCTCCTGTTCTATTGCTTAGTAATGTGACAACATATAACAAAGCGGTTCTATACTTTGTGGGGACCCATGAGCCGGCCATGGGCCCACATGCTAAGGCCTGGCTTGCTGACTGTTGGCAATAGTTACTGCTGTGTGGATGTTTATGGTTTCTGGTGAGCTGTGATATTGGGACCGTTCCATAGCCCCAGGCTAGAGTCAAAACAACTATGGCCTTGGGGCTTCCCGTACTTCTTTTCCCACTGACCAAGGCTGAGAAAACACCAGGTGGAAGCTTGTTGTTAGCACCCAAGTCGCCTGCTATGTGACCAGGAGCTTGATTGGATGAAGACACGTGATCACCTTTATGGTTGGACAAGGAGCGCATGGACTGTGCGTGATCAGGCACCCGATTGGAGCGCCGCCGCATGGACTGTAGCATGGACTAAGCTTGCTTACATGCTTCTGCAATGATATACTATATAAGCCGTTCATGAAATAGTAACAGGAGCTTCCCCTTTCTTTCGGAGCTCCCCTTGCTCAAGGGTTTCTTTTTCCATCCTGTTTAAATAAAAGTCTACTGAAGACCGATCAGTTGGGAGCAGTGTCGATCCTTTGCGGGCAAGGGAGCGACATACTTTATTTACAAAGCTATAAGAAAACTTGTTGGATGCTTTCACCATAAGGAAATGATAACTACTGATGATGTAGGGAGATAGAGATATGTTTACCCTGATTTGGATAGCTCAGGATGTATGCAAGTATTGAAACATAGTATGGTACTCCACAAATATGCAAAACTTTTCTTTCTCATTTAAAAAATTATAAAAACCATGTTAAATAAAGATTGTTAAAAACAATGCTGAAGCCGGCGCCACGGCTCACTAGGCTAATCTTCCACCTAGGGGCACCGGCACACCGGGTTCTAGTCCTGGTCGGGGCGCCGGATTCTGTCCTGGTTGCCCCTCTTCCAGGCCAGCTCTCTGCTGTGGCCAGGAGTGCAGTGGAGGATGGCCCAAGTCCTTGGGCCCTGCACCCCATGGGAGACCAGGATAAGTACCTGGCTCCTGCCATCGGATCAGCGTGGTGCGCCGGCCGCAGCGCACCAGCCGCGGCGGCCATTGGAGGGTGAACTAATGGCAAAGGAAGACCTTTCTCTCTGTCTCTCTCTCACTGTCCACTCTGCCTGTCAAAAAAAAAAAAATGCTGAAATAACAAAAAAGGTCTGAGGAAAGAGAAAACATTCGCAAATTTTTATACATTTTATAACAAAGATTTCCAAAGTTACAGTCCAAAGTCAAACCATGTGGTGCAAGTACTATTCTAAATTTAAAGAATGTTTCATGATAAATAATGTTAAGAAAAATTGCTTTATAATAAAAAAAAACTTTACCTTACTTACAGTCACTTCAATTGCAAGTTATGTTGGGGTTTTTGAGCAGTTCTAAACTTCTACCTATATACTTATTTAGTTATCTGTGTATATTCCTGGAGATATGTCTAATGTGATTTTCATCAGAACTTTATTGGTTATTTCAAGTGTTTGCTTATGTCTTATCTCTGGGAAGTGGTATTTAGAAGAATTGCTATCTTTATGAGGTCTTTTCTTTACTGCTTAAATGCTTTATGATAAGGGAGTAGCATTTTTTAAATGATAGAAGTTATTTTATAAAGAAAGGTAAAGTGCAAGAAATGTTTCCAACATATAGACAAGCAATAGTTAATATAAAGCAATCTAAATAGCAACAAATAAAAGAAAAACATTGGGGAATATGGGAAAGGACATAGGAAGAATCAATTCACTAACAAAAAACAAATATCAATAAACAAATGAGGAAAATGTTCTACTCTATTAATTATCAAAACAGAATATTAAAAACAGAAGATATAACTGTCCATTTGTTAAGAAACTGAAACATTATCGTTTCCTTTTGGCAAAGTTGGGTAAATGGCCCACTTGTACATGACTGGTGTGTGACTCCTAGGGCACTGTTTTTACACGCTATAATTTTGTAATTTGGAGGACACAGCATGTTGTGCACTTTAAAATAATTTAATGAGTTTTAGGCAAAATCAGGACTTCAAAAGTTATCGTTTGTGGCAAGAAAGATCCACACACTGGAACTCTCTTTGTGTTCTAGGTCTCGTCGAAATTATTCCATCTTGTCTTTCATCTTTGTTCCCTGAATGCATTTGTGATACTTGACAATGATCATAGTGAATCAAGCTACTAAAATGTTCAGACACTAGCAATGGGAGTGTAAAACAGTATAACCAGATCAGAGAACTGTTTGACCATTTCTAATCAAATCAAGATGCACCTGTACTACAACCCAGACATTCCTAGCTATGCACCCAAGAGAAATGAGTCTTTATGTCCATAAAACCTTACATAAGATCCCAGCATTGTGGCATAGCAGGCTGAGTTGCTGCCTGTGATGCCAGAATCCCATATGGACGCCAGTTAGAATACCAGCTACTCCAGTTCCAATCCAGCTCGCTACTAACTTGCCTGGGAAAGCAGCAAAAGGTGGCCCAAGGGCTTGGGTCCTTCCACCCATGTGGGAGACCAGGAAGACATTCCTGCCTCCTGACTTCAGCCTGGCCTGGCTGTTGAGACCATCTGGGGAGTGAATCAGTAGATGGAAGATATTCTCTCTCTCCCTCTCTCTCTCTCTGCCTTTCAAATAATCTAAACTTAACTAACAAAAGCCTTGCATAAGAACATCCTTAACAACTTTATTTATAGCAGACATAAAAAGAGCAAATTCAAATGTCCACTTACAAGAGAACGCCTAAACTGTGGTTAATCCACACAGCAGAATACCACTTCAGTATGGAATGAGCCCCGAGACAAGCGACTGCATGCACACAGCAACATGCAGACAGTAAGTAAGCAAAATAAGCCAGCCACAAAATAGTACCCATTATTTGATTTCATGCATACACAGCTCTACAATCGTCACAATTTCTCAGTAGCAACAAATGTCAGAACAGCGGTTGCCTTTGAGGGTTATTGACTAGAAACGGGAATGAGACGCTCCAGGGGTGGGAGTAAAGTTCTGTGTCTTGATCTCAGTGTTGGTTACACATGTGTATGTGAGCCTTAAAGCTCTTCCGGTTTTACATCTATGGAAATTGTATCTCAGGAAAGCACTGTCCACTTGAGAGAAAGGCTAGTTCCTTCAATAAAAGGAACTGAACTCCAGTGGCTCTACACCCACCCTCCAGCCCCCACGCCTTCTCTCCCAGTGCTTGGACCTGAAGAGCTGTGTGGATTCAGTCCAAGGAGAGAAAGGGGTGACCGACCTCATTTCATTACTTCGGATGGAGCTATGCTGTTCAGTAACACAGCACAAATGTAAACGAGGTGTAAACTGCTTTCACATCTCATTTAGGGAACAGATGAGGCGTGAAATGCATTTCACAGGCACGAGGACTAGAGGGGTATGCTCAGCGCGGTGCAATGTAGAACATTTGTTCCTCTTCCCTCAGGGAGGCTGGATTATTCCTGAACGTGGCTACTGTAGGAGCAGGAGGAACAGGAGGTGGGGGTGCTCCGTGGAGGAGGACGGAGGCCTCTGCTGTCTATGCCCCTATGACACCCTCATGTCTTTCTCTGCCTGACCAACTCCTACACACGTGTTGATGTCCAGCTCACTGCTTCCCATGCTCTCTCTCTTCACTGATTCAGTGGCTGTCACCTCTGGTCCCTCAGCCCTGGGCTCAGCACTCAGATTTTTCATTGTTTTCGCCTGTCTTGTATTATAATGGCAGAGAGTGTCTATTGTTCCTGCAGCACAAGGCTTGGATTGATTCAGTAGCGGCCCCATTAACCTTTGAGGAATTCACGTCAGCTGAGGCAGAGGATATGGGGAGGAAGACTAACCCTTAGGTAGGGATGGAGTTGTAGCAGCCAAACCTCCTCCACACACCCAAAGAACTGCAAAGTTACAAAGACAACTAAAAGCTTACAAGATGTGTATCACTGTATATCTCTCAAAGACACACACCTACACACCCTTCAGGGCAAGCTTACTTCTAAAGATAAATGTGGAAGCTATGCTTTTTGATCATTGGAGCAGAGTTTTGCCCCCTTCTGTGAGAGAAACTTTGATATCCCAGGTTGGTAATTGTTACGATTCTATCACCTATTCCAAAGCATTTGACTGTTCTTATAGGGTTTCCCAATAACAAAGGCAGAATCTTTTTAAATTTTTAATTGATACACAGAAATGTACTTATTTATGAGGTATCAGGAAGATGTTTTTAAAGAGAAGAGTCTGGGGGCCAGATTTTTGTGGCACAATTGGTTAAGCCACCACTTGCAATGCCCAGCATCCCATATGGGAACATGAGTTCAAGTCCTAGCTGCTCCACTTCTGATCCAGCTCCCTGCTCATGCCCCAGGGGGCAGAAGATGATGGTCCAAGTATTTGCGCCCTTGCCAATCATGTGGGAGACCCAAATGGAGTTCCAGGCTCCTGGCTTCGGACTGGCCCAGCCCAGCCAATGCAGCCATTTGGGAAGTTAAACCAGTGGATTAAAGATAATCTCTCATTCTCATTTCTCTCCCCCACTCCCTCTCCCCCTCCCCTTCCTCCATTCCCTCTCCCCCTCTCCCTCTCCCTCTCTTCCTGTTTCTTTCTCTTTTCCTCTGACATTCTACCTTTAAAATAAATACAATAAATCTTTAAAAATTAAGAGGAATGTGGGTTTTCATTCCAGATGCCACTGCCTGATAATAGTTACCTATATCCCCATGTCAGCTGCACGTTACATATTGAAGGTCAACTCTTTAAAGTGACCGAAGAAAGAATGATTCCAAGATAAGACACAATGAAACTATCATGCCAGAGACGTTTCACTTAGAAAATTCCAGGGGACTCAGGGATATAGAAGTGGTAACATATTATGAAATAAATATTTCAGTAAGCTTCAGAAGATCTAAGATCAAGCCTCGCCAGAAACTTGACCTTGAAAGATTATATAACATCTGCAGACCTCCATTTCCTCCTGTTAAATATGGTCAGCTCAGAAACGCAGCTTGCACTTGTCTTGTGACCCAGCGACTGCCTTCCTAGCAATGCAGCTCGGACAGGTCCCCAAATGTGGCTGCACAAAAGTTTTCACCCCCACGATATTTGCAAAAGCAAAAGGCTGGAAATGACATGGACGCTTCTCAATAAGAGCATGGTAAATCATATTTGTACATGAAACAGAGACACATATCCCAGTGAGATGGATCCACCTCCAAAAAAAGGAGTTGAGAGAAAAATGAAAGATGGGGTTCGGAATTTAACATACAGTAGCATTCAGGGAAAGACACACTCAAGATAGAAGGGAATAAAATGATGAAGGTTGAAGAAAGCCAAAATATTATAAAGTATTGAATAAAATCAATAGTGACTATGTATAAAATAATAAACTAGTGACACTAAATCTTAGCTTATCAAAAATGGATATATCAATTATTTTTAGATGAACAAGGTTTTATTTTCCCTGTTTACCTCAAATCAGAGTAAAAAATTCCAAGATTTCAGTAGTTTTAAATATAGCTTCACATTATAACTGGGCTATCCACAATATTTGTAAAGAGATTGAGTCCCCTCATGTTAAAGTAACATATGCTACACATGGGAAGCAGTATATTGTCACAGATTTTGCTCGATACTGACAATCAAGGCATCTTCTCTTGTTAATGCAATGTTAATTGGGACCATGCTAACATTTAATTAAAATTTTAAGTATAATAGATCATTTGTCAACAAAGGGGGGCAAAAATATTAATTGAAACATTTGTGAGTGGTTATTTGCTGGGTGTAGGAAACACCCCACAATTAAAGCTAATCACAGTGTGATGAATGGATTTTAATGGATTCAAGATGGGTTCCTGTGGCATAACATAAGTCTGTCAATAAAACTTACAATTATGCCTCATTATGAAAAGCAAAGTTATTACCACAAGCAGAGATGGGTAGAGCAGACTGCTTTCCTTCTAATGCAGAGGAAAAGAAAGGCCAGCACCAAGGGACATGGACACAACAGCACAGAGGTTGAACACTCTGGGACGATAGAAGAGATGCTCAGGGAAGTCTCCAACCAAATAGGGGGCACATTTGAGCCTCGAAAGTGCAAACTGATTTATCAAAGCTTTGCAGATGACAGGGCTGGGTTTGGAACTGAGTCCAGAATTGGATGGTAAAGCCCAGTGAGCTCATCAGCTCCGCAAATACAGAGATAAGCAAGGGTCAGATCCCCAGTGGTGTATACAGAAGCACGGAGCAAGTGTATCGAGAGTTTACCTATAAATGGAGAGTAAGGTTGGATCCTTTCCTAGCTCACATCAACAGATCTCTCAAAGCCTCCCATGTCTAAGACCTCATTCCTGGCTGCTGTTTTTAACTATACATGCCTACAGATACTCCTGCAAGTCTTAGCCACATGATTCCAAAAAGCGTCCAAAGACAAAACATTCATTCAAGTATTTGTGCCTATGAAATCAAAGTTACTGACACTGTTTTCACTGTACCTGTGGCACACACAGTCTTCCATGATGTGGTCCTATTAGTTTCTGTGCCTCCCTAGCCCCATTCTTGAGGAAAGTTTGGAAATTTCCAACAAAGTGTTTTTGTGTGGGTATTTGGCATAGAAGTGAAAACATTTTGCTTTAATTCCCAACATAATTATGAAAAAGTTATTGAGGCAGGTGCTGTGGCACAACAGATAGGCCACCAGTTCAGACATCTGCATCCCATATTGGAGTGTCGGGGTTCAGTTCTGATTCCACTTCCAGTCCAACTTTCTGCTAATGTACACCTTGAGGTGGAGTAGCAGATGGCTCAAGTGCTTGGGCCCCTGTCACCCACATAGATGTAGACCATGTAGAAATCCACCCAGATGGACTTCTATGCTCCTGGCTTTAGCCTGGCTCATCCCAATTTATTGCAAACATTTGGAGAGTGAATGAATCCCTCGCCTCCCTCCCCTCCCCCTCCCACTACATCTTTTCCTCTTCCTCTCCCTCTCCAATGTCTTTCAAATAAATGAAAGTACATAATTTAAAAATTTTTAAAAATACTCAGTGTCACTAATCATCAGATTAATAGAACTCAAAACCACAATGAAGTTATCACACCCCAGTTAGAATGGCTACAGTCAAAAAGACACAAAATAACAAATGCTGACTAGGAGGCAGAGAAAGGGAAACTGTCATACACTGTTGTGGGAATTTAAACCAGTACAGCCAGTATGGAAAACAGAGTGAAGTTTTCCTCAAAAACTATAAATACAACTGCCATGTGATCCAGCAATCTCACAATTGAGTATATATTCAAAGGAAATGAAATAGATATGTAAAAGAGGTATCTGCACACCCACATTTATTGAAGCACTTTTCACAATTGCTAATATATGGTATGGGAACAACCAACATGTCTATCAGTGGGTGAATGGATAAAGATCCTGTGGTACACACACATACACACAATGGCATATTATTCAGCTGCTACTGGGGGACATTATGTTAAATGAAGTAAGCCATGCACAGAAAGACACACACATGTTCTCATTTATATGTAGAAGCTAAAAATATGGGTCTTATAGAATAGAGATTGCCAGAAATGTGAGAAAGGTGTGGTCTGGGAGGTCGGGGGAGGAGGTGAAAGAGGGTGGTTAACAGGGACAGGGGTACAATTGAACAAGAATAATAATTTCTTGCAAACTACACAACTGATAAAGGGTTAACACCAACATCCAGAATCTATAGAGAGCTCAAGAAACTCAAGAATAACAACACAAACATTAAGAAATGGACAAAGGCCTTGAACAGGCTTTTTTTTTTTTTTTTTTTTTTTGACGGGCAGAGTTAGACAGTAAGAGAGAGAGACAGAGAGTAAGGTCTTCCTTCTGTTGGTTCACCCCCCAAATGGCCGCTATGGCCCGGCACTGCGCCAATCCGAAGCCAGGAGCCAGGTGCTTCCTCCTGGTCTCCCATGCGGGTACAGGGCCCAAGCACTTGGGCCATCCTCCACTGCCTTCCTGGGCCACAGCTGAGAGCTGGACTGGAAGAGGAGCAACCGGGACAGAACCGGTGCCACAACCGGGACTAGCACACAGAGTGCCTGCGCCACAGGTGGAGGATTAGCCTAGTGAGCCGCGGAGCCAGCTTGAATAGGCGTTTTACAAGAGAGGAAACGCAAATGGCCAACAGGCACTTGAGAAAATGTTCAGGATCACTAGCCATCAGGGAAATGCAAATCAAAACCACAATGAGGCTTCACCTCACCCCAGTTAGAATGGCTCTCATACAGAAATCAACAAACAACAAACGCTAGTGAGGATGTGGGGAAAAAGGTACCCTGGTCCACTATTGGTGGGAATGTAAACTGGTGCAACCAGTGTGGAAGACAGTATGGAGACACCTCAGCAATCTGAATATAGACCTAGCATATGACTCAGCCGTCCCACTCCTGGGAATTTACCCAAACCAAAAGAAATCAGCATATGAAATAGTTATCTGTAGCCCCATTATTCATTGCAGCACAATTCACAATAGCTAAGATATGAATCAACCAAGATGTCCATCAACTGTTGACTAGATAAAGAAATTATGGTATATATACATTTTGGAGTACTACTCAGCTGTCAAAAATGAAATCCTGTCTTTTGCGACAAGATGGTTACAACTGGAAACAATTATACATAGTGAAATAAGCCATCCTAAAAGGCAGATATCATTTGTTTTCCCTGACCCGAGGTAGCTAACAGAGTACCTTAAGTGTAATACATTGGAATGAAATAGACATTTTGAGAATCCATGGTTGTTTATAGCCTTGTCTCTTCCACTTAGGAACACTGTTTTGCTTTGCTTTCTTTCTCTTCATACTATTTGTTGAACTCTTTTACTTAGAGTAATATTAACTACTACTATACAATCATTAAGTATACTGAAAATAAGTTCACTATAAAAATTAAGAGAGGGAGGGGGAGGAAAGGTTGTAGCATGGTGGGAAGGAGGATAGGGGAAAATGTGCCACTATTTCTAAATTTGTACATATATCTGAAACTTGTATAACAAATTTAAAAAGATAAAAAAGAATAATATTTTCTAATATTCTATAGCACAGTATAGTAACTATGGTTGGCAACAATTAATTATAAACTTCAAGACAGCTAGTAGTGAAGATTTTGAATCTTTCCAAATCAAAGAAATCACAAACGTTTGAGAGGACAAATATATCACTTACTCTGATCTGATCATTACATATTGCATACATGTATGGAACACACTATACCTTTTAAGTATGCACAATTATTATATGTAAAGTAAAAGATTGTTTTAATCATTTCTCAAAAACCTATTTGTTTTATTTGAATCCCCCAAGTTAAACTATGGTATGATAATTATATCTGATCTCTGCCCCAAGCTCCTGAACAGGACTCCAATAATCCTTGGAACTTCCTGAATGATAGGAGAGTTATGCCCATGAGCAGACCATGCGGCAGGAGCCCCCGTACAGCTCCGGGAGAGGGATCGGTCACTAGAGGGGCTAATCATGCGATTAGAGAACCCCAACTTTGAGCTAATCCATTCTCCCTTTTTTTTTTTTTTTTTGACAGGCAGAGTGGACAGTGAGAGAGACAGAGAGAAAGGTCTTCCTTTGCCGTTGGTTCACCCTCCAATGGCCGCCACAGCTGGCGCGCTGCGGCCAGCACACCATGCTGATCCGATGGCAGGAGCCAGGTACTTATCCTGGTCTCCCATGGGATGCAGGGCCCAAGGACTTGGGCCATCCTTCACTGCATTCCCTGGCCACAGCAGAGAGCTGGCCTGGAAGAGGGGCAACCGGGACAGAATCCAGTGCCCCGACTGGGACTAGAACCCGGTGTGCTGGTGCCGCTAGGTGGAGGATTAGCCTAGTGAGCCACAGCGCTGGCCCCATTCTCCCTTGAATGGTGGAGAAACTAAGCCTTGAATTCCATCATGTAGTAAATGAGTTTATCTGTCCTGCCTCTGAAAAGAAGCCTTGATAGAAACTCTAGATAATGAGGCTTGGTGCAGACTCCTGGTTTGTGAGTCTATGGATGTTCAAGGACGATATTCACCCAAATTCCATAAAAACGGGTATGGGCGGTCAGCACCGCCCTCCCTTAGAGCATGTCCTAGGTATATTTCCACTTGGTCTTCCTGACTGGTATCCTTTATAATAAAATTGCTATCATCAGTAGGCACTGGCAGTAAATTCTGTGAAATATCCTAGAAAATTATCAAACATGAAGGAGTAATGGAAACTTCCAAATTTAACGTCAGTGGGTGAGAAGTGCAGGGGGCCCTCCAAGACGTGCAACTGACATCCAAAGTGGAGACAGTCTTGTGAAGAAATTTGTCCTTAGCTTGTGGAATCAGTTCTAATGCCAGGTAGTGTCAGAACTGAATTTCATTGTAGGCCATATAGTTAGTGTGGGAGAACTGGTGTCAGAGCACAAAAATCCTGATACAAGAATGTAGGTGCTGTTAAGAGACAGTTCCAAAAAGCCAAAGAGAACGGGAAAGTGAGACAGAGGAAGAAGAAAAAGCAGTAGCACTGGTGCATTGATCACTGCTTATGTCTGTGGCATCGATGGCTGGCTATGTCTTTTGTGCTCCTGGAGGTGATTTAGGGAACCATGAAGGCCACATTTCCAAGGAGAAGGAGGCCAGGGCACTCCATGGGTTCTCTTCCACAGGTGGCTGAGCACTGCTCTGGAGGTATAGTGTGTTAACTCCTCTACTCTGCCTGCTTTAGTTTCCTTCAGTTCGGAGAAATCCCTGAAGCAACAATGCAGAGAAACATAGAGATGCAAGCTTAATGTGGGTTTCAGAAACACGTAAAAATCAAGGGGTTTGCAATAAAGTAGACTGGTGCTCGTTGAACACTTATTGCACTCACGAGTTGATGCCCTCTTTACAGTAACTCATGCTCCTTTTTTGAACTAGAATTTTAAACAAAAACTTGCAAGTCATCTTTGAAGTCTCAGAGTGGCTTTTTCTCCCTCAGTTTATGCTCAGCCACTGCAGAATTAAACAACCCTAAGGATCACTTGAAAATAAGATATCAAGTTCATCCCATGGGACACTGGTTTTCTTCCAAGAGCTGATTGAATGAGGAATGGTGTAAATGTCTGAGAAGCCAGTCTATGTGCCAGCCACTGGTCCATGGAAGGAGAGGGCCATTGTGTCCATTTGGGAGCTGCAGTAGAGCCAAACGGCAGGAATCAGAGTCCAGACAAGGAAAGAGCATTGGTACTATAAGGGTGTGCCAAGATAGCCCGCGCCAAGAGCTACCTGGGAACAGAGTTCATAGATTATTCCCAAATTACATTCCAGAGAGCTCTATACTGTCTTCTCCTG
This sequence comes from Oryctolagus cuniculus, assembly GCF_051225735.1. Lineage (NCBI taxonomy): Eukaryota > Metazoa > Chordata > Mammalia > Lagomorpha > Leporidae > Oryctolagus > Oryctolagus cuniculus. The sequence continues at coordinate 170,752,289 of NC_142870.1, read as the reverse complement.
CAAGTGGTCCAAGTTCCTGACTGGCAACTTCCTAATAGTTCTCCTACAGAAGCCAGCCTGGATGGGGGCTCTAATCCTGTAAGCACAGAGCTCCTACAACAGATCCTCACTGAGAGCGAAAGGGCTCTCCCCAAGGCCCAGGCTGAAGCCTTCCATGCCCACTAGAACTTGCACTGTACACCTTGAAGGCTGCTCTCTTCTGTCCACCCTAATCCTCCTATCCTTGGGTCAACAATTAGCTCAACAATCAGTATTCCAGAGACACGCATTGACCCAGGCTTTGGATACTGAAACCACAGGTAGAAAAAGACTTCATCCAAGTATGAAGAAGGTAAGGTGTGCTGGGGACTTGCCAAGGACAAAGGAAGAAGGATGAAGTAAGTGTAGTCTTTGGTCAGTTCTGGAATGTGTTTTTGAAGTGCATACATTTAATGGAGCATTGGAGATGACATCTAAAATAAAATCTCCTTCCTAAGAGGACTCACTACTTTCAACTTGCTTTTCACAGCTAAAGCAATATCATTTCCTTATGAAAAGGGTCAATATTAATAATGTGTGGGAAAATTGGATCATAAATCCTAATCTTGCTTCTCTGAGCAGTCTGGCTTTTTTCTTTCATATTACAGTCAGATTTTCATCGCGTACTGGGACACCTGGCCAAACCCACATTCTTAGAACTTGGGAACTGATCACCACAGTCGGAAGGATACAACGTGACTGCCTCAGCCTGAGCCACTTTGGGCAAAGATGCTGAATATGACATCAAAAGGAGGTGAATGGAGAGTCAGAGAAATGTGCAGCGTTAGTTCAAGTGAGTGCATTAACCACTACTTGTGCATGATTTTCTCCAACTATTCATTCTGCAGTTATACATAACACTTAGTGGGGACCAGACACTATACTAGGCACTGAAATACGTGACCAAAGCCAGCACACTCCCCAGCCTCTCAGAACTTACACGTCAACGTCTCTGTATAACTGAGCATGAGGTATCTAACCACCCACTTTCAGTCATCTAAACTGTAAACTAAGGGTAATACCATTTGCCTTGTGCCTTTATTGCAGAGGAAATCAGACATGTGATCCAGTGTTCCACATTCATAGCTCAAGCTATGCTGGGGTGCAAGGGGTGGCAGCCATGCTGTCCTCATAAACTCCAATTCTGCAGTAGGATTCAGGGATTTGTTTCTGGATGCACGGCCTCCAGCCCCTATTCTTTTGCTTTGTTGGATATCGTGTGCACAATCTAATACCCCTTAATAATTTGCCCTTCTGTTCAAACCAGTTTTGATGGTGTGCTACTAAAAACCTCAACTGATAAAGAAAGTGCCTAATAAATGGTAACTATAGTTACTAATCCCTAAGCTCTGTGTCCCTTTGTTAGGAAAAGGATATCTGAGAGTCATGCAAAGTAGAATCCTGAAGAAGCAGTCCTAAGAACTAGATGTGACTCCCACCCCGGCCATGGCACAGCAGAAGGCAGTTTCAAGTCTGATGGACAGCAGGGTGAAGGGTGTCCAGTTGTTTCCAAAGGTCAGAGGAAGTAAAGAGGCAGTTTTGACTTCCATGTGTAGAGGTAAAATAATGATTTCTCCAAAGGGGCTCTCATGCACTGCACTGATTAAAAGTAATAAGATGCTGCTGCTTCAGCTCCACATTTAATTTCAGGCACTTAGATGCGGTGCAGCCCTTCAGTTGAGTCCTGCGTGTTCCATGAAGCAGGAAGGTGGGGACTGTAGATTTTCCTTGCCGTTTGGGAGACATCAAAGGGAGTCACGTCCACATCCTGACCTTCAGAGGGTGGACTCAGGACATGATCATCCCAGTGCCCCACAACCTTGACCTTGGTGGGGCACAGATATCTCCACGCCCTTAGTGGGACACGGGTGGTTACTGTTGGAGGAGATGTCTCGGGATTTTACCAAACGGAGGCTGGGTTTATACAACCATGGGACACCCTTTGAGGGGCAGCTGGGCTGCTACTCAGAAGTCTGAGAGGTCACTCACATCCTGTGATGCTGTGAAATCAACCTTCCTCACCATCAGCTTCATCACTCTTAAAATAGGAATAGGAGGGCCGGCGCTGCGGCTCACTAGGCTAATCCTCCGCCTAGCAGCGCCGGCACACCGGGTTCTAGTCCCGGTCAGGGCACCGGATTCTGTCCCGGTTGCTCCTCTTCCAGTCCAGCTCTCTGCTGTGGCCAGGGAGTGCAGTGGAGGATGGCCCAGGTCCTTGGGCCCTGCATCCCATGAGAGACCAGGAGGAAGCACCTGGCCGCAGCAGCCATTGGGGGGTGAACCAACGGAAAAGAAAGACCTTTCTCTCTGCCTCTCTCTCTCACTGTCCACTCTGCCTGTCCAAAAAAAAAAAAAAATAGGAGAGCATCACGTGCAATTATTAAAATGTTTAGATGATGTCAGATGATGATGTCAGAAATTATTAGCCATAATTTCATATTAAAATTGATCATTACTAATTGTTGTCATTACCCTCACCTTACCAGAAGGCAAGTTAGGGTGGCACGCACAGCTTATTTGGAGACAAGACTCTGCCTCACTGTTTGCTTCCACATTCTCAAACAGAAAGCAGAGAGAAGTCCATAAATAAAGACTTTGATGCCACGGCTCAGAACCCCAGGATAGGTTGCAGAGATGCATGGACTGCTTGTCCTGGCTCCAATCTCAGAGCACAGGGCGCATTTCTAATCTTCCCTGGACTCCTAGTGGCTGGTCTCATAACGTGGAGAGAAACAACTCTTCAGCACCTGAGCCGTGACCTTCCCGTAGTCCTCACCATGACCTATCCTCCAGTAGAGCAGAAAAGGGCAAGGAAAACGAGAGTGGGAGCAGGAAAACACCAATGTATTCCTGGTGGAGACCTCAGCTGTGAATACTATTGGACCAAGGAAGACTTGGGAACACAGAACCAGGATAGAAAAAACAAATCCAAATTTTGGCATTTGTGGCATAGCAGTTAAAGCTCCTGCCTCCAGCACTGGCATCCCATATGAGCCCAGGTTTATGTCCCAAGTACTCTACTTCCAATGCAGCTCCCTGCTAAACACCCGGGAAAAACAGTGGAAGATGGCTCAAGTGTTTGTGCCCCTGCCACCACTGGGGAGAGCTGTGGAGCTCCTGGTCCCTGGCTTTGACCTGTGCCAGTGCTGGCCATTGTTGCCACCTGGGGATAAAACCAGTGGATGGAAGACTCTGTGTGTGTGTGTGTGTGTGTGTGTATGAGTGTGACTCTGTCTTTCAAATAAATAAATGAAACTTTAAAAAAGAAAATAAAACTTGAGTTTGACCATGGTAAAGAGTTCAATAAACAGAGTTGAAAACCAAGCCTCCATCATTCACCAAAGTACTCATATCCACAATTTTTTAAGAGCTCTTACAAAGCCATAAGAAAAGGCAAGTAACTTAATATTTTAAATTGATGAAATACTTAATAACTGCTTCTCCAAAAAGTTATTCAAATGGACTCAAATGGACTGCCAACATTTTTAAAAGATGCCCAAACAGGTAAAGCAACTTTAGAAACAGTTCAGCAGAATCTACTAAAGTGGTCTGTGTGCCAACCTATGAATCAGCAACTCTATTCCCAGGGATAAACGCACAGAAGGAGGATACATGTTCACCAAAACACATATAAAAGAATGTTAACAACTGCAAAACTCACAACAGCCTCAAATTGGAAGATATCAAATGTCCAAGAATAAAATGAGATATGTTTGTCAGAGAAAAAGAGAGAACAATAAAAATGAACAAACTACATGTGGCAACTTGAGTTAATTTTGCAAACGTAATATTGAGAAAAGTGCTCAGGCATGAAACAATATGTACTGAATGATTCTATTTATATAAATTCTCAAAACAGTCAAAAATAATCTAGGGTATTAGCAATCAGGATGTTTCGAACCCTGGGCTGGGCAGCTCCTAAGGGGTCAGCCACGGGGAGCATGATGATCCTCGTCTGCTTCTCGCCCTGGGTGCTGGCTACGCCCCTGGTCACTCTGAGAAATCTGCTTGAGCTGCAAGTACATGATTTGAGCCCTCTTTCGTGTGTGTATGACACTTCAGGAACAACGTCATTGAGCAGAAGAGAAGGAAATGGATTCAGTGTTTCACGGCTGCTTGCAGCCTGCTCTGAGAAGCCAGGCTTGGGCTAGGCACTCAGTGCAGTGCTTAGACAATACCTGGGACACCTACCCCTTGTATCAGAGTGCCTAGGCTTGAGTCCTGCCTGGCTCTGCTCCCAATTCCAGTTTCCTGCTGGGAGGCAGCAGGCGATGGCTCAAGTACCTTAGTACTTGAGTGCTCGCTCGCTCGCTCTCTCTCTCTCTCTCTCTCTCTCTTTCTCTCTCTGTGTGTGTGCCTTCTTTTCAAAATAAGTCAAATAAATGAATCAAAATAAAATTTAGAAAAGAAACCGTGGAAAGCAAGGAGCTTGGAGGAGCACGAATCTGTGTTCCTCAAAAAGAAAAGAAAAAAAATAAAAGAGAAAAGAACAGAACAAGAGTGAGTGAGGGCTAATGAAAATGGAAGCAGCTGCAAGGAAGGAGACACAGGCTTTCGAAGGCTGCAGACTAGAAACTGAGAGAAGCTGGGCAATGGCCTGGAAAGGCAAACATTTGTATGTCCCAGCGTTCAGATAAAACAGCAAACACGCAAGAATGTTTAGAACGTCCATCCCTCCAATAACCATTTACTGGCTTTTGCTGCTTTGACTTGGGAGGACTAGGGGCTGTGCTCTGAAGGCAAGTGGAGTTTCTCGTGAGATGATTGTGTCAGGGAAGAAAGGAGCTCAGGAAAGATCCCGCAGCAGGAAACCCTCCCACTGTTCTCGGTCCTTCCCTGCACGCCCTCCGACCCCTCCCCCTCGTGGCTGCCTCTCTCTGCTAACTGCTGAAGCTGCCATGTCCACACTGGTGCCTCAGTCCATCCACCTCGCTAATTTTCTGCCCAGCTGTCAGCCTTTCGAATGTCTCCCTGTCACTCAGCCACCATGACAGGGAGGGCCAGAGGACGCAAGGGCTCAGTGACCAGGACCTCCATCCTGCAGGCTGTGATGGAACTCAGTGGAACCAGCCACCAGCCTCATCTATCACTGTCAGCTCTGCTTGTCACTGAGTTAGCACCACAGCAAGTGCAAGTCCAGCTGTGCGACTGTCACAGAAGCCTTCCTGAATTTGCCTTTCCCCCTCAGACTCCCAAAATGTGAGTTCTCTCAGGCTAAAACGTCTGAGATCAGAGGCCAGGAAGTGGAACAAAGCCTTTGTCCTCCATAACCCACAAGACTTTGGAGGAGCTTTACCCAGATTCTGAAGTTGCGTTGAGGAACACACCTTACTCTGGTCAAAGTATGGCTCCACTCTTCAGAGGCCCTTATAAAGAAATAAGATTCCTTCCCCAGTGTGGGTATATCCTGCCCCTACTTGAGCCCTTAGGTTCCAGAAAGAACCATTTGTTGGCTGAGCAAAAGTCCAGCATCTGGCTCAAGAATGGTGACCTCTAAGAACAACCAATATTTACCACACGTGGGAACTCATTAGGAATGCAAATTCCTGGGGCTGTAGCATAGTGGGTTAAGCATCTGCCTGCAGTGTAGGCATCCCACGTGGGCACCAGTTCGAGTCCTGGCGGCTCCATTTCTGATCCAGCTCCCTACTAATGGCCTGGAAAAGCAGTAGAAGACGGCCCAAGTGCTTGGGCTCCTGTACCCGTGTGGGAGACCCAGAAGAAGCTCCTGGCTCCTGGCTCTGGATTGGCTCAGCTCTGGCTGTTGTGGCTATTTGGGGAGTGAACCAGTGAATGGAAGACTTCTCTCTCTGTCTCTCCCTCTCTCTCTCTGTAACTCGGACTCCCAAGAAAATAAATAAATCTTTAAAAAAAAAGAAGAAGAAGAAGAAAAGAAATGCATGTTCCTGTACCCCACGGCAGTCCTACAGAATAGAATCTCTGGGTGTGGATCCAACCATGTATGTTTTAACCATCCCAGCTGATTCTACCCAAGCTCACGCTCCAGAGATGCTGCACAAAGTCTAAGAAAACAAAGACATCACTTAACTGTCGTTTGCTCTAGTTACCTGGATCTTCCAATTTTTTCTGAAGAATTGAAGCAATTATGCCTCCTCTGCCCAAAAGGCTCAGGAATCAAACTGGATTAGCAGATCTCTTGAGTAAGCTCCCTTTTCCCTTTAATATCTATGATTGTATGGCTTCAAAGTCCTCCAATGCTCTTCCTGGGGCAGAGTTAGCAGGAGCTCATTTATAATTCAATACAGGTGCAAATCATACAGCTCATGGGATATGAATCAATGCTGGAGCAGTTGGGGCAGATCACAAAGGAGTAACAAGAATACTAGGACATCATGGTGTCCAACAGAGACAGGGGAGCTGTCAGGGGCCTGCACATGTGTCCTCATGTACTTAGGAATTTGGCACAAGCTGCAGCATTAGCCATGGGATGGGGATGATGGAGAGTGTCCCTGTTTTGCCGGTGGATACTCCAAAACGAGGCACAGAGAAACAAGCTTCAGAATTTCCCTGCCCCTGTTATTCCAGTCACCTTCAATTCACCTGTCCCTAGGCCTGAAGTGCTAAAGCCAGCCTGTTTAATGTGAATCTGCCACAGTCTTTTCCAAAGAAATTGGTTCTCTTGAATTTGTCCCATGCACACATCCATGGTTTAAGAGCTTATGTTAGCAGAAATTGAACATTATCTCAGGATAATATTTTCTTACTACAACTTAAATTTCCAGAGGCATTTACAAAAATTAAACATCAATGCAAAGCCAAGTCCTTTATCTATGAAGCCAGAAATAGACATTGATCCTGTGATAATGTTATTATTTTTCCTTGTTGCTCTTGTCAGTCAGTGTGTATTTCATCATCATTGGGTTGGGTGAATATAGGCTGGCACGGGAATAGAATACTTATTGACTTGCAGCTTTTTGATGCATTAAAAAAAATGTAATGGGGCCAGCACTGTGGCATAGCAGGTAAAGCCATTGCCTGCAGTGCCAGCATCCCATATGGGCACCAGTTCAAGTGCTGGCTGCTCCACTTCCTATGCAGCCCTCTGCTATGGTCTGGGAAAGCAGAAGAACATGGCCCAAGTCTCTGGGCCCCTGCACCCACGTGGGAGACCCGGAAGAAGCTCCTGGCTCCTGGCTTCAGTTTGGCACAGCTCCAACTGCTGTGGCCAACTGGGGAGTGGACCAGCAGATGGAAGACCTCTCTCTCTCTGCCTCTCCTCTCTCTCCATGCAACTCTTTCAAATAAATAAATAAATCTTTAAAAAAAAATGTATTTTTCTGTGGTAAGGCCTCTAGAAGCTAGTTATGTACCAAATAAATGAGATTATTAAAGTTCTTAGTTAACTGGCATTTCTAGCCATTTCCTCTTGGACTTTTTTTTCATGTGACACTATAATTGGCATTTTATTAACACACATAGAATCTGCACTACCACCTGGAGGTTAGATTAACAGCACACAATCTGCTAAGGACCAGCGAAGGCAGATGGCCTCTGACATGGGCAAGTGGGGACGGTGACTTCACTTATAACAGAGACAGATGTGGTCGAGACGAGAGAATGCTTGACCTGCCCGAGACTCAAACATAGAGCAGCTCAGGCAGCCCAGGGACAACGGAACATCTCACACCCTGCAGTTTCAGCCTGCTCAGCTGATCAGAGGAGAGGCACAGAGTCAACTGTGGATCCACAGCGCGTGAACTTAGGAAGCCAGGTAACAACAGACACCCGGAAGATGTGGGGGTGCAGGAGACCGTGAATACAACAAGTACCTGTGCCCCACCAGACAGTGTGTGAGCAGGAGAGACACGGTTTAGTCCCAGTCAAGAGAAAATTTTCCTAGCAAGTATGGTGTCAGGGGTGAGGAAAAGGCTCAGGACACAATAGTGTGGTCTCCACAACAGTGCACATCACTGATGTGACATTGGAAGCAGTGTCCCTTCTCCACCAGGGTCAGTCCCACTCCGACATTCTGGATCTGCTCTCTGGCATCTTCTTAAGGCATCAACAACTCCATCTCGTTCTTCTCTGGTCAGCTCTTTCCTCTCAACTCTGTCTTTCCACAAATATTTAAATAGGCTCAAGCCTCCTCCACCTTAAAAATAACTTCCTCCACCGCACATTTCCTGCAGCCACAGCCTCTCTCTTCCCCCTCATGCCCAGAATTTTCCAGAAAGTTATCCATCCTCAGTCTCCATATGCTCCCCTCCCACTCACTCCACACCACCTTCCACCCCATCATGGGCTTTTCAAATTAGCCACTCTGGTCCTCGTGTTGCTGAAGTCCCAGCACACAACCAGTCCTTGCCTAACTTGAAAGTGCAACAGTGATGAGAACAAGGACGGCTCCCTCCATTGGAGATCCCGTAGGCTTCCAGGAGCCCACAATATTCTGGTTCCCTCATACTCCTGGGCTGCTTCTCTGATCTCTTGGCAAGTTCCTCCTCCATACCCACCATGCAGATTTCCTACAGCTTCCAGAAATCAACTTTGACTGCTTTCTCTCCTTCACTGCACCACTGCACCTTCCCCCCATGCAAACATCCCCACATTTGCCTTTTTGGAGTCTGTTGGTGTTTGCTGCTTCTCCTCTCTTCCTGACTCCTTTCTTTTTGCCCTTGAGAGCTGCACTTGCCTCCTCTAGAGCAAAGAGACATTTACCTAAAATCACACAATCTATCACACCCATTAATGGTGGCCAGAAGTAGAACATGGGTATTCTAGCTCCTGACACTGTTGTCTTTCTTCATCACCCTGATGTGATCAAACTCTATCCAGAAAAGTGAACTGTTAATTATAGGCATATCATTCATCTTCAAGATGTAGTGGAAGGAAAACGGAGGCATGTGAGGTCCTTGAAGCATCTGCCTGCAAGTTGGCAGGATCAGAAAAACAGCAAGTTCTGCGTGTCCTCAGAATGCCTCCTTGCGGGCCATTCTCCAGGGAGCTTAAAAAAATGGGCTCCTAACTCTGTCCATGTCCCTGGGTAACAGGGAGCTGATGACAACTGAGGAAGGAAGGAGGCATGCAAGACTCGAACTTCAAAGGCTTGGCTGCAACTGTCAGCGAGAGGTGAGAACAGCAGACAAGACAGCAACACTCCCTAAATAATCACTCCGTAAGAACTGTCATGTGAAATGCGGAGCAGACTCCAGGAGGCAAAATAAGCCTCAGGAGGAGAAATGCCTGTTAGACAGATTTCAGCCCAATATGAGAAGGCACTGCAGGAACTGTGCAAGGTGCCAAGAGTGGGACTGGGCCAGCAAGAGGCTGACTCACACCCAGGCTGCCTCAGGCGGACTTGTGGGTGTGGTCACGGAGACTTGCACCAGGAAGGATGGGGGTGGCTGGGTGGCCATTGTCCCTTCACCAGATCTCCTATACCTGACAGCCATGAGTGATAGCCGCTGTGGTTCTTCTCCTGGACAGTGAGAGGCACCTCCCTTGGAAGGTTACACCCACCCTTCCAGGAATATCCCATCTCTAGTAGCTGCCTGCTGTTGGGGCACAGGGGCTTCTGCCTCAAGGTAGTATGAGCTGTGACACCATTCACACTCCAGAGCCCCCCAAGCAATGGGTGGAGATCATATTCTTCCTTATCTCCTGTACCACACTTTACTGACTCCTTCCCTCCCCTTCTGCAACTACTCCCTTAATAAGTCATGCATCTCTGCTTCTACTGAACCTAACGAGGTCAATGGCAAAGGATGCTCCAGACACAGAAGGGTGTGAACCAAGGTGTGAGTGAGAGCATCATGCAGTACTTAATAGTAGCTGGTTCTGCGTTAGGGGTAGGCTTAGGCTTAGCCCTGGCATGCCATGACATCAACTTGGTAGGGACACAGGGGATACAACCCTCTCTCCAAACCTCCAACACAGTTATACTCCATCTCTCCCGGGTGGCCTCTGCTCATCTCTGCCTTGGACCTGCTATTGCAGCGAACAGCTAGGCCATGGAGGAAGGCGTCCTGAGCACATTCCTTGATTTATTCAGGGCCATTTTCACAAAGCAGGGACAGAAACGTGATCCCTGGAATTTTCTGATTCTCAGACCACACTCGGCTGAGGAAACACCATTTGCAGGACAGCAAATTATCTCCGTAAGCTATTTTTGTCCTCTCTAGCTGCTGCACAAACAGCAGCATCCCCCTTACCCCTTTCATTGGCTCCATCTGCCTTTCCTGCCTTCCTCTCTGGCCTCTATTCATAAGGTCTTGCCCTTGGGCCTCTGTGAGCACTCAGTTTTAATTCTGAAACTTCGCAAAGCCGATGAAGCTCTTTAATCACAAAGTTGGGCTGCCAAGGAAAGAATGCTAATTGGAAACTTTTTATTTCTGGAGGTCCCAGAGAGTTTAGGAATGGATGTTTCTCTTTTGTCTTTTGTGTCATTAGCACAGAAGAGTCTCAGGAGGGGCAGAACACAAAATGCAGTCCCAAATAGGAGAAATCAGTCCAAGAAATACACAGCTTCCTAAGCAAATGAGAGGTCTCAGGGCACCAACCTCAGAATAACAGTCCAATTGCAGGTACCTCAAACCTAGCTATGTTTTCACAGGAAGCCCCAAGTGTCCATGTGGGACTCAGGAGAATGGGGTCCCAGTGTCAGCCTCATTACTCAGGTTCGGAGTAGAATCATACCCATCCACTGTCACACTACCCCCAGCTGGCCTCTGACACCACAGACAAGAATGGGACACGGTCTTTGTCCTCAGAGCCTAAATAGAAAAACATACAGAAAACATTCAGAGTTGCCTAAGGAGGGAAGGGTAGCCTCCCCTTTCATGGGCCATGTAGAAGGCTCATTTCCTTCCCAGAGCTAATATCCTCCCAAATCCAGGACATCGAGACTCGCCAAGGTACCATGCCCTGCCCTGTTTCTTGGGTTACACTAGCAGAACCCAAGTCTGATCCGCGTAGGCCAAATAAACAATCTGTTTGCAGACTCCATGACTGTTGCAGAGAACACAGGAAATGACTGGTGGACTAATCTAGACAAAGCTGCAACCATAGCAGCCCTGGAAGTAGTGTTGGTTGCCACGATTCAGAGAGCCACTGCCCAATCACTGGATTTTTCCTTTTTTTTTTTTTTTTTTTTTTTTGGACAGGCAGAGTGGACAGTGAGAGAGAGAGACAGAGAGAAAGGTCTTCCTTTGCCGTTGGTTCACCCTCCAATGGCCGCCGCGGCCGGCGCGCTGCGGCCGGCGCACCGCGCTGATCCGATGGCAGGAGCCAGGAGCCAGGTGCTTTTCCTGGTCTCCCATGGGGTGCAGGGCCCAAGCACCTGGGCCATCCTCCACTGCACTCCCTGGCCACAGCAGAGAGCTGGCCTGCAAGAGGGGCAACCGGGACAGAATCCGGCGCCACGACCGGGACTAGAACCCGGTGTGCCGGCGCCGCTAGGCGGAGGATTAGCCTAGTGAGCCGCGGCGCTGGCCGGATTTTTCCTATTCTTCCTTCACTCTGGGAAAAACAGCACTGGGTGAGCTCATGGTGCAAGGCCAGTCTCGGCACCCTTCCCTAATCCGTGGGATGAGAGTGGTTCTGCTGAAGGAGGTGAGAGGAAGGGAGTATGGAGGCCTCAGGGTCTACTGGCCCGCAGGCCCGCTTGACAGGCTTAGCCAGGAACTGCTCTGTCAGTTCCCAAAGGGGAGATGAGGAGCTACTGCATTAGAGAAGTTCCTATTTAAAGGTAGATGAGCAGCCGCTTTGCAGGACTTGGTGACTCGGGTTCCCAGGTGCAGCCCAGGAATCAGCCGTCTCCAAGCAGTGACGTGGCTCTCTCAACAGGAAGTCCATGGAAGTGAACCGTCCCCTGATGGGGTCTGCCACTGGCCAACGCTAGGCACTGCTGTAACGTTCGCTTCAGAATCAGAGTGTCCTGAAAAAGATGATTCTTCCGTCTCTTTTGAACTGTCCATGGGTAAACTTATTACAGCCACGTTACAAGGCTTGAGGAAGACAGCCCCGAATGCCTCCCCTTCCTTGATCATCCTGGAATAGCACCTGGTTTAGGGAATGAAGCGCATCGGGGACTGGCTGAATCTCTGCCTGTCAAGATCCTCACAACTGCCACAGCCAGCAACACTCGGGGGTCCCTGGCTTCAGGGAGCGCATACAAGGGATCATTCGCTCAAACCTACCGGACTCCCTGCTGTATGTCCAGAATTCTGATGGCAGCTGATCCAGACTGTGCTCCCTGTGTACTTATTGAAGAAAGAGAGGAGGGCATTTCTGAGCCACCTTCCAAAGTTCAACAAGAGGATGGATGTACTGAGGACCTGTCCACAGGACTCAGGAAAAGCAGATCAAGGGAAACCACACAGCTGGCCACAGCAGCTCCTCCCGACTTAGGAAGTAAGACTTCAGGGCCAGCACTGCAGCGTAGAGGGTTAAGGCACCACCTGTGGCACCAGTATCCCATGGGGCGCCAGTTCCAGTCCTGGCTGCTCCACTTCTGATCCAGCTCCCTGCTAAATGCCTGGGAAACCAGCAAAGGATGGTCCAAGTGCTTGGCCCCCTGCACCCACAATGGGAGACCCAGAAAAAACTTCCAGCTCCTGGCTTTGGCCTGGCCTCACCAAGTGAGGGGTGGACCAGCAAAAGGAAGATCTCTCCTCTCTCTCTCTCTCTAACTCTGTCTTTCAAATGAATAAAACAAATCTTAAAAAAATAAAATGTTTCTTCCACGTATTCAGCAGGCTCTATCATTCTTTACTAATACAAATTCTAAAACTTTTTTTAAGTGAGTTAGTCCAAGGTAAGTGTTTAATAGAGCAGCTGAGATGCTCCTTGGAACACCCACAACCTATATCACAGAGCCTGGCTCCAGTCCTGGCTCCACTTCTGACCCAGCTTCCTGCTAAACCACGCCCTGCAGGCAGCAGGGCATGATTCAAGAACGTGGGCCCCTGCCACCCGTGTGGGCAGGAGACCCAGACTGAGTTTCAGGCTACTGAGTTCCAGGTCCTCTGCTGGTCCTCCAGCCTGGGCCAGCCTCAGCTGTTGTAGGCATTTGGGGAATGAACCAGAAGATGAGAACATTCTTTTTTGCTCGCTCACTCTCTCTCTCTCCTTCTCTCTCTCTCTCTCTCTCTCTCTCTCTCTCGCTTTCAAATACAGTGAAAACAAATAAACAAAGTAAACAAATGGATCTTTAAAACAAATGGACAGGTCCTTAAAAAATATCCAAAACCAGCCAGTGCTAGATAATTTATTGTTCATTCCTGCCTGAGGGATGGAATGGTGGCTAAAGAAATACGCTTCCCCTGGTGCCCCCTTCTGATTTAAGCCGCAGTGGAAATTGAGGGGAGGAAGGGGGCTGGGCAAATTCAAGGTTTAACAATGGTGTCCAACTGATCTTTGCAGGACTGCAAATAAAGGAGGCTGTGTCCCCGGGAGTGCTATTAGCACTGAGGTCTCTCCGCTCCTATTGTTAAAGAACATTCATTACCAGGCTCTCATATAAAATCCTGAGAAGGAAGCAAATATGAGTCTGCCATGTTCTCAGTAGTTCTTATGCAATTGCCTCTTGGGGCTAATTAGAGCTACTTTTGTAATTCACCAGCTATAAATTCCTTCCTATGCCCTCACAGCGCTGGGAGATCAGCCACCCCATGCCAATGCGCTGATACTGCAGCTGCATACCCAGTGACCTGCAGTTCGGCAATATTCTTCCAGTGGTCATTTTGTGTTCAGTGGCCCCTCTGCCATCTGGGGTGGCTATCTGACTGGTTAATTGTTTTCCTGTTCTCTGCTGATCAAGTTAAAACATAACTTTGCATACTGTGTTAGGCAGCACCTGCCTTATTCTCAGTCAATTTATTTTAAATTGGTTTAGGACAGACTTTTTATTTTTTATCCTATGTTGTCTACAGAGCTATGAATTCATTCTCTCATCTACTTTCTTGAATTTGTTCAAGGTGAGACTTTGAAAATACAAAGAGAACCAGAGGCAAGTTAATTCCCATACTGGAAGTCAAATATTTCAAAAGGTCCTTGTCTGGGGTAGATGTGGTGTAGCAGTTTAAAAGCTACCACTTGGGAGGTTTGCTGGTACAAGTCCTGGTTCCTCTGCTTCTGATCCAGCTTCTTGCTCCTACAGACCCTGAGCGGGGAGGATGGGGGCAGGTAGCAGGTGAGGGCTCAAGTGCTTGCATTCATGGCACCTACGCTAGATACCCAGATTGAGTTCCGGGCTATTGGCTTCTGCCTGGCCCAGTCCTGGCTATTATAGGCATTTGGGGAATGAACAAGTTGATGGAAGATCTCAATCTCTCTCCCTCTCTCTCTCTCCCTTTCTCTCCCTCTCTCTCATTCTCTCTCTGCCTTTTAAGTAGATAAAAAAAATAGGGTTTTTTTTTTCCCAAAGAAAAAACATTTTTTATCTACGTTAGGAAACAGCAGGATAGGTGGTTACACAAAATCTAACATCTGATAATGTAGAAGAATATATTGTACTCATTCGTTGAACTTCTATAAAATATCTGTACATTACACAGTTTTTACTTTTGCATGTAATCTTCTCAAGAATCCATTGAGGTAGGTATCTTTAATCCTATTTTACAAAAAAAAATGAATGAATGAAAGGATGAAAGAGAAAGAAAGAGAGAGAAAGAAAAAGAAAGAGAGAGAGAGAGGGAGAAAGCTAGCTAGCTAAGGTTTAGGGAAGTTAAATATCTTGCGCATTTCACAACCAGTAGGATTTGAACCGAGGGCAGTATAATTCCAAAGCCAGAGACCTTTCTACATTGTCCGTATTTTGAAGTCCCTTTGCTTTGACCTGCTAAGCAGCTAACCAGGAGGTGATGATTTAGGGTGTTACAAAAGGATTCTTTATTTTCCAAAAGGACTCCCAACAGGGTTCCTTGAAATAGCCATCTCCCCTATTGTGCTGAAAACATAATTCAAGCTACACAATTTCTATTTACAAGAAACATCTTTGCACTACATCTTTTGTATAAAGCCGAGCAGAGTTCCAGCACAGCCCCTCTCTTTCTCCACAGATATAGGGCCTATTAGGTCAAGTGTCTTGGGTAAAGGTGATTAGCACATTGTAAACACTCAAAAATACCATCTGTCATTGTAACTTTTTTCAGATATCTCAAAATGTGGATCCTGATAGACTACAAAAATATTCGTATGTTCTTTTCCTCTCAGCAAGAAATTAAGTCTAGGGGCCAGCGTTGTAGCACAGAGGGCTAAGCTGCCACCTGTGACATCAGCATCCCATATCAGAGCACCTGTCAGCTACTTTGCTTCTGATCCAGTTCCCTGCTAAAGTGTGCCTGGGAAAGCAATAGATGATGGCCCTAGTCCCTGAGCCTGGTTGGAGACTCAGATAAAGTTCCAGGCTCCTGCCTTCAGCCTGGACCAGTCACTTTTAGGGAGCAGATAGAAGATCTCTCTCTCTCTCTCTCTCTCTCTCTCTCTCTCCCCCTCTCTCTCCCATTACTCTGCCTTTCACCTAGTTAAAATCAAATTTTAATAAAGGAAAAAGGAAATCATGTCTTTTTATTCATTTTTTGAATCTCAATGGGCTGTGTGATTTGCTTTGGTCAATCAAACATTAGTAAATTTGATGTGATCAGAAGCATCCCAACCACCAGGCATCCAGAGCCCATCCGCCAACCTGCCAACAGCTGGACATGCAAGGGAGGCCACACAAGCACCAGCCAGCAAATCTGCCAACTGATGGCAAAGTGTGAGAGGGTCAGCCCAGGCCAGAAGAACTGACATTCCACAGATTTGTGAACGAAGTAAAATGGCTTTTGCTTCCAGCCAAACATTAAGAGATGATATTTTATAGAACAAAAACTAACACATACGCCTAATGCATTCTCTATGTGTTATACACCTAAACCTTATAAATAGGCAAAAGAAAAAAAAAGTTATTTAATGGATAAAAGTGACAACAAGCAAAGGGGGAGAATAAGGTGTCCAAAGGCCAGACTGAATCACTGAACAGCTAAGGGACTCAGAAAATCACATCCATGGTTAGCATTCAACTCTCCTGTCTCCCGTTCACTGATCTTTCCACTACACCAGCCCCTTTCTCTGAATTTCTCAGCCTAACTGGCACAATTCCATGCTTCCATTGTAGTCTCCAGGCCTGGGGGAAGTAAGTCAATTGGAGTTTTCAGTTAATAATAAATGAAGAATTTTTCCAGGGTGCTTCTTCATTTCTCCTTCTCCTGTCAGATCTCTTCTGCAGGTTACTCGAGTCAGCCAGCAAACCAGAGGGGAGCGGATGAAAGGACAGACAGAGTTCCAGCAAGGCTGATGGCCAGGGGGCATTTTTCACCTTCAAAGTCCATAGACCATAAATTACAGGACACACTTTAACAGTTCACATTTCTATATAACGTCTACTTTGAGGTCCCTTGAAGAGGAGAATATGTTAGTTTAAAAAAAAAATGCAACATAAGAATGAAGAATACATGGAGGAGAAGGGAGTGAGACACTCCTGCCACACTGAAGTCAGCTGAGAGTCTACCCTGACAAGAGGGGAGAAGATGGCCTAGCCCTTCCTTCAACCATTGAAACCTACACAATGCCCCTTCCCAAATCAACACAATCCAGCTCTTCACTGTATCTGCACTGGCCAATAAGCCAGAAAACTTCCCTAAGTGGCAGGATGAGTTAATAACGTAAATCTAGCCCATGTGACATTGCAATGTCAAGATGTTCTTCTATTTTGGATGCTGGGTCTGCTACAGTTCACTGTTCATTTTTAACAAGTTAGGGATTTTGTCTCCTGGTTTGCAGAAGCCCTTGGGTGACAGAAAGAGGCCACTTGGACATGCGGAGGAGGATCTGTTGGTACACACTGGGAAGAAATCCCTAACCCTTCTGGGCACTGGTCAAGGCCCATGGGCCTACACAGGTGTCAGCACAGTCCACCCTCAAAGGGGTGTGACTGACCCTGACGCTGGGAGCATCTTGAAGGCCATCCAGGACAACCCAGCAGGGTACTGCATGGCCCCTCTGCTGCCTCCAGCGACCCCCAGGCAGAGGGCCTTGGGCTTCCCAACACTCCCCACCTATTCCCTGTGCTCCCCAGAGAAGACGAGCCCATCCAAACAGTGACCATAAGCAGTCTTTCTTCCTTGTCCGCGTTCCTTCTGGTCTCTCTGACTCTGCATTTGCACCACTTAACAGAAAAAATCCTACTGGTCACCTCCCTGGCAACAGTGCCTGCTCTTCTGTGATTGGCCTGGGGCAGTGCACAGTCATTGGAGTTCCTCCCATTAGAAAGACAAACCAAAAACCCAGGTCCTGGCTCCAACAGCCAGGAGAAGCCTCCCATCCCACTCATCTCCCCCGCATCCTCTGATCTACCTGGGGTTACACCCTTGGATCTCTGGTCCCACACCAGTACCTGTCACCAGTCTGCCTCACTGTGAGGGAGGACAGCGGAGGACTGGAGACCATCCGAGGACTCAGTGCTAAGGTAAGGACAAAAGCACAAACCGCACTCGCGTTCTGACAAGGATCGCAACCCCTAGTAATGGTCAATTCCATGGGAAAGCTGTTGGATGCGTTTGATGTGATCATCAAGGCATGGCTTAAACAGGACACCATTTAGCGACTGAATGCTACACCAACCAAAAGAGCACACCAGCAATTTCAAAAACAAACTAGGAAATCAGGTTGATAGGACGAAGGATTTCTGTCTCAACATATGGAACTTTCATCGAAGTTTCCAGATAATATGACTTTATCTCATATATAATAGATATACTATATATAATAACACAAACATAACATTGCAAAGATTCATTATAGTGTATATATATAATACTGCAACATATTTACCTATACTAATGTAATATAAAATACATAATAAAAGTAAATTTAATATGTAGTATTTGTAATTTAGTTAAAGGAGAAGAGGGAATATATTTTTATATTACATGCTGGGTTTTAAATATTTTAAACATCAACATATAATCTATCTAATCTATAATAGAGAAAACAGGAGGTGCAGTAATGGTCTGATGCTGCCATGGGTGTGGAGGCTTTAGTACCCTGGTGAGCGCCCTGGTGAATGATTTCCCATTATTCTATTCATTCCAAATCACTAGTCCACGCCCGTCATGGTCATTTCCCCCCTTGACAGTGAGTGCTTCAGGAACAGGCAGGTCACCTGGTTCTGGCCCGTGTTAACCTCTTGGGGATGCAAGGGGAAGTCTTCTCCATGTAACGAGAAAGGCGTAGGGCAGACAGTGCCTCCTCTCATCCTGCACGGTGGGAGCCAGGTGACACGGCACAGCTGAGCTCTCCAGCCCACCCGTGTGATGACAAAGCTTACGTGTTGAGGGAGGCAGGAGCCAGACATTCTGAGGAAGCCAGGGCCACCACGAATGGGCCCCAGATGGTGTCTGTAAGAAGTAAGGCTTCCCTTGTCCCTAACTCTTTGTATCAGGTCTCGCCATCCACATAGTTCCTATCCCCTGCCTGCAGCCTGGCCTCTCCACTGTGTCACACACTGTGTGCAGAAGAGCCACCAGGATTTCTAACAAACTGCTATTCAAAGTCGTGGACACCGGACAAGACACGCAGGGCTGCACGTCCCTGGACACTGCGGAGGACAAGATGCTGGTCCTGCTGAGCGTGCAGATGTACTCAGCCTGTAAGCCACTGGAGGGCATCTGCACCTCTGGCTGCCTGCCCTTGACTGTGGGGACTGTGTCCCCGTGGAGCCTCTTGTTGCCCTGGGTGCTGAGGTGCAGTCTTCCAGCTACAACATCTCCACTGAAGACCATGCAGCAGCAGCCACAGCCGCGGCCAGCCCTCCAGGACAAACTGGAAGAGTGAAACGGATGAGCAGTCCTGTGGCGCATCAAGCAGATCTTAGACGAAGGCAGTGGCCTCACCAACCTCATCCACATCAAGTATCCACAGCTCCTATCTGGCATCTGGGGCATATCTGAACAGACCACAGCCTGGAGTCCACCACCTCCGCAGGATGATGGCCAATGGGATACTGCAAATGATTCCCTTATCAGGGACAAGTTTGACAACCTCTGTGGCTGTCAGGAGTCTCTCACAGATGGCATCAAAGGCCACAGATGTGATGACTGCGTGCAAAGTGACAGTGGTCGTGGACTATGGCAATGTGGGCAAAGGCTGTGTCCAGACCCTGAGGGATTTGGGGCCCACATTAGCACCATCAAGATCAACCCCATAAATGCACTTCTGCCTTGGAGTGCTGTGAGGTGACCACCACCGGAGAGCAACATCTTTGTGTGGACATCGGCCTTTGATGGCACTTTGGGCAGATGAAGGAAGATGTCGTGGTGAACGACACTAGACACTTAGACATGGAGACTGATGTGCCTCCAAAAGAATGCAGTAGAGAAGATGAACATCAAGTCCCAGTAGACTGCTACTGGCTGAGGAATGGGTACCACATCATCCTGTTGGCCAAGGACCAACTGATGAATCAGCAGTGTGCCAGGGGACACCCCAGCAGGGCGATGAGCAATTCTGTGAAGAACAGCTGCTGACACAGATTGAGCTGTGGACCCACCCCAGCAATGATGTGGTTCCATTCTTGCCCAACAATCGGGATGCAGCAGTGGCTGAAGCCCACCTGGGCAAGCTGAATATGAAGCTGGCCAAGCTGAGTGAAAGGCAATCCCAGTACCTGTGCACGTCCCACACGGCCCCGTCAAGTCTGAACACAGCGGCTGCTGAGAGCCAAACCTGCACAGCACCTCCCAGTGCCCGGGTGCCAACTCTCCTCCCAAGAGTAAGTGGCACCAACCTTGCGAATGACTCAGCAGTGATGTCTCTCACTGGCTCCCTGGCACCAGTCGCTAAGTCATTGGCTCACTGCATTTTGCATACTATGGCAAGTATGGGCCAGAGAATTGAGAGAGTCCTCCTCAAGCCTTGGTCACAATGGAGGTGGGAAGGGGCATCTACAGGGAACCACGAACCCAGAGGTCTCTGAGTGCTAAGCTCAGTGCTTCCCAAGGCTGGAACTCAGTAGTGGTACCCAGAAAGTCCATGTACTTTGCCACGTGGGCCTTCACCTAGCCTCTAGAGCTTGCTGTACAGGTTCACTCTCTGCTCAGCCCATAGAGCCCATAGCAGAGAGAGGCACCGTACTGAATGGCAAGACAAAACCACTGAAGTTTGAGTGTTCCTGACAGCCTGGCCTAGGGCTGGGCCATTTCATAAACCTCAGAACAATGGGTGAGAATAGAACTTTGGGGCCGGCGCCATGGCTCACTTGGTTAATCCTCCACCTGCGGTGCCAGCATCCCATATGGGCACCAGGTTCTAGTCCCGGCTGCTCCTCTTCCAGTCCAGCCCTCTGCTGTGGCCCGGGAGGGCATGAAGGATGGCCCAGGTGCTTGGGCCCTGCACCTGCATGGGAGACCAGGAGGAGGCACCTGGCTCCTGGCTTCAGATCGGTGCAGTGCGCCGGCCATTTTGGGGGTGAACCAACAGAAGGAAGACCTTTCTCTCTGTCTCTCTCTCTCACCGTCTAACTCTATCTGTCAAATAAAAATAAATAAATAAAAAAGAGAATAGAACTTTTAGTCTTTATTTTACAGGGATTATTCTAACCCCCATAAGAGTTGGCCAGGAAAGGACAAGAATACTGACCACCAGACAATTAGAAGGGCCAGAAAAAAAAAACATAAAGTCGGGCATAGCTCTGCCATCACCTTGCAATGTGATGCTTCCTATCATAGTTCCAGGTCAAAAAGAAATTAATTTGGCTTAAAATATTTATATAATGCTTGGAATGTTCAAAGAAATCAAGAAGGTGAGTGAATAAAAATTCTGGTGCCTAAAACAACAACAATTTGTCCGTGGTAAATATCTGGAGACTTTGAATGTTCTGTGATAAACATCTATGGAAATCCACCAGAAGTAGAAGGAGATGCCTCTGCCTACAGAAATATATAAAATTCAGTTCAATCTGGGTGGTGACATGCTAAGTTAAAAATACCAAGAAGTATGGCTGTAAAAGTAGTAATCCATACTATCTAACACATACTTTCAAACTCCCAACTGCCAAGCTGTCCCACGTCTACCATATTGCCAATCTCCCGAAATATCTTGAAGATTCCACTTGTTGGCTACTGTGTAGCTCACAAGCATCCTGCTGCTCCAGCCTTCACCTGGCTCTAGGACCAGGAAGAAAGAGGAACATAGTGTCCCAGGGAAGACAACCATCTAACTTGTTCTCAAGATTCTAGCAACAGGGTCAGGGACTGTTCTGCCCACTCCTTGTCAGATCACCCTCAGGAACATTTGAATAAACTGAGAATTGGATTTGCTCAGCAAGAAACGTTTCCTAGCTTATTGTCTGCTGATGGGCCAACTGGAGCGGCAGTGGAAGAAGCCCAGGGTGGAAGGACTCCCAGGTCTGAGCCACAGACCTTGTTGGCTCTGAGCTGAAAAGCCCTTCACTCAGCCCAGCTTCCAAAGTACCCACTGCTGTTGAGGGGATGGCCAAGTAAGGTCAGCAACGCTGCAGGCAGCACTGTAAATTAACTAAAGTGTTTTCCTTTGAGAGATGCCATCTATCCTCTCTTCAAGCCAGCTCTCCTCCCTGGCCAGCTAGGTAATGGAAGTCCACAGGATGCCTTCCCTAAGGAGGTTCACAACTCCCTTAGGCTGTCCCCCATCTGAAGAGACAGACAGGTCTGGCCTCATAACAGGCAAGGCCTTAAAGCCCACCTGATTTTTGCCAGGCTCTTCTGTCAGTTTCTATTTGTCTCTCAATGGGAAAACTTGCTCGTGGTCTAGACAGCCCCTGTCTTAGGTCCTCTAATAATGACTCTGTCCTTTGTTTTAGACCCTGTGAGTTTAACCTGCTTGTTAGATTCATTTTCTCCAGACTTGAAACAGTGACATTCTAGGTGGCTATGCACATGAAACCTCAGATAGAAGCAGTTTCTGCAAGCTGGCACTGTGTCCCCCTGGAGAAGCCACCTCCCGCTGGAACCCCGTCTTCACTCCCACCCCCACCCCTTTTCAGCATGAAGCAGCCAGAGCAAACATTGCCCAGTTCACTAACAGAACTTAGGGTGCATTCTTCTGGAGGAGTGGGGAGGAGTCAGTGGAAATTGGGGTACAGAGGGCTTGCTTTCCCCCAAGGGTTGTTTTTTAGCAAGGTCAAAAGTGCCTGGTTGCTCACTCCTTGAAAGCTTCCAATCTTACCATAAGAATAGCATACAGTTTACTCTAAACAAGTCACCTAGCCCACCCTTCTGACTTCTCTGTTTTATCCTGAGCAAGCCAGATAGAATAAAAGATTGCAAATCAGGTCTTTTGATGGGATTTGTCCCAGCCTTGGGACTGAATGTCAAGCTGATAAGTTTTTTTCTTCCCTCAAATTGTGCTTACAAACCTCACTACCACTGGCCCCTTCTGGTTTTTTCCTCTCTTGGGAGCCCACCTTCTATGCCACTCTGGTTGAAGGTCTCTGATAAACATTGCTTCTAAATCTCAACAACATTAACAAAAGCCCAGGGTCCTAAAATCTACCCAGGAGAACTCTCTCCAACTCTGATGCAGGGAGACCTCTAGAAACGACAGAGTGTGTGCACATTTTTCAATACTAACCTGGTGTTTAAAAAAAAAGCATTCACTGGCACCAGGTCTGTGCCAGTGCCTTCCCCGATGAAAATGACAGAGGGAAGAACACTTTTGCTCTCTCCCCAAACACAGCTTTCACTCGGAAGCTCTGACTTCAGAAAGCTCCTCACTCCCCTTATGTGAATGAAATTTGGAAAAAAATCTGAGGTAAGCAAATCACCGCAATGAACAACTCTTCAAAAGAAGAGTAGAAATAAGGGCAGAGAGATGGCAAGCCCTGGTGGTGAGAAATCTCAACAGGACCTAACAGCAGGAACAAGGTTGATGACTTAATCAAGGGAAAAGCTCGCTTCTACAGGACAGTCAGAACATGTACCCTCATGCCCGAGAAGTCCTTGAGGGACAAGTCACAAGTATAGGCAGAGTTGGCCTTCTGCATGCACCTGTGTACCTCCTTTTAAAGACTCATAAAGACTTGAGACTGCCTCTGCTGAGTTTGCTACAGTGGAATCTACAGGACTCGCATAGATGCTACACTTGTAACAATAAAGTCCCAGAGAGGGTGGCCTGGGTCAATGGGGTCACACCAGCTGCTGTAACAAATAAGGCAAAAAAAAACAAAAAACAAAAAACCTGAAGCGTAGAAGATTATTCCTTTTTCAGTAACAGTTCTTGGTGGAGAACCAGTCGTTCCTATGGCCATGCAGGGAGCCAGCTGACAAGGGCTCTTCAGCTTCTAAGATCACCTTCAAAGTCATCTACATATCATGTAGCTGGAAACAGTGAAGAGCGTGAGGAGCAGTCTTGGAAGTGGTACCCACCATTCGCTCGGCCACATGGGCAGAGGAAGCTGCAGGGAAGCCTGGGAAACCCAGTCTAACATTGTGCCTAATAAAGAATAATTCATGGCCAGTGCTCGTTATCAGAGATCGGTCTATGAACAATAGCCAGCATTACAGTTCCTAATATTCTTCATAAAAAGAAAGCAAGCCTTAACTGGAAACTGCAGAATCCTCACAGGTGAGGGGGACCATGAAGGTGCAGATCTTTACACCCGGAAATCAGCCAGTTCAGCATTTCATTATTTTTATTTTATTTTCAATTGACATATAATAATTATATAAATGTATGGGCTACAATGTAATGTTCCAGTGCATACGTGCACTGTGTAATGACCACATCAGAGGCTAATTGGTATATGTGTCACTTCAAACATTTACCATTTCTTTGTGGTGACAGAACACTCAACATTCTCTCTTCTAGATATTTCAAAACATACTGTTCATTACATAGTCTCCCTACAGAGAAATGAAACACCAGCACGTATTCCTCCTACCTAATTATACATTTATAGTCCTGTATGAACCTC
Organism: Oryctolagus cuniculus; assembly: GCF_051225735.1. Lineage (NCBI taxonomy): Eukaryota > Metazoa > Chordata > Mammalia > Lagomorpha > Leporidae > Oryctolagus > Oryctolagus cuniculus. The sequence continues at coordinate 170,728,321 of NC_142870.1, read as the reverse complement.
ACCATCTTCTTTCTTCCTCTGTCAGATTGGCTTTGCTAGCTTAGTGCTTCCTGAAGTCTATCAACATCTGACCCAGGAGTTCAAGTTTCTCTTATGGTCTACATACAAAAATATAGAAGCATCAAAATGTATCTTTATACAAAAATGGAAATGTTTCATTGAAATATACATTTCAAAGTCTGACAATACTTAAAAGTAAAAAGGAAGCACAAGAAATCACTCACCTTTTCAGGCAAATACCATCAACTTGAAGTAGGCTTGTTATGATAGAAAGTGGAGAGGTCAGGTGGAGCGCTTTTTCCACTAAGACTGAACAGAATTACTTTTTTGGAGCATGCTATAGTGAGAAAAGCTTAGATTTGGGGAAATAGACCAGGCTCTCTGAGTGCCATCAGCTTCCCCCTCTGTATACATGGGAATAAAATGAAGGCAGATTAGATGTTACAAGGCACCCAACCCAGGATCAACTCTGTGTTTGACAGCCACTAGAATTAATGATGAGCACCAAGAAGTAGAAATGGTCATGAGATGGTCCTTTCTTTGGAACTTGACAAGGTATGGATGTGTTGCGTAAAATAATTCTACCTCAATTTCAAGGAGCAGGGGACATATAAGGTGGTACACCAAAGGTGTCTTTCCTAGCCCCTTCTTCAACTGACAAATTTCCATTTGTCGTGAAAGCAGTTCAGGTGTCACTTCCTCCTTAATGCCCATGCGTCCCTACTAAACCAAGGAGCTGCTCCTCATCTGTGGTTTAATAGCCCACCCTCCGACTCCTCTGTCACTGTCATTCTACTCATCAGAGAGAGCCCATAATTATTTGTTCATCTATACAGTGTGGCCATTTGAGAGAAGGATGTGTTTATTATCTCCTTGTCCCATCACTGAGCATCTCACATTTAGTAAGCCATACAGTGGGATTTCAAAATGATCATGGAAAATAAAATTAGAAGATAATTGTATTCGGGTGGCAAAAAAGTTGTTGAAATCCATGGTCTTCTCATAATAGGTGTTTTCCATGAACTTCTTGAAGACCCATGGTATGCATGCATTTTAACATCTTTTGCACCAACAGAAATTCATCTCTTAATTCACTTTTCCAACAACTTTTTCAGTAGCTTTGCACTTAAAACCAAATAAGTGAATGGATGCCCCGCCCAGCGCTGCCGCTGTGACGCTTAGACAGTTGTCCAGAGGAGGATGGCGGTGCCGTGTGTCACACTGCAGATCTCAGGGGGGAAGATGATGTTCACACCCACTAACCCTGGCTCTTCCCAAACCAATCATTACAGCCCCCTTAGAGAGCTTTTAACCAAGGTTTCTGACAGCTTCCCCCAGGGCACTGTGGAAGACGACTGGCATCCAGATTGATTCTTACCCAGGGAGGGTAAGAAGGTGGCTGCTGCTTTTCACCGACACTATGGAGAAAGACTCCGACTCAATGAAAACCATATCCGTGTGTCTTGAATGAAGTTAATTTTCTCCCTTTTCACTCAACACAGAAATAGGGATATTTTCTTAATCGCTTGTGACAGCTTGTTTTCCATAGCAGCTCCGTAAATTGAGCTCACATGGTAATAATTTACTTCAAGCAACTGAAGCAGTTGGGGGAAAAATACCAGATGAACAGAAAGAAGACTAAGACCCTAGTTAGAAGAGATGTTGGGATTTTTCTCTCTTTGTGAGATTATTTATCATTAAAGAACAATATCTTTCTTCCAGACCTGGAAGATTCTGGGGAAGACTAACAAATCACACAGCAAACCAGCAATAAGCCAAACAATTACTTCAAGCTAGAAGATGGATTTCTTACGGGAGATGCAATCTGAATCACTGAGGTTGCTAAATTCACCTCAGGATGCTCCTGGGCCATTCTGCCGGCAACAGGAAAATTCCAAGCTGTTTAGTATTCTCTCCCCAGTGAGCGGGGCATCATATTGTATGATCACTGTTGGTACTTAGCATTCAGTGAATATCCACAGAGGTTAGGCACTGTTCAGGTTCCATTAAAGACAGCTCCCATCTTCAACCTGTTTGCATCTGGGAATGACAAGGGAAAGAAATAGAAGGAACGGTTCTGTCTTAGACATGCTGTGACCGTTGACATGGCTGACGTACTTGGGTGGGCCTGGAAATTTCCATGGGGACAACAGGTGACTCCAACACTCAAGCCGTCTCACAGGTGAGCACCAGGGTGCAAGTAGGTAAGGTATTCTCACTCCTCAGAGTGAGACTACTTTAGCAGTAGTCTGATATCTTGAATCAGTTCGTTCATATAAGACAAGCTTACTGTACTTTTTTTTTTTCTGGCAGACAAAATGACTGGTTAGGCAGAGTTTTGACAATAGAGGCAATATAATGAAAAGCTAAACAATGGATAGACAGAATGCCAGAGTTAGGCACAGGAGGAGGAGGAGGAGAGACAGGGAAACCTAGTATGGGGTCACATGGCTACATAGTTACAAAAGTTGTCTGGTCTAGAATTCCCAAACAGCTTATATCCCAATTTCCAATTTCTAGCTCTTCACTACTAAGTCCTACACACACACACACACACACACACACAACAACAACAAGAAAGAAACAATGTTTCATCCCTGTGCTTTATTTCTTGTCTGCATCCCTATGTTTGCATTTCTTGTCTGCAATTCAGATCTCCAATCCAGATCTCTCTGAAGAGCTTGGGGAAAATGAGTTTAGTTCATCCTCCTCTGGCACCCAGAGCCAGAAGTGATACGGGACAGGCTTCTCTGGGGCCTTATCTCATAAAAGTCAAAAATGATCCAGACTGATGATATCTAGACTAGTCCGTTAAAACCCCAGAGAAATTCAGAACAGAGTGGTTCAGAAAAAAAGGGTTTTCACAAAGCTTTGAAAGGATCATTTTCTCATCATAATCTAGAAAAGAAGAAAATAATGAGTGGGCAAACAGGGTCAAAGGTGGAGAGAGGAAAACACTGGGCTCCTTTCTTACGACAAAGTTCAGCAACACAACCCTCAGTTTGGAAAGTATCTCCAGTTCTCTGGTTTTGTCCTTCCTTTGGGTACCTAGATGTTAGCTGAAGTCACTTTGGTTTTGAAAATGAAATAAAATCAGCTGGATTCCTTCTCATATACTCCAAGAAATCCATGTCCAGTTCAGGGTTTTACTGAATTCCCTTGCAGCTTTTGTTCTCAGCTACATGCGACAGCTTTGCGTTGGGGGTCTACACACACTCTCAACAGCCCCGTCTTCTTTCCACTGTCTCCTGCCAGCTGCCAATCCAAAGGTAGAACACTCTGACTCCTACAAGCACCATTCCCACAGTCTTGCATGTTGCACAATTCCTCTGACCCCTGAGAGTAACAGCGGGTGAGTATTACAATGCACTGAAGTCCAAAATAGCAGGCACCCTGATTGTGAGCCAGATCTCTGCTTAATACTTCGACAATAACTGCTGCACGCCTAACTCTAACCACTTATTTGCTGCTGGAGGTTTCTTCCTCAAGCCAGTCGGACTCCAATTGCTCATTCTCTTCCCAAATTCCTTTTGCATCTATACATCTACAAGTCTGCTTCCACCTCCACAAATTTCTCTTTCTCTCTCTGTCTCTGTCTCTCCTTCCCTCTCTCTCCCTCTCTCCCCACCTGTTTTATTGAGATATAATATACCCCTAGGTCCCCAACATAATATAGCATGGTTCCACTTAAAAATTTTCAATAGTGGGAAAGCAAAAGCAACCTGGATTTAGGGCAAACTGTACTTTGATTTTGAATTTTGACCTTCTCTCAGGCTAGTCATACATGGTATGATAGAATCTCACAATGTTGGTGAGTGGTAATGAGCTGCTGCTCCCAGCCAGCCATGAAGTCACGATAGGGGAACACAAGACATTCTGCCAACGCACTGTGCACTAAGCTCTGAGGGTCAGCAGGCTAGGTATGTTACATGAATTTCAATTTATGATATTTTCAATTCACTATGGGGTTATTTGTACCCAAGTCCACAATAAGTCAAGGATCATATGTGCAAAGAAATACAGTTATTTAATGTATACATTCTGATGAGTTTGAACATATGTTTATACCTGTGATACCATCACCACAATCAAAGTATGTCTACCCCTTCCAAAATTTCTGTGTGTGTGTGTGTGTGACAGAGACAGCATTTCCTATGAGATCTATTGCATTTAACATATTTGAAGTGCACAATGCCCTGTTGTCACCCACAGGCACTATGTTATACAACAAGCTCTACGACATATTCATCCTTCCTAACTGAGGCTTTGTGCTGCATTATTTCTCCTCATTTTTAACACAGAGCAGTTGAGCTACCTACAACTGTGCCCCAGCACACCACGGGCCCATTAGGACGTTATCCTCAACAGTTCTTAAAGCAATAAATCTTTCTCTCAACCACACACTCCCCAATTCCCAATCACTCTCTTAGCTCGAATATTCATTACTTCATGCCTAAGCAGGATTCTTCCCTGCTTCCAGTTTCTTCCCCTGTTAATTTAACTTGAGGCCAGTAGATGCATCTTCTTGAAACCCACTCCCACACAGTCGCAAACCCCTTCCCCTCCTAGACAACATCAGTCACTCATCACTGCCACTCACATTTGCACACACATTTCCAAAACTTGATTTTCCAAAGAAAATCTTGGAAGGCATAAAAAAAGTCTGAGTATATCACCAACCAAAGAGAATCTATGTTGATCAAAAAATAAGGCAGCAATTAAAGCACCATTAAACAGGAGCTGTTAAATACACAGAGGTCAAGAAATCCAGTTATGTTTCCCACGCACAATAATAATTAATAACACAAGCTATCTGTGGCACTTCACACGCTTGGAACACTTCACAGACACAGGCTAATTAATTGCACAGATAAAGATATTGCAGGTCTTTTGAAAAAAGGAGTGTAATGGGTTCATTACATTCTCCATTTGGTTAACAAAATAATTTCTAGTACTTCTGACTTTCCTGGTAGGGGAGACGAAAGAGCAGCAAAATTGTCACACAAGGGTTAGCCTTTGTCCTTCATCCACTCCCTGGGTATCTTGAGGAATCGGATCTACGAAGGACCTCAGACACTCACCAGCCATTGCTCTTGGGAAGGGGATTTGGCAAGAGCTGGCCTAGCCTCAGCCAACCTGCCCTCCATGACCTGGCTGTGAACACACCTTGTCCACCAGAGCTACCCAGCCCACTATACACAAGAGTGCTGGAGGTCTCTCCATGGGTGCAACGAACCCAGAGTCTTTCTGAGATCCCTCTACATGTCCTGCTTATCAAGTAACTCCCAAAAAGAGGAAACACTGACGCCCACCCTACAGCCCAGATGCATTCTATTCCTTTGCTCCCCTGTAATGTCATCGCTGCCCACACACTGACCACTGTTAGCACTTGCACAGCCCCCCAGGGACTCACTCAGAAACCTGGGGTCTGGGTGTGTAATTCTGGACATCTAACTGTGCTGTGACCCATGAGCAGGGCCCTGGCCCCTATGGAACTGAGGCCCATAGAAGCCTATTTTACCCATTGGACTAGAACTGAGTAGCACTCCCTCCCAATAAAACTGTTGGAGACAATCCCTCACCACCACTGATTATTTACCAAGCAGTACAACAAGGATTATACAATCTCTATGCAGAGTAACAAAGGCATTGCTGATGTATCACAGTAGGGTCCTCAGATGAACTTGATCAAATGACATCAACTTCTATACAACTCTAAGAGCCAAAGTCATATTGCAGAAAGACTTGAACTCTGTAGCCAACTGATACTGGTTTTAAATCATTAGTCGAAAGCTGCCTTGGCATAAGGCAACCATGCAGCTGGGTACGTACTTGGTGTCAGAAGTCAGTTGCTCTTATTATTACAGTATTCAGGACTATAATCATGGCATCTGAAGTCCTAATGTGATCCAAACTAAAACAGACACTGAGTTAGGACTATTAAGAATTAGTTTTACTTTATTACCTTGGGAAACAGAAGATTAGATTTCCACAATGTCTGCTAAGTGCCAACATTTCAAAATCAACTCTAATTTCCCTGCAGTATGTTTACGCTTTCCCAGCACAGCTCTTCAGTCACCTACATGGTCCCTTCGATGTCCTAAGAATGAGACATCCTCTCCTTGTGCTTGTTTTTGTTGCATACAGGGAAAGATGGGTTCTTCTTCATTCCCCCTGCACTCCTCGTTACAAGAGGCCATGATGCATTCAATGTCTACTCGTTAACTAGCAGGAAAGGGAAGACATCCAAGGACATCATTCTTCTCCATGGTAACAACTGATGTTGGAAGCAAAAGCCTGAAAGATTTCTTCCCTTTCTGAGTCCACTGAGTTCTAGGTGAATATACTGTAGACCTTGATATCCTAACAAACACTACCCCATCAACACCACAACAGCCTTGCTCTATAACTGGGAGAACTCAGGCCCATAACAACAAGGATTCAAAACACCTCTGAAGAGCAGCAAGCCTTATCCCTAACGACTACACTGTAGGGAAAGAGTGGTTATTTGTCTTCTCGCTCTTTGCATGAGAGCCAGGTACCCACAGAGAGCATTTTCTGAATTTCAGCAATTGGGTCTGCGCCCCAGGGAAGGAAGGGATGGAGCAAGAACCAGGAGGAAGGGCATGGATGAGAACAGGTGGTGGGTGCTGAGAACAGTTCCTGCCCCACGTCTGAGCCCGGAGCGCTCCAGGAGAGATCACCCAGCATGGACAAAGGATCTGTGGGCAGAATCAATGCTGGGTTTGAAGAACCTTAAAATCAAACCAAGATGGAGTGACTTAAGCTAATGCTATTAAAAACAAGAAGTCACCTTTGCCCCAAATAAAATTAAAGTTTAAAAATTATTGCCCTAAACTTTTTCCCCAGAGCTAAAATTAGGTGCAGCTATAAAAATAAGGGGCCCTATGCTTAGCTAGCTGCGACACTTGTGCCTGGCTGTGCTAAGACCTAACCCAGTTTGTATGCCTCCTAATACTCAGATAACGGTGTGGGAAGCGGGACACTGCTCTCCCTCCAGGGGAACGAAGGGAGTGAGACGTCGTCCCCCTCAGGGTGAACAAGATGATGCTGACAGGGAAAGGAACTACTAAAGAAGTAAACAGCAAAATGGCGACGAGGTGCATGCCTCCCATGTGATCCCGTAGCTGATTGGATGGAGGACGCATGCCCTTCACATGATCAGCTCACTGATTGGATGGAGGACGCATGCCTTTCACATGATCAGCTCGCTGATTGGATGGAGGAAGCATGCCTTTCACATGATCAGCTCACGGATTGGACTGCTGTGTGCATGGACACTATAGTGCTTTTGATTGGTCGCAGCGGGTATATAAACCGTGTGGCTCTGTGCTGGGGGCGCTCTCTGGACTCCCGAGTTCAGGAGGCCCGTCTGTGCAGACGCCGAATAAATCCTCTTGCTTTTGCATCAGCTGGTCTGGACTCTGAGTCTTTGGGGTGTGCCTCTCGACGTGTTAGCATCCTCACTCAGAGGGTCTAACAGGTTCACCCACCTTGTTTCTTTTCTTTTTGAAAGTGCTGCAAAGCTACACATCCTGGCTTCCACTGCAACCGGGCAGAGCCATGTGTCTGCCTCTCGGCACATGCGAGGTCTGCTGTATCTATGCTGTCAGTTCAGGCCTGATCCAGAGGAGAGTCCTCACTACCCTCCACATGCTCTGTTTTCACCTCCAAGCCAGAGGCAGAGGAGTCGATGGACGCATCTGCTGCACCAGGGATGGCAGAATCGTGGTTCCTGAGAGACTGACTGCCCAGGGCCGCGCACGCCCGGTCTCGAATGAAGATGCACCTACACCGTGCGCAGCCAGGGCACGGTGGGGCTGTGTGTCACAGCACCCAACACGCCCCAAGGAAGACCTTCACCATTTCATCACTCGGGCAGGGGATGTGCCTCTCTAGCCCTTCCTCGCACCCATCCTATGGATCTTTGTTGACTTTCCAGTGCTCATTAGCACTTCTACCTCAGCCTGCATTGAGGAAATTAAAGACAATGAAATTTAAGTCAGTCCACTTTTTCCTTGTTAGCAATTCTACTCTTCAGAGAAAGGGCAAAAGAAATAGAAGTGCGATGGAATCAGAGAGGAAGTTGAAATTGCGGCTGCCGAAGAGGCTTGAAAATCAGGTGGATTTCAGCTTTCTGCGCTCTCTCTTCCTTTAATTAATCAACAGCTGGCTGCGTTGCCAGGGAGCGCAGTACAGAGGGTCACTCCTGAAGGCACATTTCTCTGTACTCCTTCTGGGCAGTGTGAGTCCACGGCCCCCTTGAAACCTCTCCAGGATGCATACTGGCAGCCGCCAGTGACTTGCAGACGCCTCTACTGCCACCTGTCAAAACAGAGAGTTCTGTTGCCACCAGCAACGGAAGTTCTAGCTGTCATCTGGTCCTGCTCAGTCATCCTTCCCAGGAGTAAATCAGAAGATCAGGGAAGCGAATGAAGTTCCCCACAGTCACACAGCAATGTCTAAGATCAGGTTTCCTGCCTTTCAAGCAAAATGTTGAAAACGTATCTCAAAAACTATAAGACAGATGAGAAACTAACATTTAATAAGTATTAAAGGGCAGGCAAAGATTACACTAAGTTATCAGAAATCATCTGGAAAAGGGTCAGACATCTGAGCAAATAGCAGTCGGGCATCCTTGAAAGAAGGAAGGAAGGAAGGAAGGAAGGAAGGAAGGAAGGAAGGAAGGAAGGAAGGAAGGAAGGAAGGGAAGGGAAGGGAAGGGAAGGGAAGGAGGGAGGGAGGGAGGGAAGGAAGCAGGCAGGCAGGGGCAGGTTGATGTTGTGGCCATAAGGGAGTGCTGATTCAGGTCCCGGCTGTCACACTTCCAAACTCCCTGCTAATGCATCAGTGCATCTGGGAAAGCAACAAACGATTGCCCAGATGCTTGGACCCTTGAGCACATGTGGGGTACCTGGATGAAGTTCTTGGCTCTGCCCTGCCAACTGCAACCATTTGGGGAGTGAACCAATAGACAGGTTCATTCATTCTGTCTCTCTCTCTCTCTCTCTCTCACCCCCCGCCCCATACTCCACATTTCAAATAACGAAATAAATAAATCTACATTTTAAAAAGGAGAAAGGAGGGAATAAGGAAGAAAAGGAGGGAGGGAAAGAGGAAGGGAGAGGGAGGAAGGTTTTCTGGTCCCAGTACAGCTGCTCCATGAAGTCCTACATTGGTGCCAGATGCCGGTGGTCTTTGGCAGATGCATCATGTGTGATCTTTCTCATGTGGACTTTGTGCTGACCCTAAAGCATGAGAGCTGGATCAGGGTTTGCTGTGTGGACTTGAATGTCCTAACATTATGACCCATGTGAAACTGACTTCAAGGCCACTGTGACCCAAAAATTAAGTTCCAGAGTGGTCTCTATGGGATATAGGTGGAAGGAGGACATCACACTCTAGGCTGACACTGAAGTGGAGGGTTGCAGGTTGGGGCAGAGATGGGAAGAGCAGTATTGAGACCTGGCTACTCTTGACTGAGAGAATCACCTCCTTCCATCCATGACCCTTTCATTAAGACTCAGCCCTAGCAGCTGGTTTTAACCCAGGATAAATCACTTAAATGGAACCCACCCCAAAGACATCCATGAATAGCAGACCTGAGGGTGTCAATGAGTCTACTTTAACTTCAAAGCTAGAGTCAAGTACCCCAGTATTAGGAACTTCCTGCCTGGAACCAGACAATATTGACCAAATCCATCCCACTGGTCCTCACTTCCAGAGCTCTGGGGACAAATATCAGGGAAGCAATAATCCCAGGCCCCAATTAACTCTTGAGTTCCAGTTTTTAAGAGAAATGTCCCTTATCCAATTTGGGAAAAGGGGAAAAACAAGGAAGACTGCTATTGATAAAGGATTGAGCCAAATAAAGTCTCCCTCTGCAGGGCCTTCTGGTCTCTCTCTCTCTCTGACTTGTCACAATTTTTACTCACCATCAAAATCTTTAAGCACCCTGAAGGAGCCAGGATCCCCTTAGGGTTTAGAATTTGTCTGAGACAGATGGTTTACATACAGAGACCGCTTGAAGAAACCACTTAGAGAGACGTGGAAAAGCTGGAGGCAATAAACAGAATGCCGTGGCATCAGAGACTAGCAAAGCAGAACACCTCCTCTGACCCCTAGGGCTGGATGTGGAAAGGCCACACCATGGGAGACACAGTCATGGAAGACACGGCTGCAGTCAGTGGCATTGGAATGGGAGCAAGAGGGAGACAAAAAGAAATGTCCTGGCCTTTCTCTCCTACTCTTCCCTAAGACAGATCTCTGCGCACTCCAAGCCCAACTGGACGTCAAATGTCAAGGAAGCCTGGAGAGACAGACCACAGAGATCAGCATCCCAGAGTATGGAGCAATGCAGAGACAGGGGGATAACGTGGGAAGGCAAAGAAGGAATGACAGCTCTGACTCCTGCTGCACTGGACTCCAAGTTTATATTCTCTCGTCTTTCCAATTTCCTGAGACTCCAAAATTACCTGTTTCTACTTCTCCAATTTAAAATTCACTTTCCCCTTAAGGACCCCAGCTATTTTGGAAAATGATGTGACTAAGTTACTCAGTCTAAGTAACAAATATACCTTAATGCATATTTCAAGTAATATTTAGTTTAGCTTGCTTTCAAACACAGTGCATTATTGCCATTATTCCAATGTCCAATTCTCATTACCTACATCATTGATTAATTACAATTCCCTCTCATACTAACTGGGCCTAAATACAATTTCTTTTCCGGCACAGTACTGCAAGCAGTCACTGCTAATCAACTAAAGTTTGTATTTTAGTTTAAATCAACCAGAATCCCTGACTGTAAATATTTCAGTGATAGAATTTCAAGGCTTGGGTCAGTAAATAATCGAAGTTTGTGGATGAGACATAGTGTGGGACATACAGCTGCTTGGACATGCAAGTCTAGTTTCCAGGACCACCTGGACAATGAAGAATGGATCATTAGATGAAGGTCAAGGAAGGAATCGTTATCCAGTGCCCTACTCTCAGCACCAACATTTAATCTTAGAAATACTTCTTCCCTTACAGCTCTTTAGACTCTCTTTGCCCTCCTAAAGTTCTATCCCTTTGCCACCAGGGATCGGACCACAGATTCTGAGGAATTTGCCCAAAGTTTCTACCTTCCTCTACCTCTGGCCAAGAAAGGCAACTTCACAGCCAACCTTACTCTGATGCTAAGTGTATCTTTGCACACACACATACACCACTAGCACCACCACCAAAAACAACAACCGAATATGAGCAGATAGCAAAGGGAATCAAACTCTATGACAGGAAGTGGCTCGCTGCTCCCCAAATTTATGTCCTCCTCCCTCTGCACCCAAAGCTAGACTGTAGTGCAACATCCCGTGCAGTTTGGCATGGACATGATGCAGTTATAGCCAATAGGAACACGAGTTGAAGATTCCCCACACATCCAAGGCTGGGTCCAAAAATCATCAGCTTTGTCACTTTCACTGCCATCTTGAAAGACATGCTGAAGATCACAGAGCCACAAGAGGGAGGGAGGCTGGGTGCCTATACTGTTACTTAGAGGAGAGTAATCCACCAATTAGGAGCATCCATTTGGGCTTCACAGGAAGGGAAACCAAGCTTGTGAAGTCTGAGATTTGAGGTATTTATCTGATACAGCTGCTAATGTCATCTTATCTCACGCACACTACTTTCTCAGACACCATATACATGTCAGTCAATTGTCAATTAAATTCTGACCCTGAATATTATGGCTTCATGATACGCTGACTAAAGAAGTACAACTGACTTTGCAAAAATCAAATATCTGAAGCATTTGAGAGGGATGTCGCTTCCACTTGGAATTCTTAAGCATTGCTCAGACAACCCCACTGAAAAGAGAGATTTTTTTAGAGGCTATTGTGATGCATTTTGTATGGTCTCCCAGTGGTGGTCCTGTTGTACAACCTCCCAATGTTGATTTCCTTGTCTTCCAAGTACAGCCTCATTGGTGGGTACCAGTGGCAGTGACTTGGGGGGCAGGGGGTATTGTTTATCCATCTTCACCAGTTTCAATTGACATGACCCAGGGGCTCCATCCTTAACTCCCACAGGGAACAGGGAACCAAAGTCCACATTCTAGGCACACTAATGGTTTCAGTAGTAACCTATGAACCATGTTGGTTCAATCCAATCAACTCTCAAGACTTCCCAGTAGTGCTAAGGGAAACTGCTTCACTCTTTCACTGGCCTGGTCTAATGATGCATGTGCCTCTGAGAGGAACTGAAGAATCAAACCAACCCAGGAGAAGCAGCACACAGAATAGTCCTGGTGACACCAGTTTCCCCAAGCCCTGAACCAAGCTGCCTCTGAAGACTGTTCACTTGTGGGAGTAAAAGGGAACTCTTTCTACTAACTCACGATTTTTGTTCTGTAAATTTAAAACTACTCTAAAACTAAAATTTGAAAAATATATGTTAAAAAAAAAACTCCCAGAGTCTGCTCTCTTTCCATCACCAGTTGAAGTTGGGTTTTCTGCCACCTGCAACAGAGTGGCTCTGACTTGGGTATATTTCTCCTCTAGACCAGGACCATACTCTGCCCAGAAAGTAGAATTAAGCTGACCGATCTTCCAATGAGAGTAGATGAATAGTTCCTTAAAACTGACAGCTGGGATCCACATTTGCTGCTGTTGCAAAAGTATCATAATATTAAGCCAGGAGAGCCGATTTCCTCATTACCAAATTGGTGAAGGAGAAGGAATTGATTCATAGAGATTTCTCCTGTTATTTCTGAAGAGAGAAGTTATCTGCCCTGTGTTGAGTGTTCCACATACCTTAAACCAATCCTCCAAAAGTCGAGTTCAGCAAATGCCATTATTCCCATTGCATGGAAGAGAAAACTCAGCTAAAGCCAAATTATTCACTTTACAAACGAGAAATAGATCAGACTTGACACTCAAGATGAAAGGAGGTCTGAACAGGGATCACAAGAACACGACGCTAATTCTAGCACTGCTTGTTTGGTCGTTTCAATGCCAGAGTAGATGCAGGAGCACTGCCCCACACCTCTGGCTGCTCTCTGAAAACCTAATGGAATGAATGTAAGGGCTGGCACTTGGCCTAAGGGTTAAGACACCACTTGAGAGGCCCGTATCTCATATCAGAGTGCCTGGGTTCAAGTCTCAGCTCCCTCTGCCCGATTCCAGTTCCTGCTAATGCTCATCTTGGGAGGCAGTGGTGATGAACCAAACAGTTGGGTCTGTGATACCCATGGTAGAGACCTGGATTGAGTTCTTGGCCCAAGGTTTGACACAACTGAGACATGGCTGTTGCAAGCATTTGGGGAGTGAACCAGTGGATGGAAGAGCTCTGTCAGTCTCTTTGTCTCTCTACCTTTCAAGCAAAATGAAAATGAGTATTTAAACAGGTACTTCAAGTCCCTATCAAGGAAATAGACATGTTGAGGGGAGAATTTTTTAAAAAGATTTATTTATATATCTGAAAGTCAGAGTTACACGCAGAGAGAGAGGAGAGGCAGAGAGAGAGAGAAAGAGAGAGAGGTCTTCCATCTGCTGGTTCACTCCCCAGATGGCCGCAATGGCCAGAGCTGTGCTGATCCGAAGCCAGGAGCCAGGAACTTCTTCCAGGTCTCCCACATGGGTGCAGGGGCTCAAGGACTTGGGCCATCTCCTACTTCTTTCCCAGGCCATAGTAGAGAGCTGGATCAGAAGTGGAGCAGCTGGGACTCGAACCAGTGCCCATATGGGATGCTGGTGCTCCAGGCCACTGAGCCACAGCGCTGGCCCCAGAGAAGAATTTTTTTATATTTGTTGAGTTCCCAAGGGCTGGGATTTGGATTTCAACACAAGGCACAAGGAAAGAGAACTGAGTTATAATAAACTCCTACCACATGGGGAAGCCTAACCCTTCTGCTTCCATGCCAAATATAAGAAGCAAAAGAGTTGGAAAAGGCCTGAAATGTGTCCTGTCTTCCTTCTGGGCCCAAATCCCAGAAAGTTGTGCACAGAAGCAACCTTCCTGTTAGAGACATCAGAGCTGGCAGCCCACTTCCGACACAGCCCAGCCTGAGGGAGCCTGCAGTGTTTCAGGAGGGTCCTCCGCTCAGTGGGTCACAGTCTCAAACGGCTGTGGAGTGATGGCGCAAGGTGGATGGACGGGTTATCTGAACCTATGACCACAGATGACAACTGTGACTCCTTAGGTTTGCTGGGTGGTGAGCAGAGGACACAAAAGACTCTGTGTGTCCTGATGTTATTCGTGTGTCCTGAAGGTTATTGGGAATTGAGATCCTGTCAGCTTCGGGTGATAGTACGTGTCCTGGAATATCAGGAGAGGTCACCTCTAGCCCATCAGGCACCTCCCGTAGGTTAAGGCCACTCAAATCATCTGGCTCATGGCAGGGTCCAGAAAGATCCCAGAGAAATCACACGAGTCTCTACAAATGCGTTTGAGAATCTCTCTCTCCAGCACCGAAAGACATACGACCCCTCCCCAGAAAATGAAATAATCACACAGGCAGGACAAAGATAAGAAAAGATTCACTGCAACTGTCTGTTTTCAGAAAGACAATACAGACAGAAAATACAGTTTACAACAGAGACTGAGAGGGACATCTGACAATTGCATCTCTAGAAGGGTGCGAGAGGCGGACCGGGACTCATTGTTAACATCGGGTCAGCCACAGGGAAGTACCGGAGCTGCACGGCCTCTGCATATTTGAGCAGAACTGTGTGCACACCCACATGCAAGTGCTCTGCCAATGCCACCAAACCCCCGCTGCTTAAAGGGGTTTCCCAGAGACTCAGGCGAGTCCTTCCGCGATGTTCTAGCTTCATGCATCCTCCCACTCTCTGCCATTGCTGCTCCACGGACCTCAAGTCACTTCCTTACATTCCTTTTGATGTTTCGAAAACTCTTTAAGTAATCGTGTTCCAATTGGCCACGTGGACAGTAAATACTTTGAGTCTTTGAATCCTCAAAAATGCCTTTAATGGAAAGTTTGAATGGGTATGCATTCATTGTTTGAGGTCTGTCGTTTTATGAAAATGCCAGTGAGGCCTGTGAGACCAAGCTCATTCCTGTTGCATCCCAGGGTTTTCAGACACCCTTAGGATATTCTCTTTATCCCTGAAGTGTTTCTTTTTATTGTTTTAACTTGGTTGTTCCTAAGCTCAGGGCTTTAATATCAGCCTCCCACTTGCTGTGGGTTAGATCATTATACTCTGAAGAACTCTGTTCTCTTCTCCACTGCTTTATTCCACTCCATTATCTGTCTCTTTCTGGAACTCTTGATGGATGAAGGTTAAACTCGTTCCTTCTCAATTGTCTTACTTTTTCACTCTGATAATAGTTAGAAGAGATACAACCTGGACTTCTAACAATAAGCGATTAGGTAAATACAGTGTTATGCATTAGTTGGCAAGACAGGAAATCATTTTTAAAATTTATAAAATAAAATCTAGATGCATTTGCAATTTAAAGAACAAAAACTATTAACTGCAAATGTACCAGGAGAGCGTTTTCTGTTTGCGATACAATAAAGGATAAATTGGGAAATCTGAATACACGAAGTTTTGTGTTTCTTGTATTGTTTTTTTTTTTTTTTTGGTAAAAGTAGTAAAATATATGTAGAAAAAGTATACAACCATACAAACTGCGGAATTTCCACCAATGGAACAGCCTGTGTAACATGCTCTGAGAGAGAGAAAGAACATGTGACCAACACCCACAAGGCCCCACGTGCCGTTCCGGTCACCTTGAGCCATGGCTCGCTCCTACCTTTCTTGACTTTTAATGCCATGAGTGCCACTGCCTGCGTTTGAGTGTTGTATAAAGGACCTGCAGAGCACATGCTCATTGCGTGTGGCTCCTTCTGTCTGTGAGATTCACGCACGTTGCAGTGTGCAGTTGTGTGTCCATTCCTTTTCCTGTGTGCTATGCCCATGTGCATGTATGCCAAATTGTGCCCACTATTGATAGGATGATCTCTCTGAATTTTGTTTAAACTACTCAGAGATTTCTTTGGCTTAATTTCCAACTTTAGTCCTTCCTGTTCAAAACCTTATACTTTATTTCTTACTTTTTGAAGATAATACATTTTTAATTTACATTATATTCAAAGCTTGATGGCTCCACTAAATAGAGTTTAACAAATAAAAATGTTTTTAAAGATTTATTCATTTATTTGAAAGTCAGAGTTACACAGAGAGAGGAGAAGTAGAGGGAGAGAGGGAGAGAGGGAGAGGGGGAGAGGGGGAGAGGGGGAGAGGGGGAGAGGGAGAGAGAGAGAGAGAGAGAGGGAGAGAGGGAGAGAGAAAGAGGTCCTCCGTCTGATGGTTCACTCCCCAGTTGGCCTCAACAGCTGGAGCTGCGCCAATCCGAAGCCAGGAGCCAGGAGCTTCTTCCAGGTCTCCCACGTGGGTGCAGGGGCCCAAGGACTTGGGCCATCCTCCACTGCATTCCCAGGCCAAAGCAGAGAGCTGGACAGGAAGAGGAGCAGCCGGGATTAGAACCAGCACCCATATGGGATGCCAGTGCTTCAGGCCAGGGCGTTAATTTGCTGAACCACAGCGCCGGTCCCACAAATAAAAATTTAAAAGAACACAGCCTAGTAAGAAAATAGATAAAGGATACAAATAATAACCAGATGAAAAGATGTACAATTTCACTTATATAAATTTTAAAATAGTCTTTAACTCTGGCTTTTCTATTTCATATTTAGTCAATCCTTTGATTTCTTCTTCATCTACACTGAATATACTTTTAGATTCCAGGGATTTCTCTTTTAATGACTACTTGGTCTTTTTTAACTAGAAACAATATTCACTTGTTTCTCTTTTTAAAATAGTAGCTGGAAACGTTAAGTTCTGTTTTTACTTCTCAGTTATTTCTGTTTCCTCCAAAGAAGTTTGCTCTCTGGTTTCCTCCTTAGCTCCTCTCTTTGGTCCTGCTCCTTCCTTAAGTGTCAGGGTGGCTCTTGGTCAAGCATTCACGTCCATGAGTGGAGAGCCCAAGTGCTGCTGGAGTCAGCAGCTCCGTGTCCTCACCAGGCTTCCACAGGTGTGGGACAGCTGGAGGCACACTCCGTGGGAGGCAGGCTGGTGACCAGAAGACCTCCAGGTGGGGGTCTGAGTAGGAGGCTGTCCTCAGACTTGCCAATTAGAGAGGGTGTGGGTTAGATACGCTTCCCTGGGTGGAGTGGCTTTGTGCTTGACATCCATATTTCTCTGGAGATTCTTAATGTTAATCTCACTGAGCTAATTCCTGATCTGCTCAGCTTTTCTCCAGATCCCCCAAACCACTGGGCATCTTCCTGAGAAGACCACACATTTCCTTTAGAAAATTGCTCCTCAATTATGTGCCATTGTCAAATACTCCATGCAAGACAGAGGCAGGAGAAAGAGTGACCTCCCCTAGGAGACCCAGCCATTATAATTTCAGATGTTTAATTAATGGCCCTGGTGATCATCCATGGCCTGCATTCTGTGTTTCCTGACTTTGCCCTGGGAGACTCTTCTGCTGCCAGCTGGAGAACCCTGGTCTTATCTCAGTGTTCAGGCTGCAGTTTCCTCCCATTGGGTCATCGCTGTCAAGCTGATCACATTGCATTTATCATCAAGGACTTCCTTAAACTTGACTTTACTGTTGGCTTCTGCCTGTGTCTTCCAGTACTATAGTATTTACATTACTGTTCTTAAAAAATACTCTCCCTTTGTCCTTTAAGGGGGCTTTTGGGAACCAAGCAGCCTAGAAATATCCACCTGCCACCTCAGACTTGAAAGCAGATCTGGAGAGGAGAGAGAATGGCAGATCTGGAGAGGAGAGAGAATGGCACAGGAAGACAGGACAGGTCCTGAGCCTGGAAGGTGGGCAGCTGCCATTGAGAGGCGTGGAACGACTTGGTAAGAATTACAGGAGTGGAATCAGCAGGACTTCCTGAGGGACTGGACATGGAAGTGAATGAAATGACCCCCAAAGTCTGCCTTAATGGGTGGGCAGAGATGCCCCTAGCGGAAAAGGCACTTAAAGGAGAACGGAGTTCTTGTTTCTGCTACGTTTTGTTATTATGAAGAGATGATGTTTTAATGCATCAAACCATTCCAGATTGTAGCTTAACTCTCCCGTAAGCTGAAAAGCACAAAATGTCCAAGTAGAGCAGTCTGTACATTTCCCGACTCAGCCTGGCTGATGAGATGCAACCTGCACTTGGCTGAAGTTTCAACAGCAGGGTCAGGAAACAGGTGGCCATAACTCGCAGAAGGCTCACACTGTGAATTATTTTTTTTTGAGCTACAAAACTGCTTAGACTATGTTTGTTGAGCACGTTTTATGATAACTTGGATGAAGCTTTGAGAAATGGCGTATCCTGAGTAAAAGCTTAATCTTTTTATTTCCTCTGGTGTATTGCAATATAATTAACTTCATGTCAATAAGTGCTTTATTCTTAGAGCATACAAAATCTGTGCTATTATACTTTGGTGCTATTGGTGCCCCCTATGGAGGAGTCTTCAGAAAAGATGCTGATAGCTGAATTCAAGTGGGAAAGAGGAAATTAGGAGTGTGTCTCCAGAATCAATAAAAAGGGAACACTGAACACACAGAGGTAGCCTCCAAATGTGTAAGTCTTGGTCCCAGGGCCACCTGCTCCGCATCCTTGTCTCTGAGTACCAACCAGCTCCTCGGTTGCTGTGATCTGAGAGCTAAAGAAGGAATGCTGAACCCTCCTGGGTTGTTTGTAAAAAAACAGCAAGTCTATTTGCAACATCTTGGTTGCAACAACACAAATCACATTGCAGAATAAGCCAAAGTCAAAGACTGGTCACATCTCATTTTCTGTGTTTTAATCCTGATTTGGCATATCCTGGGGGATTAAAGTATCTGTAAAATTCCAGCCACATTGTAGCACTATTAGACTGTATATGTACCTACCTCTAAGATTACTTGGGAAAATGAATTCTAAGATTACCTCACAGAAGTTATAGAAAAGAGATAAAGTAGGGTGGGTGCCTGCATCCCATATCCAAGTGCTGGTTTGATTCCTCTCTGCTCTGCTTCTAATCCAACTCCCTGGTAATGCACGTGGCAAGTGGTAGATGATGGGTCCAGAACTTGAATTCCTGCCACCCACGTGGGAGACCCAGATGGAGTTCTTGGCTACTGGTTTCAGCTTGGCCCAGCACTGGCTGTTGGTCAAATCAGCAGATGGATGTTGAGGTAAATCAGCAGATGGAAGATTCTCTCTCTCTTCTTCAAGTAAATACATTTTTTAATGAGGCTCTCTGATGGGGAAGAAAAGAGTATCAAGAAAGAAAGGTGGGGCTGGTGCTCTGGCACAATGGGTTAAAGCCCTGGCCTGCAGAGCTGCCATTCCATATGGATGCCGGTTTGAGTCCCGGCTGTTCCACTTCCCATCCAGCTCCCTGCTATGACTTTGGAAGGCAACGGAGGATGGCCCAAGACCCTGGAAAATAATACCTTGCTCTTGCCTTAGTTCTTTGAGAGCTTAGAGAACATGTTCACAAAAATAAGTTATCTTTGTTCTATGGGTTGGCAGGAAAAGGTGTATTATCTCCATTTTAGGGGCCAATAAGCCAGAGAGTTTAAAGGAACATGTCCAGGGGTACATGGCTAACAGAGGAGGGAAGCCCCCCACCTACCTCTCAGACCTCTGTTTTATGTTCACTTTTGTGCAGGTGAAAGACCGAAGTCCTTCATGGTTTTGTCCTGGCCATAAGCACTCAGGCAGTGCAAGGAGCAGCCTTATTGATGTTGTCCTCTGTCAGAGGAAAAACAAATAATTGGTTCAGTTCCGTCCACCTAATTTGAAGTTGGCTTTGTGCAAATGGGGGTGGGGGAAAACAGTTATTTGTATTTCCAACTGAAACATTATGCTACATTTGTAGTTGCATTCTAATCACTGTATTGATTATCTCCAAGCAATACCCACAAACTAATGGGATCCAATGTGATGTGAAATTCATAGCCACAGACCAAGGCTCAGTTTGTTGTCTGCATATGTACAGAATAGAGGACCTAAACGGATGCCCATCACCAGGCTGCTGTGTTTACAGTGTGAGAGAGAGTGTGT
Source organism: Oryctolagus cuniculus (assembly GCF_051225735.1). Taxonomy (NCBI): domain Eukaryota; kingdom Metazoa; phylum Chordata; class Mammalia; order Lagomorpha; family Leporidae; genus Oryctolagus; species Oryctolagus cuniculus. The sequence goes on along the minus strand of NC_142870.1, from coordinate 170,708,232 downwards.
GGGGATGTGGCTGCACACTTGTGTGTGTGTGTGTGTGTGTGTGCACGCGCAAGTGTGGGAGGGTGTTTCCATGTGCTACAAGGAAATTCATTTTGAGTCATGAACTGCCATTCTCTAAAATGAAAAGGTGATAAAAGAAAAGAGGCATATGGCTTTGCTCAAGGTCCCCAGAAGTACAGCTGGACAGGACTCAGATTCTGGGAGGGGAGCTCTCCAATGAAAGGCAGCAGGGGGCATCTGGATGGGGCAAGGGGAGGAGCTGAACAGGCTGTGGGCTCAGCTGGAGATCAGCGTCAACATGATCCTGCTCAGACCCCTGCCTGCCTAGAGGCAACAGGAGAGTCCTTCTGCACCCCCATGTCAGTCAATCTGCAGGCCATGTTTGAAGGCGACAGGCTGCAGATTGGGCTGTGGGAAGCGGGGAACTCAGCATGATATTCCGGGCTAGGAATCCCTGGCCTGACTGAGGGTACTTTTCCAGAGAAGTGGTAACTAGAAGCTAGCAGCTGCCAACACTGTTAGCTGGGAGAGGGGTACACTGGCCCAGTAAGGGGATCTGGTCACAGCACAAATTATGACTACAAGATAATAAATTTCTATTATTAAAAACAATTTTCCCAGCACCATTTATTGAATAGACTGTCCTTACTCCAGGGATTGGTTTTAGATCCTTGATCAAGTATGAGTTGGCTGTAGATGTTTGGATTGATTTCTGGTGTTTCAATTCTGTTCCATTGGTCTATCCATCTGTTCCTGTACCAGTACCATGCTGTTTTGATTACAACTGCCCTGTAGTATGTCCTGAAATCTGGTATTGTGATGCCTCCGGCTTTGTTTTTGTTGTACAACATTGCTTTAGCTATTCGAGGTCTCCTGTGTCTCCATATGAATTTCAGCATCATTTTTTTCCAGATCTGAGAAGAAGGTCTTCGGTATCTTGATTGGTATTGCATTGAATGTATAAATTGCTTTTGGGAGAATGGACATTTTGATGATGTTGATTCTTCCAATCCATGAGCATGGAAGACTTTTCCATTTTTGGTATCCTCTTCTATTTCTTTCTTTAAGGTTTTGTAATTTTCATCGTAGAGATCTTTAACGTCCTTGGTTAAGTTTATTCCAAGGTATTTGATTGTTTTTGTAGCTATTGTGAATGGGATTGATCTTAGAAGTTCTTCCTCAGCCATGGCATTGCCTGTGTATATAAAGGCTGTTGATTTTTGTGCATTGATTTTATATCCTGCTACTTTGCCAAACTCTTCTATGAGTTCCAATAGTCTCTTAGTAGAGTTCTTTGGATCCCCTAAATAAAGAATCATATCATCTGCAAAGAGGGATAGTTTGAGTTCTTCCTTCCCAATTTGTATCCCTTTAATTTCTTTTTCTTGCCTAGTAGCTCTGGCTAAAACTTCGAGAACTATATTGAATAGCAGTGGTGAGAGTGGGCATCCCTGTCTGGTACCAGATCTCAGTGGAAATGCTTCCAACTTTTCCCCATTCAACAGGATGTTGGCCGTGGGTTTTTCATAAATTGCTTTGATTGTATTGAGGAATGTTCCTTCCATACCCAGTTTGCATAGAGTTTTCATCATGAAAGGGTGTTGTATTTTATCAAATGCTTTCTCGGCATCTATTGAGATAATCATATGGTTTTTCTTCTGCAGTCTGTTAATGTGGTGTATCACATTGATTGATTTGCTCACATTAAACCATCCCTGCATACCAGGGATAAATCCCACTTGGTCTGGGTGGATGATCTTTCTGATGTGTTGTTGCATTCTAATGGCCAGAATTTTATTGAGGATTTTTGCATCTATGTTCATCAGGGATATTGGTCTGTAATTCTCTTTCAATGCTGCATCTTTCTCTGGCTTAGGAATTAAGGTGATGATGGCTTCATAGAAAGAATTTGGGAGGATTCCCTCTTTTTTGATTGTTCAGAATAGTTTGAGAAGAATTGGAGTTAGTTCTTCTTTAAATGTCTGGTAGAATTCAGCAGTGAATCCATCTGGTCCTGGGCCTTTCTTTGTTGGGAGGGCATTTATTACTGTTTCAATTTCTGTCTCAGTTATGGGTCTGTTTAGGTTTCCTATGTCTTCCTGGTTCAATTTAGGTAGGTTGCATGTGTCCAGGAATCTATCCATTTCTGATAGGTTTCCCTGTTTGCTGGCATACAAGTCCTTGTAGTAATTTCTGATGATTCTTTTTATTTCTGTGGTGTCTGTTGATATGTATCCTTTTTCATCTCTGATTTTATTGATTTGGGTCTTTTCTCTTCTTTTTTTAGTTAGTTGGGCCAGCGGGGTGTCAATTTTGTTTATTTTTTCAAAAAACCAGCTCCTCGTTTGGCTGATTTTTTGTAATTTATTTTGGATTCAATCCTGTTGATTTCTTCTCTGATTTTAATTATTTCTCTTCTCCTACTAGATTTGGGTCTGGTTTGCTGCAGATTTTCTAGATCCTTGAGATGCATTGAAAGCTCATTTATTTGGTGCCTTTCCAATTTCTTGATGTAGGCACCTATTGATATAAACTTACCTCTTAACACTGCTTTTGCTGCGTCCCTTAAGTTTTGGTATGTTGTGCTGTTATCCTCTCATTTACTTCCAGAAAGTTTTTGATTTCTCTTTTGATTTCTTCTATGACCCATTGTTCATTCAGGAGCATGTTGTTCAATCTCCATGTGTTTGCGTATGCTCTAGGGATTCCTGAGTTGCTAATTTCCAACTTCATTCCTTTATGGTCTTAGAAACTGCATCGTATGATTCTAATTCTTTTGAATTTGCTGAGACTTGCTTTATGGCCTAGTATGTGGTCAATCCTAGAGAAGGTTCCATGTACTGCTGAGAAGAATGTAAATTCTTTATGTGTAGGATAAAAAGTTCTGTAGATATCTGTTAGATCCATTTGGACTATAGTGTCGTTTAAATCTACTGTCTCCCTGTTGATCTTCTGTCCTGTAGATCTATTTCTGAGAGTGGAGTATTGAAGTCCCCCAGTACTATTGTATTGGAGTCTAAGTCTCCCTTTAAGTCCCTTAACAAATCTTTTAAATAAACCAGTGCCCTGTAATTAGGTGCATATACATTGATAATCGTTATATCTTCCTGTTGAATTGATTCCTTAATCATTATATAGTGCCCCGCTTTGTCTCTCTTAACAGTTTTGTGTTAAAGTTTATGTTGTCCAATATTAAGATGGCTACGCCCGCTCTTTTTTCATTTCTGTTGGCATGGTATATCTTTTTCCAGCCTTTCACTTTCAGTCTGTATGCATCTTTGTTGGAAAGATGTGTTTCTGTAAGTAGCAAATAGATGGGTTTTGTTCCTTAACCCAATCAGCCAATCAGTGTCTTTTAATTGGACAGTTCAGTCCATTAACGTTCAATGTGACTATTGATAAAAAAAAAAAATAACCCTGAAGACAGCTTGGGTCTTCTGCATTTTGTTTTTTAAGATTTATTTGTTTATTAGAAAGCTAGAGTTACAGAGAGGGGGAGACACACACACGCACACACACACACACACACAGAGAGAGAGAGAGAGAGAGAGGGAGAGAATCTTCCATCTGCTGGTTCATTCCCCAGATGGTTGTAACAGTAGCCCAAAGCCAGGATCCAGGAGCTTTACCACATCTCCCATGTTGGTGGCAGGGGCCCAATTACTTGGGTCATCTTCCACTGATTTCCTAGGCCATCAGCAAGGAGCTGGATCAGATGTGGAGCAGTTGGGACATGAACCTGTGCCCATATGGGATGCTGCCTTTACAGGTGGCAGCTTTACTCGCTTGCCATGATGCTGGTCCATAGGGTCTTCTGCACTTTTATCAGTAATTATTGCCTCGAAAGTCAGAAATCACTTGGTTGGTGAAGTACTGTCCAAATTAAGCAAGGTGAATGGATCCACTGGCGGCTTCATGTCTGAAACAAAGACGTGAAATCATTGTGGTGTGCCAGTGTCAATTTCTTGATTTTGATGGCATAGGTACTATAGTTCTGTAATACATTAATACCGGGAAAGCCAGATGATACTTCCATGGGTACTCTCGGTACTATTTTCACAACTTCTTGGGCGTCTGGAATTATTTTTAAATAGAAAGGGTTTTTTAAAGCGTAAGATCTGGCATCTCACCATGAGATTTCAGTCCTGGTTCCAGCATCCCTGGGCTGTGCAACCCACTGTAGTAGAGAGACTTTGAGGAGCAGAGCGTGCTTTAGTCTTCTGTTCTTACCGTTCTTTCACAGGGCGTGAACTATATACACATATCCCGTTTTATATGAAGAAGTAGCTCTCTGAGTCCACAAATGAGTAAGTAGGTGACCTTGAACAAATCACTTGCACTCCCCTGAGCTTCAGCTCTGCATCTGTCCGTGAGGTCCTTGCCAGCACCAAAGGTGCTCACAAGCTCAGAACCACCCAGGGAGAAGCTAAGAAGTGCAGATTCTCAGGCCTAACTCACACATCCCGGGAGGAGGTCCCAGAATCTATCGTTTAAATTAGCTCACCGGAATGACCAGATTCTGTGGCAACATTTGGGGTCCATTTTTGGAGAAGAGTTCAGATGCTATTAAGTAGCTATGCCAGAAGGCAGGAAAGTGAAGGAAGAGAAGAATGAAGTGACCAGAAACATAGGGAGCTGCCAGCACCCTCACCACCGCGTGCAGTTCTCTGCCCGACCCGCATCAGCAGGGGGCGCCCAAGGGGACCCGGTGAAGCAGTTTGCAGCCCAATTGCCCATAAGCCCACTGATGAGATGTTTATGACCCCTGCTGTCCATCCCCAGAACATCCTAGGAGCACAGCAGACATAAAATGACTCGGACTTTGATTCCAGAAGAAGAATAAAAGAGAGAGACAGGGAGAGTTGTTTATCTATAAAAAGTCTGTCGTTATGGAAACGAGCCTCAAAGCTCCCTTTAACAAAATAAAAGTTCCCTGCATTGGCCAGCATCGTTTCCTCAGAGAAGGGAGGAATGTGTGAGAAAGACACTCCTGTGAAGCTGTAGGGGGGAAATATGGTTTTCAGCACCTTGATACCCAGATTAGCATGTGGCTGTCGCACTTCTGGGACAGCCCGGCTAGTCGCTCCCCACTTCCACCAGGCTTTCCAGAAGACTTCTGTCTTCTGCATCACACAGAAAAGTGGGAATTAGCCCTTGGAAATGGCACCTTCCTTTTCCGATGCATGATGGGCACTTGGGAAGTGGTTCCATCTAGCCGCCAGGCTCTTCTCCAGGGTGTGTCTTTGTGTATGTCTCTATGTCTGTACCTGTGTGTATCTGTGTTTCTGACTGTCTTTATGTGTGTCCATGTATCTGTGTCTGTGTGTGTCTGAACACATCTATGTGCTCGTGTGTCTCTGTGTATATCTGTGTGTACATGCGTGTGTGTGTCTCTATCTATACTTATGTCTATGCCCTTGTGTATGTCTGTGTGTGTCTGAATATTCTGTGTGCTCGTATGTCTCTGTGTGTGCCTGGATGTCTGTATCTCTTTGTATACATCTGTATGCATATTCATCCGTGTGTATAACCATTTGCTACAAGACTGATTGCTGTGTTCATCGAGGTCATTGATTTTCCTTCTCATCTATCCAACAATTGATGTAAGATTCTAAAGAAATGCCCTTTTGTTCTGGAAACACAATATGAGAAATCTGAAAGCACCACCATTTGCATGGTGTTAAACTTAAAAATCTCTCCAATTTGACATGATGCTAATTAGACATGATGGCACGCAACACTTTTCATCTCCAAAATTCTTTGCAAAAATTAATTACCAATTAATCTAAAACTTCTGAGTGTTATTTATTTAATATGTGTGTACTCTGAACTTGAAAATGTTTAGATTTAAAAGTAGGACTGGTAAAACTATACCATGTGCTTAAAAGCTGGAAAAGAAAAATAGCTCAAATAATTCTCAGAGAAGGACAAATCACAAGTACATCAGGGAGATGAGATGTTGGCTTATTCCAAGTATTAGTAGACTCTCCCCAGGAAATGCTACACAGACGTTCAGTTGGAAGTTTGCTGAAGGAATTTCTCCGAAGTAATGAAGTTAATCAGTCTACAGCAAGGAGCTCTGAGACGAGACAGCAAGGAGCTCTGCCCTTTCTTTCGAAGTCCCAGGGGCTTTGATTCAGAGTCGTCCCTGAAGTGGTGCTTTGTGCAGAAGGCAAGTTCAACAGACAAGTGAATCATCAGTCAGAACTGGGGGTGGGGAGAGGTTAACCAGAGAGAAGAAGAGAGGGAGGGAGGGAGAGAAGCAGGGTGGAAGGGCAGAAGGAAGGAAGGGAGGGCAGTTACGCGCATTGGCTTGAGATTGCAGGGACAATGCCTGACACTGCTAAAAGTGTAGAGCATTTCTGTGGAATGCAAACTGTAGAGACTTACTAGGTCTTAACTTTCACTGCAATGTAGGGAAAACTGTTTTCCAGTACCCACAGTAAGCCAGTTGACTACTGCCTCTTCCAAAACAAGCTTCTCTTTAGCCCCACCTGGTGGTCCTTCTCCCTCAAATCACCACTCAGTCTGTAAGCTAGGAAAATTCACGGAAAATTCGTAGATGGTGCCAGGCCAGGGGACACAGTTACCCAGGCAGATTTTTCAGAGACCGCTCAGAAAGTGTATCTGCTCAGGACTGGAGCCTCTCCCTCACCCCTCACTTTGTCCCCCCCACCCCCCGCTCCCTTCCACTTTCACCTCCTCCCTTTTGCCACAATTGTGGTTATAGTTTATTTCAAAGCTGAAAGCAGAGCTAAAAGCCCAGATGACACCCCTAGACACCTGTCATGGGAGGGTGGCACAGGCTGAACGGACAGAACTCACAGCACAGCAGGACCAGGGCTGTCATATCCCGATGGTGAGAACTTTTTGATTTCCACAGTGGAGGGAAGGAAACCAGCTAGAGAGAAGCATAGTTTGGACACTGAAAGACCAAGGTACCTTCCAGCCCTGAGTCCGAGTACCCCAGTTAGCCTCCAGACAGGTGTGTGTCTTAGCAACAGGACCTTGTGGGTTATTGGTGCTTTCAGGTGGCCGTATTGATTAATATCTTAGACAGGGCATGGCTAAGGGTTTCAAAAGGGCCTATAGCTTCCAGAAATGTCAACACCTTATGCTATGTAACCCTGGATGCCTGGTGGGTCCCGCATGGCTCAGGACAGTGTAGGGGAGTGACTGCTGGTTCTAAATGCTTTCCAGCTTCGCCTGGAACCTCCCACGTGGTTGCCCAAGCTTTGTGCCCTTGGACAGCTGAGCCTGCTGGCCCACTTCTCTGTTCTCAAGGCTCTGTCAGCAGACTCCAGTGGAGAGAGAGCTGGCACAGCAGCGAGCTGACAAGTATCAAATTAAATAGTAGATTTTAAAGTGCATTTCACACGTTAAAGGCACAGATGGCGAGGCGTCCGTGCCTTGGGAGACGGGTGTGCCGTGGAGAAAGCAGGTGTGGAGTGTATGCATCTCCTGGCACGCCTTGCTCTAAGCAGGTGAGGTCCCTGCCCTACCTCCGTGCCCTGGGGCCTGGGTCTTGCTGGCAAATGCTGGCCCACCTGGGCTGAGCCAGAGGAAGACAATTTCACAATTTTGTGGTCGTGGATTTTGTTATTGTTCAGGATCATTTCTGCTGTGACTTTTCTTTTATTCCTACATTGCGGTTAGTTTCCCAAGAAGGAAGAAAGTGAAAGTACAAGTGAGAGCCGGGTAGTGCAAGCTGACTTCAATGCAGATACCCCAGTCTTTGGGGAAGCCAGGAGCCATGTGCTCACCCCCGTAGGATCCTTCTACAGGTCCCAAAGAGTGGCTCTCAATGTGGAGGTGCCTGGCTCAACAGCGTCCGCATTGCCAGGAAGCGTCCAGCAAATTCTCAGACTTGAGCTCAGAAGAAAACTCGGAGGCAGAACACAGCCCTCCAATGCTTCAACCACCTTCCAGGTAACTCGGGCTCACAAAAAGTTGGGAACCACCAGCCTGGGGTAGTTAATGCAGGTTTGCTCCAAGGGAGACAGTGTTCTGGTCTGGGCTGTTCCAGCACCCTGGATTTAAAGGGGCCTGTTTCCCACTACAAAACAAACCCAGTATTTCCTGATCTCTTGGGAAGCCCTTGGTAGGCTTGCACTCCTGGAACCTGGGTCCAGGGTTAGGTCTGGGGTCCATGTTTGCAGAGAGAAGGCCATCTCTGGGATTGTGATAAGGGCCCCAGGGTGATGCCTTCTCTATCTGCCTTCAGTGCCTTCTTTCCAGCTTCCCCACCAGCAGCTTCTATGTTCAGAGGAAGCAATGACTCAGGTTTGGCCCTTGGCTCAGTGGGAGTTCACAGTGCAGCAGAGACTTGGACAGGGATCCTTGTAATGGAAACTGATTAGCGCTGCAGAGAGGCCTGAGCTGAGTGTCTGGGCGCGTCATGTGGTCCTAGGGAACACAGGGTCACCATTCTCCCCTTATCCCTCCAGCCCTGCCAGAGACCGCACAGCCCAGACAGGGAGAAGGCACAGAAAATCCAGCATCTGCCCACAGGCCACAGTTCCCTATTCCTTCCCTGTGGAAGGCCAGCTGCTGTGCCCAGGGCAAGGCATTGCCTGCCTGCACTTCTGGAAGCTGTCAAGGAAACAAAACAGGTGTCCCCCCTACCAGCTGTCCCTCACTGCAACCTGGATCTCTCTCTCCAGGGGGTGATGGTGGTGGTGGGATACGTGCATGTGGCTACACATGTGTGTGTGTGTGAGATGGGTGCATTTGCAATGGAAGGGAAAGCCTGCCCACTCCTTTCCCACCTGTAATTGCTAAGAAGCAACTAGCACAATGAAGTGTCTACAGTTCTATGACCAAAGTTATCTCAGCCTGAGGTCTTGCCACTTCTTTTCTGCCATGTATCACAATTAAATATGCATCCATATACTAAGGACAAAGCCAGGATTCCTACCCCTGCTAACCTCAGCCACCACTCTGCCCAAGGCCAGGGCAACTTTGTTCTGTCCATCCACATTGATTCAGACTCCCTCTTCTCATCTGCAGTGCCCTGCTCCAGCAGTCCAAGAAACACCTGCTGTGAGCTCTGGGTCTGCAGGCTGGAGGCCCGGCCTCTTTCCCATTCTGGTTCTATCATTTATAAGCAGGGTCTTTCACCCTTTCTGAGCCTCCCTGTATCCGCACTAAAACCTGGAGCAGTCCACTCCTGCCAACCCCAAGGGAACAGGGTCAGGATCCAGTGAGATGTTTCTAGAACTGAGGCTGGCCCTGGTGGGGTCTGGTAAGAGACGATGCTAGGAAAGTGATACACCATGAGGCTGCTGAATCGGAGACTCCCTTCAACCAACTGATGCAACGGAATCCTGGTTCCATCCTCTCTGTCTGGCAGTGCCAAGTCTCTGGTCTCTCTGGGGGTCCCCCAGGGGTGTGTTGCTTCATGATGACAACAAGCAGCCCCAAGTCAGGGCAAAGGAAGGAGTAGGGAATGGGGAATCTAAGCCACAAGGGCAATGAGCTGAAGCAGAAACCAGCCCTGATGGTTCTTAGGGAAGAAACATGCATCTCTGATTCCACGTCACCACAGGTGAACAGAGCACAGGGCCTGCACCTGCTCTTGTACTGGCTGAGCGGAAGGTGCAATATGGCTACCCTGCACCCACAAACCCACCCACAGAGAGCACCCAGGACCAACAGAGAGCTGGAACAGCTACGGCATCCTCCCTGCATGTGAAATCCCACTACAGCCACGGGCCCTTCGCAATGGCTAAACCAAGATTGACTAAGGCGTCAGTGTCTCTAGAGCCTGGCTGGAGACTACCACCCAGTGCTGGAGAGAGACCTTATTCCTGGAACCTGGAGGATCCAGCTGTATAGTGAAGAAGTCGAAGACGCCACTGTCACTCAGGGAGCCCCACCAGAAATCTACAAAGGGAAGCAGAGGAAAACAATGCACTGGACTCTTCTCTGTGTTGAACAACATCATCCAGCTACTCTATTATTCCTGTTTGACTCATGGGGGAACTGAGGCTTAGAAAAGCCAGGCAATTGTCCAGGGCTACCAAGCTGACCAGGGGCAGAGCTCCTGAGCCCCTCTCCTGCACTCAGCAGAGTTGGAGCAAGGTCATGATCCCATGCCCCGCAGCCCACAGGGACGGATGCCAACCAGAGCCTGGGTAGGTGAGAACAGGCCGGACAGATGGGTCAGGGGACCAGCAATGCCACTTACATTCATGTCTTTCTTCCCTGGGTCTGCCAAAATGTCAGAAGGCTTTTCACCAATTTTTCTCACCCATGACCACCACAGAAGTGTGCCACAGCCTATGGCCTTCCTTCCTCTTCCAAATTGGCTTACCACGAACAAGATTTCCTCCACTAGTTCTGTATTTATCTGCAGTTCTACTTCTCTCATTTCCCCCTTTCTACTCCTAGATTCTCCTCTTCTTTTTTCCTGCTGATTTCCTAGTCTTCATCCCCAATGGCTTCCTCTCTCCCTCCCTTCCTCTCTCTCTCTCCCCCTCCCTACCTCCTTTACTCCCTCTCCTGATGCACTGATAACACCAAGAGCTGAAATGAGCAGCCAAAAACACAGGGTCTCAAACAGACTGGAGCGCCCCACCCTTGCACATAAGCCCTCAGCATCAACTTGGACCACGAAGGAAGCAAGGGAGGCCGAGTCTGTACATTGCTCTGGACGTTTGCTGAAGGGGGGGGGGGGGGAGGTAGTTGCATTTTGTGTCCAAGCCAAAATGAAGCAAAGCTTTTTGGAAGAAGCAGAAAATCCCGATCCCTGCCAGCCCCTCTTGGTATTGTTCTGCATGCCAGAAACTTGATGCTTTTTCAGTGTGGGAGGAGAACAACTGCAAATGCCACCCTCCCTCGGCGCTGGCCCAGGCCTCTTCCCGGCCAGCGTCCTCGGCAGCAGGGTAAAGGCCGCTTTGAACAGGAGACAGCAAGACAATGGGAAAACCAGGCTTGGCACCTCCAACCCAGACACACAGGCTAAAAATGACTTCTACCCACATGGGCAGTGTTATTCAGCATAAAGGGGACAGGAGGGAGCCGAAGGCTTTGTATAGATGGCTTAGAAGTGGAGGAGGAGTGAGCCAGGGGACATTTTTATCTATTTTTGCAGCCCACAGCCTTAGGAGCCACCCAGGCCAAAAAGAGAGAGAGAGAGAGAGAGAGAGAGAGAGAGAGAGAGAGAGAGAGAGAGAAAGAGAGAGAGAGAGAGACATTATTAGCATTTGCAATTCTATTTTGGAGAATAGAATTAAATCCGGGTCTGGGAAAAGCTAACGTGATCTGGTCCCACTTTTTTTCTTTGCAGGTGGAACCTACAATGGCAGGTTCATTGCTCAGGTCATCCCCACTGAAAGAAGACAAGCTAAGCACACTTCAGCCCTCCCTTGGCTTCCTGCTGCCTCTCACTGCTGCTTTGCAAACCCACCAGCATCTCTTCCTGACCCTTGCAATTTTCATCAAAGGGAGCTGGAAAAATCAGCTCCCTAGACCCTGGGGGCATCAGGAGAATGGCAGCAGCCCATAGCCCTGAGGGCGGAGCTCGTTCACCTGTTTCAAGAACCCAGATTCTCTTTCTCAAGCTTGGCAAAAGGACAAGTGTGTCTCCTCTTGGCTTCACTGTATCTTCCACCTCCAAATGCATTCTCACACTAGCTTCTCCAAATGCCATTCCCCCAGCAAGTAGCTAGGTGAGGGTTTTCCCCACCTAATCTTTCAGCAACCCCCATTTCCCACATTTTCATTTCCTGGTGTCTCTGGTTGGTTTCTCTGGACCCAGCCAAGGATTCGGGTGCACATGATATGTTAGGGAGAGCTCTCGGAGAAAGAGAGGCAGGAACACGGGACAGGGCAGAGGAAGGAGCTAAGCACAGATACGACCTCAGATGGTCTTTCTGGACTTGACCCACAGAGGACTCTGGAGGTCAATTACAAGGCAGAGTTGGCCCTACCTTTTGACCCAGCCTTGGTTCTCCATTGGCTGAGAGCTTGTCCAGGCTAGGACACAGGCAACTTTTGGGGCCAGGTGACTGTAGACAAGTCTATAGTACCCCATATTCTCAGCAGGTGGAGGATGGGTAGCTGAGAAAAATAGGATGTGGACAAGGCACCCATTGCATTCAGCAGAGCTGGTGGGTCTGGAGTTAGAGATTGCGATAGAGTTGTTTTGTTTGTTTGTTTGTTTGTTTTTGGACAGGCAGAGTGGACAGAGAGAGAGAGAGAGAGAAAGGTCTTCCTTTGCCGTTGGTTCACCCTCCAATGGCCGCCGCGGCTGGCGCGCTGCGTCCGGCGCACCACGCTGATCCTATTGCAGGAGCCAGGTACTTCTCCTGGTCTCCCATGGGGTACAGGGCCCAAGTACTTGGGCCATCCTCCACTGCCTTCCTGGGCCACAGCAGAGAGCTGGCCTGGAAGAGGGGCAACTGGAACAGAATCCGGCGCCCCGACTGGGACTAGAACCTGGTGTGCCAGCACCGCAAGGCGAAGGATTAGCCTAGTGAGCCACGGCGCTAGCCAACCATAGAGTTCTGATGGTTTCTGCCTTCACAGTGACTTCTCCTACGCCAGGCAGGATCAGAAGTGAGAGGAGCCATTCCTTGCTCTCTGCTCCCCCAGAACAAGACCCTGCTGGTATTCACCTCTGCAGACCCTCAAGAGATCCCATCACCTCTTATCTGGATCAGCTTTTCAGTCTTCCTACCCAACTCTCTGCTTCCAGCCTCCAGAGAGAAGAGGGCAATCCATGCCTGTCACACTCTGCTGAAAACCTTCCAGAGGCATCCCCAGGCTTCTACAGTAACATGTCCACATTGTATAGAAGTCATTATTTTACTAGGGCCCTCCAATAGAACAAGAGGATTTTTTGAGGCTTTAAACCAGGTCTTACTTTTGTTTGTATCCCCATTTGATTCAATGCTAAGCATATAGTAGGCATCAAAAGGTCTTTTTTGGAAAAAAGGCGGCAGCTCTATCCAAGAACATATTTCATCTTAATATCTCTTCACCAATGTGAGAAGTTAGGGAATATGCTTTCTAGATGGTTAGTGTCCCTTTCAAAGACTCTCATGAGAGAGTGGTTTTCTATTGTCATGCTAATGGTACTGCTGATAATCATGCCTATCTGTAGATGATTTCATAAATGTCCCAAGGCCCTAAACATTCCTCCACCCACCCACCCACCCTCACACACACATTGAAATCTTAGGCCCTATTGAGTCATAGCCTAACAACTGCCCCATTACATTTTGAATATGTGATTTTATTCTTATTCATTAGATAGAAAAAATATAAATTGTGCCACAATCTTGTTATAGAAAGCAAATGTCTTCTTTTATCTTCTTCTCTTTTTTAGATTTATTTATTTATTTATTTATTTGAAAGGCAGAGTGACAGAGAGAGAGGGAGAAACAGAGAAAGAGAGAGGAGAAAGAGATTGTTCATCCACTAGTTCATTCCCCCATTAGTCTCAAATCCCCAGACGATCTGGGCCAGGCTGGAGCCAGGAACTCCATCCTGTTCTCCTACATGGGTAGCAAGTAAACAAGGATGTGAGACATCTTCCACTGCCTTCCCAGGCACATAAGCAGGCAGCTGGATCAAAAGTGGAGAAGCCAGGATTCAAACCAGCACTCTGATATGGGCTACCAGAGTCGCAAATGGCAGCTTAACCTGCTGTGCTGCACTGCCACTGCAAATCTTTTTTTAACCAATACTGTAGATCAAAGTGAGTAGTCTCAGTTTCTCTGGAAGAAGCTAAATAAAAACACTTTGTTTTTAAAATTGCAGCTAACACCATCAGGATTTAGAAATACCCATTTCCACTCCCCTACCTGGGTCCCCAGAAAAATCTGACCTAGTATTCCCAGACAGGCTGGGTCCTAAGGGATATATCTGTGCATAAACTAGAGAACCTCAACCTTGACAGCCACTGATCTGGGCATCCAAGGGTATTATCAAACCTGGCCAATCGTAGAGTGGAAGAATGGAATTTTCCTCGCAGGGAAGATCATTGCTTTCTGTGCTGGGCCCTCACTGCAGCAGTGACCAGCTGTTCACTGAAGTGGGCAGCAAGAGCAGTGTGGCTGGGTTGCACCCATCTCCTTGAGTTTGCATGAGGACACCCAAGTCTCCCCATTATAAAGAGATTCCTTCTTTTATTCCCAGTTTTTGACGGACTGCAAAGAGCAAATCTTTTCCCCACTAGAAGGCCCAGGAAGATCCCTTCTCACCATCCCATACTGTCTCACTGCACATTGCTCTCGGGCCTAAGCAGATCCTGAATAGATAGACTTCAAAGCCTGCCAAAGAGCAAGCCTTCTAAGAACTGCAAGAGAAAAAGTGGTCTCCAAGGGTCTAGGAGCCCCAGATCATGCTCTGTCTCTCTACTATGTGGAAGAAAATTAGCTTTGAGTTTGGTCAGAAAGAAACGAACTCTGGATTCATTCAACAAATGAAATAATAATGTAGGTAGTATTCTAAGTGTTGGGAATACAGTAATATGATCAAAGACACAATCTCTGACATCATGAAGCTCATGTTCTGGGATTGTGAAGACACACAAATGATCATATCAGCTAGTGTCAGGTTGGGCTAATGTCACAAAGACAATAAAACGGCTGTGTCATAGAGATGGAGTTGAGTTAGGGGTGACTGCTTTGAATTGAGTGGTAAGGAAAAGGCTCTCATGAACTGAACCCGAATTATGATCCTAACTCTAACGACTAACAATGGTGCCTTCCTTGTGCCTGGAAATGACCAAGGCATTATACATGCATGATACATATGTCAGCTACTAGTAGCTCCATTTTACTGATGAATAAACTGAGGCAGAGAAGTAACTGGCCATATACCTAAGGTCACACAGTTAGGAATATGGGGAGGCAGCCTTCTCAGCCACACAGCTGGGCTCTAGCCTTAGCTCTTAACCATTACACACCAATGCCTGTAACAAATGGTATAAGCAAGCAGGTGCCAGGCAGAGGGTACAGAATGTGCCAAGTTCCTAAGTTTGGAAAGCAGGTCTCTGGCCCACAGCAATCTCCACCAGGAGTACTCAGTCATTTCCAACTCAGGCCAAACCCAAAACAACCGTGAAAATCAAGGTAATTTCCAAGGCCTCTCTCTGTGGTGCCTGAGAATCTCCAACAAAATATTGTGCAAAGAAGACGTTGCATATTTTATATGATCTTGATATCAAGACCAATATAGGCCGGCGCCGCAGCTCACTAGGCTAATCCTCCACCTAGCGGCGCCGGCACACCAGGTTCTAGTCCTGGTCGGGCGCCGGATTCTGTCCCGGTTGCCCCTCTTCCAGGCCAGCTCTCTGCTGTGGCCCGGGAAGGCAGTGGAGGATGGCCCAAGTGCTTGGGCCCTGCACCCCATGGGAGACCAGGATAAACACCTGGCTCCTGGCTTCGGATCAGCGCGGTGCGCCGGCCGCAGCGTGCCAGCCGTGGCGGCCGTTGGAGGGTGAACCAACAGCAAAGGAAGACCTTTCTCTCTGTCTCTCTCTCTCACTATCCACTCTGCCTGTCAAAAAAAAAAAAAAACACACACAATATAAATACTTTCTGAAATCTTAAAACCCTGCTATGGCTCCCCCAATCATCCAGGACCTTCTGAAATCTAATTTCATCTTGGCAGAGCTTCCTGCAAGATAAACACAAGCCTACTCAAGGAAGTCTTAATTCCATAGCATTTAAAATATGCCAGCAGCTAATCAATCCAGACCTGGAGGCTGTACGGAGGGCTGATATCCTCTGTGCACGTCTGCTCAACCGATACTAACCGAGTCTTCCCCAGCAGGCTGAAGCTGCAGCGGACACAGTGGGAGTACAGAAATAAGGACATGCAGGATCCCAACTTTAAAGATTACAGTTACAGCAATTTTGGGTGCCCTGCTTGACACAGAAAGAATTTTCCCCAAAATTACTAAAGCAGCAGTGAATTTTGGAGCTGGGAAATGAAGAAAAAGCTGACATATGCCCTGAACTTCTGATCAGGGAAAACATTCAAGACTATTAAAGTGCTCAGCAGTATTTGAAAAGTTTTTCCTCTCTGTTTTCACAAAAACACGATCATTTCCAGGCCCGTCAGGATGTAAAATACAAAGCAAAAGGAAAACCGCAATAAAGTTTATGTCCCACCATCCAGATGCAGGGCTGTGGGAGAGCTGAGAGTCAGGCTTCCTCCTCCGCAGGCCGAGGCCTTGCCAAGCGTCGAGCCCTGCAGGTGTGCCTGGGCATGCACAGGTGAGGAGGATAAAGCAGTGCCAAGGGCTCATGATAAAGGTTCCACCCGGGGTGGGCATCTGTGGGGCACGGGTAGCGATGGCTGCGAGTTCGCAGTCTCCGGGCAGGTGGGCTGCGTGTAGAAAGCAGGCCAAATGTGGATATGCATCCCATAATTGAGAGCCCGGAGTGCACAGACCAGTGTTTCTCAAGCTTGCACCTGTGTCAGACTCTCCTGGGGAGCTTGTTCAACACCGACCCTGGCCTGTGCCCCAGAGTCGCAGCTCCAGCAGGTCTAGGTGAGACCTGAGAACTCACACATGCGCCTTCCAGGGGAGGCTGCTGCTCCTAGTCCAGGATCGTACTTTGAGATCCACTGCTTTGTGAAGAGAGGGGAGGTGGCAGAGGGATGAGAGGAGTCCCCGAGTCACATCCTCCTTTGGAATCAAACAGAAGGGGTGGGGGGCAGAAAAGCGCAGAAGCCCATCCCTGATGAGTTCCCCAGGCTGGTCCCTGCCCGGGGCTCCCCACCAGAGGAGGGAGAGGAGCTGGAGCCTGGAGCTCAAGCCATGTGCGGGCACCATGCCGAGTACTCCACAAAGTCCTCTTATACCTAGCCTCACAGCAACCCTGCACACTGACGGCTGCGTCTCTATTTCAGATGCGGAAACCAAGGCCTGGAGAGGGAGTGGCACAAGGCAGGATTCAAACCTCTCAAACTGTAAAAGATGAGCTCTTTCCTTCGGGGCCCATTTAGCTCTCAAATGCTGCCTTTTCTGATATCTTACCCAAATGCAGCAACAACACACAGAAGGAAAAGGCCAAGGCCTTTGCAAAGCTTGGTAAACAGGGCTCTGCTTGGTAGGAGGGCTGGTGTGATCCAAAGATTTGCTCCAAGCAGCGGTCATTCAGGAGCCTGCAAGGGTCCTGAGGACTACCCAGAGGCTACATCACCAGACCCCTGAGAGATGCATGCAAGCAGTCAAAGCCCCAAAACCTCCAGCTCACTCACAAGAGCCACCTCGGCCACCACCACCTTCACCCTCGCCGTCCCCCTCACTCGTCAGCCACCACCACTGTGGGGTCTACCATCCCTTAAAACTAATACAGAACAATTCCTACTGTCTCTAGAACAATGGACCAACACACAGAACAGAATTAAGTCATGACTCTGGCCTCTGTTTTGTGATACAGCCCCCTTCTCATCTGCTCATGGATTGGGTAGGTGGGGTTCTACTTAAAAGACTCCATCCTTGACTACTGCAGAGTGGTGAGAGCTGTGGTCCTGTAACCCATTGTTCTGCCTTATATTCTTGCTAGAAGAAAAAGACTGTGTGTGACAGGAGACGTGTTCATGGATGGAAAGACCTGGACCCAAGGGTCAAGAGAAGATGGGCTCCATAGATTATCAGGGTTCTCTGGAGCACCCCTTGCTCCTTGGCCCCAACACATCACTTCCACAGGTCTGGCCTTGCAGTGCAGTACAGCAGTGCAGGAACACTGAAGATGGAGCTCTGTGGGTGAGAAGGCCTACAGCAACCCACCCCAGGCACTACCCAGCTGTCTGTTAGGGACATTTCCCCGTTCTGTGAAACCTGGAAGCAGTCCTCCTCACTATGTGTGCTTTGGGCAATCTAAGGGTGTGCAAGTGCTCCTCCAGTTGAGATGGGTGGGATCCCAGATGGCAGGGAGATTGACTGTGTTATGATGACCAAGTGAGCTGGCATCTGGGAGACATCTGACAGTGAGAATCCAAAGCCTTAAAAATGATTATACTTAGGATACAGTAATGTCTCTCTTGAGAATCTTGCCTAAAGAATGCTAAGGTATGAAAAAGTGTTACACACAAAGATAACTCATCACAACAACGAATCAATTAAAACAAATAAGTGTCCAACTCTAGTAAAAAGCTTTTAGTAGAAGTTTGTAAGACTTTTTTTTTAAAAGATTTATATATTTATTTAAAAGGAAAAGTGGCAGGAGAGAGAGAGAGAGAGAGAGAGAGAGAGAGAGAGAGAACAAGATCTTCCATCTACTGGTTCACTCCCCAGATGGCCACAACAGCTAGGGCTGGCCAGGTTGAAGCCAGGACATGCACCCAGGTGTCCTGTGTGGGTGACGGGGACCCAAGTGCTTAAGCCATTGTCCATTGCTTTCCCAGACACACTAGCAAGGAGCTGGATCAGAAGCAGAGTAGCTGAGACACAAACCAGCACTCTGATCTAGGATGTGGGCATTCCAAGCAGCTGCTTAACCTGCTGCACCACGATGCCCACAACCTGAGTTTTCAGTTTGATATTTGGAGAAGGAATCCCTGAAACCTTTATATCTAAAATTCCCAGGGGCCGGTGCTGTGGTGTGGCAGGTAAAGCCACTGCCTGCAATGCTGGCATCCCATATGGGCACCACTTGAGACCCGGATGCTCTACCTCCGATCCAGCTCTCTGTTACAGCCTGGGAAAGCAGTAGAAGATGTCTCAAGTACTTGGGCCCCTGCACCTACATGGGAAACCTGGAAGAAACTCTTGGTTCCTGGCTTTGGATTGGTCCAGCTCTGGCCATTGCAGCCATCTGGGGAGTGAACCAACGGATGGAAGACCTCTCTCTCTCTCTCTGCCTCTGCCTCTCTGTAACTCAGCCTTCAAAATAAATAAATCTTTAAAAAATAAAAATAAAATAAAATTTCCATACTCAAATATGGGAATAAGATAAGTCTATGCTTTAAAGTATGTAGCTAATAACGTTATTTCAAAGCGTAATAACATGAAACATGCTTACAATGCCATGTTAACTTTACATAGAGTATGAAAAAGGTCACTTTCCTAGAATCTTCAGAATCTGCAACAGCCTCAAATAATAATTATTTGAAATAACTTCATGCTATGAATTCTGAAAAAATGGCGCTAAATGGATATGAAGATGTATGGACAGCTGTGCACAAAGATGGAAGATTGAAAACCTCTGATTTTATTCTTTTTCAAAACCCTATTAAAACCATGATTAAAGAGTTTTTCTTAAGGGCATAACTTCACAACGTTGGAGCAAACAGAGCCGGGAATTTACAAGACAATGTTGAACGTATGACAGCCAATGGAAGATGAAATGAAGGGCAATTATTGACCTCAGGAACTGCGGAAACCCAAGGCCAACTGGAATAAGACAGCAGAATCCTCAACAAACTCAGGTACCATGAGCAGCAACTATTTCTGGAAATGGAATGAGAAAGAGAGAGAAGCCAAATTTCAAAGGAGGGATGAAAGGTGTTTAAGAAGCAGGTAGAGCTGCAGGTACCAGCCTCATCCCACCTGGGAAGATGTTTGGAAGTTCCTTTCTGAGAAATTAGGCAGAGTCTCTGGACTGGAGCACTTGAGGTGGGAAACCACCCAAAAATAGTGGAGATAGGTAGAGCTATACCTACTAAATACAGAGGCCGGGGCTGGCACCATGGCTCACTTGGTTAATCCTCTGCCTGCAGCGCTGTCATCCCATATGGGCACCAGTCCTAATCCTGGCTGCTCCTCTTCCAGTCCAGCTCTCTGCTGTGGCCCGGGAGGACAGTGGAGGATGGCCCAAGTGCTTGGGCCCTGCACCCGCATGGGAGACCAGGAGGAAGCACCTGGCTCCTGGCTTTGGATCAGCGCGGCACGCCAGCCGTGGTGGCCATTTAGGGGGGTGAACCAATGGAAGGAAGACCTTTCTCTCTCTCTCGTCTCTCTCTCTCTCTAACTCTGTCAAATAAAAATTTAAAAAATAAATAAACAAATACAGAGGCCCCCTCTGCTGCTCTCAGCTCCCAGACAGTTGGCAGTGGTGCCTTTACCCTTTGCCCCGCCCAGGAACTAGGACGTGACGATAGACACGAGGAGTTCCGCTGTCAGACTACCCCAGAGTGATGTTCCCCAACAGCATCTGCTCAAGTTTGTAGCCTTAGTCTCTGCTATGTGAACATAAACTAAGAATCACCAGCCTCCAAGAAAACCTCACCATAAAGCATAAGGACCAAAACAAAGGGGAAAAAAAAAAAAAACCAGGCAACTCAGAGCCAGAAATATCTCTGCAGAAAGAAGAAAACTTCCATCTTGTCAGTCACCACCAAGAAATAAGATAATGAAACAAGGACAGGATGCTAAATAAAGAGAATATTTGAGAATAAAGACGATGATATAAATAAAAACCCAATAGAAAAAAATAAAAATGCTACATAAGACTTGAAATATAAAGTTGAGGACAAGTCCCTAAAAGCTGATTAAAATAAAAAGATATGGAAAATAGAAAAGAAAAGGTAGGAAAATTTCAGAAACAGTCCAGGATGAGGGAAGGAGGGAGGGAGGAAGGGAGATAGGAAGGAAGAAAATGGGGAGAAATGAATAAGGAAAGTGGAAAAGAAAGACACAGAGGTGAGGAATCACTCATGGAATTAGGACAATTTTTCATAAATAAAGGATTCCGTTCCCAAACTTTCAAGGACCACCAAGTGCCCCGCTCTTCCCTGTGACTTTTCAGAAGACTCAACAGAGAGATGATTCAACAAGCTTTCAGAGACAGGGCAAAGAACTCCACATGCCAAGGATCAGGAATAAAAACAGCTCTGGATTTCGCAACAGCATCATGGGAACAGGAAAATCACTGGCTGATGCTTGCAGAACGCAGAGGAAAAATTGTTTAAATCCAAAGTCTAGTTCTAACCAAATTTCCCTTGTGGGGAAACACAGGCTACAGATGACCTGTGGGTGCTGGCATGGACCATTTATTTGAAATTTTCATTTCACTGAACTTGTGGCACTTAGGAATCACACAAACCATCAAAAAAGAGATGAATGAATCAGAAATGTAAAAGTGGAACACCAGAGAGCAAATTCGGTAGATTTCACTTTTTTTCCTAGAATTTTCTTCAATTTTTAACCATATGATTCTGGTTTGGGCCCTACTATAAATCCCAGAAAATTAAGAAGTGTACCCTTGCTACTTAATGTAGGGGCCAGGGTTCATACATGTACTCAGAATGCAGCATTATATTGCTGAAATATCACCATCCCCTCTAGCCAGGTCCTGCAGGGCAAATCTATCATAAGATACTACGGTAGACAGGTATGAGTATCACTGGAATGCTGATTCTAATCTGTCACCCACTATCTTCTAAGGTATGGCCCAGTGTTTGAGGTTGGCTTCTCCAGGAACGGAGGCTGAGATGGAGTTTGGCCTAGACCATATTCATTAAACGTCACATCCATGGAAGTGAGGAGAAGAAATAAGAATTGGACATCCAAAGAAGGTGGCATATGTTTCAGATCCAGCGAAGCTGTGATCAGCCCCACGGGCACTCTGGAGCATATGTGGTGTGTTGAAGTCAGTCCCCCGCAACACTGAGCT
This sequence comes from Oryctolagus cuniculus, assembly GCF_051225735.1. Taxonomy (NCBI): domain Eukaryota; kingdom Metazoa; phylum Chordata; class Mammalia; order Lagomorpha; family Leporidae; genus Oryctolagus; species Oryctolagus cuniculus. The sequence continues at coordinate 170,686,651 of NC_142870.1, read as the reverse complement.
ATAAAGACTTGGCTGTAATACTCCACCTCACTCAGTCGCTGATACGGGCTACAGCAGGAAGACATGCCATCATGTGAGGCATCTCCCGCAGACTACAAACGGTCTGACAGCTGGCACAAGTCCTCCCTTGAAAGGAATTCTAGATGGCTCATCTCTGTGCCCACCACACCTACACTTCTACCTCGCAATAAACTCAACACAAAGGTGTGTGTGTTTTGTTTCTGAAAGAAATATACAGAGTGTTCTGAGAAGTCCCACTAGCAATTGTCCAATGCAGAAAATACCCAAGTGCCCATGGATAAATAACGTGTGACATACTCACACAATGAAACACCATTGAGCAGTGAGAACAAAGTAAAACTACATGCAACCATAAAGTTTACAAAGTTTTCAGCAAAACGAGCCAGGCATAAAGGAATATACACATGGTATGGTTCCCTTCTCATAAAGTTCAAAAATAGGCAGAATCAACCTCGGATGTCAGAATTGGAACAGTGGGTACTCTTACAGGGGTAGCAGTAAGAATGAAACACGTGGAAGGTTCTGTCTCCTATTCTGGAAGCTGGTTACACAGGGTGTTCTTGTTGAGAAAACTGTAAGCCACATGCTTACTCTATATGTACTCTTCTGTATAAATGTCATCTGTCAATAAAAAAAAAAATTCAAGCCAATTGGTTATAGGGAGTTCACAGAATCTCCAAGATGGCCAGGAACAAAGTAACAAAGGCCATTGCAGAGAGGGGCAATATGCAAGCAGAACATAGATTTGCCTGGAAAGCTGCCTGGAGCTGAGTGTCCTTTATCACCTGTAACAGTAACAACTGAATACCGACACTCCACTGAAGCTGCCCCACAGAATCTGATGCCCCGCCCCAGGCTCTACCAGGTCTAATCTTCCTCTGTGTGATTAATGCCTTGTACTGTGCTTGTCTGCCTCCAAGTAGAACATGTAGATTGCAATTTCTCAAGGACATCTACAAGTTATTCAATGAAATCAATAGATCTCTTCCTTCCTAGATGGGTGGGTATATTTCACATGTACTTTCCCTACTTATTATGGTCAAGTTCTGCTGGATGGGCTAGGTAAATGTTTTCATAGCAGGTGCAGTTGCTTGGCTGGCTCCAGGTCACAGTGAGAGTCTAGCTGCAAAGGAATCTGGGAAATGTCTTTTGTATTTTTCCATTCTGTAGCAAGCTAAAAAGGGGTGTGAATGGGCACTGGTGAGTCAATCTACATTATCAACTACAAATGGTGCCCTTATCACAATGGTAATATCACATCTTTTGGACCAGACTACACATTTTTTTTATCTTTTATTTAATGAATATAAATTTCCAAAGTACGACTCATGTGTTACAATGGCTTCCCCCCCCCATACCGTCCCTCCCACCCACAACCCTCCCCCTTCCCACTCCCTCTCCCCTTCCATTCACATCAAGATTCATTTTCGATTATCTTAATATACAGAAGATCAGCTTAGTATACCTTAAGTAAGTATTTCAACAGTTTGCTCCCACACAGAAACATAAAGTGAAAAATAATAGATGATTTTTTTAAATGATGATGAAATCAGATCAGACCTATTGTCATGTTTAATCCCAGTGAGAGTCAAGTTGGGAATTGATAATTTCTTTTTTTTTTTTTTTTTTTACAGAAGATCAGTTTAGTGTACATTAAGTAAAGATTTCAATCGTTTGCACCCCCATAGAAACACAAAGTGAAATATACTGTTTGAGTACTCGTTATAGCATTAAGCCTCAGTGTACAGCACGTTAAGGACAGAGATCCTACATGAGGAGTAAGTGCACAGTGACTCCTGTTGTTGACTTTACAAATTGACACTCCTGTTTATGGCATCAGTAATCTCCCTATGCACCAGTTATGAGTTTCCAAGGCTATGGAAGCCCCTTGAGTTCTCCGACTCTTATCTTGTTTAGACACGGTCATAGTCAAAGTGGAGGTTCTCTCCTCCCTTCAGAGAAAGGCACCTCCCTCTTTGAAGACCTGTTCTTTCCACTGGGATCTCACTCACAGAGATCTTTTTGCCAGAGTGTCTTGGCTTTCCATGCCTGAAATACTCTCATGGGCTTTTCAGCCAGATCCGAGTGCCTTTAGGGCTGATTCTGAGGCCAGAGTGCTATTTAGGACATCCGCCATTCTATGAGTCTGCTGAGTATCTCACTTCCCATGTTGGATCACTCTCCCCTTTATTTATTCTATTGGTTGGTGTTAGCAGATACTAGACTTGTTTATGTGCTCCCTTTGACTCTTAGTCCTTTCATTATGATCAATTGTGAACTGAAATTGATCACTTGGAATAGTGAGATGGCATTGGCACATGCCACCTTGATGGGATTGAATTGGAATCCCCTGGTATGTTTCCAACTCTACCAATTGGGGCAAGACCAGACTACACATTTAATACTGAGTTTCTATTCTTGGAGGTCATGAATCATCAGGTCAGATTCCAGTTCAAATTCCATCTCTCCTACAAAACAAATCTGACTTTCGGCAAAGTCAGCTGTAGTCATGGATGAATTCCAAGCACAAGGGAAATTATGGGGCAATTTTTTCCCCTTGTATCTATATTCGACAAAATGAGGCCCTTTGGTAAATGGGCAACAGACTTCAACTTTTACCTTCCCTCCACACTGAAGACTACCCAACATGCCAAAGAATTCGTGACTGAAGGAGATGTCAATCCTGGAGATCTGGGAGATTTTGCTGTTATGATTGTGATATGCAAGTGCTGAGTGGATAAAGAATCAGATGCTTGTTCACCAGGTGACAAATGATCCCTATGGAATGAATGGAGACTTCTGGCTGTGGCAAAGAGCAACCAGTTCCTGGGACTCTGTGGTAGGCTCAGCTCCTCCTCCTCCAGCCGTATTCAGCACCAAGTCCTCCAGCCCGACCTTGCCTAAGTCTTGAGTCCATCTCCACAAAGCTACATGAGCAGCCTCAGCTGTACCATTCAGGGAGGGTGTGAGTTCACTTGGGCTGCCACAGGCCCAGGATCTAATATGCAACAACCAGAAAGAGACATCCCCAAGTCATCGCAGAGCCATATATTCCCCTCACGGAGCCATGACCTGGAAGATGGGCATGGCTGTTAAATACCTTTTGGTCACCTCTGCTACAGCACTTGCTCTTTTGGCTTAGCTGCACCCCAGCCCTTGCCCACCCACCGTCAGCTGTCCCCCAGGGCCTGCTCACCACTGGCTGGTTAGCAATGCTACATTAGTCCCTAGCCACATCTTGAATGTCATCTATCTGTTACCATATCTTGCTGACAAAGTAAGCCACCAAAAAGAGAGTCACTGCTTTGGGAAATGCACTGAGATCCTTCAGCCAGATCTGACATTGAGTTCTGATTTCTTCCTCTTCCCCTTCCCCATGAGCCCCTGAAGCAGAGGTCTCAGCAGTCCTTTTGATGGACCCTTCTTGTCTATGGCAACAGCCATTCGGTCTCTGCTGTGCTTTGCAAGTGCCACCTCTGGCTGCAGTGGAGTGGACAGAAGACCAGCAACAACGGAGCTTCACCTAGTCCCATTCATTAGGGACAACAGCAGTAGTCATGATAACTCCTGGGAGCTATGCATAAGATACTGAGCTACATGCTTCACAAAAATCAATCCACTTAGCCCTCTTGGAAAACCTGCCTGGTTGACATACTCAGCAGGAGAAGCAGAATCGGGGGGAAGCAAAGTCACACAGGAAGGCAGGAGCATTTCTAAGAGTTAAACAAGAATCCCTGCACCCTGTGTGTGTTGACCTCTGAGCAATGGCATCCCAGCCCTGCAGAGGAATTCTAAGGCTGATTGAAGAGCCAAACAATGACTATGAAAAGAAGTCTTTTCTCCCCCAGGCTCACAGTGTCATGGTCTTTTCTTCCCCACAGCTGGACTTGCTGTGGCCAGCCCTGAGTTCAAATTTTTCATCATTTGAGGCCAGTATTGTGGCACAGAATGTCAAGCCTCCATCTGCCATGCCAGCATCCCATTCGGGCATCAGTTCCAGTCCCAGCTGCTCCATTTTTTTGATCCAGCCCCTTGCTAATGTACCTGGGAAAGCAGCAGAAGAAAGCCCAAGTCCATGGGCCTCTGCACCCACGTGGGGCACCAGAGAAAGCTGCTAGCTTCAGACTGGCCCAGCTCCGGCCATTGTGGCCATTTGGGGAGTGAACCAGTAGGTGGAAGATTCTCTCTCTCTTTCTCTCTATATATATTTCTCTATGTCTATCAGTCCCTTTCTCTCTCTGGAACTCTGCTTTTCAAATAACTAAGTGAATCTGTAAAAAAAAATTTCATCAAACTCTTTTAATCTCTCCTATGAATCACATCACTGATGAATTTTTGAACAACAAGTGTTTGGTATTTATAAATTATTCTCCAGCACACCTTAACTCAAATTATGACAATGAGTTGATAGAATTAACAGAGAAACTTATTATATCTGCAAAATGGCCATTTCATGATTATTCTCTTTTTTTAAAGATTTATTTTATTTATTTGAAAGACAGAGTTACAGAGAGAGGTAGAGACAGAGAGAGTGAGTGGTCTTCCATCTGCCGGCTCACTCCCCAGATGGCCGAAATGGCCAGAGCTATGCGGATCCAAAGCCAGGAGCCAGGAGCTTCTTCCAGGTCTCCCACATGGGTGCAGGGGCCCAAGAACTTGGGCCATCCTCCACTGCTTTCCCAGGCCATAGCAGAGAGCTGGACTGGAAGAGGAGCAGCTGGGACTAGAACCAGTGCCCATATGGGATGCCAATGCTGCAGGCTGGGGCTTTAACCCACAGCACCACAGTGCTGGCCCCAATGATTATTCTTTAAACTTGAAAATAGCTCAAGAATCTTCTCTACTATCTAAAAAGAAACTTGGGGTACACATGTCCTGGGGTGGAAGCCATTCCTACCAACAGCTTTTTTGCCTCGCAATAAAAACTCATCCCTGTAAAAGATATTCTTTCCCCCATCAGTTGCATACATCTTGGTGTGAGCCAGTTATGGTTCTTGCCTAAAGGCAAACATTGATGGGGAACGAGAGATTCCACCAGGTTAGGAGCAAGTAGTAACTTCAGAGGTCTCATGTGGGTGACAGGGCAAAGAAGTGGCAAGGGGACCCTCATTAAAAATGAATTTTATAGATTTTAATTTTGCCCATGGCAAAAAATTTTGCCATGAGCACAGAGCTTCAGATGTCACTACTCAGATGAGTTGCTTGTTCTTATCCCAGAAGTAACCACAATCACACTTAATACTCTATAGCATTGTGCATTGCAAAAAAATCTTTCAAGAAGAAAGCTTGCATGCATATATCAAAAAATATGTATCAAGGTGAGAATTTGGTGTAGCGGTTAACCAGTGTTTTGGACACTCACACCCCATGTCAGAGTACCTAGGCGCAAGTCCCAGCTCCATTCTCTATTTCAGCTTCCTGTTAATGTGCATTTGGGAGGCAGCAGGTGATATCTCAAGTAGCAGTGTCCCTGTGACCCATGTGAGAGATCCTGGTTTGAATTCCAGGCTCCTCCTGACTTTGGCCTGGCTCAGCCCTGGCTGTTGTGGGCATTTGGAGGGTGAACCAGTGGATGGGAGATCTCTCTCTGCCTTTTTCTTCTATCCATCCTCCTTCTCTCCTTCCTCCTTTTCAAATAAATAAAATAACTAAATGAAAAAAATACGTATTGATCTATGCTTATCCATGTATATTTATGAGGGTTATCAGGGAGCATCTGATGTTACGATTGAGGGGGGCTTGCTGCCTACAACACCACCACCCCATCCTGCCACCAAAGGCATCACAAACAGAGTCAATGCATGAGCTAAAGGGTCTGGCAAGCACAATCTGAAGAGAAGTGAAAACGAGCCAACCATGCAGAGCCCCAAGGGTGGCTTCACCTTCTTTCAAGATGGTTTTATGTACAAACCTATTTTCCCCCAGCCCATGGTCCCATAAAGGTCTAGAGCTCCATCCATGCCCAGGGCAGAAAAGAAAGTTAGGGTTTGTTGCTAGCCATGGACTCAACTTTTCAGTCTTTGATGTTCTGATAAGGTCTTCTGATTGGAACAATGAGACAGTCTCAGGCTGGTACCTACCTCTAGCCACAGCAGCCCCTGCTGCTTTCTGCTTGTACCCACTTGGGAAAAGCGATGAAGCTGGTGTTTTTTCAAGGACAAGGCACTGATTCTAAGTATCTGTACAGCCCACTGACACTAATGGGAAGCTTAAGGGAGACTCCAAGAGGACAAGAGACAAATAAACCTATACTGTGCTGACCAGTTCAATATTGCAAGTCCAAATTCTGAATCATCCTTTTATAGGGCTGCATATAACTCTTTTTGTCCATTTGAAAACATGAAATAATTTTGAGGTCTATTTTAGTCATATCATTTTAAAAGAAATTTCCACTTTAGTTTCTGCTGTAAGGTGCAAGTATCTATCAGGATCCTTTCTTTGCTCTCCTTTAGCAAAACAAAATCATTCCTGAGAAGGAAGTATAGAGGCTTAGCTGGGATCAGAGCATAGGCCTACCACTTTTTAATTCATTGGAAACATTTTCAATGAAACTATGTCCAACAACCTTCTCCTAATCTTTATCTCTAATTTATTTCCCTTTATAAAAAAGTTTTCTTTCATAGTTAAGCCAAAAAATATTTGTGAAGTTCCTTGTAAATTCAAAGAAAATGAAGTCAGGCATTTTTGGTGCAGACAGCAATTCCAGACCCGGTAGGGGAGCGCTTATGACTGAACAAAAACTCCTCTCTCACACAAAAATGTGAGCTCCCTCCCTGGGGTTCACACATTAATGACTGTATGAGTCATTATTATATACGCCTCCAAAGCTGGGGTTCTCTCCTCTGTTAAGCTGCTCTGTGCAGCAGACGTTGAAATGTTAACTGTGGGACAGCAGGTGTGGCTGGAGTTGTTTTTCTCAAGGTCTTTTCTACATCACTCCTCTGGATCCTGTGACACAGCCAACATCCAGTTACAAGGTTACCCAGAGGCTTTAATTGATATCTGGCATAAACTCTACTCTCATTAACCAAATCATGATTCTTCCAACAGGTGCACCTTTTACCTCCTGTCCCAGGGAGCAGCTGACAGCTTTCCAAACGTCAGACGGATTACAACTTCTGACGCTGCTCCGATTTTCCTCTATGCACACGAGGTGTTTCTGGGGAGAAATTTAATTTGGGGTCATAGGATGAAAACACATGAACCTACTGGAAAGGAAATCCAAGATTCAGATGCCAATTAAATCCTTTCAAAGGTGCTTGATGGTAGACAAGTCATTGAAAATCCCTCAACTTCAGTTTTCTCATCATGAAATGGGAGGAAATTTGTGTTGTAGAATTGTTGGTAAGTAGGAGATATGAACAGTCTATGGAAAGAACTGGGCATTATACAGGAAATTCTTCAGATATATTGGCATTTTAGCATGAAACTTTTGTTCTTTCCGTGATTCCACGCTTTTGTCGGTGATCTTGAACTTCTTTTCCCCCTGAAGCAGAACTGACTTGTTCTTCATCTGGGGGTAAGTCATGTGACTTGCTTTAGTCAATGAAACTTGTGTCCAGGTAGCCCTGTGCTGGTTCCAAACCAAATATATGTTTAAAAAGAACGGCATGTTCCTATTAACTCTCTCGTACTTTTATTTTTCTGAAAAGAGCTCCCCAGAAAACTCAGTCATTATTGTAGAATGAACATATCTGAGACCAATATTCAGAGAAGAACAAAGCCTATTCGGACTGACAAACAAAGCAACCAAACCCAGTATAGCTTAGCTGATGTTTAGCCAAACCACAAATGAGAAAAATAAGTTATTATCGTTATGGTAGGTCACTGAGCTTGGAGATGACCTGCTGCCCAAAAGTCATGGAATACAATACCCAAATGACTGAGCTGATACAATAATCAAAAAGTTTTCTGATTTAAGATGACATTTGACTATTAATCCCAATATATGTCTTTCTATCTATCTACTCACTGATATGCCAAAAAAATAGAGCAAGAAGTGAAAAAAACCATACTAGCACAAAAACTTAGACAAAAATGTAATTCAGAATCTGAAAAATTGGATATAATCTAGGGAAAATTCCACCTAAAAATTAGTAACGGCATAACTGAACACTGAAGAGCAAGCCCTCTGTTCTGCCTGTCCCCACCTAGAAAGGATGGAGCAAAGGTTGTGGAGCACGTGTTTGAGTAAATCGCACATCTAGGACTACATGAGCTCTGTACGAATAGCACCATAGGCAGGAACAGAGGTCAAGAGTCCCCTAGTGGGCCGGCGCCGCAGCTCAATAGGCTAATCCTCCACCTTGCGGCGCCGGCATACCGGGTTCTAGTCCCAGGCCAGCTCTCTGCTGTGGCCAGGGAGTGCAGTGGAGGATGGCCCAAGTGCTTGGGCCCTGCACCCCATGGGAGACCAGGAGAAGCACCTGGCTCCTGCCTTCAGATCAGTGCGGTGCACCGGCCGCAGCACGCTGGCCGCGGCGGCCATTGGAGGGTGAACCAACAGCAAAGGAAGACCTTTCTTTCTGTCTCTCTCTCTCACTGTCCACTCTGCCTGTAAAAAAAAAAAAAAAAAAAAAGAATCCCCTAGTGGCACTGCATTCTAGAAACTGTAGGTTTTCACCTACAGAACTGAGGGCCAACAGCATGGGTATGAGAAAGGCATCACCTCCACAGAGAAATTAAAATCCTGCAAGAAATAAGAATCTGAACTACCAACTATGCACCCTGTCTTCCCTTTAACTGAACATGTGATGAATTCAGCCACTGCCCAGTTGGACAGAAAACATAACCAGAAACTCCACTGGTGAAAACAGCTGGAACTGACCTTCTGGAAATCAAACAGAAAAACGGATCCTATAGAATGACCGTAACATCTAACAAGATTGAGTCAGCAATTTCCATCTGATTCACCACCACCAAGTCTCAGAACCTACCCTGAAGATTCTCCTCCCAAATTCTAGACAACATGTAGTCAAGACCATTAGAGTACTGGTTAAAGAAACCAGAGCATCGTCACCCAGGGCACTGCTCTGCTACCACTCAGAAAGAACGAGGGAGGGCGCTACTACTGACACAGAGCGAGCTCCAAGATACACTGCTTCGTAGTTCTTTTTGTTGTTGTTGTTTGTTTTTTAAGATTTATTTATTTGGAAGACAGTATGATAGGGAGAGAGACATATAGACAGACATAGAAAGAGATATCTTCCATCCACTGGTTCACTGTCCAAACAACTATGACAACCAGATCAAACCCAGGAGCCCAGAATTCCATCCTGGTCTTCAACATAGAACCCAGAAGCCCAAATACTTGGGTCATCTTTCTCTGCCTTCTCAGGCACATCAATCCAGAGCTGGATCAGAAATACAGCAGCCAGGGGCCTGAACTGGCCCTTTGATCTGAGATGTCTGTGATGCAAGTGGTAGCTTACCACTTGCCATAATGCCTGCCCCTCCAAAATATATTGTTAAATGACAAATGCAAAATTCAAAACAGTATCTGTAATGCAAGACCTCTTGTATAAGGGAAAAACACAGGAAATACATAAAAAGATGAGTATTTTTATAAGATTTATTCCATTTATTTGAAAAGCAGAATGAGAGAGAAAGAGAGAGAGAGGTCTTGGATCTGCTGGTTCACTCCCCAGTTGGCCACAAGGGCCAAGGCTGGGCCAGGTCGAAGTCAGGAGCCTGGAATTCCAACTGGGTCTCCTAGATGGGTGGCAGGGGCCCAAGCACTTGGGCCATCTGCTACTGCTTTCTCAGACACATTAGTAGGGAAGCTGGATCAAGAGCAGAGCAGCGGCCGGCGCCGCAGCTCAATAGGCTAATCCTCTGCCTGTGGCGCCAGCACACCATGTTCTAGTCCCGGTCGGGGTGCCGGATTCTGTCCCAGTTGCCCCCCTTCCAGGCCAGCTCTCTGCTATAGCCCAGGAGTGCAGTGGAGGATGGCCCAAGTGCTTGGGCCCTGCACCCCATGGGAGACCAGGAGAAGCACCTGGCTCCTGCCTTCGGAGCAGTGCGGTGCACTGGCCACGGCGGCCACTGGAGGGTGAACCAACGGCAAAGGAAGACCTTTCTCTCTGTCTCTCTCTCTCTGTCTCTCTCTCTCACTGTCCACTCTGCCTGTCAAAAAAAAAAAAAAAAAAGAGCAGAGTAGCTAGGACTTGAACCAGCACTCAAGAAAAATGTGCATGTATCTGAGCTTATGAATGCACACAAACATTCCTTTGGTGCATGCCATGACACTGTTGAGACTAGTTAACACCAGCAAGTGGTTAGTTTGTGAGAGAACAGATTAACTTTTTATTTTATACTATTCTATGCTACTTGATGTTTTGGCATGTGAATATATCACTTTGAATATACCACCTTATTAATATAATTTTTCATACTTAATCTTTAAAAGAAGCAAAAAGGAAAGAAGAAAACTGATTCTAGATAAATCTCACTTTTCTGATTATTAAGAAATATAAATATAAACTGATACTGCTTTAGCTTTTCAAAACAAAGAAAAGAGAACGCTCAGAGGTTGCACAATGTCCCTAGAAATAATCAGATGGTCCAGAACCGAATGTCCTGAAAATATTAGGTGACCATGAAAGGAAGGGGGAAGCATAGCCTCGTAGTGAGGTGCGAAAACATTGCAATCAACATTAGCAGCAGGATGAAGCTAAGGGAGAGACGTTAGGAGAAAAGTGTATTGCAAGTTAACTCAATAAAACTCAATAAAGAGGATTGAAGGCACCAAGGAGGAAAATTGATGTTACAGAAATTGAATCTGTGATAGAAAGGGCAAACCTGAGAAAATGAGAAGTGCAGAGAAAAGCAAAACATATAAATAAATAATAAATTTACATAAATAAAACAAAATAGGACAACTCGCTAAACACTAAGATAAGTAAAATCTGTAGCTTTTAAGAGATTGTGGTAGAAATTCTCCATACTATAGTGGGCCAGTTTGCTACAATGGCGGCAAGTATCCTCCTCACTTATAAATCCCTCTTTCCCATGTGACTCTGCATCGCTGTCACACATTAAGAACTGGAGTTTCCCTGCCTCAGTCTGACCCAGGACCTTGGTCATTTGCTCAGAGGCTAGAATATGCTTGGGGTCATGCCAGGCCAGTTCCAGGCCAGGCCTGCAGAAACTGGCCATGCTCTGAACTCTCTCAGAAACCCACCCAGAGGCAATACGCATGCCCCTGGCCAGCCTGCTGTGGAATGAGAAGTCACAGAGGACAGAACATCCCAAAAGAGGCCAGCCCCTCCCCAGCTGAGCAACCAACCACGGAGCACTGAATTGAGATGGTCGTACTACAGAACTTGCCAGCAAGACAGCCAACATGCAGAATTAGGGGCTAAGGAAATATCGCTACACATCCCTACCTCTCCTACCTCTCTTTTCATGAACAAGGGAAAACTGTACGTGTTATGGTACACAACATGATGTACTGATAACTGTGTCCTCTGTGAAGTGACTGAGTTGTTTAACATATGCATAACCTGACACACTTATTGTTTGTGCATTGAGAACACGTAAAATCTACTCTCTCAGCAACTATCAGACACCTAACAGATTGGTATGAACTGTACTCTCTGTGACATACAAGAGATCTCTTGAATTAATTCTTGCTGCTTGAGTGAGATTTTATGTCTTTTGACCGACATCCCCAACAGCCTTCTATTCCCTCAAGCTCTGCTAAGTCGCTAGCTTTTGATGTGGTTTGTAGGCAGCAGCTGCTAACTGATACATTCAAACTCACTCACCTTAACTGTCATTTTCATGGAAAGGTAAAAGAAAAAAAAATCGCAGGAGTGAAACGGGCTTGAAAATACCTTCTATTTAAAAACTATTTGAAGATGGGCATGAAACAATGGAAAGCAAAATTAAGAGCCCAGGGGACATCACAATATTAAATTATTAGCAGAAATTACTGATAGCAGCTAATATAATCTAGCTAAATTCTTATACATATGATTTAAGGTGGGGCTAGCATTGTAGTCCAATTGGTTAAGGCACCTCTTGCCATGCTAGCGTCCCATATCAGAGTGCCAGTTCTAGTCACAGAGGCTCAACTTCCTCCAAGGCACCTGGCAAGGCAGCAGAATATAGTCCAAGTGCTTGGACCCCTGCCACCCATGTGGGGGACTACTATGCAGTCTAGGCTTCTGGATTTTGGGCTGGACTAGTGCTGGGCTGTTGTAGTCATCTGGGGGAGTGAGTGACTCTCTCTCTCTCCCTCTCTCTCTGTCACTCTGCTTTTCAAATAAATAAAATAAATCTTTAAAAAAAGATTTAAGGCAATACAAAAAATAATTTGTTCTCGAAGATCTATGATATAAAATACACATGATTGTGAAGATTTGAATTAAATGTAAGCTGTATACATATAAATGGAAGAAGAAAAGAATAAGTAAAAGTATCTTCAAATTCTTACTTTAAAATATAAAGGGGATTTAAACATACTGATTTTTATATGAAAATAGAGAGCTATATACTAAAAAACATTTGGAAAACCATTCAAAGTATTCAAAATGTAGTTTTAAAATAAATTGCAATTAAAGTATAAAAACAATTAGAGGAAAGAAAGGCAATGAATACAAAATCCATACAGCTAGAGACAAAATAATAGCAAAAGAATTAAAAATCAAACAAAAATAAAATAATGTAAGAGCAAGCACATTATTTATTGCAATGAATATATGAGATAAAAATACCATATTAAGCATGATTAATAAAAATAGAATCTAATTAAGCAAGAAATCCAAAGTTGAAAAAAAATGTCAGATAAATCCAAGTAAGCAGAAAGGTACAACTGGAGTAATAAAGTCAGACAAAGCCAAATTCAAGGCAAACATATTAAAAGGGATTTTTAATGATGTTATAATTATCATTTTATAATGATGAAGAATAAAATTCCCAGTTACATTACAAAGTCCATAAATATGCATCAAACTGTTTCAACATATACAACGAGAGGTACCAGAAAAACAAGACAAAGCTGTCAACAGCACAGTTACAATGCTATTGACAGATCAAGTAGACACAAACAAGCCAACATAAAACAGAAACCAAGATCCTCTGGTTGCTGATATGCTTAGACTCTGGAGCCCCTGTGAGACATAAACTCTTGAAAGTGCCCTCCCGTCCGGAAGCGCGTTTTGTCTACATGTCAAGGGATTTATGGATACCCTGAAGCCTGCTCATAAATTTCTTTGTGGGCCCCTAAGGTTTAACAATGCTAGATCAAAGGGTTCAAGTTACATAATTAATAAAGGTTGGTTTAATAATTACCAAACTTTAACTCTACTGAGAATAGATTTCCGGTGCCCATTGCTCATGGCTTGTTCTCATAAATCTGCCATATATCTAGACCAAAGAGACTATCTGAAGTTCTAAAACATGTGTTTTGTAGGCCACAATCTCTACTCAAAATGCCATAAAACTAGAGGTTAGTGAAAACATAGTAACTCTGAAGCCATTTTGACTTGTTAAAATTCACTCTCTAAGATTGTTCTTTACTCAAAGAGGAAAAGAAAATAAGCAAAATAGGAACACTATATGCTGTGTCTTACAAATGTAGATGTATGATCAGGTTAACTCACACATTATTTATTAAGTGCCAGCTCTGAGTAAATTGTGTTGGGACTAGAACCCGGGGTGCCGGTGCCGCAAGGTGGAGGATTAGCCTATTGAGTCATCTCACTAGTCCAAGTGATCAATTTCTATTCACAATTGATCATAATGATAGGACTAAGAGTCAAAGGGATCACATAAACAAGACTAGTGTCTGCTAATACTAACTGATAGAATCAAAAAGGGAGAGAATGATCCAACATGGGAAGTGAGATACACAGAAGACTCATAGAATGGCAGATGTCCTGAACAGCACTCTGGCCTCAGAATCAGCCCTTAAGGCATGCAGATCCGGCTGAAGAGCCCATGAGAGTATTTCAGGCATGGAAAGCCAAGACACTCTGGCAAAAAAAAAAAAAAAAAAAAACAACAAACTAAATGAAAGATCTCTGCGAGTGAGATCCCAGTGGAAAGAACAGGTCTTCAAAGGAGGCACCTTTCTCTGAAGGATGGAGAGAACTTCCACTTTGACTATGACCTTGTCTAAATATGATCAGAGTCGGTGAACTCAAAAGGCTTCCATAGCCTTGGCAACTCATGACAAGAGTCTAGGGTGATTACTGATGCCATAAACAAGAGTGTCAATTTGTAAAGTCAACAACAGGAGTCACTGTGCACTTACTCCTCATGTAGGATCTCTGTCCTTAATGTGCTGTACATTGTGATTTAATGATATAACTAGTACTCAAACTGTATTTTTCACTTTGTGTTTCTATGTGGGTGAAAACTGGTGAAACCTTTATTTAATATATGCTAAACTGATCTTCTGTATATAAAGAGAATTGAAAATGAAAAAAAAATTGTGTTGGGACAACAGGTCAATGAATTGGCAATGAGGATTCAAACTGAGAATAAAGTTCTAAATCAGTTTTGAAATAAAAGAAGAGGGGCCGGTGCTGTGGCACAGCGGGTTAACACCCTAGCCTGAAGCGCCGGCATCCCATATGGGGGCCAGTTCAAGACCTGGCTGCTCCACTTCCGATCCAGCTCTCTGCTACTGGGCTGGCAAAGCAGTAGAAGATGGCCCAAGTCCTTGGGCCCCTGCACCCGCATGGGAGACCCAGAAGAAGCTCCTGGCTCCTGGCTTCGGATCGGTGCAGCTCCAACCATTGCGGCCACTTGGGGAGTGAACCATTGGATGGAAGACCTCTTTCTGTTTCTCTCTGCCTATTCTCTCTCTGTGTAACTCTGATTTTCAAATAAATAAATCAATCTTTAAAAATAATAAATAAAAGAAGAAAGATAGGAGTAGAGAGAGCATTATTAGACATGATAATGAGATGTAGGAAAGACCCTTACAATACAAACAATATAGTTCCTTTTTTTTTTTTTTTAAACTATCAACTCCCAACTTGACTCTCACTGGGATTAAACATGACAATAGGTCTGATCTGATTTCATCATCATTTAAAAAAATCATCTATTATTTTTCACTTTATGTTTCTGTGTGGGAGCAAACTGTTGAAATCCTTACTTAATGTATACTAAGCTGATCTTCTGTATATTAAGATAATTGAAAATGAATCTTGATGTGAATGGAAGGGGAGAGGGAGTGGGAAAGGGGAGGGTTGTGGGTGGGAGGGACGGTATGGGGGGGAAGCCATTGTAATCCATAATTTGTACTTTGGAAATTTATATTCATTAAATAAAAGTTAAAAAAAAACAATACAAACAATATAGACTGGTATAGAAATAGATAAACAGAATAAGTGTCAAACAAAATAGAGACCTTAGAAATAGATCCTGGTTTGCATGTGACTTTGATGCATAGCAAAGGTGACTCTTTAAAGCCATAGGCAAAGGATGGTTTGGGGTACCTAGTGTTGAGAAACTGAGGAGCTAGGTCATGAAGCAATGCATGGAGAAGGGATTCCTAATCAGCCAACCAGGCACATAAGGAGAATGAACACTCACAAGTAGCAGCGAAACAGAAACTAAATGAGATACCACTTAATATGCCCTACAATCCAGATTTGGAAAGATGCTGAAGATGGCAGGCAAGAGGCTACTCACCAGTACGCGATCATACACACAGGTACCACCTTTCTGGAAAGTGGTCTGGCCGTTTTAGTTCAAGCAAGAGTGCACACACCCTCTCTTGGACACACAGGCTAGGGAACTCTCCCATCAGGTCAGCAGAGAGCATTTAGTACACATTTTAGCTCATGGGTTTGGTATTAGCGACAACCAGGATATCTAATAATTGGGAAACGGGCAAGGTAAAAGGAGGGAGCACAATGCAAGGCTATTTATCCCCAAAGGAAAGAATGTGGATAGTCATTTTAAATGAAATTTGAAACAAGACCCCTACCTAACACCCTTGACAAAAAACAACTGAAAATAAATCAAGGGTCTAAATGTAAGACCTTAAACTATGAAACCATTAGAGGAAAACAAAGAGGGAGTACTCCAAGATATAGGCATATGCAATGACTTTATAGATAAAACCCCAAAAGCACAGGCAATAAAAGCAAAAATAGGCAACTGGGATTATATCAAACTAAGAAGCTTCTGTATAACAAAGAAAACAATAGAGTGAAGAGACAATAGACAGATTGTGAAAATATCTGCAAAGTATGCATATGATAAAGGATGAACATCCATAATATATAAGATATTCAAGAAATTCAACAACAAAACATACAATCCAGTTAAGAAATAGACGAAGTATCAGAATAGACATTTTTAAAAAGAAGAAATACAAATGACTAACAAACACATGAACAAATGTTTAGTATTGCTAGCCTTTTGTGTCTGCAGTCAGATGTGGATGACCTGGCGCCTGTTTCTGGAGCTTGGCTGGCATGGCTGAGGTGACTGGACAGCTGACCACATGTCTTATTTATCAGTAACCAAATCCAGGGTGGTTCAAATGGCAGCGGCAGGATTTTAACAAAAAGGGCTGACATGTGCAAGGTTTCCTGAGGCTCAGGCTCAGAACTAACACAGGGTCGTATCTACCACACTTCATTAGCTTCATAGCACTACCAATGGAAGCAATGGCACAAAACAGGACCCTCCACATGGAAGACAGCAAAGACATCTGTAGAAGCAGCATAAATCCTGTACTACTACTGCACAGAGCACTCAAAAACCAACTTAGTTTGGTTGATGACCTGATCAAAACATAACCTGTGTTGTCTGAAACCACTGAGATGATGAGGATGGCTTATTAAAGCAACTAGACTTTGCTGAATAACCCTGTGCTTGATGTTTCTATACAGTTTGGAGCACTAGCAATCAAACACATGCAGCTCTTCTTTGACATCCAGCCTACATAAAAGAATATGGCCTAATTAAAGGGGAAGCATTAGGTGATTCTTACCCCTCCCTCATCCCAAAACAACTAAAGGAATCCTGCAAACTCATTTTCGGAGATGGGCACCATCTGATAGGGAAACAAGCAGAGACTTTCTCCTTGGCTGAAGGTGCGTGGAGCTAGAAGATCTTGCAATAAGATTAGAATGTGAGAAAGTCATTGGGAGCAACTGACCTACATTGTCCAGAAGATGGGGAGATGGAAGAGTGAGGGCTTGGCTGCAGCATCTCATACTAGTGGAAGGGAAATGGGCCGTACCTCAAGTCTGATGGAACAAGGAAGCTGAGTTCTCACAGGACTCTACAAAGTGTAGTCTACACTTATGCTGTTTTGAGAGCACTTCTTTCTGTGGTAAAATATTCCCAGGGAAGTAGGGACGAGTTGTGAGAAGCCAGCAGTGAGTGTGCCCATCGCCCACGAAAACAGTAAGGTGTGGAGGCTGTCACTGGAGGTCTCTGAGAATACACAGAGAACAGCCATTTGATACTTGACTTGACTGAGGGCTTCTGACAGTCACGATCGAGGTATAGTTTGCATCAGGTTAAAAAACGAAACAAAGACATTGGCTTCCCCTATAAGCACTCCATTCTCTACGTCCTCTGGCTTTGCAGAAGTCAAGAGCAGCCATGTTAGCTGCATAGCACTAGGGACAAAGAGACAGAAGCAACAGACCACAGCCTGCCCTCCTGCTGCCTGTCCTCAAGTCACAAGTTTGGTCTGACTTTGAAAGCAGGGGAAACCTTTGGATTAGACAGTCTAAAGTCTTGATATTAGATTGGACAGGACTTTTTAATCTTGCAAATGAAACTGTCCTAACATACCAAGACGACTGGAAAAGTGATGAAATCTCCCTACAACCCCATCCCAGAGGCAGGGAGGAAAATTCTACAGCAATGCTGCAGGGGAAAGAATGGCTGCTGTTTATGCCCTCATCAGACCCAGTGACAACAGCAGCCCAAGACAGCTCAAGAAAACCTGCCAGAAGGTAGGATCCACATCCTGCAACCCAAAATCTCCAAGCAGCTGAGCTGGCTGGAAGGAGCTGGACTGCTTCACAGCCTCATATGGAATTGGCAGGTGCACCTTGGCTGTGACCGCATCACTCGCTGGGTAGAAGCCTGGGCCTGTGCCATTCCCAAAATGCTCTGAAGCTGGCAAAATCAGCACATCCTTTTCATCCCAGCTCCACCCTTCTCCATCTCAGACATTGCTTCCACTGAAATTTATCTCACAATTATAAAAATACCAAAATTCTGCATTCCTTTCCTTGAAACATGACTATAACACCCAACTTCCTGTTGCACAAGACAGTGTGTCAGTTCCTGACCAATACATTTGTCTACTAACTTCTGTTCATACCAACCAAACATCTCATGCATACCAGATTCTCCCCAAGACAAGATACATGGTCATATAAATAAGCTACCCTTTCCATATTACTTTACTAATAATTTTTCCTGTTAAAATGTGATCAATTACTCTTCTAATCAGCATTACCCATATCAGTCACAGTGATCTGCTAATATTTGCCATGGGAAACCGGACCAGAGGAAACCCGAGTGTGTTTGTTGATCTTCACATCAAAGGTAACAGATAACTGCAAGTATCCCACTCACAAACCTCAGTCTCTGCCATTTTGGTGACAGCAGAAAGACGTCTACTCTCTTCCTCCTCCCAGAACACCAACATCTGCTACTCTTGGCCTGAAAGCTTTCTCCAAATCCTTCAGCAGGTCTTCAAGTCTTTGAAATGCTGAGAAGTTAATATTTCCCAAAGCAGCCCTCAACTACGATCGACAGGAGTTGGTGTATGAACACCCCAACTCTTTCACCATGGGGAGGAGTCTGAGTCCCATGCTTTCCCAGAGTTTTTCTGTGGGATTAAATTCTAGTTGCCCACAGCGGTTACCAGCTTGTTAATATATCCTTTATAGTCTGATTTTCTTCTCTATTCTATTTATTCACCTTCTTGAGTTCTGTCACTTGTCAAATAAAACCTAACTCATGCTCAAAACCTTGCCTTGCAGTATGCTTCCACCAAACCAAGACAGACCAGGAGCCCTACCTAATAGCTAAATGTGACCTCAAGCATATTCTGGTTCCTGAACGATCTGATTATCCTCTCCTCCCTGAAAAAGAAGTACGTGGAGGAGCAGATGGGTGAGGCAGGTGAACAGAAAGCATTCCACAGCCCACCCAATGCAGACAGACCCAAGCCTCCACTCTGCTTGCTCTATGTGGAGATGTCTCTGCCACTATCCACAGCAGGGCTTTTGCTGCCTGTGTCCCCAGACACGAGCACTGTCACACCGTGTTTTAATGAGAATAGACACATCTGAGGACAAGAGGCCATCTAAAGCCAGATGGGTTTGCGCCAACATTCTGCTGCCTCCTGCATCCTTCTGAAAGCATTCCTTCT
Source organism: Oryctolagus cuniculus (assembly GCF_051225735.1). Lineage (NCBI taxonomy): Eukaryota > Metazoa > Chordata > Mammalia > Lagomorpha > Leporidae > Oryctolagus > Oryctolagus cuniculus. The sequence continues at coordinate 170,667,255 of NC_142870.1, read as the reverse complement.
ACAACTGTTGACGTTGGTTAACAAGGTGATCATCATTCTAGAGGAAAGTCTTCCGAGAACAGGTGCAAACACGTGATTTTCATCAGGACCATAACACCACATGAGCCCAAAGGTAAGCAAAACACCCCGATTCACAATTGACTGTGACAGATGCCGCCTCCACATCTGCCTCTGGTGGGAACCAGACTTCTGTTCCACCTGCTTGTGGGGAGCTTGTGGTCATCTCTCTTCCTCCAGACGAAGGCTTCTCTTCCACCAACCTCCTCCACACTTGACCCCTTCACTGCTTCTCCCTTTTGTAATTATAATCCCATCATCACACTTGTCCTCTGAGTCATCGACTTTCCATATCCAGCCTCATTTCCTCTCTGAAAAATGGACTAAATGCTTCAACCCCTCCCACCAGCACAGCACCAAGAATAGATACACAGCCAGCCTTTCCTATCTGCAGGTCCCACAGCCTCACATTCACCAGACATGGATTAAAAGTAATCACAAACAAAATTACGTCTGTACAGTACCTGTGCCTACTCTTCTCTGTCGTTCCTCTGTAAACAATACAGTATAACAGCCATTTACATATCATTTACATTGTAGTAGGTATGGTCAGTGATCTGGAGATGATTCAATGAATGAAGGGTTTGGGTAACTACTCTGGTTTATATAAGGGACATGAGTATCTACAGATTGGGATGGGGGAGCCTGGGACCGAACCCCTGTAGATGATGACTGCATTCATTCTATAGTCCTTAAAGCTCTACTTTATTATGTAGTCCTTGAAGAGTCTTGAATCCAAACCATGGCATCAGCTAGAGTTTCCAGGCTTCCAAGCTTAGAGGATTATGTTGGGTCATTTAAGGATGAGCTTCAATTTTGTAGTTTGCAACGAAAGTCAAACCCATTCAAAATAACATTGATACAATAGAAAAATAACAACAGTTTTAACAAAATACATAGCAACAACTATATGCCAGACCTGATAGGAGGGAGAAATATACGTATATAATTATTTAACTCTCATGACAACTTAATGAAGAATTGTCTGCCCTGCTTTATTAGGGCAGAAACAAAGGCAATGAAGCTGTGAAGGGTCTTGTTGGGGTTTGCACAGAAAGACACAGGATCTTCAACGCATTCATGGAAATGTACATTATGAAAAGGCTATCCATGGATTTCAAGGTATTTTTTGCATCAAAATAAACATGTCTTTTGATCTCATCTTTCCACAAACTTTCTGATACTCCCTCGCGGGCAGCAGAGCCAAGACTGAGGGCTGCCGCGTGTCCCTGGGCAGGCAGCATGCTGCACTCCAGCAGGAGGAATCGTCTACCCCTGCTGATGAACAACCTGCACAGTCCTGTGCACCAAGACCCGACTCCATGCAGACCAGTTCCCTGTTCTTGTGGATACTCTACCCAAAGGAGCCAGAGCACAGAACAGTACTTACAGATGAGGACACTCACCACAGAGCTGCTCACAACAGCAAGAAAACAGAGGCAACAAGAGAGGAAGGAAGAAGCCAATTATTTTAAAGCCAGCTCAAATTAAAAAAAAAAAAAAACATTAAAAATAATGCTGAAGGGGGCCAGCACCGTGGCTCACTTGGCTAATCCTCCGCCTGCGGCACCGGCATCCCATATGGGCACCAGGTCCTAGTCCCGGTTGCTCCTCTTCCAGTCCAGCTCTCTGCTGTGACCTGGGAAGGCAGTAGAGGATGGCCCAAGTGCTTAGGTGCCTGCACCTGCATGGGAGACCAGAAGGAAGTCCCTGGCTCCTGGTTTCAGATCAGTGCAGTGCCGCCTGTAGCAGCCATTTGGGGAGTGAACCAATGGAAGGAAGACCTTTCTCTCTGTCTCTCTCTCTCACTGTCTCTCTGTTAAAAAAAAATGCTAAAGGGCCAGTATTGTTGCTCGATGGGCTAAGCTGCTGCTTGTCATGACAGCATCCCACATCACAGTGCCAGCTTGAGTCCTGTCTGCTCCACTTCCAATCCAGCTTCCTGCCGATGCAACCGGAAAAGCATCAGGTGATGACTCAAGTCCTTGAGCCCCTGATGTCTATGTGGAAGATCTAGATGGTGTTTCTGATCCTGATTTCAGCCTGGCCCAGCCCTGCTGTGGCTGGTAATTGAAGAGTGAACCAGTGAATGGCGTCTTTCTCTCTCTCTCTCTCTCTCTCTCTCTCTCTCTCTCTCTCCCCTTCTCAAATAAATTAGCCAAACAGTAAAATAAGTAACATTAAACACAACATACCCTGCAGATTTGCATTTGAAACCATCTTATTTTTCAGCATTTTTTCACTCATTTTATTCTTAAGAAGCCCACGTCACCTACTCATCCCCTCACAGAAACTTGTCTTCAGTTAACAAGAAAGCCAAGAAATATTTGTGCAACACTGGAGCAAAATTTTCAGACGGAACAAAGCTTTGTAGGTAAACTTGCGGGAAGACTGAAGAACTGAGCTAAATAAATGAGTCAAAGGAGTAACCTTGTAAAAGGGTTTCATTTCAAGCTTTTGTTTCTGGTTTTGCCAAGTAGTATTGTAAGAGATGTTCCTACATGTCGCTATAAGAAGCACAAGTTAGCCCAAAGTTCAACAGGGAGCTGCTGAGTCTCCATAGCCAACAAAGACTTCACCCTCCCCATAGAAAGACCTCACAGTGGAGGGTGTTGGGTGCAGTGTTAAATCACTGCCTGGGACATCCGCATCCCACATCAGAGTGCTTGGTTTGAGTCCTGGCTCTATCAGCTTCTATCCAGATTGCTGCTAATGTACATCATGGAGGCAGAAGGTGATAGCTCAAATAATTCAGCCCATGCCACCCATGTGGAAGATGTGGGCTGAATTCCAGGCTCCTGGTTTTGGCCTGGCCAAGCCCCTACTGTTGCCAGTATTTGGGGAGATACAGATAGCTCTTGAGCTCTCACTCTTGCTCGCTCTCTCTCTCTCTCTCTCTCTCTTTCTCTCTTTCTCATTCTTCCTTCCAAATAAAAAAATAAATAACCAAGCAAACAAATAAATCCTAAAAGACACCTTGGCCAGACCATGTCACCCTTTGGATCAAAGCACTCCAGGGGCTCCTCATGTTGGGCAAAGTGAGAGTCACATCCCAACACTGTGGCAGAAGCTCTGCTGTTGCTCCTTCTACCATGCTCTCCCACACACCCTCCCTCCTCTCTCCTTTGCCACCACATTCTGCACGATGTACTCACCCTGTGTACCTTTGCTTCTCTCTGCCTGGAATGGTTTCTTTCCATGTAGGTGCAGGTCTCCCCTTCACCCCAGTGTTTTTCTACTCAAGCACCACTCCTCAGAGAGATTCCCCTTGAGTATTTAAAATACCATCTCTGTTGCTTATCTTCCTGACTCTGACTCCTTTAATTATTTTTCTTTGTCATACTTATCACCATCTGGCTTTATATGCCTATTTGTCTGTTTCCTGCCACTCTAATACAAGTATCCTAAAGCAGGGATTTTTTCCCTTTGCTATAATTATTAGCTAAATAAATGAGTGAATAGGTGCTCTCCTAATGCTTTGTATTGAGTTATTATCATTAGTTTCATATTTTGTTTGGATGCTCTAGAATATTGTACAAAGAAGTATTGTCTGCTATTCCCTTCTCAGCCACGGACAGCTCCTTGCTCCAAGGAAGGAGCTACTCAGTGCAGTCTCATAGCAGGCACATAAACAGCGATTGAAAACCAGCAGAAAAGCAAAGGCATCCCAAGTACAGGAAGTGTTCGGCGCTCGTGTCTTTCTCTTGGTGAATACCCTGAGAGTGATTTCTTTGTGGGTTCATTATATGTTTTTTAAAAAATTATTTATTTTCATTTTATTTGAAAGGAAGAGAGAGAGAGGGAGGGAGGGAGGGAGGGAGGGAGCGAGCCAGGGAGAAGAGAGAGAGAATCTTCCATCCCCAAATGGTCCTAACTGCCAGGAATACGACATGCCAAGTCAGAAGCTGAGAGCTTCATCTGGGTATTTTTCATGGGTGGCAGGGGTGCAAGTACTTGGGCCATCTTCTGATGCCTTTCCAGGTGCACTGGCAGGCACGTGGATTGGAGGTGAAGTAGCCGGAACAAGGACCACCAGTATTGCACTGCACAATAATGCTGACCCCTAGCTGTGTCTCAGAAAGGTCGCACAGACGTCTCTGCAGAGAGAACACACAGTTCACAGGGCAGGACTGGTGGGGGCAACAATAATCAAAGTAAAGACGAGGGGGAAGGGGCTGGTGTTTTTGACACAGCATATAAACCCTGCCTGTGAGGCCAGCATCCCATATGAGCATCTGTTCAGGTCCTGGTTGCTCCACTTCCAATCTAGCACCCTGCTAATGCACCTGGGAAAGCAGCAGAAGATGGCCTAAGTGCTTGGCTCCTGCCACATAAGTGGGAGATTCGGAAGAAGCTCCTGGCTTCAACCTGGCCCAGCCCTGGCTGCTGCAACCATTTGGGAAGCAAATCGATAGATGGAAGCCCTCTTTCTCTATAAATGTCTCTCTCGCTCCCTCTCTCTCTCTCTCTCTCTCTCTCTCTCTCTCTGTGGTATGCTTTCCTCTTTCTCTTTGACTCCAGCTTTCAAATACAGAAATAATTCTTTAAAAAAAGAAAGATGGTGGCGACTTGGAGCAGGTCAAAGTGGTGGAGGTGATAAGATGTGTTCACATTCTGAATAAAGTATGAGGGTAGAGCTGACAGAATTTGTGGATGGATTGGGTACATGGACTGGCAGAAAGGAAATGGAAATTAGGGTTAACTCCACAGCTCTTGACCCAAGAAACTGGTAGAATTTAGTGAAGAGCAGAAAACTGCAGCAGAAGAAAATCAGGGGTAGGGCTGAATAGAACTAAAGAGTTTGAATGAGGATGTATTGAGTTTGAGAAACGTGTAGCTTGCCTAGACGGAGAATCCAAGGAAGCAGTTGCACTAAGTTGAATCTGCAAGTTTGGCACTCCCAGGAAAAGTGAGATACACATTTTGAAGTTACTACTCATAGAAATGGCAAATGAAGACTTGAGCATGTCCTTGTTCAAGCCTTCTAGATTTGAATAATCAGTTTTATGCATTGGAAGACAGAGTCAAGGATGGATTGAACAGGGAGTGGAAGTGTGGCACAGCAAGTTAAGCCATCACTTGGCGTACCTGTTTCCCAAATCAGAAAGCCCAGGATCTGATCCCAAGTCTGCTTCCAATACAGCTTTTAGCTAATGCACATCCTAGGAGGCAGCAGATGGTTCAAATACTTGGATTCCTGTCACCAACGTGGGAGACTCAGGCGCAACTTCCGTCTCCTGGTTCTGGCCTAGCCCAACCAGGGCTGTTGCAGGAATTTGGAGAGTGAACCAGCAAATGGAAGATATCTAGATCTCTTTCTCTATCTATATCTCTGTGTATCTCCCTCTCTGTCACTTTACCTGTCAAACAAATAAAAATAAACTAAAACTTAATTATTATATACTGAATAATAGAAATCTCTGTCTCTGAAATCTATATGGCCAAAGAAGGAAAACCTCTGAACCTTTAAGGCTTCAACCAGGTCACTAGCTCTGCTCAAGGAACCTGCTGAGTATAATACAAAATTGACTAAACGAAAGAATTTAGCCAAGGTCATCGATGTTTTGATGTATTCACAGAATGATGGATGGATGGATGGATAGACAGACTTGTAGTGAGCATTTCTGCTTAATTACCTATGATAAATAGAATAAAATTCCATCAAATTTTCTTTAGACACAGCTCTCATCTGCTGGTTCACTCTCCAAATACCCACAAGGGTCAGGGCTGAGCCAGACAAAGCAGGATGCTGTAAACTCAATCCAGATCTCCCACAGTGATAGCAGGAACCCAGTCGCTCAAACCATCATCACTGCCTCCCAGGGCCTCTGCAGGCAGGAAACTAGAGTAAGGAGCACAGCTATGGGTTAAACCCAAGTACTCCAATGGGGGATGTGGGCATGCCAACTAGTACGGATTGAACCCAAGTACTCCAACGGGGGATGTGGGCATGCCAACTGGTACGGATTGAACCCAAGTACTCCAATGGGGGATGTGGGCATGCCAACTGGGACGGACTGAACCCAAGTACTCCAATGGGGGATGTGGGCATGCCAACTGGGACGGACTGAACCCAAGTACTCCAATGGGGGATGTGGGCATGCCAACTGGCATGCTAACTTCTAGGTCATATACACTCACCCCCACCAACATTTTAAGTTCTCTGTCTCTAGCCATTTTTATCTAAGTAAAGACCTGCAAATCCCCTCTCACTCTTTCTGTCCCTCCCCTGCTCATTTCAAATCAAAACCCCAATTTACAAGATCACTCTTACCAGATCAAACAGATGTGAGGAGAGTACTATATTTTACAAGCTAATGTGGGATCTGTTCTTATTTTTAAAAGATGACACTTGATTTCTCACCTATTGTGCTCAAGATTGGTAGAAAGAAGGCTTCTGGGGAGCAAACGAGATTTTCGTAGCTTAAACTCTAAAAATAACAGCCTCATAACACTGCATCTCATTACCAAGCAGCAAATACTCTCGCCTCGCTCTTCAACAGCAGTGTGCCCAAGACACTTTGCAGAAGCCCACAGGTGCATTGCATTCCTCCCCACCCTTTGCTTCACACACACACACACACAGAGACACCCACCCTCACCCACACACACATTCAAACCAGCAGCAGCAGCCATGCAGTCACCTCTGGCTAACGTGCAATATAAACATTAGAGCTAGACCCTTCTCGTGTCACGCTATTATAATTTACTGCCCAGCAGATGAGTCTGTGACAGCAGACCGCTTTGTCCCCCACGTGGCAGATTTGGGCCGAGCTGCTGAGAACAATGAATGCAGCTGCACGTTCAGCAGCCGAGGAGGATGGAGAAAAGACCCCGGGTAAATTAGGGAGAGGGAAAACCCGAGCGAGAGGCACGACCCAGCCCACTCAGGCTTCATCAGTCGCTGTTTACATCACACTCACCAGTACAATAGATAATGACAGTGCTTCCACATGTGTTTCTGAGCTGCTGCTCCCTGGGGAAGTCTCCAAGTTCACAGTGGCCTTGTAAATATGTACCAAATCTTTATGATGAGAGAGACATGAAATTGGCATTTTATCAGTCCCAGGACCAGGCTTCCCAATGGCTCCAGCAAAGGACTATTTGCAAGTTGCTCTTGCTCTACTCTGCTGTTTTGCCCTTGAATCCTGCTGGAAGCCTTCGGGGTGAAGCTGTTCTGGCATCTTGTCCAGGGCTATCCCAGGGGAGAAGCAGTGAGCACGGTGCTCTGCTCTACAATCCATTTCTACCTCCTCACCACACCCCTTCCTCAGTGCCTTCAGCAGGGCTGCCTTCCTTACCCTGCCAGGGCTCGAGTTAGCGGAAGGCAGGATTAATGCATTCAATCCCATTAACACTTATGTGCAAGCCTAAAGAAACAACCAGGGGCACTTCAGAGTCTGCAGATGCCTCCCACCCATTGCCACAGTGAGTTCCTCCAACGAGCTCGGAGAGAGGCAACGTGAGTGTTACTCTCCCACTCCACAGTTGAGAAGGGAAGAGTCTGAGGCCCCTAAAATGAGGGCCACACCAATGAACTTGTATCTACCTTGTCTTTCTTAATGGGAAAAAAAAATTCTGGGGTCAGACGGATCTTGCTACCATTCAGGCGAACTCATTAATCCCTGCAAGCCACTTTGCTTGCGTCTGAAGTTGATTTCTAGTACCTGCAAAGGCTATTATGTAAGGGAGATGGAGAATGGGAAGCAGGGTGAGGCACACGTTCTGGGAACATCGGTTCCCCTTGGGCCCTTTCCCCACTCTCCACACACTATCATCATTACCGTAATCTTTTTTCTGATAGTGACTACACCTATCCTGTTCTCCACACTACTACTTAGCAGGCTCTGTGCCACGGGCATTCCAGGCAACCCCATTCTTAGTCCTTGCCACAACTCAAGTGGCATTATCCACCTTATTTGAAAGCCTGGGGGTGGTAGTGGGGAAATAGTAAACTAATGCTCAGAGCAGTTATGCAGAGTTGAGCCTCTCTCTCTGGTCTGTCCCAACCTCAAACACCCTGGCATATGCACTCAAGCCCATTCTCAGCTAACCTTAAACACCAGTCCTGTGCCTCTCCATTTTCATGCCCTGTCACTCCCCCATTCGCGGAGGAACGACACAGGACCCTGCGCTGTTCTTTCGTCTGCTCGGCCCTTCCCGGGTTTGCTGCTGGTTCTTCCCGGGTTGGCTGCCAACCCCTCCACCTCCGTGGAGGGGCGGCTCCCCCTGCCACTTTCCCCACTTCCGTGGGGGCTGCTCAGATGTTATCCGGATGTTCCTGGTGCATGTTGTCTCTCTCCTCCTTTATAGTCCTCTTCCACCAATCCCAACTCTGCTACCCACACGCTGAGTACACTGCTCTCCTCCAATCAGGAGCAGCTCCTGCAGTTTATTGGTCGAACTGGAGGCAGCTGCATAGAAGCTGTTTACTCCTCTCCCAGCGCCATATTGTGGGAGAGCAGATGCATAGAATAAGTCTTAATTCCAGTAACTTAGTCTAGTCCGAGTTGCTCCCCACAATGCCCTGGTCCTCATTGGACCTGAACCACCTTGTAACTAGACAAATAAGCAACCCACAGGACCTGAACTCTGGTCCTGTTCACAGGACTCCCATTTGGGTTGTCAGATGTAGCAAATAAAAATACAGAATTCCCAATTAAATTTTAATTTCAGAAAAAATTGCAACTTTTAAGTAGAAGTGTGTCTCAGATACCACATGCTATGTTGACTTGCATGGGATATATTTATCCTAAAAAAGCTATCATCATTTGTCTGGAATTCAAACTTAACTGAGTATCTTAAGTTTTATCTTGGCTACTCCAGGAACTTCCCAAGCCCCATCAGCCTCCACTGCTCAACAAGCCCCATATCCTTACACCCTCTTCAGGCCATGCTGTAGTGGTCTATTGCCTCTGTGGATGCTGGAAGTCCACACCTCCATTACTCACTTCTCTATAGGGTTCCTCCCCCTGAATCTGGGTTGGCCAGTGATTTATTTTAGCAAGAATAAGTCTTATGAAGCCTTGGAGTTCCTGCTTCTACACTCGAGAGCTCTGGGCTCTCACATAAGAATCTCACCAGTCTGTTAAGGCCATGTGGAAAGGCTCATGGAGAGGACGAGGCCCCGAAACAACATGAAGGGAAGCCAAGAAAAGGAGGCAAGACAAAGGCCAAATCTTTGATCCCAGTAGAACCATTCTCAGCCATGCAAACCACCTAGATCAAGTATAAAATCTGAGTAAAGAAGTTTCTTGCACATTCTAGCTCTAACAAACAAGGGAACCTGAGATATTCTCTTCCCATGACACTTAGAATCCTACGACAGTCATGATACTTCCTACTACTAAGTTTTGGGGTAGTTGTTGTATAACAATATATAACCAACACACACATTCTAGCATTATTTTCCATTAAGTTTAGGTGTTAAGATCATAAGCCTCCAGTTCAATCCAGTTATTACCATGGATTCCCAATCTAACCATGCAAGCTCCCTCTGTAGTTCTGACTTCAAAAACTGCTGGAGTCCAAAAGTCAATCCCTATGTTTCTCAGCTACATCTAGGAAGGAAGACGATGGGACAGGGCACTGCAGGCAGTTATCTTGTTGTGCTGCCTAACAGAAGCATCACAGGGCCCGCCCACACCCAGGGAGACATTAGCAGAGCGAGGCTGAGCAAAGACTGTCCAGTAGCTGCCTGTTCGCAGCTGGGACTCCTGCCAATCCTATTTGCTTTGTGCTTACATAATCACAAAGTCTACCTACATATCTTTCAAAAGAAAAGTTCCAGGAACTACAGGCCATAATATCCATCTGAATTATTATCAGGGTTGGAACACCAAAGGGAGTGTGAATCAAAGCTTATCAGAAAACATGACAGCAGCATCAAGAGGAAATGCAAGAGGTTATAACGTTGATTCATAGTTGAAAAATAATAATGCCACGATTTGACCCCCAAATGTGGTTAAGCAATGTCCAACACATTATTCCTGCCAGATGTCCAATATAATGATTATGCTTAATTTTAAAGGAAGATTTCTGCATAGGAAATGAAGAATTCATAATTCCCCAGAGTCAGAGTTGATGTCACCAGGCCCTAAAATATGTACAGGGCCTTCAGCATGAGCTAATGCTGCTGGAAAGGAAACCTCTGAGCAGAGACACTAAACAGAGTGCGTCGGCTTGCAGCCTTGGCTCTGTGTCCTGGTCCAGAGACTGAAGAGTGAGACATTAATTCAAGGGATGGCAATTCTTTTTAAGGGCTGAGAAAAATCCCTTTATTAGGACTTAATTGACCTCTCCAGAGTGGACTTCCGTGATGGAAAACACTCCACGGCTGGCCCTTTAGTTGAAGAGATTCATTTGAGTACCTACTCTGGGTCACGCACCATGATAGGTTCTGAACAATTTGAGGTAAGAAGCACACGGTTCTGGTCCTCACGGAGCTTCCTGCCTTATACAGGAGCCACGTGTGAAAGGCTCTTGAAGCAGTGCGCTGGCAAACGCAGGAGGGAGGCAGTTACGACCCCAGTTGAAAGAGGAAAAGGGACAGTCAGCAAAAAGGCCAGAGTTATAGGCCAATTGAGCAGTAGGCCTGAGACCCCAGACATACTCAATTCCTGTGATGCAATCAGAAGACAACCTCCAATGCAACTTTGAAAAAGCACCTGAGTTTTCAAGACCACTGGTTGGCCTCATCTAAATGCTGGTGGTTTTGCATGGCATCCAGTTCACTGGGGTCAGACGGAACTGGCCTTCAGATCATGAGCTGTAGACATATTACTACCTTTTGAGTCTCATCAGTACAAGGGGGGTCAATAGTAATTCCTTCAGAGGCTTTCCTGAAGAGTGAGGGCGCAACAATTATGAAGCACAACTCCAAACTCTATGACCCACACACAGATGATGAGTTGAGAAGGTACTCTCAGGGAGACCACGAGGGGTTTGTGGGAAACAACACAGGAAAGAGGAGGAAGTCAAGGAAGGGTGCAGTCTCAGGGTAGGATCCTGGAGAAGAGCTCTGGGGTATAAGTGATGCCTCAGAATTTTGTTCCACTGGATGGGAGGAAACTGGGCCTTCATACTCCTGCACCTTAGGCAGCAGCTAAGAGCACCCTAGGGGAGAGACCGGCTCTGTGGCATAGTAGACTAAGCCTCTGCCTGCGTCCCAAGCATCCCATATGGGTGCCACTTTGTGTCCCAGCTGTGCCTCTTCCTATCCAGCTCTCTACTATGGCCTGGGAAAGCAGCAGAAGATGCCCAAGTACTTGGGTCCCTGCACCCACGCGGGAGACCCAGAAGAGGCTCCTCGCTCCTTGCTTCTCCTTGACCCAGCCCTGGTCACTGCAGTCATTTGGGGAGTGAACCAGCAGATGGAAGACCTCTCTCTCTCTCTCCCTCTCTCTGTCTATAAATCTACTTCTCAAATAAATAAATAAAATCTTTAAAAAAAAAAAAAAAAAGCTTCCAGCCGGCACCACAGCTCACTTGGCTAATCCTCTGCCTGCAGCGCCGGCACCCCGGATTCTGTCCCGGTTGCCCCTCTTCCAGTCCAGGTCTCTGCTGTGGCCAGGGAGTGCAGTGGAGGATGGCCCAAGTGCTTGGGCCCTGCACCCCATGGGTGACCAGGAGAAGCACCTGGCTTCTGCCTTCAGATCGGTGCATCGTGCTGGCCGTAGCGGCCATTTAGGGAGTGAACCAACGGAAGTAAGACCTTTCTCTCTGTCCCTCTCTCTCACTGTCTAACTCTGCCTGTCAAATAAAATAAAATAAAATAAAATAAAAATTAAAAAAAGCTTCCTGGGGAGCTAGAAGGGAACCCTAAACTTGCAAGTGCTTCATACTCACTGTACATGTGGACAAAATAACTCCGACAAGCAGAACACTTGCTTCCTAAGAACACTCTGAAAGGCCACCTATTTTGGGGCAAATGCCCGGTGAGGCTCAGGGAGGGTTGAACAGCTAGGTCAGTCTCTAGTTCCAGATACGACATAAATAGTCCATAAATAGCTTAGGTTGGAGGTGAAGGGAACATCCCAGCCTTTCACACATTTCAAAGCAAATCCTTAGCCTTTCTCTTATTTGCAGCCCATATTGCACAGCAATAAATTGAGACCCCAGGATTGCAGGGAAATCCACCCAGGGCCCAGGAAGAAAAGGAAATATGCATGACTCATGCACTTTCACAGGCCACTGCCCAGTCAAATCTCACAGAGCAGGAGAGTTTCTCTCATCACTGCTGTCCTGGCTTCAAGACAAAGAACTTAAGAAGAGGGTAAGAAGGGAAGTGTTGCAAGCACTCAGCAGCTCCTTGCCCCAGTGAGGGGTGCCAGGTTTGGGGCAGGGTACAAACCTAGAGGTGCTTCTGATCCCGCACTCTGTGAAGGGACGGTACCCAGGCCCGTATGCTTCTCTCAGAGGTGATCTTCCTCTCAAAATCCAGGCCAGACATCTCATATCTTGGGAGGAGCTGGTACCCAATGAAAGATACATTTTAGATGCCCTTGGCCTATGCTAGCATATAACTCAAAGGGATCTGTACTCTGAACAAGGAGAGGAGAGCCCAACAGAAATCCAAGACCTCAGCCAAGAGTTCTGAGAAAATTTCATGTCTATTGAGAATCTGGGATGGGCTAAATGTCCTATAGCAAAAGCTCATTTTAATTGCCAAAAGCAACATCTTCCTAACGGTAATATTTTTGCTAAAGGGAAGCACATTAATAGACTGCATGGGTCAAGGAAGTTGAAATACCAAAATCTTGTTCCATAAGAAGTGAAGGGAATTCGGAGTTAACTCTATCCGTTCTATCCAATGAGTTAAGTTTTTGGAAGTTGGAGTGAATGGGTGGAGAAAAGAAGGGATGATTTGCAAAAGGGAAAGATAAAACACAATGTGAAGAGGCTACTCCTTCTAAAACTAATGCCAACCCATTAGTCTCTTTTTCTTTAGTCTCTCTCTGTTGAAATGCTTCCTACTTAATCCTGTACATATGACCCAACCCCCAGGAAAATGCTCCCCAGCTCTGCTTCCTCCGTATGCTATAGCCTATGTCTCCTATTCACTTTTTTTTTTTTTTACAGGCAGAGTGGACAGTGAGAGAGACAGAGAGACAGAGAGAAAGGTCTTCCTTTTTGCTGTTGGTTCACCCTCTAATGGCTGCCGCAGCCGGCGCGCTGCGGCCGGCACACCGCGCTGATCTGATGGCAGGAGCCAGGTGCTTCTCCTGGTCTCCAATGTGGGTGCAGGGCCCAAGCACTTGGGCCATCCTCCACTGCACTCCCTGGCCACAGCAGAGAGCCAGCCTGGAAGAGGGGCAACCGGGACAGAATCCGATGCCCCGACTGGGACTAGAACCCGGTGTGCTGACGCCGCTAGGCAGAGGATTAGCCTAGTGAGCCGCGGTGCTGGCCTCCTATTCACTCTTTTTGAGTCCCTTGTCCTACCCCTGAGGTGGCCAGGCCTCTGGGCTTCACCATATCTGACCAGAGTGTGCAAGCTGTCTGTCACCCCTACGCAGTGTCAGGAAGCTCACAGTCCAAGACTCTGTCAGAGTCTGGTGGTTTCCCAATTATCTGATTCCTCATCTGTCACTCTTGACACCTGCTGAACTAACAAGTATGCCCCAATCATCAATGAATAGGGCAACCACCTCCCACCTTTAACATCACACTAGCCTAGAACATCTGTAAAGGCTTGTCCTGCCTTCCTTTTGAAAGAAACTTGAGTAATGACCCACACCCAAGGCTTCCTGCAAGTGAGCAGATTATGCCTGTCTCCCTATTGCCTCTAAAGCACTGATGTTTCTATTATCTTGCTTTAAAACGAGGTGTTTACAAAAGGTTTCTAACCCAAAGCCTTGAACGTTACTTGAAAGCATAAAATGTCTTGTTTCTATGTCTGTTCCTGTCACAGCCCTCATGTTGTCAGCAAGCAGTGTTACTCCCAGGGCAAGCCAAGGTCCTTGTCCTGTCCTGGGGAAGTGGAGTCATTGATCACATTGACATCTTCTAAGATTATCATTCCATCTGATGGTGAGAACACAGAGAGAGGTGTATGATCACACAATACTGATACCAAGTGAATTGATTTACCCTCTTTAAAACATTGACAATAATTATCCCTAATATCCACACACTTTGGTCTTGTAGTTCCATTATCAGAAAGCTGTCTAGAGGAAAGCATAAAGTTTCTCACAAGGAAATATTTTTATAGTGAAACTTGGCAATGGTCCTGTGTCCAATGATTTTGTTACATCTATGTAATGAAGTATTTAGTAGGCATCAAAAGGCAATTTTTGAAGAATACCCATGGCTATGGGAAAATGTTCATTTTACATAGATAAATAGGTATGCATGTTGCCATTTTATCCCTCCAAAAGGAATATACCAAAATGTGAAATTACAAATAATCTCTCATTTTCTTATTTTCTTAAAGGGATAGTAAATAAATAGTGCTTCATAATTAGAAATATAAATAAATACTATCAAATTTTTGCTACAAGAAAAGTACACCTTTGAATTAAGGTAATAAAAAGGCAAATGTAGAACTCAGCAGCAATGTCAAGGAGCTCCTTTGTGGCCAGGCACTGTGCTTGAAGCTGGAGATTCCAAGATTAATGGAATCAACTTTCTGTGTAGAAGACTCCATGCAGAGCAACAGGGGTTGATTCTTCATCTGACACTGACCGTAAATGTGGACGGTGTGGTGGGAGCATGGTGGGAAGAATTCTTTGCTGGAGGAAAGATAAGAAAAGCTTCACAGAGGAAATGATACTCCTCAATCATCTTTATTTACTCATTCACTCTATCAACAAATACGTTTCAAACACAATATTCTAGACACTGAGATAGATGCTGGATCCACTGCTCCTCCCCAAGGACACCACTATCTAGTGCAGGATTCAGTGCCTTGAAGGGTAGATGGCCATTTTCCTGATTGCAAGTCTCTGGCAATCACCAGTGTCCCAGTTCTTCCCATCATTTCTACCTTGGAACCCAGATTCCTTCTTGATATCGGAACTTCCTGTCTTCCACATCCCATACATCTAACCACTGCTCCTGCCAATGACAGCTCCATTCCCTCAACTCCCATTTAAAATCACTGTTTCCTAGCTCTATGGAGCACTTCAGGTCTACACGAGAGATGCCAGTCATGCTGTCCCTATATCTTCATCCCACAAAGTCATCTCCCACAACCCTGCAAAACAGGCACAGGGAGGAACCTAGATGTAAGCTGAATCCATCAGGTTCTGTCTCCAGGAGCTAGCAACGGAACACATAGGCTGTAGTCAGTGTCCTTGGAGTGCTGACTCTTGAGAGTGCTATTCTCCCGGTCTGAAATGCTTTGGTCTGATGCACTGGTTGTTGGATAAACAAGGTCCACAGAGACAAGACTAAAACAGATGCCTACAGAGCCCAGCACCTAATAGAAAAACACAGAATGGGCTGCTATGTGTACAATTCCTTTCTTTGGATTCTGGAAAACCTCCCCCATGTCCCTGTCTTTTAAAGAAGCTGGCTTGAATCAGTTCCTTTGTCCTGTAAAAGGCACTGTTTATTTAAGATGGTCCCCAGTAGAGGGTTTCCTGAAACCTGTGGCAGATCCCACAAACTTACTGGGGAGACCCTATGGTCAGACCAAGACTGAGTCCTTCCCTGAGCCTTGCACAAGGCAGATGCCCAATAATTAGATGTTGGTTGAATGAAAGAAATGAAAGGGTGCCTCAGAAGGTCCTCTCTGGCTTCCTGGGAGTCCTCATTTATCTGTCTGATATCCACAACCACAGCAAAAATGTGTTCACGTGGGCTCATGCAT
Source organism: Oryctolagus cuniculus (assembly GCF_051225735.1). Classification (NCBI taxonomy): domain Eukaryota; kingdom Metazoa; phylum Chordata; class Mammalia; order Lagomorpha; family Leporidae; genus Oryctolagus; species Oryctolagus cuniculus. The sequence goes on along the minus strand of NC_142870.1, from coordinate 170,651,384 downwards.
GGCTTGAATTCTCGGCCTCAAACTTGTTCCAGCAGTCATTGAACACCTGTTTTCTTTGGCAGCCCTAGTTTCACTAAGCCATTGCAGCAGATATTAGAGTTCCTCCCTGCTCCCAGTCTCTAGTGAGTGATAGCTTTTGTGACAAGGAAAATACTCAGTGTTCTCTAGAGTCCCATCAGTAGTTAGACTGTAAGGACAGCAGCATAGAACCAAGCCCAGACAGGCCACTAGTGAAGATTTAGTTCCTGGTTGGCAGGAACAGGCTTCGCAAGTAGTTTTGGAAATGAGGTCAAATCCATTTGTTTCCAGATGGTCCCAGACAGCCAAAAAAAGATGCAAAGGGTAATGGAAAAATTTTCAGGCATCATATGGTCATTTATCACTTCTAACTGGCAACTTGATTCCTGAAATACTGAATAAATCTGTCTTGGAATTTAGCCATGTAGCTGTCCCATATACGTAAACTTTATTTTTTAAAGTAAGGTAATAACAACAGTTTGTTCAAGAATTCATAAGCCATACTCACTATCCAAATTAACCACTCCTTCCCCATTGCAATTTATTTGCTAGTTTCAGTATTAATTTTTCTTCCTTGTATGATTCATTCAACAATATCTGTTAAGCACTTAACTATTTGCATAGCTCTTTCTGAGCACAGAATAGAAAACTGAGCAAAGGAAAATCCTCTAGTTTTATGGAACATATATCCTAATTGGAGTTAGAGAGAATACATAATAAGCAAACAAAAAGTAAAGAAATTAGACATATATATGTATATATATATATATAGCATGTATTATATATTCTAAATATATAGTGCACAGTGGTGATTATGGAGAAAAATGATTCAAAATTAAGGAGAAACAGAATGCCAGCAGTGAGAGGAGCTCGCTTTCTTATGTAGACTGCTCAAGGAGGACCTCAACGATTGGGTGATGTCTGGCAGAGACCTGAGAAAGTGTAGAAGTGAAACTTGCATAAATCTGCAGAAATAGCATTCTAAGCAGGGGATACTGCAAAACCCTGAGGCAAGAAATGCTTGGTATCTTCCAGGAAAAGGAAGACGGCTAATGGCCCGGGAGTACAGTGAGTGAGGAGAAGGGGCTAGGACACGAGGGCAGAGAGGTGTACACAAACCTTTCTAGTAGACTCCGAGTTCTAAAAAGGGCCATGTATTATTCATCTCCAAACCCTCCCTGGCTCCTGCCACAGCCTCTGGCACCAAAGAGTATTTTAATAAATGTTTGTTGTGGTTATATATGAATATGTAGTTTATGCTCTATGTTCTTTCTAATGTATTCCTCTTATTATTATAAAGGAAAGAATTCAGTTTAGCTTTGATTTCCATTAGTATTAAAGTAGACTTAGTTCATGAGTCAGTACTTGTAATTCCATTACATAGATGGATGGATGCATGCATGCATGGATGGGTGGATGGATGGGTGGATTAATGGAAGATTTGGACAAAATTTAGTTCCTTGAGATGAGGAGAACATGTGACTGGGATCCACTGAACCCCTTAATTTACCCTTGACTTGACTCCACAAGCTTGCAACGTTAACCCACTGCTATCCCAAGCTCAATAATGTCTGCATTTAAATAGGAGCCAATTCTGGGCAATTTTAGCTCAGTGGCCTTGAAACGTTACTATCTGCCTCAATGATTCTGAATGTCTCTTGACAGTATCCCAGCCTTTCCATCACCTTCCTAGATGACTCACAAGCAGATTCAGCCTGTTTGTTCCAGCACAACACTAACAGGTATGGCTCAGCTGACCGAGTCATACACAATGCCCAGGAAAGCCTTGGATGCCTTTGGGATCCACAAGGTTTTGAGCCAAAGTGTCTTCCCTATTTCACTGGCCTGGATCCTGCTCCAGCTTGGGTCTATCCTTAGCCAATATGAGACAAACTAAAATGCTTAATGGATTAAAGAGCCAGTAAACCTCAGGTGTTGGTCAGACTCTGCAAGGAGAAAACAGAGACCATACATTAAGTTGCAGTTAAATACATGGTAAGTTGGTTTTAGGATTTTTACTCTGGTATTTCAAGAACTAAATAATTGACTTTAGCACATAGATGTAGTTATTTATTTCTATGAGACTGGTAAACGCATTAATCCATGTAGTTATTTTAACAGATCTAGAAGACTTTAACTGATATTTTGCACTAGCCTGTGAATTCTCATGTGATACCAGGGATGAATACAATGTATTCTCCTTCAAAGAGACTCTGAAAATGGTTCATCTCTCTCAGATGCAGTATAATTCTAAATGGCATTTTTTTTAAGATTCATTGATTTACTTGATCTCAGAGATACAGAGACAGAGGGAGAGAAAAAAGAGAGAAAGAGAGATCTTCCATCTGCTGGTTCACTTCCCAGATGGCTACAACAGCCAGGCCGAAGCCAGAAGCCAGGAGCTTGGGTGGAAGGGTTCCAAATACTTGGGCCATTTACCACTGCTCTTTCCACCTCAGGAAGGTGGATTGGAAGTGGAGCAGCCCAGACTCAAACAGGTGCCCACATGGGGTGCCAGCGTCACAGGCAGTAGCTTTACCCGCTACACCACAATGCCAGCCCCTAAATGGCCCCTCACACCAAGCATTCATTTATACTATAATGTGTATGGTGGGAATTCCTTATAAACCATGCCTGTCTTCCAAATACAAGACTTCTCATGATAAATTTCCTTTGACTTTGCTAGGACAAGTCTGTGTCTTCTGCTTAACTGATCTCTTAATTTTCATGTTAACAGGGACAACTAAATAAACCACTGGGTTCTCCTTCTTTTTGTCCTATCTTCTAAGAAGTTCAAAGATTGGAAACAAAGCCTTATTCCCTCCACTCAGACTCCAGTTTTCTAATACAATTACTCAATCTTTGCTGATGTTGCATGATTTCTGACCTTCATTTAGTTATATTTCTACTTTCCTGTTATCAACTTTACACTAATATGTGGAAGAGTTCAGGATGCTTCCATGAGAAACCAGAAGAACAGATATTTATGATAAACAAAGAAGTGTTGACTTCCTACTTAAAACACATGCTTGTGGTTCATCATGGACTTAAACTGAAATATCAGCTTCGACACTTATTAAAAGTATGATCCAGGCTGAGCAAATTCCTTGTAGTCTCTGAACTTCAGTTTCTTCATCGGACAAATTACAGTAATAATGATATTTATGAGATTAAATAAAATAATGCATAGAGAAGGCTTAGAAACACATTGCACACTCCACATTTTGTAAATGTTCAATAAATGATACCTCTATTTGCACAAGAACCTTCGAGAGACAACTATGGTTTACACAATGTATGGAAAAGTGTTTCCAGAATATAGTAGAGTAGTTAAAGATTCAGGTTGTGTAATCAGCTTTGTGGTTAAAACCCTAGTCCCATTACTTGCTCTCTGTCATACTGTAAAAATTTTTTTTTTAAGGGAAAGGTTTATGTCCAGTGGGGGAAGCCTGACAGGCTTGGGGGAGAGGGCGAGAGAGTAAGAGGGAAAGGAATCAGGAGAGAGAGAGAGAGAGAGAGAGAGAGAGCGAGCACATGTGTGTATACAGGAAGCAGGCCCTGTTATACCTTTTCTGGGGTGGGCAGGGAAGTAGGAGCAGTAAATCCTGTAAGGCCGCCACAAAACACACCAAACACCGGAGTAAGGGAAAGAGTTTATTGGGGGAAACTCGACAGACTGGAGGGAAGGGGTGAGGAAGGAAAAGAGAAGGAAAGCGTAAGAGAGAGACAGACAGAGGTCAGGAGATGGAAAGAAAAGAGAGAAAGAAGGAGAGGGAAGGAAGGAGGGAGGGAGGGAAGGAGGGAGGGAGGGGGAGGGGGAGGGGGAGAGAGAGAGAGAGAGAGAGAGAGAGAGAGAGAGGTGTTCAGGAACAGGTCCTTCTAAAACTTTGCCTGGGGGGTGGGCAGGGAAGTAGGAACAGCGAATCCCATTAGGATGGGGGGTGAAGCTTGACATCTGTGGTTGGGCCACGTGGTCAGTCACTTGTCTCCCAGCAATGGCAGTGGGGGCTAGAGTCTAGGATGGCGTCAGGGTATAGATTGCACCATAAGTAAGACTGCGCCATTTTACTAACTTTCCCCCCCTTTTGTTTTTTATAAAGCAGGAGTGGTATGGGATTACATTAGTCCCAAAAGTCCAGGAGGGGTAGAGGGATGATCTGTCTTTAGAGCTACTTCCTGCTATCATGGGGCAATGAGGTACTCTTCACTAGCATGGGACGATGATCAACTTTAAACCACGTCCATCAGACAGTCTTCACAAGGGTCCAGAGACCGCCCCCATTTCCTCTCCTCTATGAAATCTTCTCATTACCTGGTCAATGCCACTCTTGGGATCATTGGTTGCCCTCTCACCCTGTCTTTTATACTACAGTGTCTGTTTAAGTGTTTACAGCAGGTGATAATGGAACGAACCAAGGCCTTCAATAACCTGACGGTCAACCAAATGCTGCTACAGGGATATACTCAGCTCCCTACCCAGGAGACAGCAGCTTGTAAAAATTTCTTACCTCTTTATGCCTCAGTTTCCAAACATTAAATGAGGGTAAAATCATAACCTACCTCAAAAGACTATTTTGAAGATGTAATACCATTCATATGTTAAAATTTGTCCAGCATACAGTAAGCACTCAATAAACGCTACTATTACTATTGTTATGTTTTTAAATAATTGGGAGCTCTGTTGATAATGTTAGAAACAAATATTTGTATACAAATAAATGTACTACATATGCCCAAAAGGGTACACTTTATTACTTGTCCATAACAGAGATGAATCACTGGGGAGGATGAGTCTGCTCTACCCTGACAGAGCCCCAAACAAGATAACTGAAAAAGCTCAGAAGCCATTGTCACTGACTCCTTGTGGCTTTATGTCATTTTACTCTTTGCAATATGTTTTCATATTCAGTCTCTACCATTTACCTCCTCAGAGTGAGCCAAATTAAGGGGCGGGACAGGTGCAATTATTATCAATAAGAGGGTAAACACTCAGGTGTACTGACTCCTCGGGGCCACCCATCCATGGAAAGGACCGGCTGTCTCTTCATGTTTGTTTCCTGTACACAGAGCACTGTCATCCCAAACTCTCCACTAAGCACCACCATCAGCAATCAAAGAGGTGCCCCTTAGTTTCCAGCACTTAAAATGGAAAACAGCGGTGGATAATCACAGTATTAGAAACAGCTGAATCCATAGATGCTAAAAAACCCTTCCGAGCAAGTTGGCAAACAGTTTTGCTCTTTGCCAAAATATCTCCTCTCTTTATTTAAACCTTCCTGAATTATAAGAGAAATGTAATTAAAACCATGATTTTTCTCAACTCCAATGAACAGCTTTGGCTGTCTAATATTTTTTTAAATGCCACAAAAAGATTATCTGCAACCATTCTAGTGCCAGGAAGGAGGGGAAGACATTCTGAGTCATTTAGACTTGGGCCACTTGGACACTGACCACAAGCATAGGTGGAGATCTGGGCTGGCTGCTAAGTGACTGCCTCTCAATACCACCATGCCTCTGTTCTTTGTATTATGATTCTAAGGCTGGAGTCCACAGATACCCTTTCTCCTGTTATGTGATTTCCTGGTAAGCTCGTCCAATAAAGTATTCCCAGGAGGGAGACCACAAGCCTGCAGAAAGGGGATGGGATTTGTGTCTTGCTGTCAACTTTCTGTTCCTGTCAGTGTCATGTCAGCAATGACTGCTTTAAGTTTATTTATCCATTTTTATTTGAAAGGCAGGATTAGAAGTAAAGAGAGAGAGAGAGAGAGAATAGGAAAGAAAGAGAGAGAGAATAAGGAGAGAGAGAGAGAGAGAGAAAATCTTCCATCTTCTGATTCACTCCCCAAATGCCCATAACAGCTGGGACTGGACCAAGTGCAAGGTGGGAGCCCAGATGTCCATTTAGGTCTCCCACATGGGTGGCAGGGACCCAAGTACTTGAGCCATCACTTGCTGCCCTCCATAGGGCACATTAGCAAGAAACTGGATGAGAAGTGAAGTTGGCCTTCAAACCCAGCCACTTCAATATGGAATGTGGGTGTTCCAAGTAGCATCTTAACTTACTAGATGCAATGCACAATTCAAAGATGCTTGACTCTGGCAGCAATAGCTGGGTCCAGATCCTTGCTAATGTCTCCCTGGGTGTAGTCTGGCCCCATGATGCTTCTGTTACACAGCACATCAAGATAACCGCCTACAGGGCCCTACCCCATTTTCCCTCTCAATTGTAGCTGAGAAATATGGGGATTGACTTGAGAACTCCAACAGTCTTTAAGTGACATCTACAGAGGAAGCTTGTATCTAGAACCAGGGCTGTATGGTTGGATTGGGAGGAATCCACGGTAGTAAATTGGTTGAACTGGATGCATATGATGTTAGCCCCTAAACTGAGTGTAAAATAATCCTTGGCTGTGTGTGTTGGTTATCTAATGCTACACAAAAAACTACCCCAAAACTGAAAAGAAGAAATTATTACTGTCTCATGATTCTGAGTCATGGGGAGAGATTATCTCTGCCTTAAGGACAGTGGGTGTTTCCTACATTTACTACAGTTGTGATCTCTTAGCAACAGGGACATGTTTGAGGGGATGTGCTATTAAATAATTTCATTGTTGTGTGAACATCATAGGTTACTTACTTACCTACACAAATCTACTTACTTACTTACACAAACCTACCACAATCAATCTATGTTAGGTATGTGAAGCTGCTACCAGAATAGGGTAGCATATTGTTCACAATAACCTTTTTTTTAATAAGTAGGACTACACTCTAAAACAATCATAAAAATATAGTATTGTGAATGGTACACAATTGAATGAACATGACAGTGCAACAGGATTGTTTATACCAGCATTAGACAAACACATGGATGATGATGTGATGAATGCCAATGGCTGTGCTAAGACCTTATGATAGCTACGTCATCACTAAGTGGTAAGAATTTTCAACCTCATTGCAATCTAACGGGAGTGCCATTTTATATGCAGTTGGTCATCATAATGTGGCACATGACCATATATATTTCCACAGTTTGTTCTTCAAAATTTTTTTAGCAATTCAATTCCATATATTAAATTATCTCTAATGCAATGACATGTTGAGGGACTGGCATTGTGGTGCAGCAAGTTAAGCATTGCCTGTGAGACCAAGATCCCGTATGAGCCCCAGTTCTAGTCTTAGGTGTTCCACTTCCAATCCATCTCCCTACTACTACTTGTGGGGAGCAATCCGGACTGGACTAAGTTACTGGAATTAAGACTTATTCTATGCATCTGCTCTCCCACAACATGGCGCTGGGAGAGAAGTAAACAGCTTCCGCACAGCTGCCTCCAGTTCAACCAATAAACTGTAGGACTTGCTCCTGATTGGAGAGCAGCGTACTCGGCGTGTGGGCAGCCGAGTTGGGATTGGCGGAGGAGGACTATAAAGGAGGAGAGAGACGGCATGCACCAGGAACATCTATGGGGAACATCTAAGGGGAACATCTAGCTGAAGGAACGCCTGTGCAGCCCCCCAGAGAGCCGGCCGGCGGAGTGCCGCTCCCCTGCGGAAGTGGGGAATGTGGCCAGGGGGAACTGCCCTTCCACGGAGGTGGAAGGGATAGTAGCCAACCCGGGAAGAACCAGCAGCAAACCCGGGGAGGGCCGAGCAGACGAAAGAACAGCTCAGGGTCCTGTGTCGTTCCTCCACGAAGAGGGGGAGTGACACTACTTATGCAAAAGCAGTGGAAGATGGCCCAAACACATGAGCCCCTATAACCCTCATGGGAGATTCAGATGGAGTTCCAGGCTCGTGGCTTCACCCTGGCCCAGCCTTGGCCATTGCAGTCATTCTGGGGAGTGAACCAGTGAGTGGAAGATCTGTGTGTTGGTCTGTCTCTGTCTCTCTGTCTCTCCCTTTCTCTGTAACTCTGCCTTTCAAACAAATAAATCTTTAAAACCAAAAACATAAGAACAAGGATTGTATCTTTAAAAACATAGTAATACCATGATGGGGGTAGGCCATTGGCACAGTGTTTAAGCCACTGCGCGGGACACTTGCATCCCATATTGGATGCCCAGGTTCATGTCCTGACTCCATTTTCCATTTCACCTTCCTGCTAAGGCACATCCTGGGAGGCTCAAGTGATGGGGTCCCTGACACCCACATGAGAGACCTGTATTGAGTTCCCATCTCCCAGCTTCAGCCTGGCTCAGCCTTGGCTGCTGCAGGCATTTGGAGAGTGAACCAGTGAATGAAAGAGTGTCTCTCTCTCTCTCTCATAAAATAAATACACATTTTTTTTTAAAGTAACAAGTGGTTCCTGTTTTCCTGACTGAACCCTAATGAGTACAGAATCTAATTTGATTTGTATTTCTGATATAGATGGCAACACTTTATCAAAACTTTTATTCATTGATCAATTAGAAGATACTGCATATCTGGCATTCTGTAAAAGACTGGAGAAAGCAATATGAATAAGATATAGTCTATGAACTCAGACTAACAAACTATAGGAATGCCTAGATTTTTTTTTAAAGTGAAGGAGTAATTATGTTTAGGAGGATTCAAAGACAGCTAAATAGATGAGGCAGGCTGTAAAGAAGTTTTAAAAGGAAGATTTGTAAAAGGCCACATGACATTACTTGGGAGCCAGAAAACTGCAGCTCACAAGCCAAAGCCAACCAGTTTCCCACTTATTCACAGCTAACAAGCTAAGAAACATTGTTACAAACAGCTATCAACACATTGTATTTTCATTAAATATGTCTATACGGATACTTTAAAAGGTGTGTGGAAAATAGAATTAAAGGTTAAGTTGATTTTGGTACAAAAAATTTAAATCCATGCATTGCTTTCTCATAATACACATTTTCCACGAACCCCGCTCAGTCCTACTGGATACATTTATCCTACATTTTCCATGAATTTCTGAAAATATTTTATATGCATGGATTTCAAAAATTATTGCACAAAAGTCAACTTATCTTTTAATTCCATTTCTCTGTGAAGTTCGGAATTGCCCTTGTATAATTTAAAACTAAACTATTCAATCTGGCCTGTTAACTCAAAGCCCAATTTTTTCTGGGAATTAAAACTATGTTAATTGTAACACATGACCTTTCATAGGAATTACTTCTTTTCTTACAACTCTTCCCCACAACACATGTGCACATATACACACACACAAAAAGTGCTGAGCTCATGAACTGTCCCACATCAAGGAATGTGTTCCTCCATAAGATGAACCTGCAACTGTAGATCAAGTTGATAAAACCTAAAGAGCATTCCAAGGCACACTGCTTCTTTGGGGGCAGTCTCAGGCAGGCCATGAAGAAAGGGCTCAATGAGGAAAGAACTTTGATAAATGCTGGACTAGACAGTTTTACTTACTGCAGGGTTTTCCCGAGTTTTTAATATCTTCGTATGTTTGTAAATCCCCAAAGCAGAGTTACAAATTGCAGCCAATCCTCTGGATCACACTTGATTCATCTTTTCGTTGATCCACCATATCCAATCTGATATTAAATTCCTCCTAACCTCTACCTCCTCCCTCCTTCCTCCCCACTGTCACCATTCAAGTCTTATTCCCCCGCGACTTTATCTGCCAGCCTCCTTCCCACCTGACCTTCCTTCTCATCCCCCAAATCAGCCCTCCACGTGGGAGCCAGAAAACTGCAGCTCACAAGCCAAAGCCAACCAGTTTCCCACTTATTCACAGCTAACAAGCCAAGAATACATTTTAAACGGTTATATAAGTGCCTATATATTAGCTGCAATCTTGTGCCTTGGTTTGGAAAGCTTAAACTATTTACTATCTGATCCATAAAAGAAAGGTGGCTGACCCCAGCTCAATAGTTGCACTGGATACCTTTATCCTAATCATCTGTAACGTCTGTGATTTATTCTCCAAGGTCGTAATGGCTCCGAGTTGTTTAACCTATTAGAAAACTGTGGACGAACACCCTCTCCCTCATCACGTGGGGAAGGGAAGTCCCTTGTTTAGATCTGGGCACAGAAGGAGCGTTTCTGTCATCTGCTGACTCCAGCATAGAATCAGGGAACACTGCAGGTTCCCTTTCTGTGCGACCACACCAATGTATGCCAGACAGTGTTCACACAGAAGGTGCGACCAAAGCAAAATCACCAGACAGAAAGCCGAAGGTGCAGGCAGTGGTGTGCCGACATATGCGTCACAGCTGGCTTTCCAGTGAGATGCCAGTGGGAGGGGAGATGCCATTTTACGGGGAGCATTTGCCCTTCTCCCAGGAGTAAATACTCCCCATTGTGCTGGCTTCAAGTTACCAATGCAACATCATCAGACAGAGCTGTTTGGAAGAGACACACGACTGGCTTTTACTCTAGCATGCCAGGAACAGAGAAAACCCCACAGGAGGGAAGCACATGTTCCCATCTCTCCAAGCATCTGGAGACCAAGCCACCTAGAATGGTGGTTCTGAATCAGGGTCACTTCTAGTCCTTGCATCTTGAAGCTTAGGAAACTAAGTTATCTGCTCCCTTTTAAGTATGCTTTCTTTCTGGGAGCTGGGAGGTCCATCTTGTCCCTGTGCTGAAATCCCTTCAATTTCTTCCACAATGAGAAAAGCTCTTGAGCATAAAATCAAGGAAATACAAACTCATCCATCCAACAGGCCAAGTGCCTGATGTCAGATGTTTTCCTGAGTTGTGTTTTGTTAGGAAGTGAGAGGGAAAGAGCACTTAAGACAACACTTGCAGAGAGGAGCCATCAGAAAGAGGGAATCAAAAGAAAGGGAAGTTATCTCTATCAAGTGTCTGGCTTTTGCTAAGCAAGAGGTGCAGGGCTCCTTAACTTGAAGGGGATAAAAGTTGTCTTTATTTCACTATTCTTTAATTATTTTGTAGGGTTCTTTTTTTATTGGCTTATGAATGTAGGCTGGAAACCTACGACATGATTTTGTCAATAACATAAATCACAAATATTTTCATCGTATTACAGTTTGACAGGCAAATCACCAAATCATTTATGTACTTCACTACCTCAAAACTATAGTCATTATCAGTGTGGGGAGCAACCCGGACTGGACTGAGTTACTGGAATTAAGACTTATTCTATGCATCTGCTCTCCCACAATATGGCGCTGAGAAGGAAGAAACAGCTTCTACACAGCTGCCTCCAGTTCAACCAATAAACTGTAGGACCTGCTCCTGATTGGAGGAGAGCAGCGTACTCGGCGTGTGGGTAGCAGAGTTGGGATTGGTGGAAGAGGACTATAAAGGAGGAGAGAGACAACATGCACCAGGAACATCTAAGAGGAACATCTAAGGGGAACACCTGTGCAGCCCCCGAGAGAGCCGGCCGGCGGTGTGCCGCTCCCCCGCGGAAGTGGGGAAGGTGGCAGGGGGAACCGTCCTTCCACGGAGGTGGAAGGGACGGTAGCCAACCCGGGAAGAACCAGCAGCAAACCCGGGGAGGGCCGAGCAGACGAAAGAACAACGCAGGGTCCTGTGTCGTTCCCCCATGAAGACGGGGAGCGACAATCAGACTCTTAGATTGATCGTTTAATTTTTAACATGAAAAAAGAAAGGCAGAATATGTTCTAACACACAATTTTTACAAAAGCATTCTGATAACCATATTATAATTTGCTTTCCATGTAATTCTACACATTTTCCTTTATGAATATAACCTAACTGTTCTGAGGAGTCCTTGGGCTTCATTGAATCACCAAAAACAGGCACACAAAATGGAAGCTTGAGACCCCCCCCCCGAAGGTAATTTAAATATGTTAACCTGTGTGACCCTCAAAATGGTGTCAGTGTAGGTTTTCTTGTAGCCCTTTCAAAGATGAGGAACCCCAGTGTTAATGAAGTCAAACAAGGGCTGGAGATGTGGTACAGCAGGTTAAGGCAAGGCCTGCAACATCGGCACCCCAAATGGGCACCAGTTCATGTCCTCAATGCTCCACTTCTGATCCAGGTCCCTGCTAATGCTTCTGGAAAAACAGTGGAAAATGGTCCAAGTGCTTGGGCCCGTGCTACCCACATAGGAGACTGAGATGGATTCACAGGTTCCTGGCTTTGCAGCCATTTGGACAATGAGCCGCCTCTCTCTCTGAAATTCTGCCTTTCAAATAGATAAGTCTTTTATATCTTTTGTACTCTGACTAGCAATGTATGAGAGTCCCAATATTTCTACATTCTCAACATCAACTTGGTATTACAAGTCTCTTTAATTCTAGACATTCTAGTGGACATGAGCTGGTATCTCCTTGCATTTGAGTTTCTTGACTGACTTCTGATGTTGAGAAGTTCTTTAGCTATTTATGAATGTCATTTTCATTATTCAAGTCTTTGGCAATTTTATCTAGTTGCCTCTCCCTTGCTGACTTGTAATTTCTTTTACAAGTGTAGCCATCTAAATGTCAAAAAATAGAGGTTATATATACTGCAAACGTCTTGAGCTTTCCACAATGATATTGAAAATTATTCTTATCTGATTTGTATATAATTGTGGCTGGAGTTGAGGTTTTTCAGACACTCCAAAGCACTCATTCAATAAATGTTATCTCAATAATAGTCTGTAACTTGTCTTTGTTAGCTGTTATTTTTCTTTATCCTTGCAATAAATGTTAAAATCTTGAGTCCCAGATTTTTCTTCTGACTTAATAAATTTTCTCAAGAGTTGGATACAAACAAGTTCTCTAGCTAATATACTCTGTATAGACACATACAAGCACTGTGCATACACACAAGCACACATACAAATGATCACTTAGAACTGTCTCATATGGTCTCATCTTTATCATTCCAGGGATTAAGCACTTGGATAAATACAGGAAGTACCCACATTGGAATCCTGTAGACACACCGACATCCACTGAGTAATAATGAATTTTTATATTACTAAACAAAAGATAACTAATAAAGAATCATTCATAAAATACATTTAACTATGAACACAAGATATTTTTACTATTTAAATTAGGACTTCAAAATAGATGAAACTGGGGCTGGTGCTGTGGCGTAGCAGGTAAAGCCGCCGCCTGCAGTGCTGGCATCCCATACAGGTGCCGGTTCAAGTCCCGGCTGCTCCACTTCCAATCCAGCTCTCTGCTATGGCCTGGGAAAGCAGTAGAAGATGGCCCAAGTCCTTGGGCCCCTGCACCCATGAGGGAGACCGGGAAGAAGCTCCTGGCTCCTGACTTCAGATGGGCACAGCTCCAGCCATTGTGGCCACCCGGGGAGTGAACCAGCAGATGAAACACCTCTCTCTCTCTCTGCAACTCTCTCTGCCTTTCAAGTAAACAAATAAAATCCTTTTAAAAAATCACCAAAACTTTGACAAAGAAGAACCTTCAAGAAGAGGTCATAGCTGTAGATTGTTTTTGGTTGATGTGCAAAATAGGTCTAGAAACTATATGATTACTGATGACAAGGCCTAGAATTTGCTATGGGCGAGGTGACTGAAAAGATGTGCGGTGATGAGCCCTGACAAAGGAAATGATCATTGGAAGACACCAAGAAATGAATTTGAAGGTCTATGCAAGTAGCTGCTGGGGCACACAAAATAAATGGAATTAGAAGTGCTGGTTCTCAGTCTCACATCTACTCCTCGTAGGCTCAGCTGCAGCAACAGTGATGAGAGCGGTGTCTGGCATGAATGGTGATGACGTCTGATGGCCATGACAAAGATGATGACGGTTGACTTGCTTAGTCACTGTCTTAGGATTTCACGAAGAGAGTGTATGTGAAGGCAGTTTGAAAACTATAAATCTCACAGATCTGGCTTAGGAAGATTAAGCAACTGGGACAGCAGGCTGAACCCGCAGATACAAGCCAGAGCAGTCCACAGGCAGAATTTCTTCACTCAGGGTCATCAGGAGGACCCTGTGAAGTTCTGTGCGCTTCAATGGAAGCAATAGGCCACAGTGAGAATCCAGGGGCTGTCAGCACTAGGGAATCAGCGCTAGTGTTTAGCTTAGCTAAGCTAACTCTCATGGGAATGCAAGGTCCTGGACCTCCCTGACACCATTTCTTAGTTAACAGGAAGAAAAATACCACTGACCCATCTATTTCATGGATAATGTATGCATTTGCTAGCACACCTAAGAGACTGAGTGTGACTGGAAATAGTATGATCGACCCCACAGTTCTTTTCAAAAATCATCTTTATTTAAATAACGTTTCCACGCATTTCCCTATCACCAGCCTGTTATTCAAGCTGATCCCTCCCCACGGTGCTGGACAGTTCCCATGTGTCATACCTGAGGATCTGGACAGAACAATTGCTTTGAGACTCATGTCCTCCTGAACCAGCTCAGCTCCCTGATAATATTAAAATCAAGCTCGCTTTGGTAGATGGCCAAGCCAGCTCGCTCACGGAGAAGCATTTTCAGGATTCATCATAAACTAAGCACTATAAAAAGTCAGCTCATAGGCAAATCACCACAAAATAGAATCTCTTCCACACGCATAACAACGGTGCTGTGGAGGCGTCCTCACAGTTGTGACTTAAAAATATGTTCTCTAGCCCCCCCCCCCCAATAATCATCAATTCACCCCCAGCAGATTGCAAGAAATACGGGGATTTAAGCTAAGAAATACGGGGATTTAAGCTAAGGAGTCAGTTCTGCAGTTGGCAGAGGATGGCATGCGGGAGGCTCTCAGGTGCAGCCGTAGTTAAGAGTCAGGCATTAACAGGCACTTGTGAGCAGAACCAAAACAACACTAACGCTGCTGGGGAGACGGCCTTTGTCAGTTCTCAAGAATGTTCCGTCTTCCACCAGAGTCTCACTCACCTGCCCAGTTTTCACCAGATCAGAGATTTTATAATCAATTCCCAACTAGCCAAGCACCTGCCTATCGTGAAATTATCGTGTCTCCCCTTGCCTATATTCTGTCATTCAACTCCATCTTGTTCTCTTTCTTGTTTTCTTATGTGTTTTATTCTCCATAAAAGAGCAATTAGCCTTGTGTGTAGTCAGCACCAATCTTTGAACATCCACTATGCCAGCCATTTTTATAAGAAACTGAGATTATAATAAATATAAAAAAAGGATTCTTACAGTTTTAGAAACTAGGGCCAGAGATTAATAAAGATTGATGATTAAACAAATCAGTATAATATGAGACTTAATGAAAAGTTACTACGTGTCCTACAGTAGGTTGTGTGCATTAATTAGGAGCCATACTCATCATCACTTAGAGACAGAGAAGGTGTATAATTTGCTTGTGCAGCCACATACAGCATGGGCTGACACTCAGATAGTCACTGGAGCCCACCCAAAGCCTCAGAATGGAAGAGAAGGGGCTGGGAACATTGTCCAGGCCAAGACACAGAGCATGGA
Source organism: Oryctolagus cuniculus (assembly GCF_051225735.1). Classification (NCBI taxonomy): domain Eukaryota; kingdom Metazoa; phylum Chordata; class Mammalia; order Lagomorpha; family Leporidae; genus Oryctolagus; species Oryctolagus cuniculus. The sequence goes on along the minus strand of NC_142870.1, from coordinate 170,636,055 downwards.
AGGTTACAGTCCACTGGGAAGCAATGGTGATTACTTCCTGAATCCTACTCTCCAGAAAATACTGAGTAAAACTCTGTAGTCATTTTTGTTCTTTGGAACCAATTCAAACTGTTCGTCATTTAACTGAGCTAATGAGCGCCCACCCCTGCTTTTTCCCAGATGTCCACTATGCCCATCCCTGAGCAGTCATGTCCACGTTGTTTCACACAGATCAACCTGCAGGACATTACCCTAAGGAGAGAAACCAGGCCTGTGGATCTTCTGTGTCCCCTGGGTGCCAGGCCCGGGGAGGGAACACAATAGCACTCAATACCCAAGTTTCTCGTTGAGATGCCCAGTCCGTGAAATAATTAAAACAGGTTTTGTCAAATCACTTAATCTTGGATCTTTCTAAAGGTCAGAAATAATTGGTTGAAATAGACTAAATAAGGATGTTATAAAAATTTCTCCCAGAAAAGTTTAAGGGGAAATATTAGGTTTTGTGGTGGTTTTTTTTTTTTCTTTTCTGGGAATGGTGGTTTGGGTTTTTTTAGGTCTGGCATAACAAAATGTTAGCCATAGCACAGTAGGTTAATCCTCCACCTGTGGCGCTGGCATCCCATATGGGTGCCAGTTCTAGTCCCGGCTGCTCCTCTTCCAATCCAGCTCTCTGCTATGGCCTGGGAAAGCAGCAGAAGATGGCCCAAGTGCTTGGGACCCCTGCACCCGTGTGGGAGACTGGGAGGAAGCTCCTGGCTCCTGGGTCTGGATCAGCACATTTCCGGCTGTTGTGGCCATTTGGGGAGTGAACCAACGGCAAGAAGACCTTTCTTTCTGTCTCTCCCTCTCACTGTCTGTACCTCTACCTCTCAAATAAATAAATAAAATCTTTAAAAAAAATGTTAGCAGATTCAGTGGTTTAAACAGCCTACGTTTAATTTCTCACAGTTCTGGAGAACTGAATTCCAAGATCAAGGTGTCAGCAGCTTGGTTTCCCCCGAGGCCTTCTTAGTGTGTCCCCAGATAGCTTCTTCACTCCTCACCTCTTCCTCTTTTTGTAAGGAGACAGTCCTAATGGATTAGGGACTCACCCTTGGGACCTCATTTGACCTTCATTATCCCTGTAAAGGCTCTACCTCCAAATACAGTCAGGGTTTCAGTACATAAATTCTGGGGGGGGGGGGGCACAGGTCAGTGTGTAATAGGTGCCATGAATGAAAGAAGTGAGAAAGAGATATTTTTAGGGGTCTGATTTGAGGACTGCTAGAAACATCCAGTAAGTGTTTTTATAAAACACCTTGCTTGGAGGAATTTTGCATAAAACACATTTCATGTTCTATGAAAACAGTTCAACAAAATGAAGGAAAATGTTTATTTTCACCAATCCCTTCCTCAGGATAGATGACATTTCTCTTAAGATGGCCGACATCCATATAGCCACGGTTAAACACAATAAGGCCTCTTCCAGGCAATGCTGGCACCTTGGCTTCCAAAACAGTGACCTTGGTCCTCAATCATCTCCAATAACTTTCAAGTCAAGCATGTCAAATAACCATATGCCAGGGTACTGGAATAAATGTGTGGGAAATGGAACTAAGTTTATTTTAGTGTAAAAACAAGTTCAAAATCCATGCACAGGTTTTTCACAATATGCATTTTCCCTGAAACTTTTTTTAAAGATTTATTTGAAAGAGTTACACAGAGAGGAGAAGCAGAGAGAGAGAGAGAGAGAGAGAGGTCTTCCATCTGATGGTTCACTTCCCAATTGGCCACAACAGCCAGAGCTGCGCCGATCCAAAGCCAGGAGCCAGGAGCTCCTTTCAGGTCCCCCACATGGGTACAGGGGCCCAAGTACCCGGGCCATCTCTTACTGCCTTCCACTTCTGCTGCTCCACTTCTGATCCAGCTCCTGCTCATGTGCCTGGGAAAGCAGCAGATGGCCCAAGTCCTTTGGCCCCTGTAACCCACGGGAGAGCCGGAAGAAGCTCCTTGCTCCTGGCTTCAGATCGGCCCAGCTCCAACTGTTGCAGCCATTCGTGGAGAGAACCAGCAGATGGAAGACCTCTCTCTCTCTGTCTCTCCCTCTCTCTCTAACTCTGCCTCTCAAATAAATAAATCTTTAAAAAAAGTAAATAAATCCATGTTAGCGCTGAAAGTGGGGAGACAGAAGTTCAGTGGATATGAGATGTTAGAAATGTTCTGGGATAGAGAAAACATATGGAATTGCACTGGCAAAGAAAAAAGAGGAACCTGCTGTACCAGGAGAGGAACCTCACCTTCTCTAATACACTCTGCCCTGGGTTTTGCAGCGAAGCCCCAGAATTCCCGTGACCTACAGAACTTGCAGCCCGAAAGAAGGGAGGAAGATTTCCCAGAAGTAAAGTTAAGTTGCAAACCCTTAGGATAAAAGCCCGACCAGATAGTGAGACCCACAAGCAGGACACATCCTTGTGAACTGTGAGCACCCCAGACAGGGTTCTGCCCCTGGATGAGCAGGCTGTGCCCAGTACTGTGGGGAGCAACTCAGACTAGACTAAGTTACTGGAATTAAGACTTATTCTATGCATCTGCTCTGCCACAATATGGCGCTGGGAGAGGAGTAAACAACTTCTACACAGCTGCCTCCAGTTCGACCAATAACCTGCAGGAGCTGATCCTGCTCCTGATTGGAGGAGAGCAGCGTACTCGGCGTGTGGGTAGCAGAGTTGGGATTGGTGGAAGAGGACTATAAAGGAGGAGAGAGACCACATGCACGAGGAACATCTAAGGGGAACATCCGGATAACATCTGAGCAGCCCCTGAGAGAGCCGGCCGGCGGTGTGCCACTCCCCCGCGGAAGTGGGGAAAGTGGCAGGGGGAGCCGCCCTTCCACGGAGGTGGAAGGGTCGGCAGCCAACCCGGGAAGAACCAGCAGCAAACCCGGGAAGGGCCGAGCAGACAAAAGAACAGCGCAGGGTCCTGTGTCGTTCCTCCACGAAGAGGGGGAGCGACACAGTACCACGGCCCCCAGCCAGACTCAGGCACACAGCTGCAGGACTGCACCCACCTGGAGCAAGGGCGCCTTGTTTTCTCCACATAAATATGCGTAAGAGCAGCCCTGATATTGAGGGAAAATGAAGTGCTCTACAGCTTAGAGAGAGAGAAAAGAAACAGGTGTGTCTAAGAAGACCATGGAGTGACACCATCTAGACCCAGAGGTGCAGGGCAGCAGGTGGACTTGCTGCTCCGATACAGACAGTCCAGCGCCTACGGCTGTCAGCACCTTCAGGGTCAGCCTCATCTACTCAGAGCCACCTCACCCAAGATCATGCCCCTCCCACAGCAGCCTGTGGCTGGTGGCTGGGAAAGGAAGGGTATAAAGGCCCAGTCACTTCTGCCCAGCACAGGTCATCCACAGGTAATACTCCAGAGTACCCACCACATTGGCTGAGGCTCGGCTGGAGGGCGTCTCAGGTCAGTCTCTCTGTTGCCCACTTCCGTTCACAGGTGCGGATCCTTTAATAGACATTATGTGCCCGAAACTCCATCTCTGCTTCCAGACAGCCCAACCCGAAACACACAGTCTCAGAAACAGTAACCCTGACTCTAGTTTTACACCAAATTGTCACTCAGATGTGAAGGCTAAATATCAGACCACTCAAGGCTCATGGAGTTGGCTCCTAAAGACCCTTGTGGGTGGGGAGGGGTCTTGGATTATTTGAGGATATACTTGGAGAGACCAAAGGGGAAGAATTCCAAGAAAATGAGAACAGTAGGCCACAGCCACTAATGCATGAAAATGAAAGCGAACAAAGCAACTGGCCATTCAAGACAGAAAGCCCCAACAAGGCACTCAGTTAGAATTCTGGGGCAAATTTTGATAAAAAAGGCAGATTGCCAGTTGTTAGGTGATGTGATAAAGCAGAAACTATTTGTAAAATGGTAAAGAATTTGCGCTTCTTTTTCAATAATCAAAATGAAAGGAAATTAGAAATTTCAGATCAAAAAAAAAATCTGAACAAGTAACAAAAATACAAAATATCATGATTGTGAGAAGCTGAAGCAAATTAAAATAAGTCTGGGAGGTGGCAATGCCATGGTGTAGTAGGTTAAGCCTCTGCCTATGGTGCCGGCATCCCTCATGGGTGCCAGTTCATGTCTTGGTTGCTCCACTTCCCAACCAGCTCCATGCTAATGGCCTGGGAAGGCAGTGGAAGACAGCCCAAGTGCTTGGACCCCTGAACCCATGTGGGAGACCCAGAAGAAGCTCCTGGCTCCTGGCTTTGGATCAGCCCAGCTCTGACTATTGCAGCTATTTGGAGAGTGAGCCAGCAGATGGAAGACTTTTCTCTCTGTCTCTCCCTCTCTCTGACTATAACTCTACCTCTCAAATAAATAAATACAATCTTTTAAAAAAGAATAAGTCTTGGTGTTTAGGTGAAGCCCTTAGGCTACACATGTTTTGTGTCCCTTCCTTCTCTCAGTAGAGCCAGCCACTCTGGCCTTGGAGGGAATAATATATCAATGACATATCATTATATTGCTAATGACTTGCATTGGTGATTGATCTTTAAATTCAACCTATGTCCAAGGCAGAAAAGGCTTAAACATATTTATAAACTAGAATGAAGAAGTAATAAACCTTGATGGTGTTTAGTGATGTAATTGGAAGATCATGAGATTTGGAAAGACGAAAAGTAGCAGCTTAGGGCTCCTAATCTCATCTTACATGTTGAGCTGCAGCAAGGCAAATTCATTTAAATCTGATGGATCACAAAATAGAATTTGTTGTATACTTCAAAAAATCATTAATGTATCAACAGACAAAGCCAATCTAATAAACTAATAATATTAATTACTAAAAAAATAGAACAAGGGGAAGGAAGTGGGAGACTGTTCTTTATTTGCCTTTCGTAACAGGGAGTCTATAGCTAATGCTAAGAATACTACCTAGATAAATAGAAGTTTGAGACACCCTTACAGTTCCAGATAAGGCCATTGGAAAAATATTAGAAGCAGAAAGGGCTGATCTGTGGGAAGGAGAGCAGAGGAGAGAAAGGATGAGACAGGGAACCGCTGATTTTCACCTGTGCTCACCTGCATTGCAGGAATGCAACTTTCCGTGTGCATGAGCACTTCACCGGGCTTCTCTTCTCCCAAGACCCTGGGTTAGCCCCGCGTGTGACTGTATCCTAACTCTCTCTCCTTCATCTTCAGAACATAGCTTCCCCTTTGTGTCTGCCTCCTCCACACTGCACAACCCCAGGATGCAGGCTCAGCCCTCATCACCTCCCCTCCCCAGACACCTCAGGTAGAAAGGGAGAACCTAGCTAGGTCTTATGTCACCAGGGGCCATACAAGCATCTTGGTTGACTTCCTCTGTATACCTGGACAGCCCGGCATGCTCACACACGCATGGACCTGCTCATACTGCTTGACTACACTCATCCAGTTACTAGTCCCGTGGCCCTGAGCTGACCACTCCCCCTCATCTGCAAAACCAACAAGTCTAATGTCCCAACTTCTGTGAGTCAATGACCAGTTTGGTGGCATGTGGGTAAACCAGATTCAAACAGCTTGAAAAAGGAATGCTAAATCTTAAGGACATTTTCTTCGTTCACCCAATCACAAATAAGAGCAGGATTGTGAAAAAGCCATGTGGAGGACATTTAAGTGCCCGGGCGTTTTTCTGTCTTGCCTGGAGAACTCAGCAGAACAACTCAGAACTGCGTAACCTAATCTGGGCCGCAGTTGCCCCATTCACAAAGTGATAGGAATGAAGTTGATGCTCTTTGGAGTCTCCGAGCAAGGCTGGGATCATGGCAGTCTGCCTAATTCAGTACTGAAACAGCTCCCAAGTTCATGATGCAACGGCGGAGCCCCAGTGGTCAAAGAAAGACACCACACCACCTCCTGCACTCTCAGCATTCCCAGGATCCTTCTAAATCGGACCCTAAAACACAGCAGCTCTCTGCTCCTTCCCTGTCTTGTCTGACTCTCTTCAGGTCACCTCTCCGTCCCTGGTCACCTTTGCCCAGATGGCGCTGCCAGTCCTCCTCAACCCCACACCATTATAGCACTGAGCCAGCCACAGGGTCCCCCGCAGTGCAGGCAAAGTCCTGCATAAGGCTACCATTAAATTAAAGCGATTTCTCAAGCAATGTGCATTATAGTAAAATCTGATCCGAAGAAACTCACGAGTGAAGCTCTCAATTCTTAATTGGCATGATCATTAAAGGCCAAAAATCAGTCATCGGTGAGGACTGGAACAGCTATGCAGAATCAAATCCCCACCAGCCAAGACAGACCAGGAAAAGGTGTCTGGCACACCGTCAGGGAGTCAGTTGGCCTAGAGAGCTCTCTGCCCTGGCAAGTGAGAATTCAACTCTAATTATCCCATTGGCAGATTTCAGAAATTTTTAAAATATACTCTACAACCACCACTGTGTCAAAACAATTATTTACCTGCTTTGAGCAGGTGTCGGCATTGTAAAGCATATACGTCCTTGATAAATTAAACAGGAAACTCTCCAAACCTGGGTTGTAATCTGCAGCCCCAATTATAGCATACACCAATACTTAGGGTTCAGAGGCAAAGAGGGAGGAACACCAATTTTCCTTTTTCTCTCTTTTTCCCTGAGGCACTGAATCTCAGTGCATACACACAGGTGAAGGCAGAATGTGCCACCTGCACATCAAGGATGGATTCCAAGCGATTTTTCCTGCCATTCTTGCTTCCGAGCCAGAATTGATCCTTCAACATCATTAATTTTCTCTCCTTAGTCTGTGGATTTCACCTACGTTGTCCCCTTTGACCCTCAACTACAGCTCTGTAAGTTCAGCCAACCAAGATCTTTGTCCCTGTTCATAAATGCATAAGCTGACTAATGAGCAGTGTTCCAAGCCTCCTGATTCCAGGAAGCCTGCTCTTTCTTGAGCACACATACCCTCCTTCCTATTCCAGGAATAAACTTCTACCAGAACCACCTCAGTGTGCACCTTCCTGTAGCTCTCTCACGAATGCTGAGACTCGGGCAGAAGGGGAAATAGGCAGTTATGAATAAGCTATTCACACACGACAGGCACACAGGACTTTCCACATATCACAGGCATTGAATGAACGCTGAATGAGGGACTGACACCAGGAAGAACTCCCCAAGTTCACAGAGCTCAGCTCAACAGACATTGGTTAGTATCTTACTGTGGTCAAGGTGGTATTTATAATGTGGTAGCACCACGCCATGCCTGAAACAAGGCCAGGTGTCTTCCCCCATGAGTCAAGGAAACAGATACGTGCCTATTGACTGAATGCAATGGCAGGTCTTGTGAGCACAAAATGCAGAAGGAGATCACCACAGCTTGGGGTCAGATGTGAGATGGTCAGGGCCAATGCTGTGATGCCATCACTTTTGATACTGGCATCCCATATGAGCACTGTTCCACTTCCAATTCAGCTCACTGCTAATGCACCTGGGAACTCGGAACTGAGACGATGGCCCAACTTCTTGGGCCCCTACTGCCCACATGGAAGACCCAAATAGACTTCCAGACCCTGGCTTCTGTAGCCATTTGGGAAGTGGACCAGCAAACAGAAGATACCTCTCTCTCCTCTCACTCACTCCCTCTCCCTCTCTTTAACTCTACCTTTTGAATAAGTGAAACTTAAAATGCGTTTGTGAGATGGTCCTTTATGGATAAGAAAAGGATGCTACCTTCTGCTCAGTAAAAGACCTTGGTCCTGATTAGCCTTTTGCAGATGAAAACCTCCCCTGGGCCCCCAAATATGGGTCAGTGGCCCCTTTTTGGGCAACCCTCCATCACATGCACACACTCAGCAAGACACTGGCCTTTCCATATTTGTCTCTCCTCTCCCAGAGTGCTGCTTACGAGTTGGCACATCAGACCCCAGGCTGGGCACACAGCACATCTTTCTTGATGGCTTAGAGGCACAGTCAGTGAGTCCGTCAGGCAGTTACTGCAGGTGGAGGGAGCAGAGTAACACAGAACACTCATGAAGGAATCCCTGCACAGCTGACAAGTGACGAGTATGACTTTCACTGGAGCAGAGAGAACGAGAAGGGCACCGGTAGCACACGCGCCTGGCAAGACCACCAGGGACTCTCCCACATGGAGAACAAGAAGCCAAAGGACGTCGCCCAGTACATGAGCAACCTGCTCCAACCTTCAGTTTAGAGAGAACCCTTTGGCAACAATGGTGAGGATGGTCAGAAGCAGCCATCCCCCAGGCAAGAGAAAACACTGTGGACCTGCAGAGGGAGAAGCAGTGGACATGGCCTGTAGAAGACCCTGAACCCAAAGGAGACGAGGGTGGTAGGAGAGTGGAGGTGATGAAGCGTTCCTGTTCATGAGGTTAGCGTAGCATGGGACTATACACCGACTGGGTTCTAACCTCTGCGTCACCTATTTACCAGTTCCCTACCATCTCTGAACTTCAGAAGCAAATGACTTCTAACGCTTTTTTTTTTTTTCATTCATCTATTCCCCCTACCACAAAAAGCATTTAATTTTGCATTGTAACCTGAGACAAGGATGGGTCTTCAGTGACTCAGTTCATGGTCAGTGCTATCTGAGAAATGCAGTGGTCCTCACCTATGGGGACCTTCCAGATGCTGAGCTGAGATGACTAGAGTGCCACACACTTATCGGCAACAAAGGGCTCCCTGTGGTCTTACTATAGCAGTTGACAGCTCAGCACGTGGACTGTTCCGTGAAGGCCTATGCAGGCTATCATTAACTGATAGTAATCAAAATAGTAATGAAGACCACTGATGGCTAATTAACTCTTAGCATTACGAACAACCTTCATAATTCTACAGGAATGGAGATGAACCACTTGGGTCACTTTGACCCCTAAAGTCATCCTCAGATTCCAAAATTATGTAGTGTTGATTACTTACAGATTAGTGGATCCTGGTGCAGACCCACAAGAGCCCTGTGGGGTTGGCTGAGCTCTCTCCAGGATGCTGTGAGTGTTGGCTGCCATGAGCTTGCAACAGGTCCCCTTCCTTCAGAGAAGTGTCCTTGACCAAGGAGAGCTTGCTGGCCTAAGGATTCATGTCCTGGCCCCTTGGTCTGCAGGTGGGCACCACCTGCTGGTGTGATTAGTGCTCCAGAGTCCCTGTGAGTCAGGCCAAGGCTGAGTTTCCCACAACCACATCCTTGCTCACCCTATCTCTTTCTCTCCCCTAACCGCACCTCCCTTCAGATTAATCCTTCCACTGGCCTCCCGTCAATCAGTCCCAGGAGCTGCCATCCCTGTCTCAAGCTCTCCTTTTTAGATCTAAGACTCCCAGCTTCTTTTTCAGAGCCTCTTCCCCCCACCTAGAAAGGTCTGATGTGCATCACAAGTGGTTGTGAAAACCTGCTGACATAATTTTAGTGCAAGTTCCTTGTGCAACTCCTGGACGCAATAAATCATGGCAAAAATCTCTGCCTCTTTCTCTACATTTCAAAAGAATTCTGGTCTCTGGGATGGAGAACAAAGAAACCCTGGCGGCGGCGGCAGCAGCTGGCAGCAGGGCCTGAGCAGCCAGAGAACCATGCATTTGTTGATGCAGGAAGAAGGAGCCAACCATGCGCACTGACAGGCTAGCTGGGACTTGGGCCAACCAGGAGCATTTTGTACCCAATTTACTACCAGGAGTGGGGGCAGGGAGCTGGGTGAGAATCTGGTGGGAAGGGAACAGGTGGCAGGGGCCGCAGGGTGCTGTTGGAGGTGTTTCAACCCAGTACATTTGTAGGTGAGCTTCGCTGTTCACCTTTCAAGCAGAAGGGCAAACATCGCCCACAGCGCTCTCGGAAATATCACTTCCTGACTCACCTGTTTCATCTCCATTGCGCCGGCCTCCCTCCAGCCTCTCTTTTCAGGCTGTCTTCCCACAGTCGCTGCAGGGTGAGCTCCGCTGATGAGGGCACCTGGCTCCTGCTGCAGCTCTTCAAAGCTAGAGGTCAGGTGTGTTTCCAGGATTTAATTAAGCTGGAAATGAAATCCAGGGCTGAAGTGGCTCATCGCCTCTATTATCACATTTCTTTCTGTGTGTCAGGCCGCGGCGGCTCCAGGTCTTGAAGAGGAAGACGTGCATGCTTCGCGGTCAGGGCTCGGTGCATCGATTTCAGGAGGCAGTTCAGGAACCTCTCTCCATTTCAGGACAGAAGAAAACGACAGTCTGCTCAGGGGCCTCTCGGGGAGAAGAATTACCTTCAAATGAACAAAGGAAAATGCATCACAAACTAATACATGACTTTAATGCACTTTCTTGTCATGACGTGTGCTCACTCTAAAAATGTATGAGATTTTTTAACAGAATTTTAAAAATCATTTCTAATCTCCACCAATAGAGCTATGCACTGTAATATTACAGTGTCTTTCCTGCCAAGGCCAGGTGTATGCTCAGGGGCCTGGAAATGAGAGCTGTGGAAGAGGAAAAGAGTTCTGATCCTATAGGGTTTGGAGGCACTATATAATCACACCATATTTTTTTAATTTATGTATGATTGTCTTCAGAAAAATCAAGGAAAATGAGTCTTAAGAAAAAACTGTGCGGCCGGCGCCACGGCTCACTAGGCTAATCCTCCTCAGTTGGGGTGCCGGATTCTGTCCTGGTTGTTCCTCTTCCAGTCCAGCTCTCTGCTGTGGCCTGGGAGTGCAGTGGAGGATGGCCCAAGTGCTTGGACCCTGCACCAGCATGGGAGACCAAGAGGAAGCACCTGGCTCCTGGCTTTGGATCAGCGCAGCGCCAGCTATAGCAGCCATTTGGGAAATGAACCAACAGAAGAAAGACCTTTCTGTCTCTCTCTCACTGTCTAACTCTGCCTATCCAAAAAAAAAAAAAAAAAAAGTGCATGCATTTAAAAAATGCTTTCACACCAAAATAAACTTTCCTTCTATTCCATTTTTCCAAAACTATTTGAAATGCCCTCATATATCCTCACTAACATTCATTCATATGGGTCACTCATTCATTAAGATCAATTGTGTTTGCCCCCTTTTCAAGCAATACAGAACCAGGAAAAAAAATTAAAAACAGGTCTTAAAAGAATGCCCATGCTGGCCGGCGCCGCGGCTCACTAGGCTAATCCTCCGCCTAGCGGCGCTGGCACACCGGGTTCTAGTCCCGGTTGGGGCGCCGGATTCTGTCCCGGTTGCCCCTCTTCCAGGCCAGCCCTCTGCTGTGGCCAGGGAGTGCAGTGGAGGATGGCCCAGGTGCTTGGGCCCTGCACCCCATGGGAGACCAGGAAAAGCACCTGGCTCCTGGCTCCTGCCATCGGATCAGCGCGGTGCGCCGGCCGCAGAGCACTGGCTGCGGCGGCCATTGGAGGGTGAACCAACGGCAAAGGAAGACCTTTCTCTCTGTCTCTCTCTCTCACTGTCCACTCTGCCTGTCAAAAAAAAAAAAAAAAAAGAATGCCCATGCTTGGTAATACTACAGCCTATCACACTGCAGTCATGTTTTCTGTGCCTAATAACATATTCTATAGTCTCTCAGATTAATCAAATGAGATGAGGGGATTTATATACTGCTGTGCGCTGAGAAGGGGGCTTAACAGTCTCCCGGAGTAATATCATTTGACATTCGAAGCTATTAGACTGCAGCTGCAAAGGGTATTCATTTTTTAGCCTGATTGGTGTTCGGCGAGGGGCAGTCCCCTTCACGTCCCCTCAGCGTGGCGAGGGTTGGCAGCTACTGGGCACTGACCTTTCCCACTCTGGAGATGTGATTGCTTTCACACTGATCGTACAGAAACACTTAGCAAACCTCATACTGTTAGCTCCATCTCACACCAGCAATGCTGGCATTTTATGACTGTCAGGTGGCGTTAGGCAGCTGAAAACTCGCTAAGATGGGGAAGCTGGGCAGAATTAATCACTTCTGAGGGTAGTAATTGAGTCGGTTTCGTGAAATTAATAAGTATCACTTTGGCCGGTGGCAAGAGTCACAGAATCATAGACTGTTCACAATGAAAGGCACACGTCTAGAGCTCCTCTACACATGAAGGGATGGAAGGACCGAGGAGGGGAGGGATTTTTGTTTTGCAGGTCCCGGAGTAGGACAGAGAAGCGGTTTTTCCACCTGCGCAGATTTTAAATGGAACCCCACACCTGCAATGACAATGCATTCAGACCCTGTAAGACAGCAGCTCCGTGGGGCCAGTGTCGTGGCGCCGTGGGTTAAGCTGCTGCCTGCGAGGCTGGCATCCTTTCTGAGCACTGCTTTGGGTCCCAGCTGCTACTCCCTGCTAACGGCCTGGGAAAGTACCCGAGGATGGACCAAGTGCCTGGGCCCCTGCCCCCGTGTGGGAGACCAGGATGGAGTTCCAGGCTCCGGGCTTCAGACTCACCCAGCCCAGCCCTGGCTGTTGTGGCCGTCTGGGGGAGTAAACAAGCAGGTAGAAGATACCTTTCTTTCTTTTTTTTTTATTTTTTTATTTTTATTTTTATTTTTTTTGAGAGGCAGAGTGGACAGTGAGAGAGAGAGACAGAGAGAAAGGTCTTCCTTTTGCCGTTGGTTCACCCTCCAATGGCCGCCGCGGCCGGCGCGCTGCGGCTGGCGCACCGCGCTGATCCAATGGCAGGAGCCAGGTGCTTCTCCTGGTCTCCCATGGGGTGCAGGGCCCAAGCACTTGGGCCATCCTCCACTGCACTCCCGGGCCACAGCAGAGAGCTGGACTGGAAGAGGGGCAACCGGGACAGAATCCAGCGCCCCACTGGGACTAGAACCCAGTGTGCCGGCGCCGCTAGGCGGAGGATTAGCCAAGTGAGCCGCGGCACCGGCCAGAAGATACCTTTCCATCTCTCTCTCTCTCTGCCTTTCAAATAAGTAAATCTTTTTTAAAAACTGTGACTGAAAAAGGCAGGAATCCAAAGCCTTTCCCACTTTTTTATCCATCTCTTCTCTGAAATATCTTAGGAAATCGCAGAGTCACCACAAAGCACAGATCAAAGCCCCTTGCTAGGCATCTCAGTTCTGGTTATTTTTCTCATACCTCCAAGTGTTCTTTATACAAGTGAATAATCTCTATTAAAATTAACAAATAATTCAAATTAGAAAAAAAATGCGTTTCACAGTCTTCTCATTTACAGGAAGAAAATACTGGTGGCCCCTGCCACAGCAAATGACATCTCCAGTGGGAACCGGACAGACACTGGGAATTCATGGTTACTGTGGTGGCCTCTCCCATCAGTCTCAGCCCTGGTCCACAGTAGCACTGCATTTTGGTTTAGGAGTATGGATTGCATCAAGGGTCACCCAAGAGCAGCGTAGGCCCCTCAGCTGTGAGTCACCACTGAATTAGCAAATGTCAACACAGAGCAAGAATGTGATGATCAACTTTGTATGTCAAGGGGACCGGACCTCAGGGTGCCCAGATATTTGTTGTACACTATTTCTGGGCGTGTTGTGAGAGGAGTCTTTCTGGATGATATTAACATTTAAATCAGAGACCGACCAACCAAGCCCTCTTCTCACCTACTGAAAGCCTGAATAGAACAATGGGCTGAAGAAAGAATCTTCTCTCTGCCTGACTGTCTTCAAGCTGGGACATCAGCCATCTTCTGACTGCAGACTTGGACTCAGACAGGAAATTCAGCCACCAACTCTCCTGATTCTCGGGTGTCCAGGCTCGTATGGAACCCCACCATCAGCTCTTCAACGCCTGGGCCTCTCAGCCTCCACATCACATGGCTTACTTGTTAACAATAATTCAATAGAGGGATGATGATGATGATAGATAATAGGTGGATGGTAGATGATAGCTAGGGGTAACAGATAATAAAGGTGATAGATTGATGATAGATAATACTAAGAGATATACATATCATAGACCCTAACGATGCTGTTTCTCTGCAGATTAATTACAATTAATTAATACACAAACATTGACCTAGGCTTGGACAAATGTAACAAGGTTGACCAGCTAAAAAAATACACAAGGAAGTCAGGAGTATAAAAAATATCCAGAAGCAAGGACAACAACATCCTCCTAAGGAGTTAGAAGCTTCCAGGCTCTCAAAACAGACCCAGAGTTGCAGACGATGAATGTGAGAGGAAGGTCAAGTCAAACTTTCTGGATACTCAGCTAGCCACAAGGCTAACACTGCCTGCCCTGCAGAAGTGCAGGGCTCCCTCTGATGGGTAAACTGTCCATCCATCATCACTTCTGGATTCTGTGAAGTACAGCTAGACACAAAGGCCCAGCACAATACACGTAAATACAAAGAGCCCCATTTGTTGTTATCAGCCTTCCCAGGTTAACAAAGCTTGCTCTAGTGAACCCCTAAACTAACATCTATTAAGTCAATACAGAGCTCAGTTACCCTGGAATCCTTAGGAGTCAGGCCAAGATACCATCACGCCTGCTATCGGGTTGTTCTTGTGCTGTAATTAAAACTCAGAGCCACCGTGGTTGGCTGATAGGCAGACATCTGACCTCATTGGCCCAATCAGAGCAAAGTTCTGGATTTTTGTTTGACAGCTTAGAGAGAGTTATTGTCTCCCAAGGTTACTAACAAACAAGCTGGCCTTTCCGGCCGGCAGCCTTCCTGGCACCCCAAGGGAAGTTCCCACATAGGATAAGGCTGACACGATGAACACAGAACAGCGAAACAGAAGAGGATTCTTTCCTGGTGCCATTGAGCTGCTTGATCAACCCTGACCTAAAGCCAGTGCTTTGGGAATGCCAGTTAACAAAAGTTAGTAAATCCCCTTGGGTTACGCCAGGCTGGCTTGGGTTCCTAGGTACTTACAAGGGAGAGACTGTTATGGATATGCAAACATGCAGAGATTTCCTAAGTCCATGAGTGCCTGAGACACTGAAATGCCCCCAATTTTATGAAGAAAATTCACTTTAAGAATTCTGCAGAGGCCAGCACCACAGCTCACTAGGCTAATCCTCCGCCTCGAAGCGCCAGCACACCAGGTTCTAGTCCCGGTCGGGGCACCAGATTCTGTCCCGGTTGCCTCTCTTCCAGCCCAGCTCTTTGCTGTGGCCCAGGAGTGCAGTGGAGGATGGCCCAAGTGCTTGGGCCCTGCACCCCATGGGAGACCAGGAGAAGTACCTGGCTCCTGCCATCGGATCAGCGCGGTGCGCCGGCCGCAGCGCGCCAGCCATTGGAGGGTGAACCAACGGCAAAAAGGAAGACCTTTCTCTCTGTCTCTCTCTCTCACTGTCCACTCTGTCAAAAAAAAAAAATAATAATTCTGCA
Organism: Oryctolagus cuniculus; assembly: GCF_051225735.1. NCBI lineage: Eukaryota > Metazoa > Chordata > Mammalia > Lagomorpha > Leporidae > Oryctolagus > Oryctolagus cuniculus. The sequence goes on along the minus strand of NC_142870.1, from coordinate 170,620,874 downwards.
GACTTAGGTCAGTAAATCCAATCCCTGAGTCTATGGTATAGGCCCACAAGCATACAATGAAGCCTACTCTACACCAGAGTCTGTGTTAGGCAGAGGGCTAACAAACTCTCTGTTCTCTGGCACAAACTGATGGAAGTCATAGAGGGAAGGGGGATCTACAAGTTCCTTTTCAATTCTTCAGAAGGCCCAAGAGAAAACCCACCTATCCAATCAAAATAAGACTGGCTGGCAGTGTGTGGACTCTGGTTCCCTTTGGATTTGCTACAAGGAATTTTTTCAGGGTGATAAGTTCTAACTGGAGGCTAGAAATGGGAAAACACATTTAAAACTAGTAAGTTATGTTTAAAGTGTTTTCTTCGTATGGCAGTTAAACTCCAGAATGGAGAGGAGGTAGAACGGAAAGTCGGGGAAGGTGGGAAGGGAGAAAAGGAAGAAGGGAGGGAGGGCGTGACAGAATTAACTGGGCGAGTAGGGTTGATTTGATCTATAATTCAATCACTTTCACATTTGCTAAACTTCATTCTTTGGAATGGTCTCATTTTCCCTCTAATTACAACAAGAATTATATCCTTCCAAAAAAGCATGTTCTGAACTCTCACAAGAGGTACTGAGTTTGTTTCCTAGGGCTGCAGTTAATGCCACAAACAAGGTGGCTTCAAATTACAAGGATGTATTCCTTCACACTTCAAGGAGCCAGAAGTCTGAAGTCAAAGGACCAGCAAGGCCGTGGTGTCTCCAGGAGAGACCTTCCTCACCTCACCAGCTTCTCCTGCACCCTGACAGATTTGGCCAGGGCAGCCTAACTCCATTCGAGCTCTGTCTTGGCACCACCTGCTCTGAGTGTCCCTGTGTGTCAGATCTCCCTCTCCTTTCCTAGCTAGCCATTGCCTTAGAGCTCACCCTAAATCCAGGATATTCAAGGTGCTTTAACTTAATTTCATTTTCAAAGACCCCATTTCCAACTAAGGTCACGTTCACAGCCACTGAGTCTTGGACCTGGGAGTGCCGGCTCGGGCACTGAGTACCGGCTAACTTTCTGAGGGACACTCGTCAGGGTTCCAAGTTGGTGAGTGTGTACACCTGCTTCTGACACTCATTTTTCCCACCTACTGGGGAAATCTAAACCAAACCTAATGCATCCTGACTGCTATGAAACGTCTCTCTTTTCCTGAGCATCCCACACTGAACCACTTGCTGTGCTCCATTTTATACCTGAAATTTCCCTTCCATCCACCTCCTCCTTATAGCACAGCCACGAGGGGCTCACATTTGCTTTCCTCCCCATGAGCCAGCCTCGCCCACCACTAAAATGATTGATCTTGAAACAGCAATCAGCTCAGAAGCCAAAGGTGACCCTCCTCCTCCTCTTGTCACACCCCACATTCAGTTCAAGGGTTTATTAACCCATCAGATGCCACAGGCTACATGTAAGTCTCAGTCGTTCCCCCACGCTGGAGTGTTCTCTTCTCGAAAGTCCCTGGTTCTTTCCTCCACCTCCTGTTGCTTTAGCAAATGGCAGTGTGGGTCAGTGATCAAACTCAGCCTTGTCTTGGCAAGGGCTCATGTCGACTCCTGCACTGGCCTCTTCTTGAGGTTTTCTCCTCTCTCTGCTTCCCTGAGAGCCAGTGCTGTCTCTCTTACCTCCGGCCCTCACAGGATTCTACCTTCTCCACTCTGCCACAGCTGGCTGGCTTTGGACAGTTTGAGATAATCCAGTGTTCATCCTTGAACCTGAACACATTGAGGCTGAAGACTGACAGCTTCCTCAAGAACTACTCTTTTGAATAGAAGAGAAATTTAATTTTATTCAGGTTCACACGGTGTGGTCAGTAGAATGTCTGTTACTAGCCCATCACAAGATAACTACAGAAAGTGACAGCAAGTCCTTAGAAAGTTTTACAGCAATCTCATGAGTAATAATATGTCTCCTGACTTGAATCACTGGAAATGTAAGCTATCCCACTCATATCTGGAATCGAGAAAAAACTGGTCTCTTAGAATTTGAGAGCAGAAGAGAGGTTACCAGAAGCTGGGGATAAGGGAAAATGCTGCTTAATGAGCTCTAAGTTATAATTAGGTGGGAGGAATAGTTCTAGTGTTTTATAGAGCATCAATAACAATACTATATTGTGCATACATTTTGTAAAAAGATTTTTAATGTTTTCTCCATAAAGAGAGAATAAATGTTCGGGGAGACAGATGTATTTACCTTGATTTGCACATTACACATTGTATATATGCATTGAGACATGACATGGTATACTATAAATATGCACAATTTTATGCATCAGTTAACAATTTTAAAGTTAAGGATTGAACTTTGCATCTATTTTCATTTCAACTGTCCAATAATTTTTTCCTTTACTTTTTGAAATAATTTAAAACTCACAAGAAGCTGAAACTCTGAGTTCTCACGTACCCTTCACATAGCTTCCACCATAATAACTTCTCACTGAACCACAGTACCTTGTCCAAACCAAGACGCTGACATAGATACAATTCTAATAGTTCACTTGCATTGTATTTTGCCAAAGTAACCATGTCTGACAGATTGGAAAACTTTAAAAACTATTCAACACACACAATTTGGAAACAGCTAGTTTACATCATCTTATTCCAAAAATAATTAAAAGTAAAAACAGAAAAGAGTGGACATGACACAGGTTTGGAACCAGCTGACCTAAGTGAGCCTCGTCCCACCCCTCATCTCCACACAGCATATTTTTTAAAGATTGTTATTTATTTAAGAGGTAGAGTAACAGACAGACACAGGGAAAGCCAAGAGAAAGATCTTTCATTTGCTGGTTCACAACCTAAATGAGCAGCTGGGCCAATCTGAAACCAAGAGCCAGGAGCCTTTTCCAGGTCTCCCATGTGGGTGTCATCTTCCACTGATTCCCCAAGCCACAGCAGAGAGCTGGATTGGAAGATGAGCAGCAGAACTGGAACTGGTACCCATATGGGATTCCAGCGCCTCAGGCAGAGGCTTAGTCTACTACACCACAGTGCCGGCCCCTCCACCCAGCATAGTTGTGGCCAAATCCCATAAACCTAGCCTCGGAATTGACTGTTAACTGAGAACTAGGGGAAACAGTCCTTCCTGCAGAACCAGCACAATGGTTTGAGAGGCATTTTGCAAATACTTTCAAAGGCATGCAAGTGCTCTTTCTACAGTAATAGGAGAATATTTATGTCCAGTGAACATGTACATATTGGTGCACAGACGATGTTCAAGATAGCAAAAGTACAGAAGCTCCTGACTTTACAAGCACTTCACTTTCCAGCCCTGTACACCTGCATGATAAAATGGTTGGTTTTCTCCATTTTGTCTGTGGCCTCACAGAGTCGCATAGCCGGGACATCAGAGCTGATAGAAGAACACAGGCCTTCTTTCTCTGAAGTTGGTTGCCTTTCACTCACTCACATCTGTGGGCATTTTGCAAAACCTAAGTCATCTCAACTCTTTGGCAATTTAACTACCCAAGGAAAAGGAAAGATAATTTGTGCAGATTTTGCAAGTAGTTGCATTGGCAACTTTAAGATCTGGTTGAAAGAAAAATCAGTGTTTTAGGATGGTTGGCCTTTGCCATGCTTGCTTCCCTTTCATTTAGCAGTAATTCTGTCCTTTTCTTCCCCCTTTCCCCAAAGTGGCACCATACGGGTTGTTAAGCAATTGTCCCTGACAAGGTCTCGGTGCCTGTCAATAAAATGGAACCTTCTCCCCTTCCCTGTTCCCTTTTAGTGCTAAGGAGGGTGTCAATCAAAGAACATCAGTAAACGCTGGTTTCTGAGCGAAAGCAGAAAGGCCCTGACAGGCAGGGAATAAAAGATGACTATTTTTAAACTAGCAAGACCTTTCTTAAAGTGAGGCAGGTTGAAGAAGAGAGAGACAAGTTTCGCTGCTCTGTTCTTCTGGGAGGTGAAAGGGCTCCTCCAGGTCAAGCCATCGTCTCCGCTGGTGAGGAACGTCTTGTTTGTCCAGAGAACGGTTTTCAATGGTGTGGTACTGCTCTTTATAAACCAGAGATGAAAACTCCTCGAACTTACAGCTCTCTGAAAATAACATTTTCCCCAAAAGCTCATGGGTTTACAGCACTCTCAAAATCTTGCCCATCAAATATAATTAAAGCAAGACCTTCAGAAAATTGATGGGCAGAGGGGGTTTAGTTAAACAGTATCGAAAAAAATTTAACAGCCAACATTTATATTCATTAAATAAAATCCAACTCATTGTGTGTATGTATATATATACACACGTATATATGTGTGTATATACATATAATACATATATACATATAATTATATATGTATATATATACACACACACACACACATACAATGGCTGCCATCCTTGCACACAGATTCAAGTTATACCAAGACAGATACTCAAAGATTGAGACAAAGGGATATGTGTTCCCCCACAATATGTGCAGCTGGTTTGATGCAGAATTAATATGCGGAACATAGATCTGCAAGGTGGAACATCCAGTCAAGCCACAGAGAAGGTGTCTTGTCTTTATGATGAAAATAATCAATCAAACCACTATTCCACCCACATCCCAAAAAGGGACCTTTCGAATTGCCTGCCCAGAGCTGGCCTCTCTCTCCTCAGAACACACTGCTCTTTTATATTAGGATGTACTGACTTGCTCTCCAGCCTCCCCTAAATCCTCTTCCTGAATACACTCATTAACCTTTGCTCAAACATACGCACATGCTCCTAGCAGGTGGCAACGTTCTTCAGTCCCTAGCAATATCAAGGTAATTCTAGTGCAAACACAGAAATGTCAGTGTTGCTAAACTTTTTAATTACACAGCCATATTACCTTCAAGTGGCAAAAAAGGCATACTGCCAAGTTCCACTTCCAATAGTCTGCACGGGGAACCAAAACGTGTTTAAGGAAGATAGTACAGGGGACTCAACCCAGAAGCTCAGGAGGGTGAAGTGAGAAAGGAAAAGGCTTAGAAAGACCTGGAGGTAGCTGGGAACAGCAAAGCCAATGACAAGAATTGAACTGTCCATCAGAGGGGCAGAGAGAGCATCATGTACCCCCACAACCGTGCAGGCCAAGCCAGAAAGTGGGAGACCAGCCACTGAGAGGGAAGAAGCACAGCAGGTGCCTTTTTTTTTTTTTTTTATAGGCAGAGTGCACAGTGAGAGAGAGAGAGAGACAGAGAGAAAGGTCTTCCTTTGCCGTTGGTTCACCCTCCAATGGCCGCCACGGCTGGCGCACCTCGCTGATCCAAAGCCAGAAGCCAGGTGCTTCTCCTGGTCTCCCATGGGGTGCAGGGCCCAAGCACTTGGGCCATCCTCCACTGCACTCCCTGGCCACAGCAGAGAGCTGGCCTGGAAGAGGGGCAACCGGGACAGAATCCGGCGCCCCGACTGGGACTAGAACCCGGTGTGCCGGCACCACTAGGCGGAGGATTAGCCTAGTGAGCCGCGGCGCCGGCCAGCAAGTGCTTTCACAATGTTCCCCTTTAAAGGACAGAAATGGGGTCAGTGTTGGGGTGCAGCTGGTTAAGCCACCACCTTGATACCAGATCCCATATGAGCACCGATTCCAGTTCTGGCTGCTCCACTTCCCATCCGACTCCCTGCTAAAACACCTGGGAAAGCAGCAGAAAATGACCCTAGTGCTTGGGCCCCTGCCACCCACAATGGAGATGCGAATAAAGTCCTAGAATCCAATCTTTGGTCTGGCCCAACCCAGGCCATTGCTGACATTTGGGGAGTGAACCAGCAGAGGGAAGATCTCTCATTCTCTCTCTCTCTCCCTCCCCCCTACCTTAGCTGTGTGTATGTGTGTGTGTCCCTCTCTCTGTATAACTTTGCCTTTCAAAGAAAATAAATAAATCTTTAAAAAAAAAAAAAAGAGGTGGGACTGGTGCTGTGGCATAGTAGGTTAAGCCTCTGCCTGCAGCACTAGTATCTCATATGGGCGCCAGTTCATGTCCTGGCTGCTCTTCTTCTGATCCAGCTCTCTGCTAACAGCCTGGGAAGGCAGTGGAAGATGTCACACGAGCGAAAATATCAAGTATTTGGGCCCCTGCATCTACATGGAAGACCCGGAAGAAGCTCCTGGCTCCTGGCTTCAGATCGGCATAGATCCAGCCGTTGTAGCCATTTAGGGAGTGAACCAGCAGATGGAAGACCTCTCTCTCTCTCTCTCTCTCTCTCTCTCTAACTTTGCCCTCAAATAAATAAATAAATCTTGTATAAAAAACAGGTAAGAGATCTCCTTGCATATATATTTTTCTGAGTAGCACATTTTCAATAATATTTATGTTCTGCTGTTAATGTTTTAATCTTCCTTCACATCAGGTACACTGAAGGGATTTGAATCCTTCACCCCCTAACCCTCTCCTAGCCCACTCCCAGCCTCCAGCTGCAAACAGAATTTCAAAAAGCATCCAATTGGAGTTAAAGGCCTATGAATAATTCTATGTTAAGTAAAGAGTTCAACTTTGGCATGAAGTAGAAAAAGAAAATAGTAAAAAAATAAAATAATGAACAGTTCCTCGAGAGTTTGGCCCTGTCTAAATACTGACGGAGTTTGTGAACTCAAGAGGCTTCCATAGCCTTGGCAACTCATGACAAGAGCCTCGGGTGATCAGTGACATCATAAATAAGAGTGTCAATTGTTAAATCAACAACAGGAGTCTGTGCATTTGCTCCCCATGTAAGACCTCTGTCCTTAATGAGTTGTACTATAAGAATTAATGGTAAAACTAGTCTTCAAACCATACTTTATACTTGTGTGTCTGTGTGGGTGCAAACTGTTGAAATCTTTACTTAGTATAGCGTTGGTCTTCTGTATATAAAGTTAATTAAAAACAAATCTTAATGAAGAATGGGATGGGAGAGGGAGTAGGAGATGGGACAGGAATGGGGGTGGGAGGGTGTGTATAGGGGGAAGAACCACTATATTCCTACATCTATACCTATGAAATTTGTATTCATTAAACAAAATCTTAATAAATACATAAAAAGCATCCAAAGTCTTAGGACCCACGTGTAGAAGACACCCTCTCAACGTCAGCACCCTAACATGGGTAGGTACTCAGGTTGAGAGCCCTGGGGCTGCCTGGTTTCATTTCCAGTTGCTGGCCATCATTTGCATGTCTGGGAACTGCGTTCACGCCCGCTCCTCTACTGCAATGCAATGGGTGTGGTACAGTGCCAGTGAGAGCTTCAGGGTGTTCACCAGGTTTGGGCTCGTTCCCAGCACTCTGAACTTCAGTCTTGCCCTCTACAAGACAGAACTAAGAATGCCCACGCAATAGAGTTTACGAGGAGTAAATAAAACACCAAGCAGCATATTTGCCACATAATAGATGTTGAGTAAATGCTAAGCTACTGCCTTCCATTTGAGCATGAGACAGACGATTTATTCATCTTCGTATCACCAACAGCACAGAATGCAATGCATTGTAAAGTACTCTCTATTTTTACAAAACCTTTTTTCATATTCATTCCAATCATACTCAACCCATCCCCCAGGCATCTCTGCCTTCGGTATGACAGACAAAAATCCAGCAAATGAAGTGGAGTGTTGCTACGCAGCTGAGTGACTCTGGAAGATAATAATACCACGAATACACAGATAACTTCGTCCTTGACATTCAGAGATGGTGAGAGTGATGGTATAATGTCACACGAGCGAAAATATCAAACCTCATGAATGTTTATGCTTTCCAGATTGCACGAAAATAAAGACTGCTCTCCGTATGTGACACAGCCATTCTCTGTAATGCTCACTGACTCTATATCATGACTCGCGGATTTTTAGGAAGGTCAGTTTATTAGCTACAGTTACCGCCCAGTGTTCACCAGCTCTGTCTGTGTGCACGTAGCCGGGAGCACGGAGATGGTGTGACACTGTGTGCGTACATACTGCAGCACACAGAATGTCACAGCACCTGCGTCATGTCCCCAGTACGATTCTTAGACAGCTAAGAAGTGTAGCTGACTTGAAGAGCTTTATAAGCACATCTCCAGATTCTAACAGAACCTCTTAGACAAAAGGAGTGGGAGAAAGAAGACAGAATTTAAAACATAAAACTAAAGACAAAGATTACATAAAGTTTTCCTCATTCTTACAGTTGCTCCTAAGTGTGTGGTTAAAAAAGAAAAGTATTTTCTTTAAAGATTTATTTATTTATTTGAAAGGCAGAATTAGTTCACTCCCCAAATGGCTATAACAGCCAGGGCTGGACCAGGCCAAAGCCAAGAGCCCAGAACTTCATCTGGGTCTCCCACGTGGGTGCAGGGGTCCAAGCACGTGGGCCATCCTCCGCTGCTTTCCCAGGCACATCAGCAGGGAGCTGGATCAGAAGGACTCAAAACAACGCCCATATGAGATGCTGGCATGAAAGGCAGTGGCTTCACCCTCTGTTCCAGCATCTTTGTTGTTTTAATGTCGATGTTCTTCACACTGCCCTAGGCAAGTGCTTCTGAAACAGTGGTGCTCTCCACATTTTTTTTTTATTTTTTTTACAGGCAGAGTGGACAGTGAGAGAGAGAGAGAGACAGAGAGAAAGGTCTTCCTTTGCCGTTGGTTCACCCTTCAATGGCCGCCGCAGCTGGCACATCGCGCTGATCCGAAGCCAGGAGCCAGGTGCTTCTCCTGGTCTCCCATGGGGTGCAGGGCCCAAGCACTTGGGCCATCCTCCACTGCACTCCCGGGCCACAGCAGAGAGCTGGCCTGGAAGAGGGGCAACCGGGACAGAATCCGGCGCCCTGACCGGGACTAGAACCCGGTGTGCCGGCGCCGCAAGGTGGAGGATTAGCCTAGTGAGCCGCGGCGCCAGCCAGTGCTCTCCACATTTTAAAACGGAATCCAGACCTCTGGTAGAAATGCCTCCTCTCCTTCTGAAAACCCCGACAAGAGCACCCAGGAGAAGGAATGAAATCTCCGACTTCCATTTGCAGTGGTATCAGAAGACACCTAATCTGTGGATTCTGAGATTCATAAGGGCTTCCAAAAGCAGGCACAGAAGCTGCACTCCACAAGGAGTCCCAAGAAGGGGCAAGTGGTGGGTGGGAAGGCCCGGGAGGAGTAGATGCCAGAGAGTGCTGATGACAAGGGCCCTTCCTGAAAATTAGGCTGAGGGGAGCTGAATCTCTTGTCACATTGAGTGCAGGATCTGGGGTAACTGAAGCTGTTGGGGACAGTCTCCAGGTACCCAATTTGACTTGGAGTGGCAGAGGAGATGAGTCTACCCTTAAAAAAATAAAATAAAATTTAACTTTAAAAAACTGCACAGATGAGCTATATTTTTAGGAAGTAGATCACCTTTGGCAGTAAGGACAATAAAGGCCCTTGGATCGCGGAGTCTGGAAAACATGGCAGCTTCCTGTACCCACCTCCCACTACCATCAAAAACAGCCCAAAGAGAGCTCATCCAAAAGTGAAGATTGGTTAAAATACGAGTAACAAAAAGACGGATAAAATGCTGCTCCAGACTTACTGTAAGACAAACAAGCAAGGGTAGTAAAAATTACCAGCAGACAAAAACTCCTACCCTCCCCCTAAAAATGGGGCCAGTGAATAGACTGAGATTGTGAGCAAGCATTTATTTTGCCATGACTTATACTCAAATGCAATGAAATACACACTTCTTTGAACATAGACCATGATGAAGAAATTCAAGGATGGCGTAACGAAACAACCATCAGCTTTTTTTTTTTTTTTTTTTTTTTTTTTTTTTTTTTTTTTGACAGGCAGAGTGGACAGTGAGAGAGAGACAGAGAGAGAAAGGTCTTCCTTTTGCCGTTGGTTCACCCTCCAATGGCCGCCGCTGCAGCCGGCGCACCGCGCTGATCCTGGCAGGAGCCAGGAGCCAGGTGCTTTTCCTGGTCTCCCAAAACAACCATCAGCTTTTAAAGAAATTACTAAAATACAAGCCACATGATAGAAGTAGAGACACAGTTAGCACCGAACGGAGGCATTTTCTTAATTTTGTTGACTACTAGCAGGCAATAGTGAAAAGAAAATGGAAGTTTTGGCAAACAAGACGAGGCTGCTGTGGTTTGCATGTGTCCCTTCCGAAATTCAGGAGCTGCCATGGTGACAGTGCTGGGAGGTGAGGCCTCAGGAGGTAATTAAGCCGCGGTGGCTCCTTCCCCTTCTCCCTCCTCCTGAATGGGGTCGGGTGCCTGACAAGAGGGCTTCACGGAGGGAGTCTGTCTTCCACCTTCTGCCACGGGAGGAGAAAGCATCTCTCCCCTCTGGAAGGCGCCTCACCAGACCCCTGTACCTGTCTGGCAGCTTTATCTGGACGTCCTGGCCTCCAGGACTGAGAGATAAAAGCCTTTTCCGTGTGAATCACCCGTTCTCAGGCATCCTGCTGCAGCAGCACAAAGCAGACCAAGACACATGCTTGTTGAACTCGAACTCATGTTTGTAAACTAACAGATCTTTGGAGAAGAAGAATGCCAATGCCGGCATTGTGGCATCGTGGCTAAGGTCACCACGTGAGATGCTGGCATCCCATATGGTTGCTGGTTTGAGTCTCAGCTGCTCCACTTCTGACCCAGCTCTGTGCTAATGTCCTGGGAAAGCAGTAGAAGGTGGCCCAAGTGCTTGGGCCCCTGCACCCACATGGGAGAACAGGAAAAAACTCTTGGCTCCTGGCTTTGGCGGGACTGAGCCCTGGCCACTGTGGCCACTTGAGGAGTGAACCAGTGGATAAAAGACACCCTTCCCCATAATTCTGCCTTTCACATATATTTTCAAAATCTTAAAAAAAAGAACATCGCAGATATTTATCATTATGGAAGTAACCTTTAAAATAATTCAAATCTGCATTAGGTCCTTACCACTACAGGGAGATACCTGAGACAAGCCACTTAGACAGGAGAGAGGTTTGTGCAGCTCCCAGTTTGGGAGGCTGGACAGCCAACATGATGCAGGCTTTTGCTCTGCTGAGAAAGTACAGTGGGTGGTAGAGTGTATGCAGGGAGGAGCACATGTCGAGCCATGAAGCAGAGTGGTGAGGCCATTTAGGAAGCGAACCAGCAGATGGAAGACTCACTCTCATTCTCAACCTCATTCTCATTCTCATTCTCATTCTCTCTCCCCCTTTCCCCCCCTCCCCCTCTCTCCCTCTCCCACTATCTCCCTCTCCCTCTCTCCCTCTCTCCCCCTCTTCCCCTCTCCCTCTCTCCCTCTCTCCCCCTCTTCCCCTCTCCCCCTCTCCCCCTCTCTCCCTCTCCCATTCTCTCCCTCTCTCCCTCTCTTCTTCTCTCCCTCTCCCTCTCTCCCCTTCTCTCTGTCTCTCCCCATCTCTCATTGTAACTCTGCCTTTCAAATAAATAAATAAATCTTTTTAAAAAGAAGAAATTGGTAAATGGGAAAAGAGATCAGGAGGAATTATTGCTGTTTCTTTACTTGATTATTTTTAGTGCAAAAATATTTCAATTAAATGAAAATAAATTTATATCATAAATAAAATTGGATTGCATATTTGAAGAGCAAGGCCCCATATAGAAAATTATTCCAGTAAAATAATGTATCCAGTATTGTGTAAATCTAGGATTTTTTACAGAATCACATGAAAAATAAATACATATTTTACAACAAAGAACAATTTTCCATCAATTTGCTAAAATAAATCATAGCTAAAACTTTTAAAATAAACATTCACACATTGGCATCATTTTCTCTAAGGTTAAATTTTGAAAAAAAAATAGAGAAAGGCATTTCTAAGATGGCAGAGTAGGGAAGGAGCTTAACACTCTAGCCCAGGAGAAGATAATTTTTAAAAAGTAGAGATAGTGTGCTCACTCCAGCAGCACATATACTAAAATTGGAAGGATACAGAGAAGATTAGCATGGCCCCTGCGCAAGGATGACACGCAAATTCGTGAAGCGTTCCATATTTTTAAGAGTGGGAATAAGAGAGGGAGGAGATGTACAATTTGGGACATGTTCAATCGGACTTGCCCCAAATGGTGGAGTTAGAAATGTGCCAGGGGATTCCAATACAATCCCATCAAGGTGGCACGTACCAATGCCATCTCACTATTCCAAGTGATCAATTTCTGTTCACAATTGATCACACTGATAGTTCTAAGATTCAAAGGGATCACACAAACAAGACTAGTGTCTGCTAATACTAACTGATAGAATCAAAAAGGGAGAAAACAATCTAACATGGGAAGCGAGATACACAGAAGACTCATAGAATGGCAGATGTCCTAACCAGCACTCTGGCCTCAGAATCAGCCCTTAAGGCATTAAGATCTGGCTGAAGAGCCCATGAGAGTATTTTAGGCATGGAAAGCCAAGACACTCTGGAAAAAAAAAAAAAAGAAGAAGAAGACCTAAATGAAAGATCTCTGTGAGTGAGATCCCAGTGGAAAGAACGGGCCATCAAAGAAGGAGGTACCTTTCTCTGAAGGGAGGAGGGAACTCCCACTTTGACTAAGACCCTGTCTGAATAAGATTGAAGTCAGCGAACTCAAAAGGCTTCCATAGCCTTGGCAACTCATGACTAGAACCTAGGGAGATTACTGACACCATAAATAAGAGTGTCAAATTGTTAAGTCAACAACAGGAGTCACTGTGTACTTACTCCTCATGTAGGATATCTGTCCTTAATGTGTTGTTCAATGTGAAGTAATGCTATAACTAGTACTGAAACAGTATTTTACACTTTATGTTCTGTGTGGGTGCAAACTGAGGAAATCTTTACTTAATATATACTAAATTGATCTTCTGTATATAAAGATAATTGAAAATGAATCTTGATGTGAATGGAATGGGATAAGGAGTGGGAGATGGGAGGGTTGTAGGTGGGAGGGAAGTTATGGGGGGGGGAGCCATTGTAATCCATAAGCTGTACTTTGGAAATCTATATTTACTAAATAAAAGTTAAAAAAAAAAAAAAAAAAAAAGAGATAGTAGCCAGCGTCGCGGCTCAACAGGCTAATCCTCTGCCTTGCGGCGCCGGCACACCGGGTTCTAGTCCCAGTCAGGGCGCCGGATTCTGTCCCGGTTGCCCCTCTTCCAGGCCAGCTCTCTGCTGTGGCCAGGGAGTGCAGTGGAGGATGGCCCAAGTGCTTGGGCCCTGCACCCCATGGGAGACCAGGAGAAGCACCTGGCTCCTGCCATCGGATCAGCGCGGTGCACCAGCCACAGCGCACCGGCCACAGCGCGCCGGCTGCAGCTGCCATTGTAGGGTGAACCAACAGCAAAGGAAGACCTTTCTTTCTGTCTCTCTCTCTCACTGTCCACTCTGCCTTTCAAAAAAAAAGAAAGAGAGAGAGAGAGAGAGAGAGAGAGATAGTGTAGTCTCAGGGAAGAGTTAGGGAAAAAACAGTGGAGGAAACTCTACTGAAATTAGAGAGACACAGTGGACCTACGTAGAGGGCATGGGCACCCACAGCTCAGGACTCCAACAGCCAAGAGCCTACGCAACAGCACTGGAAAGTGAGGTGAGACGAGACCACAGTAGCCCAAGACACTGGCGAAAGTGGCAGAAAGAGCCTAGAGGTAATGTGGCTTGAAGCCCCAGAGACATTCTTCTCAGATCTAGAAAAAAATGATACTGAAATTCATATGGTAACACAGGAGACCCTGAATAGCCAAAGAAATCTTATGCAACAAAAACAAAGTTGGAGGTACCATAATACCAGATTTCAAGACATACTCTAGGGCAGTTATAATCAAAACAGCCTGGTACTGGTACAAAAACAGATGGATAGATCAATAGAGCAGAATAGAAATGCCAGAAATCAACCCATACATCTGCAACCAACTTTTCGTTGACTCAGGATCTAAAGCCGACCCTGGAGTAGGGACAGTCTCTTCAAGAAATGGTGCTTGGAAAACTGGATTTCCATATGCAGAAGCAACACCCCTATCTTATTCCTTACACAAAAATCACTCAAAATGGATTAAAGACCTAAATCCATGACCCGAAACCATCAAATCATTAGGGAACATTGGGGAAACTCTGCAAGACATTGGCACATGCAAAGAGTGCTTGGAGAAGACCTCAGAGGCACTGGGGTCAATATAGATCTCTGAGCCAATCAAAGTCAAAATGAGCAAATGGGATTACATCAAATTGAGAAGCTTCTGTACTGCAAAAGAAACACTCAGGAAAGTGAAGAGACAAGCAAGATAATGGGAGAAATTACTTGCAATCTATGCATTGGATAAAGGATTAATAACCAGAATATATAAAGAGATCAAGAAACTCCACAACAACAAAACAAACAACCCAGTAAAGAAATGGGCAAAGCACTTAAACAGATATTTTTCAAAAGACGAAATCCAAGTGGCCAACAGACACATGAAAAAATGTTCAGGATCACTAGCCATCAGGGAAATGCAAATCAAAACCACAGTGACATTTCATCTCACCCCAGTTAGAATGGCCCAAATACAGAAATCAACACATGGTGAGGATGTGGGGGAAAAGGTACCCTAATCCACTGTTGGTGGGAATTTAAACTGGTAAAGTCACTATGTAAGACAGTATGGAGAAACCTCAGAAATCTGTATATAGACCTGCCATCGCTCTTCAGGGAATTACCCAATAGAAATGAAATCAGCATGTGAAAGGGTTTTCTGTACCCCCATGTTTATTGCAGCTCAATTCACAATAGCTAAGACAAGGAATCAACCCAAATGCCCATCAGCTGAAGACTTGATAAAGAAACTATGGGATAGGGCTGGTGCTGCAGCTCACTAGGCTAATCCTCCACCTGAGGTGGCGGCACCCCGGGTTCTGGTCCTGGTTGGGGCGCCAAATTCTGACCCGGTTGCTCCTCTTCCAGTCCAGCTCTCTGCTGTGGCCCGGGAAGGCAGTAGAGGATGGCCCAAGTGCTTGGGCCCTGCACCCGCATGGGAGACCAGGAGGAAGCACCTGGCTCCAGGCTTTGGATCAGCACAGCGTGCTGGCCACAGCACGCCATTTGTGAGTGAACAAATGGAAGGAAGACCTTTCTCTCTCTCTCTCTCTCTCTCTCTCTAACTCTGCCTGTCAAAAACAAACAAACAAACAAACTACGGGATATGTACAAAATGGAATACTGCACAGCAATAAGAAATGAAATCCAATGATTTACAAAAAAAAATGGAAGAATCTGGAAAACATCATACTTAGTGAAGTAAGCCAGTTTCAAAGGGACAAATATATGTTCCCTAATTTGTGATAGCTAATAATTGCACCTAACAGGCAATTGAGATAAGTGGCATTGATGCTTTGAGAAGCCATGACTTGAACAGCCCTTGTCTCCACTGTTGAGGAACACTTTCCCATTTTTCCCCCATACTATTTTTTGAACTCTTTATTTAACATACAGTGTATAAGTCAATTGAAAATATATCTCAGTAAAAAATCAGAGTGGGAATAAGAGAGGGAGGAGGAAGAGGGGTGGGAGTATGGGTGGGAGGGCAGGCACAGTGGGAAGAATCACCATGTTCCTAAAGTTTAATTATGAAGTATATGAAATTTATAACTGCAAAGCTGTATAGTTCTGCATTAAAAAAATAAGTCACTGACTTAATGATATCACTGTTGGGTTATTCTTTCTTTCTTAGGTCTTTGACCAATGCTACACAACAGAACATTATACAATAAAGAAATTGTTGGCTGATGCTGTGGCTCAATAGGCTAATCCTCCGCCTTGCGGCACCAGCACACCGGGTTCTAGTCCCAGTCAGGATGCCGGATTCTGTCCCAGTTGCCCCTCTTCCAGGCCAGCTCTCTGCTGTGGCCCAGGAGTGCAGTGGAGGATGGCCCAAGTACCTGGGCCCTGCACCAGCATGGGAGACCAGGAGAAGCACCTGGCTCCTGCCTTCGGATCAGTGTGATGCGCCAGCCACAGCGCTCCGGCCACAGCAGCCATTGGAGAGTGAACCAACAGCAAAGGAAGACCTTTCTCTCTGTCTCTCTCATTGTCCACTCTGCCTGTCAAAAATAAAAAAAAAAGAAAGAAAGAAATTGTTATGTATCTGTCGGTCCAATATGGCAGCCAAATTGTCACATGTGGTCACTGAGCACCACAGTGTTATTATTATACCTGAGGAACTGCATTCTTTTATTTAATTTTATATTCAGATGTAAACAACAATAGTCATACATGACTAGTGACTACTTTATTTGAAAGTTTACATTTGGGCTTATTAAGTCTTGCCGTCTAGTAAATGGAAATAACTTCATTTAGACTCATTTTTCTCCATCCTAAAAAAATCTCTTTTAATTAATAATTCTGCCTCCTCCTAATGGTGACCAACTCAAATAGTGGCAGATCTTAGTTTCCATTATACTCTCTTCTGCTATCCATACTCCCACGGAAGGATACATGACACCAAAATGACCAAAGGTGGAATCATTGTCCATGAGCAAGGCTGGGCTATCAATGAGCTAATATATCCAAAAGACTTTTATTTTCTCCACGTTCTGCACCATATGACAAAAGACATTCTCTGGCACATTCTCTCCACAGCTCCATCAAGATGTTTCCTGGGGCCTGGCTCTGTGGTATAGTGGGTAAAGCTGCTGTCTGCAGTGCCGGCATCCCATATGGACGCTGGTTCATGTCCTGGCTGCTTCATTTCTGATCCAGCTCTCTGCCGTGGCCTAGGAAAGCAGTAGAAGATGGCCCAAGTCCTTGGGCCCCTGCACTCACATGGGAGGCCCATAAGAAGCTCCTGGCTCCTGGATCCAGATCAGCCCAGCTCTGGCCATTGCAGCCGTTTGGGGAGTGAACCTGCAGGTGGAAGACTTCTTTCTCTCTGCCTCTGCCTCTCTGTAATTCTGCCTTCCAAATAAAAATAAATAAAATCTGTTTTTAAAAAAATAATATCCCCCAATTTAGGCTCATCACTCACTTTAAGGTATGAATCTTTGAGGGAGCCTTTATTATTCATTCTAGATTCAAAGTTATCTTGGATCTAGAAGGAAATATTTGCTTCTCAAAAGAAAGAATTAACCTCAAATCCTTTATGACATACTTCTTAGCTATGACTTTATACATTTACATATTTTTATAGTTTTATATACCTATTATGTTTTTATTAATTATTAGACAGTTGTAAGTTCCAAACTGCACTCTTAGGAAGTACTTGAACACAATCCATATGCCACCATGTAGTGACATTTGTGACCTCCCACAGGCAGTCAAATTGAAAATAGAAACCTCTTGGGAAACTTGAATATCCAAGCAAGAACTCATGCCTCAAGGGAACAGCCTTACCTCTTCCAGGAAGTAAGTAACACTACTCCAGCCTGATTACTGCCAGTTGACACAGTTCCTGAACTCCAAGCTATTTGACGAACATTCCCAATGATAGAATCTGCTCCTTACCTAGTTGTAAACCATTTCTTTTATGAATATTTTATCATGAGATTTAAAGCAAAAGTAAATATTCCATAAAGGAATTCCAGTCATGCGATATTATCTTTGAATGATTTGAGAGAAACTTTCTAAAATGTGTCTAAGAACAGTGATGATTATTTTACATGGACCCTTCAAATTATTGTCATCCATAATGAAAATTATATATCAGAACCACAGCTTCTCTCACAGGAAATATTCTAGTCTTTTCTCTTAGAAAAAGTAAAATATAATTCCAGTCACTTCCTATGCACTTCATTTCTTCTTTAATTAGTTCTTATTTATAGAAATATTTTCCCAAATTTACCTCATATTAATTTTTTTCTCTACAAATTATTCTCCAACCAATGACGTTCCTAATTTCATTCTAACGGCAAATGTCAGCTCAATCTAAGTCAACTTAGAGGAGCTTGACGTGCCTATAATTGGCACATAGGGTGACTACAAAAAGTTAACATGAAACCTTAGACATCTGAGATTTACATTAATGGGGGAGGTTGGCAAAGAGCAGAAGTCTCTCACAGATGTCCACATTCAGGGAAGTAAAGAGAAGAGCTTTGTGGGGATCTACTAGACTATATATTTTTATAACAGTTTAAAAAATTAAATTAACAAATCTTTAAAAAGGAGTGAGAACTACATGGAATTTAGGAAAAGTGGCAGTAAAAAGCAATAATATTGCAGTAATTATCCAGCAGATGAGGTTGTTCTGGTCTCCAGAGCAGCCTGGAAAAAATACCCACCTGGTGCCCATTCCCAGTCCTGTGGAGTCCCATTTCCCTAATCAGCCTTCAGTTACAAATTCCCTATTATCTTAGTTCCAAGAAAAGTTTTCTTGGGTTGTGGGCACCATCTATTTTTTATGGTCATGGGAAATGAAATGTTAGCTCATGAATTAATGAGTAGAAACTCTAACATCAGTCTGTTCTTTGAAGCTCATCAAATTTGGGGCACTGACAGGTTTAGCTCCTGGGCCCAGAAAGGGAAGACACTAGGACTACCGTGACAGTTCTGACTTTGCAAACTCCAAGAAGTCAGCCAGACCACTTTTAGTATCTTTCACTCATGGTCTTCACTCCCGCATTTGATATATGAAAATATCTTGACAAGGCCCATTATTTCCACTATACTTTTGAATATATTCATTTCTAAGAGTTTAAAGAAGCAGTGGAAGATGAACATTTGCATCTGCCAATACCTGTGAAGATGGAGCTACTCATTTTGTGACTTACAGACAACGCTTCTTTTACCCCTTATATTTGGTTTTGAAGCAAAATGTCTTCTGAATTAAGTGCATTAACCCTACAGAGAACTGAGAATTGGAAAGAGAACATACTTCAAGGCTAACCAGACATGGCTTGAATTATAGGTCCACCATTTGCATGCAGTTTCCTTAAGAAATTAGTCAAATCCTTAACCTCTCTTGCTCTCACTAGCCTCACCTGTGAAAATAATAATACGTATATCACAAGATGATTAGGAATAGTCAAGGGCACAACATGCATTTAAGTATCTGGAACTTAATGGGTATTCAAAGTATCCATTTTTCCCTCAATATAATCTTTCCTGGAATTCCATAGCATTTCCCAGACCTGTGATATTCCAATTCCAGTTCATGCTCCACCTGATCTTCCTGAAACTGCAAGCCATAGTTTACCATTTTGCGTCCAGTACTAATCATATCCCTATTTTCACTTGTAGCTCCAAATGTGTACTCTATTGTTAATTACAAATGAAAACTATTTCTTAAAACCCTTTAAGAGGCACTTACTTATTACCCCTATAGTTTATGTTAGACACCTAGAACAGTGCCCAGCACAAAGGTAACCCTCTTTCTTTCGAACAATTAGCATAATAAAGTTGTTAATATAAAGAAAGTTTGCAAGTATTGAACAACTTCCAAAAGGAAACTAAAGATTTGACCATCCATTGGTATTTGTCATAGTATTTGCCCCACTGACTGGTTCCACCTGATATCTGTTCTCTAGTTCAATCCTGGAGATAGACAATCTATTGGACAGTCCTATGCCCAAGCTTTGGAATCCAATTCTAGCTCTTGACATACAACCTGTGTCTTTGAACAGAAAAGACAAGGTATAAAATGCATAACAATGCAGACATGTAGATAAGCACAAGCCCAGGGCCTGGGGGAAAATTGGAAAGAAATTGTATTTGGACAGACACTACATTTCTTACAGTAATTATAGATTTCATCAAACCCTGTTCCATCCCTACTGTCAGATGTGTTATTTCTGGGTAAGGCACCAGACTTGTGGGGAGAACCACCAAACATTTGACAAGGTAATAAAAATGCTGGTGGCCCAAGGATTCTTTAATCTATCTGGGAGGCAGAAGAATCAAATTCAGTTTTATTTCCCAGCAATGTGACTAAATCAGTCTTGCTCCCACACCCAAAAAAAGATGGAAATAGAAACATTAATCACAAATGATGTACAATCTTGGAAGAGAGAAACTAATGCAGAGATTTTCCTGCATCTGAGACATAGCTACTTTCAACTCCCAACTCCATTGCCTATAATAGTCAACAGAATTTTTGTGCAGGCTCAAAAGTTCATTTCCTCCTGCTTATGGGGCCTTGGAATTCTTGATTCTCTTTAATTCCACTGCATTCTCTATCCCTTTACCAGTTTCCAAAAAACAAGACTCCAGAGACACATTGGGAAGGTTACCTAACACACTCAACATTCTCCTGTGAGCTCTTGGTTACAATGTCAAAGTCTCTGAAAAACACAACAGAATATCCTTACCACACATACAAGAAAGACTTAGAACATACCCTGATTCCTTGGGGCAGAGGAGTCAGGAACATAGTACTAACCTAAAACCCTTATAAAAATGCTTTCAGAGCCAGCATTATGGCATAGCAAGTAAAGCCCCCACCTGCAATGCCAGTATCCCATATGGGCTCCAGTTCAAGTCCCAGCTGCTCAACTTCCAATCCAGCTCTCTTCTAATGCCACTGGGAAAGCAACAGATGATGGCTCAAGTTCTTGAGCCCCTGCACCCAAGTGGGAGACCCAGATGAAGTTCCTGGCTTCGGCCTAGCCCAGCCCTGGCCACTGAGGCCATCTAAGGAGTAACCCAGCAGATGGAAGATCTCTGTTTCTCTGTCTCTCCCTCTCTCTGTACTTCTGCCTTTCAAATAAATCAATACATCTTTTAACAAAAATCCTTTTGCACAAAGACACCTTTCTCTTTCTCAGGCTCACTGCATGTGTCAATCAAAATGATGATTATAGGCAGAGATGGAAACTAGCATTCGTGAGTATTTATCATGTGCCACTCACTTTATGTTTACCTCCTACTGCATCAGAAAGCTGTCCATGTGCTATCTGCGTCATATAAAATAGGAAACTTAGGTTCAAAGAGGTTAAATAACTTTCAGGTCTCAAAGCAAGTAACTGATGGGACAGGGATTCCAAATTAAGTAGATTGCTAGCAAAGTCTAAACTTGGTCCTCAAATTGTAACTGCCTCAACATTTTCTTCCTATCAAAGACCAGTCACTCAACCAGGTCAAGGCTATTGCCGTGGGCTACGGAATATACTGAGGAAGGGTAATCGAGGAAACCCAAACTAGAGCAAAGGAGAGAGACTCCAAGAGCTTCCACTGAGCAACACTGATACCGTGCTGTGAAAAGTCTGCAGATTACTCCAACAAAGAATGTCAAGAAAGCCCGCAATCTCTGATCATACCAGCAGTTGACAACAAACAAGTTAACAAAAAGAGCAGTTAAAAAAGCAAAGGGGTCTTTTTCTATCTTCTTCTGGGAAATCAAAAGAAAAAGAGGAATTCATCCATATAGATATCACTTCAAATCTCCATTTTTGTTGCCTTCATTTTAGAGAATCTAAACCTCTGAATTAAGCAGCCCATTTTTAGTTCACATTTTTTCTGACATTTCCTATTTGCTAAAACCACAGGGGAACGATCAGTGAGGGGAGGACGAACTGTTCATGCTCAGCCTAACCAACTTCCCACAGCAGCATTCAATATTTCTTTCTTCAGAGAAGTGGGTATTTGTCGCAATTCTCTGAAAAGTCTGAGAAGCCAAACGCTGCATCCAATGTCAAGATCCCACAGCCACCTTCTGTGAGATTTCCCCATGTATTGGTGTGTGTGTGTGTGTGTGTGTGTGTGTGTGTGTGTTGGAGTAAGGGTCTACATTTCCTATTAGAAGAGTGACTCGCTGGTACAAAAGACTAAACATATCACCAACCAACAGCCAGCCTGAATCACTGAGGCACTATGTTTAGATGATGCAGCGTGATGTGAATGTAGAAGTATAGGAAACTGAAAACATTCACCAACAAGGAAAGCAATGAAATACAGGGCAAACTTACAACGAATCTTATGCAATCAGTGCAGATGAATTAGGGATTTAGGAAGCAAGGAACAATGTCAACACTACTTAGGTTTTAAAAAGTTACAGGAAGATGAGTAGTATGATCATTTTGTTAAAATGTACATAAAAGACATATCCTTATGAATTTTAGTATAATTCATGCATTGCATTATGTTATATTCGAATGGGCCATGTGATGTACACTCAGTGAAGCAAGGTTGAAAGTTATTACCAGCACTTTTCAGTGGATGGGATCAGAGACAGCTTTTGTATCCGTCTTCTGGCTTGTCTGTGTTTTAAGTTCATGCTATAATGAATACACACTGTTCCTTTAAGAAGAATGTTTTAAATATATGCACATGGGAGAAATCCATTCAGAACGGAGAGCACCTTTTTCAAGGAGGATTTTGACAAACCCGAGTGTCTGCAGGCTGAGACTCCCACGGTGGGCAGAAATCCTCCTCCGGCCTCTCAGATCATCCAGCCAATTAGGGACAGTGTCACCTCAATGCCCACGGTTTATTTTCCTGCACAGCAAGCACGGGCCTCAGTGGGTAGGGAGAGCAGCAGGCTGGAACTCAAATCACTTCGGTGTGGCTAAATCAGTTTTGTAACTGAGAGTGAAGGCCAACTTCCTAAACAAGTAGTACACATTCTCTCCACGTTGTCCCAGTTAATCTATTGCTCTATAACAAACCACTGCCAGTTTTGTGACCTAAAACAACAGCTATTTGATTATGCTCACGGCTGTGTGGGTCAGGATGTTGACTTGCACGCAACAGGGATGGCTTTTCTCTGCTCCACAGGGTCTGGAATCTCAGATGAGGGCTGACAGCCACATCTGGAGGTTCTTTCACTCCCATGCCTGTGCTAAGCTGGGATGACTCAAAGCCTACACTCCACTTTCTTGTCCGCAGAAGCATCTACCTGTAGTCTATCCACAGGGCTTGGGCACCTGAGTTTCACAGGCGAGTGACACAAAGGTTCCAAGAGAATTTGGCAAAAGCTGCACGGTCTGTTATGACTCAGCCTTGGGACTCACATGCCATTGTTCCCATCATACTCCACTGGTCCGAGCGTCCACAAGCCTGTGAAGGTTCAAGGACTGAAGACATGGATGCTGCCCCTTGATGGGGAGATCATTGACAAATGTGTGATCATTTTTCTACAACTTCCATATACATTTATCAAGTTTCTGCTCTGTGACAGCCACCAGAGATGCAGCTATAAAGGAAAAAAAAACACACAGAAAGAGCATGAAATTGGGGATCAGAGGAGTTAGGTAGCCCTCTTCCCTGTTTTTCCAATAACTCAATGTCTCAGTTATTAATTCCATCTCTCCCTCAGGAAGACAGAAATAGTAATGTTAATTTAAACCATATAAAATTGATAATTCTTAACCATTTCTAACATAAAAAATGCAATTTGTTCAATCTAATGCTTGATTTATATGCTTCATAGAAATGTAAGGCTAGAAAGTGATAAAAAGGTAAAATATTCTGGGGCATGAGGAAAAGTGTTTGATGCTCCTTATTTTCGGAGCTTTCGTTCTGAGGCTTGTATGATCCTTCTACTAATTTGAAAGAATTTGGCATTTCCCTGCTGGGTTTTTTTCAATTAAATAATCAATGTCTGTCTAAAGCCATGATATATATCCTGTGATTATAATTCTACTCCAGGACACCTTGTAAAATGGCTTTTCTGAAAACTTCTTGGGGTATCATTTGTAGTACTATAATAGAGCTTACTTTATAGAAATTCTGAGTCCTGGCCAATTTTACATTATATTACAATAATATTCTGTCAAATACTAGTGTGTTGTGTCTTCTGGACTCAGCGGGGCCCTTCCTCCAGTTGCTTCTTAAACCACCTTGCAGGGCATCAAATGCTACCTTATAGTAAGCCAAGTCTTCTGCTGTTACAGATACATGACCACTGAAACAGGCTGAAGTCCAGCACTAGCCACACGTCACTGCGAGAGGTAGGTGAGAAATTCTGTTCTGGCAAGAACCGGGAGAGCCAAAAAGGTAAAACAAGAGGCAGGCTCCTGAGATAATTTGGCCACACAATAGAACCACAAATTATGAGACCCTGTCTCTTGAACAGCTCTAAAAGCAAAGTCTACTGCAAAATGCCAAGACTCGGGATTGCCACACGTCTTTTCAGCAAGGGACAAAGTATACAACACCTCAAACATGAACTTTTTAAAGATTTTATTTATTTATTTATTTGAGAATTAGAGTTACAGACCGAGAGAGACAGAGAGAGAGATTTTCCATCCACTGGTTCACTCCCCAAATGGCCACAACAGCTGGAGCTGAGCCAATCTTAAGCCAGGAGCCTCTTCCAGGAGACAGAGAGAGAGATTTTCCATCCACTGGTTCACTCCCCAAATGGCCACAACAGCTGGAGCTGAGCCAATCTTAACCTCTTCCAGGTTTCCCACATGGGTGCAGAGGCCCAAGCACGTGGGCAATCTTCTACTGCTTTCCCAGGCCACAGCAGAGAAATGAATCGGAAGTGGAACAGCTGGGAATCAAACCAACGCCCATGTGGGATGCTGGTACTGCAGGCTGAAGCTTAGCCTACTACATCACAGTGCTGGCCACTCAAAAGGCAATTTTTCAAAAGGTTCAATCCAACACTGTCAGCATCCCCCTCTGTAGTTCTGTGTGGGGAGCAACTCGGACTAGACTGTTACTGAAATTAAGACTTATTCTATGCATCTGCTCTCCCACAATATGGCGCTGGGAGAGGAGGAAACAGCTTCTACACAGCTGCCTCCAGTTCAACCAATAAACTGTGGGACCTGCTCCTGATTGGAGGAGAGCAGCGTACTCGGCGTGTGGGTAGCAGAGTTGGGATTGGTGGAAGAGGACTATAAAGGAGGAGAGAGACAACATGCACCAGGAACATCTATCTGAAGGAATACCTGAGCAGCCCCCGAGAGAGCCGGCTGGCGGTGTGCCGCTCCCCCGCAGAAGTGGGGAAAGTGGCAGGGGGAACCGCCCTTCCACGGAGGTGGAAGGGACGGTAGCCAACCCGGGAAGAACCAGCAGCAAACCCAGGAAGGGCCGAGCAGACAAAAGAACAGCGCAGGGTCCTGTGTCGTTCCTCCACGAAGACGGGGAGTGACATAATGGTGCCGTGACTCGGATATGAAGCCTAGGCAGGGTTTAGTGTCGTTCCTCCACGAAGAGGGGGAGCGACAGTTCTGAATCAACCATATTTCTTCACTGGCAGGGTAAACTAGTAGCCATGTGCAAAATAAAAAATTTTTAAAAAGCCTATAGGGCCAGCATAGTGGTACAGAGGATTAAGCCACCACCTGTGACTCCCGCGCCCCTATTAGAGTACCAGCTGCTCCGCTTCCAGTCCAGCCCCTTACTAATGTGCCTGGGAAAGAAACAGAAGACGGCCCATGTACTTGGGCTTCCGCCATCCATGGGGGAGCCCAGGTCAAGTTCCAGGCTCCAAGGGAAGTGAACAAGCAGATGAAGACCCCTCTCTCTCTCATTGCCTCTCCTCTTTCTGTGTTGCTCTGCCTGTCAAATAAGCAAAAGCCATCTTTAAAAACTACCAAGAGTAAACATAGTCAAGTAACAGCAATGGGAACAATGCATGTATCAGGGGCAGCGGTGAAAGGAGAGGGGAGTCCTGTTCTTCTATCTGAAGACTCAGGACTGAATTTGTAAGTAATGCGACCAACTCACGATGTCCTCATCTTAAAACTGCATCCCCCATGTCCTCGGAACTCCTTCAATCCCAAGAAAATAGGAACAGTTCATCATCCTGCTTATGAGGCAACCTTGGGTAACTTATTTTATTTTAGAAAATTCAATTTCTTCTAATGGAAGATGATTGGAAAAATAAATAAAAAGCTAATCTGCAGACTTGCTTGCAAACAATGGAATTAGTGTTTGAGAGCTGGATCCAATGCCCACAAGCCTCCTGTAACACGAGCACAGGGCGTAGACAGTGGCCCAGCCCTTTGACTACACGTATTGGCCACTGGGTTCTGGCTAGAAAAATTCAGTAAAAAAAAAAAAAAAAAAAAGTGCAGCTGCCCTCCTCCTCCCATGAGGCCCTCCCATGCAGCCCAAAGCCAGAAGAAGCCATAAAGCCCAGATCCCAGGCTAGGGGAGTTAGGAGAGGTGCACACTGGAAACAATGTCTCCAGTGAGGAAGTAGCCTTACACTTTTCTTGCCAGATGAGAATCTCACGACCTACCCATCCTTCCTCCCAACGCCAAACAAAAAGTAATGAGGAGAGAGGGTGGGGGGAGGTATCAAAGCTCTGTTTCCAGCAAATTTTGAAAATATTTGCTTTTCAAAAGCTATCAGAAACATTTCCTTTCCCTAATGCAAATTAGCAACTGCAAATGACAGAAAATGCTTTGCTACTCTTGCATTAATAAAGAACACATTAAGCCATACAGTCAGAAAGCTAAACAGTAGTCATCATGGAAATTATCCAGCCTATCTTTTAATTAATATTTGCCAAAATTAGCATACAGGGCCCTCTCTGCGTTGGGGAGCAGTGGGACCCGTGTCTCACTCCTCCCCCCAGTTCCCACCTTCCCCGGCCCTTGCCTCCGCCTCCTTCTGTGTCGCCTTTCTTCTCTCTAGATACCCCCATCTTCTCTCCCTGTGCCTCTCTCACACCTGGAGACAGTAACGATATGCAGCTCCAAATGAGCCGCGAGAGTGAAAATCACCCTCCTGGAGGAAGGGAAGTGCATTTGACATCCCGCTTGTTCCAGGCCTTGAGAAACTCGGATCTAATTACCTCCGAGAGGCTGTGGGCAGATGGCAGCCTCGGCAGCCCAGGTCCGCAGTCAGTGGGACACTGCCGACATGCTCACCCTGACATTTTGTTCACGATGTTTCCAGCACACCGAGCTGAGGGCTGGCAGCCAGCGCTGGAGCCCCAGAACATTCGTTAGCCTGAAATGACTTCCATGCCACACCTCCACTCTTAGGGCTGGGCCTCCAAACCTCAGCCCGCCTCAGGGGCAGGGGTCCAGGACGTGATCGGTGGCCACTAGACTTTGGGAAAGGCCCAAGCAGGAGTAATGTGGGTGAGACAGAGACACAGCAAGAAGGCTGGTGAGGAGTGTGCTGGCCCCCGGTCCTGCAGGGTCTTCATTCTCCTCCATTTGTCATCCATGATGGTTGGATAAAGAAGTCAGCACAAGCTATGAACCAGATGTCTGGGACTACTAAGAACAGAATAGCCAAAGGCTGGAGACAGGCAGCAGAAGCGTGGCCCCACGGAGCAGGGGGTGTTTCCCTCCTTAGAGCTCCCACCTCATCAACACCCACTCTGTGTCGGGAACATTGCTGTCAGTGTCCACAGCAGTCAGGGCAACACCCTGGCTGACCTCACAATCAACCCTACATCTCAGTGGCCTAACAAAGTGAGGGCCATTTCCTGTTCATGGCTAACGCTCATGTAGCTGCTCTCAGTACCTCTTCTGCAGAGAAAGGAGGCTTCCGTCTCCACCTGGTCTCAGAGCACCTTTGAAGAGGTAAGCAAGAGCATGAACCCCTAGCATGGGGGTACTGACAGCAGGCCTGAAGTGTCCTTCGCATAGCACCAACCTAGGAAGTCGCCGGCATTGTAGGGACGGTTAATGAGGCTGGAGACGGAGAAGCAGATCGCCGTATTCTAAGTCTTCATAATTAGTATTTGTAAAAGACATCTGAGAGTTCATTCATTTATTCTCCACTGCTAGTTGAGATAAGTCTGAGCTTTCTTGCGTCAGCAAATCCCTCTTAGGTGAAAGCTAGAGCAAAATCCTACAGGTCAGGGGGACACTGGACCATCAAACAGACCAGCCTGTTTTCAACCCACTTCAAGGTTCCTCAAATAGGATGAGATCCCAAACCCAAGTCCAGGCTGCAGTGTGCAATGCTTATATCTGGAAGGAGAAAGGTTACAGTGGACCCGGGCCCAGGAGTATTCCCCAAGAATGCAGGAGGCGCCACAGGGAGAGCTGCGGTCACAGCACAGGGGAGGTGGTGATGAGCAAGAGGCACAGCCTGTGGGGCGACAGTTTGATGCTGGAACCGATAAGCCCGCTTCACAGGTGTGTTTAGCTTCTCATCCCAGAGAATCTTTCTTCCCACAAGCTGCCTCGCCCAGTCCCGCCAGGACTATGGGGAGTTGACGGAAGTGGGAGATACCATGCCCAGGGACACAAAGCAGTAGACTGGGCAAACAGCTCCAAAGCTTATTTATATATCAGAAATTCATAAATCTAGTTAAAATCTCTTTTGTAACTACATATAAATTATATAAAGCAATCTCCTTTCATATCTTCAGTCATGCAACTGCCATTCATTGAACATAACCAACCATGTGCCTAGCTCTGTGCCAGGTACTGGGACAAATATTCACTCAATTCCTCCAAAGACTGCATAGACTAGGACCTTATTACAGGCTGTGTTAAGGTAGTTCATTAAACTGAAGGGAAGAGGGGCCAGCATTGTGGCACAGCAGTTTAAGCCACCACCTGCAACACCAGCTTCCCACAGGAGCACCAGTTCAAGTCCCAGCTGCTCCATTTCCAACCCAGCTCCCCGCTAACGCACCTGGAACAGCAGCAGAGGATGGTTCAAGTGCTTGGGTGCCAGCCACCTATGTGGGAGACCTGCATGGAGTTCAAGGCTCCTAATTTTGGCTTGGCCCATCCCAGGCCATTGCGATCATTTGGGGAGTGAGCCAGGAGATGGAAGATTCTCTTTCTGTTTTTTTCTGTCTCTCAAATAAATCAAAAAAAAAAAAAAAAAGAAAGAAAGAAAAAAGAAAAAAGGAAGGAAGGAAGGAAGGAAGGAAGGAAGGAAGGAAGGAAGGAAGGAAGGAAGGAGGGAGGGGGAGGGAGGGAGGTTGAGAGGGAAGGAGAGAAGGAGGTTGGGAGGGAGGGAGGGAGGGAAGGAGGTTGGGAGGGAGGGAGGGAGGGAGGGAGGGAGGGAGGGAAGGAAGGAATGAAGGAAGGAAGAGAAACAGAAACTGAAGGGGGCAGAATAAACAGGAAAATGAGCATTCCCCGAATTGCAGTATGAGAATAAAGCACTATTAATCACAGTTCTCAGAGAAACAGGGCAAATTTCTCAAGGTCCCACAGCTGGGAAATGGCAGAGGCATGCAAAGGGAAAGCAGTAGAATTCAACTTTATGAAATCTTTTTTGCTCTAGATTTTGTGCCTCATCAGACACCTCTCCCCATGATGTGCCCTCCTGTCATCTTTTTGGTTTTGTTTTTTGCTGCATTTGTTTGGGGTTTCTGGAGTTCTACATAATATCCCCTGTCAGTCCATACTTACTCTAACGTTCAGAGCTGTAATTTGAAACTTGCTCTCCCTGTGACTGAATGTCATGAAAGCTAACAAGAGCCTGTCTTCAAATGCTTTGATCACACAGATGACAAACTCAAGCAGAAGTTCATATTGTTATAGTGATTATAATGATTATAATTAATCCTAGGCAACATAATGATGAGAACGTGTTGTATTTATAATGCCTAATTAGAGTCATTTTATCATTATTTTCTTCTTCGGACTAATGATCATGATCATCATTCTTAATAATGATCAGAACCACAGGAAGGCGATGGCAACAATGATGACAAACGGTCCAGTGCTGGTTCGGAGTCCTCTAGGGCAAAGCATTCTAACACTCTCTCACTGGTTGGAATGGCTGTTACTTATGAAGTGGCAGAATTGTTTTAAATGACAAGTGGCATTAAGCTACAAAGAGGGAAAAGGGCAGTTCAGACCACCAACACATCACTGGGACAGTGCCTGCCCCCACACAATTATTTTTTTTCAAGATTTATTTACTTATTTAAAAGTCAGAATTGTAGAGAGAGAGGGAGAGAAAGACAAAGAGAGATCTCCCATCTACTGGTTCAGTCCCCAGATGGCTAAAAAGTCCGGGGCTGGGCCAGGCCGAAGCCAAGAGCGAGGGGGTTTCTTCTGGATCTCCCACATGGGTGGCAGAGGCCCAAGCAGTTGTCCCATCTTCCACTGCTTTCCTAGGTCATTAGCAGGGAGCTGGATTAGAAATAGGGCAGCTGAGTCTCAAACTAGCTCCCATGTGATATGTCAGTGTTTCTGGTGGCAGCTTTACCTGCTATGCCACGATATCAGCCCCACCCCTGCACAATTAATCTACAGACCTATGTACAACAGCAACCTCCAAGCAAGTACCATGGGTTTCCCATTTATCAAATAGCTCTGCGGGAGGAAGCCCTGGGTCTCAGTTTCCTGTCCCATCTCCTACTCCAGAAGTCTGTTTCTAGAGACGACCAAGGTACTATTTTACTTTTATACAGAATTATTCAAAGACTCAGCTTATCTAGCTAAGATGAGCTCAAGCATCTTAGGCCAGGAGAATGAGTCAGTTAAGTCTTCTGTATATTCATAATTGACTCCCCAAAGGAAATTCACAAGTCATCTATGTAAGAGGAGAATGATGCTGCTTTTGCTGTCAGATGTGATAAAAAATGGTCCAAGAAATACCAAGGCTATGGTGCTCTGGCCACAGAAATCCCCAAAGCTCACCATTTACTAAAGAATCAAAGGTTTCCATATCTTCTACTTCTGCCCCACCAGACAGCTGCCCAGTTCAGCTGCCTGAAGCCCTTTTCTCCCTCATTGCCAGACAGCCTGTCACCCTGTGCCACCTATCATGGACAAAGCAGGTGTAAACATTTAAGTGTGTAAACATTTAAGTGATCACTAGATCCAGGAGCTATCCAACAACAAGGTCGTCCATCCATGTAGCCAGCTGCAGAGAAACACAATAAACCCAACTGTGAAAGGACAGAGAAGGAAAGGGTGGCAGAGAGAACATAGTGTCCATACCAGGTGAGAAAAGGAACATCAACACCAACACAGAGAGCCCTTCTTACTATCACCTGGAACATACTGAGCTCACGTCAGCAACTTCAGACATGCTGGCGGTGACAAACATCAGAGAAGTGTCCTTGAAATCCACCATTCATGGTTTCCACAAATACACATAGACACTTGCTAGACTGTGAGGGAGAAGCAAGGGAGCAGGTGCTCTAGCCCAACCCCCAAGCAACTCACCGCCTTGCGAAGACCGGAAATGCATAAACAAGTTTTAAACTGAGCTAAGTAGTCTGAGGGAAGACACTGAGAAGCAGCCCAGTAGCGAAACAAGCAACTTGAGTATCGGGGCTTTAACTCGTACAAGTGTGTCGTGCATGAGTGACAGACACTTGAACCCCAATATTCTGAGTCCCATGTTTATTGTCTCCTAATAGAAAACCTCCTACATCTAATTTTGAAGTAAATACCAGGTGAAATTCAACGATAACAAACAAAAAAGACCAGCAACACCAGCTTCATTGAGCTCCAAGCTCACTCTGACAGGGTGGACTACGTGGAAGATTGACTTCCTCAGTGCTCTCCAGCACCAAGACTCTGGGCAGAATTGGTGCCAGGAAATAGGGTGCTGTAGTCTCCCCATCCACTCAAGAATGTTTTTATGCTTTTGAAGAGGCCAAACACTATACCCTATGCATCATGCAATTTCAACACCCAAGCCCACATTAATCCCAAAGACTTGTTGACAATGTCGGAAGGGCACACAGGTAGACTCCATCCACACTTGAGAGTAATCAAACAAGCCCAGGACTCAGGAGGCAGAAAAACCATTGCTCTGCTTTGCCATCAATTTTCCCTTCATCCCACATGCAATGTACCTTATACAACCCACTGAGATCACCTCTGATATTCTTCTTTCCTGTTTCCATTTCTACCTTCTCAACATTTGGCCTCATCTCAGGATCTTCGGTCTTCAGTGTCCTCCGAGTGGGGCATTTATAAGCTATTTTTTTTAATTTATTTATTTTTTTGACAGGCAGAGTGGACAGTAAGAGAGACAGAGAGAAAGGTCTTCCTTTGCCGTTGGTTCACCCTCCAATGGCCGCCGCGGCCGGTGCACCACACTGATCCAAAGGCAGGAGCCAGGTGCTTCTCCTGGTCTCCCATGGGGTGCAGGGCCCAAGCACTTGGGCCATCCTCCACTGCACTCCCTGGCCACAGAAGAGAGCTGGCCTGGAAGAGGAGCAACCAGGACAGAATCCGGCGCCCCAACCGGGACTAGAACCCCGTGTGCCAGCACTGCAGGCGGAGGATTAGCCTATTGAGCCACAGCGCTGGCCCTATAAGCTATTCTTCATGATAATGTTGATCCTTTATGTGGTATAATTTTGGTGTATTACCATATGTCTCTGTCTCCTTGCCTTGTCTTAGAAGAGTGAGGAAAAGAGTAGAGATAGAAACCTGTGCTGCCACAAATGGTTTTGCAGAGCTACATAGATTTTTTTAACTGAAATTAATCACTAATGAGCCCTTTTCACACCCAAGACCACTCCTTCCCTCTTGCCAAAGGAGCTGGAGCCCACATACACTTCAGCTTGCCATCAACCCAGTTCCTATCCCAAGCTAAGGCTACGATACTCTGAATGTCTGGACCAGTTGTATACTATTCTTATTCACCTGAGTGGCAGATTCAAATCCCAGTTAAGGTTACAGAGAGAAAAAAAAAAAACTTAGTGTGGCCTGGAAGGCCAGAATCAGAGATATTCTAAAATACTAGGGAAGTCTGCGAAGCTCTGGTCTGTAAAAAATAGACTCTTGAGTTCTTCAGAAACAGAGAAAGAAGGTGCCATAAAAAGACTTCAGGAAGCCACTCACCACCCAACTCTTCATCAGCTTTCCAACTCTGGGTCTCTGTTCATTGATGGTCTTTCTGCTTGGAATCTCCCCACAGCTTCCCCATCAAATGCCTACCAGAAGTTTTAGGTTTAGTTTAAAAGATTCTTTCCTATGGGAAGCTCTTTTAAATTTATCTTCTTTATAAACCATATTATAATAGTAACATATAACATGTAATGATGACATTATTATGTATGTAACTCATATTGCAAATTTACTATATATGCAGTAGACTGCATGTACTTTGCTCATTTGATTCTCAAAACCATGTTATCAATATTACTGTTATCTCTATTGTTATTATTTCCAAATGAAGCTCAAGGGGGTAATTTCACCAAGCTCATGAACCAGAAAATAGGGAAGCCACGACACTGCTTCCTGTTGTCACATTTGAGAATCTGCCCTCTGCAATAGTTACTGAGGAAGACGGCCATCTATCATACAGACTTGGAAATGTATGCAGACTCCATGTCCATGACTGATTCTTCACTTGATCCTATCATTATTAATAATACCCTACTTCCTCCTCCCACCCCGATGGAAAGATGTAATATAATAAATGTTCGACAAATGTCATTTGTCACTGAACTGAAGCTGAGCAACAAAAGGCAGAGTGCTTAGGGACAGAATGATTGATGCGACCCCAACGTTACCTTAAAAGTACGGACTTGGGCAAGTCACACTGTTTCTGCTGTCCCACTGAAAAGAAGCCTGAGTAGGCACAACTTGGGGATCAAAAACTGGGCCATCCAGCCCTATAGAGACATCCTCAAACAGATAAAAAGTGCCTCAACCAGCCCTTAACTGCCTGCAGAAATGTGTGTGGAACACCAGCACTGTGGATCCTCATTGCCCCGACCCTCCCACCATAAAACCTAATGTGCACAGCGTTGCTGAAACTGACTTTTACGGACTAACCTGCTGTAGGAAGAATCATCAAAAAGTTCATGCAAAATGTATATTATGAAAAAACTATGCATGGGATTAAAATCTTTTGCACCAAAATAAGCCTGTCCTTTAATCCATTGTTCCACTAACTTTAAGTGCCATCATATTAGTTTTTTTAAATCATGTAACAAATGACCACAAACACATTGGCCTTAAATGATACCCATTAGTTATCTCAGAGTTTCGTGGTCAGGAGTCCAAGAATGACTGAGTTGAATTCTCTGGTGAGGGTGTCACAAAGCTAAAATCAAAATATTGTCCTAGACTGTGGTCTCCTTCGGGACGTAAACAAGGAGAGAATCTGCTTCCAAGGCCCCTTGGGCTGTGGACAGAAGTCCTTGCCTGGTGGCCGTATAATCAGGGCAGCTTGCTCCTCAAAGTAAGCAAGGGAGACCGAGAGAAAATCTCTGTTGCCTGGAGCCTCTGACTTCAACAAAGACCTAAACCCTGCTCCCCAGCTAGGTCAGGCTTAATCACAATAGTTTCTCTTATGACCAACTCAAAGTCAACTGATCAGGGAACCCAAGGATGTCTGTAAAATCCCTCCACCTGTGCCACGTGAACCATCACGGAAGGACTCTCAGAGGTACCAACCACGTGTTCTGCCTGACTGATAGGACCCAGTTTGTGTAAGACTCAGCACCAAGGGTGGGGATCACAAGGTCCCTCCTGGAATCCTCCCCTCATCAGCACTCCTCCATCTTCCCCCAGGAAGGGCTTCTGTGGCCCCCAAATGAGAGCATTCAGGCTAGGGGCTGGATCAGACTAACAGAACCTCATTTCAGGAAACTCAGTTTCCAAGTTAAGGTGACTGCTAAATTATTGATTCTATCACTCACACACTAATTCTCCCCTCTCTTAGCCATCAAGACCACGACAGTGGTTCTTTTCTGCCTTCACTTCTCTCAGCTGCTCCCATCATTTTCCAATAATCATTCAGGTCATCTTCTGGGCTTCCTCTGCCCCCTCCTTTTGTTTCTAACACAATAACAATAATGACAATGACAGCACCGGTGATGACAGTGTCAGACAGTTCTGACAGAAGCATCCCTCCCACCGCTGTGAAGACTTCCACAATTGCACATCTGTCAGGGGCTGATGGGAAAACAAACCAAATTAAGTTTAATGTCAAGTTGTATGGCCTCCTGCTTGTGAACCTCTTTCCCTCTCTTTGTCTCAGAATCCTGGAATGTGATGGACAGCAGCAAGCCCTGATTAGCATATTTCCATTGCCATTTCAGGTAAATGAATCTTCCCTCACCAGGATTTGAGATTCCAGTCAGATTCTCAATTCCATCTGGCTAGCCATTCTCATTATTATGCAAATGTCAGCTTTACCTGAAGGCAAGAGCTTTCTTCTTAATATTTAAATTCCATCTCATTTTCATTGATCTCTAAACAACAGCCCATCTTTGAACTTTCCTGGGAGAACTTTTTGGGATGAAATGTCCCCTGAGATTGTCTAGTTTCCTTTTGTAGAATAGATTCCGTCGATTCGGAAAGTACTGGATGGCTGTCAGCAGCGGGGAGAGCAACTGCCCTCCCTCTGCTTCCCCAGCAGGACTCTGAGTCCCTCTGGCCGAAGGCTGATACAGGCTGCCCTGCTGCTACAGAAAGACATTCGGGGCGAATCGACTGGCAGAGACTGGACAAAGCTGATGTGCCAGGCAAGCCTCTAATTTGAAGATGGCACAAGAGCCATTTGCCAAAACAAACAGTCCACTGTGAGCTGTCAGCCACTGAGCCCAAAAGGAGAATGCAGGCCAGCAGGAGGCCAGTGTCCTCAGTCACGGAGCATCTGGAGTGCAGACAGAGTACCTTTCCCATCAGGATCCCAGTTACTGGAACTGGGGCCCAACGTGCTCACTTAGTGGCCAAGAGATGACTGCCATTCTCAACATCGATCTTTTACGTCTCTGCAAGAATGTCAGGAACCCGACCACCCTGGAGTGTGCCCATGTGGACCCGTGCCCAAAGCGCAATCCAACAGATTCTCCACCAGGAGACGTGGGGTTAAGGTGCCACGTCTGGTCCTTGTCTATCATCAAGCTATCAGTTGATTTATCTCTCCCTTCCTCCCCTCCTCCCCCTTCTCCTTCTCAATATTTGAACGAAAAGTTTATATAAAAGCAGAACAATGCATCTATGTTCCAGCCTTGATCTTCTCTTAAAAAAAAATAAAATCTACAGAGTGAGAGTACAAGAAACACACGGAGAAAACATGACGTGCAGGAAGCATGATCAATGACTGCTGACCACTAAGCCCACATTTTATGACCACATTGGATATTGGAACTCAGAGGCAGAGCCACACTTTTCATCCTCCTTTCACTTGCAAACTCGCTCAAGCAGATCAAAGATCCAGGCCCTCAGAGAGTATTAGGGTCGGCTTTCAAATGTCATCAATGATAGAATTCTTTCTATCCACCTTACTATTAGCTCCTTAGGAATCCAGCATAAAGCCTGAAAGATAGTTTTCATTTTCTGATTTATCTCCAATACACAGGTCATCATTTCAAACGTCATCAGATGAACGGGTTTTCAAACGTTTGAGACTACTTTGAACATTCTTGTGGTTTTCTTTAAGACTGATTGATCTGAAAGGCAGAGCAACAGAAGAGATAGAGGGGGAGAAGGAGGAAAGGAAGGGGAGAGAGAGAGAGAGAGAGAGAGAGAGAGAGAGACAGACTTCCATGTGCTAGCTCCCCAAATGGCTATAACAGCAAGAGCTGGGCCAGGCTGAAGCCAGGCTCCAGATGCCCCACATGGGTGGCAGGACCCAGGCCTTTTGGCCATCACCCACTGCCTTCCCAGACACATTAGCAGGGAGCTGGACTGGAAGCAGAGCAAACAGAACTCAAACTGGCATTCCAGTATAAGATACGACATCCAAGCTGTGGCTTAACCTGCTGTGCCACTTCCGAACCCGCTCTCTGCTAATACACCTGGGAAAGCAGCAGAAGATGGCCCAAGTACTTAGCCCACTGCCACCCATGTGGGAGACCCAGATGGAATTCCTGGCTACTGGGTTTGGCCTGGTCCAGCCCCAGCCACTGCAGTCACTGGGGGAGTGAACCAGCAGATGGAAGGTCTCGGTCTCTCTCTCTCTCTCTCTCTCTCTCAAATAAATAAATAAATAAATAAATCTTTTAAGTTGGGGGTGGGGGCAGCCTTGAGCACTGAGCCTGTGGGATCTGTCATTACTTCCAGATAAACAGTATCATAAATGAGCTAAATCAGCTGATACCCACCGCAGAACTAATGGCTTGCTTGGTGTCTGGGGAAAATCCCCACACATCTGGTGTGCTGTGAGAGTGTAGTAGTGGAAACTGTGTCAGAGCTTCTGTCAAGCACAGGCCCTAGAAACAGATGGTCTTGGTTTTTTATTTAAATGACTTTGTGCCTCGGTTTCTTCACTTGCAAGGTGAGGATGGAACAAGTACGACTTAAATGAGTAAGTACATGCTAACAATCTTGGAACAGTGCCTTCGGAGGTTTGGGCACTGATTAAGGTTTGGCTGTTATTATTAGTACCCCCTCACAACTGAAGGAAACAAAACACAATAGAAGGATTAGGTTTCTCACCCAGGGACACACGTATCCTGAGGCACAGTCAGAAGGCCCCTCTACAACCCTGTGTTCTGGAACTCACATGTGATTCTCCTTCTCTCCATGCCCACTCTGGATCTCAGAAAACGGAGAGGCTGCCAGGCTGTTAAAAAAGAAAAGATGAGGAATTGAATGCAGTCCCCAAGACCTACCACTCTCAGTCCTTCCTCTTTTACTCTAGGTAATCGCCCCAACATCAAGGAGAAAGAGAAACAGAAAGTCCATTTGCGCCCTCAACAAGCTAGAATCATTTTCTGAAACTCTGAACCATGATGAAAGAGAAACAGTGATGAAACCCAGCGAAGCAGTTGGCAAGGACACCAGCAGGTGCTCGTAGATGAAGCCGTCAGAGCACGGTGGTCCAGAGGAGATGGTGCCCTCCAGGAGGAAAGCGCTGTCCTCTGGAGCAGCAGGAGGCATCACAGCCCAGCCCATGGTGGGGGTTTTCCAGGCCCTGTTCAGTAGCAAGTGCCGCAGGGGGAAGGGGCGAGTGAGGACTTGCAGGAAGCAGTCTGCTACTGATATAAATGGAGACAGATTTTCCACCGCAAATAAGCCGGTGCTGACAATTTCTTTTATCTGGAGATAGCTAACAGCTAAAATAACGCATCCATATAGAGTGGTATAACTGTATCATAACCTCTTCCTCACCCAACAATGGAAAAAGTAAATTTGTAAAGAATTTGCTTCATTCAAGATGGCCTAATAGAAAAGAGCCAATAAAAAAAAAAGAGACCACAAGAAAAAAAAGGAGATAGAAACAGGAACACTAAAAGGAAATAAGAATATATTAATAATAAAAATTTAATTGTTGACAAAGAACAAAAAAAATTTAGTAACATCACTAAATATTTACAATATTTTTGGTAAAATATCCTCATTATAGAAGAAAAGATAAGGGAAGTTTCTTGGATTTGGAAACATTTATTGGATATGACACTAAAAGCACAGGCAATAAAAGCAAAAACAGATAGATTGGACTACATCAAAATTTAAAACTCCTAAGCATCAAGGCACAATCAGAAAAGGCAAAGAAAAAATGGAATAAAACATTTTCAAATCACATAACTAATAACGAGTTAATATCCAGAATACATATAGAACTCCTACAACTCAACAACAGCAACAAAACAAATAATTTATAAATGAGCACAGAACTAGAAGAGTATCTCTCCAAAGAAGATATGCAAATGGCCAATAAGCTATGAAAGATGCTCCACATCACTAATCATTAGGGAAATGCAAATCAAACCACAGTAAGATAGCT
Organism: Oryctolagus cuniculus; assembly: GCF_051225735.1. Taxonomy (NCBI): domain Eukaryota; kingdom Metazoa; phylum Chordata; class Mammalia; order Lagomorpha; family Leporidae; genus Oryctolagus; species Oryctolagus cuniculus. The sequence continues at coordinate 170,582,571 of NC_142870.1, read as the reverse complement.
ACTGTCAAAACACCAGAAAATGGCAAAGATGTGGAGAAAGTGGAATCCTTGTGCATTGCTGACGGGACTGTAAGATGGTACAGCTGCTACAGAAACAGTAAGGGAGCCCCTCAAAAAATTTAAGATGGCAGATGGAGGCGGGGTACTGATGTTGTGGCTCTGTGGGTTAAGCTGCACTCCTGATGCAGGCGTCCCACATCAGAGCACCATTTGATTCAATCCCAGGTCCCAGCCGCTCCACTTTTTTTTTTTTTTTTTTTTTTTTTTTTGACAGGCAGAGTGGATAGTGAGAGAGAGAGACAGAGAGAAAGGTCTTCCTTTTTGCCGTTGGTTCACCCTCCAATGACTGCCGCGGCTGGCGCACCGCGCTGATCCGAAGGCAGGAGCCAGGTGCTTCTCCTGGTCTCCCATGGGGTGCAGGGCCCAAGCACTTGGGCCATCCTCCACTGCACTCCCGGGCCACAGCAGAGAGCTGGACTGGAAGAGGGGCAACCGGGACAGAATCCGGCGCCCCAACCGGGACTAGAACCTGGTGGGCCGGCGCCGCAAGGTGGAGGATTAGCCTATTGAGCTGCGGCGCCAGCCAACCGCTCCACTTCTGATCCCAGCTTCCTACTAATGCACCTGGGAAAGCAGCAGAAGACGGCCCAAGTACCTGGTCCCTTGTCTCCCACACGGGACACCCAGTGGGATTCCAAGTTTCTGGCTTTGGTCTGGCCCAGCCTTGTCCATTGAGGCCATTTGGGGAGTAAACCAATGGATAGCAGATCAATCTCTCTCTCTCTGCCTTCCAACTAAATAAAGTCCTTTTTATAAGTTAAAAATGGCATTACCATAATATGCATAAATTCCACTCCTGGGTATATATCCCAAAGAATTGAAAACAGGGTCTCAAAAAGACATTTGTATATTCATGTTCATAGTATTAATATTCACAATAGCCAAGAAGTAGAAGCTACCCAAGTGTGCATCCACAGATGGATGACAAAAACCCAAATGTGGAGTATACATACAATGACTACCACCCAGCCCTAAAAATGGAGGCAATCCTGACTCACATTGTAACATGCATGATCCTTGAGGACATTACTGTAAGTAAAATAAGTCACGCAAAGACAAATGCTCTGTGAGTCTACATATATGAGGTTCCACAGTAATAAATTCAGACGCAAAAGTAGAAGGGTGGTAAGCAGGGACTGGATAGGACGAAAGGAGAGTGTCTGTGTAGTGGAGCCAGAATTTCAGCTGTGCAAGATGAAAAGATTTGTGGAGTTGATTCACAACAACATGATGTGCAACATACCTTGTACTCTTAAAAATGGTTAAAGTGCTATATTTCATTTTGTATATTTTTACAATTAAAATAAATTAATGTTTTTCAAATGTTAAGCCTCAAGGAAAATTAAAATAGCTCAGAACAGTTACACAGCTTCAGCAAAGCAGCACAAATATGAAGTCCATATTGAAAGCACAACAGATATAGCACAGATAGAGACAAGAACAGGATGACGAAATGATCAAAATAAGAAAAATTTGAAGTGACTCAAGCAAGAGTGATATGGAAAACAGTGGCAACCCAAAATACACATAATTGCTATCTCTTTTTAAGATTTTATTTATTTGTTTGAGAGGTAGAGTTATAGACAGTGAGAGAGAGAGAGACAGAGAGAGAGGTCTTCCTTCCATTGGTTCACTCCTCAACTGGCCGTTAACGGCCAGAGCTATGCCAATCCGAAGCCAGGAGCCAGGAGCTTTTTCCCAGTCTCCCACATGGGTGCAGGGGCCCAAGAACTTGGGCCATTTTCTACTGCTTTCCTAGGCCAAAGCAGAGAGCTAGATTGGAAGTGAGCAGCTGGGACTAGTACCGGCGCCCATATGGGATGGCAGTGCCGCAGCGGAGGATTAACCTACTGCGCCATGGCGCCAGTCCCATAATTGCTATCTTTACTCTGAAAAAACTAACCAAGGAATTGGAAATTTTAAAAATTGAAGATTTATTCTTAGGAAAATTTCTACCAAAAAAAAAGAAGAATGAACCTATAGATCAAAATGCCCCATTATATTCATGTAGAAAGTGATTACAGAATGGCCAATGCTCACATATTTCCTAGATATTACATTTTACTAATAATGAATAATTAAGGAACTTTGGAAAAAGATCCAGTTATTTTCTTTTATATACATATATTTGTGTGCTCATGAATTTCTAATAGAAGCTTACAACTTGTCTCTTTTTTCTTGTTAATGGTAAATTTTTTTTGAGAGACAGATGAGCAGAGAAAGCTTCTATAGGTTGGTTCACTCCCCAAATGCACACAACGGCCTCCAGCTGCAGCAGGAACTGCAAGCTGGGAATTCAATCCATGTCTCCCATGTGGGTGGCAAGAGTCCAGTTACTTGAGCCACCAGCACTGCTTCCCATATTCTGCATCGGGGGGAGCCTGAGTCAGGAGCCAGAGGCGGGAATCAAACCCAGGCATTCTGATATGGGACATGGACATCTTACCTGGCACCTTAACTACTCGGTCAAATTCCCTTCTTCCCCCTCCCCTATGTATCATAAAGAAAAAATATGATGACTCAAAATTGACCTCAACCAAGTGAAAGGAAGCAATGAGAAAATGCTAATAAAGTCTTCAGAGAAAGTTTGACCCTAAAATTTTTATATCCAGTCTTGATTTTGTTTAAAGACAGAAGCAATAGACAAATATATTTCAAATATGCAAGAACTCAAGGAATGAATTCCTGTGTTTGTTTTTTTTTTTTTTTTGACAGGCAGAGTGGACACTTAGAGAGAGAGACAGAGAGAAAGGTCTTCCTTTGCCGTTGGTTCACCCTCCAATGGCCGCCGCGGCCAGAGCACTGAGGCGGGCGCACCGCGCTGATCCGATGGCAGGAGCCAGGTACTTCTCCTGGTCTCCCATGGGGTGCAGGGCCCAAGCACTTGGGCCATCCTCCACTGCACTCCCTGGCCACAGCAGAGAGCTGGCCTGGAAGAGGGGCAACCGGGGCAGAATCCGGCGCCCCAACCAGGACTAGAACCCAGTGTGCTGGCGCCACAAGGCGGGGGATTAGCCTAGTGAGCCGCAGCACCAGCCGTGATATTTTCTAGAAAGAAACTACCAAAGGTCAAGTTTCAATCAGCTGAAAGATGACAAGAGAAACTCTTACAAAAGGACAACAATGCTCATAGGTCCAACACACCAAAGGAGTAAGACCAAAAACCTTGGGGATTGTGTTTAGAGAACAGAATTCACGTGACACACACACATCACAATAATGTACAAATCATATTACTAAAAAAAATACAATGGGATGAAATAGGTGGAATAAAGAGGCTGATAGTGTCAGCTTCTCCAGGCTGGGGTCAAAACAAATCATTTAAATCAATGAGTGATAGGATAACTATATGGAAAAGTTCAGTGAAAACCTTAGAAATCTCAGGGGAAAAAAAAAAGAACCAGCCACAATTGAGTACAGGATGGGGAAAGAGGAGAGGTGGAAGAAAGCAAAAGTGCTTATAGCAAATTCAGCAGATAGTCTATTGATAGGAAAAACAAATACATAAATTCATTGGCACACTAAACTCTGCACTCCAAAAGATTAAAACAGGATTTTTGTTGATTCAAATCAAAAGCTCTGATTATGTCAGATTCCGAATAGGTTAAGGGATGCATCTGGAACTGGCTGGCAGTGGACACTGGAACCTTATCTCTGGGTCTCTAGATGAAGAGCAATAGGTTAAAGAATCACCAGCTAGTTGTCAGCTAACCTTCGGTCTGGCAAAGCTATCCTCTCACTCTCATGAACAATGCCAGTTCACCCATGGCCCAGGCTACATCAAGGCACCACCCAACTCACCTTTCCAGGAGGCCCATTCTCTACTGACCACCACCCTCTCCTGCTGCTACCTACTTCAGTCCAAGCCAGAGAGACGTCAGAAACAGAGTTTGACAGTCTGTTTGGCTTTGGTTTGGTTTTGGAGAGGAAGCAGTTTTCCAGGACAGAACATATGGTGTGAATTCAGACTACACAGGTTTGAACCCCAACTCTGCCTCTTAAAACCTTTGTGAGCTTGAATAAGTCATCTAACCACCTTGGGCCTCAGTTTCATCATAAGCTTCCAGGCAAAAGAGACGGCATCAGGTGGGGGCAAGTCGCAGGACTGCTGTCAGGGTTGGACATAACAAACATGAAACTGTACATAGTGCCTGGCCAGTGGCACCTGGCCAGTCGGCGGTGTCTCTCTGGTCACACCATTATCTTAAAACACACCCGGGGAAGCTCTCCGCTGAATGCCTGGAGATTACAGCAATGCCAACTAGGCATCAACGAAGCAGGGAGGGCAAATCTCTGCTCTGCCATGGTTTATTTCATAGCCCAGACCATGTGTGTTGTGGACAGAGGCTTTACACCATGCATGCACACCCATCTTCCTAGGGTGCTTTGCTCCAGGAATCCTGTGGCCCTTCTTTACTAATCCAGTGTACATGGTCAGGGGCTCCCAGGGACTGCTGCAACTCGCCATCGACAGAGGCTCGCTCAGGTGCGTCTCATCACTAACCACTCCCCAGCTGTCTATTTAATCAGTCCACCTCCATAGACTGTCATTATCTCCGTTCACCTTCAAAGACACTTTGACTTCCAAGATGCCCCTCTGGTAGCTACTCATGCAGTGTAGACGATGCTTTTGCAAGTAAACAGGAGCGGAAAACTTTACTCAACAAAGCAAGGTTCTGCACAAGCTTTCCATCTGAGAACGCCAGTCACCTTCTGGGACTGAAGTTTCCAGATCTGTTCACAAAGACTTTCGTGTGTGCAATGAAGGTGTTGTGATTGGGACATGGATCATAAGACTAACTGACACTTATAACTTACTGTAAGTGCTTTACATACTATATCCCAGCAGCTCCTTCCAATAACCCTGGAGAGCATAGCGAATCTCAGCCTAGTAAATACAGTTATGGCAACTTAGATTCAGAGAGCCTAAATCATGACGAATTAGTGTTCAAGTAGAATGGCAGAGCCCACATTCTGTTGACCGGTAAACCCAAACCTGAATTCCAGGCTATTGTACACAGCAGGCATTGGTCTGACCCTGTACCTCTCAACCCTGAGGTAAGCAGCTGAGCTTTGAGATCTACTTAAGAATCTGCCAGAAGATTTTCACAGATTCCAGGAATAAACTTTTAGCTACGTTTCTGGGCCCTGGCAAGGTCTGGGACAGGTTGTGAACATTCCTTCTCTCTTGAGACGGTTATTCAAAACAGAGAAAGAACAAAACAAGGAAAGTAAAAAAAAAAAAAAGATAAAGTCACCTGCCAAACATCATGGAAATAAAGCAAATGCCAAAGTGAATTTGTGATGAAAGACACCTGCCCCCAACTCCCCTCCTCCCACAACTCAGATAAGTTGTGTTTTCACACAGAGATCGTCTGATCCTCACTCCCGCTATCTTTTTTAAGAAATGTTTTTCAGGGAGTCTTTCCCTTATGTCCATATCCCTACAATCGGTTCAGTGCAGCTATGTAGGGAAGCTTAAAGCCAACTCCCACCCGTGTTCACAACCTGGGAGAAAGGCAGCAGCCTGCTGGCACCTCCATCTGCTGCATCTGGTGCCTTTGGATTCCCATCTGGCCTGGCAGCTGAGGCCTTGGCTCAGCCCAGCCCAGGCCAATCTCTCTGACCCTCTGGTCTCCAGACTGAGGTCTTCCTGCTCGGACAGCAATGCAGTCAATTAGTCTATTTTGAAAAGCCCCAGGTGTACAACAGCATGGACTTTTCCCTTTTCTTCTACAGGGACCCTTTGTGGATTTGCCCATCTCAAGTACAGTTGTGAAGCTCCTCTCTCTCTCTTTCTCTCTCTCCCTCCCTCCCTCCCTCCCTCCCTCCACCCCTCATCTTCACTGCACTTAGGGCTGCAGGCCAGGGCACCCAGCCACCGTGTGGTCTATGCTCTGAGTTCTCTTCTGGGGTTGATGGCTCTTTGGTAACCCAGCCAACTTAAGGGTTCCAGACCCTAGAATGCCAGGATTACTTCCTATCATAGTTCCCATCACTAACAGCCCACAGAATAGCTGAACTTGAATGATCCGATTGCTATCCAAAATACTAAAACCCATGGTCACATGGATCCAGTGTTTAAGCAATAATAATAATAATAAAAGCAATAATAAGAGATGGCATTTACTAAACACCAAATAGCTAAGAACATCATGTGTGTTATCTCAGTGAATCTTCCAAGGAAAATGAGATTCACAGAGATTAAGAAACCATTCCAAGACCACAAGGCTAGTAAATAAGATAAAACCCAGAAAAGTTTGCCTCACTCCAAATTGTTAAATACAAGTAATATCATTATATAATGTAAGAACAAATCTGTAGGGGGAAAATGCCCATGCTCTCTACTCAATCCTCAAAAAGAGAATAACACACAAGTTTTGTTTTTCTAATCCTACGACATTCTCTTCATTGCTAGGCTAACTTGCCTCCCAGAAATTAATTTCCAACCATGCAAGTCAGCAGCATGATATGGGCCCCATAGTCATTACTTGGGCCATGCCACACTGAAGTCAAGTTTCAGTGTTGGAATTCCAAACACAATTCTGCTCTTCAGGCTAAGTTTCCAGATCCACAGTGACTGCTCAGAACTGTGCACAGTAAAGTGCATTATTGTTGCCACAACTACAAACCCAAGGCTAGGTTATGCTGTGTGGGATAGGCCCTGAACCCAGATGCCTACGACAACAGCCGGTCATAACTGGGATCAGAGAAGTCAGCTTCCCCTCCAGCAGCCACGTGAATGTGTCCTATGACAGGAAATAAAAACAATCTTTGGGATGAGAAAGGAAGCAAAACTAGAATTTAGAGAAAGTCAACCCAATGCCAGAATCTTGCTAACCCTCCATGTGGGATTGGACCACAGCCACCCAACCCCATGCAGGAAACATTGATGCTAAGTAGAAGATGAGCCACAGTGGAAGCGACATGAAAAGCCCTCTAATCTGATGAGTTTGGGATTGAGGTCATGGCTACTCCAAGCCATTCTTTTTTTTTTTCTTGACAGGCAGAGTGGACAGTGAGAGAGAGAGAGAAAGGTCTTCCTTTGCCGTTGGTTCACCCTCCAATGGCCGCCGTGGCCGGCGCGCTGCAGCTGGCGCACTGTGCTGATCCAATGGCAGGAGCCAGGTACTTCTCCTGGTCTCCCATGGGGTGCAGGGCCCAAGCACTTGGGCCATCCTCCACTGCACTCCCTGGCCACAGCAGAGAGCTGGCCTGGAAGAGGGGCAACCAGGACAGAATCCGGTGCCCCAACCAGGACTAGAATCCGGGGTGCCAGCACCGCAAGGTGGAGGATTAGCCTAGTGAGCCACGGCGCCGGCCACTACAAGCCATTCTTTAGATCCTCTTGGCTTCTCCCTACTCGCCAGACATCAGAGCCCCTGATCTACAGAGGAGAGAAATAAGAGTTGTCGAAGAGATGAAATCTCACTGCACACAGATTGGACAGGAAGAATTTCTGTAAGACCCACAGAGAAGGTTCACCTTGGCAAAGCTAAAGCCATCAGACTCCACTGGGTCAAAACGAGAACCTGTGGGGTTTCTGATCCCTCCTGGCAGACTAGCATGCTTTAGATCCGAGGTGTCTGCCATTTAGAAGGGAGGTCAATCACATCCTCACTACCTAAAGCAGAGATCTCCCACAGGTTGGGATAAGATTCAGCACCCTCAGTGTCAGAGATGTTTCCAGAGTAAAACAGTCAAAAAGTGTTAACCAGAATCAATATAAAGAAAACAAAAATATGGGAACTGAGATGATTGGTGATCCTTCAAATAGATAGTGTCTTTCTTAAAAATCTCCATTGCTTTATAGACTGACAGATCCAGTTCAGTCCCCACTCTGTATTAAAAGAAAGATAACAGATCCACTGAGAAATTAAACTACCTCCTCACTACCATATGGCTCAATAAATTTCTCAACTGAGGCTGGAACCAGGCCTCCTGTTTCCCAGTCCCAAGATCCTTCCTCTGCATCACAAGCCTGCTTTCAACGTGAATATCAAATGTAGAAGGAAGTAGATCACCAACGGTGAGCTGCTGGAGTAGAAATTCATCAATCATTTGGAGAGAGGGTCTGCGCAGGGTCCCTAAGCGAAACCTTGCCTCTCAACCCCAGGCCCATATGCTACTTCCCCGTGCCAGGGCAGCTCCTGGACTGCTGAGTGGCCTTCTGCTCAGGACATCACGCAAACGAGGTCAAACCTGGTATTCAGCAACCTCTCCCCAAGCTTTGAAGGTGACCTCAGTGCTCAGCATTTTTGCATCTTTTCAAATAAATAATGAAAATGGAGATTTCTCAATATGGCAAAGCTGGGCTGATTCCCTAGGAGCTTTGTTCGCATGGCACCACATATTGCCGGCATATGTTTCTCCTTGTAGAGCGGATGCCAAGTTGAGATTACATTAGGGAATAAATTTTCATAAAGAATTAAGGACATCAAGCAATAACTTATTAGGAAAATGTACTAGGGAGGAATATGGACACAGAGGACAAAACAGAGCCCTGTTCACAACAGAGAAGTTTAAGGAGTACAGTCAATGAGATAAAGCCTTGAAAACCACTAACATAAATCACCAAATAACCAGGTGATCACCATCAAGATCCAACTATGCCTTATTGATGCAGAGTAAAATACTGCACAAATGCCAAGCTGCTTTATCACACCTTTAACAGAATTCCAAACAAAATTCTGGTAAGGAGATTAACGGCCCCCAAACATACCCACTTCCTGATCTCCAGAACTTGTAAGTATGATCCCATAAATGGTAAAAGATAGTTTTCAGCAGTAATTAAAGGCGAAGACTTTACAACAATTATCCTGGATTAATCAGATGAGTTTAATTAAAACTTCAGATTTTTCCTTGACACATTCAAAGAGAAAAAATGGTCAGAAAGATGCAACACTGTTGGCTTTGAAGATGGAGGGTGTGGTCCATGGGCTGAGGCGTGTGGGTACCTTCCACGCTGGAAAGCCAGAAAGAGCAAGGAGAGGGATCCTTCCCTAGAGCTACCCCAAAGGTCCTGGCCCTACTACCATCCTGGATTTAATGACATGATGCAGGATCAGACTAACCTGCAGGCTGTATGGAAAAACACCTGTGTTGTTTTCAGCCTCAAGTTCGTGACACTACTTCATCACAGCAAACGAAAACTAGTACACAATTTTACCAAATTATGAAATTGTGAAATATTAGGAAATTAGCCAGTGAAGAAAAAGGAGCGGCAAAGATAGTTGGAAAGTGTTTTACATGTTCTCCATTTGAAAAGTACTAAAGGAGACTGTCCTGTCCTGTTGGGTATTAAAATGCATCCAGTGGGGCTGGTGTTGTGGCATGGTGGGTTAAGCCAGTGCCTGCTGTGCCAGCATCCCATGTGGGCACCAGTTCAAGTCCCAGTTGTTCTGCTTCCAATTCAGCTCCCTGCTATGGCCTGGGAATGCAGCAAAAGATGGTCCAAGTGCTTGGGCTCCTGCACTCATGTGGGAGACCAGGAAGAAGCTCCTGGCTTCATACTGGCCCAGCTCCAGCCATTGAGTAGTGAACCAGTGGATGGAAGACCTCTCTCTTTCTGTCTTTGTCTCTCACTCACTCTTACTCTCGCTCTCCTCTCCTCTCTGTAATTCTGCCTCTCAAGTTAAAAAAAATCTAATAAATAAATAAAATACATCCAGTGCTATAAAAACAAACATGGAACCACACAAATTCTCCAGGTATAGATTCTATCACATTAAATGTTTTTACCTGGGGCTACATTATGGCACAGCAGGTTATGCCACCACCTGTGACACCAGCATCCCACATGGTTGCTGGTTTGAAACCCAACTGCTCCATTTCCAATCCAGCTCCCAGCTAATGCACCTGGGAAAGCAGCATAAGACAGCCCAAGCATTTGAGCCCCTGTACCCATAAGAGACCCATACGAAGCTCCTGGCTCCTGATTTTGGCCTGGCCCAGCCAGAGCCATTAGGCAAGAAAAAAAAATCAAAAGGATTACAAATTGGAAAGTAGGAAGTCAAACTAACCCTGTTTGCAGACGACCTGATTCTCTATATAGAGGATCCAAAAAACTAAGAGACCATTGGAACTCATAAGAGTGTCTATTAAAGCGGCAGGTTATAAAATCAACACACAAAAATCAACAGCCTTTGTATGCACAGACAATGCCATGGCTGAGAAAGAGCTTGTAAGATTAAAACCATTCAAGATAGCTACAAAAATTAAATATCTTGGAATAAATTTAGCAAAGGATGTGAAAGATCTCTACAATAAAAATCACAAAGTATTAAAGAAAGAAACAGAAGACACACAAAAAGGAAAAATCTCCCACAATCATGAATTGGAAGAATTAATACCATCAAAATTTCCATACCACTCAAAGCAATTTAGAGATTCAATGTGATCCCAATCAAAATAACAATGACATTCTTTTCAGATCTAGAAAAATGATGTTAAAATTCATATGAAAACAAAAGAGGCACCAAGTAGATAAAGCAATCTTAAATAACAAAAGCAAATCCAGAGGCATCACAATACCAGATTTCAAGACATACTACAGGGCAGTTATAATCAAAACAGCATGGTACTAGCACAAAAGTAGACATGTAGGCCAATGGAACAGAACAGAAACTCGGAAGTTAATCCACAATCTACAACAAACTAATCTTTGACAAAAATGAATCCAGAGAAGGGACAGTTTCTTCAACAAATGGTGCTGGAAAAACTGGATCTATGCATGCAGAAATATGAAACAAGACCTCTACTTTACATATTATACAAAAACCAAACCTGATACCATCAAATTACCAGAGGAAAACATCAGGGAAACTCTGCTAGTCATTGGCATAAGCAAAGACTTGTTGGAAAACACTCCAGAAGCACAAGCAATCAGAGACAAAAGAGACAAAAGCGATTACATCAAGTCAAGAAGCTTGCGCAATTCAAAGGAAAAACTTGGGGGCCAACACCTTGGCTCACTTGGTTAATCCTCCGCTTTTGGCGCCAGCATCCCATTTGGGGTTCTGTCCCGGCTGCTCCTCTTCCAGTCCAGCTCTCTGCTGTGGCCCGGGAGGGCAGTGAAGGATGGCCCAAGTGCTTGGGACTCTGCACATACATGAGAGACCAGGTGGAAGCACCTGGCTCCTGGCTTCAGATAGGCACAGTTTTGACCATAGTAGCCATTTGCAGGATGAACCAACGGAAGGAAGACCTTTCTCTCTCTCTCTCTCTTTCACTGTCTATGACTCTACCTGTTAAATAAATAAAAAAATAAAAATATTTAAAAATTTTAAAAAAGGGGCCAGCGCCGCGGCTCACTAGGCTAGTCCTCCACCTAGTGGCACCGGCACACCGGGTTCTAGTCCCGGTCGGGGCGCCGGATTCTGTCCCAGTTGCCCCTCTTCCAGGCCAGCTCTCTGCTGTGGCCAGGGAGTGCAGTGGAGGATGGCCCAAGTCCTTGGGCCCTGCACCCCATGGGAGACCAGGAGAAGCACCTGGCTTCTGGCTTTGGATCAGCGCGGTGCGCCGGCCGCAGCGCGCTGGCCATGGCGGCCATTGGAGGGTGAACCAACGGCAAAAGAAGACCTTTCTCTCTCTCTCTCTCTCTCTCTCTCTCTCACTGTCCACTCTGCCTGTTAAAAAATAAAAAATAAAAAAAGGAAGAACTCAACAAAATGAAGAGGCAATGGACAGAAAGGGAGAAAATATTTGCAAATGTTACAACTAATAAAGGATTAATATCCAGAATCTATAAAGAGCTCAAGAAACTCAATAACAAAGTAAACAATCCAGTTAAGAAATGGGCAAAGCATATAAATAGGCATTTTTCAAAAGATGAAATTCAAATGTCCAATAGACACATGAAAAGATGCTTAGCATCACTAGCTACCAGGAAAATGCAATTGGAAAACACAATGAGGTTCCACCTCACCCTAGTTAGAAAGGCTTTCATCCCAAAATCAAAAACAATAAATGCTGGCAAGGATGTGGGGAAAAGGTGCCCTAATCCACTGCTGGTGGGAATGTAAATGAGTATCATTATGGAAGACGGTATGGAGATTCCTCAGAAATATGAAAACAGACCTACCATATGACCCAGAAATCCCACCCTTGGGAATGTACCCAAAGGAAATGAAATCAGCACATTTACTTCATCTGTACCTGCTTGTTTACTGCAACTCAATTCACAATAACAAAGTATGGAATTAACCCAGATGCCCATCAACTGATGACTGGATAAAGAAAGTATAATACACACACACACACACACACACACACACACTATGGAATACTATTCAGCCATACAAAGAATGGAATCTGGAGCTGGCGCTGTGGCACCGCAAGTTAATGCCCTGGCCTGAAGCGCCGGCATCCCATATGGGCACCAGTTCTAGTCCTGGCTGCTCCTCTTCTAATCCAGCTCTCTGCTATGGCCTGGGATAGCAGTGGAGGATGGTCCAAGTCCTTGGGACCCTGTACCCACATGGGAGACCTGGAGGAGGCTCCTGGCTCCTGGCTTTGGATCGGTACAGCTCCGGCTGTTGCAGCCATCTGGGGAGTGAACCGGCAGATGGAAGACCTCTCTCTCTGTCTCTACTTCTCTGTGTAACTCTGTCTTTCAAATAAATAAAATAAATTCTTTAAAAAAAAAAAAAAGAATGAAATCCTGTCATTTGCAACAGAATGGATGCAAGTGGAAACCATTAAGCTTAGTGAAATAAGCCAGTCCCAAAAAGACAAATATCATATGTTTTCCCTGATTTGTGATAACTAATATACAGAGTACAAAAAAATGATGTATGTAAGTGAAACTGGTATTTGATTACAGTCCTTGTCTATACTCTAGAGCAATAGTGGTTTTTCTACTTACTACTTGTTGAATTCTTTATTTAGCAGAGGGTTAAGATAGTAATCATATAGTAAACAGAAAGTATGTCATTGTAAAAATTAAAAGAAAAAATAAAAAAGGGGGCCAGATCTAAGTAATGGCAGGTGAGGCCATCCCATGTGGGCACCAGTTTGAGTCTTGGCTGCTCCAATTCCTCTCCAGCTCCCTGCTAGTTCTCCTGAGAAAGTAGTGGAGAATGCCAAATCCTTGGGCACCTGCACCCATGTGGGAGACCCAGAGGAAGCTCCTGGTTTCCTGGCTTCAGCCCTGGCCATGGCAGCCATTTGGGGAGCAAACCAGCAGATGGAAGATCTTTCTCTCTCTTTACATCTGCCTCTGCTTCTCTGTAACTCTTTCAAATAAATAAATAAATCTTTAATTTTTTTAAATAAATAAATAAAAAAGGAGCCAGGAGGGTGGAAGTATCATTATGCTCTTAAATCTATATGTATGAAATACATGAAATTTGTTCACCTTATGTAAATAAAGAAGTTTAGAAACAAGAAAATATGGTTATTCTTAGAGGAGACATCACTAACTAACAAGCAAAGGAAAACTGACCTAAGAAATCATTTGCAGGGGCTTGCTTTTTAGCGCCGCAGGCTAGGCTGCCACCTGTGACGCCCACAGGTTCGAGTCCTGGCTGCTCCACTTCTGATCCAGTTCCCTGCACGTGTCCCTGGAAAACAGTGGAAAATAGACCAACTACTTGGACCCCTGCCACCCACAGGGGAGACCGGGATGGGATTCGATGCTCCTGGTTCCAGCCTGGCCCAGCCCCAGCCATTGCAGTCATTTGGGAAGTGAACCAGCAGATGAAAGATGTCTCTTTCTCTCTCTTTCTGTCTTTCCCTCTCTCTGTGCAACTCTGACTTTCAAATAAAATATTTTAAGAAAATAGTTTGGGGACATCTGATCAGCAAATTTAAAACAAAAGTTGTTTATATCTTCACTGTTTTGCCACACATCAAAATATATTTTATATAATCAGAAAATTAATATTTTTAATCTCATACTATAAATCAAAATAAATTTTAGGTCATTTGATGTAATATTTTTAAATCTTACAACATGTGCAAAGAATAAATAAGTTATGTTTAAAGTTGTGCAGGAATTTAAACTTTCTAAGCTTTAATTGATGAGAAAAAATTCAGATTTAACACTATGCAATATCTATTCTGTAATTTCTAAAATACCTTGAAAATTTAAAAAAACAGGGTATTACAGGGCTATGCTGATCAAGCCACCATTTCCCATAGTGTCCACCTCACTCCAACAGGTTTCCCTCTTGGTGTTCAGTCAGTCGTCACCGATCAGGGAGAACATATGGTATTTGTCCCTTTGGGACTGGCTTATTTCACTCAGCATGTTGTGTTCCAGATTCCTCCATTTTGTTGCAAATGACTGGATTTCGTTGTTTCTTACTGCGGTATAGTATTCTAAAGAGTACATATCCCATAATTTCTTTATCCAGTCTATCATTGATGGGCATTTAGGTTGGTTCCAGGTCTTAGCTATTGTGAATTGAGCTGCAATAAACATTAGGGTGCAGACCGCTTTTTTGTTTGCCAATTTAAATTCCTTTGGGTAAATTCCAAGGAGTGGGATGGCTGGGTCGAACGGTAGGGTTATCTTCAGGTTTCTGAGGAATCTCCAGACTGACTTCCATAGTGGCTTGACCAGCTTGCATTCCCACCAACAGTGGGTTAGTGTCCCTTTTTCCCCACATCCTCGCCAGCATCTGTTGTTGGTAGATTTCTGCATGTGAGCCATTCTAACCGGGGTGAGGTGAAACCTCATTGTGGTTTTGATTTGCATTTCCCTGATTGCTAATGACCTTGAACATTTTTTCATGTGCCTGTTGGCCATTTGGATTTCCTTTTTTGAAAAATGTCTATTGAGGTCCTTGGCCCATCTCTTAAGTGGGTTGTTGGTTTTGTTTTTGTGGAGTTTCTTGATCTCTTTGTAGATTCTGGTTATTAACCCTTTATCTGTTGCATAGTTTGCAAATATTTTTTCCCATTCTGTCGGTTGTCTCTTCACTCTCCTGACTGTTTCTTTTGCAGCACAGAAACTTCTCAATTTGATGCAATCCCAATAGTTGATTTTGGCTTTGACTGCCTGTGCCTCCCGGGTCTTTTCCAGAAATTCTTTGCCTGTGCCAATATCTTGAAGGGTTTCTCCAGTGTTCTTCAATAATTTGATGGTGTCGGGTTGTAGATTTAGGTCTTTAATCCATGTTGAGTGGATTTTTGTGTAAGGTGTAAGGTAGGGGTCTTGCTTCATGCTTCTGCACGTGGAAATCCAATTTTCCCAGCACCATTTATTGAATAGACTGTCCTTGCTCCAGGAATTAGTTTTAGATCCTTGATCAAATATAAGTTGGCTGTATATGTTTGGGTTGGTTAATGAACAACTTAATACATTATCCCTCTTAGTAGTTTTTTTTATCTGTTCTACTTAATATGACTGGTTTAGATCTGTAATTGATGCACAGTTATTCTTAAGTGTTGAAAATTAACTGAAATGTGATCCCTGTTGAACATGGTGGTGGGAATGGGAGAGGGAAGAGATGTATAATTTGGGACATGCTCAGGCTGACTTGCCCCAAGTGGTGGAGTTGGAAGCATACCAGGGGATTCCAATTCAATCCCATCGAGGTGGCATGTACCAATGCCATCTCACTGTTCCAGGTGATCAGTTTCAGTTCACAGTTGGTCATGGTGAAGGGACTGGGAGTCAAAGGGAACACATAGACAAGTCTAGTACCTGCTAACGCTAACCGATGGAGTAAATAAAGGGGAGAGTGATCCAGCATGGGAAGTGAGATACTCAGCAGACTCATAGAATGGCAGATGTCCTAAATAGCACTCTGGCCTCAGAATCAGCCCTAAAGGCATTCGGAGCTGGCTGAAAAGCTCATGAGAGTATTTCAGGCATGGAAAGCCAAGACACTCTGGCAAAAGATCTCTGCGAGTGAGATCCCAGTGGAAAGAACAGGTCATCAAAGAAGGAGGTACCTTTCTCTGAAGGGAGGAGAGAACCTCCACTTTGACTATGACCTTGTCTAAACAAGATAAGAGTCGGAGAACTCAGAGGGCTTCCATAGCCTTGGAAACTCATGACCGGAGCATAGGGAGATTACTGATGCCATAGACAGGAGTGTCAATTGGTAAAGTCAACAACAGGAGTCATTGTGCACTTACTCCTCATGTAGGATCTCTATCCTTAATGTGCTGTACATTGAGATTTAATGCTATAACGAGTACTCAAACAATATATTTCACTTTGTGTTTCTATGGGGGTGCAAACTGTTGAAATCCTTACTTAATGCATACTAAACTGATCCTCTGTAAAAAAAAAAAGAAAAGAAAAGAAAAAAAAAAAAGAAATTATCAATTCCCAACTTGACTCTCACTGGGATTAAACATGACAATAGGTCTGCTCTGATTTCATCATCATTTAAAAAAATCATCTATTATTTTTCACTTTATGTTTCTGTGTGGGAGCAAACTGTTGAAATCCATACTTAATGTATACTAAGCTGATCTTCTGTATATTAAGATAATCGAAAATGAATCATGATGTGAATGGAAGGGGAGAGGGAGTGGGAAAGGGGAGGGTTGTGGGTGGGAGGGACGGTATGGGGGGGAAGCCATTGTAATCCATAAGTCGTACTTTGGAAAATTATATGCATTAAATAAAAGTTTAAAAAAAAAAAACAAAAAAAAAAGAAAAAAAAAACAGGGTATTACAATCTTTCTAAAATAAAGATAAAAGGTCCATATTGTATAAAATGCACAATCAGTATATGAAAATAAGATGCTTAATAGATGAATGAGCAAAGAATGTGATCTGATCATAGGCACAGGAGGAACTGAGCTTGGTAAACAAACATATGCAAAAATGTTCCACCTTGCTGTGATCAAAGAAAAACAAATTAAAATATTCATTAAGTACCATTTTGCACCTATTATATTAGCAAAAATAATCATGATTCTCAAGGCTAAGCAGGTTCTGATTAAGTTTGTACATTTATGTACTGTTGACTGCAATTTAAACAGATTATATTTGTAAAGTGATTTAACTATACACATCAAAGCCTTCAAATATTATTTCTTAGATCTAATTTTAATCCTAAAACATCAAAGACATGGTTACTATATACAAAAGTATATCTCATGAAATAAGTTAAAAGATACAATATAATTATATCTTCATCCCATTTCAAATTCTGCCTAAAATGCTTTAATTCAAGGATTAAACTTCCAAGTAGAGTAAGAATTTATTTTGAAAAGACCTCATGATAGAATGCTGCTTTAGTAACAAGGCAACATATTAAAGGAATTAAGCACCAGGTTCTGGAGTCAAATCCTATTTGTTTCTTCTGAGACGTTAGAAAAAATGCTTCCTTTCACCTCCATTCCCCTATCTACAGAATGGGAAATCTAATAGTACTTATGTCAGGGTTGTTGTGACGATGAATTGAAGGATGCATGCCAACTGCTTAGCAGTGTTTGGCAAATAAGAACCATCCAGCAAATATGAGCAACTACATCATTATTGCTAAAGCAGGATGAATCTCGAGTGGAACAATGAATGGAGCTAGAGAGAAATCTTCACAGAAAAGTATTTTAATGCACACGTGGTTGGAAATGATTCCAAATTACATAATTTTGTATCTTGTCTTTTTAAAAAATATCCTTAATCAAAACAGAACAATCCACAATATGGCATATGCAGTTATAATATTGTACAATATAAATTTAGAACTAAGTGCAAATGTAATTAGAAACAAGCTTCCCTTCTCTCTCTTAACTTACGAAAACTTGGTGTGAAGTGTCCTCAGGTCATAGTGTGCAGAAGTGTTTGCCATAGGCCGGTGCTGTGAATCACTAGGCTAATCCTCCGCCTGCGGCGCCGGCACCCCGGGTTCTAGTCCCGGTTAGGGTGCCGGTTCTGTCCTGGTTGCTCCTCTTTCAATCCAGCTCTCTGCTGTGGCCCGGGAAGGCAGTGGAGGATGGCCCAAGTGCTTGGGCCCTGCACCCATATGGGAGACCAGGAGGAAGCACCTGGCTCCTGGCTTCGGATCGGCGCAGTACATCGGCTGTAGCAGCCTTTGGGGGGGTGAACCAACGGCAAAGGAAGACCTTTCTCTCTGTCTCTCCCACTGTCTAACTCTGCCTGTCAAAAAAGAATAAAGAAGTGTTTGCCATAGACCCTTTATACTCTTGCTCATCTTTTGTGGCTATGACTCATCATTGTTTAGTGCAATAAAGTTTTAAAAGCTATTTTGCTGGTACTGGTTCCCTTTTTACTTTGGTTATATGGCATATTCCTTTTGAGGACTGTCCCTTCATATGGTAGAGCTGTCAATCACAGTGTCTCCTCCAAATTGTTTCAGGGTTGTGGGAACCCAGGCTGGATAATGAAAGTCCCCTTTCACACACACTGCGTGAAAAGAAAGTCTCTCTTCCTGAAAGCGTGTGTCCAGAGCTCCAGGCTTGAGCGGCCAGAGCTCTGTGGTGTCCATCTAGCTACCCTACCCAGGCTGACACCCTCACTTCCCCAGAGGCTACAAGTGCTGCCTGCGGATGGCCCAGAACTCTGTCTCTCTCCAGGGGTCACTCTCCACCGCAAGGACATGCTACGTCAAAGTTCTGCCCCTCACAGAGAGCAGCCCAGAATCAGGGAGGCATAGACCCTGCTGCAACTTGGGGACAATTCAAAAAGTGCCTGAGATCCCTGTAAGCTCAAGAGAGGTGGATCAGCTCCTTCTGCTGCCCAAGCATGTCTTTCTCACATCCTCCCAGATAGAATGGCCCACAGCTCTCCTCAATCAGTCTTCATGTAATCTATTGCAGTATCTGTTTCCTGGGAACCAGCCTAAGAAAACCGGCAGGCAGACAGGTCCTGTCTTACAACAAAAGCAAGAGGAGACGAGGCATGGGGAGATCCAGTTATGTCATCTGAATACCTTGAGTTGCCACAACTAAAGCCATCCTTGGTCTTCCCAGTTACCTGAGCCAGCAGATTCCACTTTCTACTTAGCTAAAACTGTGTCTTAAACCTCCTTCAAATGAAGGAATCCTGACGGGCACCCAGATGTTATCTCATCTCCCACAATCCTTACCAAAGCTTTATACACATGAGCAGTACTTTACAAATATCTTAGGTTCCTGATTGTTGCATGGTTACATCAGTGTTTTACATAATAACAGCTTTGGAAAGTGTTCTCCTAAGAAAGGGAAAAGGAGTGTTTCATAAAATGAGCTTGGTAAGTGCTACTTATTATATGTACGTACAGATTTAGAGTTTATTGCAATAATAAAAACTCAGAAAAGTCTTGCAGTATTTTTTTTTTAATTTAAAAGTAAAACGTGTTTAACTTTCATCTGACAGATTCACCCTTTGCAGGTATGAGTAGGGGTATACTGCCCCAGGAGGTTTGGATTGGCTTACAGTCCAGAGACCAGCAAATGATACACTTCAGTTTTTCATTGGCCCTCTGGCATCCTGGGAGAACCAGCAGTGCTTGCGTGAGATTTATTATCAGAAGTTAGCTCTGAAAAAAAGAGGCCCTAGACACCGCACTGAAAGCAAGTCTTTGAGAGTTGTCACTCCATCTCATTATCCAATCACCCAGCTTCCAGTTTCCAACCAAGACACAGGAAGAGGAAAAGGAAAGCAGGGTTTCCTACAGTCCCAGATCCTTCCACCAGGGCCTGCACTCGCAAGCAGTGCTGCTCCCATGTAGCGCCTTTGAGTGTCTTTGGTGCTAAGAAGGAGAAATGTGTTCTGGATCACCCACTCAACAATGAGGCAAAGACGTCATCTAGGTGTGTCTCCAGGGGTAGCAACTCTGAGATTTGTAAGAGTCTCCAAAGATGTAAAAAGCAACCAGTGGAGAATAAGAGGGAAGTGAAATCATTAAATAATGGAAGAAACAAATAGCAAAATGCACGATCCTCAGAGCTAAGTAGAAACGGAAGATGAAGACCGAAGTCAGAAAGCAAATGGACAGATTCAGGTCACGTTCCCCTGAAGCAGAGCCTGAGACAGGAATTGATGTTGACACACCTTGTTGGAAAAGCTCTCTCAGGAGAGAGGGAAGGGAAGCAGGGTCGGAAAGGGGGACGCAGCCGAGTGGGAAGATGCTCTCAGCTGAGGTCAGCTCCAGCCTTGTCCCACGAGAAGCCTTAGGGCATGAGCTGCATCCCAGAACCGCCCTCTTTGTAGCAAGGTGCCGGCAACGTTGACCACCCATGTCCGTCAACCCTTGCTCTGTTGCACTCTAACCCAACACTCCCAATACCTGGGAGGTGATGGGCTCACCAGCCTGGCAAAGGTGACCTTAGCAAGGCACCACAGCACCCACCAAACAAGCCATGGATGGAATCAAAAGGAAATAAATGCAGTTATCCAGGAGCAAGGTGTCTAAAAACAGAGCTACTAAAAAATCACAAAAAATTGAAGCAACATGAAAAAAAAATGAAGCAGTGTTTATTTCCAAGGAATAATAGAAGATATGCTTGAAGACATCATGCAGAAATAAACCTAGACATGAAAGAAAGCATCTGAACAAATGATAAAGAAGTAGGTAGGATGAGTTGTCAGTGAGAGAGATGGTTCGGTCACCATGGCTTGGAACAATGCTGCTAGGCACTCATCACTAGCCAAACCAGGTATGTTTAGGGTAGCAGGAGGGATCACCCTCCATGACAGGATCTGCTTTTCCCAGAAGGGTACTGGGGGGAAGAGTTGACTAATCCTTTATGCCACTTGTCTAAAGGCCCTGTAAGAATTAGCAACATAAGATCAAATAATCCCCAGAACACAAATATGCACAGAAATAACATGCTTGAGCTAAAAATGTTCTAAGAAGCTCCTCCCTTAATGAAGAAAAACACCTCCTAGAAATTAGACACACACCGCTGAAGAACTTCATGCTGTCCTGGCCAAGTTTCCTCCCTCCCTCCCTCCCTCCATCCTTCCTTCTTTCATGCTTCCTCCCTCCTTCCTTCTTCTCTCCCTGTTTCTTCCTTCTCTTTGTACTTTTTATTACAGAAAAATGTACACACATACAGAGTCAAAAGAATACTATGATAAACCCTATGCACCTTCATCCATTAGCAATAATTAACTCACGGCCAATTTGTTATCTCTAAACTCCCTTACACTGTGCTTCTCTATATTCTTTGAAGCAAATCCCAGACACTACGTATGTCTTAATGATCTGACTGCCATAAAGATATCACAAACTAGGTGGCTTAACCAACAAATACTCTGGAGGCTGGGAGGTCCAAGATCAAGGCTCTGGTGGGCCCAGTGTCTGGTGACCGCTCCCTTTACTGGTTTGCAGATGGCCGTCTCTGTGTTCTTACATGCTGGGGTGCAGCTAGAAGAGGAAAATCTTTCCTGATGGGAGAGGGAGAGGGAGCGGGAGATGGGAGGGGTGTGGATGGGAGGGAAGTTATGGGGGAGGAGGAGCCATTGTAATCCATAAACTGTACTTTGGAAAATTATATTTACTAAATAAAAGTTTTTTAAAAAATCTTTCCTGTATCCTCTTTGAAGGGCACCAGTCTCATCATGAGGGCACATCTTTATGATTAAATTATCCCGCAAAATAGTCGCACCACTTCACTCCATTGAATCTCATGAATCTTGGAGGGAGGACATTTAGTCATAACCACATTATTTTATCAACATGCATATCTGAAAGTTAGGGGTTTTTATTCATAACTAAAGTACCAATACCACATATAAAACTTAATAAAATCTAGTCGACATTCACACTTCTCCAATATGTTATTAGTTGGTTTGGGTTTTTATTAATTTCATTAGTTTTACTGTTGTAAGACTGCGTTTGAATCAGAATCCAAGTGAGATTCATACATGATGTTTGTTGACATTTCCTAAGATTTTAAAAATACAAATTCCTCCTTTTTTGTTTTAACCTTGCTGTTGTTATTGAAGAAATTGGGGCATTTGTACTGCAGAGTTTCCAACAGTCTGAATTTTGCTTGCATAACCTTTTTATATCATTCCACTTGTTCCTCTGCACCCTGTGTTTCTTGAGCTGTATTAACTCTACAATCTGTTTCTTGAGCTGTAGTTAACTCTAATGGCTTAACTGGATTAGGTTTGATGTTTTGGGCATGGGCACTTCATGGCTAAGATATATAATGTCTGCTTGTCTCTTTTTTTGTACTGATAGCAGCCATCAGTGATAATTACCTAGACCTACTGTTTCATTGCAACAACAGCGTAATGATACCATTATTTCTTCATTTATTATTTGAAATATTTCTACAAGAGGGAGCATTAGGGGCTGACCTTGTGGCTTGGTGGATAAAGCCACTGCATGTAATGCCAGCATCCCTGTGAGCATTAGCTTGTGTCCCAGCTACTCTACCTCTGATCCAGCTTCCTGCTGATGGCCTGAGAAAAGCAGCAGAGGATGGCCCAAGTGTTTGGGCCCCTACACCCACATGGGAGACCTGACTGAAGCTCCCTGAAGCCCTTGGATCCTGGCTTTGTCCTGGCCCAGCCTAGGCCGTTGTGGCCATCTGGGGAGTGAATCACTAGGTGGAAGCTTGCTCGCTCGCTCGCTCGCTCGCTCACTCACTCGCTCTCTCCCTCTCTCACTTTAACTCTAACTCTGGCTCTCAAATAAGTAAACAATTCTTTTTTTTTAAAGAAAAAAGAACAGGAAGCTTCATCATTTGATTATCTTGATTGAGGTACAGTTATATAGGGAAAAAATACATGCCTTATTCTCTTCCTTTTCTTTCCAATTTTCAAAATAAGTTGGTTTCTCAGCATCCTTGAAAGTTAACCAAAGAGGACAGCTTTTGTTATTTTTCTTTTTTTTTATTTTGGAAGCATATGAACTTATAGGCTTAAACGTATTTAGTGTACTTAAATCTTTTGTGGGCATTATGCTTTCTGATACTTCAATTGCCTTACTTTTGGTCCCCATTCTCATACAGCATGCAGTCAAGTGTGGAGGATAATTAGTAAATAATTGTTAATTAAACAATGATCACATTATCATAGCATTTCCAGCTATGACAAGGGCTATACAAGGAACAGAACCAGAACTAGAAAGGCATTTGAAGCAGCCATTAGATCAGAGTGGGCCCTTGCTGAATGCAATGTCAGAGCCGGATGTAGAATGACAAGGAAAAATCAAATCTATGCAGGTGTGGGAAGAGAATTCTAGACAAGGGGTAAAGTGTCCTTCAGCCTTGAGTTGGGAATGAGCTAGGGCAGAAAGAATGAGTAGAGGTAGGCAAGAGATGAGAGTAGCTTCTGGATGATCATGTGAAGGGCTTCGACTTTTTCAGAGTGCTTTGAGTGCCTGAAGAATGAAACGATAAAAAGCCATTTAAAACTGTGTCAAAATGACCCGAGGAGGGCATAAACCAACTGGGAGACTTTTCCATAGTCCAGCAAGAGACGGCTATGGCTCAGTTATGGTGGAAATAGGGCATGGTGGATGAGCTGCAGAGACCTGGAAGGTCCTGGTGATGGATCTGACATGGAGTGTGGAAAGAGGAGCTGTCAAGGAACACTGGAGTTTGAGCTCACACTGAGTGGCCACTGACTGGGCTAGGGAACGTTACAGAAACATCATATTCAAAATGAAGAATTCTCCTGCCACGAGCTGCCAAAGCTACAGAATTAGCCTTGAGTCCACAAACTCCGACCTTGTGTAGACAAGGCCATAATCAAAGTGGAAGTTCTCTCTCCCTTCAGAGAAAGGGACCTGTACTACGAGAATTAACGGTAAAACTAGTCTTCAAACAGTACTTTATACTTTGTGTGTCTTAGTGGGTGCAAACTGTTGAAATCTTTACTTAGTATAGAGTTTATCTTCTGTATATAAAGATAATTAAAAGTGAACCTTAGGCCGGCGCCGTGGCTCACTAGGCTAATCCTCCGCCTAGCGGAGCCGGCACACCGGGTTCTAGTCCCGGTTGGGGCACCGGATTCTGTCCCGGTTGCCCCTCTTCCAGGCCAGCCCTCTGCTGTGGCCAGGGAGTGCAGTGGAGGATGGCCCAGGTGCTTGGGCCCTGCACCCCATGGGAGACCAGGAAAAGCACCTGGCTCCTGGCTCCTGCCATCGGATCAGCGCGGTGCGCCGGCCGCAGCGCGCCAGCCGCGGCGGCCATTGGAGGGTGAACCAACGGCAAAGGAAGACCTTTCTCTCTGTCTCTCTCTCACTGTCCACTCTGCCTGTCAAAAAAAAAAAAAAAAGTGAACCTTAATGAAGAATGGGATGGGAGAGGGAGTAGAAAGTGGGATGTTTTGAGGGTGGGAGAGCAGGTATGGGAGGAAGAACCACTACAATCCAAAAGTCATACTTATGAAATTTGTATTCATTAAATAAAAGCTTTCTATTTAAAAAAAGATTCAAAAAAGAAAAAAAATGAAAAATTCCAAGTTTAGAATGTGTTATGTCTAAACAGCCTCTGAGCTATCCAAGGAGAGAAGTTTTTAAGAGCTAAGCTGCTCAGATCTGGGGATCTGAAGGGATGTATAAGCAAGATTTACAAGTCTGAGAGCTGCTCCTGAGGAGGTGGTCACTGAAGACTTGGAAAATCACTCCATAACTGTGTGCAGAGTGAGCAGGGCAGGCGTGGAATCGAACCAATCAACAGAACACCCTCCAGAAAGGCAGAAGTATTGTGTCCCAGAAGCCACGGAAAACGGAGTGGTTCACTGTGTTGATTTCTGCTAAGACGTCTCATGAGGTGACACAGAAAATGCCACTGGATTTATTGGCATGGAGGACACTGGGGTTCCTTGCAGCTATTATGGTGAGATGATGGGGGCAGAGGCCAGACGGGAGTGAGTAGAGAAGGTGTGGATAGGAAGTGAAAACAGAGACAACAAGGACACATGTGTGGAAGAGAGAAGAGGGAGGAGGCTATGGCTGCAGAGGGGCACGTGTTCAAAGAAACTGCAGGAAGGGGTTTTAATTTGTTAATGAGAAATTGGAGCATTGAAAGCACAACTGAGAAGGATTCGCTGAGGAGGGAAATGCTAGGATTCCGAATGAGGAAGAATGAAAGATGGCGTGCAGTTCCCGAGGCAAAGGAAGAGGATGCGATGAAGTGAGCAGAGGTTGTAGTCCAAAAAATCTCATTCTGGCCCGATCAGTCTCGGCTAGAGAAATGAATTCAGAATTGATGATGAAAGTCAGCGTGGGCCAGCGCCGCGGCTCACTAGGCTAATCCTCCACCTTGCGGTGCCAGCACACCCAGTTCTAGTCCCGGTCAGGGCACCGGATTCTGTCCCGGTTGCCCCTCTTCCAGGCCAGCTCTCTGCTGTGGCCCGGGAGTGCAGTGGAGGATGGCCCAAGTGCTTGGGCCCTGCACCCCATGGGAGACCAGGAGAAGCACCTGGCTCCTGCCATCAGATCAGCGCGGTGCACCAGCCGCAGCGCGCCGGCAGTGGCGGCCATTGGAGGGTAAACCAATGGCAAAGGAAGACCTTTATCTCTGTCTCTCTCTCTCTCACTGTCCACTCTGCCTGTCAAAAAAAAAAAAAAAAAGTCAGCGTGGAACAGGAGAGACTGGGAAGGTCACGGTGCTGGGATGTGACATGGGGAGAACCAGGTCCTTGGTCAAACACTGGGCCAGTGCTCAAGGAGTTGACAAAAGCAAAGGGAGCCACACGGAGACTGGGGGACGATGCCCACAGGAGTCATGGGAGAGAAGGGAGATTCGGAAGCACGTGGCCCTTCCTTGCCTCACGTCTGGTTCACCAAACCAATATCTCCTCCTAATCGATCCCTCAATTCTTTATCCCCTAACCAGTGTCCTCCAGTCGCCCACCAGGATGGGGATGAGGGGCAGAGGGTTCAAGAACAGGAAACACAAAAGAGGTGGATAATGGGTAAAAACA
Source organism: Oryctolagus cuniculus (assembly GCF_051225735.1). Lineage (NCBI taxonomy): Eukaryota > Metazoa > Chordata > Mammalia > Lagomorpha > Leporidae > Oryctolagus > Oryctolagus cuniculus. The sequence continues at coordinate 170,556,710 of NC_142870.1, read as the reverse complement.
AACAGCCTGGGTCTCCACTCACCCCCACCACTTCTTTGCTCTGTACCACTGGGCAAGCCCTATTTCCACTGAATTTCAGTTTTCTCCAGTATGAAATAAGGACAACATTTTCTTTAACAGCCTCATTGGGTTGCCCTAAGAATTACACAGGTCCCTGGATGGGAGAGCATTCGAAACACTTGTAACTCACAACACCGGCATGAAGAATTAGTATTTATCTTGAACCACCATTGGCATCGTGGTTCATCCTTTCTCAAATAGCTCTTCTGGCCTCATTCCTGGCTCCCAGCAAGGTAACGGATGAGGCTGTCACCACCCAAACATCGTTGTCCTTTCTTTTTTGAGGTTGTTCCAAACCTGAGTCACAGTTAAGCAAACGTAATGCGTTCCGCAGGTAGAGTTGGCAAGTTGTGCTCCATTTGCTTTTCAGCCCAGTCCTTTAATTGCACTTGGAAGTAAACAGCACACAGGATGAAGATGAGAGTATAATTTGGAAAAAGAGAGGAGAAGAAGAAAAAGACCTGCAATGTGTTCAAGAAAATAGAAAGGTGCATCCCTCAGGCTTAAAATAATTTGGAATAAATGCAGTTTCCCAGAGACATGTTGAGCCTAAGCCTGTTTGCCAAGCAGACCCAGCACACCCTTTTGCCTTGTTCTTGGATCTCACCATCCTCATGCGTGACCCCAAGACCAGTCGCCATATCTCTCACTCCTATGCCTGTTTCTGCCTTCACATCTTCCGCTGTCAGATGTCTTCCACGAGCATCCCTTCGTCACCCTCTGCCTGCTGCACTGCTATGCCCACCTCATGCCCTCTTTATTCAAGAATCCTGATCTGTGGTTCTGAACTTCTCCAGAAGTCCAAGCCCAGAATACAGTTCTGAGCCCATCACTGCAGTATCTCCCTGGCTCAGCCATCACTTCGCCCGCTCTAGTCTTTTCTCCACCACTAACGTCATCGGCATTAAGCAGCCGTTATGCCCTGGATGCTTTTATCCTCTTTGTCTCATTCGAGGTGCATACTCTCTCTATTTTACATAGCGGTAAATTAAGTTTCACAGAGGTGAATTACTGGTCCAGGTAGGCAGGTGTTGAGGCCCACTGGGTAGGACTCTGAAGTTCAGCCTCATGTGTTTTATTAAAGGCAGGATCTGTCTCTATCTTCCCTGTGGCTCCAATCACAGTGCTAGTTACAATGGAGATGTTCTGATGCCTGACGAAAAGGGCACCAATGCAAAACGCCTGCTGAAGTGCAGACAGGAGGACCCCAAGTTCTCTCAAGTACAGCACCTACAGAACAAATCCCAGTGCCTCACCCAATAAGCTTAAACCAGATTGTCAAATGACAATTTTCTTTCCTATTCGCCATTAGACAATACTTACTCTGCTAATATTTCTAATATTATTTTAACCAGTCTGCGATTTTTCACATTTTAAACAAAACAGTGCTTTCTGTGTCTTCGCACTTGAGCCTATCAGGGTGTTATTTGTGTTACTGTGAACTAATGTATGCAGATTCACCACAATTAACCATCACCATGGTAATTTCATGCCTTTTGTTTCCAGCTTTTGTTGCATATGCTCATCAAAGAGATCGACGCTTTCTGGATGAAGCAAAACTCATTACTTTGCTTTGGATTTCCATGCATTGAATTTAAAGAAATGTTTTCAAATCCTGACAGCATTTTAGTTCTGTCTTCTCAGGAATAAATAAAATGTGCTGCCTAGAACCAAGCAGGAAGTTTTATTTCCCTTTCCTTGAGCTGGTACTGACAGAGTCTCCTGCAGAAATTCATAGCTTTCAATGGGGACACAGGCCCCTGACCCCTGAAAGCCTCCAGGGGAGCTTCCATTTGCCTGATAGACCTCAGCTGCTATGCGGCTCAAGTAAGCCTTGCTTTCCACACCAAGCACAAGGCCAAGTGTGCAACTGTGTAGAGTCTGCAAACATGGTCACTGGCGATCTACCCACCCAGAACATGCATGGCCATCTCCCCATTTCCCTAATCTTGAATCTAGGCTGGCACTGTGCCTTCTTATATGAATAGAATATGACAACAGTAATGTAAAATTCTGGACTCTAAGTCTGAAAAGATAGGAAAGTTTTCCTTTTTCGTTCTTTCAAGATCCAGCTGCTGTGTGAAAAATATCAGGAGGCATCATGGGGAGAAAGAAGGCCTAGGCAGCTCCTAGCCATTCTAGACACCTGAGTGGAGGCCCCGGGCATGTGAGCAAAGGCACCTTGGACATCTGGCCCCAGCTGAGTTCCCAGCTGGCTGTAGACACAAGACTGGCCCCCGTCATCAACAGGTAGCATGGAAAGATTTTCCAGTTGCACTCAGTCCACCCAGAAAATCCTAAGAAAATAAATAGTTGGTATTTCAAACCACTGAATTTGGGGTGGTGTGTTACACAGCAATAGTTAACCGACACAGTGTCTCAGGGAAAAGACGCCCACGATGCATGATCCACTTTGTAATTGTGCAGCTGCCTCTTCCAAGCACAGGCCTTTCTCCTCTGACCAGACCATATTCCTGGTGGTTCAGTCTTTGAGAAGCTTCTTGGACTCCACATGTGTGGTTTTTCTCTGCGTGTTTTGCGTGGTTTTTTTTTTTTTTAACTTTTTCTCTCTACCTCTCCTCCCCAGGGAGTTAAGCTCCACTCCTGTAGGCTACTTCTGGATTCTGCACCTACTTTTGTTATTTCTTTTGTACTTGCATGATTCTGCTATTTGTTGTTTTTAGTTCCAGATCTTCAGTGTAAGGCCTGGATAGAATCTGATTTTCTCCATGAAGTTGTTGCTGGTTTCTTAGACCACAGTAAACTCTCACCCCACAGCTCGTTTTGTATATAAGACAAAATTAAATATTAAAATGATGTTTAATGTATCTGGGCCTGTCATGCAAACTCTCCCATCTATGCTTTACAGCTACCATGTACCAGGGATCATCTCCTCTTCCTGTATTGCAACCTCCACCCTCCCATTGCTGGCTATCCTGCTATGCTGGGGGAGCTGCTAATTGGAGGGGGCCCACGGCATCCATTTGGCTCACGACTGTGTCACAAAGGTGAGCTCCTAGGCTCTTCCTTCTCCTCCTCTCTCCTGCCTTAACATACTCCTCCTCATGTGACTGATGTGGATAAATTGGCCCCTTGAAGGCTTGTACTTCTGCAGGTACAGCTCCTTGAATGGGTTCTCACATAGGTGTATAGGAAGGAGTGATAAAGGGATATGTAGGAGTATCTACCATAGATCCAACCCCCAGCCACATGCTCTATCCAGCTGTCAGGAAGCCCTGTTGCTGTAGGCAGCTTTTAGTGATCACCACCTCTTGGTACCCACATTCCTGTGTAATTCCCTCCCACTGAGGGTAGGATCCCCAGTGATCACCACCTCTTGGGACCCACATTCCTGTGTAATTCCCTCCCACTGAGGGTAGGATTCCCCAGTGATCACCACCTCTTGGCACCCACATTCCTGTGTAATTCCCTCCCACTGAGGGTAGGATCCCCAGTGATAAGCAGTACACATCAAAGATGATGGCATGTTACTTCCATGGTTGGGCTACATGAGATGGTGGCTTCCTTGGGGCCAGCAGACTTGCCTTCTCTGGCTCAGAAGAAGCAGCTCCCTCCCGTGTTGGAGAGATCCACATAACCAGGCACCGAGGGCAGCCTCTGGCCAGATGTCAGCAAGGAATGGAAGCTCTCAGTCTAAGAGTCTACAAAAACCGAGTCACTCCATTAGCACCTATGTGAGCATGGAAGTAGATCCCGCCCCAGTCGAGCCTTGACATGAGAACCAGGGCCTGGTCAGAGCTTTAATGTGGCTTCATGAAAGGCCAGGCTCCTGACCCACAGAGACTGAGATAATAAGTGTGTGCTGCCTTATGTCATTTGTGATACCACCCCAGACGTGTGGGGTGCTTGCATAGACATCAGTAAAGTTGTGTTTGGATTCCTATTCAGTTATTCCGGGTATAACTTCCCTGAGAACCCAATGGACGCTACAAGATGATGGAAAAAGTAGGATTTCGCCATCGGTGGAGGCTAATATTTTCATAACTACATCCTAATATTATTAGGGTAGTGAATAGTATCCAGAGTTGATAAAACTAAGACTCGGGTTCTTTACTCATGTTTCTCACTTCTCCCAGTCCTTCTGCTCTTACTGCTGCTCGAGAATCTATATCCAAGGCCTCTGTTTCATTCATCAAAGTGTCAGTGGTATGAGAGAAGGGAGTACAGTGGACATGCCATTGTTCCCCACTGGCACACGACAGATGCCGCACGGTGCTAAGGCCGCAGCCTTCAGCGGCCTTCCTTGCACTTCCCCAGTCTCCGTCTCCTGGGCCCTCCCCTCATTACCACCGAGCAGCATCATTTACAGGAACACTGCAATCACTATCCAGAAAAAGCAGCTCAAATGCAGGATGTTTTCTGAATATAAAATGATCCAGCTATATAACACAGATTGCTTTATGGTATTAAGAAAATTGAGTGTTCTGGGAAAAACCTTTTAAGGCATTTAGTCCAAGGTCTAAGTCTGAGGTTCTAGAATGCTTTCAGTTTAAATGCAAATCCACTGGCAATGTGAGACGTGCCAGCTTGAAGGAGAGATTCTTCAGACTGCATGGGAGCCAGAGAGCCTGCTTCCTGCAGGCCAGCCATCGCTGTGTCCACTGTACCCAGCAGAGCCAGATAAAGTCCCAAGCCTTTGGGGTAGAGGTCGAGAGGACATAAAAGAAAATGACAGGTAACTACTGCTTGCCTGCAGTTGAATTCAAGAAAGGCTGCAAGGGACAAAGAGGAAAAACTCACATTATTTTTCCTTAGAGTGGGTTTATAGCTCAGCAATCTGCAATGGACTATGTGACTCTGAGTGAGTGACCGTCCATCTCTGGATTCAGCCAAGTGCAGACAACAGCACTTACAGCACAAGCTGCTGTGCGAAACAAGCAAGGGAAGGTGTCTGGTGAACTCTGCGATGCGGTACACAAGTGAGGTATTGTTATCACCCGGAGCAGCAGCTGCTGCTATGGCGGTTGTGATCAAAATAGCAGCAATAAAACAAGGTAATTCTCTATAGAGGAACACTCCCAACATTGCCCACAAGTAATGGATGCTTTCTGATTGAACATCACTCCCAAAGAATTAGCTGGGATAATGCATCCAGGTCTAGTGAGGAGACAGAAATCACACCAATTATTTTGACTGGACAAAAAAATTATTGCAAACAATTGTTGTCTTGTTGGTGTCTTAGAGCAGCAGGTTAAGACTGCATCCCATATCACCAGTTCAAGTCCTGTTGCTGGTCTACTTCTGATCCAGCTCCCTGCTAATGTGCCTGGGAAGGCAACAGAATAAGGCACAGGTGCTCGGGGCCCTGCCAACCACGTGGGAGATCGGGATGGAGTTGCTAGCTCCTTGCTTCAGCCTGACCCAGCCCTGGCTGTTGTAGCTATTTGGAGAGTGACTCAGAAGATGGAAGATCTCCCTCCACCCCCTGCATTCTGCCTTTCAAGTAAATAAATCAGCAAGTCTTTAAAAAGTAGTATTCTCTTGATATAACCTTGTAAGCTAGGTAACAAAATCAGCAATCTCAAGAAGGAGCTAGAGCTCCAAGGTGACCGCCTTCCTGATTTGCCCAGGAAAAAGGCGTGGCCATGACACTGGACTTTCAGTTCTCTAAAATCTGGAAAAGCCAAGGGAAACCAGAACAAGATGCTCATCCAAGTTTGGCAGAGAAGCACTCCAAGAAGGCACCAGACCTCTGCAGAGAGAGAGGCAGCTGAGTGGTGCTGGTGTCTCCCAGGAGGCCCCTCCAATGAGGCTGGGTCTGTGTGTGCCTGCATCCAACTATGGCAGTGGGGATGAGCTGACTTTGCTGGGGACACTAGTAAGAACAGGGAGGAGGGGTCAGCATTGTGACACAGCAGCTTAAGCCGCCACCTGCAGTATTGGCATCCCACATGGGCGCCAGTTCAAGTTCCGGCTGCAAAAGCAGCAAAAGATGGCCCAAGTGCCTGGGCCCCTGCACCCATGTGGGAGACCCAAAAGAAGCTGCTGGCTATTGGCTTTGGCTTGACCCAGCCTTGGCTGTTGCATCCATTTGGAAAGTGAACCAAAAGCTAGAAGACCCTCTCTCTGTAACTCTGCCTTTCAAATAAATCTTAAAAGAGAGAGAGAGAGAGAGAGAGAGAGAGAAGCAAATGCATCTCCCTAGTGTGCCCCTACTGGCAACGCTCCGCAGGGACCCAGTGGCAAGGTAGAAGTGCAGTTCACAGAGCCCCGGGCCCCAGTCTCACTGAGCACAGTGCAGGATGTGGGGTTAGGGACTGAGAGCAAACAGCCAAATGACTGGCACAGAGGGTTTCAGGCACATATAGGAAAGAAAACACCCATGGTAAAGGATTTTATCAGAGAACTTGCCTTTCAAGGAACTCTTCCCCAGCTCCTGAATCCAGGGAACTCAGAAGGAAGGCGCTTCTCCCAGCCCCACAGACAAATCAAACTCTTTTTCCTCCCTCCACAGCCCCCTCCCCGACCCACAAAGAATCTGGGGCGCTAGTAGTCACAGCAGCAGACCTGACCCCCGGCTCTGTCTCCTGGCCCTCTCCCACAGAGAGGCGCCCCGGCGCCTGTTTTGCAAACTCTCAGACAGCTCAGCTCAGAGGAGCATTAGGCGGCTTTAAAAATTGATGTGGCTCATTATTCTTTCATGAGCCACTGCAAATCCAACAGCACAAGGCCAAAGGCACGCACACGGGAGCCGCTACGGTGCTGTGCCTGCACGGCTCCTTGCAGATTCCACCTCCGACAGAGGACGCCGGGAGGGCTCAGCAAATGCCATGCACCATCACCGCCCAAGGAGGCGCTGCAGGACACGGGCTGCACATACAGCCCCGGGAAGGCTGCCCAGCTCCTCCATCCTCGCCCATCCCCACTCCTGCACGCATGGTGCCTTTGGTCAGCAGAGGAGACAAACGGCCCACAGAGGTGGAAACTCTCCAGGACGTCTATTCGTTTCTCCAAGGAGCACACTCTGGGCTCTGCCTTCACCTCTTCCCCTTGTCCATCTTGTCTTCTTCCTCCAGTCATTCCTCTGTCTGTCACTCCGTCTTCCCCTTTCTCCAAGGTCCTCGTGGTCGCTGTCTCTGATGCTGTCTGTCTCTGATGCTGCCTCTTTTTGCTTTCAGTTCATATGTGTGTGTGTGTGTCTGTCTGTCTGTCTGTCTTGGGGCTTTCTGTCCCCTGTGGCTCCTGTGCTTGCCCTTAATCACCACTTCCAGCTCTAATCTCTAGGAACAGGAGAAGAGTGAAGTGCCTGTGTCCCCTGGGGGAGCAGAGACTCAGCTTTACCCCCTTGCTGCCTCTATCAATGAAAAGAAGAAGCTGGGACGAAGATTAGTTCGATTCAGCACACAAATGCTGAGTCCCAGTGGGTGCTAAATAATGAAGCGTAGTCACAGAGAAAGAAGTGGGACATGCTCGGGTCAGTCCACCACATGCTTATCAGGATGCCAGACTGCAGGTTTCTCACCAGGGACTCAGGAGGAATCCGGGGGGTGGGGGGATGCAGGTGCTACAGACCCTGCAGTCTGATGAGGGAGGCAGACCTATGAACTGAGTCAAGTAGGGAGAGAAAGTTAAGAGCAGCTTTCTGATGGAGAGTGTTGGTTAAAACCCTTCTTGGGACATCTGCATCCCGTATCTGAGTCCTGACTCCACTTCTCACTCCAGCTTCTTACCAATGCGCATCCTGGGAGGCAGCAATTTTGGCTCAAGTATTTGGGTCCCTGCCATCCACCTGGGAGACCCAGACTGAGTGCCAGGACCTTAGCCTGCCCTAGCCCTGACTGTGAGGGTTTCCTCACACTTGGAGAGTGAGCCAGAATATGGAAGACACTCTCTCTCTCTCCCTCTCTCCCTCTCTCCCTCTCCCTCCCTTCCTCTCTCCCTCTCCTTCAACCTCCCTCCTTCCCTTTCAAATAAGATGAATAATTTTTTATAAAAGAAAAAAGGCTTCCTAGAGGAGGCAATGCTGAATATTTATAAATGTATATATTGGCCAGTGCCACAGCTCACTAGGCTAATCCTCCACCTGCGGCGCCAGCACCCTGGGTTCTAGTCCCAGTTGGGGCGCCAGATTCTGTCCCGGCTGCTCCTCTTCCAGTCCAGCTCTCTACTGTGGCCCGGGAGGGCAGTGGAGGATGACCCAAGTGCTTGGGCCCTGCACCCGCATGGGAGACCAGGAGAAGCACCTGGCTCCTGGCTTTGGATTGGTGCGGCGCGCCGGCCGTAGTGGCCATTTGGGGAGTGAACCAACAGAAAAAGGAAAACTTCTCTCTCTGTTTCTCTCTATCACTGTCTAACTCTGCCTGTCAAAAATAAATAAATAAAAGATAAATGTATATATTTATATATAGATATTAAATAGGTGTAGAAGTGAGAACACAACATCCAAGGCCGAAGACAATCTGATGGCAACAACGTGGAGGTGGAAAAACAGCCTGTGCTATGCAGAGACCCACGGGCAGTGCAAGGCTGCTGGAGGCCAAAGGCCAACGCAGGGAGAGAAGTAAGTCAGGACTTGCTCGGGTCAGGCAGGGCCTCAGGAACCAGGCCATAGCGGGTGATGCATGTGCCATCCTCATCCCCTCAGCACTCACGGCTCCACGGACAGCTTCTCATGAATTCACCTGCCCCTGGAGCTTGCTCGGCCCCTCTGCAAGGCAGACCAGAATGGCAGGAAGTAACAGCCCCGGGAGCACGCCCAGCCAGGGATCAATGGGAGAAGCCATGGGTTTGTGCCCCTTCGGGTAACATCACTGGGGCACATTCCACACCATCTCGCAGAGGCACCCTTCACAACTGTGTGCCTAGAGCCCACGGCAGCATCCGGTCACCAGCATAGCCCTGTCCTGGCTGCTTTCCTGTCCCTGAAGAGTTATATTGTATATGTGCGGGTGTAAAAAGTTAACCTTAAGCTTACAGGTTTAAACCTTCCTGGTGCAGCTGTGAAAATAAGACAGAGTAAAGTAGCACCTTGACAGTAGGGACTCCATTTTGGAACACTTGTGACTGCACTCTGGGAAAGCACCCCCCCACCGTGAGACTCTGGTCTGAAATTATGATCTCAAATAGTCGGACAATAGCAGTGCACTACATCACCGTTGGCAGAGCACAAAATCCCCCGAGCATGATTGCTCAAGCTTAAAAGTAGAAAGGTTACACCTGGGTTACCTGGGCTAATAATGAAGATGTGATTTGTCTATGTCTTAAGATCATAATTGCTGATTGTAAGACTTTAGCAACTGCTTAGCAACCGTGTATTCTCTTCTCCCTCCAGATTTTGCAGTTTTTGCCTTTATAAACCCTATACTTTAGTTCCTCAAGGCTCCTCTGTCCTTGTATGTTCAGAGAGCCCCAACATGTTGGATCAATAAATCTTTAACCCTTTGCTGGTTGCATGAGAGAAAAGTCTCTTGGAGTCGTTCCTCGGGCGGTGGGCGTTTTCGGACCCTAACATCCCCACCTCACACTCCCTCCATCCCCCAAATAAACAACCTGCACTTGATTCTCTCTTAGAGTCTGCTTCTAGTACAACCCAACCTCAGACCTGGGCTAATGCAACCTCCCATAGGCAAGAAGGAGCCCATGAATATCTTCTATGGCAAAGAGTGGCACAAGCATATTTGCGTTTTAGGACACGCTCATGGTTGGTTTGGAGAACAGATATAAAGCTCAAGACAGAGAACTATTTAGGAGGCTGCTACAGTGGTCCAGGCTAGAGGTGGCAAGGCTTTCAGTGGGACAACGATAACAGGGTGAAGAGTAAGGGGCAAGTTCAGAGGGCCAGGGACTTAGGCTTGACCAGCTGCAATCCCTGAAGGAGTCAAGACTCCCATAATGCTCTGTGATGAAAACAGAGAAGAAGGTGGGTTCTGGCACCAAGCAGCTGCAGAACAAGCCACCTCACCCAGCAGGAATCCAGCAGGAGGCAGTACCGAAGGCGTTCTAGAACGAGTCGTGGAAGATGAGTAGGGTTAGCCCTGTGGGAAGGGATTTAGGGCAGGGTAAGAGGAGACTGTTAGGGAACCAGACACAGGCACAATGGTTGGGGTGCAGACTAGAGAATGAAGAGCCCTGAGAGGGTGTGCAGAACGTGCCACAGCCCTGCCTCACCTTGGGGCTCCCACCTTTCCTGAGCCCATGCCTGCACTGGACCCTCTCCCTGGGCACTCCTTGCCTAAGGGCTGAGGGCTGGCGACCCACAGGCCAGACCCCAGTAGATGCCAAAAAGCCTCCAGTAGCCTCCTGTGAGGAAACGGGTATTGGGACTGTCCACTCTGCAGAGCCTGCTCTGTCCTTGGTTACTGGGACATGAGTGTTGACAGGCATCAAGGGCATTCTCACAGCTCCTGCAGAGAGCAGGAAGACAAAGCCAGAAGGGAAACCCACACAGTTCAAAGCGCGCAGGCAAACACATGCAACTCCTGTCCGCCGAGCCCTCCCTCCGATGGCTACAGAAGAGCAGCACTGATCTGTTGATTTCTCCACTTAGTTTCTCTGCTCAGCTTCTGCTCACGTGGGAACGGACACAAAAGATGGCCAGGAAAATGGAAAGAGGGGAGCAGGTGGTGTCAGGGAAGGAAACCCCCAAGGCGCCCAGCAGGTCCCTCTCCCGCCCTCCGGGGATGGTCTGCCCAGGGACTCTTCACCCTCTCACCAGCACCCGAAGACCTGCTTTCCAAAAAGGAGGGGATTTGCATTTGCAGATGTCTTACTGTACAAAGCTACTGCCCACTCTGTGTCCATGTGCCAGATGAGGAGACAGCCTTGGGAAACCCAGGAGTGTGCCCAAGGCCACTGAACTCGTCAGTAGCGGTCAGAATCCAAGCATGCGTCAGAGGGACTCAGTCGTGGTCACTGCTGTTCTCCTGAAGGGTACGCTTTACTCGGCGTGGGTTTGGAGTGTTCTCCACTGTCTTTCCCACCCTCCGTTTGAGACTGCTTGTGTAGAACAGCTCTTTGTGTAATGAACACTGACAAAATTTTGCGAGTCCTGCTTTTGAAAGTAAACTTTAAGAAGTACTTTAAGAGGCATTTCTCACTTTAAAAGAATAGGCTTTCTCTCTGTCTCTCTCACTGTCCTCTCTGCCTGTCAAAAAAAAAAGAATTAAAAAAAAAAAGAATAGGAAAATCATAGATAGATAGATGGATAGATAGATGATAGATAAATAGATGATTGATAGATGATAGATAATAGATGAGAGATAGATAGATAGATAGATAGGACAGATAGATGAGATAATACAAGACAAAACAAGATAAGATATATGGACAGATAGATAGGTGACAGGTTTCCTAATACCCTTCCCTAGTGGGAATCCTCTAGGAATTTGTGGTAAAGCCCCCATCTTCCCTGCATGGCTTTCTGGCAGACTTGGAGAAAATATTTGATCAGCCACTTAATAATGATGTGAAACCCTGGACAACCTGTTTTCTACTCTCTCTGTCTCAGTGTCCTCGCGTGTAATCTAGGACTTCACTTTGTCATGAGGAGTGACTGGTGTAAGTATAGCGCCCAGCACTGTGATGACCACCATTAGACCCTGCTTGTCCATCTGCCTTTCTGTCTCACAACCCCACCATCCTGGGACAATGTCACCACTCCAGCTCCTGATGAATGTCCAGGACTCGAAGCCCTTGGCGCAACCCCATGTTTTACTCTGGGCCTACGTGTGTGTAGAGAATTCCCTTAAATTCTAAATGACCTAATTTAAATGACCTAATCTTGGTTGAGTAGCAGGATGGGGAAGTGGGAGGAGTAGATGTCAGTTTTACATGAGAGAATTCCCCTGTACAGAAGTTGTAGCAGCCTAGGGACCACAATGAAGTCCAAGGTTCAGGAAAGAATCATGCTTTACCTTAAAATAGCAAATGAATTACATAATCTCACACCACACAGTGAAATCTAAGAGAGAACATTTTCACTGGGGGATTGGTCAAATTCTGCTTGCTTAAGTCAGATAATGATGCTGAAAACAAGAAAGTGAAGCTGTCAGGTTTGGCACTGTGGCATACTGGGTAAAGCTGCTGACTGCAATGCTGGAATCCCATAGGAGCAGTGTAGTCCCCTGCGGCTCTGCTTCTGAACCAGCTACCTGCTCATGGCCTAGGAAAAGCAGCAGAGGATGACCCAAGGGTTTGGGCTCCTGCCACCCACATGGGAGACCTGGAAGAAGCTCCTGGCTCCTCGCTTCAGCCTGGCCCAGGTTTGTTCCAGAAACGGATCTGGGGAGTGAACCAGAAGATGAAAGATACCTATCTCTCTCTTTCTCTCTCTCTCTCACCCCCCCCATAACTTCCCTTTCAAATAAATAAATAAATCTGTTTTAAATTTTTTTAAAAAAGAAAGAAAGTGAAGCTGTCAGTAGAGGAGTGTTAACCTTAGGCAGAAGAATGGTAGAAATTCTGGATTTGGTCTGGGAGGTAGAGGAGTCAGGTCACACACCATCAAGGACAGAGCCCCTGCTTGGGGTGGGGCTGTGAATCAAACTATGCAAAACAGTCTTTGAGACCCCGTTACACCCAGATAATTAAAAAGAAAAAAAAAAAAAAACTGGCCCAAAATCAGCAATCTGGTACCTTGTAGTCTAAGTCCATGGGCTATATCACCTTCCCAAATGTTGGGACCTGCTCAGTTGAGTCAAGGCTGGAAAACCAGGAAGAGCAGTGGTTGGAAACACTTCTCTTACTGCCTTTTTTCTCTTCCCAGTCCCCACCCCCCCACACCTCCCAGGTACACCATGCCGGCGCACTGCTCTGCACACACATCCGAGGCTGGCTACAAATAAGCCTGACCTCCAGGCTGGTCTCCGTCTGCTCCTGCCCCAGCTGAGTCTCTCAGACGACATCCCCGACTGCTTGTCTTAGGCTTCTGAGCCTATCCATCCAAGTACCTGCTACACCTATTTACACCAAGAAATGAGAGGAAAAGTCAACACGAGAGCACACTGGGAACCAAGGAGACCTGAGTTCCAATTTTGGCCCTAGGACCTCCTAGCTGGCAACCTTAATCTTTTTTTTTTTTTTTTTTTTTTTTTTTGACAGAGTGGACAGTGAGAGAGAGAGACAGAGAGAAAGGTCTTCCTTTGCCGTTGGTTCACCCTCCAATGGCCGCCGCGGCTGGTGTGCTGCGGCCGGTGCACTGCGCTGATCCGATGGCAGGAGCCAGGTACTTCTCCTGGTCTCCCATGGGGTGCAGGGCCCAAGCACTTGGGCCATCCTCCACTGCACTCCCTGGCCACAGCAGAGAGCTGGCCTGGAAGAGGGGCAACCGGGACAGAATCCGGTGCCCCGACTGGGACTAGAACCCGGTGTGCCAGCGCCGCAAGGCGGAAGATTAGCCTGTTGAGCCACGGCACCGGCCAAAGTCATTTAATCTTAGGGTCACCAAGCGTCCCTGTCTGCCCAGAACAACAGGGGTCCCAGGATGCAAGAACGTTCCAGAAAACCAGGCTGAGCCCAGCACACTCTGACGCTCTCCCAGCTTGCATTTCTCACCTGTGACCACACAATGAGAAGGCCTAACATGCATGGGGAGGATGAAGGCCAGAGGCGTGGTTTGTTCCAGAAACATCCATAGATCCTTCTCATTTCTCTATCCGCGAAGCTCCTCTTTGTCTACAAAACATCGACAGTAATGAGGGAAAAGAGGAACAACAGGAAAGAGATGGTGGCAGGGAGGAGGAGCAGTGGGCAGAAGGGAAAAGAAGAGGCTGCAGCCCCAGGCAGCAGGACCTGGTCACTGTCCAGGCCCCTTGGAGTCCCACGGGAATCCAGCCCGGTCATCACAACCAGCTGCCAAGATTGTGGAAGTCACAGAATGAACATCGCTCCTTCTCCGGACGTTCCACTCAGAAGTCACGGGAAGCAGTGCTCAGGGCTCCGACAGTCCTGTGGCCTTCTTTCCATCCTGCTCTCTGCATCCGACTACCTCCTCCTCCCTGGCACCTGCCCCCGAGAGTCTGTCGGCTTTGCAGACTCCCGAGTGAGGGACCAGCGTGATGGTCTAAGTCCATCTCAGTCTGGTGTCCTTGCAGGTGACGGCCACACCACGTGCTCTTGCTCCCTGCTCAGGCCTGGCAGGCGTAAGCTTTTGCTAGAACGGCTTGGTCTCCAGGCGTGATGATGTGTGGATTTCAGCTGCTTCCTTCGGAAAGAGACTTACTTGATTGTTCTTGCTACCTGAGTGTTAAGTGCATCTCTCTGTGATGAGTCGCTACTGGGGAGACTGCACTTGTTCAAACCTGGAACAGGTTTCAGCCAAATGGGCGTCTCAGCTAAGTTTCAGCAATCAGGAAAGCAGTTTTCAAAAGATTTCTTGTCGGCAGGCGCCGCGGCTCACTAGGCTAATCCTCCGCCTAGCGGCGCCAGCACACCGGGTTCTAGTCCCGGTTGGGGCACCGGATTCTGTCCCAGTTGCCCCTCTTCCAGGCCAGCTCTCTGCTGTGGCCAGGGAGGGCAGTGGAGGATGGCCCAAGTGCTTGGGTCCTGCACCCACATGGAAGACCAGGAGAAGCACCTGGCTCCTGCCATCAGATCAGCACGGTGCGCCGGCCGCGGTGGCCACTGGAGGGTGAACCAACGGCAAAAAGGAAGACCTTTATCTCTGTCTCTCTCTCTCTCACTGTCCACTCTGCCTGTCAAATATATATATATATTTCTTGTCATTTTATTTGAAAGGCAGACGAGCAGAGAGAAACCTTCCACCCACTGGGGGTTCACTCCCCAAATCTCTCCAATAGTCAGCGCTGTGCCAGGCTCAAGCCGTGAGCCTGGAACTCCTTCCGGCTCTCCCACATGCATGAAGGAGCTCTGTCACTTGAGTCATCACCTGCTACCTCCCAGGGTGTGCACCAAAGGGAAGCTGGATCCAAAGCAGAGTAGCCAGAACTTGGACCAGACACTCTGATACAGGGTGAGGGCATCTCAAAAGGTGCCTTGGGGACTGGCGTTAGGACACAGAGGGTTAAGCCACTGTCTGCAGTGCCACATCTCACATTAGAGCACCAGCTTGCGTCCTGGCTGCTCCACTTCTGATCCAGTGCCCTGCTACTGCCCCTGGGAAAGCAGCAGAGGATGGTCCAAGTGTTTGGGCCCCTGACACACACATGGGAGACTCAGATGGAGTTCCTGACTACTAGCTTTGACCCAGCCCAGCCCCAGCTACTGTGGCCATTTGAGAAGTGAACCAGTGGATGGAAGATCAATCTAAATCTCTCTATTTTTCTCTCCCTCCCTCCTACTTCCCCCACATACACATACTCTGCCTTTCAAACGAATAAACAAACATAATAAAAGAGGTAAATTAAGCTATTGCAACAAACACCCCCCCCCCGAGGGAGGCAGTTTTCATAATTACCCCCAAGGGTTGAAGAGGTTACCATCTTGGGATCTAGATGCCAAGAATTCCAGGGGGAAAAGCTAGCAGGGATCCAGTGAGATTGTCAGACCAGACGTTACAAGGCAGAGCTCCAGCCCTGGCCCTGTACCCTATATGGTTGTGTGACCTTCGATGCATCATTGAAGGTTATTCATCTATAAAGCTAAGATAGGAGACTAGCCCTCATCCTGTCTATGGGTGCAGGCTTTTTATGGAGAAGGGGTGTTAGTTAGTGTACTGACACTTATGTAGCTCTGAAAATATTAAGGTAGTCCAAAATTCAAAGAAATCACATAGGAGCTGAAGAGATACAGGTGGTATATTCAGATAATGGAACATTGCACAGAAATTCTAAAAGAACCAATGACTGTCACATACAACTAAAAGGATAAATGCTACCCAAAAAAGCCAGATACAAAAGACCACATACTATGTAATTCTATGTATGTGAAGTTCAAGAGCTAGAAGGCTAATCAGTGATGATAGAAATCCAAACAGTGATTTTTCAAGGTCACAGCAAGGGTTGGGGGTGAGTATTTGGCCTAGCAGTTCAGATGCCACTTGGAAGGCCTGCATCCCATACTGACTGGCCTGTATTTGGGTCCCAACTCTTCTCCCAGTTCCCAGGCCTGGGCCAGTCCCAGCCATTATGAGCATTTAAGGAGTAAGCCAGCAAGCTTACTCTGTCTGTCTTGCTTGTTTGCTTTCTTTGTCTCTAAAATAAACAAAAAGTTAAAAAATAAACAAACAGCAATTGATTGGGAAGGTACATAAGAAAACCTGCAAGCATGTTGGAAGTGTTCTGCATCCTTTTGTTTTAAGAATTGTTTTATTTATTTGAAAGGCAGAGTGAAAGAGAGGGAGAGGGAAAAGGAGTGACAGTGAGAGTGAGAGAGAGAGAGCGAGAGAGAGAGAGAGAGAGCGAGAGCGAGATCTTACATCCTCTGGTTCACTCCCCAAATAGCCACAACAGGCAGAACCAGGTTGGATGGAAGCCAGGAGCCCATAACTCCACCTGGGTCTCCCATCCGGGTGGCAGGGACCCAAGTCCTTGGACCAACATCTTCTGCCTCCCAGGCGCATTAGCAGTGAGCTGGATTGGAAGCAGAGCAGCGGAGACTTAAACTGGCTCTCCGATATGGGATGCTGGAGTCTCAGCCATCTGTGTAACCCACTGTGCTACAATGCAGGCTACATTCTGTATCTTGACTTGGGTGTTCCCATATGAGTTTACTTCCAAAACCTTCATGAAAAAATAATGCAATGAAAAGAAATTTATTTTGGTGGATAAATTTTTTTTTTTTTTTTTGACAGGCAGAGTTAGTGAGAGAGAGACAGAGAGAAAGGTCTTCCTTTGCTGTTGGTTCACCCTCCAATGGCTGCCGCGGCTGGCGCACTGTGGCCGGCGCACCGCGCTGATCCGAAGCCAGGAGCCAGGTACTTCTCCTGGTCTCCCATGGTGCAGGGCCCAAGCACTTGGACCATCCTCCACTGCACTCCCGGGCCATAGCAGAGAGCTGGCCTGGAAGAGGGGCAACCGGGACAGAATCCAGCGTTCCAACCGGGACTAGAACCCAGTGTGCAGGCACCGCAGGCAGAAGATTTGCCTATTGAGCCACAGCGCCGGCCTGATAAATTTTTAAGTCCATAGTTTTTTTTCAAATTTGCATTTTTCTACAAACTTTTTGAAGACCTCTCCTATATAAAACTCTACATTGATAATTATCTGGCACTCCAAAGTATACATAATGCCTCAACTTAAAAGTTTAAACAACTGGGCAGAAACCAGAATCCCAGTGCTAGGTAGACTCACAAGAACTTTGTCCTGCACTGATTCGTCCTTCTTGATGACCTCGACAACTCTTGAAAATTAATGTGCAAAATCTATAGCATTTTCAAATGGGAGGTAGAGTCATCCATGACTTACAAACAAAATGCACACATGCATTCGCACACAAATACAAAAGCCGCAGCCAGCCCTGGGCTACTAACAGAGACGAAAATCTCTAAATGATCTACTGCCAGGCTTGATCATGCTGATTTGTTTCTGATCCGAGCTGAAGGAAAACAGAGGCTCTGCAGCAAGATGGAAAGTGCCGCTTGGTTTGACAGAGGGAAATATGATTAGAATGCACTGAGGCGGAAATAATGACTCGCCTCCCCCCAGGACCAGCCGCCCTCCCGCCTGTGCCCACAACAAGCCCCGCATTGCTGCCGGCAGGGCGTTGGGAGGCCGGTGGCATCTCAAATCCATCCTGACTCATCATGCAATCACGTAACAGACAGCCTGCAAAAGCCCCAAACTGCTGCAACAACGGCGCACACAGGCTCGTCGTGCGGCACCCCTATGCCACCAGCAGCTAGACGGGATTCTCCATTAGGCACGGTCTCACGGACGGAGGGCCTGGGAGAGAGATGCAGGTGTGTGCAGTTTATGAAGAGGGTGCTCTCAGAGGCAACCCAGAGGCAGTGAGGAAACCAGAGAGGTCAGGGGGAGGGAAGTCATGTGCCTGCTGGCTCGGCTTGAGGCAAGCTCCAGCCTGAGCCCACAGAAAGTTCTAGAACATAAATTGTGCGTCAGTCACTCACTGGTTGGGCATGGGGGTGGCTGTGTTCTTTTTATCTGCCAGGCAAAGTGGCCACATCCGCAGAGGACAGCTCTCCAGAAGAGGGGGCAGCCGGCACTGGGGGAGCTGTGTACAGCTGCACACAGGGGCATCTGGGCTGGGTACCTGCAGACCTGAACGCTGACAAGCCCAACTTCGAGGGTGTAGCTAGAGCTCTCCCCTGAACCCCAGTGCCTGCCTGACGTCTCAGGTGATGACTAATTCTCACACTCTATTTGACCCACAGTGAGCTCCAGATATTCACCCCAAAGCCAGCTCCCTCTGCCCCTCGATGGTTAATTCTGCTGTCCCAACTGCTCAGCCTTCATTTCCCTCTCTGGTGCACTGGCTACAAAATTTAATCCAGAACTGGACCACTTCTCATTATGCTTGTCTCCATCATTACTGGACCTCGCCCACAAGACTGCAGCAACAGCCTAATGGGGCTCTCTGATGTAACCTGCGTCCTCCTACAGTCTGTCCCCAACACAGCGGCCAGCACATTCCTGTTAAGGAACTCGGACAGCATCACTCCTCTGCTCAAACTCCTCCAGCCGCCCCCATCTCATACAGAGCAAAGCCAACGCCCCCATTAGGAGCCAGTTGGCCCTGTGTGATCTGCTCTCCGGGTGTGTCTGCCCTTCATGACTTTGCACCTGCCACTTCCCCTACCTGGACCCCTCCTGCCCCGGCTGCACGATGCCCTCCCCTCCTTCCTTCAGATCTCCACATCAGAACACCGTATTCTCAATACTGATTTTCCTTGTCACTAACCCAAGCCCACGCTGCCCCAGCCTGTCACAGCATCTCACGTCCTCATCTTCTGATTCAACACTTTTCACCCTCAGTACTCACCAGTGCCAAAAATAATCCCTACTGATGTCCTTGCTTTGTGGTGGAAGGTTAGCTCCATGAGAGTGATGATCTTTGGAGGAGGGGTTTCCCCTACTACCATAACCCCAATGCCTAGGATAGCACATGGCACAGAAAAGACACTCCAGGAAGTTGATTGAATGAAGAATGAGTTGTCAGAGGGAAAATTCCTTAGCACAGTTTATCTGAACAAAACAAAAATGATCCACGCATCAGGGCAAGTTCCAAGAACTCCAGCGAACACTATGATCAGGCAGCATTTACAGAACAGAAGAGAAACACAGAAAACAAGTGAGCACAATTGGCTACAGCGTCATAAAACAACCAACTGATTACAGCTTAACTAGATAACAACTTAGTGACTTTCAATCTTGTCAGTTAACCACCACAGGGTCATCTGCAACCAGCCAGAGCTCACTTGCTATGATGAACCACTATATTGAATTGGACCCAATCAAAATCCATGGCCTCCCGTAAAACCTTATTTAACAGAACAAAGTACATAAATATATTACAGGGGTAATTTAAAACGTTTATGGAAGATGGAATTAAAATATAACCTTTTTGGGTTCAAAAAAGTTTGAAACCCATGCATTTTTATAATACACATTTCTGTACACATTTTGAAGATCCTGTATGTATATACACACATATATAAACTATCTGGAGTGCGGTCGGCGTGGTTGGACAGCCAGTTAAACTGCCTTGGAACATAGATGTGAGTTCTGGCTGCTCTGCTTCTGATCCAGCTCATGGCTGATGTGCCTGGAAAGGCAATGCATGATGGTCCAAGTGCGTGGGCCCCTGCCACCCATGTAGGAAACCCAGATGGAGTTCCTGGCTCCTGGCTTTGCCCTGGCCTGCCCTGGCTGTTGAAGTCATTTAGTGAGTGAACTAGCAGATGGAAGATCTCTCTGTTTCTCTCTCTCTCTCTCAAATAAAAATAATCTTTTAAAAAAAATATTTGATTTGTTTGAAAGGCCGAGTGACACAGAAAGAGAAAGAGAGAGAGAGAGAGAGAGATGGATCTTCCATCTCCCGGTTCACTCCCCAAATGACCTCAATGGCAGGGTCTGGGCCAGTCGAAGCCAGGAGCTTCTTCCAGGTCTCCCAGGTGGGTGTAGGGACCGAGCACTTGGACCATCCTCTGCTGCTTTCCCAGCCATCGCAGGGAAGGGAGCTGGACTGAAAGTGGAGCAGCCAGGACTTGAACCGGCAGCCATATGAGATGCCAATGTTGCAGATGGCAGCTTTACCCACTACACCACAATGTTGTCCCCAAATACATCTTTTTTAAAAATAAAACATTTGGATAAACTTTTATCATCTTAGTTTTAACAGTCTTTTTCAGGGTATATTTTTTTAAATTTTCCACAATCAGTTTTTATTATATATAAAATGTCTGTTTATAAGATGTCTCAAAATTCTTCTCCCCAGATGTCCTCATCTTCTGTTACTTCCACTGGTTACCCAGCAACTCCTACTCCCAAAACAGCCCCCATGACACCAAATCGCAGGCCAGCCTGTTGCATCCTCAGCTCCAGGAAGCCCAGAGTGACAAATGTGAAGCTGACAGGCAGGAGAGGAGCATGAGGGAGGAAAGGGTGAACTCCCTGCCTGCAGGTCCTCACCACTGGTCTCTCTCAGAACACATTAGAACATCAAAGACCTGGTCCCCACCCCAGACCCACTGGGGAAAGAACTGAGCAGGCAGGCTTGAAGGGACTGCCCGTATGATTCTGATACACGCTAGGCTCTGAGCCGCTGGAGGCAGGAGGGCAGGCGACAGCAGGACAGCGGGCACCGGTGGGGTTGCTGCCTGTTGGGGAGGATAAAAAGAGGGGCAGAAAGTGCACCTCAGTTGAGGCAGACAAGACGACACCTGTCAGCAGAGTGACAGAGGGGTCAAGCGTGCCCAGGAATGGAACCCCAAGACGCCCAGGAATGGAACCCCGGTCTGTGTCTGCCCACAACGCACAGTCTGGAACGCATTAAATATGTGTTGACGGAATTGAAAGTGAGTGTATGGCTCTCGGCCCTGCTCTTCTTCCCTGGCCTCTTGCCAGGACAGGGCTTGCTGTAGCCCTGTGCCTCCAGGGCGCATGGCCTTCGGGCCATGTGCTTTAGGCTTCCTGGCCTAGATGCTCATCCACGTGGCTGGTTCCTGGTGCTTGGTATGAACCCCTATTCACCTCTCTCCCCTAAATAAGCTCTCATTCTCTTATGCACCTTTCTTACTAAATAAAAGCTTAAAACATACAAAAAAAAAAAGTGAGTGTATGAATGAATCAGCCTCATAGATGATGTAACTGTGTCATGATCCCGTTTGTGCCATCACAGTAAGAATCACAAGATTTTCTTCAAGATGGGAAGAAAACAAAACCTCTACGTGCCTTCTTGCGAAGCGGCTCCTCCCTGGGACGTGCAGGCCCTCAGTGCCCTCCCAGGCTCACTCGTCCTCACCAAAGATGTCCTGGTACATCTGAATTTCAGACAAGCAACGAACACAGTCCTAGTATTAGTATATCCCAAACACCACGTAGAACATACTTAGAAGAAAAATGCATCTTTGCCTGAAATGGAATCATCATCTGACATCCTGAATTTATTTGCTAAATCTGACAAACCTATTGTGGAAAGAACTTTCTCCCTGGAACACACCAATGAAATCGTCTACTGTATCCCATAACCCAGAGAGACAGTAGGGGCTGCAGGCTCCAGCCACTCCTCTCTTCGCCCCCAGAAAACACACACAGACAGGAGTTTGAGTTAAACTCATCCCTTGTGTGTGCAGATCACAGTCCAGCGATCACACCCTCCAGTGGGAAGCCCCTGGAGATGGACTCCTCTCCCCCACCAGGCACCAAATCTATGGGGCAGGACTCTGACCGGATTTGTTCATAGATCTCTTGCTGCCATTCTGTCTGGTACACAGTCTTGTAAAAGTATTTGAGAAATAAGTGAACAAATGAACAGGAACGTCTCAGGGGAAAAAAAAATATCCAAACCTTGAGAAGTAATCAAGAGTATGTTTGATCCAGTATGGAAGGGAGGAATCCTGACAAGTGTCTGGCTTTAGACATCTCTCCCCCAGGGCAAGCCAGTGGCCTCTTGGAAAGGGAGACCAGGATTCACTAGGATGGCAAACTTGTCTCCATATTGCAACCTGGGTCCAGCAAAGCCCTTGCTAGATTGGGACCTGGCCTAGTTCTCCACGGCTGGTCACCTGATACCCCTCAGCGAGCCCTGGCCACTCCTGTTTGCCAGCAATGTTGCCAGGGCCCTCTCAGAACCGGTCTTGAGTTACATGTGGATTTTTTTCCCCGTCCATTTCATTTGCTCTACAAGTCACTCCAGGAGGTTTGATTTAGCTTGGTGCCCATTACACCAGGAGCCGAGTTCTGCTCTCACTCATCTCCTCTCGACTCTACCCCTGGAGGACCTCACTTTGATGGATGATAACCTGATTTCTCTCCTAATTGCTGCATGATTCCTAACACCTGTTCTTTATGCTTTTCCATGAAACACTCCCCGATTAAAGCCTCAGAGAACAATGAAAACAAAGCCCATCTGCAAGTGGAAAGTTACACATTCAACAGAAACAGCAATCCTAGGTCATGGGATGGGTTGTTAAGTCACTAAATGTACACGTCCAAGGCAGGCCAAAGCACACTTCTGAAATGTTTATGGCTGAGATTTAAAACTGCTGGGGCTGAGACATTCAGAGGGAAATGTCCCAGGACAGCTGTTAGCCTTGCTCCAAGGCCTCAGCTCAAAGCCAGGGGAGGCAGCTTACATCACTCTCCAGGTGATACCCAGGAAAGAAATTTGTCTCAAGAGATGGTAGCAATCTGTGTGGCTTCAAGATAAGGCCAGGAGTGCAAAGAACATTTCAGTGAGTCTATTTGCTTCCTCCTCTTCTAAACTTTGAATATTAATTCTAGCCTATAGGGAGGAGGAAGGGCTTATTTATCAGCAAAACAAAACTTTGTCCTTTTGTGCCTACACCAGGCTTGGAATGCGGCATCAGTCAGATGGTCTTGCTGCCATTCAAACTGAGAGAGCTCTTGACACTTTCTTTAGGCGAAAAGTTGGCCCCAGATTAAGTCACCATTTATTTCCTGCCAGAACCACCTGGAGATGTTCCCCCATCTTGCTTCAGCCTGGTGGGCCTCTGTCCTCTCACTGACTGGCATATGCATATCACTTAAGCCCAAAATGTTTTTGTGCAAAGACTCAGGACGAGAGGAGGTGAAACCAAGCACACCAGTGATGACAAGATGTCTACCAAGGCTTCCAGGGCTAGAGAATGCCAAAGACAGAGGGCTTAGGCCGGAGGAAACAGAACGGACTTCAGGCCCCTGGGTGCACATGGAAAGCTCCTAATACCACTGCAGTTTACCCCCTGAATTCTGCGGCTACAGAGTGGCTAACATTTGTGTGGGACTCACAGAGAACCAACAAGAGAAGGGCCCTTCTCCTTCTTAGCCAAGTCTTGGACAATGCAATGGGGGAGCCTGCATAGGAGCAGCCCCTAGCCCGGCACCACACACTGATCCATCATGGAGACACGAGTAAATCTCCTAAGGATCTTTTAGCTGTGTGACTCCTCCCTTTCCTCTTCTCCATGTGACTTCAAGACCCAAAGCGATCCCTGCTGCTAAAGCAGTGTTGCCGGTATCACTCAAATCAATGTGTATCGTGGGACAAAATTTTCTTAAGCATCATCGTGCTTTGAAATGAGATAAGTCCTGCCGCCGTTCTGGAGTGTTCCAAACCAGTCATAGGCTATGGGCCTTCTCATGGAAGCGTCCTCTTCCAGAGAGACAAAATACAAAGTTCGCACAACAACAGAACATGGAAACTTCTATAAATGGCTCAGCCTCCTGGAGCCAAAGACAATTCAGGCAGAGGCTCCATTTTCACCCCCAGCTAACTAGGAAATGGTTGCAAATATCCATTTCTCTTTCTGCTCAGGTATATGGGCTCCTGGTGTTCAAGGTTTTGGAGAGGGAGGCTTGGTCTTCCCACCACAGTAGGCTGTGCACTTTGGATGCCAGAGCATCCACAGAAGAGAAATGACCACTGTTCCCTCATCCCCCAAACAACCCCTGCATCCCTACTCCTCTTCCCCATACTCAGCAGAGTAGCATACAGGCAGCTGGCTCCTGCAGCCAACCAGGAGACTGTTCTTTTGCTTCCTGAAATGGGGTGGGGGGTGGGGGGAGACGCCATATTCAATGGGTCAATGGGGACAAACAATGCGCCAAGCACTGCGCTGTAACCCTTTGCCTTACTAAACACCACAACGAAACCAAGAAGGAGGACTTGTGTGCCATTTTACAGGTGAGAAAATCTGCACCAGAGTATGCACTCCCCTCCAGCTCCCCACAGAAGCATCGGGCAGTCAGGGCTGGGGCGAGCAGAGAACTCTTCCCAAATGGCACACAACTTGTTTTGCGATCTTCCAAAACTCACTGTAACTCCCTGTTGGGGCTATTACTATTATCAGTTCTCCTAAATTGGAATAATCTCATCTGTTCATCCTCTCCCCCTCCCCAGCTTCCTTGTCCTGTGGTGCTGCTGAATTAGATAATGTCTACAAAGCTCTCTGAGTTCCTTGAAGGGATGTTTCAATAAACACAAGTTATTAACCTTCATAGCACCCAGAGTTTTGAATGAAGAAGTTATAAAAATTATCATAAAGTCCTGCTGGGGCTCGATAATGAATAGGAGCTTTACCGAATCTTCAAATACGTCCCTTTCTTCCCAGGAGCAAAGGTGAACCCTCCAGCTAAAAGGGGCTCTAACTCCAGTGCTTGTCCCTGGCTCCTGTCTCCTCTGATGTAAGGGAAGGTCAAGTGCCTTTTCCCAGAGCCTTCTGCAGTGGCTTCGTGGTGATTTCGGAGCAGCAGGTGCCTCGGGCTTCTGAGCACACAGCTCCATCATTCTGGCTCTGGCTCCTCCAATGTAGCCGAAATAATGATGTGATGGTGCCCAGCAGGAAAGAGAATGGCACTGCTGAGAAGTCAAGACCCGGAACTCAGTGTTCAGAAGGTGTCTCGGTCCCCAGCACTCTGTCTCTCCTTGCACTGACAGTGTGGTTATCATGGGTCAAAGAAAGACCCAGCTTTGTCCACTCAAGCCACGTGGGCAAGTGGAAGTCAAGCCATGCCTTTTCCCCTGACCTGGTGCAGTGCGGAGAGACAGGGAAGAGAAGGGACACAGAGTGGCTGGGGACTCCCGTATCCTCTGCTGAGTCTGTATAACACAACTGCTAAGACAGGAGCAGGAAGGGAGGGAAGAATGTGACGATCAATACAAAGTCATCATCTCACTGTCAATGACCTCCTACCATGTAACTCACCTTGGCCTTCAGCTTGGCTCTGGGTTCACCGAGCACCAACATGGACAAACGGTTATTGGGCATCTCCGTGCACAACCAGTGCTCAGGACTCCAGTGGCTTCCAAAGAGCCTGGCTGCCTCCCCTACCTTCAAGGTTATGTCAAGTCAGCTGAGATAGTGAATGTTGAAGTGCAGGTATTGGGGCTGGCGTTGTGGCACAGCAAGTTAAGCTGCCACCCACAAAACCAGCACCCCTTATGGGACTGGCTCAAGTCACTACTTCACTTTTGATCCAGCTCCCTGCTAATGTGCCTAGAAAATGAGTGGATAATGGCTCGAGTGCTTGGGCCCTTGCACCTATGTGGGAGACTCAGATCAAATTCCAGGTTCCTGATTTCAGCCTGGAGCAGCCCCAGCTGATATGGTTATTTGGGAAATGAAGCAGTATATATTCTCATTCATATTCATTCTCTCTCTCTCTCTCTCTCTCTCTCTCTCTTTCTCTCTCTTTCTCTTTCTCTTTCTCTTTCTCTCTTTCTCTCTCTTTCTCTCTTTCTCTTTCTCTCTTTCTCTCTTTCTCTTTCTCTCCCCCTTCCTTCCTCCCTCCCCCCACCTCTACAACTCTGCCTTTCAAATAAATGAAATCATTTTAAGTGGAGTATAGAGGAAAGCACTCTAGACTCGGTGAGTCTGACCTACCACCAGCTACCAAAATCTTATTTATGCCGAATTTACGTGCCTTTCTGGAAATAATGGCACCGTGCAATCCTGGGGACTGGTGAGAGAGCCCCTGAACTCCCCAGTGGAAACTCTTGAGAAAACACAAGGAGCAGTGTGTCTGGGAGAGTGATCTATGGGGGCAGGGACTGCGTCGAAGGAAGGCGCCTAACGTGCTGGTTTGAGGCTGGTGAGATGACTGCTTCTGAGGCTGATGTTTGTAAATGTCTCCTGACCCTGGCCCAGAGCAACATGACCCAAGTTCCTTGAAGGAAGAGAAGCTTTAAGGACATCTAAAGACCCAAATCTTTCCCTTTACAAGCTACTCCACATAGGAGAAGCAAGTCCTTTGTCAGTCGCAGCTCAACAGGACCAGCCATGGTGCCACCAAACAGAGGCTCATGGCGCTGTCCAGAGATCTGCACCCACAGTAGCTACAGGAAGGCTTTACTGGGCCCCAGTAAAAATGCTGGTGCTAAAGAGACAGAATGGAGCCAGTGTCTCTTACCTGTGAAGGCTTCAGAGGTAAAGATCATTGTTGCCAAGCCTTGTGTTGTGCTAATGTGGACAATGCCAGGTGACTTCAAAAGCAAGCAAGTTACTTTCATTATCAACACCAAATGATGAGCCAAGGCAGAACAGAGATGATAAAGAGGGGGCAGAAAATGAGGCTACTTTGCAAAGTGGACCTGTAACTTGAGGAAAAAGGACTGGACCAGCTACAGCAAGCCATGAGGGGCCCTTGTTGACAACCAGGCTCTGGGCCACCAGTCTTCACCCAGGGAGACTGGTGCACATCCCGGGGTGGAGGGCTCGCCTCCGTGGCCCCACGCTCCCTCGCTGTCTACAGCCCTCCTGTCAATGGTGGAGCCCCCGGAACACTGCTGTTCCTGAACCTCCAGGGACAGAAGAGCCCCAGCTGGCTGTTGCACCCCAAGACCAGAGCTCCTAGCAGTAGTCGCAGAGATCTGAAAATCCTCAAGCCATTGTCTGACCCACAAATGCATGCCACACTGCTCTGTCTGAAGTGAGGACCGATGCACCTTCCGCACTAACCACACGGCGCCCCCACTCCTAGAGATGAAGCCTATTTTTCTCTGATAAAGAAACCCTGTGCCCATTAAGAGAAATGCCCTGCAGCTGAGGAAGCTCCAAAGGGGGTCGCCTTGATGAAGGCAGGTCGCTCTGCCAAGAGGCCTGGATGATGCTCTCTTGGTTTGGGGCTGTTAGTGCAGTGCAGAGGCAGCAGGCAGCAAGAATTGCCTTTTATCTAATTGGAAAACTCCCACCGAGCTTGGAAATACTCATTTAGACGGGCGGATCAATAAAAGAAACGGGGAGCGGATGGCCGTGGAGATGTTGAGACGAGCTGGTCCTGCGTACATCTGCTTAATAAAGATGAACTCATCCCACGTGTAGTAGAACCCGGAACGCCCTCTTGCTCGGGGCCACAGCAAGTCCCGCGTATTCCCAATGTGCAGACATTTCTCAGCAGGGGTGGGAGACAGACCCCCTTCCCTGTTGTCTCTTTATCTGGATTCAAGGGCTCTGTACAAGAGAAGGAAGAGACTGGAATTTGACCAGGAGCATCTTCCCAAAATGGCGTTCCCTTGACCCAGACTCAAGTGGGAGGGAAGGAAAAGCAGAGGGTAGGGAAGAGGAGACAGCTGAGGAGCCGTGTCGGTCAACCTTGCTGTCCATGTCGTCCTCATGTAAGTCTCAGGTAAAGCGCAAGCCTTGGCACACAGCAGTGAGCACTTTACGAGCTTCTGATGGAAGAGTTTCCTGCCTGAAACCTTCCCGTCTCCCTGCCTCTCTTACCCACCACGGAGTCAGGGGCTCCACGGCGTCCTCATTCCCACATCATCGCCCTCATTCACTTTCATCTATCCCTGCCTTTGTCATCTTCCCTGCTCTCTCCCCCACCGCTGTCCTACATACAAGAGACGGAAACGGCTGAACCCACCTCTCGTTTCAAACATAAGCTTTTGTTCCAGGCCACAGCCTCCAAGCTGATCCCTTTCAAAGGAGAAAAATGCTCTGTGGCAGTAGGTCCAAAAATAGAACAAGGGGTGGTGTGAGTGCATGTGTGCCTCTGTGTGGGTGGACGGATGGCGGGCTGGGGGTGTCCCATTTACGCTGGGGGAGTTGTGAGAAAGCTGGGAACCCTGCTTTTGATCCCTTTGACCCTTCTGCACACGTTCTTCTCTGGGCAAGGGCCACAGGAGGGAACCTGCTGGCAGTCAGCTCTCAGAAGGGCCTTTTCTCCTGCTCGGTCCTGTGGCAAAGGCATGGTCTCATACCTGGGCCATGGGTCGGTTGCCATGGAAACGGCTGCAGAGTCACATCTAAGGCAGTATTATGTGCTCTCAGCAGGACGGGCGGAGAGCTAGAAGCCAGAGAGAGAAAAGGGGAGAGGGAAAGAGAAAGACGGAGAGAGCAAGAAAGAGAATAGAACCCTCTTCTATCCCTAGCCAGCCTGAAAGAAGCACAAAAGGATGGGGCGCTGTCTGAGAAAAGCAGGTTTCAGACAGCCAGCGTGAAGCGAGAGAAGGGGGTGCTATTGTGTCCTTTAGGCGGTTCTTTTCTTTTTGGAGAGGGAGGGGAGAGCGGGAGGGAGGGGCACCCAGGAGTGCACCTCCCAACCTGCTTCTGCATTTTCCTCCCCTTTCCCATTAGATCGGTGCACCTGCCTGCTGAGGAAGAGTTAAGAGGAGACAGGGCAGTGCAGGAGGGGAAAAGGGTTGGGTGCAGGATGAGCCCCAAGATGCAGAAAGGCCTTGCTCTGATTTTTAGCAGAAGACTCACAACCTCTCAGTCCCTGCCAAACATCGACCCTTCCGAAAAAACCATAAACACTCCAGGATCACCAGAGCGCTCACAGCCCCTGCACACAATTCATCTCCCAAGCTGAGTGAGAGAGTGGCTACACCGTCTTCCTACGATCATATTTTTTTATTCAAAACTTCAGGGGTCTCCTCACCATAGATAAAGGTTTGAGAATCAAGACCTACATTCAGACTGAACAAGCAAATACAAAACACCATGCTTTTTAAAGCCAAGCCATGGATTTTTATATAGGACAAGGAATGCTGAAGTCCTACTCTTTGCACACTCTTCTTTAATGCATGTGTGCATAGAGTTCATTGTGCACAATGCTTTTGAACGTGTAGGAAGTTTCCTGTGATCTTCCACTCAAGACCAGGACAGTCGCACAGGCTTTTCCTGAGCCTCCTTCCTTTCTAGTGTCCATGACAACTAGCTGTGTTTAGCCTGGACTCTGGACGAGCTGGGCAGCTTCCTGTGTGACGGAGTTTGAGCAGCACTAAAAGTCTTACCGACCTACAATTTTCTTCCCCATTCATTAACATCAGTGCCCAAGACCCAACACGCATGTTACCACTTTCTGTCTTCAAAGGGCCTATCTATTCAGAACCAAAGATGTGAGGGCATGCTACCCTTATCAGCATTTTATATTAGCTAAGGAAGTAAGAGTAGGAATGAACAAATTCTGATGAACACAGGAGTAGACAGGATACTCCAACCTCTCTCCTTAATGGTGGGTAAGAGTTGATACAGAACCCAAATACCTGATCCACTGACCAGCTACTTGGGAGTCACCACTTGTGCTTGAGAGAAAAAAAGAGAGAGAGAGATGAGAAAATATCCCAGGTGAAGTCCCACTGTGCCATTGCCCTAAGATCTTAGCCTTGAACTCGGGTTTGAAAACACTACCTTAGTAAATTGGGCTAGACCATGTCACTCCAAGGACTCCTTCAGTGTCCTTGGTTCTTCGGTCTCTTAACCATCAACCAGCAAGCTTAGCCATGAAAGATAAATTCAAGGGAAGAACACTTGCTCCCTAGGGTGCAAGGATGTTCACTCCTGGACCGTCTTGGGATGACCACAGTCCCCATGCAGGAGCAACCTCAGACTCCACTCAGAGCATGGTCAAGAGCCGCCATGCGGGCAAAGGACCTTGAAGCTTGAAGCTCACCTCTCTGAAAAGCCCATGATGTGGCCCAGTGGCTCCAAATCATCCAACATCCTGCCCCAATTTGTACTCTTCTTCCAGCACTGCAGAGTCAGAAATGGAGAGATGAGCCTTGAACTGACACAAGGGGCCAAGCACAGAGTTAGGAGGAGCATCCCAGGCAGGCAGCCAGCAGCCAACCTAACTAGGCTCTCCCTGGCTTCTGGAATAATGGGAGAGTAGAGAAAGCACTTTTCTGATTGGGACTGACTGGGAGTTACTTGATTAACCGAAGCTGGATTTCAGCTGGGGGCAAGTGTCGCAATGCAGTGGGTTGAGCTGACGCTTGGAATGCGAGAATCCCCTATCAGAGTGTCAGTCTGAGTTCTAGCTATTCCGCTTCTGATGCAGCTCCCTGCTAATTCACCTGGGAAGTAGAAGATGATGGCTCAAGTACTCCAGCCTGTGCCACCCACGGGGCTAACCCAGATGGAATCCCGGGCTCCTGGTCCAGCCTGACCCAGTCCCATTTGTGGAGTACACCAGCAGATAGAAAATCTCTCCATCTGTCTCTCCCTCTCTGTCACTCTGTCTTTCAAAGAAATGCAGAGAATCATGAAAAATAAAAGCAATATATAAAATTCTAAACAGTTTTTGTAACTTAAAATTAACCGGGCTCTTAGATAGAGCCAATGTGTTTTCTTTGAATATGACAACATTGATTTTAAAATTCCCCATCATGGCCAGCATTGTGACATGATAGGTTTAGCCACCAGCAATGCCAACATCCCATATAGGTGCCAATTTGAGTACCAGTTGTTCTACTTCCTACCCAGCTCCCTGCTATTGCACCTGGGAAAGCAGACGAGATGGCCAAAGTCCTTGGCCCCTGAACCCACATGGGAGAGACCTGGATGAAGCTCTTGGCTCCTGGCTTTGGCTTGGCCAAACTCTGGCCATTGTGGTCATCTGGGGAGTGAACCAGAAGATAGAAGATGGATCTCTCACTGTCTCACTCGCTCTCTACTCTGTGTGTGTGTGTGTGTGTGTGTGTGTATAACTCTACCTTTCAAATAAATAATTTTTTAAAAAAATTCTCCATCTTTCTACAAAAGCCACTTTCATAACTGATCCATAATTTCCAACATCCATTCTTATAAAGCAAGGTGAAAATGTAAGGACACTTCGCAAGTAATCTGAGTAAAAAATCCTCCCATATTCTTCCATTTTTCCATAATGATTAGTTTCTCACTCACACCTACTTCAACAGCAGTTTTTAGTAACTCACACTTATTAAGTGTTTTCAAAGCATGCAATTTTTTCTTCATAGAAACAGCTCTCTTTTCATATTTGGTGTTTGTTGGTTATACAATATTTAAATTGTACAATTACATCAGTTGATTTAGTGAATTGATTTAGTAGATGTTGATTAAGAAACACATTCAGCTGTTAGGTTTTCTCCAGAGGAAAACTCAACAATTAAAAAGTTTGCCAAGACTGACATTTAAGAAAAAAATCATATTTTAAATATCAGAGTCAATTATAGACTGAGCCCTATTTGTGAAACAAACAAGAAAACAGTTTCTATGGATATTAAAGTAAAGGAGGAAACGTGGGACTTCTGGCATGACTGAAGGAGAAAGCAGCAAACCCTGGCCCTGAAAGCAACCAAGTGACAGGACTCTGCCACCACGGCAGCCACTCAGGACACTGGAAATCAACCAAGACATCCCACACGCTGAGAGGCATTTATACCTGAAAAACTACTGATTTTGATGAATGATAGGAATCTGCAGCACGTTAGACTGGGCTTGATCCTGTCAACTGTCTCCACGCACACACACTCCCCGATCCCTCGGTCATCCTAACGGGTAGAACAGGCTTTGAATAACCAACAACTCTGTTGCCAAAAAGAAGAGTCTGATTTGGAGCTGCAGGTAAAAGCTGGGTACTATGGGAAGAGCAAGGATCACGTTCATTATGAGAATGCAAGGTTATGGTCCTCTGGGGGCAAGATCAGATGGAATGAGTAGCCAGAAATTTAACAGGACAATAAGAGATGAGACACTCATCAGGACATCTGATAATCTCTCCACAATTCTTGGGCTGACCTGCAGTACACAAGAGATCAGAGGCAGTTTTATGAAAAGGAAAGTCGGGACAGACTTGAAACCTGCCTGAACTTTGAATGCTCTTGATATAACACAAAAATCTCTTACCTGTTAAGGTGGAAGCCTCCTTGGCTAAAATTGTGTGGGCAGAACTTCTGAAGAATCATTGGCTGACCACTAAGCTATGAAGATAACATACCATAGCAACCCAGGCTTAAAAATAAAAATACAAACAAGAAAAAATAGTTTAAGCTAACTAAGACATTAGCACCCACACAGCAGGTAGGTAAATTTCCTAACAAAGTTAGTTTACAAATTTCTCAGGAGGAAAAAAAGGCAGAATCCAAATTCTCTACAACATATCATCTAAAATGTCTAGTTTTTAGCACAAACAAAAGAGAGAAAGAGATAGAAAACTGTGACCTATATGCAGCAGATAAAAGAGGCAATAGAAATTGTTTCTGAGTGTTCCCAGATAGCAGGTTTAGCTGATAAAAATCACAGAATAGCTATCTAAAGTATTTTATGCTTAAAGCATGAAGGGGCCTAGTCTTGTGGTATAGAGGGTTAAGCCTCCACCTGCAACACTGGCATCCCATGTGGGTGCTTGTTCATGTCCCGGCTGCTCCAGCTCCCTGCTAATGTGCCTGGGAACGCAGCAGATGACCCAAGTCCTTGGGCCCCTGCCGCCCATGTGGGAGACCCAGGAGAAGCTTCTGGCGCTGGCTACTAGTTTTGTCCCCGCCCAGTGCATCACCAGCCATTGCTACCATTAGGGGAGTGAATTGGCAGATGAAACAACTCTCTCGCTCTATCTCCCCCCAACCCCTCTCTCTCTGTAACTCTGCCTTTCAAGTAAATTTTAAAAAGCATTAAAGAAAAATATAACAACAATGACCCAAAAATAGAGAATCACAATTAATTTACAGAAAATATAAAAGAGAATCAAGTAAAACTTGCAAAGGTAAAATTTATGCAACAAATTCACCTGAGAGATGAAGAGCAGATTTGAGACAGAAAAAGAATAATCACTGAATTTAAGGAGAAGTCAGCCAACAATATTCAACCTGAAGAAGAGAAAGAACAAATATTGAATAAAAACTGACCGAAGCTCACAGACCCAAGGACAACACTAAGATACCAGCATAGGTGTAACAGGAGTCCTTTAAAAAAAAAAGAAAAAAGCTGGCATTGTGGCATAGAAGGTTAAGCTGCTACATGCAATACCAACATCCAGTATGGGCGCTGGTTCGAGTCCTGGCTGCTCCACTTCCTATCCAGCTCCCTGCTAATGACCTGGGAAAGCAGTGGAAGAGGGCCCAGGTGCTTGGGCCCCTGCACCCACATGGGAGACCTGGAAGAAGCTCCTGGTTCCTGGCTTCATTCTGACCCCACCCTGGCCATTGCAGCAATTTGGGGAGTGAGCCAGCAGATGGAAGATCTCTCTCTCTCTTTGTCTCTCTCTCTCTCTCTATCACTTTCTTTCTCTCTTTCTCCTTTCAACTACATAAATAAATCTTTTTAAAAAATAGCAAAAATATAGACATAAACTCAGCCATCCAATAATTACATTAAATATGACTACATGAAAGCACACTCAAAAGACACATGATCAGATGAGATAAGGAAGCAAGATCAAACCACGCTGTCTATAAAATATGTACTTTAGATTCACAGACACACCAAGCTGTGCATAAAAGTTAGAAAAATAAATACAATGCAGACAGTGATTGTAAGAGAGGGTATCTATATTGATAAATAATAATATAGACTTTGGACAAGATACATTATTAGAGACAAGGGATATTTCATAATTATAGCAGGACCAACACATCAGAAGACATTACAATCATGATTGTATTCACAGCTGACAAAGGACCCCGAAAACACATAAAGGAGTAAAACTAAGAGAAGTGCAGAGAAATGGATAACATAAAAATAACAATGATTTCAATGTCTCACTCTCAGTAACTAATAAAAGAATTTGATGACATATTAAGGATGTAGAAAACGTCAATAACCAATAATTACAAAATACATATAACAGAATGTATATTATTTCTAAATGCATCTGATACATTCTCCAACATAGATTATATGCAAATTCATAAAATAAGTATCAATAAAATTTAAACATTGAAATCATGCAAAGTATAATACTGAATTCAACAGAATTAAATTAGAAAGCCACAAAAGAAAGAAATCTGGAAAATCCTAAATATTTGGAAATTAGAAAATATATTCTTAAATAATGAATGCAACAAAGAAAATAAATAATGAACGGAACAAAGAAAAAAGAGATTACAAAATATTTTAAACTGAAATAATGAGAATATTGTCTATTGAAATTTATGGGATGCTGCTAATGCCACACCCTACATCAAAATATCTGCATCAGAAAAAGAACAGTTCCTACCCTCTCGCCCTCTCCCACCTGTCCATCAGGCTTCCTCCACCCGAAATTAAACCTGTCCCTTAACCCCGGTGTTCGGTGTCCTTACATGAGTGCCGTGACTCAGATGCAGGCTCTCCCACTGAACTTGCTCTCCCCTCAGGGATCCGAGCTGCTCTGGGGTCCTGGATTTCTGCCAGTCACAAAACACACCCCCGGACCCTCTTCCACGCCATGTAATCCATCTACACACCAGGCTTTCAAATTCCTGAGGTAAGACCGGGTGAGCCGAGGATCCTCTCAGTGTGACTCTATGGTTTGTGGTTCTACTTGACTTCACTCCGAAGTCCTGGTACCAGGCACCGCAATTCCTACGGCCTCGGGCCTCTGTGGGCTCTGTGTCTGGGCAACAGTGGGTGTGGGTAATGACTGAACCCCCTGTTTCCCTTCTACAGTCTAAACCCTGGACTCCAGTGGGTGCGTGGGTGACGACCTCCACCCTCTGATCCCATATCTGCTGGTCGGATGGCTGTGTTCTCAAGGACGCCCGATATCTGCCAATCTGACTCTATGGGTCACCATGGGAACTTCTCTGTACTGCGTTCTGCCTGTCCCTCCTCTCGGTTGTCTCCTACCTCAACAACGAGTCCATGTTTGACCCTGACAGTATTCAAGATCTTTATCACTTCTGTGAGCATTTGGGAAAGTTGAAAAAAATTCCTGTATCTAAGCTTTCTCCTATCTCAGCTCTAAACTTTCTCTAGCTCAAGTTCTCTTAACTTCCAAATCACATGCTAAAAGCCAAACTCCTTTCTTTTATGTTTGTGCCCCTGTTCTCACTGTCCTGCTGTACCTCCCCCTCCTGCCTGGGAATTCCAACCGTATCTTGGAACCAGCCATTGTCCATGTCTACTCCCTTATCCATGATCCTCTCTAACACCCTCCTCCAAGAGAAGCAAGGGTGATTTTGGGAATGGGCCATCTCCATGCCATCACCCTCTGGCCTCTGTTCTCCAATGGGTCATTGCCCCTCCCCTTCCTGTCCCAATTTTACCATAAGAGTGGTGATTATCCTTCAGAGGCTCCCTGCTTACTACAAGACCAATCAGGTATCCCACCCTTCTGATGGCTATTTAATCCTGAGCAAGCCAGACAGGGTAATCAGGTCTTCTGATGGGTTCCATCCCCACCTTGTAACTGAATGTCAAGCTGACCTTGCCAAGTCTCAATTCCTACAAACTCGATTTCCTGGTCCCAGGAGTGAGCATCTCCCAGACTGGCCTTTCAAACCAGCCTGCTCACCAGATTAATTACTCTTTCCAGACATATCTCCTTTCTCCTAATTGCCCCTACTCCGTCACCTATCAGATTCTCCTCCTCAGGAATCTCTGGAGGGATGCCCATCTGCTCTGGTGGCTGTCCTCTCCCACTAAACCCCACACGATGGTGAACACTCTCCTGTGGACTTGTCCGGCACATTGGCCCTTAGCCCAGTCACCTTTGGGACCTGTCTGGCAGCTGCCTGAACATTTTGTTTCAGAGGCTGTCCCAAGTAGCTGACTGTTGACTAGGGCATCATTGGCCTAAGG
This sequence comes from Oryctolagus cuniculus, assembly GCF_051225735.1. NCBI lineage: Eukaryota > Metazoa > Chordata > Mammalia > Lagomorpha > Leporidae > Oryctolagus > Oryctolagus cuniculus. Next base: position 170,520,649 of record NC_142870.1, on the reverse strand, counting down.
TGTTCTTCGGGTAAAAAGAAAAGTAGTCTCAGATTCAATTAGAATCTAAAGATGTCATTGGTAAATAACAATCTTGTGCCTGAAAATTTGGCTCAGCTGTAACTGGACATTGGGTTTAAAGGAATTTCTCTCTTTTGGATCTAGAAAGATCATTGCCTTTAAAAATATTGCTTTGTAACTTGCCCAACTTATTTTGCAATTTGATTTAGCAGGCTTCCGATGATATAGCAATAGGTAGTCAGTATTTGATGAATCAGCAACGGGTAACCAGTACTCTTTATAGCCCCTAGGTGGGTTTTGCAGTCTCTGGTTAATGTCACTGATTTATAGCTAGAGTTTTATAAAAGCAGTAGAATACTATACGAATGCAATGTTGACATTAATTCAGATAGAGGTATGGTATAATATCAACATGTTAAGTTATCCAGGTGTTACTGCTAAATGTAAATTGGGGAAAGGCAAATGAGATAAATGTGTTTAAATGTAAGCTTTTATACTCTTAGCACCCTATACTCTATGGAAAAACTATTTGAATTTGCTAACATGTTTTCATAAATTGTCCATATGAAAACCGTTCAATACCACTTGAAAGTAACTAAGGTTGACATTTGATGCCTTAGCTTATTTAGAAAATGTTGCCTTCATTTGGAGATTTCTAAAGGGTTATTTCAAATGTAAATCAAGGAAATTAGCAGGTAGAAACAAAAGCTCTTATTTGACATAGAACTAGAATCTGATCCTCTGTTAAAGCAATGAGGATTTTATAATATTTTGAAATCATCTTAAAAATCTGTTTAAAACCTGCAGCATCTCCTTTTGATAGTTTTGTCTAACTGGTGACTGTGTCAGTTTTCTAGCCAGCTCTGGTAAGCTATTCTCTCTTCCCTGGTTCTGACACTGTGAAAACTGCTCCAAATTATGGGATATGATTCCATGCACTAACTCTTAAATCTGACGTTTTATTTCTGATTTTTGGAATGAGCAAAGAGATACCAATTTTGTGTTCTGTTAGAGTAATTCATTATATTCTCTTAACGTCTCTGTTAACTTCTGATTGTTTAAAACAGCTGAGTTTCTATTAAGAGTTATGGTTTGGGGGCCGGCGCTGTGGCATAGTGGGTAAAGCCGCCACCTGAAGCACCAGCATCCCATATGGGCGCCGGGTTGAGACCCAGCTGCTCCACTTCCAATCCAGCTCTCTGCTATGGCCTGGGAGAACAGTGGAAGATGGCCAAAGTCCCTTGGGCCCCTGCACCCGCATGGGAGACTCAGAAGAAGCTCCAGGCTCTTGGCTTTGGATCGGCGCAGCTCTGGCTGTTGAGGCCAATTGGAACATGAACCAGCAGATGGAAGACCGCTCTCTGCCTCTCTTTCTGTGTAACTCTGACTTTCAAATAAATAAATAAATAAATATTTTTTAAAAAGTTATGGCTTAAGTATATGCTTATTCTAAAACAAGTTCCAAATTCTTTGGACTTTACATCTCCGGTTGGGCCACTGGAAATATCAAAGGATAAATGTCTCTCATCTTGTAGAGACACCAACTAATCAGGCTATTTGGATTATAGTACAGGTACTGTCAAGATGTGAAGTGGTGCTAAATTTTAAGTTATGATAATATAAAAAGCTACTGACACAAATATCCAAATGTTAAAAAGTCTAATGATCTTATGTTACCAGATGTAATGGTTATCTAATGAAAAAGGCCCAGAGGCCTAAAAGGGTTAAATGTTTTATAAAATCCTACAGGTGCTTTTAAAAATATTGCACGGAGTAAGCAAGTGCTTCTTCTCATTGGCTAATGAGTTTATAATTTTAAAACATGGCTATTTAAAGTCTTTTGTCCATAATTTGTGTTCCTCTCCAAACTCTAAAAATCAGATTTGCTGCTCATAAAACTAAAACATTGTTGATTCTGTGTTTAGCTGTGTCCTCCGATAGGTTCTAATGGACTTTCTCCTATTACTGAAACTGCTTTATTATTCTACCTTGTATGTTATACTATATGTGTATGCACATTGTATGCCTACATGGGAAAATTTATTAAGAGCTGTTTTAATTGGCTTATAGATGAAAGATTGTTCATAAATTTAAAGATATCTTTTTGTCCTCATGACGTAGATGAATCTCTGTATCAGATATTTTAAATTTGTTGGTAGAAAGAAACTAAAAATGTTTTTACATGTTTGTCCTTGAGTTTGCTGGTCAAACAAGTTACATCATATTAAATATTTAAGAGATGTTTCCAAATACATGTGTTCTTGTCTCAAAATGTATAGTAGGCATGGGACCTTCTGGTAAATGTTTTCATAAGTTGTTACTTAATAGTTAAAATTGCTTGCTATGTTTTCATAGCAGCTCTGTACAGTGATCTGCCCTCAAGGAGACTCAACAGGCCAGTCCACTGTAATGGCTTTCAATGTGGAAAGCCGGGGCTTCAGCAGAAGTCAGCTTATGAAGAGCCCTGGCAGCTCTACCAGCCAAGAGTTGGGTCAGTGGAAATGTAACTGCCCTAGAGTCGAAGGACTTCAGGTCAGAGACACAGACCTTGTTGGCTCCAAGCTAAAAAGCCCTTCACTCGGCCCAGCTTTCAAGGTGACCACCACTGCTGAGAGGAGACGGCCAAATAGGGTCAGCAACATTGCAGGCAGAACTGTAACTTTCCTGTTAGAGATGCCACCTGCCTTCACCTGGCCAGCTCTCCTCCCAGGCCAGCTAGGAAATGGAAGTCAACAGGGTGCCTTCCCAAGGAGGTTCACACCTCCCTTATCACGTACCCCATGAGAAGAGATAGGTTTGGGCCTCATAACTGGCAAGGCCTTGAAGCCCACTTAATTAGTATCAAGCCCCTTCTGTCAGGTTCTATTTGCCTCTCAATTGGAAAACTTAGTCGTGGTTTAGACAGCTTTCTTAGGTCCTCCAATAATGGCTCTGCCCTTTGTTCTAGACCCTGTCTGGCCCACTTGGGTCCTCATTCCTTTGTAATCATAGCTACTACTCTAAAATTGATGCCTCTACTCTTGACATGTGTATTGATGGTCCTCTCCCCTACTTAACATTGTATGATTGTTCAGAATTTTTCTACAGAAAAACCCCTCTATCCTTAAGAGATAAGTGGCCTTTCTCCCAGCCTTGGTTAGGATCAGCTTCACAGCCTCCCTCTCCTCAGTAGTGAACATCTTTGGGCTACAATGTCATCTCAACCAACCAACTGCAAAACAAATCAGGTACGAAAGAGGTTCAGAGGTTGTATCACTACTGACCCTAGGAAAAGTCAAAGGAATGTACAGCAATATCAAAATAAGTTTCTGCCAACAAATTGAACAGCTTAGATGAAACCACCAGATTTCAAATCTTAGGAAGCAGTGGAAAATCTGGCCATACCTATAACAAGTGATATAGTTGAATCTGTAATTTAAGATTTTACTACAAAGAAAAACCCATGTGAGACCACTGGTGAGTTACAACATGTATTTAAAGAACGAATCATAACCCTCTACAAATTCTTTTATAAAATAACAGCAAGAACATATGAACTCATTCATTATTAATATTACTGTGATACCAAAGCCAGGCCAACAAAAATCACAACAAAATTGCAGACCAATAGCCCTCACGAATATAGAGCCAACAATTCTTAACCAGATGTTATCAATCCAAATCCAGCAACATATAAAAATTATTACACATTGGGGCTGGCATAGCAGGTAAAGCCACCATCTGCCAGCGCTGGCATCCCACATGGGTGCTGGTTTGAGTCCCAGTTGCTCCACTTCTGACCCAGCTCTCTGCTATGGCCTGGGAAAGCAGCAAAAGATGGCCCAAGTCCTTGGGCCCCTGTACCTGTGTGAGACCAGGAAGAAGCCCCTGGCTCCTGGCTTCGGATTGGCACAGCTGCAGTTGTTGCAACCGTATGGGAAGTGAACCAGCAAATGGAAGACCTCTCTCTCTCTCTCTCTCTCTCTCTCTCTCTCTACCTCTGCTTCTCTGTAACTCTGCCTTTCAAATAAATAAGTTAATCTTTACCAAAAAACTCTCACATACACTAGAGATAGAAGGAAACTTCGTCAACCTGATAGAGGGCATCGTGAAAACCTATAGCTAATATGCAGAATATTAAAGAATATGTCTCACTGCCTGCAATGCTTGCATTCCGTATGGGTGATAGTTCAAGCCTTCAACTGCTCCACTTCAGATCTAGCTCCCTACTTACGTGCCTGGAAAAGCAGCAGAAGATGACCCAAGTCCTTGGGCCCCTTCATCTATGTGGGAGACCCAGATGAAGCTCCTGGCTTCAGCTTAGCCCATCCCTGGCCATTGGAGCCATTTGAGGAGTGAACCAGTGGATGGAAGATCTCTCGATCTCTCTCTCTCTCTCTCTCTCTAAAATTCTGTGTCTCCCTCTCTCTCTGTTAACTCTGCCTTTCAAATAAGTAAATAAATCTCTCTGGGAAAGAAAAATGACAAAATATACTTTATGTAAATAAAAAATGTTTCATTCTAAAAGATATATTTCAGTGAATGAAAAGCTATATCCAGAGATAGAAGGACACAAATAATGTGTCCAGATATAGAAAGATTTCTTAAAACTTAACAATTAACACAATTTTAAAATGAGAACAAGAATTGAATACACTTCAATAAAGAAAATATATAATTAACTAGCAAATATATAAAAAGATGTCTAACATTTTTACTCTCCAGGTAAACAAAAACAGAAATCATAACTAAATAGCACAACATATCCAGTAGGATTTCTATACTCAAAAAGGTAAACATGACCAAATGCTTGTAAGAATGTGGAGAGACTGGAATCTTCTTAGGGTGCAGGGGGAGATTTGAAATGGTACAGCCAACTAGAAAAGAGGCTTATCAGTTTCTTAAAAGGTTAAAGGTAAACTTATGAAGTGACTTAGCAACTTCACTCATGGTAATATACCGAAGAGAATGAAAACATACGTCGCCAAAGATACTTGTACACAAATGTTCATAGCAACATTACTTATAACAGCGTGATAGTAACTGAATAAATAAATTATGGTACAGCCATAGCATAGAGTAAGTGGTATTCCAAAATAAAAAAGGATTCATACTACAGTGTGAATAAACCTCAAAATCATTATGCAAGGTCAAGGAGCCCAACACAAAAAGCACATTATATGTTTCTATTTATATCAAATGTTCAGAGAAGACAAATTCATGGACACAAACACATAAGATAACTGGTTGCCTGAGGCTGGAGTCGGGAGGAAAAACAGACAGCAAACCAGCTCAAGAGAATGTTTTAATGGTGAAAGTGTTCTAAAATTGGTCTGTGTTGCTGCTTCGGCACAAACTTTGTAAATTAACTGAAAAGCTCTGAATTATGAATTACAGCAGGTGATGCTTGCAGCATGTGAATTATATCTGTAAGAAGCTGTTTCTGAAATGCAACGCCACTCTATTGTTGAGATGTCCCCTCATCTAAAGCTGTGTCAGGAGGGGAATAGCAATCAGCAAGGCCACTATCAATTCCATACCAGTGAGCTGCCAAGATCCTCAGAAAATACAAAGCATGGCGGTCGGAGAGCAAGAAGAGACGGATTAGAAAGTCTCTCCCAAATAATGCAATATTTGATATGAAGCTGTCAGAGCGCTTTTTTAAAGCTATAGAAGCTCAAGGTGGGTATATCCCAGAGGTAAAAATAATGGCTCAACATTAGAGAAATCAACAACATAATTGATCTCATTAGTAGACTCAAGAGTTAAAACACACACACACACACACACACACACACAATTGTCTCACAATTGTCTCAGCTGATGTTCAGCAACTATTTAAGGAAAAACAAATCTCATATCAAACCAGAAAGTGAAAGGAACTAGAAAGAATTTCCTATCACTTCTTGGGCTTTTGGCTAAGACCGAATGTAGAAAGAAATGTATTTCCTGGGGCCAGCACTGTGGCATAGTGAGTTAACGCCCTGGCCTGAAGCATCGGCATTCCATATGGGCGCAGATTCGGGACACTGCTGCTCTACTTCCCATCCAGCTCTCTGCTGTGGCCTGGGAAGGCAGTGGAAGACGGCCCAAGTTCTTGGGCCCCTGCACCCATGTGGGAGACCCCAAGGAAGCTCCTGGCTCCTGACTTCAGATCCGCGTGGCTCCAGCCATTGTGGCCAATTGGGGAGTGAACCATTGGATGGAAGACCTTTCTCTCTCTGCCTCTCCTCTATGTAACTCTGACTTTCAAATAAATAAATAAATCTTTTTTTTAAAAAAAAAGAAGAAATGTATTTTCTTTCAGATCAAAAAAAAAAAAAAAAGCAGTATGCTCACTGTCCCTATACAGTTTAACATAGTATTGGAAGCCTTGGAACTGGAAGTTGAGGGGGAAAAGGAAGTAAGAGATTACAGATCAGAAAGAAAAAAAGAAGACTGCTTACATGATCACCTGTGTAGAAAAAGCAATAAATTATTGAACTAACATGCAGAGTGAAGCAAAGTGGTTGGATACCAAGACCACATCACAAAAGTAAAAATCATTACTTTCTCAGTATGAGAAATTTAGAAAATATAATAAATAGAAAATATAATAAAAAGTGAGTTACCTTGTTAACCTTCACAATAGCAACAAAAAAAGAACCTAAAGTAGCTACAGAGTTTAACAAGTCACTGTGGAGGAAATTTTTAATTTTCATAATACAGAGTTGCAGAAATAAAGTGGTATTTCTGGTGCTGAAACACGTCACATGATAAGCACGTCAGTTCTTTAGCAAAGAATCAATAAATGCCCTGCAATCACAACAAAAATTCTACCTGATCTTGGGAATGTAATCATCTTGAACGTTTCCAATGAGAGAATATAGGAAAACTAAGTCCAAAAAATACTAGGTCAACTTTCAAAAAGAAAGAAAAAAGATGGAGAATTTTTCATAGCTATGATTATTATAAGTACAGTTTAATTTTAGAACAAAATCAGAATATCTCAGAAATATATGTGTATAAATCTGATAAATATATATTTAACAAATACACCTTTAGTAAAAGCAGTACCATATTTTTAAGAAATGTATATGTATACATATAAAAGATGGCACTTTTACATCTATGTATTTAACAAATGTGGTACCATAAATCAGTAGGAAAATGATAATTATTCAGTAGGTATATTGGAAAAACCAACTCATTATATTTAGAAAGATAAAACTGATACCCTAACACCATATGTAAAAGTGGATTCCACATAGATATGCACCTAAATGCAAGAGACAAAATTATAAAGCACCTAAATGTGGAAGATAAAGTTTTAAAGTTAATAGGTAAAAATGTAGTCAATATCTTTGTCATCTAAAGACAGAGCTTCTTAAGTAAAACCACAAGTAATGCTAAACTAGCAATCGGTAACAAGAGAAACTTTGGATACTATAAATCTACACAGAAACGAAACAACTTGCTCCAGAAGAACCAGTGGATCAACGAAGAAATTAACATGGGAAATTTTTTAATTACTTGAAATAAATGGAAATACAATATACCAGAACGTATGGGATACAGCAAAAGCAGTACTAAAAGGGAATTTCATAGCAATCAATGCCTACATCAAAGAAAGAGAAATGTCTCAAATAAATAGTTTATCATTGTACCTAACGCAGCTAGAAGAACAAATCAAATTCAAATGATTAGAGAGAGAGAAGTAATCAACCCACAGCAGAAATAAATAGAGACTAAAGAACACAAAAACACCAGTGACAACTGTCATGAAAATGCACTACACGACAAAACTCACCAACAGGGTAGATACACCGATGAGAAACAGAAGAGAATCCAAACTTATTACAACACAAACCTACAAAACAAAAAGTTAAATAATAAAGGAGACAGACAAAAACAGGGAATATATATAACAATCAGTAATCAATCAACAAAAGGACAGAAGTTAGTGCTTACTGACCAATATTAACTTGACTGTAAATGGATACATTCAAAAGACGCAGGTTGGAGGATACAATATGGTTGAACAGGGTATAGCCACAAGATTTAGGCTGCTCTGTGATGAAAAACAGAAAGGATCACTTTTCCAGGGCTTTGACTGACGGAAATTGTCAGTGAAGCAGTCAAAAAATAAAAATAATGAAAACTGTGGAACAAGAGGAGAGAAGACGGAGACAGGGCTGTAGCCACCCATGTGCAGTACAGCCGGCAGCTGGCTGTGAACCACCCTCTTACCACATCACGGTAGGAGGAAGTCACCGTGTTCCCTGGCACGTGTAGTTTTAGCTGAGAGGTAATTCCACTGTCACCCAGTGACTTTTACTTCAGCCTGGAGAGCTGACTGGGGTCTGAGCAACTGCCGGACTTGGAATAGGGAAACCACCTTGCTTCATTTCCCTCCCCCAGCCCTGCAGAGCATTATACTTGGCAGCAATAAGTCACCCAGTACACCTCTGTTCTACTCCTACCAGCACCATAGACACAGTCAAGGCAACATGTGGGGCAAAGGGCAGATCCCCTGCAGCCTGCAACCGTGGGAGTTGTGGGGCATTAGCCCCAGAGCTACACTCACATACTACATGAGCAAGGGGGATTCACCTTAGCTTCTGGGGGCTCACATCAGAAGCAGTACATAAAAAAGTCTTCCCCATGGCCAACATTGTGGTGTAGCAGGTAAAGTCACTACCTGAGATTCTGGCATCACATACGGGCACCAGTTTAAGGCTCTGCTGCTCCACTTCCAATCCAGCTCCCTGCTAATGTGCCTGGGAAAGCAGAATACAGCACAAGTGCCTGGGCCCCTGCAACCCACATGGAAGACCAGGAGGAAACTCCTGGCTCTTGGCATCAGTTCGACCCAGCTCTGGCCACTGCAGCCATTTGGGGAGTGAACCAGCAGATGGAAGATCTCTCTCTCTCTCTCCCTGTGTCTCTCCCTCTTCCTCTCTCTGTAACTCTGCCTTTCAAATAAACAAATAAATCTTTAAAAAAAAAAATCTGCTTGCACCCTGGGTGATCTAGGCAATGACCCTACTCTACACTGCAACACTAGGACTGTAACAATTCATTCTAAATTTCTCAGTGCCACTGGAATCTACCTGGTAGACACAGGGAAGAACCTACCCTAACTCCACCTCCGTGGACTCATACCCTCCACAGAAAATCTCCTACATACCTTGTAGTCACTCTGTAGGACTGGAACAGGGTCAAGTTCAAGGAAACTAGTCCTAGGACTAGAGCTGTTGGTATTATAAGCCATGGCACCAGCTGGGTGCTCCTAGCAAGACCTGAGGAAGGGTCCATCCAAATGATATAGTCCTAGAGCCACAGCAGTTGCTGTCACAAGCCCCAACATCACTCAGGCTTGCCAATATGACAAGGGGGCAGCCACCACTATCTCCCACAGCACCAAGAACAAGGCCCTGGCTGTCACATTCGCCATGGAGACTTGCACTGAACTCTCTGTGCACCAAATATACACACCCAAGGGAACCCTTACTCATTTCAAAGTCACACTTCTATCCCTACAAACTACAGCAGACTAATCTAGCATGTCACTTATAGATACAGCTGACACTGATTAAGACAAAAGAATTCACTCAGAGACTACACTCCTGGGCTCAGCTGGAACCAAAGCCAAAGCAATATTCCAAGTGATACCCTGCATAACACCTAAACCACAAACTCTTTTACAATAAAACCTACTCCATAAAGAAGAAGAGACAAATACACCAGATGGGCAGACATTGATGCAGGAACACAGCAGACATGAAGAAGCAAGGTAGCATCATGCCTCCAAAAGAACACAACACTCCTCCAGAATTCGACCCTGAACTGAGGGAAATCTATGAAATGACAGCTATAGAATTCAAAATAATGATTGTAAGGAAACTCAGTGAGATGCAGGAGAATTCAGATAGATTAAAGAAGTAAGGAAATCAAGGAGTGACATGAATGAAAATATTACTAAGGAGATAGAACTCATTAAGAAAAAACAAGTAGAAATTTTGGAGATGAAATCTTCAATCAGTGAAACAAAAAAATATGATTGAGAGCTTTAATAGCAGAATTTTATAGACTAAGTGGAAGAAAGAATTTTTGATCTCAAAGACAAGAATTTTGAAATAACCCAATCAGACAAAAATAAAGAGAAAAACATTCAAAGGAATGAATAAATCTAAGCAAAATACAGCATACCATTAAGTGACCAAATATTCATCTTATAGGTATTCCTGAATGAGAAGAAAAGGAAAACAGCATTGAGAGCTTGCTAAATGAAATAATAGTTTAAAATGCCCCATGAGATACAGGAGAGTATCCAACAACACTTTAAAGATACAATAAAATCAATCCATCATTTGAGTAAGATGTTTGACACAGGGAAAGATATTAGAAAAGAACCAACCAAAGTCTTTAAGTCAAATAATTCAATGAACAAAATAGGTACAACTGAGAGCTACAACAAGAGATTGTATCAAGCAGAAAAAATGGTTTCTGAACTCAGAGACAGATATTTTGAATTAACCCAATCAGTGGAAAACAAAGATAAAAGATTGGAAAGGAGCGAAGAAAGCCTACAACACCTATTAAGCAAAAAAATATTCGCATTATAGGAATTCCAGAGGGAGAAGAAATGGAGAAAGGAGCAGAACACATACGTGATGAAATAATAGCTGAAAAATTCCCACGTTTCAGGAGAGATACAGACATCCAGACCCACAAAGCTCAAAGAACCCCAAGTAGACACAACCCAAAGAGGGTCTATCTGAGTCACATTGTGACCAAGCTGTCAAAAGTCAAAGACAAAGAGAATTCTTAAAGCAGGAAGAGGCAAACGTCAAGTCACATATAAGATAATTCCCATTAGGCTGACAGCAGATTTCTCAACAGATACCTTGCACCCCAGGAGAGAATGGAATGATATATCCCAAGTGCTGAACGAGAAAGACTATCAGCCAAGAATCCTATACCCAGCAAGGCTAACCTTCAGATACGAAGGAGAAGTCAGGTCATTCTCGATAAGCAGAAACTATGGATTCATCAACACTAGACCAGCCTTACAAGAAGTGCTTGAGGAAGTCCTACATCTAGAAGCATAGGACAATAACTAGCCTCATGAAAACCCACAAAACTATAAACTCATTGGTAGATACATGAATGAAAAAGAAAGGAATCAAGCCTTATCATTGCAGAGTCATCAACCCACAACGATGAACAATAAGAGAGGAAGAAAGTGACAGGATAGACAAAACAGCCAGAGAACAATGAACAGAATGACAGAAGTAGGCTGTCACCTCTTAATAATAACCTTGAATGTAAATGGGTTAAATTCTCTACTTAAAAGATATTGACTAAGGCCAGCGCCACGGCTCACTAGGCTAATCTTCCGCCTGCGGCACCAGTACCCCAGTTCTAGTCCCGGTTGAGGCGCTGGAGTCTGTCCTGGTTGCTCCTCTTCCAGTCCAGCTCTCTGCTGTGGCCTGGGAGTGCAGTGGAGGATGGCCCAAGTGCTTGGGCCCTGCACCCGCATGGGAGACCAGGAGAAAGCACCTGGCTCCTGGCTTCAGATTGGCACAGCATGCCATCCATAGCGGCCATTTGCGGGGTGAACCAATGGAAGGAAGACCTTTCTCTCTGTCTCTCTCTCTCACTGTCTAACTCTGCCTGTCAAAAAAAAAAAAAAAGATGTTGACTGAGTGAATGGATGAGAACCAAGACTCAGCTGTATGTTGCCTACAAGAAACTCACTTCAGACACACATTAAATAATGGTAAAAGAATTAGCTCAGAAAGGATTTAACCATTGTAAGCAGGTATAGATACCACTGGACCACCTGAGTGTGTAAATCAAATACTGTTATATCTAAAGGAAGGTGGACACTCCACAGCAGAAGTAGGGGACCTCAGTACCCTCCTTGTCAATAGACAGGTCAGCCAGACAGAAATCGGCAATTGAAACACTAGAGTTACACTGTGCTACAGATCAAGTGAAGCTAACATCTGTGGAACACTTCATCCCACAGATACAGAATATACATTTCTATCAGTATATGGAACAATCTTCAGATTCCACATGAGGCCCCAAAACAAGCATAAACAAATTTGTTAAAATTTAAATCATGTTTTCTGAGACCACAATGAAATAAAATCAGAGGAACTGTGGAAATTATAAAAATGCATGGAAATTGAACCATATGCTACTGCCGAGTCAATGGATCCCTTTTGCCACTCTTATCCACAATGACTGGAGTCCTCCCAGAGCAGTCAAGTGAGAAAGAAAGAAGGCAGCCAGGGCCAGCGCTGTGGCATAGCAGGTGGAGCTGCTGTCTGCAGTGCTGGCCTCCCACATGGGTGCCTCTGCCTCTGCCTCTGCAACTCTGCCTTTCAAATAAATAAAATATTTTTTAAAAACTAGGGTTTTTTGCTTTTTACTTGCTAAACTGCTTATTTGGTGAAGTATTAAGCCTTTTTACTATATTGTAACTTTAAAATGTGTTATCTCAACAATGAAAAAAGTAAAAAGAAAGGGAGGAAGAAAGGGGTGGGAGGGAGAGAGGGGAAGGAGAGGGAGGAGAGGACAGGAGTATCATTAAGTTCTTAGAATTCTATCTACAAATCACATTGAATCATTAAAAACTATAAAAATTAAAATAAAAATTTTTTAATATATAGGTTAGGCAAATGGATAAAGCAAGCAAGACCCAACACTATGCTGCCTACAAGGAACTCATTTAACTGGTAGAAACACACAGACTACAAGTCAATGGTTGGACGTGGGGGACCCAGGGGAGGGTCCTGGCTCTCAGCTTCGGATTGGCTCAGCTCCGGCCATTGCAGCCATCTGGGGAGTGAACCAGTGAATGGAAGACCTCTCTCTTTGTCTCTCCATCTCTCTATCTCTAACTATGACTCTCAAATAAATAAATAAGAAAGAAAGAAAAAAAGAAAGAAAGAAAAGTGTTTCCTCCAGAGTTCGTGTTGAAACTTGGTCCCCGATGCAATCATATTAAGAGTTGTAGGCCTTGGGAGATTAAACCACGAGTGCTCCACCCTCATGAATGGGAGTCCATCCTTCTTCAGGGGCTTGAGGCTGAGGGGAGAGCATTCCTTCTGACGGTGAGGACACAAGGCCCCACCCTGGAGGAAGAGAGCAACCCTCTCAGACACCCATGCTGCTGCCACCTTTACTTGGATGGCCCAGCCTTCAGAACTGAGAGAGAGGAGGGAGGAGGGAGGGACAAGGAGGGAGGGAAAAGGAGGGAGAAGGAGGGAGAAGGAGGGAGAGAGAGGGAGAGGGAGGGAGAGGGAGGGAGAGACGGTGGAGACAGAGACATGTTCCATCTGCTGGGTTGCTCCCCAGCTGGCCACAACGGCTGGGGCTAGGCCAGGCTGAGGCCAAGAGCCAGGAGCATCTTCTGGGTCTCCCGCATGGGGGTGGGGGCCCAAGCATTTGAGCCACCTTCTGCTGCTTTTCCCAAAAAAAGATCAAAATCAGAGTAGCCAGGACTCGAACTGGCACACAAATGGGATGTTGGCACTGCAGACAGTGGCTTGACCCACTGTGCCACAGTGCTGGCCCCTAAATAAATTTTCTTATTCACAGGTTTAAAAAAAGTGAAGGGTTGGAAAAAGATATATCATGCAAATGGAATAGCTATACTTATTTATACAACAGATGACTTTAAAAACAAAACTACAGGCCGGCACCGTGGCTCAATAGGCTAATCCTCCGCCTTGCGGCACCGGCACACTGGGTTCTAGTCCCGGTCGGGGCGCCAGATTCTGTCCCAGTTGCCCCTCTTCCAGTCCAGCTCTCTGCTGTGGCCCGGGAGTGCAGTGGAGGATGGCCCAGGTCCTTGGGCCCTGAACCCCATGGGAGACCAGGAGAAGCACCTGGCTCCTGGCTTCAGATCAGCATGATGCGCCGGCCGCAGCGCGCCAGCCGCGGCAGCCATTGGAGGGTGAACCAACAGCAAAAGGAAGACCTTTCTCTCTGTCTCTCTCTCTCTCACTGTCCACTCTGTCTGTCAAAAATAAAAAATAAAATAAAATAAAAACACAAAACTACAAACCAGTATCCTTGATGAATATAATACAAAAATTCTCAACAAAAATATAAACTGTCTCCAATATTACATCAAGAAGATCACACATCAAGATCATGTAGAATTTACCCCAGGAATATAAGGTTGGTTTAATATTTGAAAATCAAAAACATAATAAATCATAAGAACAGAATGCAGAACAAAAAACATATGATCATCTTAATAGATGCAGAGAAAACATTGGTAAGATTCCATCCTTTCATGATAAAATCTCTCAAATTAGGTGTAAAAGGAATATATCTCAGACTCTCCCTTGGGAAATATGCTGAATGGAGAAAAGCTAAAAGCATTTATTAGTGAGAACAATTAGGGAAGAGAAAGAAAGAAAGAAAGGGCATTGAAATGCGGGGGAAGTCAAGAAATTTATGTTTGCAGAGGACATGATTTTATACATGGAAAAACCTAAACACTCTACCAAAATGCAGTTAGAACTGATAAACCAATTCAATAAAATCACAGGATACAAAATCAACATACAAAAAATAGTATCAGTTTTATATACTAATAATGATCTTGCAGAAAAGGAAATCAATAAAGCAATTCTAAATCCAATAGCAACAAAAAATTAAATACTTAGGAATAAATGTAACCAAATAAGAGACAGATATTTACAATGAAAATTATAAGATACTGATGAAAGAAACGATCAAGGATTCAAAAATGGAAATATATTCCTTGTTCTGAGATTTGAACAATTAATATCTTTAAAATGTCCATATGACCAAAAGTAATCTCCAGGTTCAGTGAAATCTCTATCAAAATATCAATGACGTTCTTCACAGAACTAGAAAAAAATAATCCTAAATCCCATAAAGAATTATAAAAGATGCAGAATAGCCAAAGAGATCCTGAGTAAAATAAATAAAGTTGGAAGTATCACAATACTTGATTTCAAAGAATACTACAAACCTGTAGTACTTAAAAAGCAGGGTTCTGACATGCAGATGAACAAAACAGAAAAAGAGAGCCCAAGAGTTAGTCCACGTACAAACAGCCTACTGATTCTTGACAAATCATATGTAGTCAAAAACATATGTTGGAGAAAGGATAATCTGTTTCAATAAATGGTGCTGGTAAACTTGATACACACATGTAGATGAAATAAGATTCTTACTTCTCACCATACACAAAAATCAACTCAAAATAGATCAAAGACCTGAAGCTATGAAACTGTTGAAGACATAGGGGAAACACTTCAAGACATTGATGTAGGGAGAGGCACCAAGATGGCAGAAAAGTGGGAGGAGCTTACTATTCTAGTCCAGGGGAAGATAGTTTTAAAAACATGGAGAGACCAGTCTCCATGCAAATTAGAGGACACAGTGGATCTACGTGGAGGGTGTAGACACAAACAATTCGGGACCCCAGCAGCCAAGAGCCTCAGCACCAGCTTTGGAGAGTGAGGTGAGAACAGACTGCAGCAGCCCAAGCCACTGCCAATAAAGCTGTGGGAAGAGTCTGGCAGGAGTCTGGCTTGGAGCCCTGTAGGGGGCAGTATACCTGCCAACCTAGAGGGGGAAAAAATGGGGCATTCTTCTCTCTCCCCAACCACCCAGCACTGGTGTCCTGTAACTAGCAGAGAGAGGGCAGGAGCCATTTTGGACGTACATCACAGCCACACCAGCTCATGTCCAGGTGCCCAGCAACCAGCCAAGAGGAGACATCTGAGTCTAGCTGAGAACTGCCAGGGGCTGGTGCGCATGACTGCAGGAGCCTTGTGTGCTGGGACCGTGAAAATACTGTGGCTGCGTGGGAGGCAGCATGGTGTGGCTGGGTCTTTGGGCAGTCACTGTGGGCAGTCCCACATGCTCAGAGTTCTGATTCTCTGGTGAGGGTCATTGTTGTGGGATCTGTGCTCACACCAACGACTGCACAGATCCTTTGTGTGGTTCTTGTAGCGGCATGAATGAATGTTGTACCCACTGGGATTAGCACCCAGGCATTGGTCTCCTTGGAGGAGAGGAGGTGAGCACTAGACTACACCAACAGAGCTGAACAAACCTCCCCTCTGATAAGAGAAAGAGAAAGAGAGAGAGAGAGAGAAAGAGAGAGAGAGATTGACTTACCATATCCAGCGTGGGCATCACCTTGGACACTCCCCACATCCTGGAGCACTAAACAGAGCTCCCTGGCCACACCCACCACACACCTCAGGGTACTCACTGAAGGAGCAGAAACTCCACTAATCCACAGAGTCATAGTTCAAAGAGAAAAGCCATCACAGGGAAAAAAATTAAACCAACGAGTGACTCCACAAATTCTTAAAAATAAACACAGCAATTCAAGAAACAAGAATAAGGAAAACAACATGATACCCCCAAAGGAACACAACACGTCAATGCTAGAATGTGAAAATGAAGAGATTAAAGAAATGCCAGAAACAGAATTCAAAAACTTGATCGCAGGATTACTTAGAGGTAATCAGAAGCAAATCTATGAACTAAAGAAATTCGTAAATGACATGAAAGAAAATTTTTCTCATGAAATTGCGATTTTAAAGAGAAATCAAAATGAAATATTGGAAATGAAGAATTCAATAGAACAAATAAAAAATGTGGTGGAAAACTTTAACAACAGAATCTGTGAAGCAGAAGAAAGAATATCTGAGTTAGAAGACAAATCTCTGGAAATTTTATAGTCAGGTCAAATGAATAAAAAATTAGAAAACTAAAAAACAGTGTTGGAGATTTATGGAATAATACCAAATGACACAACACATGGGTCTTATCAGTTCCTGAAGGCATGGAAAGATATAATGGATTATAAGGTCTTTTTAGTAAAATAATGACAGAAAACTTCCCTAATTTGGAGAAACAAAGGACACCCAAGTATAGTAAGCACACAGAGCTCCTAATAGACATGACCAGAAAAGATCTTAACCACCACACATTGCCGTCAAATTCTACACAGTAAAACTTAAAGATTCTAAAACGTGCACAAGTTAACACTAGATTACTTTCAGAGCATCTCCAATTAGACTCACGGTTGACCTCTCAACAGAAACCCCACAGGCTAGGTGAGAATGGCAAGATATAGCCCAAGTCTCAAGAGAAAAAAAAAACTGTCAACCCAGAATACTGTACCCTGCAAAGCTCTCGTTTATGAATGAAGGTGAAATAAAGGCTTTCCATAGCAAATATAATTCAAAGAATTTGTCAAGACTCATCCAGCCCTGCAGAAGATGCTTAAGGATAAACATGGCCATCGCTATGGAAGAAGGTGAAGGCAGAAAATCCCCCAGTAAAGGTACAAAGGAAATCCAAAGTAAACAATAAGAATATTTATAGAAAAATGGCAGGCACAAGTTGTTACTTATCAATAGTCACCTTGAATGGGATTACGTCAAATTCAGAAACTTTTGCAAAGGAGAGAAAAGGATCTATATAGTTAGGAGATACCTAGCAGAGTAGCAAAAACATTTGTAAGCTACTTATCTGACAAGTTATTAATATCCAGAATGTTATCAGGAACTCAAAACACTTAACAGAAACCAACCAATCCAGTTACACAATCGACAAAGGACCTGAATACATAGATCTCAAAAGAATCCAAATGATCAACAAATATACCAAAAAATACCCCGTATTGCTAACCATCAGCAAATGCAAAGCAAAACTGCAATGATACTTTATTGCCCCCCCCCCCCCGTTAGAAATACTATTATTAAAAAGACAGAAAGTAACAAATGTTGACAAGGATGTGGAGAGGGGAACTCTTAAACACTCTTGGTGGAAATGTAAATTTGTACAGTCACTATGGAAAACACTGTGGAAATATCTTTAGAAATATAACTGCCAGTGTTGGTGCTGTGGCAGAGAAGGTTAAGCCACCTTCTGTAGCACCAGCATCCTAAATGGACACCGGTTCAAGTCCCAGCTGCTCCACGTCTGATCCAGCTCTTTGATAATGTGGCTGGAAAAGCTGCGGAAGATGTCCCAAGTCCTTGAGCCCCTGCACCCAGACCTGGAAGAAGCTCCTGGCTCCTGGCTTCAGATCAACTCAGCTCCAGCCATTGTGCCCACTTGGGGAGTGAAGCAGTGAATGGAGGATCTCCCTCTCCATGTCTCGCCCTCTCTCTCTTTCCCTGTAACTCTGCCTTACAAATAAATAAATAAATCTTTAAAAGAAAAGAAATATAACTGCCATATGATCTAGCAAGTCCACTACTGGGTATGTATCCAAAAGACAAAATCATTGTATCAAAGAGACACCTGCTCCACCATGTTTACTACAGTGCTGTTCATAATGGCCAGGATTTGGAAGGAACCAAAGTGTCCATCATCAGATGAATATGTAAAGAAAATGTGGTGTATATATACACAACAGACTACTATTTGCCATAAAAAATGAAACATTGTAATTTACACCAAAATGGATGGAACAAGAAGACATCATGTTCATTAAAATAATCCAGATACATATGTCTTTTCTCATATGTGAAAACTCAAAAATGCTCAATCTGGGGGCCGGCACTGTGGTGCAGCAGGTTAACGCCCCGGCCTGAAGCACTGGTATCCCATATGGGCGCCGGTTCAAGTCCCAGCTGCTCCTCTTCTGATCCAGCTCTCTGCTATGGCCTGGAAAAGCAGTGGAAGATGCCCCAAGTCCTTGGAACCCTGCACCCACGTGGGAGACCCAGAAGAGGCTCCTGGCTTTGGATAGGTGCAGCTCCGGCCATTGCGGCCAATTGGGGAGTGAACCATCGGATGGAAGACCTCCCTCCCTCCCTCCCTCCCTCTCCTCTCCTCTCTCTGTGTAACTCTGACTTTCAAATAAATAAATGAATCTTTTGAAAAAATGCTCAATCTGAAAATAGAATGGCAATTAGTGTAGGCAAAGAGTGGTGGGGGGATGGAGGAAATTTAGATACTGGGTGCCAACCCACAGTTGGATTGTGGTAATAAGTTTCTGACGTTTCAAAGCACAATGGGGAGACTACAGCACACAATACCCTAGTATGTATTCTGTGAGCAGATGGAAGACAGAAACTATAGGCCTCAAATTATGGAGTGGTATCAGGGAAGAGGGACTACGACTGCTTGGTTTTCATCAGTGAACTTTGTATACTTGTGCTGAAGTGTCACACCATGGCCCATTAATATATACAACTATTGTGAATAAAACAAATTTAAAGAGGAAACAAAATGAACAAGTACCAACTGATAGATGTTAATAAATAAGCTGTTAATAAATTTCAAAAAAAATAATAAGCCCATTCTTTGAAAAACTAAACAAAATTAGCAAGCCCTTAGCTAAATTAGCACAAAAGAGAAAAGACTCAAATAAATAAAACCGGAAATGAAAAAGGAGACATGACAACTGATACCACAGAAATACAAAGCACTGTTAGCGATTATTATTAAAAATTATATGCCAACCAATTTGATGATAAAGAGAAATGGACAAATTCCTAGACACATACATCTTACCAGGATTAAATCATGAAGAAATAGAGTACCTAAATAGAACAATAACAAGCAGTGAGATTCACTTAGTAGTAAAAGTCTCCCATTGCAGAAAAACCCAGGGCCAGATGGCTTCACCGTCACATTCTATCAATATTTAAAGGAAAGTAACATCAAAGCTTCTCAAATTATTCACAAAAACAGAAGAGAGGGAATTATTCTAAATCCATTCTATAAGGCCAGCATTACCCTAACACCAGAACCAGATAAAACACAGAGAATGAGACACAGTGAGAGAAAGAAAACCACAGGCCAATACCTTTGATGAACACGAACAGTGATGAAAAATCCTCAACAAACTACTAGGAAACCAAATCTAATACCATGTTTCAAAGATTGTTCACGGTGAATCAAGAGAGACTCATCCCAGGGATATCAGGATGGTTCATCATATGCAGATCAAGAAAGAAAGAAAGGAAGAGAAATATCACTATGCTCCTAAATCTGTATATATGAAATCTGTTTACCTTATATAAATAAAAAGAAAAAATAAAGTAATTCAATTAAAATTATTTTCTCTAATATGACAATTCTTATTATGCAATAAATAGGCATGTGAAAGGTGTATTTAAAACTAGTTTCTGGCCGGCGCCGTGGCTCAACAGGCTAATCCTCTACCTAGCGGCACCGGCACCCCAGGTTCTAGTCCCGGTCGGGGCGCCGGATTCTGTCCCAGTTGCTCCTCTTCCAGGCCAGCTCTCTGCTGTGGCCTGGGAGTGCAGTGGAGCATGGCCCAAGTGCTTGGGCCCTGCACCCCATGGGAGACCAGGAGAAGCACCTGGCTCCTGGCTTCGGATCAGCGCAGTGCGCTGACCACAGCGCACTGGCCACGGGGGCCATTGGAGGGTGAACCAACAGCAAAGGAAGACCTTTCTCTCTGTCTCTCTCTCTCTCTCTCACTGTCCACTCTGTCAAAAAAAAAAAAAAAGAATACATAACATCAACAGAATAAAGAACAAAAATAATAAGATCTTCTCAGGTGACACATTGATGGAAGAAAAGCTGCACCATCCAAAACTGATCAGAGACTAGTACGGCAGTCTTCAAAACATTCATGGAAAACACATACTGTGAGAAGCTACGCATGCATTTCAAAATCTTTTTTTACCAAAATAAACTCATACTAACTTATTGTACCATGTCTGAAGAGGACCTAGCTGAGGCACTGGGAAGGATAAGGCATCAATTTGAAAAAGTCCTTATCAAAGCAAGAAGGATTCTGCTGAAACTGGTGCAAGAACAAAGACAAAATTTATGGAGAAGCTTGGATAAGGACATGGTGAAATCACTGATGTTTTACCAAAAGTTTATAGGGACAATACCCCAAAGATATTATAGGCTTGCAAATGAATAACTCATTTTAACAAAGGCCAAGAGGACATTGAAGATGGAGTCTACAATGGTAGACAATCCACGGTGTGCAAGGGAAATTTAATCCTGTTCATTCCCTAATTGAAGAGGGGAGACAATTAAGCCAGAATAGGCAACACCACAGATATCTCTGTTGGTTCGTGTTATGCAATGCTGGCTGAAAACTTAAAGTGGAGCTTGATGGGTGCCGAGACCGTAGTGCCCAGGTCAGCTCCAGACACGAGCAGAAGTTTCAGTGGACATTTTAAACAGCTAGGGCCAAGACACTGAAGCATTTCTCCATAGAAGTGCAACAACAGGTCAAACAAAGTTTTACTAGTTCTAGCCTGAAGAAAAAGCTCAAAAAAATTGATTTACCAGGAGTTGGAAGTGATCCAGTCAATGCAAAAATGGACCAGTCACAAGCAAAGGCCATAGCAGCAGTTCTTGGAGATACTCAAGACATTTTGCTGGCTGGCTTCTGGAGGGCTAACCCCTGATAATATCGGCCTATTCCGAGAGTGTTTTGAGAAAATCAGCCAAAGCATTAGCAGGAAAACTCCTGGGAAGTGTCCTTCTCCACCATGACAATGCTCCGGCTCATTCTTCTCATCACACAAGGGTAATGGGGGGAGGGTTCAATAGGAAATCATTTGACATCCACCTTACAGTCCTGATTTGGTTCCTTCAGATTTCTTTCTGATTCCTAATCTTTTTTTTTTTTTTTTTTTTTTTTTTTTTGACAGGCAGAGTGGACAGTGAGAGAGAGAGACAGAGAGAAAGGTCTTCCTTTTTCTGTTGGTTTACCCCCCAAGGGCTGCTGTGGCTGGCGCGCTGGGGCCGGTGCATCATGCTGATCCAAAGCCAGGAGCCGGGTGCTTCTCCTGGTCTCCCATGGGGTGCAGGGCCCAAGCACTTGGGCCATCCTCCACTGCACTCCTGGGCCACAGCAGAGAGCTGGCCTGGAAGAGCAGCAACCGGGACAGAATCTGGCGCCCCGACCGGGACTAGAACCCCGGGGTGCTGGCACCGCAGGCAGAGGATTAGCCTAGTGAGCCATGGCGCCAACCCCTAATCTTCTTTCTAAAACAATGAAACACAGGACAGATTTTTTGGAAAGATCAATCAAGCTAATTCGCTTCGTTTCTTTTTAAGATTTATTTATTTCAGAAGCACAGTGACAGACAGAGAGAGGGAGAGACACAGAAAAACGTTCACTCCCCAAATGGCTGCAATTGCTGGAGCTGACCCAACCCGAATCCAGGAGCTTCCTCTGAGTCTCCCACATGGGTGCACAGGCCCAAGAACTTGGGCCCTCTTCCCCTGCTTCCCCAGGCCATTAGCAGGGTGCTGGATTGGAAGTGAAACAGCTGGGACACAAACTGGCACCCATATGGAATGCCAGCGCTGCAGGCAGAGGCTTAACCTACCACACCACAGTGCCAGACTCTTGATTCCTAATCTTAAAAAACCTTTAAGGGCTCCCATTTTCGTTCAGTTAATGATGTAAAAGAGACTGCCTTGATAGGGTTACCCTACCAGGACACTCAGTTCTGTAAGGATGTGCTCAGTGGCTGGTATTACTGCTTACAAAAGTGTCTAAAACTCAACAGAGCTTATGCTGAGAAATAAAGCTTATATTTTTCATTTTTATCCTTTAATTTCAGGTTTCCATGAACTTACCGACTCCCTCTCATATAGAAAATTCATTTGCAAAGAAAAAGAGCAATCCCAGTAGAATGGACAAACATATGAGCAAAGCCAAGTACACAAAAAGAAACTCAAAACACTGCCATGAATTAACACAAACTCAATCATCAGAGAACACAAAATAAAACAGGGGCCGGCACCGTGGTTCACTTGGTTAATCCTCCACCTGTGGCGCCAGCATCCCATATGGGCACTGGATTCTGTCCCGGTTGCTCCTCCTCCAGTCCAGCTCTCTGCTGTGGCCCGGGAAGGCAGTGGAGGATGGCCCAAGTGCTTGGGATCCTGCACCCGCGTGGGAGACCAGGAGAAGCACCTGGCTCCTGGCTTCGGATCGGCATAGTGCTGGCAGTAGCGGCCATTTGGGGGTGACCCAACGGAAGGAAAACCTTTCTTTCTCTCTCTCTCTCACTATCTATAACTGTATCTGTCAAAAAAAATTAAAACAACAAAATGTTATTTTACCTCATTTAATAACAGCAAAAAATAGGAATCTGGGTGAGTTCTCACAAAGGTCCATAAGATCAGACTTCTTGGTGCTGATGGAGAGTTGGACAGAGTTGGGCATCCAACACTTCAAACCCAGGTGAGTCAGAAGAAGAGAAGCAGCCCATGGGGAAACAGGCCACCTTAGCAGCAACAGATGGGATGTCACCTGGCAACACGGATTTGCCTTAAAAGCGGGCTTCGTGTACAAAGAAACAGAACAAGATCTACTCCCAACCATTATTCACATGAACTTAAAGCACAAATCCACAAGACAACAATACACAGAATAGAGAGCTTAGCAGTAGACAAAGGATCCACTATAAAACCATAGCACACTTTCTTATGGAGAGGGAATAGGATTAGAAAGTTAAAGGTAAAGAGAACAAAATAATGGAAGCAAATGGAAGAGAAAGAGTGAATCCTCCAAGAATGTGACAAATCCTTACTTTCCTTTCCCATTAAGTGACCCTGGGACCATTAATGACTTGTAAGGCAAAATTTTGTAAATCTTCATTTCAGCTTATTAAATTATGGATTGTGCCTCTATGATGGGCAAGGTGTCACACAGTAACAAAATAAAAAGTTCATGAAAAATAGAATGATGTGGGTCCCTACAGCCTTTAATGTAATATGAAGAACACTGAGTTAGCATTTACAAACTCTACAAACTTTGCAAGGAAATTAAAATAAAACCAAGACTTTCTTTCCTCGTTAAGTTTGTCATCCTAGCTTTTTTTCCCTGACTATTTTTACTCCAATAGTTGCAAACTCTAGGCCTAGATTTTCTTTTCTTTTTTTTTTTTTTTTTTGGTAACTTGACTGCAAGCCGGAGATACACACATACTCCTACAGTGAGCCTTCCTTGGAATATGCAGAAAGATTAAACAGATTGTGAAATAAAAACCCATGTGTGCCAAACATGTGGGTGTATTCGCTTCTCAGTTCTGCATAACCATCGAGATTCTAAGACACAATGTCAGCAGGGGGTAGGGGAATTCAAACGCGAATTTCAAGACACTAACTGAATTCCCATCTACTTGCTTATACTGAGTCTTTCTAATGCTTTCTCTTACCTGGAACAGGAAGGTTTCAGCTTCCTTTGTAACTTGTCACTAAAGAAGAGAACATATTCTAGCCAAGCGTGTTACTAGCTTTGTGACTAGAGTGGACATCCAAGCGGCATTGCAAGGTCCAAGGTAATCAGGGCAGACCACCCCAGCAGTCTGCCAAGAGCCGTGGATGGAAGCCTGGGATCTCCCAACAGCATCTCTGCACTGACAGTATTTGCAATGTCCCCTGCCTGGGTCTAGCTCCCACTCTGTCTACTTCCAGTACACAAGTCCTTGCAGAGAGCCACTCCTCCCCGGGAGCTGCACACCCTAACAGGCCCCTCATGCTGTGGGCAGCTCTCTGCTGACTTCCTCACAAGTTCACCAGCCTCCTGTAGCGTTCATCCGTGACTGTGGGTGATTCAGCTGCAGTAGAAGGGAAGTTTACCCTTCTGTGATTTGTGATAATTTAGAAGGAGTGTTCTAAGACACAAAATTGATATGCAAGCATTTAAGAAACATGCTCATTTGTAAGCAGATTAGCAACATCTACTTGAATTCCAAAATATAAAAATATTCACAACAGATGAGTTTCGGGGAATCATTGAAGGAAACCTGAAAATTCTTTACCACCTACCATAAGTGCTTACAGGTTAGAAAAGAGAGCTTCTCAGGGCAAAGTCTAAAGTGGGCCCCTGAACGAGGTCACTCATCCACTGCACAGCCATGGAGGGTGGTGACCTGGGCAGCCCCACGGGTAGGGCATTCTCCAGCCTCCCTGACAGATGCCCTATCCAGTCTTCATTTGCCAGCTTCACAGAGTACTCGCACGTTGGCCGCAGTCCTGGGGAATCTTCTCGGATTTCAGGAAAGCCAGCTCAGGAAGCTTAGACGTTGAAACACAATCTTGATGTGTGTTTTATTTAAATTCCAGTGTTCTGCTCAGAGGCATTCCAGTTCCCCCTGAGCCCACCAGGAAAAATCTGAACAAACCCATGAACAGGAATGGCCTTGGCCAGTTCATCCAAGCTGCTGGTTCACAGACTCCATGGATCTTTGCAGGCACGAGGAGCTTCCATGGGCATTTAAAATAGAGGCACTGCGACCCTCATTTTAATACCCACAAGAAGACTAATCTCATTCCTTTTCAAATAAAAATTACAAAATGTTTAACCCTTTAAGCTAATGGACTCCCAAGAAAGAAGAGGCAGGCCTGGGAGAGAAACAGCTCAGGGCCTGCCTGCCCCACCACGGGGCTCCACTGCCATCACAAAGACCATTCAACCTCCCACAGGCCCCTCTCACATCTCTTGCAATAAAATTGTATCAGAATAATTTTATTATTTATAAAAGTATACCTGGATAGTGTTCAAATGTGAAGAGAGGAAACCCAATAATATATTCATTATCTAGCAATAACCATTTAGGATATTCGTGTTAATAAGACTAACTTAACAAAGTCTATTAATACTGTTAATCTTGTATTAATAATTTGGTATTTAATGAAGATTCACTCCATAAACATACATGTTAATAACACTAACTTAACAAAGTCTATTAATACTGTTAATCTTGTATTAATAATTTGGTATTTAATGAAGATTCACTCCATAAACATACATGTATTTTTGTATATGACATTGTACAGGAATAGCTATATTTTGTGCTCTACTTTGTCAATGTTATTTTCCAAGAATTGCCCATATTATTAAATATTCTTCAGAATCTCAGGCTTAAAGAGTCACAAAAAATCCTTCCTATGGATGTACTAGAACTCTTAGCCTTATCTAGTTACACAAACAGTATGCAAAGTACACCAATTTAAATAACTAAGTAGAAATCATCCGTATTGCCTACACAACATATTAGTGTTGATCTCTCTAGATTTTTAAGAGGCCATAAATATAATAAGATGCATGTGGATTCTCTTTTATGTCTTACTTTGTCATCTGATTTTTAAATTTATAATACATGCCAAACATTTAAATTCAAATGATTATCTGTATTAATATGATTATATTTCATTGTATAGATTTATCATGAGTTTTTTATTTAGACATTTAGCAATTTTCAATCACTAGACATTATTAACAACACAATCTTTATACATTAATCTGTCTTTTAAAGATTCATTTATTTGTCCGAAAGAGTTACACAGAGAGAAAAGGAGAGACAGAGAGAGAGGCCTTCCATCTGCTGGTTCACTCCCCAAATGGCCGCAACATCCGGAGCTGTGCCAATCCGAAAACAGAAGCCAGGAGCTTCTTCTGGGTCTCCCACGCAGGTGCAGGGGCCCAAGGATTTGGGCCATCTTGTACTGCTTTCCCAGGCCATAGCCAAGAGCTGGATCGGAAGTAGATCAGCTGGGACTCAAACTGGCGCCCATATGGGATGCCGGGACTGCTAGGCCATGGCTTTACCCGCTATGCCACAGTGCTAGCCCCTATATATTAATCTTGATATATTTTCCAGTTTCATTGGTAAAAATCCCTAAAAGTATGACTACCAAAGAACACTTTACGTATGTGGAGGATTTTGATTCAAATCCATAATTACCCTTATGAAAATGTACTCCCAGTACCTCCAACAACAGTGTATAAGAGTGCTCGTATCCCCACATCTCAAATAACTCTTAACCTTATCTTTAAACTGTCCCAACCTGATAGCCAAAATACAGTATCTCATCATTTGAATTTGAATTTCCTTGATTACCACTCAGATTGATTTTTTTCCTGCCTTATTTCTTATTAAAAATATTCAAAGTGGGGGCCAGTGCTGTGGCATAGAAAGTTAAGCCTCTGCCTGCAGTGTCGTCGCCCCATATGGTTCAAGTCCCAGCTGATCTACTTCCCATCCAGCTCCCTGCTACTGCACCTGGGAAAGCAGTACAGGATGGTCCAAGTGCTTGGGCCCCTGCACCCATGTGGGAGACCCAGAAGAACTGCTGGTTCCTGGCTTTGGCCTGGCCCAGCCCCAGGAATGAATCAACAATGGAAGATCTCTCTCTCTCTCTCTTTCTCCCCTCCCTTCTCTCTCTCTTTCTGCCCCCCCTTCTCTCTATATATCTCTGCCTTTCAAATAAAATAAAAATTATCTAAGATGTTATTTGCTTATTGACTTATAGGTCTTTTTATTAAAGATATCAATACCCCAAGCCATGTATATTAAAATATTTTCTCCAATTTATCATTTTTCCTCTAATTTTATGGGTTTTATGCTTCCATACTTAAAAAAATAAGTATCAGAACTTTTAGCTCTGGAAATATGTTAGAGCAGGTTAACACATCCCCTCCCTCCCCACTTTCTTTTTTTTTAATTTGACAGGCAGAGTTAGTGAGAGAGAGAGACAGAGAGAAAAGTCTTCCTGCCATTGGTTCACCTTCCAAATGGCCACTTCCTCTTGGTCTCCCATGGGGTGCAGGGCCCAAGCACTTGGGCCATCCTCCACTGCCTTCCCAGGCCATGGCAGAGAGCTGGACTGGAAGAGGAGCAGCCGGGACAGAATACAGCACCCAGACCGGGACTAGAACCTGGGGTGCCGGTGCCGCAGGTGGAGGATTAGCCTAGTGAGCTGAGGCGCTGGCCCCCTCTCCCCACTTTCAATCAGTACATTCAAATATACAACATGGATCAAAAGAAAACAATAAATACACAGTAGCAAATAGGAAAGGAAAGGACAAAGCCATGTGCCAATCCTATGACACCCCAGAGCCTTGGTGGACTGAACACAAGCCTTTGAGTTTTAACAGAGGGATGGGAGCCACAGGTTCAGGTCCACTGATAAAGTTCAAAACTGAAAGTCACTGCCTTGGCCAGACCAAGGACAAGCTGTTATCTCTGAAAGGGGAAAACTACACCCAGTGTCTCATAAAACCACAAGAAAGCTCATCCAGGACTCCAAGAAAGTCCAAAAGAAAGTCTCACACAAAGAAACAAACAACAAAAACCTTATACTGCACAAGGATATGGAGTCTAAATTTATAACTACTGATGTGAGGCAGAAATCTCCAAGTACAGAAACAAACAACAAAAATTTTAAAGTTCTACATAAGAAAACAACCTCTAGACATCTGGTTAAATCCAACGAAAGCTCAGTCCTTAGCAGCTCTTTCACAGCCCAGCACATAAGAGACTCACACAGAAAAAAAGCAGAGAACAGTTTTAAAAACTTCTGCTGAAAGTGAGTTCACAACCCAAAGCTACAAACCATGTTATGACCTACTGTATACAACAAACAGGGCTTAATAGAACCTGTAATAAAGAACAATCTTTTTAAAATAAATTTAAATCTTCAATATTTAAAGAATTTTGGGGCTGGCGCCGCAGTTCACTAGGCTAATCCTCCTCCTGCGGCGCCAGCACACTGAGTTCTAGTCCTGGTTGGGGCGACAGGTACTAGTCCCAGTTGCTCCTCTTCTAGTCCAGCTCTCTGCTGTGGCCCGGGAGTGCAGTGGAGGATGGCCTAAGTGCTTGGGCCCTGCACCCCCATGGGAGACCAGGAGCAAGCACCTGGCTCCTGGCTTCAGATCGGTGCAGCACTGGCCATAGCGGCCATTTTGGGGGTGAACCAACGGAAGGAAGACCTTTCTCTCTGTCTCTCTCTCTCACCGTCTAACTCTGCCTGTCAAAAAAAAAAAAAAAAAAAAAAAAAAAAGAATCTTGGGGCCAGTGCTGTGGTACAGTGAGTTAACTTGCTCATTTGGGATGCTGGCATCCCCTATCTGAGTGTCAGTTCAAGTCCCAGCTGCTCTAATTCCAATCCAGCTTCCTGCTAATGCACCTGGGAAGACACCAGAAGATAGCCTCTGTACTTGGGCCCCTGACATCCATGTAAGAGCCAGGATGGAGATTTTGGCTCCTGGCTTCAGTCTGGCCCAGACCTGACTGTTGCAGCCATTTGGGAAGTGAACCCAAAGATGGAAGACCTCTCTCTGTCTCTCCTTATCTCTCCATATCTCTGCATTTCAAATAAATTTATAAATTGATAGCTATTTTAAAAATAATCTTACATTTGTCTTTAAAATAAACAGATAAAGAAGAAGCAAAATTATAAGCTTAGAGAATTATAAAAAAGAATTGGCAAATGAATTTCCAGAAATCAAATAATTTTGATTAGTTACTAAAAATTAAAATTTCATTATAAAAGGTAAACAACTAATTAAACATAAATAAAATATAAGTTAATTTGAGGAGAGAAATGAGGAATTAAAAAATATGCAGAAAATGTTAAATAGAACTTTTAAGAAAGAAGAGATGCAAAGTAGTATTCCGAAAGATACTAGATAGGACTGTTCTAGAATTAATGAAAGACATGAATAACGAGCTCTGAAAATTAAACACTTTTAAAATCCTACTCCTAGGCACACATAATGAAACAACAAAACACCAAAGTCAGAAGGAAATACCATAATAGAGGGCTGAGAAAAAAAACAGACTATCTATAAGGACAATCAGTCTGACAGCAGACTTCTTACCAGGGACAACAGAAATCAGAACACAATCGATTACCTTTAAAAGATGAAGGGAACATAATCATCCCAGGATTCTTTTTTTTTTTTTAACAGGCAGAGTGGACAGTGAGAGAGAGAGAGAGAGAGAAAGGTCTTCCTTTGCCATTGGTTCACTTTCCAATGGCCGCTGCGGCCAGCGCACAGAGCTGATCTGATGGCAGGAGCCATGTGCTTCTCCTGGTCTCCCACGGGGTGCAGGACCCAAGCACTTGGGCCATCCTCCACTGCACTCCCGGGCCACAGCAGAGAGCTGGCCTGGAAGAGGGGCAACCAGGACAGAATCTGGTGCCCCGACCGGGTCTAGAACTCTGTGTGCCAGCGCCACAAGGCAGAGGATTAGCCTAGTGAGCCGTGGCGCCGGCCATCATCCCAGGATTCTATATGCAGTTCACACATGACCCAAGGAGGAAACAGAAATAACCATTTGAAATGAAGCCTGAAGAAATGAGGTCCACATAATAGACACATCTGCTAAAGGAAACAGCATGTAAAACACAACACTGCACCCTAAAAGAAAGAATGGAATACTAAAGACATGGGAAAGCAAGAAAAATGACAACATATTGAGTAAGAAAATAAAATTAGTGACTAATGACTCTCTTGAAAACTTAGGACAGGTAAAACTAAAGTATCATAATAAAAAACATAGGTATGGGAAAGGGGAAGATGAGAATTCAAATGTTCTGAAATCTTTGGGTTGTTCATGGTAAGGTTATTGTTATTATCACTGTTTTAATCAGTGATATATGCTAAAAATTAAAATGCTACCTATAAAATAATAGTTAGATTTCAAAAACATGTGAAAGTAAAAAGAGTAATTAAAACATTATCTTATTCTAAGGGAAAAAAGAAAGAAAAAATGTAACAGTAAAAGTATAGTAAACAGAAAACAAATAAGATGATATGACATATATAAATTAAAATATCGCCACAAACATGTAACTTACTTGCATTTAATATATTCAGTTTTCTTAAAAAAAAAAAAAAAACAGATTCCCAGTTTGGGTTTTTATAAATCTGGCCATATACAATTTATCAGAGAGTCAACTGGACTATGATAACATAAATATTACAGGTACCTGGGAGGGAATAGATGAGCCAGGCAAATCCATCTAAGGGGGAACAAAGGCTAGAGTAGCAACGTGAGTTTGAGGAAAGAAAGACTAACAAAACTACACACGGGGCAGACGTGTGTCTCTGTATCTGTCTCAGTCCATCCCGGCTGCTGTAACAAAACACTTTAGGCTGGGTAGTATCAGCAGCAGCTATGTTTCTCCTGAGAAGTGTGCAATCAGGGTATCAGTGGACTTGCTGTCCAGTGAAGTCCTCACCCTCATAACTTCTGTGCGTCCCAACACGGTGGAAAGACAAAGCGGTGCCTCCAGCCTCCATAAAGGTACTAATATTCACCAGCACAGTGCCCTTGTGACTTCAATACCCGCAAAGGTCCCTCTGTTAACACAAACACCTTAGCGTTAACTAGCTCCCATTAAATTTCAAAATCTGCCTTTCAGAGGCAAAATCTACATAAAAATAGATCATCCTTACGAGTCTATGATATATACTCGTTATATAAAGTAGGAATAAGAGTACTTGCTATGACCTAGACACTGTCCTAAAGACATTTAATAAATTTTCATATTAATTCATTTAATTCTCACAGTGATCCCCAGAGCCTAACCCATTTTACAGATGGGAATACTGAATTACAGACAGCAAGTGACTTTCCCTAGGTTCAGAGCTGGTAAAAGGATGAGCTACAGGATGAATCCAGCCAGTCTGGCTCCAGTGTATAAACCTTACATTTTTTAACAGCTCAGCTTCAAAATATATGAAGCATACATCTGCAGAATCACAAAGAAATATTAGCAAATCCACAATCATAATAGGAATTTTAATATGCTTGTCTCAGTATCTAATTACACAAATAAAAGTTAGTGAAGATATAGAACACAATTAAAATACTTGATCTAATGGCTCTACATAAAACACCATTCCCGACAATTAGAGACTACACACTCTATTCAAGCACCATGAAACATTTACAGAAATAGAACACATAAAAGGTTGCAAAGCAATTTACTATGAGTCTCAGGGAATGAAAAGCATAGAGGCCACAATCTGTGACTACAGTGTAATTAAATTAGAAATGAATTACAGAAGGATAACCCCAATAACCCATATATTTGGAAATTTAAAAAATCACTTTTAAGTGCCTTATGGGTCAAAGAACAAACCATGGTACACATAATAAAATCTTTAGAAAAATGATGACAAAAATAATACAGGCCAAAATTTATAGAAGGTAGGTAAAGCAGTAGGAAAAGGGAGTTTTATATTCCTAGATGTGGGTATCGGAAAAGAACAAACATTTAAAATCTAATGAGCTTCATCACACAAATGAAGACAGAACAAGGACAGCTTAAGAATATTGAAGGAGGAAGAAAATGGTAAAGTAAGAGCCACAAAGGGTATAGCAATTACGACATCTCTTAGGCTGCTCACGCCCCACACTGGAGTGTGAGGTCAGAGTGCTGGTTTGATGTCTGATCCCAGCTTCCTGCTAAGGCACACCCTGGGAGGGGGCAGGTGAGAGCCCACTCCTGGGGCCCCTGCCCCACACATGAGAGACCCAGATTGCGTTCCCAGCTCCCAGTCCTGGGTGTTGCAGGCATTTGGAGGGTAACCCAGCAGATGGGAGCTCACTTTCTCTCACTCGCTGTGAATAAATACATTTTTATAAAGTAAGCAATAAAATAGAAAAGACTCCATTAGGTTGTTGTTTCTAGAAGATTTCTTAAAATGGCTCCTGAGCAAAAGGAGTTCAAAGCACATCAAAAGCAAAACCAGAGGGTGACTATCTCCACCAGCTACTGTGTAGTCTACCCCAGGGTTCTTAACTTCTCTGGGCAGCAACCTGGTCTTCCACAAAGTGAGCCACCTGGATCAATGCAGAGACCTAGCAGTTCTGACACTCTGTGCCCTGCTGTCAGAGATAATTTACTAAGATGGATCTTTTTAGAGTTGTAAAGCCGCTAAAGGGTTCTGTGATAGGAGAAAATTATCTAGGACCTTATGCAAAAAAAATATATATATATATATTACAATACAATCAGGAAGTGAGGAAAAACTTCCAAAGGGCAGCTCCTCCTTGTACCAGCCCAGATTGGGCTAAGAAAATGCTACAAAATTCCCAATGGAGCCAGCAAATTATCTTTATTCAAAATCCATCCCTTGGGGGATTCATAACTAGCAGCTATAACGGTTCTAAGACTATAAGATGCCACGTGATTTTGATGTTCCAAATACGTGGAAAGTTCAAGGCATACACAGATCCCAGTAAAGAAGAGATACTCAAAAATACTTGAGTAAGTGAACCAAAATGAAGATGCAAGACAAGGCCTTAAAAGAAGTACTAATCCATATTTTGGGATAGCACCAGCTGAACCACCCAATTCACTTTTTAAAAAAGCTGGACAAAATTCCTAAGAACCTCGATCCTCAGGTTACATCACGATTGACAATGATGAACATCGTGACTAAGTATAACAATAGATGTCAGCCTGTCTCATATCCCTATTCCTATTAGGGCAGGCAGGAACCACAAAAATCACAAGTGGTGCAATTACAGCCCAAGATTTCGGATGTTCTCTCTACCTGGGGAATGACAAATTAAATACAGTCAAGAATGTGCACGGTTCCCTGAGAAGGGTGCTCTCTGTCCAAGGAGCACACCACAGCATTGAGTTTGACCTGTGAAAGCCAGGTTTGTGATGGGTCCTGTTTCTACAGGGAGAAGGGAACAAGACATGCTGATACCCGCAAGTCAGGAGCTTAGAATGTCAAGGCACCAGTGCCCTCACCACACAGATGTTTTACACAGGAGTATAAAACACTGAAAAGATGAACCTCAAACTCATAAACTCGTAAGAGCAAGGATCAAAAATGTAGGAACAGATACAGATTCCTTCTTGTTTCAAAAACATGAGAAACTTCAAGTTAATAATAAAAAAAAAAAAAAAAAACTAAAGCAGGTCTTCTTCCACGGGTTTAACACCTGTCTTTCCAGGGCAGACCAC
This sequence comes from Oryctolagus cuniculus, assembly GCF_051225735.1. Classification (NCBI taxonomy): domain Eukaryota; kingdom Metazoa; phylum Chordata; class Mammalia; order Lagomorpha; family Leporidae; genus Oryctolagus; species Oryctolagus cuniculus. The sequence continues at coordinate 170,486,923 of NC_142870.1, read as the reverse complement.
TCTGCAGCTGTCACTGTTACCCGTGGAGGGTTGGAGAAGCCAAGTTCATCGAACCTGCAATGCCACTCTGCCTGTGCCAGCACTCCCTTCACTGTGCAGGAACTCATCTCACAACGGCACATCTGAAGTTGAGCCAGAAGACGACCTTGGAGAAGCCGTTTGCAGTTTCCCGTGTTAGAGCTGAGCCAGCCAGCAAACTTCTCTCGAGGACAAGGCTGTTTGATTATTTTTGAGACCCCATGGCAACCTGCCCGGGATTTAGCTGTTTAGCTAGACCCTCTCTGGGGTGTGCAGTCTGGCCTGGTTAAGATGCCTGCATCCCATTTCAGAGTGCTTGGGTTTCATGCTCCCCTCTGGTCCCTGACTAACGCTGACCCTTGGAAGCAGTGGTGATGGGTCATAGTAGTTGGGTCCCGGACACCCTCATAAGAGATTCGGATTGAGTTCCTGGCTCCTGGTTTCAGTCCAGTCCAGTCCTGGCCATTATGGGCATTTGGGGAGTGAACTAGCAGATGGGAGCTCTCTGTATCTCTACTCCTCAAATAGATGAATAAAAATAAACATTTAAAAATAAATTAATCCTCTCCAGCAGGCCTTGGCTGAGCACTGAACACACACACGGGTTAACTCACCTGCAGCATTATGCAGGGACCAAAGCCTTCAGTGTGCCAGCCGGGCCACACTGCCCACACATCAGGAGCCCAAAGACCCGCTTCCTATTCGTGACAAGGCCTTGGCTTCCTTTGCCTTTATGAGCCTATTTCTGTCTCTTGCAGACTTCCTGCTTTGCTGAGAGACGGGCTCCTCACATTCCTATTAATCCACATCCTCATCAACTCTGCCGAGCCAGCCAGAAAAACCAAGATCCATATCTCTTCAGTCAAGGGACAGAGAGAGGGTCAGAAAGAACCCTTATGGTTTTTTTTTTTTCTTTCATAAATGCCCACATTGGGTGGGCATTTAGCCTGTGACTTAAGATGTCAGCCAAGCTGCCTGCAGCCCATATCAGAGTGCCCCGGGATCTGAGTCCTGCTTCCAGCTCCTGACTCCAGCTTCCTGAAAATGCAGATACTGGGAGGAAGCAGGGATGGCTCAAGCATTTGGGTTCCTGGCTCCCAGCTTTGGGCCAGCCCGGCCCAACGGTCCCACCTGTTGAGAGCATTTAGAGAGAGCCAGTAGATTCATTCTCTTTCTCTCTATATAAAGCAATTATTTTAAAGCCTAAAGGTTCCTGCTGGACCTTCAATAACCATATTGCAAGAAGCTAACCTGAAATCATTGTCACAGGGCTCATGTTCTCATTCCAAGAAAAAACTCAAGTGTGAAAGCACAAAAGAATGCCCTGCCTCGCTCGTTCCCCACCCCTTTTATTTCCAGGTGTGTGCTGGACAGCCACAACAGCTCTGAATTCCAGAGAGTCATGTAATTTTTAAATGTCAGTCTTCAAAGGGCACCGCTGCCAGTGGTTCAGACGCATTGCAGATTTAATTACCTAAATGAAGTACACTCGAAGAAATGCGTGTTGGGCTTTTTTTTTCCTTTCCACAACTCCACTTCAATTTGTATTTTTTCTCCTTCTAATTGAAATTAATTTCCCTTGCTGTTGTATGTTACAAAACACCTGGATGGAGTTATTATTCTGAAAAGTTAATTATAAAATTAGAAGGCTAACCACGATGTGGATTTCCTAACTCGCAGGTGGCAATGGTGCCGAATGCCGACAAAAGGGAAAATACTCACAAATGTGAGCTAAATGTTCTTGCAGAGCCACACTCACAGGCCCAGCCACACCCTCAAGTCACGTGAGGCCCAGAGGCTTCCACTGCACAATAGGGCGAGGCGTATACTGTAAGGCACTCTCCAGTCCCCTCCATGAGGCCCAATGAATCATTCCCCAGCTGCTTAGAATGCTCCCAGCAGATGAGCTTAGCTGCCAGCCCCCTATAGGAGCTGCCTCACCCAAGGTCTCATCCGCTTTTCTCAGAAACTCGATCCACCGCTTGGTTCACTTGCAGCCTTCTCCGTGCAGGACCACATCTGGAGAGCCATCCCTGCTCCAAATCCCCCTGTGGACTCACCCTGAAGGTTTCACTGATACCGCATCACAGTGCAACTTCACCCTCTACTCAGGTTTGTCCCCTGCCCCACCTCCCCCCCCCCATTTCCCTGTCACAGGTATGGACCCCAAGAGTACGTTCTAAAAAGCATCCTGTCTGTTGATTGTCCTTCCTGAAGAAACCAACCAGAAATAAAGGAGAGAGTGAGTTGGATAAGGGAACATTAGCCTTCTTTTTTTATTAGCTTTAGTTATTTATTTTCTATTTATTTATTTGATAGAGAGCTCCCACACACTGGTTCACTCCCCAAACGCCCATAGCAGCAGGTGCTAGGCCAGGAGCTAGGAACCCAGCCCAAGCTCCCATGGTGGTAGCATGGACCCAACTACCTGGGTCATCACCACTGCCTCCCAGAGTACACATTAGCAGGACACTGTGGTCAGAAGCCAGGAGTCAAACCCAGGTATTCTGATACGGAATGCTGGCATCCTAACCAGTGTCTCAGTGGCCAAATGCCTGCACCATTAACCCCCTTCCACTGATAAAGAGTTCTTCTTCTTTTTTGTCCAACCCATTAGTTCCAACCCAATTGTCTACAGACCAAGAAAAACCAGGAGTTAATATTCAAGTTGTTTCAACAGCCTCAAGATGTTCACATTTTTATTTAAATATTTACTTAGATATTTGAAAGGCAGAGTTACAGAAAGAGAGGAAGAAACAGAGAAATCTTCCATCTACAGGTTCACTCCCCAAATGGCCATAATGGATGGGGCTGGGTCAGGCTGAAACCAGGAGCATGGAACTCCATCCTGGTCTCCCCCATATGGATACAAGTTCAAGTCCCAGCTGCTCCCCTTTCAATCCAGCTCTCTGCTAATGCGTCTGGGAAAGCAGCAGAGGATGGCCCAAGTGCTTGGGCCCCTGCACACACGTGGGAGACCTGGTAGAAGCTCTTGGCTCCTGGATTCAGCCTGACACAGCCCAGGCTCCTATGGCCATCTGGGTAGTGAACCAGCAGATGGAAGATCTCTCACTCTCGCTCTCTCTCTCGCTCTCTCTCTCTCTCACCTGTCTTGGTATCTCTGCCTTTCAAATAAATAAATGAATGAATATTTCAGAAAAAAAGAAGAGTAAATGGACATCCAGGTCTTCGCATGTTCAACCGTGGAGCTTCCAGGCTCTCGGATGGGCACAACAGCCCTGCAGGTTCGCAGCCCTTCGGCCTGAGACTGAGAGTTAGGCCACCAGTTTCCCTGGCTCTGAGAACTTCGACTTTGGTCTGACCCTGGCTGCTGCCTTCCCTGGTTCTCCATCTTGCAAGCAGTACATTGTGAGAATTCTCAGCCTTCAGAGTTGTGTAAGTGAATTCGCAGAGTAAATCCCCTCTCACACCCTCAAAAAGCTCCTGCAAAATTTGTACTATTTTTTTAATTTCATTTCTCTGTGAGCACTGTAAAGTCTTCTTTGTGTCTATACACAGTCATGTGTTGCTTAGCGAGGGTGGTGCATTCTGAGGCATGCGTCATTAGCTAATGCCATCATTGTACAAGCGTCACGGGGTGCACTTATACTAGCTAAGGCTACAATATCAACAGATGCTACAGTCTTTTTTTTTTTTTTTTTTGGACAGGTAGAGTGGACAGTGAGAGAGAGAGACAGAGAGAAAGGTCTTCCTTTTGCTGTTGGTTCACCCTCCAGTGGCCGCCGCGGCTGGCACACCACGCTGATCCAATGGCAGGAGCCAGGTGCTTCTCCTGGTCTCCCATGCGGGTGCAGGGCCCAAGCACTTGGGCCATCCTCCACTGCAGTCCCTGGCCACAGCAGAGAGCTGGCCTGGAAGAGGGGCAACCAGGACAGAATCCGGTGCCCCGACCGGGACTAGAACCTGGTGTGCCGGCGCTGCAATGCGGAGGATTAGCCTAGTGAGCCGCGGCACCAGCCCAGATGATACAGTCTTTGGACCACCATCATATATGTGGTCCATTGGTTGACTGAAATACCATCATGTGGCATATATACATATATATATATATATATCCTAATGGTTCTCTCTAAAGAACCCTAGGGACCTTTAATTATTAGAGACCTTTCTTCCCTACAAAACAACCCAAGGGCTTCATTCAGACTTCGCTAGCAACTGATTCTCATTTAATTTCCTAAGTTGAACTGAACTTACTGCTACATTTCAGTGTCACCAAAGTCTCTATCATTAAAAAAAAAAAAAAGAAAAAGAAAAAGAAAAGAAAGAAAGGAAAAAAATGATGCAGCTGTAGAAGGAGAAAACAAGCAATAAAAAGGGCAGGCCTGGCTTTCCCTGTGTGAGAGCTCACGGCAATTTCCCAGCACTGCCTCTACCTCCCCCCACCTCTCCCCCCCGGGGGAGCCTGAGACAGAGAAGCCCTTGTGCCTACCAAAACAGCAACTGCTTCCCTGTTGCGAGGACACAGTTTCAAAGCCAAAATGTAGGACCTCTGAGTCTGACGGTTGCGATGCAGTACGTGGAGGTGGAGTGGTGCTGCAAACACAGGGCTTGAGCTTCACGGCCCTCCCTCATATGGGAGTACAGTGCCCGCTGCCGGGCAGCAAGGAGCGTGCAGAGCCCCACTGGCCCTGTTTCTCAGACTCTACAGCATTCATGGGCAAAATCATCGGCAATTACTTCTAGGGTGATGCCCTGAGCAAAGTGAGAGTGTAGATGCCAAAATGAAAGAGTTTCTGAAATATTTTGGGAGATGCTAAAACAGAATCTTTGAAACTAGAGCGGCTGAAGGAGCTGTGAGACACAGCCTGGTCTGCAGTGCCCGGTGCTGGGAAGGGGCAGGGAACACAGCAGGTGCTTGAAGCGCCCTCTGTAGGGCTGCTAAGGCAACGCGGGCACTCTGAATGGTATCGTCCCACAAGCCTCCACGTCTCACAACCTAGGTTCTCCAACACATTGTTCAAACGCCTTCCCCTCCTGTCCACCATCCGAGAGGCCAGCCTTGGCTTCTGTTCCTGTGACACCCGTCATGGCTCTTTCTTGTGACCTAAAGCTCATGGACAGAGCACGAGAAAGCTTGTGTCCATTCTGGAAGCTTGCTGATTCAGGTTTTGTGGGGGAATGAGAGCAGCTAGGAGGAGGATACAATTGCCTGTGAGGGTTCAGAAAGCGAACCACAGGGAGAGGCATGGGTACCCTGGTAGGCAGGTGCCAAACACTGGGCTGAGCCCCACCTCCCCCACTGCCAGGGCACGACCTTCTCCACCTCCCATCTCCTCCTCCAACATACCACACGGCTTCCTTCAAGCCAGATGGTTTCCTTCTCCCAAGCAAATGGGAGACCTCTAAGAAAAACTTCAAGCCAATGATCCTGGAGGGAGCCTGTGATCCTGGAGGGGTCCTGTGACCAGAGCCCCACACCCTCCCCTCAAGCTCAAGGACACACAACTGGAAGGGCCCTCTCCTGAGGGAGGCATCACATCCACGCACTTGCCCCTGGAGCAGGTCTCCAGGGTTCACTGTGGCTCCCCTGTGGTCCCTGCACACCCTCTGGGTGCTGCAGTGTTGGAGAAAATCAAGGCTCTCTGTGGAACACCAGTCTGCTCTTTCCCCTGCCCCTGCGGGAGACAGGCTACTTGGTGGATCACAGAAACTCAGCCTCTCCCGTGTGGAGTTCCAGACCCTGGCCCCAGCCTCGGCTACGGAGCATCTCCTGCCCCCCAGAAAGGCTGCCAAGGCTCTGGTCTGCTCTCTGTCCCTGCTGCCATCAAGCAGCCCCTGACCCTACACACACACACACACACACACACACACACTTGCAAAGTTTGCTCTATAAAACTCTGCCTTGTCTGCACTTTCCCAATTTCCTACACTGTACTCGCGCTGGTTTGGTAATGGGAAAAGCCCACTCTATTTTAAACCGTTCAAAATAAATGGAAGTTTCCTAAGGTGAAAGAGAAATTTTGCTTCAGTCTTCTTGCTCACGGCTGTGAAGCCGGGAGTTTATTTTGGCGCCATCAACGCCCACTCCAGAGTCCCATATGGCCTGTGCAGAAGCAAACGCAGCCCACTTCTCACAAGGACCATGCACAGTTTCACTCTGAGCTTCAAATAAGAATATAAACTTGTCAGCGTTTTTTTGAGAAAACAAGAAAACCTACCCAAGATCTGGGTAGAATATTCCTTTTCCCCACGTCTCATCCCTGAGACATAGAAACCATGTTTTTAACGAGGGAGCCGTTGGCTGTCTTAACTACCTTACTCTTTCCCCCGACCCCGGAGCCCCCCAGATGGTGTTGCCCTGGGTTGAGTTCAGTCTGCCTTTGTGATGCCCTCATCATTCCTACCCTCACTCAACAAGAGACCAAGGGCCACCTCTTGGCCAGTTACCAGGCTAGGCTCTGGGATACAGCCAGGAACCAACAAGCCACAGCTTCCATGCCCTGATGCAGCCTGTGTCAAAAACACAGGGAATTCCCCAGGGATGCACCCATCAGGTAGACTCAAACAGGACAACTGGCAGCCAGGGAAGACCCAGGTCCAGACAAGGAGGATCCTGGGCACCCTCACCCAGGTGCTGAGTCTGCAGGGGAAAGGGTGCAGGGCCATCAGCCTCCACCGGGGCTGCTGTTGGGGACAGCAGGCTGCACACAGGCACCTGCTGGGCTAGCCTCCAGGCCGGCCCAGCCTAAGCTTCAGGCTTTTGCAAAGCAAGGGCCCCAGATGGCTGTTTTTGAAAAAGTCACAATTTCTATTTCAAAAGAGGCCATCATGGGGGAAGTCAGAACCTCCCTCTATCTCAGTACACAAATGTTAGACTGTATTTTTTTTTCTTTTTAATAAATCAGATTGCAGAGACAGAAGAACCATAAATGTTTCTGTTCTCAGAGCCTCTAAAACTACTCCGGATGTGGCCTTGGCCTCCTAGCACCCCAGGTGGATGCTCTCCCTCGCAGCCCACTCTCACATGGGGTCACCCCCACACACACTTTTGCTTCTGCTTTGTCAAGAGCACACATGAGAGGATGGAAATGAGGACTCTACACCCTTCAGCTTCTCAAAGTCGTACCACTAAAAGCTTGTATTTATAAAAGCAAATCTTAAACAAACCTGACCTTTAAAACACACCCACACTCACACACTTGTTCTCAGTCTACCACCTCAAGCCCTCTTCCTCCTCCAAACACCTTCTCTGCTTCCCCTTACCCTTCACAGGGGCACCACCGCCACACTCGACCATCCCAACAGCCACGCAGCCCCCCGGCTCCCCACACCAGCTCCTCGCCGGTTTCTCAAGCCTGTGTGCAGCTATCTCAGGCTTGACCCCACACTGGACACCCACCTCCACCAGAGCCACAAGAACAAAGTGCCCGCTGTCTCCTTAAGATCACCAGTGGGATGCCGGCGTGGTGGCACAGCACAGGTTAAAGCTCCGGCATGCAGCACCAGCATCCCACATGGGCACCAGTTTGGGTCCCAGCTGCTCCACTTCCAATCTGCTAATGTGCCTGGGAGAGCAGTGGAGGATGGCATGGGTGCTTGGACCCTTGCACCCACATAGGAGACCCAGAGAAGGCTCCTGGCCCCTGGCTTTGGATAGGCTCAGCTATGGCCATCGTGGCCATTTGGGGAGTGAACCAGCGGATGGAAGACCTCCCCATCCCGTGTGTATGTGTGTGTCTACATCTCTATATAACTCTTTCAAATAAAGAAAATAAATCTTTAAAAAAATCAATAGAATCTTGGCCATTGGCTCAGAGCACTTTGATTCAATCTGCAAACTCTCTCTGATAGTCCTAACGCTGTCCATAATTATGACAACAGCTACCACTTCCCGAGCCCCAAGATGTTCCAGGCACTATACCAAGCCCTTTGTGTTCATCATCTTATTGCTTCATCAACCCAAGCCCATGAAATGCAGTTAAAGAGGACACCAAAGAGAGGTATCCCATGGAGAGTTGGAGTCTTCCTCCTCACTGTCAATCTAGAACTCCTTTGACCCCGAGCATATCGAAGAAACAGCTGTGCCAGCTTCCTGGCCCTAGTCTCCAAAGACTGACAGCCCCTGGAACACTCACTCTTGGAACCCTGAACGGCCATGGTGGACAGATCTGAGACTCCATGCAGAGCAAGCCACCCAGCCAGACCCCAGCTCTTTGAGAACCTCCAGCACAGGCTCAGGCCTCCTGGGGCAGAAACCGCTTGTCCCCAGCTGGCTCTGTTTGAATCGCAGATTCACGGGTACAGCCGATGGGTACTGGCCCTTTAAGGCATTAGGGTGTGAGTAGTTTGTCATTTGGAGGTGATGATGACGATGGTGATGATAATGACGATCCTTATTTCACCTCTGAGAAAACAGAGCCTCCAAGAGGCTCAGCTGGTGCCCAAGGTCACAGAGCAAACCCTGTCCGCCACCCAGCCTCATCCCTGTCAGGCCCCCTACCTTGGGTCCTCTCTCCCACCCCTCTTTTCCTTTGCTCATGTGCGGGGTGGTGGTGAGGATTAAGCAAACAGTGCAGGCAAAGCTTTCAGTGCCGTGCTTAGCTCACCACCTGCAACAAACAAGAGGCTTGCAAGTAAACAGCGCCCCTCCCCTTGTTGAGCGCACACCCTCCCTTGGCAATCTGAGCTCACGGTGCCACGTCTCATGCCTTCACTGGCCACCATCAGCTAAGCCCAAGGCACTCCTGCCAACCACCTGCTGCAGAGAGGCCGTGAGGGTGGTCAGTTCTCAGCACACAGCCAAAGGACTCCAAACTGATGGTGTCGGCCCTCACCCTTAGTCAGGCTGGAGCCCTCCTACCTGTCCCTTTCTCTCCATGGCAGTACCAACCTCCCCATTTCCCTTGGGTTAGAAAAGGAGTTTCACAAAGTAGGTCCCTCCCTGCCTCTCACCTCGTGGAGACCACAATGCTCAGGACACCTTCACAGCCACCTGGACGGTGCCCAGGTCTCCTCACCTGTCTCCCTGGCCCAAATCCAGACCCAACACGTTGCTGTACAATTAGCCTTACTAACATGCATAATTCTCACCCCACAGCTGTCCTCAAAAATGCCTAGGCCATCCATATTACCTGTAGATTCAAGTTCAGAATCGTCCAATTGACCCTGAAGAGACTCCAATACGTGGGTTCACTTTACCTCACCTACCCACCAAAGCCCCCACTGCTCACCTCACCCCTGTCCTTCATGCAGGGCCCGATCTTTGGCAGAGTGCCCTTTCCCACAGAGAGAAAACGTGGTTCGCAGGAGGTAAGAACAGAGCAGAGTCCAGCATCTGAGAAACCAGCACTTCCCCAATCATCCTGCCTTATTAACATCTCTCAGTGTTTAGCACCTAACGTCCTTCATTTTGCCACTTGGTTTACCCTGCCTTGTGCTGTGACTCACCTGGGACAAGTGCACATGTCCCGTCTCCCCAGACAGAACACGACTCCCTGCCGTCTCAACATACTCCCAGCATCTTCAACTAACAGCAGACGGTCAATATCAAACGAAACAGCCCCTTTCTATTCTTGCCCTCAGCCCATTCTGTCTTAGTTAGGAGTGTGTAATGTGTAAGTGGACGCACAAGTACTTTGTCCAGACGTGGACAGCAGTGTGCCCATATCTGACAACTCATCGAGTGTTCTGTTGGAGGTTTAGGTTAATAAACAAGGATACTGAGGAGAGAAATATGGTCCCAGGGTGTTTTTAGGGCCACTTTGTGATTTCTAGGGTCAGTGATTTTAATTATGGGCAACCAAAATGTACCGACAGGCCCAAATAACCGTAACTGAGAGGACTTCAACAAGACTTGTTGTAGGTAAGGATCTTCCTAAGACGTACACACTTGGCCAATGAAAGCAACCACATAAATACTGGAGTATTCAACGGCAGAAGGAAGTGTTTTTTCATTTGGTCAGGGCTTCCAGGAAAAGGGACAAGTGAGGGGCAGGCTTTGGTGTAGAGGAAGGGACGTTGCTTGGGACATCTACATTCCACACCAGAGTGCCTGAGTTCAAGACCTGGTTCTACTGCCAACTCCAGCTTCCTGCTGATGTACACCCTGGGGGACAGCAGTGATGGCTCAAGGAGTTTGGTCCCTGCCACCAACACGGGAGACCCAGTTGGAGTTCCTAGCTCCTGGCTTCATCTTGGACTAGCTCTAGCTGTTACATGCATCTGGGGAGTGAAACAGCAGGTGCAATGATTCTTTCTCTCTCTCTCTCTCTCTCTCTCTCTCTCTGCCTGTGCCCTGTCCACACTCCCTAGCACAGCAGAAGGTGGAAGCAGGTGCCCATGGCTGGCCCCAGAGCTGCCCACCTGGTAGCAGTCAACCCCAGGCAGGGGATTGGATCTACACTGTCCAACCATTGGTTTGTATCCTACTGTGCTCAGATTTTACTCTGTAACTAGCCATTTCTGGTGTATTTTTTCATATTTATATTCCTTTAGGGTTGCTGGAAAATCAGTCCATAGATAATCAAAGTTTATAGGATAACAACTGCATCCCACATATCCTATTTGCATTATGGTTAACTTTTGAGTACTTTGCTGTAAGTAAAATTTCTAGGCCTCATTAGCAGGGGTTTCAGACTTGAAGCAGTAAAATTAAATGTTATAAATGTTATCATCTCCTCTTTATCTGTGATACCTTGGGGTTCTTAAAAAGTATAAAAAAATCAAACAGTAAAAAAATCAAAAGCTACCAAAATATATTGAACATTTGGGTATAGAAGTAATACAGCCAAAGACAGACATAGAGAAAAGTCGAACAATAGTATTTTAATTGGTTAAATGATTGTAGAACACGGTTCACAGCACCTAAAGTGAAAACATTTCTTTCCATCTGAGATGGAAATCTGCACAAAGCAAGCAAAAATATCTCTACAATTTCATAATATGTAAAAGCATGTTAAATGAGACAGTAAAAAGCCAAAACACACAAAACATTAGTATACATGAACAATAATACATATAAAACTTCTTTATAAAAGATGCATGAAATGAAAAAAAGGAAAAATACTTGAGCATAAAAAATATAACACTTTAAAACACTAAAAAATTGCCGTAGGGGCCAGTGTTGTGGTGCAGTGGGCAAAGCTGCCGCCTGCAGCACTGGCATCCCACATGAGTGTTATTCATGCCCCGGCTGCTCCACTTCTGATCCAGCTCTCTGCTTATGCACCCAGGAAAGCAGCAGCAGGTGGCCCAAGTTCTTGGACCCCTGCACCCAGTGGGAGACCCAAAAGAAGCTCCTGGCTCCTGGTTTCAGATTGGCTTAGCTCCAGCCATTGCAGCCATTTGGGGAGTCAACTAGCAGATGGAAGACCTTTTTCTGTGTCTCTGCCTCTGCCTCTCTGTAACTCTTCCTTTGACACAAATAAATAAAACTTGAAAAAATTAAAATTGCCATAAATAAAATATTTGTGGATAATAGTTGAAATTGAGTGATAGATTTATGAGTTTGTTGTTCTATTCTGTTTTTAAATGTCCTTCATTTCCTACAACAAATTGTTTTTTAAATGTCATATAGAAAATTAAAGGCCAAACGACAAATAGAAAACATTGTTATCTTCAAGAGATAAGGAAAATGATTCATAATATCTAAGGAGTTCATGTATTTCAACTTTAAAAAGATGTCTGTCAATAAAAAGACAGGCAAGGGGCTGGCGCTGTGGCATAGTGAATAAAACCGCTGCCTGAGGTGACTGCATCCCATATGGGCGCCAGTTCAAGTCCCAGCTGCTCCACTTCGGATCCAGCTCTCTGCTATGGCCTGGGAAAGCAGCAGCAGATGACCCAAGTGCTTGGGCCCCTGCATTCATATGGGAGACCTGGAAGAAGTTCCTGGCTCCTGGCTTCAGATCCTCACAGCTCCAGCCATTGCAACCATTTGGGGAGTAAACCAGAAGGTGGAAGACCTCTCTCTCTCCCCCTCTCTCTCTCCCTCTCCCTCTCCCCCTCCCTCTCCCCTCCCCCCTCCTTCTCTCTGTGTGTAACTCTCACTTCCAAATAAATAAATAAATCTTAAAAAAAAATAAAAAGACTTGCAAAGGACATAAGCTAGCAAATTGGTGCACAATAAACCCAGGAGAAAGTTTCTTGTCATTTATAACCAAAGATATTCAAATTCAGTGCTAAGACTCCATGTTTAATTGATCAAATAAAACTTCTAGAACACAGCTTCATTTCTTTTGAATCTAGAACAAGGCCATCTTCATTTCTATTTAGCATTGTGCTGGAGATGTTAGCTAGCTCAGTGAAAAGAAATAAAAGGAAAAATATTACAAAGAAATAAAAAGTATTGTTATTAACCACAAATGATAACTACGTATATGAAAATTCTAAATAATCTAAAAACTTTAGAATAAATTGATTTAGCAAAATTATTAGATTAAAAGTCAAACCTCAAGAATTAATGGCATTTATTTATGTCAACAAAAACAGTTAGATAATAGAACTTGTAAAAGGTATAATTTTCAATAGCACAACAAATGTCTAAGAGTAAATCTAAGGAAATATGTGCAAGATCTTCAACAGGAAGGTACAAAGCATCACTGAGAGAAATTCTAAAAGACCTGATGAACCGAGGGCTGTATGCCACGTCCCTGGATTCAGAGTTCCAATACTGTGAATACCCAACTTTCTGCAGAATGAGCCTATCGAGGTCTGGCTCCTGACTCCAGCTCCCTACTGATGCAGACCCCGGGAAGCAGTGGGCACAGGGTAGGTGATGGTGATCCTGCCACCCACATGGGAAGCCCGGACTGCATTTCTGACTTCCAGCTTCAGCCCAGCCCAGTCCTGTCCACTGCAGGCATTTGGGGAGTGAACCAGCAAATGGGAGAGCTTGCAAGAGTCTGTCTCTGTACCTCTCTCTCTCTGTGTCTCACAAGTAAATAAACTAAAACTTTAAAAAAAAATCTCAGGGTGGGTGTCTCTGTGTGTGAAAGCTGACAAACTGATTCTAAAGTGTATGTAAAGGACAAAAATAGCCAAGACAACCTTGAAGAATGCAGATGGAGCGTCCATACACCAGACACTGAGATTTATCCTAAAGCCACAGTGCTGGAGACCGAGTCGTGCTTATGCTAGGACAGAAAAATAGACCTGTGGGTGGTAACAGAAGCCTAGAAACGGATCTGTGACAACGATGTGATAGGACAGCAGTGGACAAAAGACATTTTCAATTAATGATGCTGCATCAAAGATATCCACATGGTGAAAAAGAATCTTGACCTCCTACCATAGACAAAGTCATCTCCAGGTGGAATAGCAGCCCTAATGTAAAGTGGAAAACAATACATGTGCCACACTGGCCTCCCTCGGAAATACGCTTCCCTTCAAGGGGTCTTAGATCCCAAATTAGATTCCATGGGCTATTTTCAACAGTCCCCCAATGCTCTCAAAGTCAAGACCAAAATACTTGGCGGGGCCGTGAGGCTGTCTGGAGTCTGGCCTCTGCCACGTTCTCCTGCCGTATGTGTCTGCTTGCCTCCATGTAGTGATGCCGACTCCTTTCCGTTCCTCAAATACGAACATCTCGTTTCTGCCTCAGGGCCTTAGCACCTTCTGTGCCCTCTGTCTGGCATGCTCTTTCCCCATCCTGCTACACTGCTCATCCAGCTAATGCTTTCTCCTCCTTAGGTGTCAACTAAAATACCACTTCCACAAACAGGTCTTCCCTGCCACCGGTCTAACCACGTAACCCCAAGGTAGTCAGTTAAGGCTCTCAAAAGTGTTCCTTAAACTGGTTTTTAAGGTTCATTGGCCTGGTGCTGCATTGTAGCGGGTAAAGCTACCGCCCGCAGTGCCGGCATCCCAAATGGGCACCAGTTCAAGACCCAGCTGCCCCTCTTCTGATCCAGCTCTCTGCTGTAGCGTGGGAAAGCAGTAGAAGATGGCCCGAGTCTGGGGCCCCTGCACCCACATAGGAGACTCAGAGGAATCTCCTGGCTCCCGGCTTCGTCTCTGCCCAGCTCCTGACATTGCAGCTATTTGGGGAGTGAACCAGTGGATGGAAGATCTCTCTCCCTCTCCCTCTCCCTCTCCCTCTCCCTCTCCCTCTCTCTGTAACTCTGTCTTTCAAATACATACATACATACATACATACATACATAAATGGGTTTGTTGGCCCCATCCCAGGGTTTCTCAGTAGAATTTTAGCACCACGAGGGCAGAGGCTGGGTGGTTTTTTAATCACAGTTGTAACACCACCGCTTAGCACAGTGCCAATCTTACATCTCAAACAAGACAGATGCTAATTTCTCCCTCATACAAAGAAGTCCAAAGCCAGGAAGGTGCCCAGCTCCAAATCTTACAGCCATAGTAATTTATCTCAACCTCACACAGTAGCAGTTGACTGCCCCGACTGGGCACGTGTTTGATTCTTCTGACCCAGGCTAAGGATGAGCTCCTCTTTGGGACGTGCTGTTTTGTGACACAGAAAAGGAGCAAGAGAGGTGGGGAAACGTTCCGTGGCTTTTAAGCTTCTGATCAGATGTGTCTCATTGGCTAAGGCAAGTGACGTGGCTAAGCCTGAACACTAGATGGGGCTGTCTCCAGGGAGGCACTGCTACTCACATGGCAGTGGGCCAGCATGAGTGTGTTCTCTTGTGGGAATCAGGGAGGGGCTCAGGGAGAACACAGACCCCAGGAAGTCTCAGGAGGGCATCAGAGACTCAAAGCCCTTTCACTGGCTGCTCGGCATCCTCAGCACGTGGTTTCTACCTCCTTTTCCAAGGTGGCTGCACTACATCCAGCCAGCATATCTGCATTCTAGCTTGTAGAAGAGAGGAAGAGAGAAAAAAACAAGCCTTGGCGGGCACCACGGCTCACTAGGCTAATCCTCCGCCTGTGGCGTCGGCACCCCGGGTTCTAGTCCCAGTCGGGGCACTGGATTCTGTCCTGGTTGCCCCTCTTCCAGTCTAGCTCTCTGCTGTGGCCAGGGAGTGCAGTGGAGGATGGCCCAAGTGCTTGGGCCCTGCACCCGCATGGGAGACCAGGAGAAGCACCTGGCTCCTGGCTTCGGATCGGCCATTTGGGTGGTGAACCAATGGAAGGAAGACCTTTCTTTCTGTCTCCCTCTCTCTCTCACTGTCTAACTTTGCCAGTCAAAAAAAAAAAAAAAGAAAGAAAAAGAAAAAGAAAAAAAGAAAGAAAGAAAAGACCAAGCTCCCTCTTTTCCACTGACATCCCCCTGGCCATACTTTAGTCACATAATCCAGCTCTTAGCGCAGGAAGTCAAAAAACCAAGGGTTCCAGTCAAAAACTCAGGGTTCTAGAACTCAGGGAGAGGCTGAGCAAACGGACGGAGCTATGCAACAATTGACTTCTAGACTACGGAATCCAGTCCTCTCCTATAGAAATCCGTGGTCTGTGACATAAAGGACCAACATTCTAGCCTTCCCATCAGAAAGACCCCTAAACAAACCTTTAATCATAACCACCTATTGTATGCTAGAAACTCACAATAACGTAATCAGACATAACCCTTCCCTTACAAAGCTCACCTCTGTGATCCTATCTGTATCCGTTAGCTAGTACTGCTTAAGAGGCGTTTTCATCACCGCTCAGGGTTTGTGTGTTGCAGATCTGAGCCAACCTTGGCTGACTTCAGCTGTGTACCCTCGTACATCTGCAGTCAGCTGCAGATGACAGCCTGGTTGATCTTTGCTGGCCTTGCCAGAGACATCTGGACTGACATTTAGACTGTCTCTTAGCCTCCAGCAAGCCAGCTGGGGCTTGGTCACATCAACAGAGGATGGACTCTGAAGGGAGGCAGGTGAGTACCTCAGAACTCTTGAGACGGAGGCTCCGAAGTGGCAACCGGCATTTCCACCAAACTCTACCGGGCCAGTCCAGGAGCAGAATTGTGGACATGGACTTTCACTTCTTTGTGAGGAGGGCTGCAAAGTCACTTTGAGGAACGGGTGATAAGGAGCCGCTCTGCACTCTGCACTGTACCATATTTCTTCAATGTCAAGGCCCTCCACCATAAGGATATGTCAGAGTGAAAGGCTGGTCTCCCCTCTAGGATCCAGTCCAACAGTTGTTTTTCTTTTTAATTTGTTCTGTCCTGTGGATGTAAGTTACCAGGATTCTCGGGGGACTTATAGAACAACAACAACAAAATTGGGAATCAGAGTTGTGTGTAGTGTGACCTCCTGTGCCGGAACAAAATACACTGGAGTGGAACTAATGATTTCTTTTGGAAGTCACTTAGATATTTCAACCAAGACTATAATGCTCCACCAGGGAACAGTTTTCAAGTTCATGTATTTTATGCATGCTTATTAAACATATTTTATTCATGTACATTTATATAAGTAACCATATTCAGTACAACAGTAAAAATATATAATCAATATGAAGGCCAAAGGAATAAACAGAAAATTAATCTTTTTGTGCTAAACGTTGGCCAAAATAACCTTTGATGAGATTCTGGTTTGAAAAGCAGTACCTGGGTTCAAGGTGTGCTTTTCTCCCATATAAACACCATTACAGTGGGCACCCATGGGAAAATATCCATTCTGGTTTTAACACTGGAATAACCATTTTTTGCCAAGAAATTATGCCCAGACAGTACTATGAGCAGTCCAGCACAGTGCCAACATAGACATTCCAGAGAAATCTCTCCCTGCTTCATCCTGAGTCACGGCATCATCTTGGTCAACAAATACTCTACTGAACAAAGTCACGACAACGTCTACATTTTAAGTCTTGAAGAGACAAAGTTGCTTAGGAACGTGGCTGGCCCTGAACACAGGCAGTATTAGGGGATGCCTTCCAGAAGGCAGAACTGACCCTCAGGATGTAGAAAGTGCTTTCAGACTAAACTCCAACACAATGCCCAGTGTCCAAAATCAGGGGTTAGTTTAGAAATTTTAGGAAAAGGCTTTAGAGTCACCTGTCTACCTGGGGGCTGGTGTTATAGAGTAGTTGCAGCCCCCAAGAGAGCGCCAGTTTGTCTTGGCTGATCCACTTCTGGTCCAGCTTCCTGTTAATGCACTTGGGAAGGCAGCAAATGATGGCCCAAGTGTGTGGGCCCCTACCACCCACCTGGGTGGCCAGAATGCAGTTCCTGGCTTCAGCAACGTCTAGCCCTAGATGTTGTGGACATCTGGAGAGAAAGCCAGTAAATGGAAGCTCCCTCTCTCTCTCTCTCTTTGTCTCTGCTGCTCTACCTTTGAAATAAATAACTTTTAAAGAGTAGCCTACCTTATCTATCACTCAGTACTTGTTGGCACTCACTTTACTAGCCTTCTTGATCCAGAGTGGAATATTCATTGCCTCCCAAGCCGAGCCTTCATTGCAAACATGAATTGAAATGATAGTGGGGTAGATTTGTTGCAATAATGGCCCAATGTGTTCACATATCATTTGGTATGTGAGTGCCCTCGCACACTGGTACTGGGCTTACCCAACAAATGAGACAGAAGTAAATGTGATGCAGGCAGAACCCTTGAAAAGCACTTGCACACTGCATTTTCTTCTCTTGCCGCTTCTGGATTCCTGCATTGCATGTAGAAGCCCAGGGAAGCCTTTTGGAAGGTGAAAGACACACCACCCACTCACCCCCATTGCACCAACCAATGGCAGGCCAAAAGACAGGTACATATGTGAGGCCGTACAGAAACAGCCAGGCCCCAACTGGCCCATCAGCTGGCCACAGACACAAGAGCAAACCAGCCAAGTGTTGCTGAGGTCAGAAAAAAACATTCTACCAAACTGCAAGCTAAGTAAATGGCTGTTATTCTGAGCTAATGCATTTTGAAATGGTTTCCTATGCATCAAAGGCTAAGTGATACAGATGGCTAAGTTGTGTCAAAGCCATCCATGAAGGGACACCCACCCCTCCACTGCCCATGCAACTGGACAGAGCCAGGAGAGAGGGCTGCTTGGGCCAGTACGATGGGTGAAGAGCACTAGTGGGGCAGCTTCCCAGAAGCCTGGTCATGATGGAGCTCACCACTCAGACACGGCGGCTCATCCACGCTCAGTGAAGCTGGAGCTGAGCAAAGCGGTCATTTCAACTCTTACAGCCACACCAAGGACCTCCAGGACACATCTCTATCTCCTCCTCGCTGACTGAGGCGGAAAGCAGACCTCTTTACTTTCCTGGAGAACTTCATCTTCCAAGCTCCCCTCGACTCTCTCCAGCCCGAGAGAGGAGGATATCCCAGCCAGGTTAATCTCAGCGTCAAAACTGAGTCAACCACCTCGCAAAGTCAAGCTCACATTGAGGTCAGAGAGGTGGAGCTCAGGGATGGGGAAGGGGACTTGGTAAACAGGACTCAATTCAGGCAGGCTCTGACCAGGGAAAGGATACGACGTAAAGTCTATAATGAAAGAGGATGCTGACCTTGGGGTCTTGGTCTGGACAAGTTTTGGAGGATGTCATTCCTTTTTTTTTTTTTTTTTTTTTTTTTTTTTGACAGGCAGAGTTAGACACTGAGAGAGAAAGACAGAGAGAAAGTTCTTCCTTCCATTGGTTCACCCCCTAAATGGCCGCTATGGCCGGCACTGCACCGATCTGAAGCCAGGAGCCAGGTGCTTCCTCCTGGTCTCCCATGCGGGTGCGGGGCCGAAGCACTTGGGCCATCCTCCACTGCACTCCCGGGCCACAGCAGAGAGCTAGACTGGAAGAGGAACAGCCGGGACAGAATCCGACGCCCCAACTGGGACTAGAACCCGGGGTGCCGGCGCCACAGGCGGAGGATTAGCCTAGTGAGCTGCAGCGCCAGCCTGAGGATGTCATTCTAGCACCTGTGGCATGCAGCGGACATAAAATCTCGAGGAAGAGTGGCCAGACTGACGGGCAAGAGAACGCTAGGGGAGGAGGCCAAGCGGAGACATAAACTTGAGAGGACCCCCTACAGTCATGGGGGGGTCTGCAAGGATCGAGGGCAGTCTGCCCACCAACAAGCTCAGGCAGGGCTTGTCAGGCACCCAGAATAAAAAGAATCTTCCACTGCGGACTCTCTGTGAATAGACCAGAGCCTACAGCCACGCTCAGCATGACCACCAGGCTTCCTGCACGGGTTGGGGATGTGCCAGCAAATCTCTATGCTCCACTCTCAGCTCCTCTAAAGAGCCCCCATAGGAGTCTATCAAGGCCGGCGCCGTGGCTCACTAGGCTAATCCTCCACCTAGCGGCACCGGCACCCCGGGTTCTAGTCCCGGTCGGGGCGCCGGATTCTGTCCCGGTTGCCTCTCTTCCAGGCCAGCTCTCTGCTGTGGCCAGGGAGTGCAGTGGAGGATGGCCCAAGTGCTTGGGCCCTGCACCCCATGGGAGACCAGGAGAAGCACCTGGCTCCTGCCATCGGATCAGCACGGTGCGCCGGCCGCAGCGGCCATTGGAGGGTGAACCAACGGCAAAAGGAAGACCTTTCTCTCTGTCTCTCTCACTGTCCACTCTGCCTGTCAAAAAAAAAAAAAAAAAGGAGTCTATCAAGGGCTGCAGACAAGCCCCAGTCTCTCCAGGCCCTCTGCCTGGCTGCCACAAGGGCCCTCCTAACCCCATTAAGCCCCACCCCCCGGACTCCCCTTAGAGAACCACAGGCCACAGGTCAAAGCCTTGCAGCCCCTCGCCAGGTTATCTGACATCTCTGCACATGTCTATCTTGCAGCCTAGTTGCAAGGCTCATTAAGAGGGGATGTAGGTGGCGCTTGTGAGGACCAAAGATTATTGTGGCTAACATGGTTTTCTGCACGCAGGAGACCCCAAGTGTTTGTGCTTTCCTCCTTCCCACTGTGGTTAACTGGGAGCTGTGAGATGCAAACGTTCTCCATCGGTGTGTTGACACTAGTGATGTGTCAGATTAGCATAGAGACTAAGGGCGTAGACTCTGGAGCACACAGGTTTGGCTTCAAATGCTAGCATCACTGTTCGTTTAGCTGTTTGACCTTGGAAAACTACGTAATCTCACCCCTTTTTTCACCTTCAGACTCAGATAGCTCCTACATTTTGAAGAGTTGGTGAATTAAATACCACAGAGCAATTGGCACCAACACTGGGCATCCAGTAAGGGCTCATCTTATAAGAGGTTTCTGTTTACTGCCTTTTCATTGCTATTACTGTTTCCACCTTTCTTATTTCAATTATTAGCAGGACCATGAAGAGATCAAGCGTGGCATGAGCAGGTAAGGGGACCGGCATGATACCACCGCTGTTTAAGCTGCTGCCTGCAATGCCAGCATCCCGTATCAGAGAACTGATACAGATCCTGGAGGCTCTGCTTCCCAGCCAGATCCCTACTGACGTACGTGGGAAAGCGGTGAAGATGGCTGAAGTCCTTGGGTCCCTGCCACCCTTGCGGGAGACCAGGACAGAGCTCCTGGCTCCGGGCTTTGGACTGGCCCCACAGCAGTTTGAGGGGTGAGCCAACAGATGGAAGATCTCTGTCTCTCCCTCTCTGTTACTCTGCCTTTCAAATAAATCAAAAATAAAGCTTAGAAAACAAACTGCGCAAGAAAGATAAATTGAAAGGAAAAGGAAGCCACATATCTTTGCCCCCGAGGCCTGCAATGAGGACTCCAGCAGCTCCTAGGTACAGGCATTTGGGCCCTTACTGGCCTGGCCCAAGGCTGACAGGAGCCAGAAGCCCCCAGAGCAGTGCCCTCAGATGGTGTTCTGAAAAGTAAGACAAGATGCTGCCAAGGTACTGAGCACATCAGTACCTGCCTAAAACTCTCAGATTACTGCTAACAACAACTACGATAAGATCAAAACTCCGGGCCTTCTTACCTTCTCTTATTTTCTTCTCTGACATTATCAGCACGAAAATTATACTAGGAATCTATTTCCACAGTCAGACTGTGTCTCTCCTCACTAGAATGCAAGTCTTCATGACTACTCATGGTGGCATCCCAGCATCGAGAAGAGACTGACTCACAGCGGGTGATTATAGTGGGTACAGCAGGGTTTGCATCCCCAAACGCATGTGGCTGTTTAAACTCTAGCGTCTTCATGTTCAAGGTTGATTGGTTGGGGGGGGGGGGGGGGGCTTGATCTAACAATGGCGTCTCAGGCGGGCAGCCCGTGCAAAGTCTTTGGGTCACTGGGGGTGTGCTCTTGGAGGGTGGTTCTTGTGAGGTTTGGGTATGTCAGTAATGATTCAAGTTCTCTCTCCTTCCTGGCTCACGATGTGATCACTGCGGCTACACCTGCCATAACCAGCCTCCACCAGACAGATGCCAGACAATGAGGCCCCCTGACCCCATAACCTCTAACTGTAAGGTGAAATAACCCTTCTCTTTCCCAAGAAACTCTCATCAGATATTTTAAAGTAACAAAAAGCAGATGAATAGCAGTCAATACATAAATGTTGAGCAAGTGACTAAACATTAATATAAATTGTAATCCAGTGTGAGCCCTGGAAACTTAGAGCTCACAGGCAGTTTCATAAATGTTATCTCAAAATAACCTTACATTATCCCATTTTATTTAATGAGTGTTTGCTAGCATGGTTGAATGAATGAATTTGTGTGTCTACACACAAAGGGAAATTGTCAAAGACAAAAAAAAAAAAAAAAAAAAACAGCGTCTGAATGATTTCATGTGCCTGGAGCTCGGCGTGGCTCTGTTTCACTGCCTCCTTAGTAAAAGGTCCATGAATTTCTGGCCAGAATAACCAACCTGGTGATGGCCTGGATCGGTGGCCTTGGCAAAAGTGGCCCAACCAGAGTCAGAGAGTGGGGTCCTGGTCAAATGGGCCATCAGCTAGCCTTGGACAAGTTGCCATTCCCATTCCTCCTGTGAAAACTAGAGCAGGAGAACTAGATTATTACAAAAACCCCTCTCACCATGAAGAAGTTCAGTGATTCCCACCCCTAGGAAAATCCCATACTTGGACTGAAAGCGCCCCGCAGCTCCCAGAAGGAACCCCACAGCGTGCAGTCTGCCCCACCTCCCACAGCGGGAGCTTGCAGCCCCTGCCTCACCGCCTCACACAGCAGCAGGGGCTCCCCAGACGTGCAGAGCCCCCCACTCAGAAGTGCAGATCCCGCCACCCGTGCCCTGCGGGCCTTGAAATATATTTATGTGTTTGTTTCGTGACTTCATATTTCTTTTGTGTGACTCTAAATAGCACTTAAAAGAGAAAAGCAAACTCGATGACCAAGTTCCTTTCCCATCTGGTGCGGGAAGGCCGCCTCCCAGTTTTTCAGCTGACCCAGAATTGCTAATTTTGCTGATTTCCTACTGTAACCACCTCCTCATTTACCACACAGTGGAGGTCTGATCCCTTCCTACTGAGACAAGTAGTTTTGCCTGCTCCTTTGGGCTTTTAGTATTCTTCCAAATTATTCTGATTGATATAGACCTCCATCCATGCTAATTATGCATAGCTTCTCTTATAAAGTGTGGTTTCCATGGCAACGGCGAGGGGAGAACAGGTGTGCGGAAAGCTGTGCTGTATTAAATGACAGTTACCCTCTGCCTCTCCTATGCAGATTGCTTTTCTCTGCGTTTATTTATAGCAGGCAGTAATTAATCTGTGTGAATCTCATTGCTGGGGGTGGGGGTGGGGAGAGGAATACGAATGATTAACAAGAGTCCTAATTATCCCCATACCTTTGAATCTGAGAATTTCGTCACCATCGGATAATTCCAAAGTAGAATTCAGGAGCTTACACTGTGCAGAGGTGCCCCTGCTGAGAATTCAAGGCGACCATCTCTACCAGGAAAGCTGCTTTGAGCTGCTGTGGCGCCGACGTGTGCACTTGTGCTGTGGCGTTAGGGGGAAGGCTGCAAAGTGGGTTCCGAGGCCCTCTTGAGTGACCTGTCAGTGTCAGGCCACTGACCCAAACCTCAAGGACAGCCCCGTGCCGTGCTCTCTGCAGCGGAACAAAGAGAGAAAGCAGGGCGGCAACACAGGAGACTGCCCTGCTGCCCGGCCCAGATGCTGCTGAGCTGGGAATAGCATTCAAGGAGCCAGCAGACCAGAGCTGCAGCCCAGGGCCAACCCTGCCTCTCTGTAGCAGCTGGACAGGTCATTTTGCCTCCCTGAGCCTCCTTTTGTCTATCCATAAGATGATGATGCTAAACCAGCGAGCCCCTCAGGTTGTCCTTCTGCGTGTCACACTGAGCTGAGTTTGCTGCAGAAGCAAATACACCAAAACTTTAGCAACTTAACAATGGCAAGCCTTCAGCTTTCACTCCCACCTCAGGCCCTCCAGGGGTGGCCCGAGGGCTCCTCTGTGTCATTAACTCTAACTCTAGGACCAAGGCTGCTGGGATAACCACTCTCTGAGAATAATGGGTCGCTGGCCAGAACTGGTCCCGTGGCCTCCCCTGACCACAGGGGCCTAGGAAGGACGATCCTGCCATGGGCCAGGAAGGCAGAGAGAAGGGAAGTTTGGTGACTACACTAATGGCTATGATGTAGCCCTGTGCACCCATGCTGTGTACACTGTGTGGCTCCCTGGGGGGGTCGCAATGACAACCTTGTGAGCCACATGTAAAAGTGGGAGTGGGAAACGGTGAGAGAATACACCAACCTCATGGGAACACTGTGCTGGGGTGAAAGATTCGTGAGTCACTTTTGTTCTTTACTTCTATTTTCTACATTTGTGATAAAGCTGTTAGCTTGTGCCTATAATTTAGAAGATTAATCTATCTAAACTCAGTGTACTAGAACATACTTTTAAAAGTTCGTGGAAAACATGCATGGATTTCAGAAGGTTTTTGCATCAAAGATCATTTAATCCTAATTTTCCATGGACCTTCTGAAACACCCTCATATACATGGAAGGTTTATGTAATGTTTGCCCTGTGCTGGTCACTATGGGAAATACAAAAATGATGAAGTCAGGTTCACCAGGGACCCCTTTTAATGACACGTGTGGAACAGTGGGGACGACTTCACATGCCAAAAAAATTGAGGGTAAGGGTTTAGACAGTGGGGAAAAAAGAACCGAAAAAATTCTACAGAATTGGACCCAAGGGAAAAAAATGCTTTAAAAATGACCGATTGAGGGAGGAATGACAGAAACAAGGACTTGCAGGAGGAAAATGTGATTTGATGAGAGAGGTGACCAGCTTGCTTGGGACCAACTGATGTGCACAGTCCAGAAGGAAACCCTGGGTCTGGAGTATCCATCAGAGCTATGGGATATGTGGATGTGTGAATCACCTGTTCACCAATGGCAGGTGAATTCATAGATGTGCACAAGGTTCCCGAGGGAAAGGAGCGAAGAGAAGAGAACATCCACAGGCAAGTCATGGAGGAATCTGCATGTGCAGAGGGCAGGAGTGAGGAGGAGAGGAGAGGAGTGAGGGCCAGGAGAGGCAGAGCCAGGCGTGCTGTGTCGTGGAATTCCAGCGGAGCGAAGGCTCCGCAGAGCGGTCAGCACAGTGCCCTCATGCTGCAGGAAAGGCCTCAGGGTGAACCCAGGAACAGCCTTTGGCTGACGGAATTACAGGAGGTGCTTAAAAACAGCAGAAGCAGCTTCAGGTTGGTCAGAAAGCAGAGTGGTGAAGATGGACAGGGAAGCGGGGGAGCCGGGGAGCCGGGGAGCCGGGGATGCAGAGCCATGATGCGGACAGCTCTTCCAAGAAGTTTGGGGCTCAAGAGAAGACAAAGCCAGAGTCAGGAAAGGATGAGTTAGAGACGGTTTATTGAGGGTTACCCCTGTATGTGTGAAGCAGAAGGGGAGAAAACCAGGAGAGGAACAAAATGAAAATACTCATGGGAAACAAAAATATATATGTTTGAGATGCTGGTTTCCAAGCAATTTCTGACTTATGAAAACAGCAATTTCACATGGTTAAATCTGATAATAAAGCAGTGACAGCTAGCCATGTGCTGGGGAAAGCATACATTATCCCGATTTGTTTCAGGCTGGCGACACGCCAGACATCTATCAGATGTCTCCTCGGCGCGGGGCTCCACTGCTGCTGGATGCACAGTGTCTGCTCCTCAGTGTGGAGAAGTTTAGAAAACATCACGTTGATGCCCCACAGAAGATGCCCCAGGCATGCCACTGTAGACTGAGTGAGGACTTCCAGGAACCAGGGAAAACCCAGAGGAATGTCTAGGGGGTGCCCAGGCAGGGCTTTTAGCCCAGGCCAGGGGACCAAAAACATCCCCTGTGAAAGAAAGGAGAGCATGCGTGTTCGGAGAACCACAACCTATTGGCATTGCTGAAATGAAAAGCCCAAGAAGAGATGACTAAGAAATTAAGGATGGAGACGAGACAGGCAGGACAGAGAGGTTTCATGGGTAATGCGAGGGACTGCTGCAATACACACACCCCAACAGTACCCTCAGTGAGTGGAGTCCACCCAGCACTTCTGTGGCATCTGTGACCCACCACTTCCACAGCTCTGACCAGAGCTACATGCAAGGGCTTAGATGAGAAACAAGAATCCCAACTAGATGGAAGTGTGTTCACCCCCGTAATCTCAGGGGTCAGACATAATGGCCACGTGTGTTTGTGGCCATCACATAGCACAATATTTAAAAGAGGGATTTTGGATGGTATCTGGCTTGCTTTAAGTCACAGGTCTACCTCTTACAACTCGGTAAAGCAAAAAAAAAGAAGCCTATTGCTGGACCAGGGTTGTGGTGCAGTCGGTTAAGCAGCTGTTTGCAAGGCCTACCTCCTATATTGGGGTACACGTTACTGCTAATGTGGATGATGTCCAAGTGCTTGGGGCCCTGTCACCATTGTGGGAGACCCAGATGAAGTTCCTGGCTCCTGGCTTCAGCCTGGCTCAACCCTGACTGTTGTGTGCACTGACCTCTACTCCCTCACCTCTCTGCAGCCCAAATCTGCAGATTCTCACAGCCATCAGTCAGGCTTTTGCAACAAAACATCATGCTAAGCGAAATCTTTTCAAGACCTCGGCAGTTCCCAATCTGAGGTCTCACCACCTCGGGGCTCATCAAAGAAAGAACTGGATTTGCTGAGGGTACAGTGATAGATTATTTTCCATTTTTCTAAAGGCCTAAAACAAATTATTGATTTATGAGAGAACCCTGCCATCCCCCAGAACCTTACACGGTTCTTAATGAAGGTCCATGAAGCAAGAATGAAAGATTGCCTTTCAGGTCTGAACATAAAAAGATTTTTCAATAATTAAGTAAGACAGTGAAGACAGCAAGGCCCAGAGAGGGGAAGCAGGTTTTATTCACACCTGTATCCAGCCATGAATTCCTAGCTCCTAGCCGCCAGCTCCTTGGCCGTGGTGTTGGGTCCAGCCCCTAGACGTCGCCACACTCCTTATAGAAATTCTCCACTTCCCCACACTATCTCCCCCCATGATGAGGCGGGAGCCCAGGGGACACAATGCCCACAAGACACACAGTCCTTCCATTACTCTCGAGCTCCTGGGAGTAACACAGTGGAGTTGGTAAAGTTTTGATGGCCCAGTAATCAAATAGCATCGGGTTAAAAATGCAGCATCCTCTGCTACAGCCGCACGACAGACTCCCACGGGAACCAACACTCAGACTCTCTGAATCTGACACGGGTGGTTTTCCTGATCCCACGTCTTTTCTTATTTCTAAGTTGACTTGGAAAAAATGAATACTCTAGCAATAAAAACAAAAGGAAAAATAAGGAATCGATACACATACCCTCCGCAAAGGGTACTGGACTCCAAAGTTGGCCTTCCTTCCGCTTTAGATAAAAAGGAAGAAAAGAAAATCCATGCATGGTCTTAGCACCAAGTTTTATCACAGAGTGGGGAAACGCTGAAGAAATATATATCATTCTCAGTGGACTTCCTGAACACCACAGGAAACATCAAAAAACTATTAAATTCCCAATTACTGCCATTCATACATATGTTTTTCTCAGCTGGAAAACAAAGTTGAAAATCAACCAGGACAAATGAAGAGAATACAGATGCACTTGAAGGCATTCCCAACCCCCAAAGGGGTCGAGAATTCAGAAGTTGAGCTAACAAGAGAAGATTTCCCACGGGGAATGCCTGCCTCAGAGGGCAAGAAGCACTGTTCATCTGCAGTTACTCACCGCTCCCCGAGGGAAACGGGACCAGCGAGCTGGGCTCAAAGCTGACCTGAACAGCAAGCAAAGCCCTGGTGTATTTTAAACATGATGGCCCTTTATTGCCAAAAGTGTCTGGCACTAACATTCCTGAATCACCAATTCACCAACTACAGAAACTTAAAGATCACTGTTTCCCCCTTATATCATTCTAGCACCTACAGCAGGACAGCCCTGATACAGGATTTGGATCCCGAAGACAAAAACAGGGAGCTTCCAACAGTCTGAGCATTTTGTCCTAGGCCGTGCAGCCCATATATCTTGATTCCTTGTCCAGTGCTCTGCCTCGGCCCACTTCTCCTCCTAGCTAATGTCACACACAGGCAGATCACACACCCACATCACCCACTTATTTTCCTTGAAGTTCCCAGAATGAAACCATAGCAGTGTAGATGGTCTGCAACAATTCTCTTTCCTTGCCTCTACACATTATTTTTTGTTTGCTTCGATTTTGTTCTTGTTTTTTTGACAGGCAGACTCAAGTGACAGACTGAAAAAAAGCCTGCCATCTGCTGGTTCATTCCCCAGATTTCCACAGCAGTCAGGGGTGGGCCAGGGCTGGAGCCAGGAGCCAGGAACTCAATCCAGGTCTCAAATCCAAGCGGCAGGGATCCAGCAACATGAGATTTGTATTTCTTTGCCAAAAACTCTGCCCTTGGCTTAGGAGTGTTACAAAATCCAATGAAGTGGCTGAGTTAGGATTTGAACTCTGCTCTTTCTGCAACTACACATCACCTGCAACTTTGCAGGATCTGCACTGGTGGAGCTGGAATCGGGAGCCAGAGCTAGGAATTCATGGCTGGATCCAGGCATCTCAACCAGCACCTCAACCACTGGGCCACAGGAACACCCACGACATTCCTCAGCACTCCTTCAGTGGGGCTGGCCTTGTGCTTTGCTTTGATCAGTGGAACGTAACAGCAAAGACACTGGCCCAGAACAGACCTGGGCTGCTTCCAGGAGTTGCCTTAACCTTCTGGGTCCACCTTATGCCCAGGTGAGCCTAATTCTCACCAAATTCAGTCTTTTCAGAGAGAGGTTAAGCGACTCGACCAAAGACACACAGCAAGCACAATGGCAAAACTCAATACAGAAAGCTTGGCTGGACTCCAGGAGTCCTCCTTCATCACACCCGTAAAAACGCCATGCAATGAGGTTCAATGGGGCGTGTTTGATGAATAAACGGAGCCCCACACGCATGACGCCCATGATGAATCTCTACTGTGCACTGCTGGAGACAAGATTCCAGCTGACTAGGTATCCTCTGTGATGACCTGCATTCCTCACTTCCAAGCCAGATCTCATATCGAAGCTCAAGCACCGGACCACTTGGTTTGCGTCTGTTGTTGTTTTTCATTCTCCCTTTATGTCCTGGAATGTGTAGTTGCAGAAAGAGCAGAGTTCAAATCCTAACTCAGCCACTTCATTGAATTTTGTAACACTCCTAAGCCAAGGGCAGAGTTTTTGGCAAAGAAATACAAATCTCTTTGACCTGAACTTCCCCTATAATTAATTTGCTGCCTAAAAATAACTTTCTACTGAGAAAAAAAATTAAGGAAGAGGTGTTAACCTAAGCAACATCTCTGGAAAAACAGCCAAGGCAACCTCATAGAGACATTTCCTAAAAATGGATCTGCAAGTTACAGGATGCGGCTTTTTCAGATGTGCTATGCCACAGGAAAAGTGCCAAGCCACTGTGTTTCAGCGGCTTAATATACTTGTTTCATTAGAATTTGTCTGTCAAAAAAGCAACTTAAGCAGCAGTTATTAAAAAAAAAGCATAAATAACTCATCATCAATCCTTCTGCCTCAGAATTTAAATATCATTTTTTAAAAGGCACAAAAAATACCTAGGTTCTGCGACTACCTTGTCATGGATATGGAAGATGAAGCCCCCAAACCATCCCAGAATTGAGGCACAGTGACAGATTTCAGTCTGGGAAGCTTCGATCCCTCCCACCAGGTGCCTGGTTTAACGTTTCACTGTATTGTCCCCTACTTTTCCTTAAAATGTGCTTTAGGATATGTTCAAAGTTGCTGCGCCTTCTCTGACCAAGAAAACCACAGGCGACCATAACAAAAGATCTGCCTGCAATAGCAGGACCACTTTTTAATTATTTGTTGAAAGGTGGAAAGAGAGAAACAGAGACAGCGTGAGACAGATGTAGAACTCCAATCTGCTGGTTCACTCCCTAAATGCCCACAATAGCCAGGAGCCGAGGATTCAATCCAGGTCTGCCATGTGGGGGGCAGAAACCCATCACCACTGCCTCCCAGCGTCTGCATTAACAGGCAACTGGAATCCGGAGCCAGGGTTAGGAATCCAACCCGATCATTCCAGTGTGGGACACCGGCATCTTAACCAGAATCTAACTACTAGACTAAATGCCTGCCCAGCAACTTCTTTTCTTTTAGTAACCATAGCACAAATAAAAGAGCCCAGCCAGGTATGGTTTATGGATGTGAATTGCTACTGCCGTTGCTTAAACAAGGAAGCAGGCCTTCTGTGCCCCATGCAGCATCTCTGACATCTAAATTAACAAAAGTGGCTGCTTTACCTAGGTTGGGAGACCAAGTTTAGATTCAAAACTTGGTACATTCTTGGTAAGAAGTAGCCAAAAACCTCCAGTCCCAGATCCTCTTTCAAAGCTAGGGAAATTCATTAGCATGCTTTCAGGAGCTCCTACCAGGGCTTGTAGCAGGGCCAATCAATGAGGCCTGAGATAAAATTTCCTTGGGGGATGGATAGGCCAACCTAGCACAAGAGCCAGGGTACTCCTGGGAACACCCTGGTCTCAGCTCAGCCAGGTCCACTACTGGACCTCCCCAACAGACCCACGCTCCTCGTTTGTGCGTTGTTGGTGCATATTTTTGCACTACAAAGGCTGAGTTAGATCATCACAATGAGATCCTATGGCCTGCAGAGTCCACAGTATGTCCTTGCTTGCCCTTTCCAGGAGGAGTGTGTTGACCCCTGCTTGAGGGAATCCTTCACACTGAAAGCTGTGACTTCAGGGCCAATCCTGGAACCCATTAGGCACATGCTGCACGTGAATTCGCAGCTGGCAAGGGGCCGAGTGGAGACCCAAACCCCTGCCCTTGTGATTCCAGGTCCGTAAGTATAAAGGACATAAACCACCTTTCAGCAGGGAAGGACTGAGTCCAGATGACTGCTACCAACCTAGCCTTGCTTTCCACGTCTACCCTCTTGAGCCCACTTCAGTTCTGAGGAGTCTGCTCCCTGCAACCCTTTGAACAACTTCACAGCCAGTGAGGATGAGCGTGGACGTCAAATATTGTACAATGATTTGCCAAGATAAGCTACAACCACGGCACTGGCCCAGTTACTGAGTTGTTGCCTCACAGCTCCCAAAATACCCTTCAACACCTGCTCTGTGGCCCTGGACTGCACCCTTTGAGCAAGTCTCCTGCACAGGAAGCACAGTGTTAAGCCTTGTCAGCAGAGAGCGACAGTGGGACACCGCAGGAGGCCAGGGCTTCTCCCGGTTCTGCCTGTGGTTCACCCTCCAAAGGCCGCCGCGGCCGGCGCACTTCGGCCAGCGCACCGCGCTGATCCAATGGCAGGAGCCAGGTGCTTCTCCTGGTCTCCCATGGGGTGCAGGGCCCAAGCACTTGGGCCATCCTCCACTGCACTCCCTGGCCACAGCAGAGAGCTGGCCTGGAAGAGGGGCAACCAGGACAGAATCCGGCGCCCCGACCGGGACTAGAACCCGGTGTGCCAGCGCCGCAAGGCGGAGGATTAGCCTAGTGAGCCGCGGCGCCGGCCCTGGATTTACTCTTTCTAGCTCCAGCTGCATGGTCCATCAGCAGTGCCGTGGATGGAGACATCCAGCTTCCCTCTGCTCCAGCTCCACGCCCCAAGTCCAACAATCTCAAATCCAGCGGTTTTGCTGCTGCAGACACCACATACTCTGGACCCGTTCCCACTGGGGCACACTCCCAGGTTCCTCTTCATCCCTAACTTCCCAGCCTCAGCTCACCTGTGCCCATGAAGTTGTCTGTTTGCCCAGTTATTGAGGACGAGCTCTGTCCCCTATCACCCAGCAAGCTGCACTGTCCAGGCACTGAAGCCGGGTTCTCCTCAGTGAGGTCGGAATAGCCCCTTCCCAGTTCTTCCCCCGGTACCTTTGTTCTTTGCATGAACAATTCTATCATGGTTTAATGCTCTTACATTAAATGTCCCTCGTGTCAAAGTCACCGAATATGAATATTGAGAGCAGATGGTTTCAGAGAAGCACATCAGCCAGCACGAGGGCTGTGATGGTCTGTCCTGAAGTTACCCAGGAGACCACAATGTTGCACCTCGCTGAATACCAATCAGAACATGGAGACATACGCGATCAAAAGCTCCTTGTTGATGAATGACTGCATGAATACACTCATCCAAGACTGAGAAATAAAATGCAATACAGGATTAAATGGGCAACATGGAACACAGGTACAGGGCAGGCATTGGGCACAGCAGTTAAGACCACTTGGGATGCCCACATCCCATAACGGAGGGCTTGGGTCCAAGCCCCAGCTCTGCCCCCAATTCACCTTTATGTTTATGTAGCCCTGGGAGGAAGCTCGGATGGCTCAAGTATTTGGGTCCCTACAACCCCACATGGGAAACCTGGGTTGAGTTCTTAGCTTGTGGGCATTTGGGGAGGAAACCAACAGATGGGAGGAGCCTCTTTCTCTCTCTCTCCTTCCAAAGAAAAGGAAAAAATAGGCCAGTCTGACACAGGAACTCAGGAAATTTTCTTAACACCACAGAACACTCTCAACAGCTCAAGCCTGTCTCTAACAGAGTTTTTTCTAAGTATATATAAGCAATGCCTGTCCATATTAGAATATCTATTTCAATCCTCTTCAAATTCTGTTCCCTCGTGTCTCCATAGCAACCCATATCCTGTAGTAACCAGGGATTGTATTAAGGGAAATACACAAAGAAAGATTTTTTTGGAGGAAGATGTGCGGTGCAACAGTTAACTCAGTGTCTGGGTCACCTGCATCTCATATCAGAACACGTGAGTTTGAGTCCCAGCTTCCAAGTTCCTAAATGCAGACACAGGGAGGCAGTG
This sequence comes from Oryctolagus cuniculus, assembly GCF_051225735.1. Classification (NCBI taxonomy): domain Eukaryota; kingdom Metazoa; phylum Chordata; class Mammalia; order Lagomorpha; family Leporidae; genus Oryctolagus; species Oryctolagus cuniculus. Next base: position 170,454,797 of record NC_142870.1, on the reverse strand, counting down.
GTGATGGCTCTAGCAGTTGGGTCCCTGCCACATATGCAGAAGATCTGGCCTGAGTTTCTGACTCGTGGCTTCAACCTGGCCCAGCCAGGCTGTTACAGACATTTGTCACATAAATCAAAGGATGACAGAGCTCTCCCCTCTCCTGCCACCCCCACTGCCTTTCAAATAAAATAAATTTTTAAATGTTTCTATAGTTCATAAGAGGGCAGATGTCTGGTCTAACAGCTAAGGTGTCCACGATTCACATCAGGGTGCCTGTGCTTCAGCCCAGGCTCCACTTTCAATTCCAGCTTCCTGCTAATGACACCCTTGGGACGCAGCGGGTAATGGCTAAGTACCTGGGTCTCTGCCACCCAAACGGCAGACCCGCACTGAAATCCAGGCTCATGGCTTTGGCCTGGCCCAGCCCTGGGTGTTGCAGGCATTTCAGGGGTGAACTAATGGAGAGAAGATCCTCTCTCTCTCTCTCTCTCCCTCTCCCTCTTTCCCTCTCTCCCTCTCTCGCTTTCTCCCTCTCTCCCTCTCTCCCTCCCTCCCTGCTTCTCAAAAAAATTGAAAATTTTAAAAATAAGCAGAAAGACTTTCTCCAAAACTCTTATTTTTTTAATTATGCAAATACTGAACTTCATAGCATGTCCCTCCACAAATTACACCCTGTGAGGTCTAGATGCATCCAAGAGTCCAGTGTTCCTGTATCGTGAAACCCAACTTCAGTCCAACCGCCACATCCCCCAACATCCAGCAACTCTCCATCAGGAAGCCCAATTACAGCTCTGTGCAGCAAATGAGAAGAAGTGAGGGATGACTGTAGTCCTTGCCACACACTGACTACAGTCCCCGGAGGTTGTTCAAGGGCCCCCTGCCAAGTTTCAGATGATGGAGCAGGGCACCAACAAAGGACAGCCAAGACTCTCGGGAGGTCTCCCACTTGAGGAAGACTCCACAACAGTGTCTTGTATTTGCATTTTCTCCCTTTGAAGTGAAAACTTTGTCTTGTGGATTCTTACTTGATCCTGGGCACCGTGCTTAGCATATTACGTGATGACTTCTAATGATCCCAACAGTTCTTCAGAACAGGTCATTGTTACCCCTCTTACAGGTATGCAACAGAGACTCCAAGATGACAATGACTCTCTTTTGAGACACAAATCCGGGAAGCTGTGAAGGCTCATTTTCCCTCCCATTTCTGATGGCTCAGCCGAGGGCAGGCTCAGTGGGTCCGGGTCACTGTAGAGGAATGGGTGGGCACCGGTCGAGTTCCTGGGCTTCAAGACCCCAGCTTCCTAATAAAACCACAGAGCCCCCAGGGCCACAGAGCTGCACACAGATACCTTCTTCCCCAAACCTGGATATATAGGGAGCCTCACAGGGTGGAGCCGCCCTCCCTCTTCTAACTCTGTGGCTATGCAGCTGTCCACATCTAGACCTGGGCCAGACTATGGGAATATGACGGCTTCCTCTCTACCACTCCTATGAATTTCAGCCAATATGTCCTATTTTATTCCTGCACCTTGTCGCGTTTGGAGTGTGCAACTATCCCCCTTTTGCACAAAATTTCCCTGTTGCCCTATGACTCACACTCAGCACTGTTTCTGTCTGATTCCGCTATCCCCTCCCCAGCTAATATTTTTATTAATCTACTCAGCCAACACAATCAAATCTTTAAATAGACAAATATTTAGACAGCTACTACACAAAAATCAATGATATATGAATGGTCAATCAGCATAAGAAACAGCGCTCAGGGGCTGGCACTATGGGGTAGTAGGTTAAGCCTGCACTGCTGGCCTCCCATATGGATGCTGGTTTGTGTCCCAAATGCTCCTCTTCCAATCCAGCTCTCTTCTTATGGTCTGGGAAAGCAGTGGAAGATGGCCCAAGTCCTTGGGCCCCTACATACAAATGGGAGACCCAGAAGAAGCTCCTGGCTCCTGGCTTCAGATTGGCCCAGCTCCGGCTATTGTAGCCATTTGAGGAGTGAGCCAACAGACAGAAGACCTCACTCTCTGTTTCTCCCTCTCTCTGTCTGTAATTCTGCCTCTCAAATAAATAAATCTTTTAAAAAATAGTGCTTGGGAGTTCCAGGATGGCAGGATCACAACAGGGCCGTCTGATTTAGGCTGGAGAAAGTGCACTCTCTCAGGGTAAAGCTACAGGGGAACTGCAGAGGTCCTGCAAAAAGCAGTAGAAAAGCCCAGCCCAGTGTGGAAGGTGCCGACACAAGCAACGAGCCAACAAAGGAGCCAGCATCTTGGGTCTGTGGAAGAAGGCGCCCACCATGGCCAACCAGGTGAGATCAGACTGCAGGAGCCCACATCAGGAGGGAGAGCTGAGTGAACTGCACCTTCCTGGGTCTGGCCCAGATCCCTCAGGACAACAGGGTGACTGCTCACCCGGGGGTGGGGGTAAGGCAGCACAGCTCTGTCTCCCCCGACCCCTCCTACAGCAACCTGCAGCCAGTGGTGGGAGGGCTGGCGCAACTTTGGACACACGCAGGAAGCAGCTGCCCCAGCCCATGTGTGCACACCCAGCAGTTATTGGGGTCACCCCCCTACCCAATCGGTGGAGGCAACCACAGCAGTTCATGAGCAGCCGTCAGAGACGGTCTCCACCGGCACCAGCTGCACCCAGGAAGTGGGGGAGCCATCCCTACAGAGGGAATTGCTCCCCGCAAGACTCTCCTACGTGCCCAGCACAACTGTGAAGTAAGGAGGAGGGCAATGATCTTACCAGAAAGGAAACCTCTCGCTCCCCACTGACATCGAATCTGGTTGGGAGGACCAGACTCAATCCAGAGGCTGGAGCACACACAGACAGCAGCTCTGGGAAGACCTTAGTCTCCCTGCAGACAGGACGAGCTAGCCGGCTGGAGTGGTCCCTCTTGCACTGCTTGACCCCGAGAGCACTGGGAGCTGAGACTGAGAAGCCCTGGGACTGAGTGAGAAGGAGGCAAAGTGCAGCTGGCAACCACAGAGCGCTGCTGCACACTCTCAGGGATCCGCGGTTGCCCAGAGCAGCTCATGGCAGAGGGAACCATGAAGGAAGGACGCCACAGATCACATGTGAGGTTCATACAGTGGTGCAGATGAGTGTTGAACACACTGGGGGCTACCACCTGAGCATTCCTCAGCTTGGAGGAGAAGGGGTGGCCATTGCTCTCCATCCAGCTAATCAGAGGAGAGCTACCATGCCCAACTTGGGTGTTACCCTGGGTACTCACCCCACCCTGCAACAGTGAACAGAGCTCCCCAGCCACACCCCTTGGTATTCACTGAAAGTGTAGACATTCCATTAAGCCAGAAAGGCATAGCTCTAAGATAAAAGCCAACAGACTGGGAAAAAACATTCCACAAATGCCTAAAAATAAATACAGAAGTTCAAAAAAAAAAAAAAAGAATATGGAAGACACCATGATCTCTCTGAAAGGAACACAACATTTCAATATTTGAATGTGAAGATGAAGAGATTGAGGAAATGCCAAAAATGGAATTTAAAAAATCAATCATGGGGTTACTCAAAATCAGTAAGGAGCACATCCACAAGTTAAAGAAAACCATACATGATATGAATGAAAAATTTTGCCATGAAATTGAAATCTTAAAAAGAAATAAAAATGAATAGTAATAAAGAATTTAATAGATCAAATAAAAATGCAATGGAAATCCTTAACAACAGAATTGGTGGGGCAGAAGAAAGAATATCCGACCTGGAAGAAAATGTCTGGAAATTTCAGTCAGACCAAAAACAAGAAGCAGAAATTAGAAAACCTGAACAGTGTGGGAGATATATAGGATATTATCAAACAACCCAACATGTGTGTCTTAGGAGTGCCTGAGGGTATGGAAATAGAGAAGGGACTAGACGGCCTAATTAGTGAAATCATTATAGAAAACTTCCCTAATTTGGAAAAGAAAGGAATATCCAAGTAGAGGAAGCATGTAGAATTCCTAAAAGATATGAACAGAAAAACTCTTCACCATAACACACTGTAGTCAAACTTTTCACAGTAAACCATAAAGATTCTAAACTGTACACAGGAGAAATGCCAGATTACTTTCAGAGCATCTTCAATTACACTCACAGCTGACTTCTCATCAGAAACCCTATAGGTTAGGAGAGAAGGGCAAGATATAGCCCAAGTCTTAAGAGAAAAAAACTGTCAACCCAGAATACTGTACCCTGCAAAGCTCTCATTTATGAATGCAGGTGAAATTAAGACCTTCCATAACAAACAGAAATTGCAAGAATTTGTCACCATGCATTCAGTCACACTAAGGATGCTAAAGGATGTGCTATACACAAATCCACAGAAACAAAGCCATCATCATGAAAGAATGCAAAGGCAGAAAATCCCCCAGTAAAAGTACAAAGGAAATCCCAAGTGAAAAACAGAAATATTTATGGAAAAATGGCAGGACAAAGCCATTACTTATCAATAGTCACCTTGAATGTGAATGGCCTCAACTCTCCAGTTAAAATACATGGACTGGGGCCGGCGCTGTGGCGCACTAGGTTAATACTCTGCCTGCAGCACCGGCATCCCATATGGGCTCCGGGTTCTCATCTTGGTTGCTCCTCTTCCAGTTCAGATCTCTGCACCCACATAGGAGACCAGGAAGAAGCACCTGGCTCCTGGCTTTGGATCGGCGTAGCTCCAGCCATTGCAGCCATTTGAAGAGTGAACCAAAGGAAAGAAGACTTTCTCTCTCTCTGTCACTGTCTGTAACTCTACCTGTCAAATAAATAAATAAATCTATCTATCTATCTATCTTTGGGGCCGGTGCTGTGGCACAACAGGTTAACACCCTGGCCTGAGATTCCAGCATCCCATATGGGTGACAGTTCGAGACCCAGCTGCTCCACTTCTGACCCAGCTCTCTGCTATGGCCTGGGAAAGCAGTGGAAGATGACCCAAGTCCTTGGGCCCCTGCACCCACGTGGGAGACCCAGGGGAAGCTCCTGGCTCCTGGCTTCAGATCAGCACCATTACGGCCAATTGGGAAGTGAACCATCAGAAGGAAGACCTCTCTCTCTCTCTCTCTCTCTCTCTCTCTCTCTCTCTCTGCCTCTCCTTTCTCTCTCTGTAACTTTGACTTTCAAAGAAATACATAAATCTTTTTTAAAAATTAAAAAAAAAACAGACTGGCTGAATGAATTAAAAAACAAAACCCAGGAGCCGGTGCTGTGGCACAGCAGGTTAAAGCCCTGGCCTGAAGCGCCAGCATCCCATATGGGCACTGGTTCTAGTCGCGGTTGCTCCTCTTCTCATTCAGCTCTCTGCTATGGCCTGGAAAAGCAGTAGAGGATGGCCATGCTTGGGCCCCTGCACCCATGTGGGAGACCTGGTAGAAGCTCCTGGCTCCTGGCTTCAAATGGGTGCAGCTCCAGCCCTTGTGGCCATCTGGGGAGTGAACCAGCAGATAAAAGACCTCTCTCTGTGTCTCTACCTCTCCCTGTAACTTTGTCTTTCAAATAAATAAAATAAATCTTAAAAAAAAAAAGTCTCTTTGCTGCTTACAAGAAACACATCTCACCGACAAAGATGCATGCAGACTGAAAGTGAAAGGATGGAAAAAGATATACCATGCTAACAGAAACCAAAAAAGAGCTGGCGTAAACATCCTAATACCAGACAAAATAGGCTTTAACACAAAAACTGTTAAAAGAGACAAAGAAGGACACTATACAATGATTAAGGGATCATTTCAATAGGAAGATGTAACTATTATAAACATATAGGCACCTAATTACAGGGCACCTGGCTATTCAAAAGAAAGGCTAATGGACCTGAAGGGAGACGTAGACTCCAATACAATAGTATTGGGGACTTCCATACACCCCTTTCAGCAATGGACAGATCAACCAGACAGAAAATCAGCAAGGAAACAACAGAGTTAATCGACACTATATATAGACCAAATGGACCTAACAAACATCTACAGAACTTTTTATCCTATGGTTGCAGATACACATTCTTCTCACCATGGAACCTTCTCTAGGATTGACCACTTTCTAGGCCATAAAACAAATCTCAGCAAATTCAAAAAGACTGAAAACATACCACGCATCTACTCAAACAATAATGCAATGAACCTGGAAATCAGCAACTCAGGACTCTCTAGAGCATATGCAAATACATGGAGACTGAATATCATGCACCTGAATGAACAGCAGGTCATAGAAGAAATCAAATTTCTGGAAACAAATGAAGATGACAACACAACATATGAAAACTTAGGGGATACAGCGAAAGTGGTGTTAAGAGGAAAGCTTATAGCAATGGGTGCCTACATCAAGAAATTGGAAAGGTACCAAATGAGCTACCAGTGCATCTCAAGGATCTAGAAAAACAAAATGAAACTAAAACCAAAACTAGTAGGAGAAAAGAAATAACTAAAATTAAAGAAGAAATCGGCAAAATTAAAACAAAAAAATACAATCAATCAGCAAAATAAAGAGCTGGGTTTTTTTAAAACAAAAAAAAAAATTGACACACCATTGACCCATCTAACCAAAAAAAGGAGAGAGAAGACCCAAATCAATAAAATTAGAGATGAAAAAGGAAACATAACAATAGACACCACAAAAATAAAAAGAATCATCAGAAATTACTACAAAGAGCTGTATGCCAACAAACCAGAAAACCCAGAAAAAATGGATAAATTCCTGGGCACATATAACCTACTTAAATTGAGCCATGAAGACATAGAAAACGTAAAAAGATCCATTACCAAGACATAAATTGAATCAGTAATAAATACCTGCCAACAAAGAAAAGACAGGACCAGATGGCTTCACTGCTGAATTCTACCAGACATTTAAAGAACTAACTCCACTTCTTATCAAGTTATTCAAACGAATTGAAAGAGAAAGAATCCTCCAAAATTCTTTCTATGAAGCCAGCATCTGTTGCTGTGGATTCGTTCTGAGAGGAGGAGCGTGGTGAGGGCAAGAGGCACGTAGTCACCACACAGATCCCGGGAGTCAGGTGAAAGTAGGCCAGAGGCAAGCAGCCACAGACTCGTTTATTTCAGTTGGTACAGCAGCTTAAATAGCCAAGGCAGCCAATCCAGTCAAGGGACAGTTTATGCCCTAACCAATCACAGCCTGTTGCCAGGCAGTTCTGAAGCCATCCAATCACAGCCTGTTGCCAGGCAGGCTCTGTTTCCAGGTGGTTTTCCAGGGGGTTTCCCAGGGGGTTTCCCAAGCCACTCCTGAGTAACTGACGCTGGCTTGCCAGTGGCCATCTTGGCATGGCCTTCTCATTCCACCACAAGCATCACCTTAATTTTTAAACTCCAAAAAGACACAACAGAGAAAGAGAACTACAAACCAATTTCCCTGATGAACATAGACACAAAAATCCTCAACAAAATTCTAGCCAATTGAATCCAACAACACATCAGGAAGATAATTTGCCCAGACCAAGTGGGATTTATTCCTGGCATGCAAGGGTGGTTCAACATTTACAAATAAATCAATATGATACATCACATTAACAAACTGAAGAAAATTACCCCATGATTATCTCAATAGATACAGAGAAAGCATTTGATAAAATACAACACCCTTTCATGATGAAAACTTCAAGCAAATTGGATAGAGAAGAAACATTCCTCAAAACAGTCAAGACAATTTATGACAAACTCACAGCCAGCATTCTATTGAATGGAGAAAAGTTGGAAGTATTCCCACTGAGATTCGGATCCAGACAGGGATGCCCACTCTCAACACTGATATTCAATACAGTCCTGGAAGTTGTAGCCAGAGCCATTAGCAAGAAAAACAAATCAAAGGGATACCTATTGGGAAGGAGGAAGTCAAACTATCCCTATTTGCAGATGACATGACTCTATATATAGGGGATCCAAAAGACTCCAACAAGAGACTATTGGAACTCATAGAAGAATTTAGTAAAGTAGAATACAAAATCAATACACAAATATCAATAGCCTTTGAAATCACAGACAATGCCACAGCAAGAAAGAACTTAGATCAATCCCATTCACAATAGCTACAAAAAAAATCAAAACCTTGGAATAAATTTAACAAATGAATTTAATTATGGGGGGGAAAGCCAATGTAATCCATAAACTGCACTTTGGAAATTTATATTTACTAAATAAAAAAAAGACACCAAAGATCTCTAAGATAAGAATTACAAAACAGGCCAGCGCTGCGGCTCACTAGGCTAATCCTCCGCCTGTGGCGTCGGCACCCCGGCTTCTAGTCCCGGGAGGGGCGCCGGATTCTGTCCCGGTTGCCCCTCTTCCAGGCCAGCTCTCTGCTGTGGCCAGGGAGTGCAGTGGAGGATGGCCCAAGTGCTTGGGCCCTGCACCCCATGGGAGACCAGGAGAAGCACCTGGCTCCTGCCATTGGATTAGCGCAGTGCGCCGGCTGCAGCGTGCCAGCCACGGCGGCCATTGGATGGTGAACCAACGGCAAAGGAAGACCTTTCTCTCTGTCTCTCTCTCTCTCTCTCTTTCTCTCCACTATCCACTCTGCCTGTCAAAAAATAAAAAAAAAAGAATTGCAAAACATTAAAGAAGGAAATAGAAGAAGATATTAAAAAATGGAAAAATCTTCCATGTTCATGGATTAGAAGAATCAATACCATCAAGATGTCCATTCTTCCAAAAACAATTTACAGATTCAATGTGATAACAATCAAAGTACCAAAGACATTCTTCTGAGATCTAGAAAAAAATGATGCTGAGATTCATATGGAAAAACAGAAGACCTCAAATAGCTAAATCAATCTTATACAACAAAACAAAGCCAGAGACATCACAATACCAGATTTCAAGACATACTACAAGGCAATTATAATCAAAACAGCCTGGTACTGGTACTAAAATAGATGGATAGACCAAGAACAGAATGGACGTGCCAGAAATCAATACAAGCATCTACAACCAACCAAAACCAATCCCTAGAGCAAAGACAGTCTATTCAACAAATGGTGCTGGGAAAACTGGATTTCCACATGCAGAAGTATGAAGCAAGACCCCTACCTTACACCTTCCACAACAATCCATTCAAAGTGGATTAAAGATCTAAATCTATGACCTGTTACCATCAAATTTTTAGAGAACACTGGGGAAACTCTGCAAGACATTGGCTTAGGCAAGACTTCTTCAAAAAGACCCCAGAGGTACAGGTGATCAAAGCCAAAAGTAACAAATAGGATTACATCAAATTGAGAACTTCTGTACTGCAAAAGAAACAATCAGGAAAGTGAAGGTGCAACCGACAGAATGGGAGAAATTATTTACAAACAATGCAAATTTTAAAGTTATAATAACCAGAATATATAAAAAGTTCAAAAAACTCCACAACAAAACAATCCAGTTAAGAAATGGGTAAAGGACTTAAACAGTTTTCAAAAGAGGAAATCCAAATGGCCAAAAGACACATGAAAAAATGTTCAGGATCATTAATCATCAGAAAAATGCAAGTCAAAACCACAATGAGGTTCCACCTCACCCTGGTTAGAATGGCTTTCATACAGAAATCAACAAACAACAAATGCTGGTGAGGATGTGGGGGGAAAATACACTAATCCACTGTTGGTGGGAATTCAGTTTGGAGATACCTCAGAAATTGGAATATAGACCTACCATATGACCCCACCATCCCACTCCTGAAGTTTACCCACGGAAAATGAAGTCAGTAAATAAAAGGAAATTAAAATGGCAACAGAAACATGAAAAAATGCTCAGGATCTCTAGCCATCAGGGAAATGCAAATCAAAACCACAATGAGGTTTCACCTCACCCCAGTTAGAATGGCTCTCATACAGAAATCAACAAACAACAAATGTTGGCAAGGATGTGGGAGAGCGTACCTTAACCCACTGTTGGTAGGAATGTAAAAGGGACAGCCACTGTGGAAGGCAGTATGGAGATATCTCAGAACTCTGAATATAGACCTACCATATGACCCAGTCATCCCACTCCTGGGAATTTACCCAAAGGAAAATAAAGCATATGAAAGAGTGATCTATACCCCCACGTTCATTTTTTCAATAGCTATGATATGGAATCAACCCAGATGTCCATCAACTGAATACTGGATAAAGAAATTATGGTGTATATATACTATGGAATACTACACAGTGGTAAAAAAAAATGAAATCCTGTCATTTGCAGCAAACTGGATGTAACTGGAAATGACTGTACTTAGTGAAATAAACCAGTCACAAAAGACAAATACCATATGGTCTCTGATCTGTGGTAACAGAACACCTAAAACGTAAGCTATAGGAGCAAAACGGGCACTTTGAGATGAGATGATTTTGAACAGCCCCTGCCTTGACTGTCAGGGAACAATGTCTTTCCTGTTTGGTTGGTTTTGTTCTTTTCTTTATACTAATCAGTGAACTCTCTACTTAGTAGAGGGTTAGTCTTATGAGTATAAAAATTAACAGAAAATTGATCTCTATAAAAAATAAGAATGGGAAAGGAAGAGGGAGGAGGAAGAAGGGCAGAAATATGGTTGGAAGCAGGGTTGGGGGGGTCATCATGTTCCCAAATCTGTATATATTAAATGCATGAAGCTGTATTCCTTAAACAAAATTTATAAAAATACTGCCCAGTATTTTTATTCATCAGGAAAATGGCAATTTAAATTAAATTGAGATACCACTAGATAAGAAAGGTTTAAAATGTTTTTAAAGAACCCAGAAAGGTCAAAAATGTTTTTAAATATCTGTTTATTTCTATGTATTTAGAAAACAGAGTGTGTGGCGGGGAATATCTTCTATTCACTAGTTTGCTCCCCAAGTAATTGCATCAGCCAGGGCTAAGCCAGGCTAAAACTGAGGGCCCATAACTCAGTCTGAGCCTCCCACATGGCTAGCAGGGATCCAAACACATGAGCCATCACCTGCTGTCTCCCAGAACGTGCATTAGCAGGGAGCTGAAATTGAAGTGGAACTAGGTCTCTAATACAGACATTCTACCACGGGACATGTATGTCTCAAAGGGGTCTTAATTAACACACTAAAGGCCAGTCCCTTAGATAGATATTTATAGTGGAAAAATTGAATATTTATTTTTTCAACAGATGAATCAATTATTGTTAAAATTTTGGTGTATTTGCTTTTGGGTTTCAGTCAATGACCTTATTCCAATAAACTAGTAAAATTTTAAAAGACTGAAAATATGAAGCATTAGAACTGTTTAATAGTTTCCGATCAAGTTGAACACACACATATTCTATGACTCAGCAGTCTCATTTCTAAGTGTTTACTCAAGAAAAAAGAACAAGAAAGTCTCCAAGAAGATGCCTTCAAGAATAGGTAGAGCAGCTTCATACATAACAGCCAGTGTGTGGAAACAGTAACAGGAAAGTGGGTAAACAAGATGTGGTGCAGGTGTACAGTGGTATACTCCTCTGCAATAGAAAGAAATTAACAGGTTACTAATAATCAGCACACCATGAAAATCTCCCAAGCATTGTGCTGCGCAAAAAAAGGCATGCATGAGAGAGAGAGAGAGAGAGAGAGAGAGAGAGAGAGAGAGAGAGAGAATGAGAACAAATGCCATCTGAGTATTTCTACCTGCAATCTTACAACAAACGGAATTAATCTACCACCTCTGAACAGTTATTACTTTTAAAGGGTTATTAATTGGGAAGGGGACATTTTAGAGAGGATGAAAATGTCCCATATCTTATCTGGATGGTGTTCATTTTTTGAAGCAAATATTTGTAAAATGTCATCAAACTTGACACTTAAGGTACACTTTACCTTAAAAATTACACTGCAGGACATGCACTGTGACATGGCTAAGCCACTGCTTGGGACAGCACATCCTACATGGGAGTGCGAGGTTAGAGTCTGACCTGTAGTTTGCATCCAGCTTCCTGCATTGCACAGCTTGGGAGGCGGCAGCAATGGCTCAGAGAGATCCAGTCCAGGCTCCTGGCTTTGGCCTGGCCCAGCCCTGGCTATTGAAGGCATCTGGGAAGTGAACCAGCAGGTGCAAGATATCTGTCAGTGTGTTTGTGTCTCTCACTCCCCCACCATACCCGGTTACTCTGCCTTTCAAATAACTTTCTTAGGAATTAAAATCAAACAAAAAATACAAATAAACAAATGGGAAGGCTTATGAAGCGCAGGTGAAAACACAGAGCCCACATCAAGTGACGGGATAGGAGCCCAGGGCTCCCCTGCATGCCACGCTGCCGCTGCCACAGAGCAGGGGGCCTTCTCATCGCACAAGGCAAGTAAGCTCCTCTCCCTGAAGGAGTCCAGAGTGCCTGCCCAGCGAGCGGTGTGGAATTTGGGGTGTTCATTTGGACAGTGAATCATCACTCGTGGGGACCAGCTCCGGATTTAAATAACGATGTGTCAACATCTGCCTCCCATGACTCAGATTTAATCTTAGCAGTGACCTTGTAAACTTGCAGGATTATTAGAGTCAGCCACACAGACACAAAGAATATTAAAGCTGTTTGTCAAAAACCTCCCTGCTTCTGTCAAGAACAACCTTCCAAAGCAGAGGAACGCAGGCTCACACCAGAAGAACTCCAGCTGGGAACGGAAGGAATCCGGCACCACTGTGCCTATGCTGCCAAGAACGATCCGTTGGAAGGGGAAACTGCTGGTGCTGGCAGGTTTAAAGAGATTTGCAACTTTTCATGTTGTTCAAGGAGTCATCGTGTTGCCATGCTTTGAGATTAAAATTACGTACGCCTTGGGTACTTCTCTTCTCTACATTGTGCTGGAATAAAAAAATCCTAAGTGATTTCCCAACTCGTACTGGACTTGGTGCCCAGGAACCTGATCTCCCATGCTGCAGACCAGCGTGGGTCCTTAGGCAAGCCGTGCCAGCTCCTCAGAGCCTCAGCTTCTTCATCTGTGAAATGGGGGTTAATATGAAAGGCATAGTGTTGGAAGGGGCAGCACGCAGGTTACAGAGAGACCTGGCCCATGTAATAAGTACTTGGCAGCCATCAGCTGCACCCAGAACTCCACGCTGCCATGCAGACTATGCAGGGCTCTTCCCTTCCCATCTGAAAGCAAGCCCTGGAATATGTAAAAATCCAGCACTGTGTTCACCAGGGCTAGGGAGATGGCCAGCAAAGCGTCCCACAGAGCCTAGATAGGGTGGAGCACTGTTTTATTCCCAAATGATGCCTGAGAGCGTAGACAGGGTCAGGCATGCTGTAATGCACGGTCAGTTGGATTGGGCTCATTGTAACCTCACAACAGCCCAGGACAGCTGAGAAGGCTCTGGGAAAGATAAGAAAGCTGCAGCGCAAACTGCTCTATGCACAGGCAGCTCAAAGGTGACTGAGTCAAGATTTGAACACCAGCTCATCTAGGCTGGGAAGTCTGTACTTTTTTCAACTCAACACAATTAGAAAGAGCATGGCGGTGGGGAGGCAGGGAGTAAGGAAGAAGACACACAAACCTGGAACAGGACAAGGGCAGGTTAGTTTTGTATCGCTGGGTCACCAGCTATCATCAAATTTTAGTATCTTAACACTTTATTTATTTATTTATTTATTTATTTCAGGGAGGTGAGAGTTTGGGAACTCAAGAACCCAGGATTGGAAAATCCACTTCCGAAAGGCTTCCTCTTCACTCAGTGTTGGGGGCACATTTTGCCCTTGGCCTTTCTTTGCCTAATCATCTGGTAGTCTCAGTCACACTTAGTACATGGGCAGCTGGCTCCAAGAGGCAGGAAGAAGACTTTGCCAGGCTGGCTAAGGGCTCCACCCCCGAACTGGCAATGTCAAAGGGGATGACTAAGCAGACTCTTGAGAAGGGAGTGGCAAAGTCAATGAAGAAACACCTTTGGGATGGGAGACGGTGCAGTGATTACCTTTGGAAAATATGATCTGCACAGACCGCTAAGGCTTCTGTTTGCCAGAGTAAAAGTCCAGAACTTCATTACTTCCATAGCCCAGTAACAGTAATGAATTCAGCTGCTTACTGAAAATAACACTTTTACTTGGAGTGCGTCACTAAATGCTCAGGAAACCCTATGTGATTGCCTTGTTTGCAGAGGATACAGGATAACAGACAGAAAGCAGTCAAAGCTTTTGTGCTCCCATGACCGCTGTACCTGGTGTGATGGGGTTGTGGGACAGGGGACAGGAGTGTGGGGTCTTAGAGACCCTTCATGTGTTACCACATGATGTCTGGGAAGGGCTGTGGGTTAAATTCCTGGGCTGAAGAGCCACTAATGGCTGTGGCTGTGTCAGGGCTCTGACCTCTATCCCAGCAGGTCTAAGGCTTGGGTTCCAGAGTTAGGACTGGAACCACTTAGGACCATAACAAAACCACAAAATCAATGAGAACAAGAGTCCCAACTGTGGCTGCAATTCATAGTCCCCTCAGCTGGCCTTGAGTTCAACACAGTCCTGAAAGACCTCAGTGATCCCTAGGGGTTTTCTTGGTGCTAATGAAAAGGGAGTAAAATATTGAGATTTTATGTCCCCTGCAGGAAGTCGCTCCCTCCTGAGAATGAGGGGGAAAGAAAATACACACACTCCTGGTTACACCACAAATCTCAACTATTCTAATACATGAGTGGGCATTTCCATAACTCAACGTTGAACACATTGGTGATGCTTGAGCCAAAGAGCAGGTGCCCACTTGGACTGGACCACCAAGTTCAACACGTCATCATATTTATGTTTTATGAGCTTTGCTTAGCATCTCTCCCTATCTGGACTATAGCCTGCACAAAGACAAAGGTTACAGCCTATTGTTCCCTCTTGTTCATTCCTGTCTTCCCAGTATCTATCACAGTGATGATCAACTCAGATGCCCTAGGGAAGTTCATTGATCAAATGAACAAGTGTAGCTGTTCTACACTGGTGTGATGGGACTATGCTTACTTACACTATTTACCTCTGTAGGAGATGCCCAATAAACCCTTGCTGAATAAGTGAGAAAGAGAGGGGAGGAGGGAAAAGGAAGGAGAGAGGGACAAAAGAACTTGGACTTAATTGTTTTATTTATTTATTTGAGAGACAGACAGGAAGACATACAAATAGAGACAGATTTTTTTTTGACAGGCAGAGTTAGACAGTGAGAGAGAGACAGACAGAAAGGTCTTCCTTCTGTTGGTTCACCCCTCAAATGACCACCACCGCCAGCACGCTGCGCCAATCCGAAGCCAGGAGCCAGGTGCTTCTCGTGGTCTCCCATGGGGTGCAGGGCCCAAGCACTTGGGCCATCCTCCACTGCCTTCCCGGGCCACAGCAGAGAGCTGGACTGGAAGAGGAGCAGCCGGGACAGAACTGGCACCCCAACCGGGACTAGAACCCAGAGTACCAGCGCCGCAGGAGGAGGATTAGCCTAGTGAGCCATGGCGCCTGCCACAGAGATCTTCCATCCACTGATTCACTCTCTCAGATGCTCACAAAGCAGGGGCTGGGCCAAGCTGAAGCCAAGAGCTGGGAACTCAATCCTGATCTCCCATATGGGCGACAGGAACCCAACTACTTGAGCCATCACCATCACACATCCCAGAGTGTGCATTAGCAGGAAGCTGGAGCTGGAAGTGGAGCTGGGAGCCCAGGAACTCCAATATGGGACACGTGGGTCCCAAGCAGCGTCTTAACCAACATGCCAAACACCTACTCCAGAAACTCAGACTGAGAAGCCACAGCTATGCCGCAGTGAGGTTTTGCTGAAGTTCCCAGTTCTTCAAAAGCCCACCAGCCACACCACTCTGAGTAAGCTGCCTATTTTTTACCCTGAGTGAAAATGTGGCCACAGCAACTGAGAAATATCACTATTGGAAGACTAAGTCTCATTTGCAAAATCTCACAGCAAGGACAAACACAACCGGTGAAACAATTAGAACTGTAAGTTTATGGGTTTCAAATAAAATGTGGCTTTCAGAAAAAGCCACGAAGCTATTTGCAAGTTATTCAGGCTTTGATAAGTACATCTCTGCCTGTCTGTCTCTCCCCCAGGGTTTCACTTACACCTCCCTCTCCTCTGCCCTCCTCCACCAGCAAGTTCAACAAATTCAGTGAAATCGGAGGCTCTTCCCTGGTAATGCTGCTTGGAGCAGTCTCTCCTTGCCATTTCCGTAGGACAAGTGCAGTTCCTCCACATCACTCACCTCCCACCTTAGCCAGCGGCTTCCTGGGGGAAGGCGCAATGATCCAGTTCCAGCTTCTTGCTCTGCTTAGCACAGGAAAAGGACATCCTGTGCCATGAAGCCTGTTCCAAGTGACTCACCACTCCCCTGACGCTCTCTTCTATACCCGAGAAAGCTGATGCTGACCAAGCTCCATCCCTCCCTACATCCCCTATACAGAGGCCAAACCACCCACCTGGGTGCGGGATGGACAGGCCCACGGGAAGCAGCCAAAACTTGGAGAGCATCTGGTAGGCTTGTAACTCCAGAGATTGAACCTCTGTCTTGGGGAATGCTTTCTACATCTATTCAGGTCACTCTCCAAGGTTCAGGGTGAGAAGAGATGAGCGATGGCCAGAGACATGAGAGTTCCTCTCACCCAGTGCCCAGGCCCGTGTCTCCCCAGGAGGCTGGGAAGTCATCCCCGAATGGGAAGCCACTGCACGACGCACACTCGAGCTGGGATCTGAAATGCCATGGGGAGCAACAGCAGAATGAACCCAGCTGGCCTCACATCAGTACAGAGGCGCACAGGGTGCCCGGCATGCAGAGGTCCCTGGACATCCAATGAGGTCCAGATCGCACCTTCAGAGCGTCAGGGGCAAGGGCACAAATACACACACACGGGGGTCCCAGGTGATGCGGAGGTCAGGAGACCTGCCTGCAGTGAGAGGCACGCTGAGCTACCCACTGGGAATCTGAGGATTGTGCCACACAACACAAGACGCCGTGGGGTAAGGAGTGAGCTCCCAACGGTGCACCTGGGCCAGGAGTGACTTCTCAAGTGTTTGGCAGGACGAAGGCCCTAAGCAAGCCAAGTGGGCTCTCCGGGTCTGCTCCGTCTCATCTGTTCAGTCTGGAGCAAGGCACAGCATGGGCGCACGAAGTCAGGGCCAAAGTGAGGCTGCCTTCTCCACGGCCGAGTCTCTCTGGCCCCAGATGCCAGTCTGTGGCCTCTCAACAAAGGGAGTGGGTTCATCTCCTTCTTTCCAAACCCCACAGCCTTCCCCCAACAAGGCAAAAAAGGACAAAATTCTGGAGCTTGCCCCCACCTACCCCGGCTCCAGGGGCTGCACCCACCTGACATCTTATTTCCCCTTCACTACAGTCCTGTAAGGCAGACACAGCTGCCCCCATTTTACGCACAGGAAAACAGAGGCTGGGAGAGGCTCACCGACGTGTTCAGGACACAGGCCTTCGAAAGGGCAGAGCTGAGCTGAAATCAGCAGCTGGCAGCTCTAACGCCATTGACACCACACACCCTCTGTGATTATGAAGCCCAGCACCAAGCCCTAATACCATGGACCCGAGTCAGCTCCACACAGCACAGAGAACCCGTGACTAACTCACCGTGGCTGCTGCAGAGAAGAGAAACCCTCAGGCTCCCTGGGCAATGCACTGTGTACCCACCCAGGCCTCCACACGCCTCCCTCCGACCCCACTTTGAAATGCCAGCACTGGAACAGGAAGCTCATTCTGCCCCAGGACCGCTCGGCAGTCTTGCTCATCCTCCTCCACAATCCTCAGCTTGGAGGGCCAAGGGGGTGAGCATAGTGGCTGCTGGATTCCTCCATTTCCTTTCTACTGAAATGTGTGCACTCCTCTGCCACGGCTCTGTAAGGACACTGACACTCTCTCCTTTAAATACAGTGACCTCAAAGAAAGAAAAGTAACCCTCATATCCAAACCAAACGTCCTACCTCTTTCAGCCAGTCATGAAGAAGGGCGTTAAGGAGTGGCCAGGTCTTACTCCACAAGAACGCGTGAGACTGGGTAATTTATAAGGAAAAGAAGCTTGCCTGGGCTCAGGGAAGGCAGTGAAATCCAAGGCAGGACAACAGCCTCTCGTTAGGGCCCAGTGCTGCAACCTGGAAAAGACAGGGACAGGGCCGGCGCTGTGGCTCACTTGGTTAATCCTCCGCCTGCAGCGCTGGCATCCCATATGGGCGCTGGTTGCTCCTCTTCCAGGCCAGCTCTCTGCTGTGGCCCAGGAGTGCAGTGGAGGATGGCCCAAGTGCTTGGGCCCTGCACCTGCATGGGAGACCAGGAGGAAGCACCTGGCTCCTGGCTTCTGATCAGCACAGCGCTGGCATGGTGGCCATTTGGGTAGTGAACCAATGGAAGGAAGACCGTTCTCTCTGTCTCTCTCTCTTACTGTCATTTGTCTACCTGTCAAATAATAAAAAAAAGAAAAGAAAAGACAGGGATGTACACGCGGGATAGGGAAAAAGCCCAAGTGCGGGCTCTCTGGACAGACACCTGCTCTCTGTCCTTAATCCAGTCCCACAAGAACCAGCCCAGTCCTCCCAGAAAGGGGATCCGCCTCTGCTGAGTCGGTCACCTCCCAACACTGCCAGGACAGAAGCCAACTCGCAGCATGCGTTTCACAGGGGACACCACAGGGCCCACCACCTTCCTTCAAACAGGGAGACGTGCAGTCGTCGGGCTGTGCCGCGTTTTTGCAGTTTCCTGAGATGATGTTTCTGGTGTCCCCTTCCCCCTGCAGCTCTGATTCTGCCATCGCCCTGCCCAACCCCCACTACACCCAGCACACAGCTAGAGCGCCGTGGACATCTGTAGATAGGAGCAAACATCCCTCCCACAGATCACCCTCTGAAAGGGTAACAGGGCGTGAGAAACAGAAGTTTACCCTAAAGCACATTCCAAAGGAGGCAATCGAACATTTGAGGAATTTATAAAGGATGTACCTCCCCCAACCTGGGCCTCCACATCACAAGACTCTCACACCCATAGAAAAGGCAGAGTTGACTGGTGAAGTGGCTTCTGCAGAGAGCTGTGCTGTCCTTATCATGAGGTCACAGTGGAATGCTGCCTGCCCCCACCCCAACCCTGAGTAATTCCAAGGAACAGACTGGACAACAGCTGACATGCAGGCAAAGGGACCAGGGTGTGGGCCTGGTGGCCTGCACACCCACAGGTGCAGGACAGAGAAGCCACATGTGTCTCCTGGGGACCATCAGAAAGATTGCAAGAAAGAGAGAATAGGGGCTGGCTCTGTGACGTAGCAGGTAAAGCCGCCGCCTGCAGTGCTGGCATCCCATATGGGCACCAGTTCGAGTCCCAGCTGCCCCATTTCCAATCCAGCTCTCTGCTATGGCCTGGGAAAGCAGTGGAAGATGGCCCAAGCCCTTGGGCCCCTGCACCCTCATGGAAGACTCAGAAGAAGCTCTTGACTTCTGGCCCCTGGCTTCAGATCGGCCCAGCTCTGGCCACTGTGGCCAACTGGGGAGTGAACCAGTCTCTCTCTCTCAGTGTGTGTGTGTGTGTGTGTGTGTGTGTGTGTGTGTAACCCTGACTTTCAAGTAAAATAAATAAATGTTTTAAAAAAGAGAGAGAGAGAGAGAGAAGGCACATTTGATTCTGTGCAGGACACATCTGAAAGGAGCAAGACAGCCTCAGTGCAGCGAGCTGGGGGATGTCAGGTGCCTTGAGTGCCAGGAGGGCCTCTGAGAAGGGGGTGGGGCCGAGGAGACATGGCCGGCCTATCTCCACGCTCCCTGGATCCCTCTGACCACCTGTGCCCCCTCCTTCCCTGCAGTCAGTGCTTTTGCTTCTAATGGCCTGCACCTGCAGCTCTCCTCGGAGGCCTGCCCTGGAGCGGGAGCTGCTTTTCCTGCAGAAGCAAATTGCCGCGCGTCTCAGGGATTTCACTCCCCTGCACACTCCACGGCCACAGCCGCTCTGTGCTAATGTCTAACGGGATGGGTGGAGACGTAAGCAAGCCTGCTTCTTCGCCCAGAGTCAGGGCCAACTCTGAGGTGTAATGTAATACTCCGGAGTGCCTTCTCTGTCATCAACCCGAGTGACTCCCTGGCTCACCCTCCTCCAACCACCTTGCACCCAATATCACACCAGGTGTCTCTGCAAAAACCCAAGATCAACAGACTGTAGGTGGGAGGGGTGGACACAGAACTCAAAGAAAGCAGCAGGAAGTGATGCCCACGCCTTGTCTTGACTGCAGCATCCCTTAGCTGGTAAAATGGGAGACATCAGATGAGACCAAGTTCCGAGTTTTGACTCTAACGTAGGAAATGGACATTGAATTGCTAACAGGAGACCTTGAATACAAGGTCCAAGAGTGACCAGAGAAGTCAGAGTCCACCTGAGTTGTTCACCAAGGGTGGAAGAAGCAATGGCTCCTCCAAGCCTATCTCACAAAGCAGCAGGAGACACAAGAATGCTTATTTTTTTTTTTTTTGACAGGCAGAGTTAGACAGTGAGAGAGAGAGACAGAGAGAAAGGTCTTCCTTTTTCCATTGGTTCACCCTGCAAGTGGCCGCTACGGCCAGCGCTGCGCCGATCCAAAGCCAGGAGCCAGGTGCTTCTCCTGGTCTCCCATGCGGGTGCAGGGCCCAAGGACCTGGGCCATCCTCCACTGCACTCCTGGACTACAGCAGAGAGCTGGACAGGAAGAGGAGCAACCGGGACTAGAACCCGGGGTGCTGGCGCCACAAGTGGAGGATTAGCCTAGTGAGCCATGGCGCCGGCAAGAATGCTCATTTCTCTGTGATCACTCCTCACAAAGCATGCTGATTCGGCACAGATTTATAAGAAAGTTCTGTACAGACTTAAGGCCCAACTTGGGACATGGAAGCCTGATGTTAGCACATGACACACACTGTCACCCTCAGCACTGACGATCCTGAGACCTCCCCAGGAGAGGACCACACGTGACCTCCCCACACCCCGGCTACTGAAGGCCCACAGCAATCTGGAATGGGAAAGCCAGCAGGGTGAGAAGCGTCTGGGACAAGGACAACCCAGCCAGAGGGGACCTCATGTCTTCTCCTACTGCTCTGCTTCCTTGGCCTAGACCCAGCTGCTTTCAAAACTCCCTGAGCATCACAACAACCTAGAGGACTGGCTAAACATACAGACATCCTGAGCCCGGAGATTGCAAAACGCTGAACCTAAGGCTTATTACGCTCGGTTGGTTGCATGAGTAGTCCTAACTCCTCACCTATTCCTGTCTCTGCTTCTTTGCCCCCTCCAAATCTAAGCTTAGTCACGTGACTTTCTCTGGCCAACCGAACAAAGGTTGAATAGCTGCCACCTCCGAACCCAGATCCCAACAAGCCTTGGAGATGTCACTCTCATTCCCATACCTCTGCAACGTCCCACGTATAACACCCGCAGGCTCAGTGGCTGGAGGACTCAGCGTGGGACAGAGGCATTCTCTCCACCCATCCCTTGCAAGGACTACCAGTGGCCAGCTGACCCCACACATGAGCACACACCCCACTGAGACCAGAGATACAACCCAGCGGAGGCAGCTCTGACTCACCAACCTGCAGCTAAATCAATGCTCCTTGGTTTAAGCCACTGGGCTTTAGCTGTTTGGCTACATGACGTTCTTGACACAATAGTACACACAAGACTCCACACTAGTGTCAGTTACCCCAATATTTACTTCTTGGCTCAGGGAGAATGCTGCCACCTCACCTGCACCACCTTGTCACACGCTACCTGTGACAGCAGAAGGCTGGTCTTTACCCGCCCCAACAGAGAGGCAGCAGTCCACCTGGGGTATCTGTGCATCCTCCATAGCTCCTGCCCCCTAAGTGCTACCATCTGCCGATTCCTGGGGAGGGTGTTGCACGCTCGCAGTCTGTGACGAGTGTGCAGTGAGAACAGAAGTGTGTACTTTACTGACCCTGAGTAGCTGGCAACTCTGAAAGGTGCACTAGAGGAGAGGGAGGAGAGGGAGCCATAGACAGAGAGAAATTAAGATGGAAATTTAAAACGGATTTTTTTCCCGTTTATTGGCAGCATAATTAGCCAGAGGAGCCCCAGCTGATGCTGTTATGACTACTGTGATATAAAAGTGAAATAGAATGGGGGAATCAGATGGAAAACAATAACACTTAGCATTTATATGACTTTCTGCGTGCAGCGTGGTGTGTTCCTGTCTTACTTCACAGACAGTAACTAATTAATTGCCATAGCACCCCAGAGTAGACACTAAGCTCTCCTTGTCTACATTTCACAAAATGTAGGGACGAAAACAAGCCTTTCTTAGCAAGTTCTAAGCTCCAGGTACTCTTTCTGGGTCTTTTGCATCCTGCACACCCCTCAAGGCTCACACGTTTTTACATCTTTGAATCCAGAGTTCTGAAGATTCCTATTAATAGACTTAAAATATTAGTATATTTGAGCTGCAAAGGACATTAGGGAAGTACTGATCCAAATCTCTCTTTTCACGGGTGCTGGAAAAAGGCTTTCCAACCAAGGACTTTCTAATGTCACAAAACAACTCAGGGAAAAAGCAAGATCAGATCTGCTGATTTCATCATCATTTAAAAAAATCATCTATTATTTTTCACTTTATGTTTCTGTGTGAGAGCAAACTGTTGAAATCCTTACTTAAGGTATACTAAGCTGATCTTCTGTATATTAAGATAATCGAAAATGAATCTTGATGTGAATGGAAGGGGAGAGGGAGTGGGAAAGGGGAGGGTTGTGGGTGGGAGGGACGGTATGGGGGGGGAAGCCATTGTAACACATGAGTCATACTTTGGAAATTTATATTCATTAAATAAAAGATTAAAAAAAAAAAAAAGATCAGATCTGTTCTTCCCTGCCTAGATCAACCCTCACATCCCCAGATTTCAAAATATATCATGGTTAGTATTAGACCCACAACGACATATTTCCATATGCTCACAATATAATTCTTCTTACTTTTATGTAGTTTAGAGACAAAGAGACAGATAGACAGACACTATCCATAGACTATCCACTGGTTCACTCACCCAAATGTGCACGCATACACAGGGGTTGGAGCCAGAAGCCAGGAACTCAATCAGGTCTCCCATGTGGGCGTCAGGGACCCAGCTACTTAAGTAATCAGCTTCTGCCTTACAGTATATGTAGTAGCAAAAAGCTAGACTCGAGAGCAGAGCCAAGACTCGAACCCAGGGACTCAGATACAGGATCTAGACATCTTAACCGGAAGCTTACCTGCTACACAAAACACTCACTCCACAAAATGATTTTTTAGTATTAGTCATTCAGAGGTCAAATTTATTAAATTGTGCCATGAGATAAGGTTGCAGTGAGCTGGGTGTGATGGGAAGTTAGTCACACCAATAAGCAGGGCACATACTGACTGTCCCAGTGGAGCCAGGGGAGGCCATGGCCTGGGCACGTGCTCTGAGCACAGCGGAGCTCACTGGCCATGTGAAACCTAGTCAAAGTTGGCATATTCAGGGGCTAGCTCAGAAGCACCCTAAAGTAATTCAGGACACAGTAAGTTCCCAAGTACTAGACTCTAAACCTAAGGAAGATAGAAAAACACAATTTGGGTCTTTTTGCCTTTCTTCTGTTTATTCAACAAACATGCTGTATGTCAACCATTACTCAGAGATAGTCCATGGATTATAAAGTCATTCTCCATCTGTTTGTCCACTAAATGCAAATAGAGCATCCGAGATTGGTTTAGACAAGAAATTTCCAAGATGCATAATGAACTTGGTAGAGGGGCAGTCCTGCTCCTTCATGCCGACCATGTAGCTCACTGGTGGCAGCGCACTTGGAGCAAGGGTAGGATCAGGGGCTGGGAGCTGGTTCTGCCTGCCTCAGCCTGCTTCCCTCAGGAACGACTGCGCCCCAAGGGCAACCATTTCTTCAATGGCTCTGTCATCACCATCTGCACCATTGTCTCATCAGAGTCAGTGCAATGACACAGGGCAGTCCCCTAATTCTCAGCAAGGAGGTTGGCAAGGGAACATGGGTGAGGAGAACCACGGAGAATGGAATAAAACAAAGAAGAAAAGGGAAAGACAGTTCCAGGGGACAGGAAAAAGAAAATAAGACGTTTGCAAAAATTAACACACATTAGGCACTGGGGACATGCTTATTTGTGCAGTTGACAACTAACCTGCCAATTTTTATCAATGTGATTAACTTTCTTTAACTTCTGGAAAGTTCTACCAGTGAAATAAAAACAGAAGGCCTCACTGACCGGAACATTCTAGAAAACAATGGGCCTCCCTTTCTCCAGGTACCTGGCTTTTGGCCATCCCTTTTCCTCTTGCTTAAGCTCAGGTGTGATCAGCTGTGGCTGGTAGCAGCAGCTCTACCAATAGGCAGAATAGCCCATGTGGGTGACTGCCTGCCCCAAAAGGAAGTTGGAAGCCGCCCTGCCCCATATAAAACTCACTCACCAGGGCTCCTCTGCCACCCTGCTCTTGGGGGCTTCCTAGGAACGTCACTGCCACTCCCAGCAGCCACAGTTGGGAAATGCATGGCTGAATCCTCCTGGACCTTGGCCCCCTTGTAGGGACAAGCTTCCAAAGGCTGTGTGACAAGGTCTCTGCTAAGCTCATGTCAGGCCAAGTGCACACACCCTGACTGCAGCTCCCATCACAGCAAGCTGCTCGGACAGCCTGGATCCCGGACTCGCGAGTTTGCCCACAGGCTGGTCTCTCCCCCTGCCCTCTACCCGTGAAACTCGCTGAGCTGTCGCCGAGAAGAGCCCCTTCCCCCACAGCGCACGTCGGCGGTCAACACAAAACACGCGTGCCCTAGGTGACTGTGTCTTCATTTTCTTTTTGAACCCCATGGTCAAAACATTGTTGACAGAGAGA
The DNA here is from genome assembly GCF_051225735.1 of Oryctolagus cuniculus. NCBI lineage: Eukaryota > Metazoa > Chordata > Mammalia > Lagomorpha > Leporidae > Oryctolagus > Oryctolagus cuniculus. The sequence continues at coordinate 170,430,076 of NC_142870.1, read as the reverse complement.
CACAGTGTGGACAGAAGACACCCGAGGGCATTGACAAAGGGCAGAAAAGGACACGAGAAACTCTAAGAGCTCCTGCAGGACTGTCCACTCCTCACAGATTGTCAGTCATGTAAGATGAGTGACAGTGGCTCTCAGATTCCCATTCGGCTTCTGGATGCGTGCACACACTCACTCACCACCTCATAGCTAAGAGCCTTAGGAGGCAGCCAGGAGGAGTTTCAGCAGCTTCCTAAACCGCTTTTCTAGCAGATAAAGAGAGATGTCCACCTGTGACGGCCGTGACTCAGCCACCTACGGCTCATTCCAGAAAGGGATCACAACATGTCTCCCAAAGGCTGAAGTGCCCTGGGCCAGCTTCCGCATTGCATAGAAGCCCAGTATGTAGGGCTAGGGTATCAGACTGTGTCTTCCTGGGCTCCCAAACAGTTGCCAGGAAATATAAAAATGTCTTCTCTCAAATGTCACCCATTCAGCAGCCTCAGTCTGTCAAAGCTTCCCTGTCTCTCCACTGAGTTCCCTAATTCCCAAAGCGATCTTCTCAGCCCTGAATGCGTGCAAATGGCATTTATAGGAAATTAAACAGTCAGGCTCTCCCAGTACCTGTTCAGCTCAGACACAGAGTTCTGATTTCCTGCGGGTGGAAATAATTACTCGGCCTTAAGCTCTCCTAGGGTTTTTCTGTCTCCAAGAGGCGCGCAGCAAAATTGTCTTCTGCTGTGCCATTGGGAAGGGGGTGGGGGAGAAATCTGCCATACAGTTCATTTTAAACAAACTTTTTCAAAGCAAAAGAAAAGCTAAATACTCAGGCCTGCTGACGGTTGCCTGATTTTTCACTTGTGGCTCATCAGCGTAACCCAAGGTCTCGATTTAGCTGGTGACCTCAACTTGAGTCTGTGAGGTAGGGTGCAATGGGGCAGTAGTGAGGCTTAAAAGAATAAGATCCACTGAGGCAAGGGGCCCACGACACTGAGGGATGTTGCTTTGTCTACACTGCACTAAAGGTAGCCACAGCCTATGGGACTGAACAGGCAACAAGGTGGGCAAGCCAACTGCTGACCTCAAGGAGCTCCCCCTGGTGGGGAGATGGGTGAATGACGAGCCAATGACATCGACTTAGCAACAGGGTAGCCAAGGGATGACCGGAGATGAAGGGAGGGGTGGCCAGCTCAGTTTGGATGACCCAGAAAGGCCTTCACACAATAAGGAGAGGTGGAAGTAGGTTCCTTTTCTTTTCTGCATTTATTTTACACTGAATTTATTCCCAACCCAAAAGTTTTTGTTTCTTTAGTGTCTTCTGAGGTATCTTTTCCTTCTGTGCCACCCTCTCTTCCGGTTTAGGAACGATTTCTTCCTTTTCATTGAAGATCTCGAAGTGGCACAGGGAGCTCATGTATTAGTGGATCCAACCATGAACTCTATAGGTGCGGTGCTGCATCTTGGGGGTCTTGTTCACCTGGATATGGTTCAATGACCAGAGCTACATCCAAGCCCGACGGTTCAGCATCACTCTCCATTATTAAGCATGTGCATCAGAAACTCAGCACTGTTTCTGGGCCACCAACCCTGTGTCCAACTCCACTGCCTGGCCTGGGCACACCAACCAAACCCGCCATTGTAACGATGGAATGACACACATTGCTTCTTGAATGTGACATCTTTCAGACACTTGGTGGCTTTTCAGATAGGCAGACCCTTCATGGCCTAAGAAGCTTCTCACATGTTCTTAAAGTGAACATGAAGATTTGAACCTCTTGATTTGCATGACTTTAGGGGTTTCTGGGTCAGGTGAGTAGCGAGTCGTTTTCACTGATTACCTGAGCCTGCTTAGAAGTCGTTTTGAGGGGGCCGGCGCCGCGGCTCACTAGGCTAATCCTCCACCTTGCGGCACCAGCACATCGGGTTCTGGTCCCGGTCGGGGCGCCGGATTCTGTCCCGGTTGCCCCTCTTCCAGGCCAGCTCTCTGCTGTGGCCAGGGAGTGCAGTGGAGGATGGCCCAAGTGCTTGGGCCCTGCACCCCATGGGAGACCAGGATAAGCACCTGGCTCCTGCCATCGGATCAGCACGGTGCGCCGGCCACAGCGCGCCAGCCGCAGCGGTCATTGGAGGGTGAACCAACGGCAAAGGAAGACCTTTCTCTCTGTCTCTCTCTCTCACTGTCCACTCTGCCTGTCAAAAAAAAAAAAAAAAGAAAAAGAAGTCGTTTTGAGGGACATTCCCTCCAGGGACAGGACCTAGTGAACATGTTGCTTCTCTCCCCAGAGCCCTTCCTCAACAACCATACACCTGCTGCTATGATTACTGGCTGACAACAACTCACAACTGCCCCTTCTCTAAAGAATCACTCTGGATTCACCCTCCTTGTCCTGGAGGTTACCCTCCTTACTGCCTCCACCAGGAACGACCAGCAGCCAGTGACAGACTGACAGAGAGGCAGACACTGCTGGACCCCTCCCAGATGAGGTCCCCTCCACAGTGCACTTCAGCATTTCCCTGGGACCAGGGAGAAGCCGACTCCACCTGAGATTCCACCCACGCTGCCTTCCTCCCAATGCCCCAGTCTGCTGCCTCCCTCCCCTTCTCCAATGAGACTCACCTCCCAGCCCTGTCCCCACTAAAATAAGTGAACCAGTATCCCTGCCTCTAGGAAATCACAATTTTTTTGACAGGCAGAGTGGACAGTGAGAGAGAGAGACAGAGAGAAAGGTCTTCCTTTGCAGTTGGTTCACCCTCCAATGGCCGCCGCGGCCAGCGCACCACGCTGATCCGATTGCAGGAGCCAGGTGCTTCTCCTGGTCTCCCATGGGGTGCAGGGCCCAAGCAATTAGGCCATCCTCCACTGCACTCCCGGGCCACAGCAGAGAGCTGACCTGGAAGAGGGGCAACCGGGACAGAATCCGGCGCCCCGACTGGGACTATAACCTGGTGTGTGGGCACCGCAAGGCGGAGGATTAGCCTAGTGAGCTGCGGCGCCGGCCGGAAATCACACTTAAGACAAGGATTCATCCATGGTCTGCACTCCTGATGCAAATTTGGGTCCCTGGGCTCTGGTCTTTGCTACAGAATAAGCTGGGCTTTCCTGGGAGGGCGTGGGTAGGAGCAGCCCCACCACATAGCAGTACCCCCTCTGCCTCTTTCTTTGCCAACCACCTTGGCTTGCCCCACCCCAGAAGCTCCCCCTGGGACTCAGTGTCCCCTCATGCAGGTCCTGCTCCCAACAGTGCAACACACACCCATCCACGAGAGTAACCTCCAACACACAGGCCTGACAGTGTCCCTCAGAAACCTTCAAAGTTTCGCATTGCCAATGGATTCAAGTCCAAAGTGTCCATACCGGACTCAAGGCCTTTCATGGGTTGCCCCACTCCTATGTCTCCAACTCTCCCACCACACATGTCCTTGACCACCCTGGTTAAACACAGTGCTTCAGCTCTCTCTGCATGGCCTGAACTCTCCCTACTTCTTCACCTTTCGCTTTTGCCTCACCATCACCTGTTTGGAATTTCCCACCCCCCTCCACCAGGCTTCCTGCAGCCACACGGCAGTCATGTGTCTTTCTCCGCCCAGTTCTACCTGGTGTTTGTCTGTTCCCCGTGGAGTCACGTCTTGCAGTCTGTGTGAGGTTCCATATCCCTTCTGAACTGTGAACTGTCCCATGTCCCCTCAGAGGAGAAGCCAATGTGTTTGTGGATGGATAAAACCCTTTATACTTTTCTCCAGGAGACAGCAAAGGTTACCTTGTTGAGCACATACGACATACCAGATATACAGCCTCTTAATATTTTGTGCATGTCATACAACCTACATACAATAATGCCCACCAAGAGTCAGGAGGTTCAGCCGCTGCTTGCAATGACAGCATTCCATATTGGAGCACTGGTTCAAGCCCTGACTACTCCACTTCGGGTCTGTCTCCCTGCTAATGCACCTGAGAAAGTAGTGGAGAATGGCCCAAGCACTTGGGCCATGTGGGAGACAGGATGAAGTTATGGGATCCTGGCTTCAGACTTTGTAGACATTTGGGGAGTAAATCAATCTCTCTCCTCTCTCTCTTGCTCTCACTCTTGCTCTCTCTTCTTCCTTTCCATTTAAATAAATCTCTATAAAGAAATAATAGTACCACCCACCAAGTTTATGTGTGCAGCTCAGTGATTTTCTACAAGTCTGCTATGCTCATGTGGCCATGACTCAGATCTGCACAAAGGACATTTCAACACCTCAACAAGTCCTCCTGTGCATTCCCCAGTGGTATGCTTTCCCTAGAGCCACCACTGCTCTGGCTTCATCACCAGGTTGGTGTTGCCTACTCTTGATTTTCCTAAGACTAAAATAAAGAGAGCCATATCAATGGAATCTTACATAAATGGGATCACATAATACATGCACTTTCTGTCTAGCTCCTTTCATTCATCATAGTACCTGTGAAATTCGTCTGCTTATATCAGTAGTTTGTTGAATAGTATCCTATTGAACAGTATTCCACCATAATAAGCGTATTGAGACTCCTTTTAGAGGAATATGTCAACTATTTCTAGATTTTTAATATTATGAACGATACTATGAATATACTTCCTTGTCTGTTGGTGAACCTAAAATGTCATTTCTCTCGGGTATACGGTCAGGAGTGAAAGGCTGAGTCACGGGGTGTGTGTATCATGTGTATTTTCAACTTTTTTGAAGCAGTTCTTCACAGGTTTCATTCTAAATTATTACTCCGCCCAGTATCCCAAGAGAATTATAGTCATTTCACTTCCTCACCAACACTTGATATTGTAATCTTTTAGTTTTAAAGATTTATTTATTTGAAAGGCAGAGAAACAGGGAGGGAAGGAGGGAAGGAGAGAGGGAGGAGGAGAGGGAGAAGGGGAGAGGGAGAGAGGGAGAGGGAGAGGGGGAGAGAAAGGGGGGAGAGAGAGAGAGACTGACTCCCCAAATAGCCACAAGGGCTGGGACTGGGCCAGGCAGAAGCCAGAAACCAGGAACTTCATCTGGGTCTCCCACGTGAGTGGCAAGGATCCAAGTACCCACCTCATCTTCTCCTGCTTTCTCAGGCACATTAGCAGGGAGCTTGATTGGAAACAGAGCATCTGGGACTTGAACCGGAGCTTCAATAGGGAATACCAGTGTCATAAGCAGAGACTGTGCCAAAATGCTGGCTCCAGTGTTGTACTCTTTTAATTTCCTCCTTTTCGATGAGTATGAAATGATACCTCATTGTGGTTGAATTTACACTTCCCAGATGACTCATGGACTTGAGCACTTGATTCACATGCTAATTGACCATTTGAAAGGCTTCCTTTAAGTAGTTATATCAAACACTTTACTTTACGTACAAGGGGATCTCATTGAAGCTTGTTGCTAGCCCTGTTATTATCAACATCAAACTAGTCAACGACAGAGCTGGAATTTGCACACATGGCTGTCAGCCTCCAAAACCGGAGCTTTTCTCCAAGAAACATGAGCTCTTCCAGAAGGAGAGCCTGCTAAGAGAACAGGCTACAGCACCAGTTCCCAGAGCTGAGCTCCTTCCACTGTGAGACCCTGGGCACATCACAGGGCTTCCCAGAGCCTCCAAGTCCTTGTGATATGAGGGTTGGAACAGCTCTTGCCTCATACAAGTCGTCATGAAGATTCCCTGAAGCAAAGCACAGTGCCTAACACACAGTAGGAGCTCAGTGCTTAACACACCACACCCCCTTCCTGCCATCTCCTCCTGGATTGGCACCTCCAAGGACGTTTCTCTCTTCTCCCTTGTGAAGATTTTCAAAATTCTGCAAGAAGGAGGAAGGAAGAGAGTACAGGAATCCCTGTCTGCTTGCCTTAGTTTCTGCTCATTATACCCCAACTCCAAAATCCTGTTAGAGACAGAGCATACACACTGGCATGGTTCAGATAAGTGAACATCCTGGGTTCAAATACACTCTGAGGCTGTCATCTGTCACTATCTGAAGATCAGCTCGAGCCCTCTAAACATTGGCCTCACTAGCTTCCAGCGAGAGTTGCCACTTGAGCCAGAAATCCCAATTGCTCAAGTGACCATGTTCCTTATACTCACCAGAATGGATAAAATTTAAGAGATTGACTACATCAAAACTGGGTCCCTACTTTTCACCCCTGCTGGGGCCCATCAGATACACTTCAGCTACAGGCTTCAAAGGATGGAAACAAGTTATCAATTCTCTGTTATTAAAAACCGGAATGAGTTACAAGACAGTTGGTTCAGTAACATGCCTGGTAAATCCAAGACCAAAGACTGACTCTTTGAAGGGATCTGACATTATCAAATTAATCTTCACAGATCCAGTTGAAAAAGTTCAAAAATAATTACTATAGAGGTCCAAGAGTCAGTATGGTCTCTGGTGTTTTTCCTGCTAATATTCCCCGAGTTACTAAGGCTTCCAAAACCCTTCTAATCAACAAAGCTCCAGCCCCTTATAAGTCAATGGAGGCCATGAAGGGAAGCATCTTGGCCCCTGACGGCATTTTAGCAAATGTACCCCGCGGCCAGACACAAACTATTTCAAAACAGCTTTAGGTAATAACTCCAAAACTTTGTATGTGCTGTGAAACCGAAACTTTACCGCAAAACATCAAGACAAAGAGCAGTGTAGGAGACTATCAAATGGGATATCAAATGAGCTTTAGGTAACATGGAAGGAAATGCCTCGCTGAGGGAATCACACTGAAGCTGAGATGTAAAAGAGTAGGAGGAGCGAGGGATGAGAAGGAGCAGCCAATGTCCAGCGAGGAAAGGCCAGGACAGCTAGCTGGAGGTGAGCAAGACGAGGGGCACACGGCACCCGGCTCCAACCCAGCTCCCTGCTAATGCTCCAGGGAAGTCGGCAGAAGATTGTGTAACTACTCGAGCTCCCGCCACCGATGTGGGAGACTTGGATGGGGTGTCTTACTGCTGTATTCAACGTGGCCAGGCTGTGTCTGCTGTGAGCTTTTGGGGATTGAACTAAGAGATGAAAGACCTCTCTCCCCCCACCCCCCATCTCTCTCTGTGACTCTGCCTTTCAAGTAAATAACTATGTAAACGTTAAATTTTTAAAAAGAGCATCTTGGCTTCTGGGTGGAGGAGAACCATAACCAACACACAAACAGAGCGTGAATGGAAGCACGGTCCATGAATACCATGGGTCAAGAAGATGGTATTCTGATTTAAAGACATAGTAGAGGGCAGTTACAATCAAAACAGCCTGGCACAAACACAGACGTGTAGACCAATGGAACAGAATAGAAGCTCCAGAAGTCAATCCATGCATCTACAGCCAAATTATCTTTAACAAAAGAGCTAAAGTCAATCCCTGGGGCAAACATAGTGTCTTCTACAAACGGTGCAGGGGAACCTGAGTGTCTGCCCCCAGAAGTATGAAATAACCCCTACCTTTTTTTTTTTTTTTTTTTTACAGGCAGAGTGGATAGTGAGAGAGAGAGAGAGAGAGAGAGAAAGGTCTTCCTTTTGCCATTGGTTCACCCTCCAATGGCCGCCGCAGCCAGCGCACCGCGCTGATCCGAAGGCAGGAGCCAGGTACTTCTCCTGGTCTCCCATGGGGTGCAGGGCCCAAGCACTTGGGCCATCCTCCACTGCCTTCCCAGGCCACAGCAGAGAGCTGGCCTGGAAGAGGGGCAACCAGGACAGAATCCGGCACCCCGACCGGGACTAGAACCTGGTGTGCTGGTGCTGCTAGGTGGAGGATTAGCCTATTGAGCGCAGCGCTGGTCTAGACCCCTACCTTACACCTCACAAAAATCCCACTCAAAATGGATCAAAGACCTACATCTATGACCCAGTACCATCAAATTATTAGAGAACACTGTTTGGAAACTCTGCATGACATTGGCATAGGCAAAGAATTCTTGGAAGAGCCTCCGGAGGTGCAGATAATCAAGGCCAAAAATGACAAAGTGGATTACATCAAACTGAGAAGCTTCTGTACTGCAAAACAAACACTCAGCAAAGTGAAGAGGTCACCACAGGATGGGAGAAAATATGTGCAAACTACAAAACTGATAAAGGGTTAATATCCAGAATCTATAAAGAGCTCAAGAAATTCAACAACAACAAAACAATCCAGTTAAGAAATGGGCAATTTGGATCAGCGTGGTGCACCGGCCGCAGCGCGCTGGCCGCGGCAGCCATTGGAGGGTGAACCAACGGCAAAAGGAAGACCTTTCTCTCTCTCTCTCTCTCTCTCTCACTGTCCACTCTGCCTGTAAAAAAAAAAAAAAAAAAGAAAAAGAAAAAGAAAAGAAAGAAAGAAATGGGCAAAGAACTTGAACATGTATTTTTCTTTTTTTAAAAGATTTATTTTATTTATTTAAAAGACAGAGTTACAGAGAGAGATGGGGGGGGGGGGGGTCTTCCATCTGCTGGTTCACTCCCCAGATGGCCACAATGGCTGGAACTGTACCGATCTGAAGCCAGGATCCAGGAGCTTCTTCTAGGTCTCCCACATGGGTACAGGGGCCCAAGGACTTGGGCCATCCTCTAGTGCTTTCCCAGGCCATAGCAGAGAGCAGGATTGGAAGAGGAGCAGCCAAGACTAGAACCAGTGCCCATAAGGGATGCCGGTGCTTCAGACCAGGGCTTTAACCCACTGCGCCACAGTGCCAGCCCCTTGAACAGTATTTTTCAAGAGAGGAAATTCAATTGGCCAATTGACACTTGAGAAAATGTTCAAGATCACTAGTCATCAGGGAAACGCAAATCAGAACCACAAGGAGGTTTCACCTCACTCCAGTTAGAATGGTCCACATACAGAAATCAAAAAATAACAAATGCTGGCAAGGATGTGGGGGAAAAGGTAACCTGGTCCACTGTTGGTGGGAATGTAAACTGGTGTAGCTACTATGGAAAACATTATGGAGATACCTCAGAAATCTAAATATAGACCTACTATTTGATCCAGCCATCCTACTCCCGGGAATTTATCCAAACCAAAAGAAATCAGCATCTAAATGAGTTAAAAACCTCCATGTTCACTGCAGCACAATTCACAATACCTAAGATATGGAATCAACCCAGATGCCCAACAACTGTTGACTGGATAAAGAAATTATGGTATAATACACTATGGAATAATACTCAGCTGTAAAAAAAAAAAATGAAATCCCATCTTTTACAACAAGATGGCTACAACTGGAGACCCTTATACTTAGTGAAATAAGCCAGTCCCAAAAACACAGATATCATGTTTTCCCTGATCTAACTAATAGAAAACTAAAATTTAATGTTTAATTAATGTTTAGGAACATTATCTTTTCTGTTGAGGAACAGTGCTTTTTTCTTCATACTATTGTTGAACTCTTTTACTTAGTGTAGGGTTAACTATATGATCATTAAATAAACTGATATTTAATCTTTGTAAAAATTAAGAGTGGGAATGTGAGAGGGAGGAGGAGGAAGGGTTGGAACTTGGATGGGAGGGAGGGTAGGGGGAAGTATCAATATGTTCCTAAATCTGTATTTATGAAATACATGAAACTTGTATAACTTAAATAAAATTTTTATAAGACTACAAAAAAAAACTAAAAAAAAAAAGAAGATGGTATCAGGATAGAAGAAAGCATGCTGTCAAAACTCTCTGATGGGTTAGAAACAGGAAGTGAGGAAAGGGGAAATCAAGGGTGTTGTTTCGGTTCCTGGCTTACACAGGTAGCTGGATGGGTGGTGGTTCTGTGGACGGAGAGAGGAACAGCTGAAAGAGGGAGCAGAATAAGTACAGTACAGCGTAGACCAAGCACCTGCTTTGAGCAGGGTGCATTTCCTTGACAGTATTCAGCTGGTGACATCAGGTGAGCAATTGTATATGTGATTCTGAGTAGAGAGAGAGAGAGAGAGAGAGAGAGACCTTGGTTTGGAATACAAAGATGGGTCAGTAGAGCATAAAAATGACATTTCAATACATGGGAGTGATGACATCAAACAAAAGAATACAGAAAGGAGAAGAAAGCCCAGGATGGGTCAAGAAGAACCCTAAAAGTGTGTGGTCTGGTGGAAAAGGAAGATCAAGGAAAGTAAGAAAAAGAGAGGGAAGAACAACAGCGCAAGAGTGAGTGTGCGAGAGGCTCCGCACCTTGGCTTCTGCACTCCCACAGCACTGAGTGCAATCTGTTACAGTCACCCACAGCCTTCACGCGATCAAGTACTAGGACAAGCTTCAGTGTGCATGCTACACAAAGGCTTCACTCCCTTCTCCTGGCTTCCATTATGTTTTCAGTCACGATTACCAACCCGAAGCAAACAAGGCAATGTATTACCTACATAAGCGGGAGCGTCTGGAGCATCTGCAGAGGTCAATCAGCCTCCAGGAGGGTCGGCTGGTTCATGCGTTCAACAACGCCTTCAGGGACACAGACTCTGTCTCAGCCCTGCTATCTGTGGTATCAAGAACTGCTCAAAGGAAGGGATAAAGGAGAGAAGAGAAGTACCAGGATTGTATGTCCAAAAGCAGCTGGAATCCTTGGATCCCTCTCCAGCTTCCTCCAGCCAGGTGACCACTGTCCACCCTCAGGGAACCTCACAGGTTTCTTCTCTAGCACTGCAGCTCTCTAATGTGTAACCTCAGGCCTACTATAAAAGCCTTCAAACGTACTGAAGACCGCTACGGAGTTTTGTTTATGAAGATTATACATACAGGGGGCTAGCGCTCTGCTGCAGTGGCTTAAGCTGCTGCCTGCGGTGACAGCATTCCATATGGGCACCGGTTCAACTCTCGGCTGCTCCACTTCCAATCCAGAACCCAGCTAATGCACCTGGGAAAGCATCAGAGAATGGCCCAAGTGCTTGGGCCTCTGCATTCACATGGGAGTCCCCAAGGAGGCTTCTGGCTTCAGTCTGACCCAATGACCCAGCTCTGGCCACTGTGGCCATCTGGGAAGTGAACAAGCAGATGGAAGTTTCTCCTCTCTCTCTCTCTCTGATAAATTAAAATTACTCTTTTTTAAAATTTTATTAGAAAGGCAAAGCAATGAGATGAAAATAAAGAGGTATCCTGCAATCTGCTGGCTCACTCCTCAGATGCCCACAGCAGCTGACACAGGGTCACAGCTGAAGCCAGGAACCAGGAACTCCACCCAGATTTCCCACATGGTCAACAGGGACCCACGTACTTGGCCCATCCCCTGTTGCCTCCCAGTTTGTACATCTGCAAAAAGCTGGATCAGAAGTGGAGGCCGAGGGTGTTCCAGGATGACGGAATGGAGACAGGGTGGTCTGCTCAAGGCTAAGAGAAATTAATAGAAAAGAAGTGGAGAAGTAAAGCAGCAGGGGCAGCTGAAGTGTGGGGTCCTGCGAGAGCAGCAGAAACAGCCTTGGGCCGGTGCCGCGGCTCACTAGGCTAATCCTCCACCTTGCGCCGCCGGCACCCCGGGTTCTAGTCCCGGTTGGGGCACCGGATTCTGTCCCGGTTGCTCCTCTTCCAGGCCAGCTCTCTGCTGTGGCCCGGGAGTGCAGTGGAGGATGGCCCAAGTGCTTGGGCCCTGCACCTGCATGGGAGACCAGGAGAAGCACCTGGCTCCGGGCTTCGGATCGGCGCAGTGTGCCAGCCGCAACACACCAGCCATAGTGGCCACTTCGGGGGTGAACCAGCGGAAAAAGGAAGACCTTTCTCTCTGCCTCTCTCTGTCTAATTCTGCCTGTCAAGAAAAAAAAAGAAAAGAAACAGCCTTGACCAGTGTGGACAGTGTGGAAGGTGCAGACATACAGCAAGGAAACAACAAACCCAGCAGCTTGGATCTGCCCCGGCAAATCAGGAGAGACTGGACCACATGGGCTGCGCCACTGTTGACACAGCTGGAGGGAGGGCCTCACGGACGGCACTGTTTTTCAACTCGGCCCAGATCCCTTAGGGTGGATCCCTGCTCGCCCAGAGGGGTTAAAAAAATAGCGGTGTGTCTCTCTGTCCCCTTCTCCTCCCTGCAGAAGTGACCTGAAGCCAGCTGTGGGAGGGCTGATGCCATTTCTGGACATGAGCAGGTAGCAGCTGCTCCAGCTCCTGTGCATGCACCCAGCAACTATTTGCGATGCTCTCCACCCAGCCAGCAGGGGCAACCACAACAGTCAAGATCATCAACGGGCGGGGATGGTCTCCACCTTGCCGGCTGCACCCACCCGGCAATGGTTGGGGAGGGAGAGCCATCCATACAGAACGGAAGTGCCACCTGCAGAGACCCTTGTACACACTCAGCACAACTGTGAAGCGAGCAGGGCTGTGGCCAGCGGGTATTGTGTGTGCCTGTGATCCAGGGATTTTACCAGAGAGAAAAACCAGCATTCCCCACTGACTCTGAGTCACTGCGAGGCTCAGGCTCGATCCGGTGGGGTGGACCACACATGGGCAGTGGCTCTGGGAACACCTCCGTCTCCCTGCAGATGGGACAGGCTAGCAGGGCAGAGTGGTTCCTCTTGTACTCCTTGACCATGAGAGGCTTCGGTGCTGAGACTGATAAAAACACTGTGACAGCGTGAGAGGAGGCAGGGTGTAGCTGGACAATCACAGAGGGCTTCTGCACACTCTCAGAGCTCCCTGATTGCATACAGCAGCTCATAGCAAAGGAAACCATGCGCATAGGGAGGACTGTGCAGATCATTTCTGTGGTTCACACAGCAGAGCAGATGAGTGTTGAACACACTGGAGGCTAACACCTGGGCATTCCTAAGCTTGGAGGAAAGGAGGTGAGGGATGATCACACCAACAGAGGTGACCATTTCTCTCCATACTCATACCAGAGGAGAGCTACCATGCCCAACTTGGGTGTTACCCTGGATACCCCCCCCCCATACTGGAGCACACTCCCAGACCTCTCTGGCCACAACACACCTCTTGGTATTCACTGAAAGTGCAAACATTTCACTAAGCCAAAGAGACATAGCTCAAAGATAAAAGCTATCAGATGGGAAAGAAAATGACTCTTTAAATGCCTAAAAATAAATGCAAAAATTTAAGAAACAAGAATAAGGAAGACATCACGACCGCTCCCCAAAGGAACACATTTCAATATTAGAATGTGAAGATGAAGAGACTGATGAGATGCCGAAAATGGAAATAAAAAAATCAATCACAGGTTTACTCAAAAGCAATCAGAAGCAAATCCATGAATTATAGAAAACCATACATGATATGAATGAAAATTTTTCCCATAAAATTGATATTTGAAGATAAATCAAAATGAAATGTTAGAAATTAAGAATTTGCTAGAACAAATAAAAAATACAGTGGAAAGCCTTAACAAAAGACTTGCTGAGGCAAAAGAAAGAATATCCGAGCTAGAAGAAAAATCTCTGGAAATCATTCAGTCAGACCAAAAAAAAAAAAAAAAAAAAAAAAAAAAAAAAAAAAAAAAAAACAAGAAGAAACTAGAAAACTTAAAAACCGTGTTGGAGACCTATGGGATACTATCAAATGACTCAAAATATGGGTCTTAGGAATTCCTGAAAGTGTGGAAGCAGAGGTTGTACTAGAAGGCCTATTTAGTGAAATAATTACAGAAAATTTACCTAATTTGGAGAAAGAAAGGGATGTCCAAGTACAGGAAGCACATAGAACTCCTAATAGACATGACCAGAAAATAGCTTCACCACCACACATTGTAGTCAAACTTCCACAGTAAACCATAAAAAAAAAAAAAAAAAAAAAAACCCACACACTAAAATGTGCACAAGAGAAATGGCAGGTTATTTCCAGAGGATCACCAATTAGACTCACAGCTGATCTCTCATCAGAAACCCTACAGGCTATAAGACAATGGCTAGGTATAGTTCAAGTCTTAAGAGAAAAAAAACTGTCAACCCAGAATATGATACCCTGCAAAACTCTCATTTATGAATGAAGGTGAAATAAAGACCTTCCATAACAAACAGAAATTGAAAGAATTTGTCACCACCCATTCTGCCTTACAAAAGGTGCTAAAGCATGTGCCACATACAGAAAGAAAGCCATCATCATGACAGAATGCAAAGACAGAAAATCCCCCAGTAAAAGGACAAGAGAAATCCAAAGTAAACAACAGAAATATTCATAGAAAAATGGCAGGGCCAAGTAGTTACTTATCAATAATTACCTTGAATGTAAGTGGCCTCAACTCTCCAATTAAAAGATACAGACTGGCTGATTGAGTTAAAAATAAGACCTATCTATTTGCTGCCTACAAGAAACACATCTCACCAACAAAGATACACAGAGACTGAAAGTGAAAGGATAGAAATATATTTCATGCGAATGGAAAGCAAAAAAAAAAAAAAAAAACGCAGGTGTAGCCATCCTAATGTCAGACAAAATAGACTTTAACACAAAAACTGCTGAAAGAGACAGAGAAGGGCACTATGTAATCATTAACGGATCAATCCAACAGGAAGACATGACTATAATTAAGTATACACACCCAGTTAAAGGATGTCAGACTGTTTTAAAAAAGTGTTAAGTTATCTAAAGGGAGACATAGACTCTAATACAATAGTAATGAGAGATTTCAACACCCCACTTTAATTGATGGATAGATCAACCAGACAGAAAATCAACAAACAGCTAATCGATACTATGGACCAAATGGACCTAACTGATATCTACAGAACTTTTCACCCCAGAGTTGCATAAAACACATTCTTCTCATCAGTGCATGGAACTTTCTCTAGGATAGACCCTACACTAGGCCACAAAGCAAGTCTCAGCAAATTCAAAATGATCAGAATCATACCATGCATCTTCTCTAATCACAATGGACTGAAGCTCAAAATCAACAACTCAAGAATCTCCAAACATATGCAAACACACGGAGACTGAACCACATGCTCCTGAACGAGCAGTGGGTCACAGAAGAAATCAAAAGAGAAATAAAGAAATTCCTGGAAACGAATGAAGATGACAACACAACAAATTAAAACTTACGGGATACAGCAAAAGCAGTGTTAAAGGGAAGTTTATAGCAATGGGTACCTACATCATGAAACTGGAAAGTCACCAAATAAATGAGCTGTCAATGCATCTCAAGGACCTAAAAAAAAAAAATTAGTAGGAAGAAAGAAATAATTAAAATTATAAGAAGAGGGGCCGGCACTGTGGCATAGTGGGTGAAGCCACCACCTGCAGTGCTGGCATCCTCAGCAAAGTGAAGAGGAAACCTACAGAATGGGAGAAAATATCTGCAAACTATGAAACTGACAAATGATTAACTTCCAGAATTTATAAAGATCTCAAAAAACTCAAGAACCACAAAATAAACAATCTTGTCAAGATATGGACAAAGGATCTGAACAGACATTTTTCAAGAGAGGAAATTTAAATGGCAATAGACACGTGAAAAAATGCTCAGGATCTCTCGCCATCAGGGAAATGCAAACCAAAACCACAATGAGGTTTCACCTCACACCAGTTAGAATGGCTCTCATATAGAAATCAACAAACAACAAATGTTGGTGAGGATATGGCAAAGGGTACCTGAACCCACTGTTGGTAGGAATGTAAACTGGAACAGCCACTGTGGAAGACAGTATGGAGATACCTCAGAAATCTGAATATAGCCCTACCATATGACCCAGCCATCCCACCCCTGGGAATTTATCCAAAGGCAAAGAAACCAGAATATTAAAGAGTGATCTATACCCCCACGGTCATTTCAGCTTAATTTACAATAGCTAAGATTTGGAATCAACTCAGATATCCATCAACTGAATACTGGATAAAGAAATTATGGTATATATATATACTATGGAATACTACACAGTGATAAAGAAAATGAAATCCTATCATTTGCAACAAAATGAGTGCTGCTGAAAACCATTATACTCAGTGAAAGAAGCCAGTCACAAAAAGACAAATACCATGTGGTCTCTGATTTGTGCTAACAAGAGTACCTAAAAGGTAATCTACAGGAGTAAAACTGATAGCTTGAGATGCAATGATTTTTGAACAGCCCTTGTCCTGTTGAGGAACAATGTTTTTCTTGTTTATTTGTTTTTGTTCTTTTTTCCTTTTTTCTTCACGCTATTTGGTGAACTCTCTAGTAGAGAGTATAGGGTTAATATATATAATAATAATATGGAGTAGTATAGGGTTAATCTTATAACATTACCTTTGTGAAAAATAAGAATGGAAAGGGAGAGGGAGGAGGAAGAAGGGTTGGGAGTAAGTGGCAGAGAGATGTGGGGGAAGAATCCACTATGTTCCCAAATATGTATGTATTAAAGGCATGAAGTTTGTAGTTCTTAAATAAAGTTTAAAAAAAGAAAATTTAGTGAAATTTAAAAAAAAAAAAAAAGTAGAGGCTGAAGTCCATCCCAAGTACTCCATTATGTGATGCAGGTATCTCACACGGTAAACTAACCCACTGTGCCAAAACACTCACCCAAACTGAGCTGTTTTTTTTTAAATATTTGCTTATTTATGTCCATCTGCTTGAAAGGCAGGGAGAGACAGACAGTGATAGAGAGAGAGAGAGATCTTCCACCTGCTGGTTCACTCCCCAGATGCTGGTACCTACGTGGACTGGGCCAGGAGCCAGGAACTCCATTAGGGTCTTCCACATGGGTGCCAGAGGTCCAAGTGCTTGAACCATCTTTACAGCCTCTCAAGGTGCATGAGCAGGAAGCTGTGTGAGAAGCAGAGGTGCTGAGACCAGCACTCCCAAACAGAACACAGGCATCCCCAATGGTATCCTAACCTATACCACAATACCCATCCCCATTTTAAATATTTATTTATTAAAAAATAATAGTAAGAGGCCGGCGCCGCGGCTCACTAGGCTAATCCTCTGCCTAGCGGCGCCGGCACACCGGGTTCTAGTCCCGGTCGGGGCACCGGATTCTGTCCCGGTTGCCCCTCTTCCAGGCCAGCTCTCTGCTGTGGCCAGGGAGTGCAGTGGAGGATGGCCCAGGTGCTTGGGCCCTGCACCCCATGGGAGACCAGGAAAAGCACCTGGCTCCTGGCTCCTGCCATCGGATCAGCGCGGTGCGCCGGCCGCAGCGCGCCGGCCGCGGCGGCCATTGGAGGGTGAACCAACGGCAAAGGAAGACCTTTCTCTCTGTCTCTCTCTCTCACTGTCCACTCTGCCTGTCAAAAAATAAAAAAATAAATAAATAAAAAAATAATAGTAAGAAATCCATTCTACAGTAACAGAATTTATGAAAAATACTGAATTTTCCAAGGCAAAAAACTTTCAATGAGAAAATAAAAAGATGTTTTACATTTTTCAAGAATCTTTTCTGTATAACTGATGAGAAGATAGCTCATCTTCTACTGTCTGCTTCTGCACAGTCTACTGTAATACCACACGTCATGCAGCCTGTGAAAACCCACTGTATGCTCAGGACAGAATGAGACTCAAAAAGTCAAATAACATCTTAGAATTATTATGAAAATAGTTTTTATTTGCTCACCCCCTTGAAGGGGTCTCAGTGATGCTGAGGTGTCCAGAGACCCTATTCTGGGAACCAATTCTCTAAACAGGGAAAAAGTGGGAGTCCCTGGACCAGGGTATACCAGAGACAATAGAAGGACAAACTCACTGCACCAAACACAGGAGTATTCACTAAAAGAAGCTCCAGTCCCTTCTCCAGATTCTGATTCCTCACATACTGTCATTCCAGCTGAATCCTTCCACAAAGAGACTAAGCCTGCTCAAGGAATCCAGCCCAGCCTAATGAAAAACATCTAAAGACATGAGAGCAAAAGTCCCCCAGTTAAACAGTGGCCATCACCCCATGGTGAAAACCAGGAATGCCAACGCAGAGCTTCAAATAAGCTTTTTGATGCGGATCTTAATTACTAGCAGACAACCAAGGATAACAATATTTGAGTAAAAATTATACCACAAATAATAAAACAACAAACACACAGGGGGAAATACAAAACACAGGAACCATGGTGGAAGATAAACAGTTTTTTTTCTTTTTTTTTTATTTAGTAAATATAAATTTCCAAAGTACAGTTTATGGATTACATTGGCTTCCCTCCCCCATAATTTCCCTCCCACTCACACCCCTCCCATCTCCTGCTCCCTCTCCCATTCCATTCACATCAAGATTCATTTTCAATTCTCTTTATATACAGAAGATCAATTCAGTATATATTAAGTAAAGATTTCATCAGTTTGCACCCACACAGAAACACAAAGTGTAAAAATACTGTTTCAGTACTAGTTATAGCATTACTTCACATTGGACAACACACTAAGGACAGATCCCACATGAGAAGTAAATACACAGTGACTCCTGTTATAGACTTAACAAATTGACACCCTTGTTTATGGCGTCAGTAATCTCCCTAGGCTCTAGTCATGAGTTGCCAAGGCTATGGAAGCCTTTTGAGTTCGCCGACTTTGATCTTATTCTGACAGGGTCATAGTCAAAGTGGAAGTTCTCTCCTCCCTTCAGAGAAAGATACCTCCTTCTTTGATGGCCCCGTTCTTTCCACTGGGATCTCACTTGCAGAGATCTTTCATTTAGTTCTGTTCGTTTTGTTTTGTTTTGTTTTGTTTTGTTTTTTTGGCCAGAGTGTCTTGGCTTTCCATGCCTAAAATACTCTCATGGGCTCTTCAGCCATATCTGAATGCCTTAAGGGCTGATTCTGAGGCCAGAGTGCTATTTAGGACATCTGCCATTCTATGAGTCTGCTGTGTATCCTGCTTCCCATGTTGGATCATTCTCTCCCTTTTTTATTCTATTAGTTAGTATTAGCAGACACTAGACTTGTTTGTGTGAACCCTTTGACTCTCAGACCTATCAGTGTAATCAATTGTGAACTGAAATTGATCACTTGGACTAGTGCGATGGCATTGGTACATGCCACCTTAATGAGATTGTATTGGAATCCCCTGGCACGTTTCAAACTCCACCGTTTGGGGCAAGTCCAATTGAGCATGTCCCAAATTGTACATCTCCTCCCTCTCTTATTCCCACTCTTATATTTAACAGGGATCACTTTTCAGTTCAAATTTAAACACCTAAGAACAATTGTGTGTTAATTACAGAGTTCAACCAATAGTGCTAGAACAAAAAAAAATACTAAAATGGATAAAATATTACATTGTATATCAACAGTCAGGATAAGAGCTGATCAAGTCACTGTTTCTCATAGTGTCCATTTCACTTCAACAGGTTTCCCCTTTGGTGCTCAGTTAGTTGTCGCTGATTAGGGAGAACATATGATATTTGTCCCTTTGGGACTGGCTTATTTCACTCAACATAATATTTTCCAGATTCCTCCATCTTGTTGGAAATGACTGGGTTTCATTGTTTTTGACTGCTGTATAGTATTCTATAGAGTACATGTCTCATAATTTCTTTATCCAGTCTACTGTTGATGGGCATTTGGGTTGGTTCCAGGTCTTAGATGTTGTGAATTGAGCTGCAATAAACATTAATGTGCAGACAGCTTTTTTGTTTGCCAATTTAATTTCCTTTGGGTAAATTCCAAGGAGTGGTATGGCTGGGTTGTATGGTAGGGTTATATTCATGTTTCTGAGGAATCTCCAGACTGACTTCCACAGTGGCTTAACCAGTTTGCATTCCCAGAAACAGTAGGAATGTGTGTCCCTTTGTCGCCACATCCTCTCCAGCATCTATTGTTGGTAGATTTCTGAATGTGAGCCATTCTAACCGGGTGAGATAAAACCTCATTGTGGTTTTGATTTGCATTTCTCTGATTGCTAGTGACCTTGAACATTTTTTCATGTGTCTGTTGGCCATTTGGATTTCCTCTTTTGAAAAACGTCTATTGAGGTCCTTGGCCCATCTCTTAAGTGGGTTGTTTGTTTTGATCTTGTGGAGTTTCTTGATTTCTTTGTAGATTCTGGTTATCAACCCTTTATCTGTTGCATAGTTTGCAAATATTTTTTCCCATTCTGTCAGTTGCCTCTTCACTTTCCTGACTGTATGTTTTGAAGTACAGAAACTTCTCAATTTGATGCAATCCCAATAGTTAATTTTGGCTTTGACTACCTGCGCCTCTGGGATCTTTTCCAAGAAGTCTTTGCCAGTACCTATATCTTGCAGGGTTTCTCCAATGCTCTCTAATAATTTGATGGTGTCAGGTCGTAGATTTAGGTCTTTAATCCATGTTGAGTGAATTTTTCTGTAAGGTGAAAGGTAGGGGTCTTGCTTCATGATTCTGCACGTGGAAATCCAGTTTTCCCAGCACCATTTATTGAATAGACTGTCCTTACTCCAGGGATTGGTTTTGGATTCTTGATCAAATATGAGTTGGCTGGAGATGTTTTGATTCATTTCTGGTGTTTCTATTCTGTTCCATTGGTCTAGCTATCTGTTTCTGTACCACTACCATGCTGTTTTGATAACAACTGCCCTGTAATATATCCTGAAATCTGGTATTATGATGCCTCCGGCTTTGTTTTTGTTGTACAAGATTGCTTTAGCTATTCGAGGTCTCCTGTGTCTCCATACGAATTTCAGCATCATTTTTTCCAGATCTGAGAAGAAGGTCTTTGGTATCTTGATTGGTATTGCATTGAATCTATAAATTGCTTTTGGGAGAATGGACATTTTGATGATGTTGATTCTTCCAATCCATGAGCATGGAAGATTTTTCCATTTCTTGGTATCCTCTTCTATATCTTTCTTTAAGGTTTTGTAATTTTCATTGTAGAGATCTTTAACGTCCTTGGTTAAGTTTATTCCAAGGTATTTGATTGTTTTTGTGGCTATTGTGAATGGGATTGATCTTGCAGTTCTTTCTCAGCCATGGCATTGCCTGTGTATACAAAGGCTGTTGATTTTTGTGCATTGATTTTATATCCTGCTACCTTGCCAAATTCTTCTATGAGTTCCAATAGTCTCTTAGTAGAGTTCTTTGGATCCCCTAAATAAAGAATCATAACATCTGCAAAGAGGGATAGTTTGAGTTCTTCCTTCCCAATTTGTATCCCTTTAATTTTATTTTCTTCCCTAATAGCTCTGGCTAAAACTTCCAGAGCTATATTGAATAACAGTGGTGAGAGTGGGCATCCCTGTCTGGTACCAGATCTCAGTGGAAAAGCTTCCAACTTTTCCCCATTCAATAGGATGCTGGCCGTGAGTTTTTCATAAATTGCTTTGATTGTATTGAGGAATGTTCCTTGCATACCCAGTTTGCTTAGAGTTTTCATCATGAACGGGTGTTGTATTTTATCAAATGGTCTCTCTGTGTCTATTGAGATAATCATACGGTTTTTCTTCTGCAGTCTGTTAATGTGGTGTATCACATTGATTGTCTTGTGCACATTGAACCATTCCTGCATACCAGGGATAAATCCCACTTGGTCTGGGTGGATGATCTTTCTGATGTGTTGTTGCATTCTATTGGCCAGAATTTTATTGAGGATTTTTGCGTCTATGTTCATCAGGGATATTGGTCTATAATTCTCTTTCAATGCTGCATCTTTTTCTGGCTTAGGAATTAAGGTGATGCTGGCTTCATAGAAAGAATTTGGGAGGATTCCCTCTTTTTCAATTGTTCTGAATAGTTTGAGAAGAATTGGAGTTAGTTCTTCTTTAAATGTCTGGTAGAATTCAGCAGTGAATCCATCTGGTCCTGGGCTTTGCTTTGTTGGGAGGGCCTTTATTACTGTTTCAATTTCTGTCTCAGTTATGAGTCTGTTTAGGTTTTCTATGTCTTCCTGGTTCAATTTAGGTAGGTTGCATGTGTCCAGGAATCTATCCATTTCTGATAGGTTTCCCTGTTTGCTGGCATACAAGTCCTTGTAGTAATTGCTGATGATTCTTTTTATTTCTGTGGTGTCTGTTGTTACATTTCCTTTTTCATCTCTGATTTTATTGATTTGGGTCTTTTCTCTTCTTTTTTTAGTTAGTTGGCCCAATGGGGTGTCAATTTTGTTTATTTTTTCAAAAAACCAGCTCCTCGTTTGGCTGATTTTTTGTAATTTTTTTTGGATTCAATCCTGTTGATTTCTTCTCTGATTTTAATTATTTCTCTTCTCCTACTAGATTTGGGTCTGGTTTGCTGTAGATTTTCTAGATCCTTGAGGTGAATTGAAAGCTCATCTATTTGGTACCTTTCCAATTTCTTGATGTAGGCACCTATTGATATAAACTTTCCTCTTAACACTGCTTTTGCTGTTTCTCATACATTTTGGTATGTTGTGCTGTTATCCTCTCATTTACTTCCAGAAAACTTTTGATTTCTCTTTTGATTTCTTCTATGACCCATTGTTCATTCAGGAGCATGTTGTTCAATCTCCATGTGTTTGCATATGCTCTAGGGATTCCTGAGTTGCTAATTTCCAACTTCATTCCTTTATGGTCTTAGAAACTGCATGGTATGATTGTAATTCTTTTGAATTTTCTGAGACTTGCTTTATGGCCTAGTATGTGGTCAATCCTAAAGAAGGTTCCATGTACTGCTGAGAAGAATGTAAATGCTTTATGTGTAGGATGGAAAGTTCTGTATATATCTGTTAGATCCATTTGGGCTATAGTGTCGTTTAAATCTACTGTATCCTTGTTGATCTTCTGTCCTGTTGATCTGTCTATTTCTGAGAGTGGAGTATTGAAGTCCCCCAGTACTATTGTATTGGGGTCTAAGTCTCCCTTTAAGTCCCTTAATAAATCTTTTAAATAAACCGGTGCCCTGTAATTAGGTGCATATACATTAACTATCGTTATATCTTCCTGTTGAATTGATCCCTTAATCATTATATAGTGCCCCTCTTTGTCTCTCTTAACAGTTTTTGTGATAAAGTTTATGTTGTCCGATATTAAGATGGCTACACCCGTTCTTTTTTCAATTCTGTTGGCATGGTATATCTTTTTCCAGCCTTTCACTTTCAGTTTGTATGTATCTTTGTTGGAAAGATGTGTTTCTTGTAAGCAGCAAATTGATGGGTTTTGTTCCTTAACCCAATCAGTCAATCTGTGGCTTTTAACTGGACAGTTCAGGCCATTAACGTTCAATGTGACTATTGATAAGTAGTAACTTTGCCCTGCCATTTGCCAAAGATATTTTCTAATATATGTTTTGAACTTCCTGTGATCTTTTGCTGTGAGGTTTCCTTCCTTTACCTTCTTTCATATTGATGACCGTGTTTCTGTGTTTCTGTGTGTAACACATCTTTAAGCATCTTTTGCAGGGCTGGATGAGTGGCGACAAATTCTTTCAATTTCTGTTTGCTATGAAAGGTCTTTATTTCACTTTCAATCACAAATGAGAGCTTTGCAGGATATAATATTCTGGGCTGGCAGTTTTTCACTCTTAGTACCTGGACTATATCTCGCCATGGTTCATTCAGTTTTTCTCCCACCTTAGCCTCAAGCTGTGTTTGTTTGTTTACTATTCTTGGCCTAGTTTTTTAAAATATGAGTAAGAACAATTTCTCATTACCCACAGTAATAGAATGGACAGGTAATAGAAATAATTGGGGGTCAGCACTGTGGCAAAGTAGTCTAAGCCTCCATCTGGGGTACCAGCATCTCCTACGGGCGCCAGTTCAAGTCCTGGCTGTTCCTCTTCTGATCCAGCTCTCTGCTAATGGCCTGGGAAAGCAGTGAAAGATGTTCCAAGTGCTTGGACACCTGCACCCATGTGGGACACCGGAAAAAAGCTCCCAGCTTTGGGTCAGCCCAGCTCCACTTATTAAGGCAATTTGGGGAGTGAACCAGTGGATGGAAGACTTTTCTTTTTGTCTCTTTGTCTCTCCCCCTTTCTGTCTGTAACTCTACCTCTCAAATAAATAATAAATCTTTTTAAGCATGAATTATTAAAAAAAGAAATACTTGAAAACAAAAATCAATCCAGAAATAATTTCTATTTAGTCTAAGATTTTGTTCATACCCTTTGAAACAGTAGGTTTGACAAACTAATTATATTTTATATTGGAAACTATTAAAATTATTTTTTATTCCTTAAACACTCACCAACAGATGGAGGGTGATATAAAGCTAGATACGAGCTAGATGGCAGGCAAATGCACACTGGGACATTGTACTGCAGAGCAGAAAAAGTCACAAGCTTTATGGCCTTCAAGTGAGTGATCAAGAGTTTATTTATAAACCCAAATATGGTGTTTTAAACTTAATGAGAAATCATGAATCATTTCTCTCCAGGTGTTATTTCCCTAGCATTGCCTGCAAGGAGATTCTATCTAGAACCTCTTTAGGAAGAGTTTGGCTTTCCCAGGTCCTTGCTGTTAAGCTCCATCGGAACCTCTGAGTGAGTGTGTACAATGATAAAAGAAGCCAAGTTGACCTTAGGCTGTCTCCACGGGTCCTCTGGTGGTCCTGACTCAGCCCATCCCTCAGGAGATGCCCCCATAAAAGTGTAAGTAAGCAGCCCACAGCTTTGCTGACTGACAGGCTCACAGACACAGTAAGATTCCAGGAAACAATGGCTAGAATAGCTCACTCTTTATGGACAGGCTCTCTGGAGAACTCTGCAGAGACCCTAAGGAACACGTAAGCAGTGCTGTAAGCAAGGTGCAGTCGTGGACTGAAATGCTGGAACACAGACAATTGAATCACAGAGTGCTGAGGAATTACAACTCCCCGGAAGGCAGCAAGGTACATCCTCCAGAGAAGGCAGCTGAGCATTGGCTGGGCTTTGAATGCTGCTGGGAAATCCAGTGGGAAGCACAGTAATTGTTCTACTGCTCACATCGGGCAAGTCTCACTATTCCTTCCCCAGCAGCACTACCCAGGACACTGAGACTTCACATCGTATCACAAACACTAGGCCAAGCATTCACGCCTTTCCCTCTGCATCACGGGGGCAGGAAAGGAGCCGGCCCCCTTTGGAGCCTGCTTAGTCCAAACAGCGCTCACCTGCTCAAAGACGTCTTACGTCTTTCCCCCATGGAGCCTGACCATGAAAGAGGTCCAGTGAAGTTTTTCTGAACGTCTGTTTTCAGTCTGGGTCTTAGCCCTGCAGAGATAAAGTTTCCTTCTGGGTGGTTTCTATGAAATGAGCTGGCCAGGTCCACAGCAAATATGAGATGACCCTCATCTCTCCCAGCTCCTTGGAGGGGAGATGCCACCTAAGACCTTCCAAAACTTACTTGCTCCCCTGCTAATGTGAAAGGAGATGATGGCCAGAGTCTAGGCAGACAAAGAAGAGAAGTCGAGAATAAGGCTTTGGGAACCCAAAAAGGCCATCAGCAGAGGTTTGGTAACTCCAAAAACAAGTCTGGGGGCATGAGTGGTGGTGGAAAGAAGCACTAAAGAGTGCTGGAGGATATTGTGTCTGAAGTACACGCGTGCGCACATGCACTCCTCATTACATGTCTCATCTACTGCTCACACGTTTAGATGGAAGAAGAATCAAGATGCACACCACTGCACAGCTCCAGTCCTCCAGAGACAGCAGCCACCTCCTGTCAAGGACCTCACACTCACCAGTGCCACATCCATCCAGTGAAAGGAAAGATGATGGACCAAGATGGGGCTGGCCACCCATGCCTACACAACAATGGACAAGCACGTGGCTGGCCACCCATGCCTACACAACAATGGGCAAGCACGTGGCTGGCCACCCATGCCTATACAACAATGGACAAGCACGTGGCTGGCCACCCATGCCTACACAACAATGGACAAGCATGTGGCTGGCCCAGCCATGCCTAGACTACAATGGACAAGCATGTGGCTGGCCTAGCTATGCCTGGCCAATGGCATTATCCCTTAAACACCTGTATTTCAAGTCCCCCTTATTGCTAAATCAATCCTTTTTCCCCCAGGATAGAAGAGACACATCTCTATACCTTCACTTTGCTTGATTCCTTGTTTCTGCAAGATTACCTCTTCTCAGTCCTGACTTCTCACCTGTTTCTCCTTCACCATCACCCAACTACATCACTCACTGTAGATGTGATTTGTGATGAAAGTGATAGTACAATGGGTGTCTCCTGTGACTCTGTGGGGGACAAGCATGGGGATACAAAGAACTCAAACTTTGGAGTTCCGCCACATACTGGCTTGTAAATCTGAAAACGCTCCACACCACATTCTCCAAGCCTCATTTCCTTATTTATAAACTGGAGACAATAATGCCCATGAGCAGGTGACATCCTGCAGGCATCTGAAAGGCTGGGCTCAATTATGAAACCAATGCATAATGGATGAGGTCAGTTGTACAAATGGCACCTCAGAGACACAGTGTTTCTGGTGCCAGCTGCAAAGAGAGCAGTGAACTGGCTTCATTTGTGTCTGCACCATTAATGAGAACAGCAACAGAAAACAAGTGTCCATCAGAAGAGAGACAGAGCTCTGCTTGGGACCCACAAAACACAAACTCAGAGAGGCAACAGTTGACAACAATGTCCTAAGGAGGGGGGACCCTAGGCCTAAGTCCCTACCTGCCCAGTGTCTCAGTGTGCTGCCTACTAGTCTACTGGCATTGGAATTTTGACCTGTGCTCACCAAAACACCTTGTGGTGACTTGATCACCATATGGCTTCCTTTTTTTAAATTTATTTTTAATGAAAACAAATTTCATAAGCATAATTTAAGGAATACAGTGATTCTTACCACCATACCTGCCCTCCCTCCCACACTCCTACCCCTCCTCCTCTTCCCAGTCCCATTCTCCATTAAGATTCATTTTCAGTGAACTTTGTAAACAGAAGACCAACTGTAGACTAAGTAAAGATTTCAAAAATTTGCACACATATACACATACACACAAAAAAACTGTTTGAGAACTGGTTTTACAGGTAACTCTCATAATACAATTCACTGAGGACAGAGGTCCTGCATGGAGAGTTAGTGCACAGCGCCTCTTGTTCTTAACTTAAAAATTAACACTCTTATGTATGATGTCAGTGACCACCAGAGGATCTTGAAATGAGCTGCATAGGCTATGGAAACCTTTCGAGTTCACAAACTCCATCAGTATTTGTACAAGGCCATAAGCAAAGTGGAAATTCTCTCCTCCCTTTAGAGAAAAATACATCCTTCTTTGATGGCCACTTTTTTCCGCTGGGGTCTCACTCACAGAGATCCTTCATGTAGAACATTTTCTTGCCACAGTATCTTGTTTTTCCATGCTTGAAATGCTCTCACAGGCTTTTCAGCCAGACTAGGAAGACTTAAGGGCTGAATCTGAAGTCAGAGTGTTACTTAAAGTGATTGTCATTCTATCAGTCTGCTTCATGACTGCTTCCCATGTTGGAGCATTCACTCCTTTTTATTATTCTCACCAGGTACTTGATCCTATTTATATGATCTCTTTAACACTGAATCCTATATATATATATATATATATATATATATATATATTCACTTTAACACTTACTATGATCACTTTATTAATTAAGATGGCATTTTTACCACCAAGTTTAATGGGATTTGGAGTCCCATAACAAGTTTTTAAACTATACCCTTAGAAGTAAGTCCGTAAAAATGAATGCAGAACTATACAAATTTACAGTTACAAACTTCTTCCTCCTTCTCTTATTCCCACTCTTATCTTTTACTGAGATCTATTTTCAGTTGCCTTTATTCACATATGATTAACTCTATGTAAAGTAAAGAGTTCCACAAGTAGTACGAATTAAAAAAAGACGGGAAAAAAAAGGCAAAGAAAACGAAACTGTTCCTCAACAGTCAAGACAAGGGCAGCTCAAAGTCATCCCTTCTCGAAGTGTCAATTTTCCTTCAACAGATTCCGTTTTAGGTGCTCTATTAGTTACAACATGGTTTTTTATGGGGATAAAAAGGACTGGTCAGGAGATAATCCATCCAGTTTCCTTGACAATAGCACTTCAGAGGTTCATGGCAAAGCACAAATAAGCCCCCAAGAGAGAGCACTGTATAAAGTACCCAGTGCTGGACAAGGCACCATTATCCTCAAACGCTGAATTTGCCTGGGCTGCTGTGAGGACAGTTCACCTACCAGCCATGACATCTGAGGCCTCCATAGACATTCCTGCAGGAGCCCAGCCAACTCTGTGAACCCTGAAACAGCAGCGACTCAAAAAGGAGTTGTCCAGCAAGAGAGCTAGGCGCGAAAAGGGCCTTATCTTTGTCTCTAGTCCCCGCCTGTCCATTCTTCCTTAATCCACTGTGGTGCAGACACCATCAGTTTACTTCCAGTTCAGCTTGACATGTGCCTGCTGGTTTTCACTCCTGCTATGCTCTGAATGCTTCTGTCCCCCACAAAATTCACACCCTGAAATTCTCACCTCAAGCTGCTGCTGTTGGGAATGTGGGTTTTGAGAGGTGATCGGGTTGTGGGCACAGAGCTCTGGTGACTGAGGTTAGAGCCCTCAGAAAAGCAGCCAGAGAGAGGACCCTGGCCCCTCCATGGAGTGAGGAAGCCAGAGAGAGGATCCCAGCCCCTCCATGGGAAAAAACACAGTAAGAGGGTGAAGGTGTTGCTGGTGTCACCAGGCATTGACTC
Source organism: Oryctolagus cuniculus (assembly GCF_051225735.1). NCBI lineage: Eukaryota > Metazoa > Chordata > Mammalia > Lagomorpha > Leporidae > Oryctolagus > Oryctolagus cuniculus. The sequence continues at coordinate 170,401,736 of NC_142870.1, read as the reverse complement.
CACCTTCCTTGTGAACTGCTCAGCCTCCCGAACTTTGAGAATTCAATTTCTGTTATTTACAAGCTACCCAACTTGTAGTATTTTGTTATAGCAGCCAAAATAGACTAAGACAACCCCATTTGCCTTTAAGATAAAGAAATCTGATTAATACCTCTGTCAACAGTGTGCTACCAATTCCAGCTTCTAAGTACTATGCTAACATTCCTCTCAAATCTGTAGCAATCTCTCTTAGACATCTCCTGCAGTCTAATTTTTTGCATACCCTTTTGAAGTTCTCAATAGTAATGAGAACTTTTTAGCACATGAGAAAAATTTACAAAGCAACCCTCCCCCTTTCGGGTCCTGCACTGGACATTCAGAGCTGTCCTCGCTGATGAACTCATTAACCCTTACTTGACCACACAGTCATGTATTTATTTTTTCAGGTTGGGTCAAAGCCTCAGACCAGTTTGGACAAACCCAGCTAGGGTGTGACCTTGGTCTGCATTCATTCATCCACACCTCCAACAGTTACTCAGCATCTACAGGGGTCCAGCATCACAGATTTTGCCTGAACCCTGAGAGTAGAGACATGAGGTGTTGTCTCCAGCCCCTCAATGTCTACCTCTGCCACTTGCTATTTATTAACCCTTCTGTGCCTCTGGTTTATCATTCCTAAAACGGAAGTGAAAACATCTGTTTTAACAGAGTGTTCGTGAGGACTGAATGAAGCACTGAATGGGAAAGGTCTTAGAATGCCTGTTGCATGGTGCATCCTCAGTCAGTGTTAACCATCAATACCATTTGGGGCTGATGGATTGTGACGACTCCACGTGACCCCCATTTCCTGCATTTGTGCCTCAGTAACCCGCTCCCCTTTAGGCTATGCTGGTTCTATGCACTAGAAACAGCGCAGGTGATGAGAGGTCCCTTCCTGACTCCCAACTTGCTGGTATTCTCACTGGCCACTCACTCTCACTCCCTCGCTCTTTTGGCAAACATGTTTTGATGAGAAGGCCACTGGACAAGGAATCTAAGATGACCTCCAGCCAACAGTCCAACAAACAGCTGAATCCCTCCACCACCCACACGAGGAAGCTTGGATGCTGACCTTACTCCAGTTGGACTGAGAAGACAGCAGCCCCAGCTGACACATGGATCGCAGCCTGGCCAAAGGAGAGACCCTGAAACAGAGAACTCAGCTGAGCTTTGCCCATGCTCCTGAGCCCCAGAAACTAAGAAATAATTCCTAAAGTTTTGGGATAATTTGCTGTGCAATAAGAGATCATTAGGACACTATTATTCCTACAGTTTGTGATGAATTTGAGGGCCAAGGGAGCAAGCAGCATGAGGCAGCAGTGTATAGAGAAGATGGCGGAATAGTGACAGGGAGGTCTGCTCTAGGCTCCGTGAACTTAGCAGAAAAAAAGTGGACAAGGTACACTCTCGGGGCAAACTGCAGTGGGAGATCTTGCCAAAGCAGTGTAAACTGTCTGGGCCTGAGTGTAAGACCCAGAAACATAGCAATGAGCACAGAGCACAAACAGGGGAGTCTTGTACCACCCAGCATAACTGTGAAAGGAGTAGGGCTGCAGCCGGTGGGTACTGTGCACTCTTCTGATACAGGGATTTAACCAGGGGGGAAATCCAGGTTCCCCACTGACTCTTGAGTCTAGCTGGGGAACTGAACTTGATCTGACCAGGCAAAACACACATGGCCAGCGGCTCTGGGAACCCTTCAGTCTATTTCTGGACAGGACAGGCTATTGGGGCAGAATGGATTCTCTTGCACTCCTTGACCGTGGGAGCCCTGGGTGCTGAGACTGTGAAAACACTGTGACTACATGAGAGGGTGCAGGGTGTAGCTGGGGTCTGGACAAGCTCTGGGTGCAGAGCCATACTCTCGGAACTCCTTGGTTGCCAGGGCAGCTCTTTGCAGCTGGAACTGTGCTCAGAGGGAGGACTGGGCAGATCATTCACATGGATGAGTGCTGAACACACTGGGGACTAACACCAGGCATTGCTCAGCTTGTAGAGAGGAGGTGACGGAGTGATCACACCAACAGATGTGAACAACCCTCCTCCTCTTCTGTTAATAAGAAGAGACCTACCACCCCCAACTTGGGTGCTACCCTGGATACTTGCTCCGTCCTGGAGCACTGACCAGAGCAACATGGACACACCCACCACACACCTCTCAGTAGTCACTGGAAGTGCGGAGATTCCATTAAGCCACAGAGGCATAGCTCAGAGATAGCCATCAGAGGGGAAATAAAACAGTTAACTTCACAAATGCTAAACATGAAAGCAGAAATTCAGAAAACAAGAATAAGGAAGACAGCATGATCCCCTCAAAGGGACACAACATTTCAATACTAGAATGTGAAGATGAAGAGATTGATGAAATGCTGGAAATGGAATTCAAAAAAGTAATGATAGGATTACTCAAAAGTAATCAGAAGCTAATATTATTTGCTTTTAAAGAAAACCATACATGACATGGAGGAAAGTTTTTCCAAGGAAATTGAGATTTTGAAGAGAAATCAAAATGAAATATTAGAGATGAAGAACTCAATAGATGAAATTTTTAAATGTGGTGGAAAGCCCTACAGCAGATTCAGCGAGGCAGATGAAAGAATATCCAAATTAGAAGATAAATCTTTGGAAATCCCATAATCAGAATAAAAACACAAGAAGAAAATAGAACACTTAAAAACAGTGTTTAAGACCTATGAGATACCATCAAACCACCCAATATACAGGTTTTAGGAGTTCCTAAAGGCATGAAAAGAAAGAACAGACTAGAAGGCTGTTTAGTGAAATAAGTACAGAAAACTCCCCTAATTTGGAGAAAGAAAGGGACATCCAAGTACAGGAAGCACACAGAACTCCTAATAGACATGACCAGAAAAGATCTTCACCATGACACACTGTAGTCAAACTCCCTACAGTAAAACATAAAGAAAAGATTCTAAAATGTGCAAGAGAGAAATGATAGATTACTTTCAGAGGATCTCCAATTAGACTAACAGCTGACTTCTCATCAGAAATTCTATAGACTAGAAGACAATGGGAAGATATAGTCCGAGTCTTAAGAAAAAAAAACTTTAACCCAGAATACTGTACCCTGCAAAGCTCTCATTTACGAATGAAGGTGAAATAAAGACCTTCCATAACAAATAGAAATTGAAAGAATTTGTCAACACCTGTTCAGCCCTGCAAAAAATGGTTAAGGATGTGTTATACACAGAAACAGAAACACGGTCATCACTACAACAGACAGTAAAGGAGGAAAATCTCCTAGTAAAAGTACAAAGGAAAAGTGAAAAATAAGAATATTTATGGAAAAATGGAAAGGCAAAGTCATTACTCATCAATAGTCACCTTGAATTTTTTTTTACTTTTATTTAATGAATATAAATTTCCAAAGTACAATTTATGGATTACAATGGCTTCCCCCACATACCGTCCCTCCCACCCACAACCCTCCCCTTTCCCACTCCCTCTCCCCTTCCATTCACATCAAGATTCATTTTCGATTATCTTAATATACAGAAGATCAGCTTAGTATACATTAAGTAAGGATTTCAACAGTTTGTTCCCACACAGAAACATAAAGTGAAAAATAATAGATGATTTTTTTAAATGACGATGAAATCAGATCAGACCTATTGTCATGTTTAATCCCAGTGAGAGTCAAGTTGGGAGTTGATAATTTCTTTTTTTTTTTTTTTTACAGAGGATCAGTTTAGTATACATTAAGTAAAGATTTCAACAGTTTGCACCTCCATAGAAACACAAAGTGAAATATATTGTTTGAGTACTCGTTATAGCATTAAATCTCAATGCACAGCACATTAAGGACAGAGATCCTACATGAGGAGTAAGTGCACAGTGACTCCTGTTGTTGACTTTACCAATTGACACTCCTGTCTATGGCATCAGTAATCTCCCTATGCTCCAGTCATGAGTTTCCAAGGCTATGGAAGCCCTCTGAGTTCTCCGATTCTTATCTTGTTTAGACAAGGTCATAGTCAAAGTGGAGGTTCTCTCCTCCCTTCAGAGAAAGATACCTCCTTCTTTGAAGACCTGTTCTTTCCACTGGGATCTCACTCACAGAGATCTTTTGCCAGAGTGTCTTGGCTTTCCATGCCTGAAATACTCTCATGGGCTTTTCAGCCAGATCCGAATGCCTTTAGGGCTGATTCTGAGGCCAGAGTGCTATTTAGGACATCTGCCATTCTATGAGTCTGCTGAGTATCTCACTTCCCATGTTGGATCACTCTCCCCTTTATTTATTCTATCGGTTAGTGTTAGCAGGTACTAGACTTGTTTATGTGCTCCCTTTGACTCTTAGTCCTTTCATTATGATCAATTATGAACTGAAATTGATCACTTGGAATAGTGAGATGGCATTGGTACATGCAACCTTGATGGGATTGAATTGGAATCCCCTGGTATGTTTCTAACTCTACCATTTGGGGTAAGTCAGCTTGAGCATGTCCCAAATTATACATCTCTTCCCTCTCTTATTCCCACTCTTATGTTTAACAGGGATCACATTTCAGTTAAATTTCAACACTTAAGAATAACTGTGTATTAATTACAGAATTAAACCAGTCATATTAAGTAGAACAGACAAAAAAACTACTAAGAGAGATAATGTATTAAGTTGTTCATTAACAGTCAGGGCTATGCTGATCCAGTCACCGTTTCCCATAGTGTCCATTTCACTTCAGGAGGTTTCCTTTTTGGTGTTCAGTCAGTTGTCACCGATCAGGGAGAACATATGGTATTTGTCCCTTTGGGATTGGCTTATTTCACTCAGCATGATGTGTTCCAGATTCCTCCATTTTGTTGCAAATGACTAGATTTCGTTGTTTCTTACTGCGGTATAGTATTCTAAAGAGTACATATCCCATAATTTCTTTATCCAGTCTACCGTTGATGGGCATTTAGGTTGGTTCCAGGTCTTAGCTATTGTGAATTGAGCTGCAATAAACATTAGGCTGCAGACCGCTTTTTTGTTTGCCAATTTAAATTCCTTTGGGTAAATTCCAAGGAGTGGGATGGCTGGGTCGAACGGTAGGGTTATCTTCAGGTTTCTGAGGAATCTCCAGACTGACTTCCATAGTGGCTTGACCAGCTTGCATTCCCACCAACAGTGGGAATGTGTGTCCCTTTGTCGCCACATCCTCTCCAGCATCTATTGTTGGTAGATTTCTGAATGTGAGCCATTCTAACCGGGGTGAAGTGAAACCTCATTGTGGTTTTGATTTGCTTTTCTCTGATTGCTAATGACCTTGAACATTTTTTCAAGTCTCTGTTGCCCCTTTGGATTTCCTCTTTTGAAAAATGTCTATTGAGGTCCTTGGCCCATCTCTTAATTGGGTTGTTGGCTTTGTTTTTGTGGAGTTTCTTGATTTCTTTGTAGATTCTGGTTATTAACCCTTTATCTGTTGCATAGTTTGCAAATATTTTTTCCCATTCTGTCGGTTGTCTCTTCACTCTCCTGACTGTTTCTTTTGCAGTACAGAAACTTCTCAATTTGATGCAATCCCAATAGTTGATTTTGGCTTTGACTGCCTGTGCCTCCCGGGTCTTTTCCAGAAACTCTTTGCCTGTGCCAATATCTTGAAGGGTTTCTCCAATGTTCTCTAGTAACTTGATGGTGTCAGGTCGTAGATTTAGGTCTTTAATCCATGTTGAGTGGATTTTTGTGTAAGGTGTAAGGTAGGGGTCTTGCTTCATGATTCTGCACGTGGAAATCCAATTTTCCCAGCACCATTTATTGAATAGACTGTCCTTGCTCCAGGAATTAGTTTTAGATCCTTGATCAAATATAAGTTGGCTGTAGATGTTTGGGTTGATTTCTGGTGTTTCAATTCTGTTTCATTGGTCTATCCATCTGTTTCTGTACCAGTACCATGCTGTTGTGATTACAACTGCCCTGTAGTATGTCCTGAAATCTGGTATTGTGATGCCTCCGGCTTTGTTTTTGTTGTACAAGATTGCTTTAGCTATTCGAGGTCTCTTGTGCCTCCATATAAATTTCAGCACCAATTTTTCCAGATCTGAGAAGAAGGTCTTCGGTTCTTGATTGGTATTGCATTGAATTTATAAATTGCTTTTGGGAGAATGGACATTTTGATGATATTGATTCTTCCAATCCATGAGCATGGAAGATTTTTCCATTTCTTGGTATCCTCTTCTATTTCTTTCTTTAAGGTTTTGTAATTTTCATCGTAGAGATCTTGAACGTCCTTGGTTAAGTTTATTCCAAGGTATTTGATTGTTTTTGTAGCTATTGTGAATGGGATTGATCTTAGAAGTTCTTCCTCAGCCATGGCATTGTCTGTGTATACAAAGGCTGTTGATTTTTGTGCATTGATTTTATACCCTGCTACTTTGCCAAACTCTTCTATGAGTTCCAATAGTCTCTTAGTAGAGTTCTTTGGGTCCCCTAAATAAAGAATCAAGTCATCTGCAAAGAGGGATAGTTTGAGTTCTTCCTTCCCAATTTGTATCCCTTTAATTTCTTTTTCTTGCCTAATAGCTCTGGCTAGAACCTCCAGAACTATATTGAATAGCAGTGGTGAGAGTGGACATCCCTGTCTGGTACCAGATTTAAGTGGAAATGCTTCCAACTTTTCCCCATTCAATAGGATGCTGGCTGTGAGTTTTTCATAGATTGCTTTGATTGTATTGAGGAATGTTCCTTCCAAACCCAGTTTGCTTAGAGTTTTCATCATGAACGGGTGTTGTATGTTATCAAATGCTTTCTCGGCGTCTATTGAGATAATCATATGGTTTTTCTTCTGCAGTCTGTTAATGTGGTGTATCACATTGATTGTCTTGTGCACATTAAACCATCCCTGCATACCAGGGATAAATCCCACTTGGTCTGGGTGGATGATCTTTCTGATGTGTTGTTGCATTCTATTGGCGAGAATTTTATTGAGGATTTTTGCATCTATGTTCATCAGGGATATCGGTCTGTAATTCTCTTTCAGTGCTGCATCTTTTTCCGGCTTAGGAATTAAGGTGATGCTGGCTTCATAGAAAGAATTTGGGAGGATTCCCTCTTCTTCGATTGTTCTTAATAGTTTGAGAAGAATTGGAGTTAGTTCTTCTTTAAATGTCTGGTAGAATTCAGCAGTGAATCCATCTGGTCCTGGGCTTTGCTTTGTTGGGAGGGCCTTTATTACTGTTTCAATTTCTGTCTCAGTTATGAGTCTGTTTAGGTTTTCTATGTCTTCCTGGTTCAATTTAGGTAGGTTGCATGTGTCCAGGAATCTATCCATTTCTGATAGGTTTCCCTGTTTGCTGGCATACAAGTCCTTGTAGTAATTTCTGATGATTCTTTTTATTTCTGTGGTGTCTGTTGTTACGTTTCCTTTTTCATCTCTGATTTTATTGATTTGGGTCTTTTCTCTTCTTTTTTTAGTTAGTTGGCCCAATGGGGTGTCAATTTTGTTTATTTTTTCAAAAAACCAGCTCCTCGTTTGGCCGATTTTTTGTAATTTTTTTGGATTCAATCCTGTTGATTTCTTCTCTGATTTTAATTATTTCTCTTCTCCTACTAGATTTGGGTCTGGTTTGCTGTAGGTTTTCTAGATCCTTGAGGTGAATTGAAAGCTCATCTATTTGGTGCCTTTCCAATTTCTTGATGTAGGCACCTATTGATATAAACTTTCCTCTTAACACTGCTTTTGCTGTTTCTCATACATTTTGGTATGTTGTGCTGTTATCCTCATTTACTTCCAGAAAACTTTTGATTTCTCTTTTAATTTCTTGAATGACCCATTGTTCATTCAGGAGCATGTTGTTCAATCTCCATGAGTTTTCATACTCTCTAGGGATTCCTGAGTTGCTAATTTCCAACTTCATTCCTTTATGGTCTGAGAAGCTGCATCGTATGATTCTAATTCTTTTGAATTTGCTGAGACTTGCTTTATGGCCTAGTATGTGGTCAATCCTAGAGAAGGTTCCATGTACTGCTGAGAAGAATGTAAAATCTTTAGCTGTAGGATTGAAAGTTCTGTAGATATCTGTTAGATCCATTTGGGCTATAGTGTCATTTAAATCTACTGTATCCTTGTTGATCTTCTGTCCTATTGATCTGTCTATTTCTGAGAGTGGAGTATTGAAGTCCCCCAGTACTATTGTATTGGGGTCTAAGTCTCCCTTTAAGTCCGTTAACAAATCTTTTAGATAAACCGGTGCCCTGTAGTTAGGTGCATATACATTGATAATTGTTATATCTTCCTGTTGAATTGGTCCCTTAATCATTATGTAGTGTCCCTCTTTGTCTCTCTTAACGGTTTTTGTGGTAAAGTTTATGTTGTCTGATATTATGATGGCTACGCCCGCTCTTTTTTCATTTCTGTTGGCATGGTATATCTTTTTCCAGCCTTTCACTTTCAGTCTGTATGGATCTTTGTTGGAAAGATGTGTTTCTTGTAAGCAGCAAATAGATGGGTTTTGTTCCTTAACCCAATCAGCCAATCGGTGTCTTTTAACTGGACAGTTCAGGCCATTCACGTTCAATGTGACTAATGATAAGTGGTAACTTTGCCCTGCCATTTGTCAAAGATAAGTTCTAATATATGCTTTGAATTCCCTGTGATCTTTTGCTGTGAGCTTTCCTTCCTTTACCTTCTTTCATATTGATGACCGTGTTTCTGTGTTTCTGTGTGTAACACATCTTTAAGCATCTTTTGCAGGGCTGGACGAGTGGCAACAAATTCTTTCAATTTCTGTTTGCTATGAAAAGTCTTTATTTCACCTTCATTCACAAATGATAGCTTTGCAGGATATAATATTCTGGGCTGGCAGTTTTTCTCTCTTGGTACCTGGGCTATATCTCGCCATTCCCTCCTAGCTTGTAGAGTTTCTGATGAGAAGTCAGCTGTGAGTCTGATTGGAGATCCTCTGAGAGTAATCTGACGTTTCTCTCTTGCACATTTTAGGATCTTTTCTTTATGTTTCACTGTGGAGAGTTTAATTACAACGTGTCGTGGTGAGGATCTCTTTTGGTCATGTTTATTAGGGGTTCTGTGAGCTTCCTGTACTAGGATTTCTCTGTCCTTCTCCAAACCTGGGAAATTTTCTGCTAATATCTCACTAAAAAGGCCTTCTAATCCTTTCTCCCTCTCCATGCCTTCAGGAACTCCTAGATCCCAAATGTTGGGTTTTTTAATAGTATCCTGAAGATTCCCGACAATATGTTTTAGATTTCTAATTTCCTCTTCTTTTCTTTGGTCTGACTGTATCCTTTCCTGTTCTCTGTCTTCTAAGTCTGATATTCTCTCTTCTGCTTCACCCATTCTGTTTGTAAGGCTCTCTATTGTGTTTTTCATTTGATCTATTGAATTCTTCACTTCAGTCACTACCACAGTTTCCTGTTGTACTAGTTGTTTCGTTTCATTTTGATTCCTCCTTAATATTTCATTTTCACGAGAGAGATGTTCTATCTTGTCCATTAAGGATTTCTGTAGTTCAAGAATTTGTTTTTGAGAACTTCTTATTGTTCTTATCAATTTTTTGAGATCTGCTTCTTGCATTTCTTCTATGTCATCATCTTCATAATCTTGAATTGGGGTGCCTTTTTCATTTGAGGGCGTCATGGTGACTTCCTTGTTTTTATTACCTTGGTTTTTGCGTTTGTTATTTGGCATATTGGAGATATTTGGTTTCTTCACTGTGGTGCTTTTTCTTGTTATACTATGACTCTAGATTAAGTGGACTATCTGTTTTTGATGGAGCCTTAGGGCTTGAGATGGGTGTGGCCTGAGAGCTCTGTCTGGTGTGCCAAAGGTGACACTCCCAGGTTAGGCGTGGTAAACCTCTCTCTCTCTCTCTCTTTCTTATTTTTTGATTCAAAAGGGAAGTTATTCTGCACAGCTGAACGAAGTTGGAGGTAGTTAGCAGGCAAATGATATACCCACAGGAGCCAGAGATCGGAAGCTCTTTCCCAAGGACCACACAGGGAATCTGTTCGGCCCTCAGAGTGGGCTCAAATTCTCCTTCAGTCTCCCACTGGGTTGCCAAAGTTACGGAATTGTAGCGTCTCTGGAGAGTGCTCACGTGAATTCTGTAAGTTCTCTCCCCCACCGTCTCTTTTTTCACAGTCTCAGTTCAGTAGCACCACAAATTTACTAAGTCCTAATCTCCTGTTAATTCGCCCCGCCCAGAGTCAGGTTTTTCTGCTAGGCTCAGGGCCGGTGCAGACCTGAGGTCGCTCTGCTTATGACGTATGTCCAAGATGGCGCCTGCTCTTTGTCTTGCTCGCCCTTGAGAGGTGAGCGGAGAGGGAGAAACCCGTGTCTGTACCAGTCACCTTTTTTTTTTTTCTCTCTATCTCTCTTCCAGTTAGCCTGGTGAACTTTCCGCCCCCTCCCCCGGGGGGTCGTTCCCTCTAGTCTCCTCTCTCCGCTTGCCTGCTGGTGTCTCGGGCTATTGAGGTTCAGCTCACCTTGCGTTCCAGCACTGGTGTGTTGAGTCTGCCGCTGGTGTCCCGAACTGTGGGCTCCCACGCTCTCCACGCAGGTCCACTCCCCTTCCAGCGCCGATGTGTGGACTCAGAGCCTTGGACGTCCCAAGTCTCCCCGCTGTTGTCTGTGTGGCACTCACTCCCCTTCGAGCACTGGCGCACAGACACCGCGGCTTCCCCGGCTCGGTCCCGCAGCTCGGCTTCCGTGGCTCGGTCCCGCAGCTCGGCTTCCGCGCGGTGGGCGACCTTGTTCTCCCAGTAGGTCCTCCGATTCATGGCCACTCATTCCAGAAGAGTTTCCTCTGCAATATTTTCCTGGTTCTTTTTTCTGAGGCTACCGTAACTCCCCTTTTATTAAACTAAATTTTCCCGGACTATCGGTGCGCGCCCTCACTATTCCGCCATCTTGGCTCCACCCCGAGTGCCTGGCGCTAATAGTCACCTTGAATTTAAACAGCCTCAAGTCTCCGGTTAAAAGACACAGACTGGCTGAATGGATTCAAAAACAAAACCCATCTTTGCTGCCTACAAAAAATACATCTCACCAACAAAGATGCATGCAGATTGAAAATGAAAAGATGGAAAAAAAATTCCATGCTAACAGAAACTAAAAAAGACCTAGTGTTACCATCCTAATATCAGACAAAATAGACTTTAACACAAAATTGTTAAAAGAGAAAAGGAAAGGCATTATGTAATGATTAAGGGATCAATTCAACAGGAAGATGTGACTATAATAAACTTGTACACAAAAATGTATATGTACCAAATTAAGGGCACCTGGCTATTCAAAAGAAATGTTAATGATTCTAAAGGAAGACATAGACTCCAATACAATAGTAATGGGGGACTACAATACCCTACTTTCAGCAATGGATAGATCAGACAGATAGAAAATAAGTAAGGAAACAACAGAGTTAACTGATACTATAGACCAAATGGACCTAACGGATATCTACAGAACCTTTCACCCCCACAGTATCAAAATACACATTCGTTTTATCAGTGCATGGAACTTTCTCTAAGATAGACCATATGTAGGCCATAAACCAAGTCTTAGAAAATTTTTTAAAATCAAAATAATACCATCCATCTTCTTAGACCACAATGTAATAAAGCTGGAAATCAACAACTCAAGAATCTCTAGATCATATGGAAACACATGGAGACTGAACAACATGCTCCTGAATGAACAGTGGGTCATGGGTCACAGAAGAAATCAAAAGAGAAATGAAAAAAATTCTGGAAACAAACATGGCAATACATCATACCAAAACTTATAGGATACAGCAAAAGCAATATTAAGAGGTAAGTTTGTGGCAATTGGTGCCTACATCAAGAAATTGGAAAGGTACCAAATAAATTAGCTATCAATGCATCTCAAGGACCTAGAAAAATGACAACAAACCAAAATCAAAATTAGTAGGAAGAAAGAAGTAATTAGAGAATAAATAAACAAAATTAAAACCAAAAAATATAAAATTCGATCAAATCAAGATCTGGCTTTTTGGAAAAATAAACAAAATTGACATACCATTAGAGCAACTAATAAAAAAAAGGAGGGAGAAGACCCATATCAATAAAATCAGTGATGTTAAAGGATATGTGATGATACCACAGAAATAAAATGAGTCATCAGTAAATACTACAAAGAGCTATATATCAACAAAATAGGAAAACTAGAAGAAATAGATAGATCGCTAGACACATGCAATCTACCTAAATTAAGTCACAAAGACCTAGAAAACCTAAACACACCAATAACCAAGACCCTCCCAAAAAGAAAAGCCCAGGACCCAATGGCTTTTCTGCTGCATTTTACCAGACATTTAGAGAACAAAGTCAAATTCTCCTGAATCTATTCAAACAATTAAAAGTGAAGGAATCCCCTCAAACTTTTTCTATAAAGCCTGCATCACCTTAATTCCTAAGCCAGAAAAAGATGTAACAGAGAAAGGGAACTATAGACCAATATCTCTGATGAACATAGATGCAAAAATCCTGAACAAAGTACAAGCCAATCAAATCCAACAATACATCGGAAGATCATTCACCCAGACCAAGTGACATTTATCCCTAGTATGCAGGGATGATTCAACATTCATAAATCAATAAATGTGATACATCACAGTAACACTCTAAAGAACAAAAACCATGTGGTTATCTCAACAGCGGCAGAGAAAGCATCTAATAAAATACAACTTCCTTTCCTGAAGGATGTACTTTTCTCTAAAGGGAAGAAAGACCTTTCACTTTGTTTATGGCCTTGTCCAAATATGGATGGAGTTTGTGGAAGGCTTCCTTAGCCTAGGTAGCTCATGTCAAGAGCCTCATGTGATCACTGACTTGACTTCACACATAAGAATATTAATTGTTAAATCCACAAAAAGAGTCACTGTGCACTAACATCCCATGCAGGACCTCTGTCCTCAATGAGTTGTATTGAGAGTTAATTGTAAAACCAGTTCTCAGTTTGTGTGTGTATGTGTGTGTGTGAAAATTGTTGAAAAATTTACTTAGTATAGAGCTGGTCTTCTGTGTACAAAGATAACTGAAAATGAATCTTAATGGAGAATGGGACTGGCAAGGGGGGAGGGGGAGGAGGGGGAGGAGGAGGGGTGGGAGTGTGGGTTGGAGGGCTGATATGGTGGGAAGATTAACTATATTCCTAAAGTTGTACTCATGAAATTTGTGTTCCTTAAAAAATAAATTTGGCTGGCGCCGCAGCTCACTAGGCTAATCCTCCACCTTGTGGCGCTGGCACACCGGGTTCCAGTCCCAGTCAGGGTGCCGGATTCTGTCCCGGTTGCCCCTCTTCCAGGCCAGCTCTCTGCTGTGGCCAGGGAGTGCAGTGGAGGATGGCCCAAGTGCTTGGGCCCTGCACCCTAATGGAGACCAGGATAAGTACCTGGCTTAAGCACACCAGCCACGGCAGCCATTGGAGGGTGAACCAACGGCAAAGGAAGACCTTTCTCTCTGTCTGTCTCTCTCACACTGTCCACTCTGCCTGTCAAAAAATAAAAAATTAATTAATTAAAAAATATCCAAAAAAGAAATCCTTTCCTAATGAAAACCTTAAGTACCATTGTAATCCATATTCTGTACTTTGGAAATTTATATTCATTAAATAAAAGTTTAAAAAAAAGAAAACCTTAAGTAAATTGGTTATAGACGTAACATTCTGCAATACAATCAACGCAATCTATGACAAACCCACAGCCAGCATCCTATTGAATGGGGAAAAGCTAGAAGCATTCTCCCTAAGACCCTGAACAAGACAAGGATGCCCACTCTCACCACTGCTATTTAATAAGGCACTAGAAGTTTTGGCCAGAGCTACTAGGTAAGAAAAAGAAATCAAAGGAATATGAATTTGAAAGGAAGAAATCAAACTATCTCTATTTGCAGATGACATGATCCTTATACAGGAGATCAAAAAAACTCCATTGAGAGACTATTGGAACTCATAAAAGAGTTTCTAAAGTGGCAGGATATAAAATCAACACAGAAAAATCAATAGCTTTGCTACACAAAGTCATTGCTCAGAAAGAACTTTTAAGACCAGTCTCAATAGCTCCAAAAAGAATCAAATACATTGGAATAAATTTAACAAAGGATGACAAAGATCTCTATGATGAAAGTTACAAAGCACTAAAGAAATAGAAGACGACATTGAAAAATGGAAAAATCTTCCATGTTCATGAATTGGAAGAATCAACATCATCAAAATGTCCAAACTACCAAAAGCAATCAACAGATTCAAGGCAATCCCAATCAAAATACCAAAGACATTCTTTGCAGATCTAGAAAAAATGATGCTAGAACTCATATGGGGGGTGGCACTGTGGTGTAGTTTGTAAAGCTGCTGCCTGTAGTGCCAGCATCCCATATGGGCATTGGATTGAGTCCAGGCTGTTCCACTTCCAATCCAGCTCTCTGCTATGGCCTGGGAAAGCAGTGGAAGATGGCCCAAGTCCTTGGGCCCCTGCACCCGCGTGGGAGACCTGGAAAATCTCCTGGCTTCTGGCTTCAGATCAGTGCAACTCCAGCCATTGCAGCCAACTGGGGAGTGAAGCAGCAGATGGAAGACCTACTTTCTCTCTCTCTCTCTCTCTCTCTCTCTCTCTCTCTGCCTCTGCCTCTGCCTCTGCCTCTCTGTAACTCTGCCTTTCAAATAAATAAATAAATCGTTTTTTAAAAAAGAATTCATGTGGAAACACAAGAGACCCCAGATAACTAAAGCAATCTTACACAACAAAAACAAAGCCAGAGGCATCACAATACCAAAGCTCAAGACGTACTACAGGGCAGTTAAAATCAAAACAGCCTGGTACTGGCACAAAAACAGACTTATAGACCAATGTAACAGAACAGAAACTCAAGAAATAAACCCATGCAACTACAACCAACTTTTCTTTGTAATTCCCTGGAGAAATGACAATCTCTTAACAAACAGTATTGGGAAAACTGGATCTCAACATGCAGAAGTATAAAACAAGACCCTTACACCTTACACAAAAATCCACTCAAAATGGATCAAAGACCTAAATTTATGATCCAACACTATCAAATAATTACAGAAGATTGGGGAAACTCTCCAAGACATTGGCATAGGTAAAGACTTCTTGGAAAAGGCCCCAGAGGCACAGGCAATCAAAGCCAAAACTGACAAATGGGATCACATCAAATTGAGAAGCTTCTGCACTTCAAAAGAAACACTCAGCAAAATGAAGAGGCAACTGACAGAATGGGAGAAAATATTTGCAAACTACTCAACTGATAAATGGTTAACATCCAGAATCTATAAAGAGCCCAAGAAACTCAACAACAACAAAACAAACAATCCAATTAAAAATGGGCAACGAACTTGAACAAGCATTTTTCAAGAGAAGAAATTCAAACGGCCAGCTGACACTTGAAAAAATGCTCATGATCACTAGTCATCAGGGAAATGCAAATCAAAACCACAGTGAGGTTTCACCTCACTCCAGGTAGAATGGCCCAAATACAGAAATCAACAAATGACAAATGCTGATGAAGATATGGGGGAAAATGTATCCTGGTTCCCTGTTGTTGGAAATGTAAACCGATGCAACCACTGTGGAAGACAGTATGGAGATATCACAGAAATCTGAATATAGAACTATCATATGATCCAGCAATCCTACTCCTGGGAACTTACCTAAACCAAAAGAAAATGTTATAAAAAGAATTATCTGTAGCCCCACATTCATTGCAACACAATTCATAAGAGCTAAGATATTAAATCAACCCAGATGTCCATCAACTGATGACCAGATAAATTATGTTATATATGCACTATAGAGTGCTACTCAGCTGCTAAAAAAAAAAGAAATCCTGTCTTGTGCAGCAAGATGACTACAAATAAGCCAGTCCCAAAAAGACACATATCAGGAAAAAAAAAAGATATCATATGTTTTCCCTGATCCCAGATAATTAATAGAGTTCCTGAAATATATATTGGGGTGAAATAGACATCTTGAGAAGCAAATCTCCCACGTGGGTGCAGGGGCCCAAGGACTTGGGCCATCTTCCACTGCTTTCCCAGGCCATAGCAGAGAGCTGGATTGGAAGTGGAACAGCCTGGACTCAATCCAATGCCCATATGGGATGCTGGCACTACAGGCAGCAGCTTTACAAACTACACCACAGTGCCACCCCCCATATGAGTTCTAGCATCGTTTTTTCTAGATCTGCAAAGAATGTCTTTGGTATTTTGATTGGGATTGCATTGAATCTGTTTATGGCCCTGTCTCTTTCATTGAGGAACAGGGTTTTGCTTTGCTTTGTTTTGTTTTGTTTTGTTTTCTCTTTATACTATTTGTGAACTCTTTTACTTAGGGCAATATTAATTATACAATTATTAAATTTACTGAAAATATCATTGTAAAAATTAGGAGTGGGAATCCGAGAGGGAGGGGTAGGAAGAGTTGGAGTCTAGATAGTAGGGAGGACAGGGGGGAAGTATCACTGTGTTCCTAAAACAGTATAAAGGAAATATATGAAATTTGTATAACTTAAATAATGGTATACAGAAAGGAGGCTCCTTGCAGCCAGATCATCAAAAATTTACAACGCCATGCCCAATTCTAAGGACTTCCCAGGGGGACAATAAGAAGTTGCCAGCTATTCTTTAAGCAGAGTCGAGATCCAATTTCTTCTTAAATAACAAGACAAATATGGAGCCCTAAAGAAAATATCTTTCAAGGGAAGGAGCCAAATGACTTCTTGAACCAGTATGTCACCCATAATATAAAACTGGAAAGTTTCCAGACAACTGAGATCTCGTATTTCACCTCTTCAGTTACTAGGCAGATAAGTTTGGGATTTATATCACCAAGTTAATGGCCAAGAAAACAAACAAAAGTGAAGTCACTGAGACAAACAATTTCATTAAGTTCAAAATCAGTGAGTTCAAAATCAATTAAATGTGTAATACCCTTATTGAGGACGCGAGCAGCAAATTAATAACAGTGAAAATGAGTTTGTAGGGATATAAAAGGAGTGAGACTTTTGTAAATAACTTCTGACATTAGTTTCCTAAACCAATAAAAATACATTTTTTCACACTTCTCTTTAAATCCTGAATCAAAACTTTTCACCTGCCCTTGACAATGCCATAAATCAATCTGAAAGTGACCCAGTTTTTGTACATGAGCCAAAAGATCCATGTATCTAGATCTCACCACTATAATATAAAGGAACTGAGATAAGAATATGGTCTGTATAATAATAAAAGGAAAATATCTCTTCTGAGTATCTCTATTAAGAATCAGATCCAAAGAGGAGGGCAGGAGGGGATAAGGAACTGGATATGGGAGAGTCACTGCTAACTTGGAATCTCTGTGCCAAATCTGACCTTCCTAGTGGGAGAGCCTGTGACGGTGACCTCATAGAACTTCACACATTTGCTTCTTTGCCAGTGTTTACAGAGCATGGAGCCCGTGGCAGGGTCTGTGCGAGGTCCCAGACACCCTCCTCATAACAGCTGTGTTCATTCATTGTCCAATGCTATCACAAAATACCTGAGGCTGAGTACTTTATGAAGAAGGGGTTGCAGCTTGGAAGTCGAGGATCAAGGGGCCCCACAGAGTCCTTCAGTCTCTGGTGAGGACCTCTTGGCAGATGGATTCACAGGAGTGGGAGCACACACACAAGTGCTCACCTGGCAAGACAGAAGAGCAAAGAAATAAAGGCCGTCTTGGTTTTCTAGGTTTCATTATTAATACTACTATTATCACATCCCACTCCCAGAGGAACTAACGAATCCCGTGAGAGCTATCTTAACCCCTTCAGAGGGCAAGGGCTCCGTGATGTCATCACCATGCACTGGGCCCCACTTCTTAAAGGTCTCACAACTGCAACTCTCACACTGAAGGCCAATTTGCAGCATATCAACTTCAGTGGAACAAACCACATTCAAACCACGGCTTTGATGCTGGAAACCTAAACTCATCAAAGGCAGGAGCAGGCCTGGTACAGAGGAGATTTTCCATTAGAGGTTACCAGAGGAGAAGGCATTTGGCGTAGCAGTTAAGACACCTCTTGGAACACCTGCAACCCATATTGGAGTGCCTGGGTTCGAGTCCCGCTCTGCTCCCAAGTCCAGCTTCCTGCTAATTTACATCCTGGGAGGCAGCAGCTGATGGCTTGCGTAGCTGGGTCCCTGACACCTACATAGGAGACTTGGACTGAATTCCCAGCTTGTACCTTCAGCCTGTTCCAGCCCTGACTGCTGAAGACATTTGAGGAATGAGCCAGTAGATAAAAAATCAATCAATCCATCAATCCCCCCCCTTCTCTCTCTCTTCCAAATAAACAAAATAAATACATAAAAACTTTAAAAGATAAAAAGAAGTGAGCAGAGGGGTAGAGGGGTGAGCCTAATAGTCCAAACACTGACTAAGAGGTTTGCATTCCACATCAAAGAAACTGGATTCAAAGTCCAGCTCTGGCTCCTGACTCCAGCTTCCTGCTCGTGCAGACCATGGGAGGTAGCAACAGTTCAGTAACTGGACTCCTGTCACCCACATGGGAGACCTGGATTGAGTTTCAGGCTCCCAGCTTCAACCTGACTCAGCCCCTGGCCATTTCAGGTGTTGGGGATTGAACCAGTAGATGGGAGAGCTTCTCTTCTTCTTTCTCTTTCTCTTTCTTTCTCTCTCAAAAAAATGATAAATAAATAAATAGCTTTATAAATGTGACCAGAGAGCAAGCCTGAACCTAATAATTAATTTGAAAGTTAATATGTACGTTGGGACTGGTGCTGTGGTTTAGCAGACTAGCGTCTGTCTGTGGCACCAGCATCCCATATGGGTGCCAGTGCTAGTCCTGGCTGTTCCTCTTCCAATCCAGCTTTCTGCTATGGCCTGGGAAAGCAGTAGAAGATGGCCCAAGTCCTTGGGCCCCTGCACCCACGTGGGAGACCCGGAAGAAGCTCCTGGCTTCGGATCAGCTCAGCTCCGACCATTTTGGCCATTTGGGGAGTGAACCAGCAGATGGAAGACCTTTCTCTGTGTCTCTCCCTTTCTCTGTCTGTAACTCCACCCCTCAAATAAATAAATAAATAAAATTTTTTAAAAAAGTATAAAGAAACATGTACAATTTAAAAAAAAATTAGTATGTGTATCACCTCTGCTCAGGGTTCCTCGTGAGAATAACAATGGAATTGTAGTCAGTGATCTACAGTTGCCTCCAATCCTAAAAGACTCAGGAAAGCACAGCCCAGTGAGCTCTCCAGGTCAGTCCACTCTCACACTTGAGGATTCTCCAGTCCGAGAAGGGAGGGACTCTGACTCCCACTCTGGAGCCTGAGCCAGGAAAGAGAAGTCTTCAGCCTCCAGGACTTGCTGAGTGTAGTCTGTCACCAACGCCCGGCTCAGTCCAAGAAATCCCACGGGCTCCTCACTCCGCACAGCTGCTGATGGGGGAAACACTGGGAAGCAGAGGACCTAGGACAAGAGCAGCCTCATCCTCTTTATTCTACAGATGAGTCAATCATGGTTCAGAGAGTGTCTCTGACCTGCACCAGGTCACACAGGGATTTGTGCCATCTCATCAGCATACAGCTAATCTTGAGCTGAAGGATCTAGCAAATCTGGTGACTACAGTTCTAATTCCTCCAAAACTTGGCACTATCTCAGAACCACAGGACACCTGGGATCTCCAGCCTACCTCTACCCTTTCTGTTTCACACAAAAGAAAGTCAAGGCCAAGGAACTCAAATGATGGGATGCTTAGCAATAAATCAGGACTAGATCTCAGGTCAACATTCAGAGTAGGCCTAATTCTATTCACAAAAAGGAGAGGTCCTGCCTGACTCAGGCCCTCTTAGCTTGCTTACCATCATGTCATGATAACACTCAAGTAGCCTTGCAGGGGCCTGTGTGGGGAAATGTGGCATTGCACCAACAGCAGCACCAACTTGCCAGCCAGATTAGTGATCCACCGTGGCCATGCATCCTCCAGACCCAGTGAACCCAATCCGTGGCCTCACCTTTGACAGCTGCCTCATCAAAGTCCCTGATCCACGGCCACCTGACTCCACCCCTCCTCAATTCCTGACCCATCGAAGTCGTAAAAGATAACAAATATTTGTCACTGTTTTAAGCCACAGAATTAGATAACCAATAAAACAGGAGAGCCCGCTCTCTTTCATCTTGAGAAGCCCCACACTCAGATGAGCAGATGGTCAGAAGAGGCTGGTACAGAATATGAGAACAGGAAGAAGTCAGAGAAAAGGGCGGGGCGGTGAGAGGGAAGAGAGCGGCACGCTCTGCCTGCTCCAGCCTCCCCTCGTCTCCTGCTTCTCTGAATTTCTGTCCCTCCCGCACCATCGTGCTCGTTCTGCTCTGGTGTGTGCTGGTTTATCTCACCTTTTGGACAGCTGCCTTCTTAAGGCAAGAAGAGGGGTTCACACTTCTTCTGTGTTGCACCAAACAAAGACCAGAGGGTAAAACAGGAAAAGCAACCATGACTCAGCATCAGAAGGAGCATTTGAAGAGTCTGGCAAGGAATTTGGGGGTAGGCTGAGCCACAGACAACATCTTGTGTACTGCAGTCATAAAACAGGTTCTTGGAGATGGGAGTAGATTGTTACTGTTCCAAAGGTGGCCTCGAAAACACCAAAACTCCCAGTATCTGTGTCTCTGTGTTGCCCTTGTGTTCAGTTGTCTCTGCACTGGGCCATGTGCCTCCCTCCAGCCTGTGAAACATTACATTGGCAAACAGAATGCAAGTGATAGGCACTTGCACACAGAGGTTCATCCCTTGGAATACTTTCTCGGGACCCAGATACTGTGTTTAGAGGAAGCCCCAGCAGCCTAGTGGGAAGGCCCCCATGAAAGAACACCAAGGCCCCCACCCAACAACCTCAGCTGAGCTCCAATGCTCAGCCACGCGAGTGGTAGCATTTTGGACCTACCAGCCATCCCAGGACTCTAGCTTATGCTGTGTGCAGCAAGAGATCCATCTTGTCAACCCACGACATTATGAGAAACAATCAACTTGGTGGTTGTTAGCTGCTGAGTTTTAGTGGCTTTGTGTCAACAGATAGCCAAAACAAAGTTCAATCCCAAACCTGGGATAGAACCATTTTTCAGGCACACAACCTTCTCAGCTGTGGCTCAAAAGTGAGCCTCAAACCAGAGTGTCCATTTACAAAGCCTGGCTTCTTTGCACCACTGCTTCTCAAACAATTGTAGGCAGTGGAGACCACAGAAATTCACAACCTTGAAGTCTCCCGTACAGTCTCTCATAGGTGTGACTGTTTTTCAAGTTCCACCTCCAAGCGTCTCCTTCTGTCTCTCCGTATTACTTGCTAAGACCTCTCACTGTCTTTGCAAACCCCTGATTTAGCCCAGCTTCTTTCCCAGGCACCACCATGCAGCCTTGGAAAAGGGACTCTGTGAACCTTTGTGCCTACATCTGCAGAGCCTGGAGAACGCAGCCGAGAGGGCCCAGCAAGAAAAAGGACAAAAGTCCCTGCCCAGAACTGAACCTAAGCATCACAGCCATAAAATACCACCCCTTTCCCCTCTTCTTGCCTTTTAGCTTCTCGTCTCCACTGCATTTCCTTGTGTTCCAGTCCCTCTACCAAGGACAAGACTCTAGCCAACTCCTCTGCTTCTCAGGAACCAGGAAACAAGTAACATGCAACTCTAGAGGAACTGATGCATGAAACATCTGTCAGAATTGAGATACTGCAAACCATCCTGGACCCCCTCTCGCTTCCAGAGAAAAATACTTGTGTCCATTTTCCATGACCCAAGAACACAAGTATAAGAAATCTTCTTTCACTGAAAAGATAGAAGACATTTTGTGACAAAATAATAACGAGAAAGAGATTCAACTAATAAGAAATCTATCTGCAATGATCAATATTATGAATACATATGTATATTTATATCTCAGCAGGCCCTGCAGAGTTACAGATGAGCTCATTAAAATGCTTATGTTTGTAGCAATGATGTTTATTGGAATCAGTTTATAACCATCCAAACTGAGGCTTGTTTTGCAGCTGTAATGCAAAGCCACCTGAAATATTCTGACCTAAATTATTTATGGACCTAAAAATAGATTGCCTTCCCCCCCTCACTGACTTTGGGGCTATATCTCAGGAAGTGGAAAATTTTTGGTGAGTTCATATGGCTCCACAGGCTTCTCCTGCATCTTCTGAGACGCACAAGATGAGGACTGAGCACCCAGCTGCCGCAGGAGCCTGTGAAAGGCAAGGGATTGAAATAACCCGGGGAAGACTGGCCTGGCCGGACGCTCTGGAGTCAGGAGCACAGCTGGGACCAGATAGAAAAGGGTTCTGGCCGGCGCCACAGCTCACTAGGCTAATCCTCTGCCTTGTGGCGCCGGCACACCGGTTCCAGTCCTGGTCAGGCGCCGGATTCTAACCCCGGTTGCCCCTTTTCCAGGCCAGCTCTCTGCTGTGGCCAGGGAGTGCAGTGGAGGATGGCCCAAGTGCTTGGGCCCTGCACCCCATGGGAGACCAGGAGAAGCACCTGGCTCCTGCCTTCGGATCAGTGCAGTGCGCCGGCCGCGGCAACCATTGGAGGGTGAACCAATGGCAAAGGAAGACCTTTCTCTCTGTCTCTCTCTCTCTCTCACTGTCCACTCTGCCTGTCAAAAAAAGGGGGGGAGGGATTTGTCCGGGTTCAGGTCACCACACACTTCTTCTATCACTGGTGGATACTGGGAGGCCGGACGGAACTATGAAAAGATAGCACTAGTGGGGTGAATGTCTGGGCTAGTGGTGAAGACACCAGTTAGGACACTTTACTTCCCATATCAGAGAACCTAGGTTTGACACCCAGCACTGGATCCTGACTCCAGCTTCCTGCTAATGCAGACTGTGTGAGGCAGCTGTTATAGCTCAAGTAATTGGGTTCCTGCCACCCATGTGGGAGACCTGGACTGAACGCCTGACTCCACTGTGGGCATCTGTGGAGTGAGCTGGCATAAAGAGGAACCCATTCTCTCTCTCCCTCCCTCCCTCCTTCTCTCTCTCCCTCCCTCCTTCTCTCTCTCTGTCTCTTCCCTCCCTCCCTCCCTTTCACCTTCCCTCCCTCTCTCCCTCACTCTCCTTCTCTCATCTCCCTCTAATTTTTTTAAATTTTTTAAATAAAGAAAAAAATCTCCCAACAGTCTTTTTTGAAAAAGGAGCAGCACTAAGAACTTTCTGAAGGTGATGGACTGTTCTAAATCCTATTGTGGTACTGGTTACATGAATCCACATATGTTAAAATTCCTAGGGCTGTACACCCAAAATAATTCCACTGTATTGCACATAATTTAAAATTTTAAAAATCATAAAGGAAAAAAATATAAAAACTCTGAGTAACTGGAGATTCGACAAATGATACTTCTGCCTCCAAATGCCATCTTGAGTCAGCCCATTCTTCTCCATGTCTATCACAAGCTACATCTCTCTCCTGGGCTTTTGTACTCACCCACTGAACAGTATCCCCTTTCCCAGTCTGTCCCATCATCCAGAAACTTCATGTCACGTCAGCTCCATGCTTCAACCAGAGAGTTCAAGTCATTCCCAGGCTTCCAGCCTTCAGAGACTTCCATGTGCTGTGGTTTCAACACTACACCCTCTGCCTGCAGGACTCCGCCTGGCCTGGCCTCTGCTTCCCTCTCCAGTATTTACCTTCATTCAAACAGCCAACGTCTTCCCGTCGCAAGGTGCTCACATGAACCCTCCCCTCCACACAGGACGCTCCTCCTGCCTCCTCTCGCTCCCTCTGTTTTTCTTAGTAATTCTGCTTTATGCTCTGGGCCTCAGGTTCAGCGTCCCATCTTCCCACTGTCTCTTTCTTGCGCTGTCCAGTCCTGTGCCTTCCCCCTGTCTCTTTCTTGCACTGTCCTGTGCCTGCACAGCGCACGTTCCAGCCTGTAAGGCTGACTACGTGTTCGATGGCTGCCTCTGCCCCTTGGTGCTGCTATCGTCACAACAGACAAGGCCGTGTGTCAACTGTGTGCTGGAGCCAGCTCACGAGAGCTCCCTGCTGCCTCACTCACCACAGTCAGCAGCCTGAAGGCAGCCACGATGCCCCAATACTTCAAGTCAAACTTGGCTTTTCATTGTGGAAAGTTGGTTTGCCAATAAACCACTAGTGCTTGACATGGAACCTGGATCATGGACAATCCTCAGTATTCATCAGACAAACAGTATTCACTGTCATTGATGCTGGTTTCTCTCTGGTGAGTCACGAGGGGCAGACTCCAACCATTCACAGATGACGAAGCTGACACTCACAGCTGTCCATTGTCCCAGGCCACCCAGCTGGTCAGTGGGACATGATGCTCTACGTTTGGTTCTCTGACTCCCAGTTCAGGGTTCTTTGCATTGCATCCTCCCAAAACAAAGGTATGAGTAACAAAGTGAGTAACCTGGGAAATGCCGAATCACATCGTGGGGAGGAAGCAGAATCTTTAATCCCTGCCCACAGAGAGGAAGGTTATCCTGGTGCCCCACCCCTCTGTAGAAAGGACTCTCCAAGTTATGCCTCAAAGGCCAAGTAGATTGTTCTCAAACAGTTCTTTGTGCTTGTGTGAGTGTGGGTGTGGGTGCAAACTGCTGAAATCTTTACTTAGTAAAGAGTTGGTCTTCTGTATTTAAAGTTAATTAAAAATGAATCTTAATGAAGAATGGGATGGGAGAGGGAGGAAGAGGTGGGATGGACGTAGGGGTGGGAGGGCGGGTATGGGGGGGAAGAACCACTATATTCCTACAGCTGTACTTATGAGATTTGTACTCATTAAATAAAAGGCTTCTTAAAAAAAAGTCCAAGTATAATACAAGAACTGAAAACCACTCTATGTACTTAAAATATTAACTACAAGGTGCTTACCAAACAACGGGAGGGTTTGCGACAGAGAGGACATAAGCATAGCAACAGGACTATTGAAGAGTCCAATGACACGGCACTGGGCTGTGCCCAGGAGTCCCCACTGCTCCCATCACAGCTGCCTGCAGACGCCCACGAAGCTGATGACTACAGGATACTGACACGCTGAGTTCAGCTGCCAGAGACACTTCTCATTTTTATGACCTTACTTGCCTGGAGCAACCGCAGCAGCAGAATGGACTCCGAATCACCCCCACCTACTGATTTTGCATGAGGGCGTCTAATTGGCAGAGCCTAATTCACTCAGGAGTCTTGGGACTATCGCATTTTAGCTTTGCAACCTCCACACCTGGAAGGAAGGTAGAGCAGCAGTGGAGAGAACCAATTCACCCTGTTTACCACAGTTCATCCCTTCAGCACTCATCATCCAAATGTACCCTCTACGTGCAAATGCTTAACACCAACAGCCACGATGCCAAACAAGAAGCCCTCACTCTCACACTAACAAAAATTCATGGTAGCTCCTCAGAGGGGAGAGGCAGAGGCCCACCTCTCACTGGGTGCTTTCCTTCCATTCTAGCTCTGCCACTTTCCCGCCGTGGCATCCTGTAATCAAAGGGTTAAACTGCACTGCTACTCTCCAACAAGTCATCTTAACGCAGAGAAGAAAGCGCTCACAAAGTGAATTTGTCAATACACAGAACTACATACACAACAGACAAGAATATAAGCATGGGAAGTAGCTATAATCCGTGTTGCTAAAACGGCTCACAAGGCCAGAGGTGGACTTTAGTTAATCTTTCCTACACTCATTGTTTCATCTAGTGAGACTGCTGTACTGTTCATATAAAATACAGTATACTATATACACAGTAGTCCATATATATACACATATATAGACAGAATGTATACATAGACATACAAGTATACATCTACATGTATGTATATAAATATATATTAAAAATAGCAAGTGTGCACATACATACACAAAGAGCAAGGAAGAAAATACAGGAAGCTATATACAAACAGGCATTCATATTCACACATTCTTGCTTCCCTTTCTCTCTTATGTTCATGCATTGGTTATCTCTGGCCTAAAGTAGTACAAAGCCCACAAAGGCTGCCCTGGGTTACAGATTTATTCGCTCCACCCCATCACAGAGCAGCAGTGCCATCTCCACTAGACAGGTGTGCCAGTCCCCTGGACGACTCACGGGCCCAGTCTCTGAAAGTTGGAGGGAAGGCTACAGCACATCCATCGGCTCCAGGCCAGGTAAGTGGGGGACAGGTAGAGGTGCAGGGTCCCTATCAATAGGTCCCTGAGCCCTCTCGGTACCACTAGGAAATGGCTGCTGCTCTGAAAACCTTTCTCTGTTCATAATCTTCCTATACAGACACGGCTTCTAAAAAGAGTGGCTTTGTTGCCAGGGAGATCCTTCACTTCAAACATCAGAGCTGAAAAATGGGCAGATCCAAATCCCAGAACTGATTTACCCCCTAGTCAACAGCAGAGTGGAAGGGCGCACCTGTGCCCACCTTGGGACAGACACCCACGCACGGCGTGAGAGAGGTCAAAAGTGCAGGGGACTTCAAAAAGTTAACGGAAGATGCGCGTTAACTTTGAATTCCATTTTTCCGTAAACTTTCTGAAGCCCCCTCGCAGGTGAGGACGAAAAAGAAATCCTTCCCTTTATTTCCCTGGAGACGGCAGCTCAGAGGCCCGAGTTAGAGATGACAAGCCCTGGTGTCAGGTGGCAGATTAGCTCTGTACAAGGGATGCAGTGAGACTAGAGGATTTACGCAGAGTGACAGCCTGTGGCCAGTGACGGGACCAAATAT
This sequence comes from Oryctolagus cuniculus, assembly GCF_051225735.1. Classification (NCBI taxonomy): domain Eukaryota; kingdom Metazoa; phylum Chordata; class Mammalia; order Lagomorpha; family Leporidae; genus Oryctolagus; species Oryctolagus cuniculus. Next base: position 170,375,039 of record NC_142870.1, on the reverse strand, counting down.
CAGCTACAGCTCTTGCCGTCTTCAGCGCAGATTCCAGGGAGAGCCCTGCGACTGGAAGCAGGACCATCAATAACGGCCACAGCCGCACGGTGCAGTAGACTGGGTCCTCGGCAAGTCCTTGTTTGGAAAGCTTAGCATTCACCCAGAGGCTGATCAGAAACGCCATTTCCACCGGTCTAAGACATTTCCGAAAATCGTCCTGATAACCTGGGAACTGTATTTACTGATGAAGACTTCACCATGCACGACTCACCCGTAAACAGTCATCGAATCTCAAAATGTCCATGTCACCCCAATACACTATATTGTAGGTATGCTAATCTATTCCCTTTATTTAAATACATAAATAAATTAAACAAAAGATCTACTGCATGGTTATCAGGAACCCAAGTGCTTGAGCTATTGCTACGGTCTCCCAGGGTGACATGTCTTAGTATGGGAAAGGTGAGCTGTGCACCGACAGCCCAGTGCCCATTCGACCCCTGGCCCAGCTGTCCTACTTCTAGAGAAACAGAGACTTCCCTGCCCGTCCTGATAAAGGAGACCCCCAGCTCCTGCACAACCTTCCTATTGACCCACCCTGGTTGGCCCAGGTTCTGTTCAACTCTCAGTCCTAAGTCAACTCTGTGACTTGAGGTTAGTAAGCCCCCCACACCAGGGCCCGGCTTTCCCGTATTTCTATGACTCTTTAACTGAAGTATCTCCCGCCAGCCAGGCCACTCTCTCAGACTTCTGTCTCCTAGAAATGCAAACTGGACCCTTTAAGAAACACAACATGGGGAAGAGATTTGTACCCAAATCTGGTTTGCCTCTTACTTTGGCTAAGTCAGTATGAGAAACAGTCCATGGCCTTGAATTAGGCCACTACTTAATGGCCTGGAATTCCAATTAAAAGAAGGCGCCATCCAGGCTTTATGAGGCTGTCTGATGGTGGGGAGGAGTGTCTGACCCAATCTTGGATCCCAGAAAGGCCACCTTCGGAGGGAAAGCAATTGCACATCAGATTTGCCGTGGGTGAACGGAAGTCATAAACTACAGGGAGACTGGGCTCGTTAAAATGGTAATGCTCCTGTCTCCACCGAAAAGCTCTCCCTGGACACCTCCAGAAAGGAAATTTGGAACAGCCAGAGAACGAGGCATTTCCGCTCCTCGCCCGATCTAATGACTATCATTGCAGGTATGGATGCGTAACGAGGCCTGCTAATGCTGCACTCCTGATTCCTGGGTGCAGGCACACCCCAGAAACAGCCACCAGAAAGCCAGAGACTAGACTCTCCACTTTTGGTTATGGGACGGGGGTGTCGGGGAGGGGTCAGCGGGTCTGATCCTTATTAACATCTCATAAACCACTTGAAACTCTGAAACACCTCAAGAAAGTCCTACAGGTGCACTTAGGGAGACAGTGGCTTGTGAGGGCAGGGCATGGAGCCAGCCCCAACAGGGAAGCATGACAGAACCTGGAATATCTAAATTCATCCTGTTCACCTAAAGACACCATCATCAGATCGATTTCCATGGCCAGGATCTCCAAAGTCCTCCTTGACTCCTCAAGTCCACGGGTCATCCTCCCGACAGCATTTACTGCTCACCTAGGAGGCACCAGCTATGCTGCTGGGCACGGGGGCATTGGAGTGACCACTTCCATCCATCCATCCACAAGTCCCACATTTGCCTTAGACTGCATCTCTGGAATCAGGTCCTAAATAGAGAATTGCATGCAGGCAGTGGGCACTTGGCCCACCTAGCAGCTAAGATGTCTACACCCCATGTCAGGGTGCCTGGGTTCAAGCCCTGGGTCTGGCTCCAGACTCCAGTTTCCTGCTAATGTGCACCCTGGGAGGCAGTGGTAACAGCTCAAGTAATTGGGTTCCTGATATTCATGTGGTGGGCCCTCTGTTTTTATTTATCCGTGTATTTATATAAAGGAAATAGATTGTGTGTATTTCAATACATACAATTTTTTAAAGATCTTATTTATTTATTTGAGAAGTAGAATTACAGACAGTGAGAAGGGGAGACAGAGAGAAAGGTCTTCTGTCCATTGGTTCATTCCCCAGATGGCCACAATGGCCAGAGCTGCACTGATCTGAAGCCAGGAGCCAGGAGCTTCTGCAGGGTCTCCCACACAGGTACAGGGGCCCAAGCACTCAGGCCATCTTCTACTGCTTTCCCAGGCCACAGCAGAGAGCTGGACTGGAAGAGAAGCCACCGGGACTAGAACCAGCATCCATATGGGATGCCGGCACTGCAGGCAGAGGATTAACCTACTGTGCCACAGCACCGGCCCCCAATACATACAATTTTAAGAACATAAGCAAGTTCCTGACTCTACTGTAGGCATTTGGGGAATGAGCCAGTGGATGAGAATGATCTCTCTCTCTCTCTCTCTCAATCAATCAATCCCTCCCTCCCTCCCTCCCTCCCTCCCCCCACCTTTCAAATAATAATTTTAAATATAAAAATGATAAAATCTTTCTTGGGGCCAGATCTGTGGTGCAGCAGGTAAAGCCACCACCTGCAATGCTGGCATCCCACATGGGTGCCAGTTCATTTCACAGCTTTTCCACTTCTGATCCAGCTCCCTGATGATGGCCTAGAAATGTAAGAGAAGATGACCCAAGTGCTTGGGCCTCGACACCCACATGGGAGACCTGGAAGGAGCTACTGGCTCCTGGTCATTGCAGCCATCTTGGGGAGTGAACCAGCAGGTGGAAGATCTCTCTTTCTCTCTTTCTCTCTCCCACTTTCTCTCTCTGTAGTCCTGACTTTAAAACAAAATAAATCTTTAAATGTATATACATATATCATTCTATGCATTAATTTTTTAAATCTTTATATAACTGAAAGGGAGAGAGAAAAACCAAAGACAAAGACAGAGCTCCCCTCCACTGGTTCACACCCCAAATGTCCACAAGAGCTGAGGCTGGAGCAGACCAAAGCCAGGAAATGGGAACTCAATCCAGGTCTCCCACATGGTGGCAGGGACCCAAGTACTTGAAGTCATTAGCTGCTGCCTTCCACAGCGCACATTAGCAGGAAGCCAGAATCTGGAACATATCTGGGTCTCTAACCCAGGCACTGTGATATGGAACGAGGCGTCACAAATGACATCCTCACTGCTGTGCCAGCCTGTCCTTATAGCATTAAGGTCAACAACACGGCATGCAGAAGTTCACTGGGGAGAACACACAGGAGACACACCTGCGAGGGCGTGAGGGCAGGTTGGGCAGTGCAGAAGCTGATCCACGGTGACCCACAGCGCAACTGTGACCGTGGTCTCGGCGATCTTGCCCGGCTTTGAGGCCTTTGGGTCCCCTCAGTAGCCATTCACCTGCCAAGGGTAGACTCCTCAAAAGAGGCACAGCCGTGAGCCGACCAGTTCCACGTCACTGACAGCAGGACCCTGAGAGAACCAGGAACACCAACAGTCCCAGCAGCTGGCACAGCCTGAAGGGGCGACCTGAGTGAAGCCCACGGTACCCACCGCGTTAGCCCTGCCAGCCTGAACCTCAGCCCTCAGGGTGGCTTAGCTCCGGCTTCTCACCCCTCTCTGCCTTCCCTGCAGCCCCCTCCCACAGTGATCTTCCATTCTCGTCACGGAAAGTATCCTAATCACCTCTACCACCTCAGGAACGCATCCGAATTCTCGGCTGGAGACTGTGGGGAGTCCAGATTTACTGTGGGAAGACCTCAAACATCTCTGTGAGAATATTTTCCCCTCTTCATTTCAATGATATTTGTGAAGTTTTCAATACAGTTATTTGCTGACTCATCTGGATTTCCACTGTTAAAACAAGTACTACCCTGAGATGCCAGTGTCCACACTGGCACCTGGTGATGGCGTGGGCTACAGGTCACCCTACTCTAATTTCCCCAGGCTCATGAGGGGGAGTCCAGAGACAAACACTGAGAAAATGATGCCTTGGGGTCAAATGAAGCTGGAAGTACTCCACTTCACAGCCCAAATTAAGTTTCACAGTGGCTTGAATAGAGAAGAATGGGAACAGTAGCATCCTCTCTCCTCTGACACACTGTGCAGGAAAGCCCAACTGAAACAACCTGAGAGGAGTCGCGTTCACAGTGCGATTTTGCTTCCCAAAGTGACCTCCTCTGAGGCACTGAAGTTCTTACTTTCTCTTTCGTGACGCAGTTTTGTTTGAGTATATGCTTAAATCTGCTGTCTTTTCATAGATGTGCAATTGCTATAAATACTTGCATAAAGACATTAAACCCAGTCTTGTGGTTGCAGAGTTGGGTAAAATTGCAATGAAAACATTTAAGTCAATACTGGGAAATTTTGCAAGCTTTCTTACCATAAGGAAAACTGGCAGGTGTCATAAACAACTCAAGTGGGAAAGAGATCAACACTCCTTCACACCACACCCAAGGCGCTGCCCGACCTGGCCCTGTCTTACCTGGCCAACTCTCTCTTCTCACATGGCCTCCAGCAGACCAGAGGGTGAGAAAGTGGCCTTCTTTGGCTTCCGGTGGGGAAGGGGGCTGCAGTATTGGTAAAACAAAGCATGAGGCATCCGTTTTACACCGTCCCACTTACAAAAGCCAAGGCTGGAAGGAAAACTGGATGACGCCAGTTCAAAAACACTTCCTGTATCTTTCTGTGCTTCTAAAAGGGGAGGCCTGAAGCCCACAGCCATTTGGCCGAGCTCAGGAAGCTGGCTTCCTCCCCAAGAGGCTGGTTCATGCCACCATAACTCCAGGAGGAGGGAGAGTTGGATCTAGTGACAACCCAGGAGGGGTGTGGGGGGGGGGGTGTTAAAATATTAATTTAATTTTTAATTCTTTTATTTTGACATTGCATGTATCCATTATGGACAGCAAAATGCTCTGTGGTCTATACACCTTGTAGAATGGTCCCATCTAGGAAATGAATGACTGCATTACTGCATGTACAGCAAGGTGATTATAGATAATGATGATTTCTGGTGACTACTGACCGAAGAGGGATAACAGACAAGGTCTAAGAAAGGTATGGAGTTGTTAGGATCTGTTAGGACCAAAACCCTTAAGTGTCACAGGTTCTATGGATAGGAAAACCAGTGCACTAGTACAACAGAGAGCAAGAAATTTGTCCCTTACCCACCTCAGGGGGAAAGAGGCTCCCTCCAGGTATCAAAGCTGCAGAGCACAGCATGGGCTTTGCATGGTTTGAGGAGCCAGATCTGCACCACCACACCTGTGAGAATCCCAGAGAACTAGTCTACAAACTGTCCCTGCACCGGTGCTCCCACAGGCATCAGCAAAACAAAACCAACCTACGGGCCACTTCCACAAGCCCCTGAGAATTCTCACAGGAACAGCCAGCCCTGACGGAGATGTGCTTAGAAAAGATCCAAACACACATTACAAGAAGACCCGCGCAGGTGCAAGAACTACCAATATGGTAGCCAAACATCCTAGTGTGCCCATTAGTCCATCTACATTTACACAGACCAATGAGAGCTTGGCTGCTTTTAGTGTCTCTTTCCATTACAAAGTATCTCTACTTCAATGGCACATATTGTACAATATTATAAGTTGTAATAATAAGGGACCCACTGGGATATTCTATATGTCCTAAAGAATAATTCCCAAGGAAAACAATGTCGCTACAGGAATACCTACCAACATAGCCCCAAAATACGCCAAATAAAAACAATTACAAGGACAGGACAAGTCCAAAGCAGGCTTTCACATTCCTCTGTTGGTAACAGATAGATAAGCAAGATTCAAATTAGCAAAGATAAATAAGGTTTAAACAATAAACAATCTTGATATAGTAGCCCACACCCAATAATTAGACAACCATTTGAAACATATGTAAGACATTTATAGAAATTAACCACGACTGTAACTACATTCAGATATATAATTAAGCAAATGTGTCAGGGTTTCAGAAAGCTTGTGGACAATTCAACTTATCTTTTAATCCCATTTTTCTGAAGCCCCCTCATGTAACTATTTGGTTATAAAACAAGCCTTAACAAATACCAAAGAATTACTATCCTACAAATGATTTCTGACAATAAAATAAAATTATACAGCAAAAATCAAAGACAGCAAAAATTTTACTGAAAATTTGAGATCACATCAGTGAAAAAAAAAAACAATTATAAAATATTGGGGCCAGCACTATGGCACAGAGGATTAAAGCTCTGGCCTGCAGCACCAGCATACTATATGGGCACCAGTTCGAGTCCCAGCTGCTCTACTTCTGATCCAGCTCCCTTCTTATGCACCTGGGAAAGCAGCGGAGGATGGCCCAAGTGGGAGGCCTAGAAGAAGCTCTTGGATCCTGGCTTTTGATCAGCTCAGCTCTAGCAGTTTGTGGCCATGTGGGGAGTAAACCAGCAGATGAAAGATCTCTCTCTCTCTCACTACCTCTCTCTGTAACTCTGTCTTCCAAATAAATAAATCTTTTAAAAAGTAAATGAAAAAATATAAAATATTAGAAGTGAACAATGAAAATATTACATATGCAAATTGATTGTTGCAAATAAAGCAATAGGAAGAGATAAACATACAGCTGTGAATGTATCTAATCAAAAGCACAGTGACTTCACTCACATGGGCCATACACTTCTATGTGGTTCCATTACACATTATGCAGCCCTTCCACCTGACATCAAAATTGTGGCTCTGTGCCATTTCCATTAAAGTACAAAGGACTTGAGATCTGAAATTTGCCTCTTCATGTTGGTTTTCCAATACATAACACAGTTACTAGCACATAGGTGGCACTCAGAATTTGCTAACTGCATAACATTCTACAGGAAAGCAGACATCCTAAAAGACAACAAACTCTAGCAAATAAAACATGATAGTAAATGTATTTCTGATGTGCAAGAAAACCCTCAACACACCATACCATGACCCAACATGCAAGCATAAAGATTGTCCCTCTCTCCCCTGTCCTCCTTTTCAAGCCATTTAATGTGCAGAAGGAGGTGCCAAGTGGCTGAGCAATGTTCAAAAACAACCCATTCTCACTAGGGATGCTACTGTGCACCTGTCTTGGTGCAGGGAATGCCTCTACCATCCCCCGTTGCTTATGTCTCCCTTCTCAGGCCCTGGGCTTCTGGAAGTCTGTCCATGTACCATCCAGGTTCCCGTAGCCCACACACCATCTCATTCATCCTCTTGAGTGAAATCCTCAGAAATACCTGCAGGCCAGTTCCCAAATCAGAGTCCACAATCAATTCCCAGAAACCATGACCCTGGATTGCCACTGACATGAGTGGAAAGGGTTGCTATATCCTGGTAACACCATCTTTCTTCACCCCCAAACCAAACAAACTGCTCCCCTCACCTTTCTTCTTTGACCTTATCAGGTTTAGAGTCAGCCACAAGTTCACAGGAACCCTTAAACCCCAGGGAACGTACTTCAGGGATTTAATCAGTGTCTTTAAATTGCCTCTCACTTGGCATAACCATCACCTCCTTGCTCCCATGGCGACGCAGTGAGAAAGCACCAGAGCACCTTTCTCCAAAGATTTTCTCTCACCCTGTACAAACTCAATCATGCTTTATGCTCAAGCTGAGAGTCGCTTAAGGGTCACAAAGCTGGTTCCTCATTACCTTCTACACAACCCTACATGGGCGGTCCAGCATCTCATTTTAGAAAGCAAAGGGTAGCCTCTATTCTTTTGTGTGATTAGATTTCTCGCAGCTTCTACTAAAACAAAGACAGAGGAGGCCTCTTCTAATACCCTATTAACAGAAACGTAAATTCTACAAAACCTGGGTATAAAGTGCAAAACAGAAGGCTGTCCTCTATAATTAAATAGCAAATGATTTCAGAAGGCTTAACATCCCTTTCTTTAACTCAAGATGGGAATCCTGTTTCTAAGCAGACATGAGACCCTGACACAAACAGCCAGCATAAGGACTCCATCAGATCATCTGGAAAGAGAAAATTATACTAAAATTACGGTGCGGTAAGGGAATGAGAGGGCTTCATTTGAGCAGAAGGTAATTTCCTGCTTAGCTGGGACGAAGGCAACAAACATGGCATATAAGCAACAAGATCTCACCACACCAGCAACATTTCTACACGCAAAGTAGCTTCTAACGACACACCGAACAGAGTGGAAGGGGATTTATGGCTGAATTTTGGATGACGGGAAGCAAAACAAGCTTGGAGAAGCATGTTCCCAACAGCCCTAAAGAAATGAGTCTGAACAGCAGGTGTTCCTCTGCATAATAAATAAAATAAACCTTATACAACCTTTAACACACGCCTACACCAGCGGGATAAACAAGACCCCTGACTTCACTGAAATACCCATCTGAGCTGCAGCCGTCTTCATTAATGAGTACTTTTCCCGGTTCCTGCAGAGTTGTCAGATCCTTGCTTTGTTGAAAGGACAAACTTCTATGTGGTTAGAGTCCCAATTTCAGAATTTTACAGCAGGAATAAAGGAAATTCAACATCATTTTTCCTTTCTCTGATTGATCTTTTTGTCCATTGATGTGACAAGAAACTATCTGTTTTCAGTAATAAAACACTTCTGTTCCCCATTTTGTTTGTTTCCGAGATGAAGCAAGACTCTTACTAAATTCAGCGTGGGCCCATCAGCAAAGATTCAAAGAAGCTAGAAGGAATCTGAGAAGTACAGCCCAACTTCCATCATTCTGTAGATGAGAAAAGCAAAACTCAGCACAAGTGATTTATCTGGGAGCATAACATATGTGCTCGCACAGTGTTTTCTGATAAGAGGAGCCATATGCAAACAGACTCCATCTCAACAGGTGAGTTCCCGTGACAGTAGCAAGAGAAAGGAAGATAAGAGTCGTGCATAGACTCAAATATGTGCCTGGATCTAGCACAGGTCCCCTCAGAGCTCACTGGCCAAAATTAGTAACATGGCTAAGTCAAGCTCAATGGAGAGTTTTAGAACCCCAAAACCTGGGTTTGCTCACCCAACATGCAACAAGCCAAGCACTGACTCAGGACTGGCGCAATGCACAAGCAGAGCAATGAGCCAGGCAGTCTTCTTCAGCTCTCAGAATCCTTGAGGTATCAGGGCTGGTGAATTGAGATGGAGTAAAGTTGGGGTTGAGTGCTGTGTGACTGGCTCCTAGGTAGATCCCCAGTTGGTCCACAGTGCTCATGGCTTGCCTTTGATTGATCAATGATAGGAAGACAATAAGTTCTTCTGAGGATGCTATGGTGGCAGAGGCTCTGAGGTCTGTGGGTGGATGGTTGTACCTTTATTGGGTCAGGGGTTCCTGCGAAGCATCTCAAAAAAGGAGTCCAGCATGAGGATATCAACTACAAAGGTGACCACTGAATTCTGAGTTGAGAGCTGGGGTCCTACGTGGTCAACCTGACCCTTGTACCCCCAATTTAGTGAGTTAATCTTCAGTAAGGGGTCGACTTGCAATCATCAAAGTGAAGTAGAACTATGCGCAAACTCAGAGCGAGAGACTGGCATGTGACAAAGTCTACAGTAAAGGCTGTAAGGACTGGGCTGTTTCAGGAGTTGGGACGTACAGTTTTACCAGGCGCTCCTCTTAGTGGGTTCTCTGTAACAAAGAGGATATAACCTTACACCTTCTGGTACTCAGGTGTAGTAGCAAATGCTGCCCACACAAAGTCTCCAGTCTTTTCCAGCCTGACCCAATAGTCTCTCCTCTTTTGAAGCCCATCACTCATTCTTCTAGACCCAATTCAGATCCGCTCAGCAAAACACGTTTGCTACACGCTATCCGAAGTGATTTCTCAAGCCGTCAAACCCTGACCCAGTTCTGGATGTAAGAGTGAAACGGCGGCCGGCGCCGTGGCTCACTAGGCTTATCCTCCACCTGCGGCGCTGGCACCCCAGGTTTGAGTGCCAGTCAGGGCACCGGTTTCTGTCCCAGTTGCTCCTCTTCCAGTTCAGCTCTCTGCTGTGGCCCGGGAGTGCAGTGGAGGATGGCCCAAGTGCTTGAGCCCTGCACCCCATGGGAGACCTGGAGGAGGCACCTGGCTCCTGGCTTCGGATCTGCGCAGTGCGCCAGCTGTAGCGGCCATTTGGGGGGTGAACCGGCGGAAGGAAGACCTTTCTGTCTCTCTTTCTCTCACTGTCTAACTCTGGCTGTCAAAAAAAAAAAAAAAAAAAACGTGAAACGGTGATGACAGAGGCCTAAACGAGCTGGGAGACTATCCATGTTGTGTATGCTCAGTCTCCGGGCAACGCCACTTTTCAGCAGACTGTGAACCAGGAAACATCAGCTGCACCTTAGGAAGGAGTTAGCGTTAAGGCCGTTGGAGGAAGAATTATCACCCACATTGTTCGCTTCTCCTGTGTGTAGATAACATGGAGACTGAGGTGTCACATCCTCCTTACTTATAGCAAATGCTATGACCACCTCCAGATAGCCTTCTTACCTTTTAATATGATTGACAACCACACACAAACCTGTCTAATTTAAACCTGATTCAAGGCTGAATCTGCTCTGTAAGAAAAGTCCGTAAGAATTATAACCAAACAAAAGCTTGCCAAGCAGCCAATTCACACTGTTTCTGGGTTTAAATCCTCAGTTTGACTAGCTGAATAAACGTTCACTTTGACTCTCCAACTGGGCTCTGATTATTCCAGTCGGCACCGTGTCCATGCTGTGGGCCCTTTCATTGGGCAGTTCCTACGGGCTGCCTCATTTTGGTGTGTTTTTCCCATCGCCCAATTAAGCAGCAAACTCCTTGAGAATAACATGACTTCTAATGCTTGAGAAAGCCACACAGTGAACCCAGATAGTGCAGAGTGCCCAAGGGAGGTTTAACTCCTTGTGGAAACCTGATTCACACCTAATGAAATGCAAACAACCACAGGTTTTTAGATCAACGTTTTCATCAAATAAATTCTGCACAAAATGAATAGTCATCAAGACCAGAGAGGCTGTCGCAGTCCTTAAAAATACATTTAAACTGAATTTCTGGACCACACGACAGCCCCTTCACTCTAAGAACAAGTAACTCTGCAAGGTCTTTGGATCAGCTCGAGTTGGACCTACTTAAGGTGGTCACCCAAGTGACCTAAGTGCACCTCAGCGGTTTGCTGAGAGCGTGCTCCCAGGGGGAATCTGGAAGGCAGTCGAGAGCAGGGTAGAGACGAGGCCGAGTCACAGGGGATGGGATGTCAGGGGATGCTGAGCCTCAGCACACGCCTACTGGGAGCTCCGGAGCGTCAGCTGCACTGTGCGTCTGCCTGCGCAGAAACAAGAGGTCCGGGTTTGCAAATCCTCGCTCACGCAGCCCCAGACAGCCATCGCAACACGCCGCTCTGGAATAAAGGAGCGAGTGTAACTGCCGGGCCTCTCCAGGTGAGGCGGCTTCAGTCATCTGGGAACAATACTCAGGAGAAAGCGACCGTGAACCAGGAGCTGCAGCAAGCAAGCAGCTGGAGATGACCAACCAGCCTGGTACCAAGGACCCCAGGGACCTGGAGAGGGGTCATCATGGTTTGCTACATCCCCAAAACTGGACCACACACAGAGATAGCCTTTACATCATCCTCCTCTCCAGAGGTCCCCAGGATTAGCAAGTGGCCCAGCTGAGCCCTGACAAGGGAGTGTGTACCAGCTTCCCTCTCTAAAGAGAGACCCTGTAAGTGTGTTCATTACCGAGAGAGTCACTAATTTGACATCGCTATGTCAGACAGACTCTTCCCTCTGTTTTTCTTCACATCCAGATAACTACACCCGGCTAAGGTCACTGTGACCCTGATACGCCATCCTAATTGCTAAGACGACAACACAGGGCTTCAGATGGGAAATTCAGTGAAAAATGGGATGAATTTTGCCTCTTGGCAGCCACAAAGGATTAGCTTCCACCGAAGGGCTGTGCTGAGGGATGATGTTTTGAGAGAATGCCTAGAATTGATAACTCAAAGGACTTCTTTCGAAGGGATGATTTATACATCACAAGACAAAGAGGATTTATATTAAAGAAAATGGATTCCTTTTTTGAAGTGTTTTGAGGAAGATGGATAGCTTCCTGTGAGCTGCAGTTCCATGTCTGTGAGCTGAGTGTTTCCAGAAAACGACTAAGGAAATGCTGCCTCTGGGACCCACTACGTCGTCCCTGCTACCACCCACACTGCGTGGGTGGGTGTGTGAGTGTGTCAGTGTGTTTGTGCAAAAGAGGCCACAGAAAAAATTAACTAACCAGACTTTCCCAACTAGGCAATCCTCCAGAGAAAAATCCGTGAGATCCAAATTCCACGTATATAGAAGTTAATAATCATGAAAGAATTTTTAGCTGATTAATTAGTAGTATAGTCACTACCTGCAATTGTTGTTGTTTGCATTTTTTGCCCACACAATTCCTCCTACAAAAGTCCTACTCTTGTCTATGAAAAATCTCATTTTAAGGATCATTCTCCACAATGTAACAGCTCTAATGGATTCCTGCATCATCTTTGGGCCGGCTGTCATGTACATGTGATGGAGATGTCAAAACGTGGGTAAGCTTTATCACTGCTTACAAGGCTGTCAGATCCTTGACCACTTTGGTAACCAAAAGTCATCAGAGAAGAGGCAAAGGGAATGGAGTTAGGAAGAACTGCCACAAAGCAGTCTGGAAACCATCTGAGAGGTCCTGGGAGAACGAGGCCATGGCATCAGCCTTCATGAACTGAGGACCACAGTGAACCTTCACCGACAAGCCAGTAGAGAGCTCTCAATGTCACATGATCCTTAGAGCAACTCTCGCCAGGTGGGCAGCATGGAAAGGCTCTTGTTTGTTGTGTCTGCTGACTGGTGGCACAAACATTCCCAGTTTGGGCTAACTGCAAACTACCACTATGATGTCACCAAACAAGGAGTTGGAGAGAGAAATACATGATTAGGGGCCGGCGCCGCAGCTCAATCGGCTAATCCTCCACCTTGCGGCGCCGGCACCCCGGATTCTAGTCCCGGTTGGGGCACTGGATTCTGTCCCGGTTGCCAGCTCTCTGCTGTGGCCCGGGAGTGCAATGGAGGATGGCCCAAGTCCTTGGGCCCTGCACCCCATGGGAGACCAGGAGAAGCACCTGGCTCCTGCCTTCGGATCAGCGTGGTGCACTGGCCACAGCAGCCATTGGAGGGTGAACCAACGGAAAAGGAAGACCTTTCTCTCTGTCTCTCTCTCTCTCACTGTCCACTCTGCCTGTCAAAAGAAAATTAAAAGAAAAAAAAAAAGGAAATACATGATTAGGTCTCACAAGCCAGAATAAACCAACTCGAGACGAGCACAAGCAGAGGCACAAAAAGGGTCAATGTTGGACAGAAAAACTGTGCAAAAACCTCTCTTGCTGCCTCAGTGTCTTCCACCTACAGATCTGTGGATCCGCCACAAGACACACATTCAGGCTGGGTGTTACAATACCACCCTGGATGTCCACATTCCACATGGGACCTCCCAGGTGTGAGTCCAGGTCCACTTCTGCTTCTAGCTGTCTGAAAATGCACCCTAGGAGGCAGCAGGAGATGGCTCAAGTGCTTAGGTCCCTGCCCCACTCCCCACATGAGAGGCCTGATTGGGTTCCAGGATCCAGGCTTTGGTACAGCCCAGCCCCAGGTATTGTGGCCATTTGGGGAATGAACCAGTGGATGGGAGTGCTTGCCTGCACTCTCTCTCACTCTCTCTCTCTCATTTTCTCTCTCACTCTCTTTCTCTGCCTTTCAATTTCTTCTTAATTTTAAAGAACAAATTATTTTACTGGCCCTGAGTACATAAACTTGCATCACTGCAAATGTAGGCTTTGTAAGACACAGACATACATTAGGTCCATCTCTGCACAACATAGGAGAAATCTCTTAGAGAACACAGTCTCTGTGCTACTCAACTCTAACAGTCACGATCCTGGACAGGGCTTTGTTCATGGTGGTCACTTAGTGACTCTTTGTTCTGGTTACCCAAATCCAGCCTGTAAAGTTATGTAAGAAGTGAAAGACCCCTACATTTGGAAGGGCAAATCAACACAAAACTTCACTGACCACAGTCCTCTAGCTAGTAAATAATACTTTTCTTTATTGCCTTTAATAAGTGACTATCCAGTCTCTACTTGAAAATATCCAATGACAAGAAACTCACTAATATTATTGCAACTCACCGGTCAGAGCCAGCCATTGTAGTTCAGTGATGTGGATTGCACTGTGCTAAGAGCCCAGTGAAGACACAATCACCAACAACAACTACAAGAATAAATCTCTCAATGTATATGTATAACCTCATTCCTTCCATCATCTTAAATAACATTCCTGTTATTTACATTGAGAAATGAGTTGTCAATATGGATAGGAAGTGAGGGGAATTTAAAATTAACTGAAAAGGGCAGTGAAATGTCACATATAATAGTATGCTCTTTAACACACACAAGTCAGTTGTGTTACAATGTAATAACAGTGAATAATCCACAATGAAAATTAATAAAACAATTCCTTTTAAATCATCAAATAGAATGAGATAATTGGAAATAAACTTAACCAAGGAGGCAAGAGACTTGAACACTGAGAATTACAAAATATTGTCGAATGAAATTAAAGAAGACATAAATAAATGAAAAACTATCCCATGTTCATGGATTGGAAGGTTTAGTATTATTATATCAATACTACCTAAGATCAATCTACAGACACAACGAAATCTCTACCAAAATCTCAATGACAGATTTTGCAGAAATAAAACAATAACCCTCTTAAAATTCATAAAGAATCTCAAGGGGACTGAATATTTTAAAAAAAACTTGAAAAAGAACACAAGGTAGACATATCTTGTACTCTGCAATTTCAAAATTTACTACAAATCTAAAAAGAGTTTGGTACTGGCATGCAAACAGAAAAATAAAATAAAAAGCCCAGAAATAAACCATTGCATATATGATTAAACGATTTTCAATAAGGCTGCCAATATAATTCAATGGGGGAAGAATAGTCTTTTCCACAAATGATGCTAGGAAAATTAAATATCCATATGCTTAAAAATGAAACTGGACCCTTGCCCTATACCATATACAAAAATTAACTCCAAATGAATCAAAGATCTAAACACAAGACTTAAAACTATAGAACTTTTACCAAAAAAACATAAAGATGAAGCTTCATGACACTGGATTTGACAATGGTTTCTTCAACATAATACCAAAAGCAGTGGCCACAAAGAAAAAAAATGGATCAATTGAACTTCATTATAATTAAAAGCTGGGGGCAATGCTGTGGTCCAGCAGGCTGAGCCATGGCTTTTGTTGCCAGCATCCCATATGGGTGCCATTTGAGTCCTGGCTGCTCTCTTCCCATCCAGCTCCCTGCTAATGCACCTGGGAAAACAGCAGAAGATGGCCCAAGGGCCAACCATGTCACATGCCAATCAGGTGGAAGCCCTGGGATCCTAGCTTCAGCCTGGATCAGCCCTGGCTGTTGGGGTCATTTGGATAGTAAAACAACAGATGGAAGATCTCTGTCTCTGTCATTCTGCCTTTCAAATCAATCTTTAAAAAAAAAAAAAAAAAACCTTTATTCTGCATCAAAGAACAGTAATCAACAGAGTTAAAACAACTCAGAGAAGGGGAGAAAACATTGCCAAATCATGTCTTATAATGAATTAATATCCAAAATATATAGAGACCTTTTATAATTCAAAATGATTCAATTTTTAAAATGGAAAGAGCTTTGAATAGACATTTCACCCAAAGATATACAAATGGTAAATAAGCTCATGAAAAGATGAACATCTTAGGGAAGCACCAGTCAAAGCCACATGACATTTCCCATCATGCCCAGTAGGAAGGCTGTTTTGTAAAACACACACATAGAGAACAACAGGTGTTGGCAAGGATATAGAGAAACTGGAGCCCTTGTGCATATTAGGAAATAAAATATTATAGCCACTGTGGAAAAACAGTATGGCAGCTCCTCAAAAAATTAAACATACAATTATAATATCCAGCAATTCAATTCCTAGGTGTATATTCAAAAGAACTGCAAGCAGAGACTTGAACAGATATTTGTACACCAATGTTTATAGCAGCCTTATTCATAATAGCCAAAAGGTGGGAAGAACCCAAATATCCACTGAATTAAAAACCATGGCATGTACACACAGTGGAATAAACTTCTTCATAGGAAAGTCAACAATCAACAGAGTAATGAGATAACTTGTAGGATGACAGAAAATGGTTGCAAAGTTGACAATGGATTAATATCCAGTGTAAATAGGCAGCTCAGAAAACTCAACAACAATACAACAGCCAATCCAGTTAAGAAACAGACAAAGAGTCTGAATTCACAGTTCTCAGAAGAAGAGGTACAAAGCACCTACAGATACATGAAAAGGGGCCAGTGCTGTGGTGTAGCTGGCTAAAGCCCTGGCCCAAAGTGCCCGCATCCCATATGGGCACCAGTTCAAGCCCCAGCTGCTCCTCTTCCCAGACAGCTCTCTGCTATGGCCTGTGAAAGCAGTAGAGGATGGCCTAAGTCCTTGGGCCCCTGAACCCACGTGGGAGACCTGGAAGAAGCTCCTGGCTCCTGGCTTTGGATCGGCACATCCCCGGCCATTGCAGCCATCTGGGGAGTGAACCAGCGGATGGAAGACCTCTCTCTCTACCTCTATCTGTAACTTTGTCTTTCAAATAAATAAAATAAATCTTTTTTAAAAAAAGTACATGAAAAAATGCCCAACATCACTAGCCAGGAAGTAATGCAGATCAAAATCACAGTGAGGTATCATCTCACTCCAGTCAGAATGGCTGGACAATAAATGCTTGTAGAGATGTGCAGAAATGGGAACCCATCTACTCTGCTGATGAGCAGTCAATTAGCACAGCCACTATGAAGAGCAGTACGGGGATTCCTCAAAAAACCAAAAATAGATCTACCCTATGACCCAGCTATCCCACTTCTGGGTATAAATTTGAAGGAAATTTCAACATAGGAAAGACGTCTCTGCACGCCCAGGTTCACAGCAGCACTAAGCAAAACAGCCAAGATACGGAATCAACCTAGGTGCCCATAAATGGATAAACTGACAAAGACAATGTGGTCTATATACCCTACTGAGCATTTTCCTGCCACAAAAAGAAAAGAATACTGATATTTGCAGCAAAATAGATGGAACTGGAGATCATTATGTTAAATGAAATAAGCCAGACACGTAAGTGGGAGTTTATATATTTGACCTCAATTTAAAACAACGACTACTAGAAACAAAGAAAGACGGGTAGACGACAGGGGTGGTGGGATAATGGGGATGGATGTGACAGATCCTGGTGTCTTGCAGCACAGTGGGTGATCATGGCTCACAATATGTGATATTCTGTGTAAGAACAGAGGAACTGGCAGGTGCCAAACACAAAGAAAAGAGGGGGAGATAGAAAGGGTGACTGCCTGGCTTGGCTGATCTAAACTATGTCTATACATTGAAAAATCACACTGTATCCCTGAGAATATGCAAATACATGTTGGCCCAAAACCTTTTAATAAAATTTTAAAAAGAGAAGAAATTCCGATACATGCTACAACATGGATGAATCTTGAAAACATTA
Organism: Oryctolagus cuniculus; assembly: GCF_051225735.1. Taxonomy (NCBI): domain Eukaryota; kingdom Metazoa; phylum Chordata; class Mammalia; order Lagomorpha; family Leporidae; genus Oryctolagus; species Oryctolagus cuniculus. The sequence continues at coordinate 170,357,541 of NC_142870.1, read as the reverse complement.
AATAAGCCAGAGACAAAAGGACAAATGTTGCACAACTCCACTTATACAAGGTACACAGAAGAGTTAAATTCATAGCAAACATAATAGAGGGGCCAGCACTGTGACATAACAGGTAAAGCCACTGCCTGCAGAGCCAGCATCCCATATGGGTGCCAGTTCAAGTCCCAGCTGCTCAATTTCTAATTTAGCTCCCTTCTAATGTGCCTGGGAAAGCAGCAGAAGATGGACCATGTCCTTGGGCTCCTGCATCCACATGGGAGACCCGGAAGAAGCTCCAGACTCCTGGCTTTGCATTGGCCTAGCTCCAGCCGTCGCAGCTATTTGGGGAGTGAACCAGTGGATGGAAGACCTCTCTCTCTCTGCCTATAGTAGTCTCTTTGACATACTGGTTACCAGGGCCAGGGTGGGGAGCAAGAAGTAGGAAGCTATGTAATGGGTACAGAACTTCAGCAGATATGATAAAAGAGTTTTGGAAATGGATAGTGGTAATGGGTCCATAACAACATGAACAATCTTAACACCACTGAACTGTAAGCTTTTGGGCAGGCATTGTGGTACGGTGGGTGAAGCAGATGCGTGCGATGCCAGTGTCCTATTTCAGAACGGTGTATGTTTTACAACAACAAGTAACAAAGGTGTTACCTTGGAACAGGACTTGAGCCCTCCCGCATCTTCCCTATTAGCCACAGTACCACACAGTGGGTATGCTACACCCAGCTTCTGCAGGCATCAACCACTCACAAGGACACTTCAGAGAGTCTGGGGAGAAACAGAATTAGCAGCGAGGGCTGTGACACCGTGGGTTAAGTGGCTGCTTAGATGGCCCACATTCCCCATCAGGGTGGCTGCTTCGAGTCCCAGCTGCTCTGCTTCCTATCCAGATTCCTGCTAATGCACCAGGGGAGGTAGCAAATCATGACGCACGGATTACCAAGCTCCTGGCTTCAGCTTGGCCCAGCCCTGGCTGCCGTGCCACTTGGGCAGTGAACCAGCAGAAGGAAGATCTCTTTCTATCTCCTCCTTCCTCTCTGTCACTCTGCCTTTCAGACCAAATACATACATTTAAAAAGTAACTTTATTTTGGTACAAAAATATTAGAAACCCATACCAACATTTTTTAGAATGTGCATTTTCCATAAACTTTTTGAAGTACCCTCCTATCAGATATCCATAAAGATTATTTCTGTCTCCCAAAGACCATTTCTCACTGCACTTGCTCCTTGGTGTTTTATGAGAACAAGACGATCATTTTCCATTTTCCTCATTTATGTCTGTCACTCCCATTTACTAGCTAAATACAGGGATAGCCTCTGCAAATTTCTCTTGAAAACCCTCGTCAGTCACCACTCCATTTCAAAACCGGATTCTGAGCTCTAAAAGCACCATCTGAGGCCGCTGTGAATCTCTTTCTATCGGTTTCCTGGTAGACCAGCAGAACCTTTGAGTGTTTTCCAGGAAAAGAGAACAAGCAAGCTGTCAGAGCATCACAAAGGTGCTGGTCATTAAGGGGTGGCTTCAGCAGAAAACAATCCACTTGGAGTTAAACCAAAAGAGGAATAATTCCTTTTCAGTTTGCAGTAATCTCAAAATTTTTTGTTTTGGAGTCTGTTGGTTGATTGGTTGGTCTGCACTTCAATATCATGATCCTTTGATAGTTTATTGTATCCAAAATATATTGAAATATCCACCTGCAAGCATGCTTTCAGCAATGTTAGCAAAACAATCTAACTAAAGCAACTTTAAAAAAAAATCCAATCCTTTACAGTCAAATACTTTGCCAAAACTTTAGATTCAATCCCCCTGGTTTTCCTCCATATCTCTCTTGTATATTACCAAAAGTCCAAATACATTAAATTTACTTTTTCTCTTCATCTACTAATTTTATAATTCTATCAGTGAGAAACTGTCAGGGTTGGTTTTCTTGGCACGATTCTTTGTTTACAGACCTGAATAGCTCAATGTTCATTATTCTATTATCCTCCAGTGACTACAGATTTTTTCCCTCTTGATATTTGCTCCATTATATTACAAGGAAATTGAAATCTTTTCCAGTAGGTATTCATTTTCAGTTTTCAGTATGTTTCCCATTTTTCAAAAAGTGCCATTACATCTACCCAGATTCCACCTTCCAGAACCGCCTTCATTTTGCAAATACTGTCACCCTGTTTGCAGGAGCTGACAAGCTACACCGGCGAAAACAAAGTGGCCAAAAATGGACTCCATGCTCCTCTCCACACCTCTGCTGCATCCACAAAAGTTTGGAGACAATGTTTTCTGAGGGCTTTTTTGTAGTTGCTGTGACTTTGTTTTATTGTTTCCTGTTTGCTTTTCTTAGGGGAAGGAGGAGTTGATAAATTGTTCACATTCTCTTTTTGTCTTTCTTCACGCTTGGCATCACAAGGACAAAGTTCAAGGCATGAAAATTCTTCCTCACTCATTCCTATGCTTCAGTTATTTCCTTCAATGATGTTGCCTGGAAGAGATCTCTGTTTGCCATGGGTTTTGGAATCAGACAGATCTGAGTTCAAATCCCAGCTCTACCACTTACTAGCTAAGTAACCTCTGGGAGGTACTCAGAGCACCAGTCTACCTGGATAAGCATAGCACCATCATCCCTTCAGGGCTGTTGTAAGATTCAATGACTTGGTCTATGTGAGAGCCTTAGAACATAGCAGGTAATTTATCATTGCCTTCCCTTAATCCTATTCCATCTTCCACTCCCCCAGCTGCACACACTTCTCCTTTATCCCAAAACCCCACCCTTCTAGCAGCCTCCAGACCTGCTCTGTTGAGCTACCACCTGACCAGTCTACCACCCAAATAACACCTCAGTGAGACCTAAAGCCTCACTGAACACCAGGAATTTCACAGTGATCTTGGTGATCGCAGAACACAGCTGCACCCCGAGATGCTGCAGAAAGAAAAAACAGTCCAAGAATTTCCCTAAAAGATCTTTGCTCTGTCTTCTCAATTCTTTAGTTTCCCAAACAGTTTGTTTGGGTCTTTGAATCCTCGTTGTAAAATCACCCTGCAAGAGTGAATCCTATTTGTTTCTTATTTTTGTTTTGCTTTGCTATTTCCAGTATTTTGAGAGCCTTAGTTTTTTTTTTTTTTCCTAAATACTTTTGCTTTCTTCTTGGTCCTGCTCACCATTTTAAACAAACGCAGCCAGAAATTCTTTTTCACCCAGATGAGTTCCAACAGTTCTGCAGTGACCATGGATTTCTCAGGCTCTGATTATTCTCACACTTCCAACGGAGTCTTTCCTGTATTTTGCAGTGGGATTCAGATGCCTCCCCCCAGGACGGATGTCCCTCACTCTCAAGCACACACGGGCTGTCTTGGTTGTTTGTTATTTATCGTCCGCTCAACTCTCCCAGGAGATGAGGAGCCGAGTTCCTGTGGAAGAACTTCTGGGATGAAATATCTGAAAATAGATTCAGGGGGACCTCAGGACTCTGACTTGAAGAAGAAGCAACACAGAAGGCAGCTTTTTTTTTTTTTTTTTTTTTTTGGACAGGCAGAGTTAGAGAGAAAGGTCCTCCTTTTCTGTTGGTTCACCCCCAAAATGGCCACCACAGCTGGCGCGCTGCGCTGAACCAAAGCCAGGAGCCAGGTGCCTCCTCCTGGTCTCCCATGCAGGTGCAGGGCCCAAGCACTTGGGCCATCCTCCACTGCCTTCCTGGGCCACAGCAGAGAGCTGGCCTGGAAGAGGGGCAACCGGGACAGAATCTAGCACCCCAACCAGGACTAGAACCCGGGGTGCCAGTGCCGCAGGCAGAGGATTAGCCAAGTGAGCCACAGCACCGGCCAACAGCTCTATCTACCAAGTCAGGCAAAGGTCACAGGACCAACCCTGCATAAGAAATAATCACACCACACCCCCTAATAGCAAATGAGCACGGACTGTGTCTAGACAATGACTGGGGTGGGGAATCATTTTTCTGCCAAGGGCCATTTGGACATTTATAATATCATCTGCAGCCTGCACAAAATGATCAACTTAAAAATTAGTCTGCTGTAGATTTATTGAATTTTGAGTACTGCCTGCGGTTGCCTTGACAGGACAGGCCAAATTATTTCACTGTCCTTATATGGCCTGCAGGCCAGATGTTCCCCACCCCGTATGCTTGTCTATGCTCATAAAAACCTTAGGATTATTGTTATTACATCTGGTTTGCAGATAAGGAACTTAAAGTTTTTTTATTTTTTATCTTCTTTAAAATATTTAGTTATTTGCTTGAAAGGCAGTTACATACAGAGAAGGAGAGACATAGAGGCAGAGAGAGAGATCTTCTACCCACTGGTTCACTCCCTAAATGACCGCAATGGCCAGGAGCCTTGAACTCCATTTGGGTCTGCAACATGAGTGGCAGGGGCCCAGGTACTTGGGACATCTTCCACTGCCTTCCCAGGAGCATAACAGTATAGATAGATTGGAAGAGGAGCAGGGGCCAGTGCTGTGGCATAGAAGGTAAAGCTGCCGCCTGCCATGCAGGCATCCCATATGGGTGCCGGTTTGAGTCCCGGCTGCTCCACTTCCCACTCCACTTTCTGCTATGGCTTGGGAAAGCAGTAGAAGATGGCCCAAGTCCTTGGGCCCCTGCACCTGCGTGGGAGACCCAGAAGAAGCTCCTGGCTCCTGGCTTCAGATCAGCACAGTTTCGGCCATTGTGGCCATCTGGGGAGTGAACCAGCAGATGGAAGACCTTTCTCTCTCTCTCTCTCTCTCTCTGCCTCTGCCTCTCTGTTACTCTGCATTTCAAATTAAAAAAAAAAAAAAAAAAAGGAAGAGGAGTAGCCTGGACTGGAACCAGCACATGTATGGGATGCTGGCATCAAGGGTAGTGGCTTGCTTAACCAGCTACACCACAATATCAGCAATCCTTTTAATCTTCTTTTAACTTCAATTTTTTTCTTTTAAAAGATTAATATGATTAATATATTTGAAAGGAAGAATTGTATTCAGAAAGGGAAAGAGAAGGGAGGGGGGGTGATTAAAGTTCCAAATGGCAAAGTAGTTGGCCCCCTGTTGGTTGCCCTCTAGAAAGTGACAGGCCCGGGACTCAAATCCTAAATCAATCCGACTTCAAAGCTCAAGCCCTCTGGCCCTTTGCTCCTATGTGTGCCCAGATAACCCGATCTTCTCCTCATGGCATTCAGCAATCTCTCTGTGCATTCTGTACAGGCCACTGCAAGTCTCTCATTTGTAAAGAGAAAGAATAGTTTCTCGTTAATGTATCAATTGCAAGAGTTTACAGAACAATCTTAAGGGCCCAGAAATCAATCACAAACTCCCCTCAGAAGACAGAGGCTGAACTATGAAATGTGAGTGTTCCATCTGATGTGCTGAAAGCAACGTAAGGATCTAACTGAGGCCACTTTAGCAGCAGAATCTAGAAAATTCTTTTCATTACTTTTTAAAATGCCCCTTCTCAAAACTTACTAAAAAAAAAGTTTGTGATCCAGACCAAATGAAATGTGCAAAGAAAAAAACTATCATGCATTTTTCTCCAGGCAATGTAAAGTCCTAAGGCAAAGAATCCAACTTTTTGCTGAGTGGTATTTTTAACTCATCTGAGGCGAGAACAGAGTGGGGAGGCAGCAGGAAGGCCCACAGCTGTGTCCATTTTCCATCAGGAATTCCCGAGGACGAGGACAGAGAGTGGGGATCAAAGGTAGGTCACAGAGGCCTGCTGGGAAATGCCGGCTCCTCACTGCCGTCAGTGACACAGAAAGGAAGGGCCACCTCTACCCTCTGTGTGTCTTTTTCTGTCTCTCACACCAGAAGTCGTATTGGAAATGGGAGCAGATACAGGACGCGTGTCTCGCTGCCCATCTTGCAATGAAGTTTCTGCTTTGCAATAAAGCTCCTCAAGTGTTCTTTGTGGAAAATGTCCCCTTTCTGCTGCGTTTATGTCGTCTCCCTAATCTCGGCGGTGACACGTTTTCGGCACTGCTAATAAAAGCGTGGCCTCTCCGGGGTCTGAGTGACGGCAGTTGTCTCCCGGCTGCTGGCGGGTTCAGGCAGCGTGGTTCCAACACAGCCTTGAAAAATAACAATAATGTGATTTGGGTCTAGTGTCATTAAACTTGATTAGCTGAGTGAGCTCATGAAAATCCATAATTAACTAGAAAAACAAGACAGATGGTTTCACCAGGAAACAGAGGGACCCGAACCTGGTCTCCAGTTCAGCTTCTTCTCTTCCTAAGGGCCTGGGCCACTCTACGCCTCTCTTCCTGGACACAAGCAACCAGCAAACAATATCCCCAAACAGGACCCTGCTCTTACCTACTCGTCACCACTTTCCACTGGGAGCTAGGAGAAAAGGAAATGCGATTCCTTCCGAGGGGGGGAAGCTCCTGGGACAAGCTGGCCAATGTCCCGAAAGGCATCACCACCACCACCACCCACACACACACACACCCAGAGGTCCCCCAGCCCAGCTGTTCCCAACTAGGGGTGATTTTGTCCCCTGGCGAACACTTGACGATGTCTGGAGGCATTTCGAGCTGTCACTACGGAGAGAGTGCTACTGGCATCTAGTGGGTAGAGGCCAGGGCTGCTGCTCAGCTGCCTACAAGGCACCAGGCAGCTCCTCGCAACGAAGAACTCCCTGGCCCAAAACAGCAAGCGTGGTGACGCTGAGGGGCCCAGCCCGGGCCAAAGGAAAGGCCGGAGCGAGAGCAGACACCGATGCAGACCAGCCAAGCCAGATCCCAGGAGAGCCCTGAGCTGCACAGACCGGGACGAGGACGCGTGAGTGAGCAGGACGCGGCAGCTCAGTAGAGGCTGCTGGGGATCCTGGAAGAGTCCGCGTTGCAGCACGCTGTCACCAGCTCAGGAAAGCAGGCCTCACCCGAGAACCAGGCCTTCGGAGGGCACGTGCTGCAGAGGCTGCCACCTCCCGCCTGGGAAAGCGACTTTCCACCAGGCTCTTGCTAGCTTCTCACTGACAGCTCAGGCCAAGGTCAAGGAACCACAGACTGAGTAATGGGAGAGCCGGTTCACACACAAATTTCTATACAACTTGCTTCAAGTAACCTTCGAAATCTAAATTTCCCCAGGCGCTAAAATACGGCTGTTTCTAACCTTTCAGTCTCCCAGGGCTCCTTCAGAGAAGTGAGAAGAAAGAGACTTTCCAAAACCTCACATTAGTGCATTGGGTTGCACCACTCATTAGCAACTGCCATTTTTTTTAGGACAAACCTGGTTAACCACTGGCATTTTCATTTGACTCAGCCTCACAGTACAGATATCAGGAGAATACTAACTCTGGTTCTGTTCCCTAAACACTTAGGCTTCTACCCCGTGTGAATTCGCAGCTATCCTGTGACAGAGCTACTCATTTCAATTAATATTCTCATTTTATAGCTGGGGAAACTGAGGCTGGAAGCGGTTCCTTAACTATCTCAACACAGTGCAACTAACATGCAATAGATCCAGGATTCAAATGCAAAACTTAAGGTAGCAGACCCTGAATTTTTTCCAACTGCTGCCCTACTTGAAACACATACACCATTCTGCCATCTACTATTTGATGAGACCATTGCTCTCTGCAAGAAAAAAAATGTAGAACTGTGGCTGGGATTAAAGGGAAGTAAGAGTTGACTTGATTCTCCACCGAGAACCTTTGCCGGGGGGAAGACAGGTCCAGTGTCGGCTCAGGCAAGAGTCGCATTAACTCACAGGAAAAGGAGGCCCTGGCTTGGTGGAAAGAGACCTTTGTGGCCACCAGTAGCGTCCTCACTTCCCGGAGCCCCCGGGCCTCACTCACTCCCTTGCCTTTCAAGCCGGCAGATGCACAAACGGGTCCTTAATGAGCCTCAGTGTCAAACAGCAAGCGTTCTGGGAGCAGAGCCCACGTTTCTGATCAATGCAAGCAATAGTTAGCCTTCCCCAGGCCTTTCCGGTCTCCCTCGCCCGTTCAGCAGTTCTGCAGCGTTATTTTTAGTGTATTAAGTTAATAGAGATCCCTGGGGTGATGTGGAAAGAGCCAAGCCGCCGGAGAAGCTGTGCTGAATTCGTAACCTGAGAGGGGCCTGCAGCTACAGGGTTACCTGAAGGAGCCCAATCAGGAGCGGGAGGGAACAGGAGTTTCGTTGTCTTGTGTTTTAGCCAAGAAACTGTTTACAGCTGCTCAGAAAGCAGGGAGACCAGCACCATTCTCACTCTGTATCAATTACAAAATAAAAATAATGGTAATTTTAGGGGGGGAACTAAGCCAGTTTATGTCACATTAAGGTATATGGAAACAGCAATCATTCAGTCTTAATGGATGTCAAATCCCCAGTTTCATGTCTGAATCACCTCCCTCCTGAAGAGCCGGCAGTGTAATTAGGGCCGTGGCAAAGTCACGCAGGCTTACGCAGGAAAGAAAATGAAGACAGCCTCAGCCAAAATCACCCTATAAATATCACCGTACTGTTGTAACTACCACCTTCGAGTTCTGGGGCCATGAAAATGAGTCACACGCTACCAACACTGAACTGTGAGATGGGACTGGACTCACTACATTTTAAAGCAGCCACCCATGGCCAGCGCTGCGGCTCAATAGGCTAATCCTCCGCCTACAGCACTGGCACCCTGGGTTCTAGTCCCGGTCGGGGTGCCGGATTCTGTCCCGGTTGCTCCTCTTCCAGGCCAGCTCTCTGCTGTGGCCAGTGAGGGCAGTGGAGGATGGCCCAAGTGCTTGGGCCCTGCACCCCATGGGAGACCAGGAGAAACACCTGGCTCCTGGCTTCGGATCAGCGCGGTGCGCCGGCCACAACGCACCGGCCGCAGCGGCCATTGGGGGATGAACCAACGGCAAAAGGAAGACCTTTCTCTCAGTCTCTCTCTCTCACTGTCCATTCTGCTTGTAAAAAAAAAAAAAAAAAAAAAAAAAAACGGCGGCCACTCATACAGGCAAGCACATGGAGGAACATATTCATCCTGAGATGAATGGATCCGAGGTCCCCAGTGCGCAGGGTCCAGCAAAATAAGAAATATGAATAGAAAGCCTGGGGCCCCTGCACCCACATGGGAGACCCAGAGGAAGCTCCTGGCTCCTGGCTCCTGGCTCCAGATAGGCCCAGCTCAGGCCACTGGGCCATTTGGGGCATGAACCAGCAGATGGAAGATCTCTCTCTCTCCCTCTCCCCCTCTCTCCCTCTGTCCATGTGTGGCCTTTTGCTCCTAACCTATGAACATCCAAGGGGAGCTTCCTCCAGCCATACACATGGCAGAGGGTCAAGTAACTCTTTAAAAAAAAAAAAAAGGTTGACTTATTTATTTATTTGAAGGGCAGAGTTACAGAGAGAGGGCAAGACATTTTCCATCCACTGGTTCACTCCCCAGGTGGCTACAAGGAAGCCAGAAAGCCCGGCACTCCATCTGGGTGTCCCACGTGGGAATCAGAGGCCAGAGGACCTGGGCCAGCTCCTGCGGCTTTCCCAGGCACATTAGAAAAAACTGGATAGGAAGTGGAGCAGCTGAGACTTGAACCAGATCACATGTGGGATGCTGGCACTGCAGGCAACAGCCTAACCGGCTGCACCACAACACCAGTCCCTGGTCACGGCTGCTTGACCAAGGAGATCATGATGGTGCCACCACCTGCTGCCCAGCCGTGCCCATCACCCTCGCTTTTTAGTTCACGATAAACCGTGATAAGTTTTCACCCAAGTTGGGTGGAATCTACATCAAGGAGCACAAAGCTCAGTGTGGAGGGGTTGGGAGGAAGAAAAAGAGAATAATACAGTTAAATCTGCCCTCTTGGAACAACAGAGCGACTAACAGACATTTCTAACGATGACCATTGTTGTCATTAACTGAACCTCGCTGTGAAGGCTGCAGTGATGAGGAAAACATCTTATGAAGAGGAGGAAAACGACTTCACTACCTCAGAAGAGAAATGAGACGCACCCAGGCGACTTACTACACGGGACACCGACAGGAAGCGCCTCGCCCCGTTTCTGAACAAGGACACCGTCAGAGACCCTTCTCTAGAGGCGGGGAATCGGGGCCCTGACGTCTGTGGGTGAACGCGAGGCTTGATGTGGGCTCACTTGCCAGAGCAAAGCATGAAGCTGTTGTCATCCGCGTCCAGGGGGAAAAGCAACACTGTCACGATGCTTCCTTTAAAACACTATCGTGTTCTTAGAATCACATTGTGATGATAAATAGTCATAAATGTGATTATAAATCACACAGAATCTGTAAAAACTAATTAAAAATAAATTATATTAAAAATTAAAAAAAATTATTGAAGACTCTTAACTAGGTCGATGAAAATGATTATTAAAAGAAAAAAGGTTAGGCCAGCACCGCAGCTCACTAGGCTAATCCTCCACCTAGCAGCGCCGGCACCCCGGGTTCTAGTCCCGGTCAGGGCACCGGATTCTGTCCCGGTTGCCCCTCTTCCAGTCCAGCTCTCTGCTGTGGCCAGGGAGGGCAGTGGAGGATGGCCCAAGTGCTTGGGCCCTGCACCCCATGGGAGACCAGGAGAAGCACCTGGCTCCTGGCTTCGGATTGGTGCAGCACGCCGGCCGTAGCGGCCATTTAGGGGGTGAACCAACGGAAGGAGGACCTTTCTCTCTGTCTCTCTCTCTCACTAACTCTGCCTGTCAAAAAAAAAAAAAAAAAAAAAAAAAAAGGTTTCCAAAACCATTGGTCCAAACGTCTGAGCCCAACAGAAAGCCCAGTCCAGGTCACTGACTTTTAAACAGCATTTGCCACACCTGTTCCGCTGCCCAGCAATGCAGTTCCTGTTTGCTCCGTGGAGTGTGAGGAGCCGCAAAGGACAGGAAGCAGGAAATGTCCCAGAATGCACTGGTCATGTACCCTCAGCCCCCTCGTCTGGGGAGGGGAGATGGGCTGTGTCTGCTGGCTCCCTAAGGAGCACGGGCTGACGAGGATGGGGAGGAGAGGGGCCTGGGGCCGACGGCGTGACAGCATTCCCCGCCCCATGGCCAGCTGGGGGACTGAGGAGGTCCTGCCAGGCTCAGAGACTGCAGGGGCAGTCTGTTGCCCTCAAACTCCTGCTGAGAGGGGCACCTCTAAGGGCTGATTAGGTCACCAAGGCTCTGACCTCCTGAAGGGACCCTTATCATGGGACCAGTTTCTTACAAAGCACAGACTGGGGTCTCTCTCTCTCTCCCCTACCCATCTGCCCTTCTACCACGTAAGGCCCTGGCCAGCTCCTGAGACTTGAGTTTACCCCGCCTCCTGTTAGGGCAACACAAAGCAGCCTGACACGGCCACCACTGGCTGAAAGAACGCCCAGCACACTTGGCCTTGGTCGTCACAGGTCCCGCTGCTTCCCAGGCCTCCCTGAGGGCTGCGGCCTACCTGGCCCACTGAGGAGGCGCTGGTCTTGCCGACCGACTGTCCACACTAACCATTTCCACCACAAACTGGCATTTTGGTTATAATGATGGACAGAAACCAAGCCCCGACTTGCTTAAAGCAGCCGTTAAATCAGCGCCTTCTCATCGGAAGTCGTATCCTGAGTCCTACCTCTGATGGGCGTCTTCATTTGACAGTCTTCAATTTTCACAGCGAAAAACTGACGACTGTCATTAACCCCGACCCCCCAGTGCAGCCTCTCACCCCCACTGAGGCCAGCTGGAAAGAAAAAAAAAGCTTGAAGATCACGGACTGGGGCCTTTACTGGCTCTCAGCTCCTACTGCCTCAACACATCACCAGTGGGCACCTGAAACACCAGGCTTTCTGCTTCCACTCACATAATGAGAGGGTGCTTTTTGCAACACCTGACTTGAATTCCCCTGACTGCAATTTAAACGTATTTCGTCCTATCCTCTCCTAGTTAGGAACTGAACCACACGGCCAGGGACTACCACTCCAGCTGACCAAACAAGTGTCTGACCTTCAGCAATTCATTGTCATGTTTCTGTCCAAATCTCAAATCTGACCGAGGAGGGCTGGGGGAAGAAGCAACCATTTAGATTAATCAGTTTCACAAGGAAATAATGATTACCTAATTCGACAGTGAGCAGAGAATGGGAACAACCTTCAAATGTCATCATCGGAGGCAGTGTTGAAATGCCTCCTTTTTCTGACACAATTCTGTCAATTAGCTGAGTGCAGCAATTACCATTCCTTTCTCTTTTTTATTTGCAAAGAACCAAAACTTTCTAAGGATGATAAATGACTCCCTGGAAGATTCAAGGCTGGTTGTGCTAACTTTGCACTTTCCATATTGTAAGAGTTTGGATGCAATTTTTTTCCAGTTTTTTCTCCTAATCAATGGGGTGAGCAGCTAGAAAGAAAGGAAAAAAAAAAAAAAAACTCCCGTGTAGAATTCAGAGCCTACAAGAAAGCCGCGCACTCACATCTGCCCAGAATGACCGGCGGATGAATACATATCTCAGCATAATTAGCACCGTGCAGGACGCTGTTAGCCAAATGATGCAGTAAATTTCATTTTAATTGTTCTGAATTCTATCCCCATTGCCCGAAAAAGAAGAAAAGGAAATGTATTCAGATTATGACCTTTGAGAATTCTGGACTCATTAGTGTTTCATACAACACAGCACGGAACTAAAGCGGGAAATGGATCAGCAGCGCTCCCCTATCTGCAGCGTGTACATCACTAATGGCACATAATTAAGGAGGTGTCACTGTTGGTCCCGGGTCTCGGCTGACAACGGCTCACAAACAGCCTTTTCAGTCCAATATAAGAACCAGCTAACAATGGCTAAACCTGTTCATTACAGAAAGACAAAAGAGACCCAATTTTGCTCCAGTGCCAGGACGGGGGACAAAAGGAATGGAGGAGAGGCAATGATGCACACCCTAAACTGGGTTCCAGAAGATTCTGTAGCCTTGAGGGCCCCCCCACAGCCGTGGAAGAGGAAGTAACAGGAAGGGAGGAAAGGGAAACGCAGGCAGAGAGAACGGCCGTGGAAGGGCTGGGGGAGCGAGACAGCAGAAAGCAGGCCCTGGGGACTGGAGCCCCCTGCACACAGCCCCCCACAAGGCTGTAACTGGCGGCAAAGGAAGAGGCAGGAGGCAGCCCTGCCGGCAGAGGGGCCTCACCTGTCTGGGCACTCAGCCCAAGAAGCCCCCACTAGCCAGGTTCCTCGGTCATCTGCCTCGGTCTGTTTGCCTCGCCCACTGCAGTATCACAGGCCACTCCGCACCACTGCGCGCCTCACAGGCGCCTCTTCCTCATCCCCATGGGCGGGCGCTGGGGAGGCTTCCAACACAGCACAGGCTGCAGCAGCTGTCGTGGATTCAAGATCCGCTCCCAGCACCTACACACACACACGTGTGCACACACACACCTCCCAGCACCTGCACACACATGTGCACACACACACCCCTCCCAGCACCTACACACACACGTGTGCACACACACACCTCCCAGCACCTGCACACACATGTGCACACACACACCCCTCCCAGCACCTACACACACACACACACCCCTCCCAGCACCTACACACACACGTGTGCACACACACCCCTCCCAGCACCTGCACACACATGTGCACACACACACCCCTCCCAGCACCTACACACACACGTGTGCACACACACACCCCTCCCAGCACCTACACACACACGTGTGCACACACACACCCCTCCCAGCACCTACACACACACGTGTGCACACACACACCCCTCCCGGCACCTACATACACACGTGTGCACACACACACCCCTCCCAGCACCTGCACACACACGTGCGCACACACCCCTCCCAGCACCTACACACACACATGTGCACACACACACCCCTCTCAGCACCTACACACACACGTGTGCACACACACACCCCTCCCAGCACCTACACACATGTGTGCACACACACACCCTCCCAGCACCTACACACACGTGCACACACCCCTCCCAGCACCTACACACACGTGTGCACACCCTCTCCCAGCACCTACACACACGTGCACACACACCCCCTCCCAGCACCTACACACACGTGTGCACACACACACCCCTCCCAGCACCTACACACACGTGTGCACACACACACCCCTCCCAGCACCTACACACACCCCTCCCAGCACCTACACTCACACGTGTGCACACACACACCCCTCCCAGCACCTACACACACACACACCTCCCAGAACCTACACACACACGTGTGCACACACACACCCCTCCCAGCACCTACACTCACACGTGTGCACACACACACCCCTCCCAGCACCTGCACACACATGTGCACACACACACCCCTCCCAGCACCTACACACACACGTGTGCACACACACACCCCTCCCAGCACCTACACACACACGTGTGCACACACACACCCCTCCCGGCACCTACATACACACGTGTGCACACACACACCCCTCCCAGCACCTGCACACACACGTGCGCACACACCCCTCCCAGCACCTACACACACACATGTGCACACACACACCCCTCTCAGCACCTACACACACACGTGTGCACACACACACCCCTCCCAGCACCTACACACATGTGTGCACACACACACCCTCCCAGCACCTACACACACGTGCACACACCCCTCCCAGCACCTACACACACGTGTGCACACCCTCTCCCAGCACCTACACACACGTGCACACACACCCCCTCCCAGCACCTACACACACGTGTGCACACACACACCCCTCCCAGCACCTACACACACGTGTGCACACACACACCCCTCCCAGCACCTACACACACCCCTCCCAGCACCTACACTCACACGTGTGCACACACACACCCCTCCCAGCACCTACACACACACACACCTCCCAGAACCTACACACACACGTGTGCACACACACACCCCTCCCAGCACCTACACTCACACGTGTGCACACACACACCCCTCCCAGCACCTGCACACACACGTGTGCACACACACCCCTCCCAGCACCTATACACACGTGTGCACACACAACACGTGTGCACACACACCCCTCCCAGCACCTACACACACGTGTGCACACACACACCCCTCCCAGCACCTACACACACGTGTGCACACACACCCCTCCCAGCACCTACACACACACGTGCACATACACCCCTCAGCACCTACACACACACATGTGCACACACACACCCCTCTCAGCACCTACACACACGTGTGCACACACACCCCTCCCAGCACCTACGCACACGTGTGCACACACCCCTCCCAGCACCTACACACACACATGTGCACACACACACCCCTCTCAGCACCTACACACACACGTGTGCACACACACCCCTCCCAGCACCTACACACACACACGTGTGCACACACACCCCTCCCAGCACCTACACACACACGTGTGCACACACACACCCCTCCCAGCACCTACACACACGTGTGCACACACACCCCTCCCAGCACCTACACACACACATGTGCACATACACCCCTCAGCACCTACACACACACATGTGCACACACACACCCCTCTCAGCACCTACACACACGTGTGCACACACACCCCTCCCAGCACCTACACACACGTGTGCACACACACACCCCTCCCAGCACCTACACACACACGTGTGCACACACACACCCCTCCCAGCACCTACACACACGTGTGCACACACACACCCCTCCCAGCACCTACACACACACGTGTGCACACACACACCCCTCCCAGCCCCTACACACACGTGCACACACCCCTCCCAGCACCTACACACACGTGTGCACACACACACCCCTCTCAGCACCTACACACACACGTGTGAACACATACACACACACCCCAGCACCTACACACACGTGTGCACACACACACCCCTCCCAGCACCTACACACACACGTGTGCACACACACCCCTCACAACACCTACACACACACGTGTGCACACACACCCCTCCCAGCACCTACACACACACACGTGTGCACACACACACCCCTCCCAGCACCTACACACACGTGTGCACACACACCCCTCCCAGCACCTACACACACACATGTGCACACACACCCCTCCCAGCACCTATACACACACACGTGTGCACACACCCCTCTCAGCACCTACACACACACATGTGCACACACACACCTCCCAGCCCCTACACACACACATGTGCACACACACCCCTCCCAGCACCTACACACACGTGTGCACACACACCCCTCCCAGCACCTACATACACACATGTGCACACACACCCCTCCCAGCACCTACACACACACATGTGCACACACACACCCCTCTCAGCACCTACACACACACGTGTGCACACACACACCCCTCCCAGCACCTACACACACACGTGTGCACACACACCCCTCTCAGCACCTACACACACACATGTGCACACACACCCCTCCCAGCACCTACACACACACATGTGCACACACACCCCTCCCAGCACCTATACACACGTGTGCACACACAACATGTGTGCACACACACCCCTCCCAGCACCTACACACACGTGTGCACACCCTCTCCCAGCACCTACACAACACCTGTGCACACACACCCCTCCCAGCACCTACACACACATGTGCACACACACCCCTCCCAGCACCTACACACACCCCTCCCAGCACCTACACACACACATGTGTGCACACACACCCCTCTCAACACCTACACACACATGTGCACACACACACCCCTCCCAGCACCTATAATGCTATACATACACACACATGTGCACACACGAGTCCACCAATGTTCCTCCATGCTGTGAATGGTACCATGATCCATGCCGTTGTGCTTGGAGGCCTGGGATTCTTCCTTAATACTGCCCTCTCCTCTCCTCACCCTAACCCCAGTCTATTCCCAAATCCTGCCATTTTGAATCCTAAATCTCTCTTGAATGTATCCCTTCTCACCATGTGCAGGCAGCTCTCCAGACAACTGCAGTAATCTAGGTAGTTGTTCCCAGGCATCTGCCAACCCCATAGCCAGAGTGGACCTCACAAAACACAAATCGGATTGCATCGTGCCCTCCCGCCTGTCCTCCACTCTTAACCCCTTCAAAGCCTTGCACCCCCTTTAGGATTGGACTGGAGGGTCTGTTCGAGGTCCTGGCTTCCCTCTGCCCTCTGCCCTTGCTCTCAGCTCTCCAGTCACACCAGCCTTCTTTACTTTCTCAAACACACCCATGCTCCCCCCACCACAACGCATCAGCACACTCTGTGTCTGATCAGCTCCAACTCTACAACCAAACCTCAGGTCTGACTTGTTCAAGAAATCCTTGCCTGGCCTCCAAAACCAGATGAACTCTTCATCTCTCAGCCCCCACTAGTTCTTCATATTCTAACTACCAGTTACTAGGATATCGGCCCATAAGTGCAAGAACTGGCTTTGTTTCTGCTGACGTAGCAGAGGGTAATATTAGCAATCAGTATTTAATAGGGCTGGCATGGTGGTATAGCAGGTGAAGGCTCTGCCTGCGGTGCCAGAATCCCATATGGGCTCTGGTTGGAGTCCTGGCTGCTCCTCTTCCTATCCAGCTCCCTGATGACAGCCTGGGAAAGCAGCAGAAGATGGCCCAAGTGCTTGGGCCCCTGCACCCACATGGGAGACCCAGAAGAAGCTCCTGGTTCCTGGCTTTGGATCAGCCCAGCTCTGGCCATTGAGGCCATTTGGGGAGTGAACCAGTGGATGGAAGGCCTCTCTATCTGTGTCTCTCTCTCCCTCTGTCTATAACTCTGCCTCTCAAATAAGTAAGTAGATTTAAAAAAAATCAGTATTTATTAAGCACTTATTGTTTGCCAAGTGCTAATCCATGTTTGGGATATAGTAGTAAACAAGCAAAGTTCCTGCCTCCTTGGAGGTAGGGAAGTTGGAAAAACAAAATCAAATATACAAGCAGATACCATAACATCTATAAGTTCTAGAGAGAAAATGAAAGCAGAGCAAGGAAGAAAGAGAGTGATAGAGGAGCTGCCATGTTAGAGAGGACGTGCAAAGCAGCTCTCCCTGGAGAGGTGACATTTGAGCAAGAGCCTGGGGGAAGTCATGCCATTAGGGAAGAACGTTCTAGAGCAGAAGGAACAGCAAGTGTGGGGCCCTTGAGGGCCAAGTGTGTCTGACATGTATGATGACCAGTCAGGAGACCAAGCTGATTGGAGGGAGAGTGGTTAGAAATGAGGCTGGGCATGGGTCCCAAATCCCATTAAGCTGGGTGGTAAAAATGCCATCTTAAGTGTTGAAGTGATCATATTAAGTACTAAAGTGAATATATAGATAGGATTAAGTGTTAAAGTGATCATATAAATAGGATCAAGTATTTGGTAATAACAAAAGATAGAATTAAAAAGGAGAGAATGTTCCAACATGGGAAGCAATCCACACAGCAGACTCATAGAATGACAATCACTTTAAGTAACACTCTGACCTCAGAATCAGCCCTTAAGACTTCCTGGTCTGGCTGGAAAGCCCATGAGAGCATTTCAGGTATGGAAAGCCAAGACACTGTGGCAAAAATGACCTTCACGAAGGATCTCTGTGAGTGAGACCCCATTGGAAAGAAGTGGTCATCAAAGAAGGATGTATTTTTCTCTGAAGGGAGGAGAGAACTTCCACTTTGCTTATGGCCCTGTATAAATACTGAAGGATTTTGTGGACCCAAAAGGCTTCCATAGTTTAGGCAGCTTTTGTCAAGAGTCTCAGGTGGTCACTGACGTCATACATAAGACTGTCAATTGTTAAATCAACAATAGGAGTCACTGTGCACTAACTCCCCATGCAGGACCTCTGTCCTCAGTGAGTTGTATTAAGAGAATTAACTGTAAAACTTGTTCTCAAACATGTGTGTGTGTATGCACACACACACACTGTTGAAATCTTTACTTAGTATAGAGTTGATCTTCTGTGTACAAAGTTAATTGAAAAACAATTTTAATGGAGAATGGGACTGGGAAGGGGAGAGGGAGGAGGGGGTGGGGTGGGATTGTGGGTGGGAAGGAAGGTATGGTGGGAAGAATCACTGTATTCCTAAAGTTGTACTTATGAAATTTATGCTCCTTAAATAAAATGTTTCTTTGGGAAAAATTTTAAAAAAGAAATGAGGCTGAGGAGGCAGCTGAAGCCTTGCCAGCCATGACAAATGGCCTGGTTTCCTAGGGCTGCCACGACAGAACCACAACCCGGGTGAGTTACTACAAGA
Source organism: Oryctolagus cuniculus (assembly GCF_051225735.1). Taxonomy (NCBI): domain Eukaryota; kingdom Metazoa; phylum Chordata; class Mammalia; order Lagomorpha; family Leporidae; genus Oryctolagus; species Oryctolagus cuniculus. Next base: position 170,338,462 of record NC_142870.1, on the reverse strand, counting down.
GAAATGTATGCTTTCCCAGCTCAGGAGGCTAGACGTGCAAAGTCAAGGTGTCCGCTGGCCGGTTTCTTCGCGGTGGCTCAGTGGGAGAACATGCTACAAGCCTCTGTCCTGGCTCCCGGTGACTGCCGACAATTCTGGGTGCTCTTGGGCACGTAGCTGTGTCACGGCCATCTCTGCCTCTCTCCACAATGTCACCTTTCCTCTATGCGTGTCTCTCCATGCCTTTTCTCTTCTAATAATGACATTGGTCACTGCAGATCAAGGGCCACCCTGCACCAGTATGACCTCATCTGAACGTTGCTAATGACACCTGCAGCAGTCCTATTCCCAAATGAGCTCACATTCCGAGCTCAGAGAGTGACATGAATAGTTGAGGGATGCTATTCAGCCCAGTACAATGAGGATGTAGGGTTTTATTCTGAGTGTGTGATAGCAACGAATAAACAACCGAGCCAACAGACAAATGCAGGAGTGAATGATCAGCCAGGTGAATTGAGCCGCCCTCGCTTGCCAGGGCCACCAGATGGGCCTTTGTGAGTCACCAGTGGACACTGCTCTGCGAGGGGGGACAGCTTTTGCCTCCGACTCCTCTTTCTGAATGGCTATTCAAAAGATACTGTCTTTCAAAACTTTGTGGCAGGCATAAAGGCACCTCTCACCATGAAAATGCAGCAGCACTGGCACTAGTGAGCTCCCGTATTCCACAGAGGGCGATTTTCAGAACACACCATATTTCTGACGGGCAGCCAGCCCCCTGTCGCTCGCACCCCCAACTCAGTTCTCCCGGGCTACCGTGGTTCGTAATTAGGTTTGGATTTGGGTGTATCCAACATAACGACAAGTGCCCAGAGAGGGCCAATCTTATTTCTCTGCTCAGTCCTCATTATAAGCCCGGCTGATGGCTGCTGAGTACTGACACTGCACATTTATTTAGAATTGCAAACACCTGTGCACTACAGAAAACCAGGCCAGCGGAATGCCTTGCCTCCCGCCCCCACCCCGCCCCCGCCCGCTTCCGCATCCCGGTCAGCTTCCACTCTCAGAGGCAGCCAGAAGCCAGAAGACACAGCGATCCATGCCCCTCATGAAGGCAAACTCCCCGACCTGAGCACCTGGGTCGGTCTCATTAAGCTTTCCTGGCAGTACAGCCCCATCCCACGCCATGGCGCTGTCCCACCAAGGGTTAAAGAAATAATTACTGTGGGGCTGGGAGACTTCGTAAATAGCATTCGCCTGAGGAGGAAGCAGGTTCCTGAGCCCAGCTGAGAAATACAATTAAGTTGTAATATTTTGTCAGGGCTTTTTCCTCCTCCTCACTGTTTATCAGTGTTAAGACACAATTTATACCTTGCAATTCTCTGGGATGGTGAGGTGCCTCACAGCAGGCAGGTGAGATTAAACTGTCTATCATGAGATGCTGGCCTTCTGTGTTGCTACAGGCACATGGCTGGGTAGACGAAGGCCTTGGGCACTGGAGATCTGCTGACCTGGAGCTGCATCCCTGGGGTCAGGGTGTCCCACTCTCCACCTTCACTGTGGCTTAGGATACGGGAGCAAGACCCTGGGTCCTCCCCACACACACACAGGGAAACCTGGGGGACCCTCTTCATCACAGATGAGACCTCCTAGCTTCATCTCCCAGAGTGTCTGGTCCCCCAGTGACTCAAACGTGAGGTCCACGGGGAGCCTCCCTTCCCGGAAGAAAATCTGTGACTAAGCCAAAGGCAGTATGGGTAATTCATCTCCTCACCCAACCTCGTGTGAAGGACACACTCAAATGTGGTGATGCGCATCAGAGGGTTCACACTTAGCCTGTCTGGAGGCCACATCACGTTTGGATTTCTCCACCTGTTATAATAAAGGGTTTCATCACAATGAATAAGTAAAAATCTGTTGATTCTCCTTTTTCCCTACATTTTTGTCACCTTCAGAAGGATGTGTACACACACAAAAAGCCAAAACAGTCAAAAATAAGAAATGGTTTGAGTACCCATTGACAGAAGAAAGGATAAGCGAATTGTGGCTGTTCGTACAATAAAACAGGACAGGCCACTCCACTGCCATGTGGTTCTCAAAGACAGGATTTGAGTGAAAGGCCAAGCCCAAAAAGTGCACTCTGTGTGACATCATTTCTGTGAAGCACAAGATCAGAACAGACTGACTGATGGGGAGGAGTCAGGAGAACTTACTAGCAGGCTGTTTCCTGAGATCCTGGACTTGTTCTGTGTCTTGCTCTGCCTGGCGGTCACATGGGCAAGTACACTTGTAAAAAACTCACTAAGAAATACCCTGAAAATTCATTTTACTGTATATAAATTAAACCTGCATAAATAACTTCTGAAATGTACTCATGATAACATTTAACTTATTGTACCCTCCTCTCTAACCAAGCATTCATTAGACTAACCCCAGCCTCCAACAGTCTGTTCAAAATAAACTTTCAACACTCTGAGACTGCTGGCTTCTCCACCAGACTGAACTCCAAGCTTATTATGGGGCCATCAGACGTTTGCTGGATGGATGGATGGATGGATTGATGGGAGGGAGGGAGGGAGGGAGAGAGGAAGTAAAGAAGGAAGGAAGGATGGAAGGAGGGAGGGAGGGAGAGGAGGAGGGAGGGAGGGAGAGGAGGAGGGAGGGAGGAGAGAGGGAGGGAGGGAGGGAGAGGAGGAGGGAGGGAGGAGAGAGGGAGGGAGGGAAGGAGAGGAGGAGGAAGGGAGGAGAGAGGGAGGGAGGGAAGGAGGGAAGGAGGGAGGGAGGGAGGGAGGGAGGAAGGGGGGGAAGGGAGAGGGGGAGGGAGGGGGAGACGGGGAGGGAGGGAGGCAGGGAGGCAGGGAGGGAGATGTTCTCTAATTTACAGAGAGGGACCTATCCCAAAATGTTGAGTTGCTCTCCCAGAGAGGGGTGAAATCTGGCCCATAAACTGTGCACTTTCACCTGCTCCTTCAGGCGCTAACAGCACCCACCTGCAGGATGAACAGCCAAGGTCCAGCGGAATGACCAGAAGACAGCTTTAGTTTGATGCACCCTAGAAGTGATGACTCCATGACTTAGGCCCATGACACTGTACCACTCATCTGAGCTACTAGGACACCAGATTTTACACTGTGATGGAAGAAAGCACTAACTTGGATAATCCCAACTTAATCCAAATGTGACTTTGTGTTATGTGTCTTGAAGACTGTCACCGATGCCTAATTCTTTAGCTCAATATTTCCTTATTTGCTAAATGGCCACATCAGCCAGGAAGTACACCAATTATTAGCTAAGAAGGTGGCAGGCTTGGGGGGGGGGGGGGGATTGTATAGGCAATTGAGGTATTAGATCTATATGCAGTGCAATTGCAATTTATCTTTGGATTCTGCTGTGGGGAGCATCTTGCTAGACTGCCATTGTCTGGATGTATTTTTCTGCTCCGTACCAGATTTTGGAGTCTTTATCCTTTTAAGTCAATGTATGCACAGGATTTTTCCTCAGAGGAACAAGGAAAAAATCTAGACTATAAAATGCATTGTTAATTCAGAGAGAGAGAGAGGAAGCAATCAGCTCCCAGGGGAGGTACAAAGGTTGAAGCAGCAGCGTGGAGCACTTGAAGCAGGGGAGGGGTCCTTTCAGCCTTTTGGGGGCAGTGTTGATGCAAACATTCACGCAAGAACAAAGACTGCAGGTGTGAAAATATTCTTAAAATTATAGTTAAATGTCAAAAGCACTGAGGTACGATAGAGCATTGATTTTTTTTCAAAGATAAATACTGAACCAAATTTGCCACTCATTTCTACCTAGGGATGAGTCTGTGACATTTGAGATTGAACCGCTCGGCTTTCAGACATGATGATGTTCTCGGCAGCCAACAGAGCATGCGGCTATAATGGATGACACAGCCTCCAGACACCCGGCCCTGGGCAGCCACCCCGTACTTTATAAAGCGACTCCTTACAGCACGCTGTCCTCAACCAACTAGGAGGCCACAGCCTGCCGGTCCCCACGTCACTCAGCTGACTCATCTTTAGCCAGGTAGGTGCCCACCCTGCCACCCTCCCATCCCCAGGAACCAGAAGGCTCCCGTGTCTGGCAGGGACTCTGGTCCGGGTATACCACAGAGAATATAGGCAAAAACTTCTGAAGCTTGCAGCCCACACTCCAATCTGCAAACCCGTTTCCCAAAAGCCTTCCTGCTGCCTGGAGAAACCCCACCTCCCATCTGTCCTGACCACACAGTAGGACTGTCCATGGGAGGGTGGCCACCAGTAGCATGGGTATCTCTGAGCCCCTTTTCCAGAGTTTCACAAGCCGCTGACAAGTACGGCCTGCTAGCAAGCTTTCATGCGTGTCTCCTTTAAACAAACCCGGCTCTCTCTCATCCATCATGTTCTCGCAAGCCTTGTGATCTACAACGTGTGGCTGTTGCAACCAGAACTGTGCCTGCCCCAGCTGGTGACAGGAAGGAACCGAGTCAGCCTGAAACACAGACAGCCAATCTGTTTGGAGAAGGTTCCAAAAAGAGGTGCCCATTGCTGCGTGAGCTGAGACTTCGGAGAACTGACCCCTCCAGAGCAGGGAGGAGGAAAGGAAGCAGCCACTGTGGTGTCAGGCAGTCAGCATTCATCCCCGCGTCCAGCCTTCCCAAGGCCCAGTGCAGGCTCCACGAAAGCGGGGAGGGCAAGCGTTGTCTCAGATTATGAGCTCTGGAGCTAGACTCTGAGTTCTATGCACAGAGCTGGGACCACGTAAGATCCAACACAGCCCCAGACCTCAGTCACCCATCTGCAAAGGATCAACCTTCAGGGTCCCCACCATAGGTCTGTCTTGAGAATTCAATGGGTAACATGCTTCAGGCCCCGCTTTGGGACAGCAGCCAAGCCCAGTGTGGCTTGTAGAAGCTCAGACAGCAATGGCGAATGGTAAAGAGCATGCGTATACAAGGAAGTGGAGACCCACGAGGGCCAGGGAAGGGAGACAGAGGTGCCACCCCGCCACCTGCATTCTTAGTGGAAACCACTCCAGAAACACACCGTGCCGTGGAGGTGTGTGCCGTGAAACTAATTCCGCCTTTCACCAGGCCGCTCTCAATTTGCTCCTCTGTTGTGAGCTGCAGCTGATTGAATAAAACAACGGTGGGGCTTTTTTTTTCCCCAGAGAAATCCATGTTGAACATCTTCAGTGTTTAGGGTAATGGCTTGCTTTCAAGTTTTCACCCTGAAAGAAGTGTTTCTACCAAGCGTTTGTGAAAGGAAGATAACGTAAAGAGGGAAAAGGCTGAAGGCAGAGATTAAAAGGGAGTAAAGAAGAGACGGGGGTGAGCAAAGCATCTTCTACATCCTAATTATTCCTCCACTTAAATTTAGGTCGTTGGAATGTATCCCCAGAGGCCCGGCATGCCTGATCCCCAGGATGCAGGTGTCCACCCTGAGAGGGTGCTGGAAGGTGCTGCAAGTTCAAGGCACCAAGAGTCCGTGAAGGCTCCCCAAGTTCTTCTCTTCTCATCTTCCCAGTCCCACTAAGGAACGACTCCACCACACCTGCTGTGGCACACAGAGTCTGCCTCCGGCACAGCATCTGAGATCAGGCAGTCCGGCACGCTGCCGGAAGGGGAAGCTTGGGGGCTTGATTTCACACACACACAGAAGGTTACTGCTACAGCAAGTGTGGCTATGTGGTTGACCCTGCAACAAACAGTGGCTTCCTCAGTTGCAACTGCAGAAGGGCTTCAAACAGCTGGGTAATCAAACAAGATAGCACAGAAGAAAGGATGGGGAGAAAACACGAGAGCCTGGAGGCATTTGGTGCAAAACAGCGCAGTGCCCCTGAGTGAAGCCGCCGGGATGACGCAGAAGCTCAGAGCAAGACCAACTCCATCCACCCCACCACATCGCAGCCAAAGACATCTTCAGCACGCTCGGACCCCTCATGTGTGTCTCAGACTCTTTGTCATAAAGGAATGCTTTTCCGTTTCTTGACATCTATTCACAATGACTTCACCTTCAAAGGGGAAGAAAAGTTCCGCTACAGCACAATACAAGGAAGCACCTCCAACTTTAAGACAGGAAAAGTTCTAAACCCTAATCCTCCAGGGACATAAACCTGGTGTTTAAATCCAGGTGGGAAAGTCTCCCTTCAGCCCTATGTGCTCAGTTCTCTCTCCCACATTGCAAGATGAGAGGTGGAACACCTGAGAAAGGGTAGCCTTGTGGCACAAGACACCGGTGTCCCGTACCGGAGTGTCCGGGATCAAGTCCCAGCCCCTCTGCTTCCAAAACACCTTCCTGCGAATACTGCGGGTGACGGATGGCTCAAGTGTTTGGGTCTCTGACACCCACATGGGAGACCTGGCTGGAGTTTCCGGCTCCTGGACCAACTCTGGCTGTTATAGGTACTTTAAGAGTGAACCAATGGGCCGGCGCCGCGGCTCACTAGGCTAATCCTCCGCCTAGCGGCGCCGGCACACCGGGTTCTAGTCCCGGTCGGGGCGCCGGATTCTGTCCCGGTTGCCCCTCTTCCAGGCCAGTTCTCTGCTGTGGCCAGGGAGTGCAGTGGAGGATGGCCCAGGTGCTTGGGCCCTGCACCCCATGGGAGACCAGGAAAAGCACCTGGCTCCTGGCTCCTGCCATCGGATCAGCGCGGTGCGCCGGCCGCAGCGCGCCAACCGCGGCGGCCATTGGAGGGTGAACCAACGGCAAAAGGAAGACCTTTCTCTCTGTCTCTCTCTCTCACTGTCCACTCTGCCTGTCAAAAAAAAAAAAAAAAAAAAGAGTGAACCAATGGATGGATTCATTCTCTCCCTCCCTCCCTCCCTCCCTCCCTCTGTTACTCAAATAAATAAAGCTTTAAATATGTGTGTATGTATGTATGTAAAAGCTGAGAAGCTAGATACTAGGAGAAGTAACCTGGAACTAAGAAGGCCGATGCCAGGGGCAGCCACAAAGGACAACTTTAAGGCTGCAAAGCCCAAGGAAAGGAAGCCGGCTGCCACCATGACCCTGTCCTTGTGGAGGAATGAACAGACACTCACAATCTGCTGTATATTCCAGAAAGGCCATGCATAGGAGGGGTTGCTCAGCCACTAAGCCCAGGATCGCAAAGAAAATGAAGGTTCTTGCCACGGTCACAAAACTAGTTGGTGGGGAGGGGATTGGTGGCACCAGGGTGCTAAGCTTTGCAAGGCCCTAGACGTGATTCCACTGAGGATTTGCTCTAAGCTGCTGGGCCACAACATAAACCCTCAGGCAGCCCGTGGGAGGGCCAGCATCCCGCCCTGACCATTCTCACCATCACTGCTGGGCAACTGGAGACTGCTGACGCAGCAAGGCAGCAGTTTGCAACTTCTGAGCTGTGAACTCTGCCCCCAGCCAAGTCCCCCTGCCTGGGACACACCAGAGATGTGGCATCACCACCTCCACAGAAACTGACATCAACAATGTGGAAATCTCAAAGCACCTCCCTGAGGCCTCCTTAAGAAGCGGCAGCCGTGGAAGCTGGGACACTAGGAAGAGCGAGGTATTCAGTATGGAGAGAAAGCCGCATGAGATCACACAGCAGCCCACGGTTGACCAGAAAGCTGGGAACTCACAAGTTTCATCAAAAATCAAAGCCATTTCTCAGCCCTAGGGCTGCCTGTGATCTGTTTTTGCTCTGAAATGGAACTTATCTTCACAAATTGGTGTTCTGATTTCTTACCGAGAAACTAATTAAGTACTTGATACATTTTAAAAACCTATGTTCTTATTTCACATAGAATTTTTTAAAGACTTTATTTATTTGAAAGGCAGAGTGACAGAGAGAGAGAGAGAGGGAGATCTTCCATCTGCTGGTTCACTCCCCATCTTCCTGCTGCTTTCCCAGGTGCATTAGCAGGGAACTGGATTAGAAGTGGAGCAGCCGGGACTGGAACCGGGGCTCCAATATGGGATGCTGGCGTCACATCAGCAGCTTACCTACCGCAACGACGCTTGCCCCTTAACTTAGAAATTTAACTCCCTTAGCCTAGAGTTTTCCAGACCAGATTGCAAGACATGAGCTAGGAAAATCTCTGGTCAAGCCACGGGCACAGATATGAGAAGGACACTGAAGTAAATATGTACATCAGGTGCCGTGCACGTTTTGATAAACTCACGATGACGGCCTTAGGTCAGCACAGACAAGACGAATCTACACAATCTGGGGTGGCAGGTGGCAGGCTAAACCAAGTTGGCCCTGAATTCTTGAGTCTGGTGATTGGGAACACGGGGCTTATTATATTAGGCTGTCACTTTCTATTTGCTTGAAATACTCCATAATAACATAAAGATATTTTAAGGTCTGGCTGGTGCTGTGGTGTAGTAGGCTAACCTTCCACCTGTGGCATCAGCATCCTATATGGGTGTCGGTTCAAGTCCCAGCTGCTCCTTTTCTGATCCAGCTGTCAGCTATGGCCTGGGAAAGCAGTGGAAGATGGCCCAAGTGCTTGGGCCCCTGTACCCAGATGGGAGATCCAGAAGAAGCTCCTGTCTCCTGGCTTCATATTGGTCCAGTTCCTGCCATAGCAGTCATTTGGGGACTAAATCAGCAGTTGGAAGACTTTTCTCTCTCCTCTCCTCTCCTCTCCTCTCCTCTCCTCTCCACTCCCCCTCCTCTCCCTCCCTCCCTCCCTTCCTCCCGCTCTCTCTCTCTCTCTCTCTCTCTCTTTCTCTGTAATTCTACATCTCAAATAAGTAAAATCTTTAAAAAAAAAAAAGATATTTAAGGCTAAATTGACTCTGGAGTACTCTGCCTTAACAGGACAGGAATTGGGATGGGCATCTGGCCTAGCAGCTGAGCTGCCCACGTCCCACATTGGAGTGCCCAGGTTAAAGTCTTAGCCTCCTGTTAATGTGGACCCTGGGAGGCCACCAGTGATGGCTCAAGTCATTGAGTTCTTGCCACTCAAATGAAGTTAGTTCCTGGCTCCTGGCTTTGGCCCAGCCCAGTCCCAGCTTCTGTAGACATTTGGGGAGTGAACCAACAGAGAAGAGCACTTGCTTGCTTTCTCTCTCTCTCTCTCTCTCTCTCCCCCCTTCTCACTCTCTCTTTCCCCACCCTTTTGTTTCACAATTTTTTTTTAATTTTAAGGTAGCCAGAAACCACATCTTACACTTAAAAATTCTTCCTTCCAAAAGCAATCCAGGCAAAATATGAAAGTACTTTAAAGGATGCACTCTAAAAAAACACACATTTAAAAATAATTCACTTTTTTTTTAACAGGCAGAGTGGACAGTGAGAGAGAGAGAGACAGACAGACAGAAAGGTCTTCCTTTGCCGTTGGTTCACCCTCCAATGGCCACCGCGGCTGGCGCACCACGCTGATCCGAAGCCAGGAGCCAGGTGCTTCTCCTGGTCTCCCATGGGGTGCAGGACCCAAGCACTTGGGCATCCTCCACTGCACTCCTGGGCCACAGCAGAGAGCTGGCCTGGAAGAGGGGCAACCAGGACAGAATCTGGCACCCCGACCGGGACTAGAACCCGGTGTGCCGGCGCCGCTAGGCGAAGGATTAGCCTAGTGAGCCGCGGTGCTGGCCCATTAATTCACTTCTTTACAGAAATGTATTTATGTGGGAAAGGGGTCTGTATCTGTGCCCAAATCTACTACCTCTGTCCTTATAACCTCTCTATATGTGCAGCCATATGCAGACAGGACCACAGGAGGGGAAGATGCTGGACTCCTGCCACATCCTACGAAGGGATGACCTCCCTGGCTGCCCGCAGTACCTCCAACCAGGTCTCCTTGTGGCTGCTGGCTGCCTAGACAGACTGGTTAGGGCTGAGCTGGTCTCAGGTTCTGAGGTCTGAGTTCACCAAATGCATCCTCATTACTCCTGGAGCCTGAAGTGAAGACTTGCACCTCACCTCCTTGACAATGGCCATCAGAGACCAGCGGAGTAGCAGAGCAATGCACCGTCAACCCCAAAATACACTGAGTTTGCAGGAAACTCAAGCAACTGAGCCTGAGCAGAATTCAATCACTCATTCCAAAGCAGGTTAATTTGTTCTTCGTTTGTTCACATCAACGGTGTCTCAATGGTCCAGGCTCAGCATCCCAGGGCTGGGAAAGGCAGCCAGCCTTGGCATCTCAGGGTTGTCCTTTAGCGACAACAAACCGTGAGCTGTCTGGGAACACTCGGAGCTGCCAGCCTTCTCTGCATGCTCCTGTCAAGAACTGTTTGAGGGGAACCTCGGTGATCATTTTCAGGGAGAATCTGCACCAAGATGGTTAATATTTATGGACACTCAAGGCAAGAGTGGCTGTCCACTTCTTTCACGTGGCCTCCGGCTCATGAGGCGGCACCGTGAGCTGTCTCCTTACTCAAAGCAAACCGGGGGCACCAATGCAGATGCTGTTCCACCACCCACATGTCTAGGATGGGCCATTATAATCCCTACATATTTGAAATCTACCCTCGGCCATGTTCATTTCCTTGAGCTTCTTGATACCTGCAAAAAAAAAAAGGAAATGAGACCAAGGAAGGGAGGAAGACCCCTGCACACCAGGGAGGAGCTGTGTCATCCCCACAGGGCTGTGGCACCAAAGTTCAGCTCCTCCCTGTGTCTGAGCATTTGGCTCACCCATCACCCAAGGGCGCAGTCGGGGCCAGGATCCATGAGATGGACTGGCTTGAAAACCACACAAGGTGAGAAGCAGAAAATCAAAAGCTCCATCCCAAAATGAATGAGAAGGAAGTTGGGGAACTCAGTGAAGAATGTGGCAAAGGGGCAGGGGGTGAGCATTTACCCTAATGGTTAAGATTTCCACACCCCTTGGTGCTGGTGTTGTGGCACAGCAGGTAAAGCCGCTGCCTGTGGTGCCGGCATCCCATATGAGAGCCAGTTAGAGTCCAAGCTGCTTCATTTCCAAATCAGCTTTCTGTTAATGTGCCTGAGAAAGCAGTGAAAGATAGCCCAAGTGCTTGAGCCACTGCCACCCACCTTGGAGACCCAGATGGAGTTCCAGGCTCCTGACTTCAGCCTGGCCCAAGCCCAGCTCTTGTGGCCATTATGGGAGTGAATCAGCAGTTGGAAGATCTGTTTCTCTGTGTTTCTCACTCTCTATCAGCTTGCCTTTCAAAAAAAATTTTTTAATATTTATTTTATTTATTTGAAAGAGTTACAGAGAGGTAGAGACAGAATGAGAGGTCTTCCATCCGCTGGTTCACTCCCCAGATGGCCACAATGGCCAGAGCTGCACCAATCTGAAGCCAGGAGCCAGGAACTTCTTCTGGGTCTCCCACACAGGTGCAAGGGCCCAAGGACTTGAGCCATCCTCTACTGCTTTCCTAGGCCATAGCAGAGGGCTGGATCAGAAGAGGAGCAGCCGGGACTGGAACCAGCACCCATATGGGATGCCGGCGCTTCAGGCCAGGGCTTTAACCTGCTGTGCCACAACGCCAGCCCCTCAAAAAAGTTTTTTTAAGAATGAAATATTCCTGTATCTCACATCAGAATGGCTGGGTTTGATTTCCAACTCTGGTTCTTAACTCCACCTTCCAGCCAATGATGCCATGGGAGACAGCAGGTGATGGCTCAAGTATTTGGGTTCTTGCCACCCATGTGGGAGCCCTGGATTGAGTATGTGGTTCCTGGCTTCAGCCTTAGTCCACACCCTGACATTGGGAGAGTTTGGGGGATGAACCAATGGATGGTTCTCTCCCCACCCCCATCCTAAGTAAGTAAAAAATAAACAAAAGAATTTGGCATGATGTTGCTGGGGCAATAAACTGATAATTGTATCTTCCAACAAGGTGAGCTGACATCATGAGAAACTCACTCTAAATCTTGAGGAACTCAAAGAAGTAGCCCGGGCCGGCGCCGCGGCTCACTAGGCTAATCCTCCGCCTAGCGGCGCCGGCACACCGGGTTCTAGTCCCGGTCGGGGCGCCGGATTCTGTCCCGGTTGCCCCTCTTCCAGGCCAGCCCTCTGCTGTGGCCAGGGAGTGCAGTGGAGGATGGCCCAGGTGCTTGGGCCCTGCACCCCATGGGAGACCAGGAGAAGCACCTGGCTCCTGGCTCCTGCCATCGGATCAGCGCGGTGCGCCGGCTGCAGCGGCCATTGGAGGGTGAACCAACGGCAAAGGAAGACCTTTCTCTCTGTCTCTCTCTCTCACTGTCCACTCTGCCTGTCAAAAAAATAAATAAATAAATAAATAAAAATTAAAAAAAAGAAGCAGCCCGGCTGTCCTTACCAAAAGCAGGTATTTCTGGCATTTTTCAAAACTGGATGCAAAGGCCCTTGCTGGGATATACATCTCCATTTCTTTTTCTTTTTCTTTTTTGGAAAAAAAAAAAAAAGATTGATTGATTGGAGAGGTGGAGTTACAGGTACAAAGAAGGAGAGACAGAGAGAAAAGTCTTCCATCCACTGGTTCACTCCCCAAATGGCCGCAATGGCAGGAATTGGACTAATATGAAGCCAGTAGCCAGGAGCTTTTTCTGGGTCTCCCACATGGATGCAGAAGCCCGAAGGACTTGGGCCGTCTATGGCTGCCTTCCCAGGCCATGGCAGAGAGCTGGGTGGAGAGGAGCAGCCGGGACATGAACTGGCACCCATATGGGACGTCGGTGCCACAGGCAGAGGCTTTACCCACTACGCCACAGCACTGGCCCCCCACATCTCCATTGCTCCATGACAGCATGAAACACATTTCTGCAACCTTCTGAAACCCTTGAAGCATTTAATTTTTCACCTCTATAATGAGCATAAGTGACAACAGAAAGCCCCAGGGGAGCAGTGACCTACACTATTTGACACTTTCCTTCCTGACCTAGTAGTAGAAGGTTGGTGGGGACTGGCCCAGGAACTCATACCAGATCCAGGAAGGGGGACATTCTAAGTCCTCAACCACTCACAGACCAACAAACCAAAGTGGAAAAGCAAAGAGTTCCTAAATGACTTCAGGAACTGGGGAGAAGCAGAGGGTGGCGCCTGTTGCCGGGTTTGAGGCGCCCCAACAGACTCTGCTCCTGTCTGGACCTTCTTGCCTGGGGCAGAACATACTTGGGTGAGTGGGCAATGAGAGGTTCAGGCTGCAGCTGACCTTAACCCCATGCTTGATCCACTGGAGCTCCAGGGCACAGAAGGCCACACTCAAGTGCTGGCCCTCCCAAGTGAGTCCATCATGCCCCGTAGGGCCCTAGCACTTCCATCTCCTGAGGCTCAATCCAACTCTTTTCTGTATTTATGCAGCCCCTTTTAGAAATCTAAATTATCCAGGATCCATGCAGAACAAGCCAGTTCCTGGGAGGAGGCAAGTAGGAGTGATCCTCTTCCGGAAGGCCAGGAAAGCCAGCACACACACACAGAGCACTGGAAACAAATTCTCCTGCACAAAGAAATTGCAGCCCAGGGTGCTAAGTGACCTTTCCAAAGTCATGCACCTGTTTTATTTATTTTCGTATAGGAGTGTGCCTGGAGCCCTCCTCCCACGCACCATGTTCTCTTCCTAACTTTGAACAACGTCCTCACCTCTCCAGGAAGGACCTGCTTACACAGGAATTGTCTGAGCCTGAAATAGAAGCATTCCTATCTTTAGGTGGGTAGCATTCTGTTAGGGATGTTTCCCACTCTTCGTAAGAAAACGATTTGGTAACTTCTAGATGATCATCCTATGTCATCATATTTTCCAAGAAAAGTTATTTCCAAAAAGCATCTACCTGGGAATTCAATTATATATAATACACACAGATAAAATCATGAAGATTTATGCCAGCCGCATGAATTAGCATAAGCACCCTGGCGTGGAAGGAATTTTTAAACAAGTTTTTTCTTTCTAAATATTAGTCTCTTGAAAGTGAATTAAAAAAAAAAAAAAGAACAAACAAAAATACACTCTTCCCTACTTTGTGACAGACCGTAGGAAAGAGTTAGAAATTTGGTGCTGTGTAACCTCACAAGTTCTCCCATGAAGAGGTGGAGCCTTTTCCCCATCCTCTGCATCTGGGTTCATCTTGAGACTAATTTTGGCCAATGAGACATTAACAACCAACACAAGGGAAACAGGGGCTACAGAAGCACTTGCATATTGGGGCCGGCACTCGGTTATGGCACGAGGACCCACGCAATTACAGTCACCGTGTTCATGAGCCCAAGCCTGCGTCACCATCCCACTTACGAGACCCCATCCTGGATTAGCCACAAGCCGGCCCATGAACTGCCCACACCTTATGTGGAAGCCCAGCTCAGAGCCCTCAAGCACCCAAGGTCAGGAGAACCACTACACTGCCGACTGACCCTGAGAACCATGAGTCACTACACTTGAGTGTGGTTTTTTTAGACAACAAAATCTACCTTCTTAGTCTCAAGCACTGTAGATTCATTCACATTCTCAAAGCACAAGGACATCCGAAATCACACAGGACCTGTCTGGGAACTGGCACTTTGTCACGGCTGACCCGTTCCACAGACCGCAATCAGTCACAGGCCCAGCCCACATTCAAGAGATTGGGAAACAGACTCCACCTCTTGTTGACAGAAGCTTCACAGTCACAGAACAGAGAGGTGTAGGGAGACAGGGCAGGGAGAGAACCAGGACTATTTTTACAATCTACCATATTGGTATAGGTCCATAAGGAGGCTTGTGAGAAATCTCCCATGGGTGGGACTTGGCCTTTTTTCTTTAAATGCCTTTATCCATCTATCTATCTATCCACCCATCCATCTATCCACCCATCCATCTATCCATCCATCCATCCATCCATACATCCATCCATCCATCTATCCATCCATCCATCCATCTATCCATCCATCCATCCATCCATCCATTCATCCATCGATCGATCTATCTATCTATCTATCTATCTATCTATCTATCTATCTATCTATCGAGAGGGAGAGAAAAACAGAAAGATAGGAGTTCACATCTACTGGTTCACTTCCCATAAGCCCACAATGGCTGGAGCTGGGCCAAGGCCAAAGCCAGGAATCGGGAACTTAATCCAGGTCTCCCACATGGGTGGCAGGAACCCTACTACTTGAGCCATCACAACTGCTTCCCAGAGCCCTTGTTAGACCCTCGGAGTGAGGATGCTAACACATCAAGAAGCACACCCCAAAGACTCAGAGTCCAGACCAGCTGATGCAAAAGCAAGAGGATTTATTCGGCGTCTGCGCAGACGGGCCTCCTGAACTCGGGAGTCCGGAGAGCGCGCCCAGCACAAAGCCACACGGTTTATATACCCGCAGCGACCAATCAAAAGCACTATAGAGTCCATGCACACAGCAGTCCAATCTGTGAGCTGATCATGTGAAGGGCATGCGTCTTCTATCCAATCAGCTATGGGATCACATGGGAGGCATGCACCTCGTCGCCATTTTGCTGTTTACTTCTTTAGCAGTTCCTTTCCCTGTCAGCGTCATCTTGTTCACCCTGAGGGGGACGATGTCTCGCTCCCTTCGTTCCCCTGGAGGGAGAGCAGCGTCCTGCTTCCCACACCTTTATCTGAGTATTAGGGGGCATACAAAATAGGTTAGGTCTTAGCACAGCCAGGCACAAGTGTCGCAGCTAGCTAAGCATAGGGTCCCTTATTTTTATAGCTGCACCTAATTTTAGCTTTGGGGGAAAAAGTTTAGGGCTATAATTTTTAAACTTTAATTTTTATTTGGGGCAAAGGTGACTTCTTTTTTTTTAATAGTGTTAGCTTAAGTCACTCCATCTTGGTTTGATTTTTAAGGTTCTTCACTCTCATTAGCAAGAAGCTGGAGTCCCGCTGGAGCCAGGTGTCAAACCCAGGGTCTCTGATGTTAGACACAGTTGTCTTTTTTTTTTAACTTTTATTTAATGATTATAAATTTCCAAAGTACAGCTTATGGATTACAATGGCTTTCCCCCCCCCATAACTTCCCTCCCACCCGCTACCCTCCCCTTTCCCGCTCCCTCTCCCCTTCCATTCACATCAAGATTCATTTTCAATTCTCTTTATATACAGAAGATCAGTTTAGCATATACTAAGTAAAGATTTCAACAGTTTGCACCCACATAGAAACACAAAGTGAAAAATACTGTTTGAGTACTAGTTATAGCATTAAATCACAATGTACAGCACATTAAGGACAGAAATCCTACATGAAGAGTAAGTGCACAGTGACTCCTGTTGTTGACTTAACAAATTGACACTCTTGTTTATGGCATCAGTAATCACCCTAGGCTCTAGTCATGAGTTGCCAAGGCTATGGAAGCCTTTTGAGTTCACCGACTCTGATCATATTTAGACAAGGTCATAGTCAAAGTGGAAGTTCTCTCCTCCCTTCAGAGAAAGGTACCTCCTTCTTTGATGACCTGTTCTTTCCACTGGGATCTCATTCGCGGAGATCTTTCATTTAGGTCATTTTTTTTCCAGAGTGTCTTGGCTTTCCATGCCTGAAATACTCTCATGGGCTTTTCAGCCAGATCCGCGTGCCTTAAGGGCTGATTCTGAGGCCAGAGTGCTGTTTAGGGCATCCGCCATTCTATGAGTCTGCTGAGACATGGTTGTCTTAATAGGCATCTTTACATCTAGGCCAAATGCCTGCCCCTCTTTTAAATGTCTTCTTATCCTTTTTGGATTTTAAACTCTTTAAACAATGAATGAATAAATAATGTTTAACTGAATCTTGTTAAAACTTTTTTTTAAGTTCTAGTAGGAAAGGAGATGGAACGTTTTAGCTTAACTAAAGTGACTACAGGACTCTGTGACCCACTATGAGTTGACACAGAGAGCCACAAGCTGGCTGGGTCTGTGTCACCAGCAGCCTAGTTTGTTAACTGCTTTTGTATTTTTGTTCTTTTCTGAGTATGATCTGTCCTTAAAGTAGGCAGTGGCCCAAGTGCCACAGCAGACGGGCAGTGAAATGTGTTGCTATGCACGTGAGTTCTACCTGGGTTTGAGTGCCAGCTGGGTCACTTCCTGTCTGTGGAACCTCAAGCAATCCATTTGTTTTATTTAAGGCACCGTTTCCTCCTCTGTGGAATGGAGACTGTGACACTAATTCAGTAAGATTCTAGTAAGGGTTAGAGAAAACAGCTACAATGACGGGCGTCTGTCTAGAGTATAATAGGTACACCAAATGGTAAGGATTATTTAGCACGTAGATACTAGCATTTTCTTTCCACAAACCACTTCCTTCGTGACTTTAAAAATAACGCCCTTCAGGAGTGGGTGTTTGGCCCAGTTCTTAAGCTGCCACTTGGGATTCCTGCATCTTACATCAGAATACCAAGATTCAACACCTGACTCCAGATTCCTGCTAATGCACATTCTGGGAGGCAGTGGCCATGGTTCCTGTACTTGGTTCCTGTCACACACATAAGGGAAATGCAGATGTAGTTCTCAGTTCCCTGATGACCTGGCCCAGCCCCCAGCCACTGCACTGTGTTTGGGGAGTTAACCAGCAGATGGGATGTGTGTGTGTGTGTGTGTGTCTGCCTCTCAAATTAATTAATTAAATTAAAAATAAACCCTTTCAGATCAGATAACCAGCTAGTATTCCCACGGGACGCCCTGCCAGTCGAACCTGGAGAAAGACACGAAAATCTGCTTATTGCTTATGATTGTCAAAACTCAGATCTACTGAAGGTAAATAATGCCAGTGTTAATCGCTGTCTCTCAGGAAGCAAACCAATCCATTAAATGTACCATCAGAGGACACGGGGCATTTTTTGCACTTTTGGATGGGTTAGGCTTCCAGGAACACAGAGGATGGGGCCAGCCAAAAAGGAAGTAACCTCTTTCCAAATAAAGTGTGGGGTTAGGAGAAAATTAGACTCTAATTCGGAATTTAGATGCCTAGTAAGAGAATGGTCGGATGCAGTTCGCTCCATAAGGAGCTCCTGCAAACCCCAGAAAAATGAGACTCAGGGCTACAAGACGTCTCCCAGGATTTGGACGGAGAGCTGGGATGGATCAAGTGGATTATCAAGGCTTTAACGAGGCTGATTGCCTCCTTGGCAGCTTAATCACAAAGGCCCTCCTCTGCAAGGGCAGGGCTCCATCCTGGCTGGCAGCTTAGAAACAGAAAGCTTAGGACATGCAGCCGGTGGGGGGCCACACAGCCCGGGCTGCTGAGATGTGGGGCGGGGGCACCGTGCCTGCTGGGTGGTGAAGACGAAAGACGTTCCCTTTGCCAAGACGAGCTCCAGCTCTCACTCGCTCACACACACAGATTTATTACCCAAACACTGTCTGAGAAGCAAAATGTTGTATCTTTGACAAAGAGAGAACATTTTGAAGCAAGGATTTACAACAACCAAGCAGCAACCGAAAGACACGGTCCTCCGCAGGGGAGCCGTGCAGCAGTCTGAGGAATGATCATGGCTGCCTTCCTGGAGGGCAATCCTCAGAATTCCAATGAGAAATGGAAACTTCCACTGCGGAGGGCCGGGCTGGCACCAGGGTGGGGATCTCTTCTAGACTTGCTGCTGTCTGCCCCTAGCCAGCCTGTCCCTGTCCCCTCCTCCAGCCCACTCCTCCTGACATCCAAGCTAACCCTGGGGAATGACCTAATGAATCCAGAGGCCAGCAAATGTGTTCCATAAAGGAAATAAATACATTTCCAAACAGTAAATAAGTAGCTTCAGCTTTACCGACCACATGGTCTCTGTGTCCCCACAATGCAAATACAACTTCCCTCCCTCAAGGAGTGGGTGTGGCTGTGTCCCAATAAAACTTCACTGATGGACCCAGAAACTTGGATTTCTCATGATTTGCATGTGTCATGAAATGTGGTTCACTTAATTTTTTTTCCCAACCATTCAAAAATGTAAAAGCCAAACTGGTGTTGTGACACAGTGAGCTAAGCCACTGCCTGCAGGCTGGTACCCATGTTGGAGAATTCAAGCTCTGTGATAGCACCCTACTAATGTACCCGGGAGGCCAGCAGACTAAGTATCTGGGCTCCTGCCACCCATGTGGGAGTCCAGCATGGAGTTCCTGGCTGCTGGCATCAGTCCAGCCCAGCCCTGGCCATTGAGGCCATTTAGGGAACGAACCAATATATAGATCTCTTTGTCTCTCTCCGACATCTGCCTTTCAAATAAATAAATAAATCTTCTTTAGAAAGAAAGGTAAAAATGTACACATCATTCTTAGCTCACAGCCTATATTAAAATAGTTCGGCAAGCAGAATGTGGCCCCAGGACTGTGGTTTGCCAAGTTCTGACTTATCAGTTCACCCGTTCAGAGGAGAAACAACCACAAGTTTGAAAGCAAGCGATGCCTTTCCCATTTCCCAAGGTGCCTTGTTCGTGAGGACATCAGCAGGGTGCAGCCTTTCACTAGCCAGTTGCTGAGTACCTACTAAGCGCCGGGCGCCACGCTGGCTCCGAGCAACCAACAGAACACCTGAGCCCTGAGCTGACAGAGAGGCTCAGGGATGACCTGAGCAGGAGGCAGAGGTTATCTGAAAACAGGCAGGAGACTTCCCAGGGGACCAAATCCACATCACTGAGCCCAGTGTGGACCAGAACCATCTGGAAGTGAAGCAGCCCCAGGCCAGCCCTGCCAGTGCAGCCCAGTTCCAGCATCCAGCCCCAGAACCCCGGGGGGTGCCACGCCTGCTTTCCCCTCACAGCCCTGCTGGGCGGTACCTTGCAAAGACAGCTGCTTTCTGCTTTGTGGTTAGGGTGAGGTGCAGGAGTGCAGGGACTGAACAAGGGAAATCATTAATGATACTAAAGCTCAGATCACAGTGTGGTGACAGGATTCACATCTGTTCCCAGGCACACTGACGGGAGATAAATTCAGAACTTCACGTTTTCTGGGCACCAAGACTCGCGTGCCGAGCGTGTGGCAATTCTGTTGTCTTGTCTCCCCAGCCTGTGAAGGGCGCAGAACGCAATCTGCACTCGCTTACTTTGTATCTAAGCAACTGTCAGCTTCCATATCTACTAATAAGAAAGGGTATGATTACACCCTGATACTTTAATTAGTAGCAGATGCCTGTGTTTGTGAATAAAATGTAAAGTTTTTTAGAGGCCGCAAGCTCAATTATAAGCAGGCTGCCGATGACTGACGTTCAAGGTCTCTTACCTCTTCCTGATGGTCGTACCGAAGCAAGGGCTCCTGCCATAGCCTTGCCGGGATCTGGCCATGGGGAGGCGGGCGGGGGGCCTGTCTGCAGGATACTTGAGGGTCAGTGGACTTGTGTGCCTCTGTGTCATGGACACAGACATTCCCGAGCAATTTTCCAGTAAAAGCAATAATATCTCTATTTTAATTCACTCTTTCTACCTGCTAAGTAACTTAAATACTTACTGAGCATAAAACCTGCCAAGTACCCTCAAAGAAAAGAGAGAACTTGGAGAATGAGGACAACCGACCACACCCAGGGCTGGAATGCTGTTTGGACAGCTTCTTCCTGGGGGCGTTTTGGGGCCCATCTGTTGCAGAAGGTGTATTACCTCGGGCACAAAAAGCAAAAGTAACAGCCGGTAAACTTACCAGTGTGGCTCATATTCCCCCTCTCAGAATTCAAGGCAAGTTCCTGTAAGTAAAAAATAAAATAAATTTGCTTCCTGGGGTCTGAACGCATTATGCCTCTGTCTTGTATTGAGGCCTTTGGAGGAGGACAAAAGAGATCAAACGCGTCCTTGGAAGCTCTAAAATTGCTGCTTACTCGTCTCTACCCGGTAAATGCAAGTTCCCCCCGGGGCTTCAAATATCAGGACTCAAACCAAAAAAAAAAAAAAGGAGAGGAAGAATCTGTCTGTAATCCCCTCTAGGACTGTGGTCACCGCCCACCATGCTGGCCAGGCCACCTGAGCCCCAGGCTGGTCCCTCAACAGACAGAGGGGCTGTCACTGATGCAGACTGTGTCTTTGACACCTGGTGAGGCCTCAGGCCACAGTGCAGTGCTGACACACGGTGGGTACTCACCTAAGGTTTGCTGAAATCAACCAAATGCCTCTTTCTGGGCCTTTCAGCTTTCCTATCGGAGCAAGATAGGCGAGGGGCAGGACAATCGCCAACACCCATTCTGGGATTTTCTGACCCTATGACCCTATCATACTCATTCTGGTTCCTGCGGGGCCAGCTGTCCAGCTAAGCCTAAATCTTGGTTGGAGACACAGAAAAACTAGAAAAAGCTGAACTCCTCCACACAAACACTGAAATCTGTAATAATCTGTCTCCACCCACCTGTCACGACTCCAGGATATTTCAGCTTGCACCAAATAGTCTAGAAAACAGTGCTGTTCCTTGAATGGGTTTCCAACAAAGTTCCCCGACTTTTTGTTCCACTGATCAAAAGATGGGGTCCTGGTAGGACCAACAACCACCATGGAAGAAAAGAGCTGGGCTCCATAAGGTGACCGCACAATTTGGGGAATTACACAAAAGCTTCGTTTGCCTTGTTTTTGTAGAAGCCACATTCCTCGGGTCCGAAGATGGACCCCAGCCTGTCCAACATGAGTATTCCAGGCACTACCCCACAAGCGAGTCCCAGGGAGCTGTGGACACTAAAGGAGAGAAAGCAACAGGAGCCACAACACTGCTTATTCTCTTCCCAGCCAGAGTGCAGCCAGACAGCTGGACCCCGAAAGACTGTGGTCTGGACACTTCTGCCCAATTCTTTCAGAGACACCAGGGTATCACCAGCAAGCAACGGAGCAGTGTGTGTGCAGGGCAAGCCCAGTGCCATGTGGCAGGGTGCTGTCCCACCTGCAGGCCGCCCTCAGCGGAGCGGTGCTGCCCACCCACCACAGCCTCCCCTGACCTCAGGGTGCAGGACCAAGTGGACTGGGAACTTATTACCCACACTGAATTCCCTGCAGTTTCACCATCCCCAGTGGCTGACAGCCCTCCCTGTGGGGAGATTCTGTGTGTGTGTGTGTGTGTGTGTATGTACAACATAACTAGAGGCAAAAAAAAAAAAAAAAAAAAAAAAAAAGAAGCAATTACAACGGCCCAAATCTCCAAAACCGCCCTCCCAGACTTGCTGGGGCAGTCTGTTTCTTTCAGATCAACCCCACAATCTCCTTTCATGACCCAACTGCTCAGCGCCGCCACCACCCCCTCCCCAAGCCTTTATCATTTTGTCTTGGCCCTCGACAATGACAGAGCTTCCTGTGCTTCCTGCCCGTGCCTGTCCATCCATTGCCATCTAGCGTCGGCTCACTGTCAGGCCGGCGGGACTCGCAGGGAGCTGCTCCGAGCGTCTCTCTGAGCTACTCTGTCCATCTCCTTTGGAAAGAAATCAGTGGGGGTGGGTTTGGCTTCGTCGTTTGCAGGGAAATCTGCTGGGGACCACAGCATGGACCCTCCCAGCGTCCTGTCTGGCTGACCTCATCCTGCAAGAAGCCCCGCCCCTGACTGGCTTTCTCCATGTAGGAGAGACCCCCCTCCCGCCCCGAGCAGTGCCTGCCACGTTATCATTCACAGGAGGGTCTTGCTGAAGTGCGGGTTCTGCTCCAGCCGTCCGCACTGGGGCCCGGGAGTCTGCATTTCTAGCCAACTCCCAGAAGCAGCCCTGGGGGAGAGACAGCACTTGAGGAGCCTAGGACTGGGGGAGAAGCAGTGCCCAACACGGTCCGCGGGACAGCCCCAGCACAGCCTGCCAGGCACGGGCAGGACCCAGGACTCACGGGCTTCAGCCTGGGTAAAAGCAGAGTGTGGCTTCATGAAATACGGAACCTCTCTCACCCTCAGTTTTCACCTCTATAAAATGGGGACAATATAATGCCCCTAAAACAGTGAGCCCTGCAGCCATGCTTATAACTATTATCATTCCTGTTAGGAAACACCAGGTCCCCATCTTGACCACGACTTTGTTCTGGAAGAGAATTAGAATAGACAGGGGCTACCCCAGGGTAAGGGGGCTGGCCTGTGTGCTAGGCTAGAGCTGGGAGGAGGGGCGGAGGAGCCCCTGGCTGTGGCTGCCTTTGCATCGCTGCTCCAGACATCTCTGCTTTGATGGCTACACCTGCGTCTCCCAGGGAACCCAACACTGAGCTGGGGGCGGGGCAATCATCAGGCCCGCCTTCCACGCTCCCTGGCCCCTCTACTGTGGCAATGCCTTTTGTTTCTACGAATCAGTCTCAGCTCACCCGCTGAGCAGGAGCTGCAGGAGGTCAGTCCCAGCGTTTGGGGCCTCCTGCTCTG
Source organism: Oryctolagus cuniculus (assembly GCF_051225735.1). Classification (NCBI taxonomy): domain Eukaryota; kingdom Metazoa; phylum Chordata; class Mammalia; order Lagomorpha; family Leporidae; genus Oryctolagus; species Oryctolagus cuniculus. Next base: position 170,315,389 of record NC_142870.1, on the reverse strand, counting down.
GGCTGGCACCCTGGGGAGGAGGTGCAGTCCAGGACTGAGCTGGGTCCTTAGCAATCTGCTCAGGTCCCAGCTGAGGCCTTCCCAGAGCTGTCACTGCAAGGAGTCGGGAGGATGGGGGGGGTGGGGGTACTTTGTTTATTCTGGATGCTCATTTTACCCAGACTCCCCACACAGAAGCCAGCATTTAACCTATGGGTTAAGACACTGGGACACAGGACGCCCACGTCCTACACCAGAGCACCTGGGTTAGAACCCCAGCACCAGCTCCTGACTCCAGCTTCCTGCTCCTGCAGACCTGGGAGGCAGCTGTGATGGCTCGAGTAACAACACCTGCCACCCAGGTGGGACACCTGGGCTGAATTCCTGGCTCCTGACATATACATTTGGGGAGTGATACCTCCCTCCCGCCCTCCCCCCTTCCTCCCTCTTCCCCCCTCTCCCCGTCTCCCCCCTCTCTCCCCCTCTCTTCCCATCTCCCCCCTCTCCCCCTCTCCATCTCTCCCCCTCTCCCCCTCCCACTCTACCCTTCTCTCTCTCCCTCTCTCTCTCTCCCCCTCCTTCCCTCTCCCCCTCTCTCCCACTCTCCCCCCCTCTTCCCCTCTCTCCCCACTCTCTCCCCTCTCCCCACTCTCTCCCCTCCCTCCCTCTCTCCCTTTCTCCCTCCCTCTCTCTCTCTCCCCCTCTCCCCCTCCCTTCCTCTCCCTCTCTCCCTTTTTCTCCCTCTCTCCCTCTCCCCCCTCCCTCCCTCCCTCCCTCCCTCCCTCCCTCTCTCTCTCCCTCTCTCTCTCTCTCTCTGCTAAATCCCTTTGTTATTTGAAGCCACAGTCACTGGAGAAGCAGCCAGAGCTGCTGCTTTAGAAACACTGAGTGCAGAGCCCATATGCATTGTTCTAATTTTTCCCCAAGGCCTTCTGCATTGCTTTTCTATATTTGAATGGCAATGCTAGATGAAACGATTTTACCTAAAGAAAGAGAAGCAGCGAGCCTTTGGAGGGCTAGGGGCATTCTAGAAGTCCCAGAAAAGCCTCAGGGGAGGAGACGTCCTGCGGAAACAGTGATGCAAGTCTTTGACAACCCTGTGTGAGACTGTCTGGCTAAGGTGAGCTCAGAGCAGGCGGGTCAAGAAGGTGCCAACGGCCTGGCCTAAAACGCGTGACCATCTGAGATGCCCAGAGCCTCCCTCTCCGCAGCGCCCCACCCCCCACTCCACACGTGCTCTCCTGTTCATGAACTTAACCTCGGCTCCCAGTGACTCCAAGACCCCCCCCCCCCCCCCCGCCGCCGGTCCTCCCCACCTGACGACCTTCTGAACTCACTGCACTGCAGGGCACTGCCGCTGCTCCCTCCCAAAGTGGCCCCGGCCTGAGGCCTGTGGACCCAAGTCCACACGAGGGATGGTCACTGGAACCTAGTCTGCCCAGGGAGCCCTTCTGGGGAGAGGGAGGAAGAGAGGCCACGGAGGTACAGTCTCCCCCACAGGTCCAATGCCAGTGTGGCTGGTGCGGAGAGAACAAGATGGGCAGTGGGAGGAGACGAATCACAGAGGCCAGAGCCACACCTTCCAGCACAGGAATCACGGAACAGACTGGGCACACTCTGCCTCAGGACCTTTGCACATACTGTGCTCACCGTTCTAGAAGCTCTTCCAGCAGAACTCCATGAGGCTCATTCCTTCACCGTTTCAATCCTCACTCAGATGTCTGCCGGGTAAAGGCTTCCCTGACCACCCTCCAATGCTTCCCATGTACATCTCCTCCTTTGCTTTCACTTCTCAGCACTTGGCACTCACTACCCGCTACCCCACACAGTTTACTGGTTCGTTTGTCTCTGTCTCCCCTGCTCCCTCCCAAGCAGGGACTGTGGAGTCCCGAGTGCCTGGAACAGCGCCCAGAGCAGAGGAGATGCTGAAGAAATGAATGAATGAATGAATGAACGGATGAGCCTAGGTTCTGGATCCAGCCTCAACCCTCAAAGCACAGCAAGCAGTCACGGCGCCCTCGCTGGCAGCAACGCCCAGGGCTGGTTGTGCACCACAGTGCGTAGCTCCCATCTACAAATGCGCACGGCTGGGAGATGGGGCAGAAATTTCAGGAACGCTGAATGATGACCTATCAGGATGCGTTGGTTCATCTAAGGTAAAGTCCTTGCGGCCTAGGGTGCTGTGCTGGACTTCCGACGGCACAGGATTAGAGCTTCTCTCCTCACCGAAGACTCACAGACAATGAAACTCCAGCACGTGATCATAAAGCCGGCTTACAGACGTGACAAGTGCGTCAGTGCGTCAGCCAAGCTGCTAGAACAGAGACAGGAAGAGGCCCCAAAGCTCAGCAGGTTCAGAGTTCAACAGAATGTGAAATCGCCCTCAAAGAAAGGCCATGATCAGGTATGCTTAACACCACTGTGTGACCCAGAGATCGTTCTCCAGGGAGTCGGGACAGCGGGGGTCACTTAGGGTCCTTGGGGCAGGGTGAGTTGGGGCAGGCACTGTGGTACAGGGGATCAAGCCACCGCTTGCGACACCTGCATCCCATGTCAGAGTACTGATTCAAGTCCCAGGCACTCCGCTTCTCTTTAAGAGTTGTGTATTTGAAAGTCAGAGTTACAGAGACAAGAGGGAGAGAAAGATCAGTCTTCCATCTGCTGGTTCACTTCCCAGATGGCCACAACGGCCAGGAGCTTCATCCAGGTCTCCCACGTGGGTGACAGGGCCCAAATACTTGGGCCATCTTCTGCTGCTTTTCCCAGGCCATTCCCAGAGTGCCGGAGCAGAAGTAGAGCAGCTGAGACACAAACTGGCACCCGTAGGAGAGCCCAGTGTCGCAGGTGGAGGCTTTACCCACTCACCACAACACTGCCCCCTGCTGGCACCCTGCTTCGGATTCAGCCTCCTACTAATGCATGTCCTGGGAGAAAGGAAATGATGGGTCCAGTGCTTGCATTCCTGCCACTCCTGTGGGAGAGCTGGGCAGAGTTCCTGGCTGCTGGCTTCAGCCTGGGCCAGCTTTGGCTGTTGTGGCCATTTGGGGAATGAACCAGCAGATGGAAGATCTATCTCTCTCTCTCTCCCCCACCCCCTGCTCCGTGTGTGTGTGTGTCACTCCGCCTTTTAAGTAGATGAAAATAAATAAAAAGTAACACTTAAACAGCTAGATGGGTCAGTGAGGAGGCCCATGTGAGCCAGTCTGTTTTCCAAGCTCACCTGCACAGTGGAGGAATTCCCCAGAGAGGGAAGGGACCTCCCTGTCCCAGGAAGAGCATCACCGAATCGCAGAACACCCCACACTGGGGGTCCCCCCTTAAAAGCCCTGCTCTCTCAGAAGCCCACCAGCAGCGCAACCCACCTGGGACACCGACACCACCCCAGTTCCAGGCACGGTGGCTTCATTTCCCCATAGATTTCCGTCTTAGTCTTCAAGCAGAAGGGCTAAGTGTCGGGGTGGATGTCAGGATCCTGCCCGGAAGAGTGTGCTTTCCGCCCGCCCCAGCCTCCCTCTCCGTCTGTTACTCAGGAGCAGTGCTCACCCTCACCGCTAGGCTGAATGAGCTGTACTTGGCCCGGCTTTGTTGCGTTGGAGACTCCAGACGTGAGCAGGTATCCCGATCAGGAGAAGGGGGACACAGTTATCTACTGAGGTGAACCCCCACCAAAAGAGAACAGTGCTGAGTCACTGGCAACGCCAGCCGTGACAGTGATGGCAGTGACATCCCATTCAAAGACAGGAAGGAGAGGAGGAAGGAAATACTCTCAAACTCATCTCTCCTGTAAAAGGAAAGGTAAGAATATGACGTGAGGGGACACAGCAAGACGCTGCCCTCTACAAGAATCACACACAGAACACGCAGCTCCCTCCCCCTCTGCCACCCTTCAACTCGCCCTCCTGGGAAAGTAGACCTCGCTGCCCTGAGGGGCACTCGGGAGACCCTCACTCAACAGATGCCTTCTAATTATCACAAAAAATTATTTATTGAAATATTTGAAAGGCAGAGAGAGAGAGGGGGGTCTTCCATCCACTGATTCACTCCCCCAAATGGCTGCAACAGCTGGGACTGGGCTGGGCGAAAGCCAGGAGCTAGAACTCCATCCAGGACTCCCACGTGGGTGGCAGGGGCCCAAGCACGTGGGCCATCTTAAGCTGCTGTCCCAGGCACATTAGCAGGGAGCTGGATAGGAAGTAGAGCAGCTGGATTGGCAACTCGCACTCTTATGGGGTGCAGGCATGGCAGGTGGCAGCTTAACCCACTGAGCCGCAGCACTGGCCCCTTGGCAAACGCTGAGTGCCTACTGTGCCCCAGGCTGTGTGTTAGAATCAATCCCCTGAGCAGCTAACAGAGCGTGCCGTCTGCTGGGACTGGCTCCAAAGGCTGATTTCAGAATTGCTGCCCACAACATCATCCTTCAACCGCTATCCTAAACCTCTCCGAGAAAGCCTGCCACCTAAAACCCAACCCTACTCAACCGAGTTTCCAAAGAGAGCAGCCTCATTCATCGCTTGTAGGCGTCCATTCATACGGTGTATGGCAACACAGAGCAGTGAGGGGAAAGGACTGTCCCTTAAATTCTAACACCAGGGACGAGCATTCGGCACGGTGTCAAGACCCTGCTGACAGCAGTCCAGACACTGCTTAGGACACCTACATTGTGTACAGCAGTGCCTGCCGAGTCCTGCCTCTACTTCCTGCCAAGGCACACCCTGGGAAGCAGCAAGTGATGGCTCAAGTACTTGGGCTGTTGCCACCCATAATGGGAGACGCAGATGGGATTCCTGTCTCCCGGCTTCAGCATGGCCCAGCCCTAGCTGTGTGGGTACGTGAAGAGTGAACCAACAGATGGAAGCTCGATCCCTCCCTCCCTCCCTCCCTCCCTCTCTCTCTCTCTCTTCTCCATCTCCCTCCATTTCTCATCTCTCTGCCCTTCACATAGATAAAAAATGTTTAACAAATACTGTTCTCTTTAAAAATAAATAAATTGGCACAACAGAAAAGCTGTATGCTGTGGCAGCTGGCTCCTTGCACACTGTAACTGCAGATTTCACTTTGCTCTCACTGCCCCCTCCTCAGGGGGCCAAGACAGCAAAAGACAAAAACTACAGCTGGCTTCTGGGGCCCTTCGAGAGGTGAAGAAAGTCTTCTCCCAAAAGGGTAAGGCCTTGGGGTTGTCACCTCGCCTTGGGGACAGCTTTAACACTCTGCTTTAACTTTTTGAAAATTAAAATGTTTTTTTTAATTTTCAAAAAAGAAAGTTATCTTTTTAAAAAATAGTTATTCATTTTTATGTATTTGAAAGGCGGAGAGACAAAGTAAGACTTTTTTTTTTTTTTTTTTTTGGACAGGCAGAGTTAGACAATGAGACAGAGAAAAAGGTCTTCCTTCCGTTGGTTCACCCCCAGCACTGCGCCGATCCGAAGCCAGGAGCCAGGTGCTTCTCCTGGTCTCCCATGCTGGTGCAGGGGCCCAAGCACTTGGGCCATCCTCCACTGCCTTCCCGGGCCACAGCAGAGAGCTGGACTGGAAGAGGAGCAACCAGGACAGAACTGGTGCCCCAACCGGGACTAGAACCCGGGGTGCTGACGCCACAGGCAGAGGATTAGCCTAGTGAGCCATGGCGCCAGCCAAAATAAGATCTTCTATCTGCTGGTTCATGCCCCAAACATCCACAACATCCAGGGCTGGATCAGGCCAAAGCCAGGAGTCAGGAACTCCATCTGGGTCTCCCACATGGGTGCCAGGGGCCCAAGGACTTGAGCCACCAACTGCTGCCTCCATGAATGCATTAGCAGTGAGCTGATTCAGAAGCAGAGGTGAGACTCGAACCAGGCACTCTGCTGGGAGATGCCTGTGAGTCAAGCGGCAGCTTGACCCACTTCACATGCAGCACAGTTCCCACCCCTCAAATCATGCTGGGACAAATCCAATAGTACTAGACACCAAGATAAGTTCCACTTTGGGTTCTGAATCCATCATTTGAAAATCTAGAATATCTTTTAGGTGAGGGAGGGGGCACTGTGTCACAGGTAAAACAGTGGGGTTGGGGTGTTCACTGGATCACAGCAGCTACTCGTTACAATCTGGGTATTTCAGGCCCTACCAAGCTCCTTCTATTTATGATCCTTTTTTTATTATTCCTTCCTACCCTGCAAACATTTCAATTCATCTTCTTTCACAAAGAAAAATTATTGTAAGGTCTTACCCCTCTTCTCACTGAGGAGGAAAGAAAAATACTATTGTTCCCTGCTTGGAGATTTATCAGGAATGTCTAGTAGACAAAATTAAATCTGAGATCAATCAAAAACCCAGACAAAGAGAAGGCTGGATGGCAGGGCTAGGCCTTGCTGGCTACCCTACCAGTCCCCAGAGGGAAGCAGCAGGCAACACAGGAGACTCAAAGGCCTGGGAGCCCCACCAGGTGGCGCAATCCCCAGGAGGACAGTAATTCGATCAAACTGGCTGGGATGTATGCTTTCTGGTGTTTTCTGGTCTCCTCTCACCACCTTCCCCTCACCCGTGATTTCAGGGACCAAAGGTAAGCAGCTGAGAGCCAGCTTATTTTAAACACGCTGAGGCGCCTCTCCATGGGTTGTCACAGACAGCAATTAGCAAAGTATTGTGCCCTGCCTGTGTCCTGCCCCCTTCACTCGGGGAGGGATAAGCCAGGTGAACTGGGGATTTTCAGCTTCTAGTTTTTAACTGCAGGTAGCTGAAGGCTAAGAAGTCACAAACAAAATGCAATGTCCTTTTACACGTCCAGCTTAATGTCTCTGGGAGAACGTCACTTCTGTCTCTGCGCATCCCAGCTCGATGCTCCGGGGCTGTCCTCTGTCCTATCTCTCTGGTCCGTCTCTCTGCAACACACCGCCGGGTTCTGGGTCTCTGCCTTGGAGCTCCAAATCCGCTTCTCCACAGCAGAGCTCAGCGTTCTCGGTTTCCCTGCGACAGCATGTTCTGTCTGTCCGCCTCAGCACTCTGCCTTGGTCTGACCCAGCGCTCCAGGGTCTGTCTGGCCACATCCACATCGGGGCTCCGTGTGTGTTTTGCTTCTCTAACTTAGAGCTCTGTGTTCTGTCTGTCTCTCTTAGAGATCCGTGCTGTCTCCCTCCCACACGGCTCCATGTTCAGTCTGACTTAGAGCACCATTTTCTCTTCCTGTAAATCATAGCTCCATATGCTGTTGTTCGGCATTGCTGTTCCGTGTTCTTTTTTTTCCAATAAAATAAATATTTTATTGCCTTTATTTCACTTCAAATTTCTTGGCATTTGGCTTAGACTTTACTTGGTACTCAGATACTATAATTGTACTATTATCTTAGAGAGATTGGTTATTAGGTTTCTCATACCCCTAGCAAGGGTTTTCCTCTTTTTTAAAATTTGTATGAAGAGAACAGGTTTCATGAATTTCATATACAATTTTAAGCACATAATAGTGCTTCCTACCCTCCTTTCACCCCTTCCTCCCTCCTTTCCTTGTCTTTTAATTTTCAATAACATAATTTCCATTTATTTTATAATCACAGGTTTAATCCTCCACTTAATGACAAATTCAATAAGCAGCAAGACCACTATTGTGTAGTAGTATAGACAAGGCAGATAAAAAATAATCAACTCTCAAGATGGTTAATTTCACTCATTTACATCACACTTTTTTGTACTCTATAGATTAGACACCACAAATCAGAGAAAACATATGATATTTGTCTTTTTGCATCTTGCTTATTTCACCAAGCATACTGGTCTCCAGGTGCATCAATTTTGTTGCAAAAAAAATGGATCTTGATCTTTTTTATGGTTGAGTAATATTCTATTGTGTATTTGTACCACATTTTCTCTATCCACTCATCAGCTGATGGACATCTGGATTGATTCCCTATCTCAGTTCATGTGAATTGAGTTGCTATAAATATGAGGATACAGATAACTCTTCCTTATGCTGGTTTGATTCTTTGGGTAAATTCCGAGGAGTGGAACAACTGGGTCATATGGTAGACCAATTTTCAGATTTTTAAGGAATATCCATACTGTGTTCCACGATGGCTGTACTAGTTACATTCCCACCATCAGCGTTTTAGGACACTTTTCTCTCCACATGCTAACCAGCAGCTGCTATTTTTTGATTTTTGGATGACAGCCATTCTAATTGGCTGAGATAAAAACTCACTGTGGTTTTTATTTGCATGGCCTTTGTGGCTACTGACCCTGAGCATTTTGTCAAGTGTCTATTGGCCATTTGCATTTCATTCTTTGAAAAATGCCTGTTCGTGTCCTTTGCCAGTTTCTTAGCTGGACTGTTTGTTTTGTTATAGTAGAGTCTTGAGCTCCTTATATATTTTGGGTAGTAATCCTTTATCAGATGTATAGTTTGCAGATATTTTCTCCCCTACTATCTGTTGCCTCTTCTCTTTGCTGACTATTTGCTTTGTTGGGCAGAAGCTTCTTAGCCTGCTATAACTGCATTTGTCTGTTTTTGCTTTTATTGCCTGTGCTTCTTTGCCTACACCAATGTTTTACAGTGTTTCCCAATGTTTTCCTTGGGTAATTTGATGGCTTCAGGTCTTAGGGTTTAGATCATTGACCCATGATGAATTGGATTTTGCATAGGATGTAAAATAGGGGTTTTATTTCATACTTATGCATGTAGATATCCAATTATCCTAATGCCATTTGTTGAAGAGAATATCCTTTCTCCAGGAAGTGAACATAGTTGGCTTTTTAAAGATTAGTTGGTTATAGATGCATAGATTAATTTCTAGGCATTCCAATCTGCTGCATGGGTCCACATGTCTACTTTTGTGCTAGTACCAGGCTGTTCTGATTACAACTGCCCTGTAGTATGTCTTGAAATCTGATATTGTGATGCCTCCAGTTTTGTCTTCATTGTTACAGATTCCTTCAGCCATTTGGGGTCTCTTGTGTTTCCACATGAATTTTAAGGTCATTTTTCCCAGACCTGGGAAGAATATTCTTGGAATTTTGACTGGAATTGCGCTGATCCGTAAAGTGCTTCGTGTAATACGGACACTTTGATCATATTGATTCTGCCAATCCACAAACACTCCTTTCACGACTGTCGCTTCACCCTGCCAGCTGCCGGGTGCATGCAGCCAAGCTGCCTCCACTGCTACCACTGACGAAATGGCCCCGCGTCCCGGCCAGTCAGTCGCTGGACACGCACGAGAGCTTCCACAGCTGCTGCTTATGCCCTAAATGGCACCCCCCTTCCCTCAGCCAGCAGCCAGGCACCACAGTTGGGGGCTATGGGGAGAGAGAAATGTCCTTTATTTTCACGGGGTCAGTGGGTACTAGGCTGGACTCACCCCATGCTCTCCCTCTGCCTACATCGCCAGTGGCATGGGCTGCTGCAGCCTGACCTCACCTCACTGCCAAAGCTGGCACTTTCTCTGGCTCTCGGCTGCTGGGGGCGTGTGTCACGTCCTGCTCGTGCTACAGGTCCACACTGTCCACACTGACCCCGGAATTCCTCTTCCTTCCATAGGCTCTCCACTGTGGTTTTGTCTCTAACTCTCCCCTGAGAACGTATTTCTCCACTTTTTTCCCTCTTTACCCCTAGCCTAGAGCAGGACACCTCTATTCCACCATCTTGGAATCTACCGCTTTTCTTCCCCTCACATTCTTTCATGATGCTGATTATCTTTGTTTCTGTGTGTAGCATATCTTTAAATACCATCTGTAAGCCTGGCCAGTTGGTGACAAATTCTTTCCATTTCTGCTCATTTTGGAATGTCTTTATTTCACCATCATTTATAAATGAGAGCTTTGCTGGGTACAGTATTCTGGATTGATAGCATTATTATTTTAGGATTTGGACTGTATCTCTCTATTCTCTCCTAGCCTGTAGAGTTTCTGATGAGAACTCTTTTGTCAATCTAATTGGAGTTCCTTTAATGGTAATCTGGCATTTCTCTATTGTATAATTTAGAATCTTTTCTTTGTGTTTTACTTTTGAAGCTTGACGATAATGAGTCGTGGTGACAGGAAGATGTGACTATAATAAACATATATGCACTCAATCACAGAGCACCTGGCTATTTACAAGAAATGTTAATGGATCTAAAGGGAGACATAGAGTCCAATACAACAGTAATGGGGTCTTCAACACTCTGCTTCCAGCAATGGAGAGATCAACCAGACAGAAAATTAGCAAGATAACAACAGAGTTAATCGACACTATAGACCAAATGGACCAAACAGATACCTGAACTCTTCATCCTACATTTGCAGAATATATATTTTTCTCACCAGTGCATGGAACTTTCTCTATGATAGACCACATGCTAGGCCATAAAGCAAGTCTCAACAAATTCAAAAAAAAAAATCAAAATCATACCATGCATCGTCTCTGACCACAATAGAATTAAGCCAGAAATCAACAAGACAAGAATCCCTAGAACATATGGAAACACAGGGAGACTGAACAACATGCTCCTGAATGACCAGTGGGTCATAGAGGAAATCAAAAAAGAAATCAAAAAATTTCTGGAAACAAATGAAGATGACAACACAACATATCAAAACGTATGGGAGAGACTGGCTCCAAGATGGCAGAATAGGGAGGGAACTTACTACTCTAGTCTAGGAGAAGATAGTTCTTAAAAATAGAGAGAGTGCAGTCTCAGGGAAGATTAGGGAGAAAACAGCAGAGGAAACGCCACACAAATTAGAGGGACACTGTGGACCTACGTGGAGGGTGTGGACGCCCACATCTCAGGGCCTCAGCAGCCGAGAACCTCAGCACCAGCTCTGGAAAATGAGATGAAACCAAACGGCAGCAGCCCAAGCCACTGGTGATAAAGCTTCAGGAAGAGCCTGGTAGAAATCTGGCTGGGAACCCTGTGGAGGAGAGTGTACCTGTCACACTAGAGAACAAAAAGGAGACACATTTCTCTCTCCCAGACCACCCTGCACCAGCATCCTGTAACAAGCCAAGAGAGGGCGGGTGCCATTCTGGATATAAGTAACAGCTACACCAGCTCATGTCCATGCACCCAGCAACTAGCAAAGTGGAGACGCCTGAGTCTGGCTGGGAGAACTGGCAGGGGCCTGGGTGATCATGACCATGGGAGGCGTCTGTGCTGGGACTGTGAAAACACTGTGGTGCATGGGAGGGCAGAGGGTATGGCTGGGATTTGGGGCAGTCACTGTGGGAGGTCCCACACACTTGGGGCTCCCTGATTCCCTGGTGAGGGTCAATGCTGCAGAACCTGTGCTTACACCAAGGACTGCACAGATCCTTGAGGTGGTTCTCATGGAAGCGCAGATGAATGTCGTACCTACTAGGGCTAGCGCCCAGGCACTGGTCTCCTTTGAGGAGAGGTGAGCATGAGACTACAGCAATGGAGCAAAACAAACCTCCCCTCCGATTAAATATACACACACACACACACACACACACATATATATATATATTCCTCAACACTATCAAGAAAATTTATGACAAACCTACAGCCAGTGTCATACTGAATAGGAAAAACTGGAAGCATTCCCACTAAGATTCAGAACCAGACAGGGATGCCCACTCTCACCATTGCTATTCAATATAGTCCTGGAAGTTTTTGGCAGAGCCATTAGGCAAGAAAAAGAAATCAAAGGGATACAAATTGAGAAGGAAGTCAGACTATCCCTATTTGCAGATGATATGATTCTATACATAGCAGATACAAAGACTTCACTAAGAGACTATTTAAACTCAGAAGAGTTTGGTAAAGTGGCAGGATATAGAATCAACACACAAAAACCAATAGTCTTTGTATATACAAACAATGCCATGACTGAGAAAGAACATTTTTTTTTTTGACAGAGTTAGACAGTGAGAGAGAGAGACTGAGAGAAAGGTCTTCCTTCCGTTGGGTCACTCCCTAAATGGCCACTACAGCCGGAGCTACACCAATCCAAAGCCAGGAGCCAGGTGCTTCTTCCTGGTCTCCCATGCAGGTGCAGGGACCCAACCACTTGGGCCATCCTCCACTGCCTTCCTATGCCACAGCAGAGAGCTGGACTGGAAGAGGAGCAACAGGGACTAGAACCCAACGCCCATATGGGATGTGGAGGATTAACCATGGTGAGCCATGGCGCTGGCCCCCAAGAAAGAACTTCTAAGATCAATCCCATTCACAATAGCTACAAAAAAGTAAAATACTTTGGAATAAATTTAAATAAGGATGTCAAAGATCTCTACGATGAGAACTATAAAACGTTAAAAAAAAAGATGAAGACACAAAAAATGAAAAAAATCTTCTATGTTCATGAATTGGAAGAATCAATATCATCAAAATGTTCCTACTACCAAAAGCAATTTACAGATTCAATGCAATATCAATCAAAATACCAAAGACATTCTTCTCAGATATAGAAAAAAATAATGCTGAAATTCATATGGAAATACAGGAGACCCCAAATAGCTAAATCAATCTTATACAACAGAAACAGAGCCAGAGGCATCACAATACCAGATTTCAAGACACATTACAGGACAGTTATAATCAAAACAGCCTGTTACTGATACAAAAACAGATGAATTGACCAATGGAACAGAATACAAAAGCCAGAAATCAACCCACATATCTGCAACCAACATATGTTTGACAAAGGAGATAAAAGCAATCCTTGGAGCAAAGATAGTCTTTTTAACAAAAGGTGCTGGGAAAACTGGATCTCCATATCAGAAGTATGAAGCAAGACCCCTACCTTACACCTTACACAAAAATCCACTCAAAATGGATTAAAGACCTGAATCTATGACCCTATACCATCAAATGATTTGAGAACACTGGGGAAAGCTTGCAAGACATTGGCAGAGGCAAAGAGTTCCTGGAAAAAACACCTGAGGCAGAGGCAATCACAGGCAAATTGACAAAAGGGATCATACCAAATTGAGAAGCTTCTGTACTGCAAAAGAAACAGTCAGAAAAGTGAAGAGGTTGGCTGGTGCCACGGCTCACTAGGCTAATCCTCCGCCTGTGGCGCCAGCACCCCAGGTTCTAGTCCTGATTGCTCCTCTTCCAGTCCAGCTCTCTGCTGTGGCCCAGGAGGGCAGTGGAGGATGGCCCAGGTCCTTGGGCCCTGCACCCCATGGGAGACCAGGAGGAGGCACCTGGCTCCTGGCTTTGGATCGGTGCAGTGCTGGCCGTAGCAACCATTTGGGGAGTGAACCAGTGGAAGGAAGACCTTTCTCTCTATCTCTCTCTCACTAACTCTGCCTGTCAAAAAATAAATAGCCAGCGCTGCAGCTCAATAGGCTAATCCTCCACCTGCGGCGCCAGCACACTGGGTTCTAGTCCTGGTCGGGGCACAGAATTCTGTCCTGGTTGCCCCTCTTCCAGTCCAGCTCTCTGCTGTGGCCTGGGAAGGCAGTGGAGGATGGCTCAAGTGCTTGGGCCCTGTACCCACATGGAAGACCAGGAGAAACACCTGGCTCCTGGCTTCGGATCAGCGCGGTGCACCGATTTCAGCACACCGGCCGCGGCGGCCATTGGAGGGTGAACCAACGGCAAAAGGAAGACCTTTCTCTCTGTCTCTCTCTCTCACTGTCCACTCTGCCTGTCAAAAAAAAAAAAAGTAAAAAAAATTAAAAAATAAATTAAAAATTTTTAAAAATAAAAAATAATAGAACTACTACATGTAATGCCTGTGTGCCTTAGAGCTCCCTGTTCCATTTCTCTGCGCCAAAGCTACAGGTGCTGGTCCTCTTATTAGACCCCCCTGTCTTTTTCTCTGCATTGGAACTGCATATTCTGTCTAAACTCTGTTTCTCAACATCAGTGCTCCATGTCCTGTTCCTCTGCATCACAGCACCGCGCTCGGTTTTTCCGCATGAGCGCTCCGTGTTCTCATTGTGTGCCTCAACAGCTACGTGTTGTTTCTCTGCTGTGCAGTTCCATGTTCTGTCTTTCCAGCTTAGAATCCGTGTTCTGTTTGTCTGCACTGGAGCTCTCAGTGCTGTTCGTCAGACTTCCAGCTCCACTTCCTGTTTCTCTGCATTTGTTTGGTTTACATTGTTTTTGTTTTTGTTTTTGTTTTTGTTTTTGTTTTGACAGGCAGAGTGGACAGTGAGAGAGACAGACAGAGAGAAAGGTCTTCCTTTGCCGTTGGTTCACCCTCCAATGGCCGGCGCGCTGCGGCCGGCACACCACGCTGATCCGATGGCGGGAGCCAGGTACTATCCTGGTCTCCCATGGGGTGCAGGGCCCAAGCACTTGGGCCATCCTCCACTGCACTCCCTGGCCACAGCAGAGAGCTGGCCTGGAAGAGGGGCAACCAGGACAGAATCCCGCACCCCGACCGGGACTAGAACCCGGTGTGTTGGCGGCACAAGGCGGAGGATTAGCCTAGTGAGCCGCGGTGCCGGCCTACATTGTTTTTTCCTCTCCATTGCCTACTGATGTAATCAACGATCTCTTTCCTTTCCCCGTGTTGGCTTTGTCATAATCTGTGGCACTTTTCCTCTCTCCACTTCCCTGCTTCTTCAGAGCCATAGACCTGTGCCCTGCAGAGTCTCCCGCCATCAGCCTTGACTTCGGACAGACTTTTGTGCAAGGGCACCGCCATCTTCCTCACTGGTCCGGTTTCCTTAGCCACGGGGTCTTTCCTCCTGCCCTCAGAGCTCACTCCCCATTCTCTGCCCTGATGCTCTGAGGGACAGCAGTTAGAGCAGCAGTTCATGTGATCCAAGCCCTGGGCTGCTCCATTGCCATCAGCTAGCAGTTAGGTGAGAGGAGTCACGTGGGTGATTAGCACCTCTGAGCTGTGGTGGGGACCAATGTGATGACAGCGCAGGCTCCGGGGAGCATTCAACTGAGGATACCCTCATGTTTCCTTCTCCCCAAATGCCTGGCCCCAGCGTCTGTCCCTCAGACACGTCTGCCAAGTTTTCTCAAGGCTGCCGCATAGGACCCCTTCCTTCCCCTGGCTCTGGTCAAGAACTGGAGAAAGTGAGTCCTGGCCCCCAGCAGCAGGGTGGCCTTAACCTAGTGCTGTCTCATGGGGCCTCCGCTGCTTCCTCATCTACGAGGAGAGACGACAACTACCTCCTGAGTCTTCCTCGCAAGGTATCAGGAAGAGCCAGTCCGTTTTCTGTAACCAGAAACTTTACAGAAATATGAAAACATGAAATATTTTAATTTGGAGAAGGGGTGCCGTCTTCGGCCTCTGTTCAAGATTCTTTCCCATGACCCCGTCTCACTCTGTAGGAAAATGGGACTTCCGGTTGATTTCTCCTAAGAAAGGTCACTCGTTCATTCAGGGAATCAGCGAAATGTGCTGAGCACCTGCTCGGTGCCAAGATCTTCTGCCAGGCATTGAGCACCAAAATTAAATCAGATGTAGACAAGATCCAGGCTGGCAGGACAGACAGACGCGACCAGGTGAGCACCCAGGGAGCTTCAGAAACACGGAGGGAGGGCAGCCATCTCCTTAGGGAGACCAGCGCTGCAGAAGTGTGGCTGCAGGCCAGTTACCTTCCCTCTCAGGGCCTCAGAGAGCCCTCATGTGTAAAATGAGGAGCTGGAAGTTCACAAGTGAGTCTACCATGTCCTGGTGCCCCAAATCCTATTATCCAAAACAGAAAAATAATAATAATTTGAACATTAAAAAAATGGTTCTAAGACTCAGGAGATCTATATAGCTAGACAAATTGAGATACCACACACAGACCTCCCTCTCTCTCTCTCTCTCTCTCACACACACACACACACACACACTCCCCTTACCATTCCTCTCTCTCTCTCTCTCTCTCTCACACACACACACACACTCCCCTTACCATTCGCTGTAAGGAGCTGTGGACTGCATTTCACACCCAGCTAGCTTCTCATCTCTCCCCCACGCCCCCACCCCTCTCAGCCGTGGCTGGAACGTCCTGCAGGGCCCGTCCAGGGGTGGCCGCTCGGGCCGCATGCCCGCCTGACAACACGTGACTGGAAGGCAGCACAGCTTCGGGAGCCGGCTCAGGACTTGGAGCTATTTATAGATTTTTCAATATTCAGCGCTGTTGCTTGACAATTTCCATTAACCCCTCCGAGGTCTGAACAGTCAGATTAATTTCCCAGTTCTCTGAGGAACACCAACCTTTATTAACCCCATTAGACCATTTTCTTTGGGGTTCAGTTCTCTGTGTGTGATTTTGACTTGACATCTTCATAGGCCTGCTCAATGTACCTTGTACTTCCTAAACCAAAAGGTAAAAATGTTTCCAAGTTTTAACAGTCCCAAGCACCTTCCCAAAAAACCTTTAAGAGCCAAAAACCTCACCATTAGTGGGGACAGGAGAGTACAATTAATAGAAATTACCCATGATTCACGTATAAATGCAGTAATTTACATACATACTTAAATGGTAATAAGCATCGTATCTTAAGTACTTGCTTAAACTATAAAAAGACTGCATGTGCGACTTAAGTTCTGGCGCCAGCTCTGCCTCCTACTACCTGCAACTCTGTACGACCTTGCACGACCTTGGGCACGACTTTCTACCTCTGGACGTGGGTTCCCGTTTGCATAAAGTAAAGCACATGAACTAAATCGATGGCTTCCAAAATGTTTGAGCACCAGTGCTCTTTCTTCAAATGATGTTGCGGGCAGCTCAGTCCATAAAGGAGAAGCTCCAATATAAGGGAGACGCTCCGACCAGCTCTTTGGGGCCCAGACCCCACCTCCAGGGAATCCATGGAATTCTTAGGAATTGCTGAGAGCACAGATGGAAACTTCTGGAAGCGAGTGAGTTTTCAATCATCACCAAACACCCAACTTTGTTGCCCTCGTTGCCAGGCCCTTGCCTGCCTCCACTCAACCCCAACACCCAGGAAGGAACTGGGCGAGTGCTCGACCAGAGCTCGCTGTACACAGCAGCGTGTCTCAAACACGCGTGTCCACTCACTGCCAGTCACTGGCGAGAGTGAGGAGATGCAGGTGAGTCCTCCGGTAGCCCCAAGAGGAGACACTCAGCCAGCAACCCGACTGCAGTGAGCAGAGCAGGGCCGTCCACGGCTTCAAACCCAGCCTTCCCGGATGGGGAGGGACCGCTTTAACTTCCATCCCAAGGGCATGAAGCACAGTGGGAGCTTTCCAAACTCTGGAGATCCCTTATCCCAGCATTCTCTAGTCCTCATCCACAGCCATCATGGCCCTGCCAGAAAATCAGTTTAAGGAGCTAGCGTTGAACTTCACAGTGAAGATGCTGGTTAAGACACCTGCGTCTCAAATCAGAATGTCTCAGTTAGATGCCCAACTCCAGCTTCCTGCCTGTGCAGATTCTGGGAGGAAGCTGTGATGGCCTGAGTAACTGGGTTCCTGCCACCTCTATGGGAGACCTGGATTGAATTTCTGGCTTTGTTCCAGCTTTATCCCGGCTGTTGCAAGCATTTGCAAGTGAGCCAGCAGATGGAAGCACCCTGTCTTTCCATCTCCATCTATCTCTGTCTCTATCGTCTCCATCTTTCGCCTCTCAAATACATAAATTAATTTAAAAAAATAAATGTAAGGAAGTATCTGCAGGCTTCATCCTGCAGTCCACCAGGCACAGTCTCCCACTGACCTGAGGAGGAAGGGAAGCAGCTCATCTCTTGCCACAGCAGGTGCCGAGAGCCACCATGTGCCTTGAAAGGCACTAGGAATTGAGATCAAACAAGACTGCAAAGCCATTACTCATCTTCATGTCACAGAAGTGCTCGGCATTTGACACAGCTGACTGCCTCTTCCTGGACCACTGCCCGTGACTTCTACAGACCAAGGTTTCCACCTCTGGCCTCTCTTCTGCCCCAATGTAGCTTTGTCCTCCTCTGCTTAGCATTTTAAGTGCTGTCTTCCTCTTTTTGGACAAAGCAGTTTAATCTACGGTCCCTGGAACCCTGGGAGAGGTGGGTTCATGAACCTTGAAGTGAAAAAAAAAAAGCTACATTTTTATGTTCGCCCCTTACTGAAATTCAGCAGTTCCTCCCATTATGAATGCAGGAGCAAACAGCATCAGTATTAGCAAAACCTGTGACTGTGTCCCCAGGAAAATCCCAGGATTCTTCACCCCACAAAACAGTTACCATCACTTTTGAAATTACGGTGATTATTAGAATTCGTTTGTGTTATTTTATGGATTAATAAAGCATTCATACTTCAATATTAAAAAACTACTTTTAATATTTGATAGCTACATGAGGCCAGTGCTGTGGCATAGCGGGTAAAGCCACTATCTGAACTGCCAGCATCCCATATGGGCGCCAGTTTGAGTCCTGGCTGCTCCACTTCCAATCCGGCTCTCTGCTGTGGCCTGGGAAAGCAGTGGAAGATGGCCCAAGTCCTTGGGCCCCGTATCCATGTGGAAGACCCAAAAGAAGCTCCTGGCTCCTGGCTTCGGACTGGCCTAGCTCCAGCTGTTGCGGCCATTTGGGGAACAAACTACTGGATGGAAGATATCTCTCTCTCTCTCTCTCTCTCTCTCTCAGCTTCTACCTCTACCTCTCTGTAACTCTGACTTTCAAATAAATAAAAATTTTACAACACATATTTCATATATATGTCATATTTCAATATATACATATATTTCAATGCAATCTATTTCTACTATTATTTTACACATTTAAAAGCAATGGCACCTCTGGATTGCCCAAGAAAAAAAGCGACCTCCTAGATTTCTTGTTTATGACTGAGGCTTCTGTTACTGCCAATGCACAGAGCACCTTCAGCCTAGACTCTTATGAACTCCAAACCTGCATCTCCATCTGCTTACTCATGAGAAGAACTGATGTTCTCAGCTTTTCCTCAAACTCAACATGTCCAAAGTCAAATGCATGATAGTGTATCCGCCAAGCTGCTCAACCTGGTAGGGAGGGCCTTGAAGGATCTGGCCCAGCCTCCCCAGCCCCAGCCTCATACTAAGCAGGCAATGTCCTCACTCTGCCCCCAGTCTCCCCTGTCAACACTCTCTACCCTCCACTCCCCATCCCACCAGGGTATGGGCAGAGCCAGTCATTGTACCTCCTCCTCACCCTCAGCCTTTGCCAAGGTAGGCTTTACTCTCCATAGCTCAGCTCTCAGCAAAGCCTTCCCTGACCCCCGGGCAAGCCGAGCCATACCAGAGATTCACAGAGCTATATATGTCTCTTTCTATCATGGGTCTATGATGTGAACCTAACACCACCACAGCCACTAAAGAGACCAAGGAGTGGTGGATGCCACAGCACCCGCCCCATCAGCCCTTCAGCATCCAGCAGGAGGAAAAATAAGGAATTCAAGGAGATTGGGTGCCAAGTGGACAAATGGAGATGACACAGGGGTTGCCTTCCAAAGTAGCCTCCCACAACGGCCACGGGAGCCCTTCCAATGGGCAAGCCTGGCTCCCGGTGGCCCTGCTTAAACCTCACGGTCCTCTACGCGGCTGTTCAATGCCTGGGACACAACACCTCCCTTCGTCTGTCCTTCCACCTGACTCCACATGAGAAAACGATGATGGCTTACAGGCATGGCTCCCCTTAAGGCTCCTGGGAGCCAAGGTTAGCCCTGTCAGTTATGAGCTTGTCTCCTTGGCAAGTCTCTTAACCATTCCCTGATTTCCAAAATCTGCGAAGTGAGGTTAAAACAGTACAGATTTGAATGGTGTGACACTTAAACAATGTTCAGCACAGAGTTTAGCACTTAGTATGTACTATCATCAGATTATTGCTATTACTGTCATCATCATTACTATGGATTGTGAAGTTCAACAAACTTAATTTGTTCCTTGTTAGCTATGTATTAACTGTGACTCCTGGGTAAGTCCCTCAACCTCCCGATGCCCCAGATCCTGAACTAGGAAATGGGATAAGAATAGCTCTTATGTAACTCTCGGGCATATTATGAGAACTCACAGCAAAGAGGCAGAGGGACACTTGCTGAGTGAGCAGTACACTTTAACGGGAGCAGTGTAGCATTGTGACACCTGTGCTGTGAGACACGTCCACCATCAGCACCTCTGTGCCTTGCCTTCTCGGGCACCCCTGTCCATCTTCAAGTGTCTGTTCACTTGGAAGCCTGCTCACGGCCCTCTTCCCTAGAAGCTTCTCTGACACCCACATCAGCCCAACCCCACTGCCGCCAAGGACTTGTCACTGCCCATGTATCCTTGACTTGAGGGCAACTACTTATGCGTCTGGTCATCAACAGAGTCCTGGACACCTCTGGGCCCCCAGAGCTCCCCACAAGGCCTAGAACATAGCAGAGCTCTGTAACTGTGACCCTGAACCAACCCAGTAAGGGAACATCCTTGGCTCACAATAAGGTTGCCACGCACACAGCTCCCAGGTACACGGGACCCTGAGAAAGGTGAGGAGACTCTGAGAGCTCAAGGATGCAGCCTTGCCTGTGCCCTACTTCTCCCCTCCTCCCTGCCAACCTTCTCCCTTGGCCTCCCCTGAAGCCCCACCCAAAGAACAAGAGGAAAAACCATGAAGAAGCAAGAGGACCTAAAGGCAAAGAAATGCTTTCTGCTGTGTGGGTCCTGTCCACAGGTTTCCTGAGGCTCCAGCCCAATCCCTAATGAGTTAGCAAAAAACAGATTTCTGATCCTAGCTTGCTGCTCCTGCCTGAGTCAAAAATCACTAAATGGAGCAGAAGTATGGAACAAGACCCCTAACTTACACCTTACACAAAAATCAACACAAAATGGATCCATCAAAGCACTAGATGGTGTCAAAATGACACCATCAAAGCACTAGAGGAGAACACTGGGGAAACTCTACAAGGCACTGGCATAGGCAAAGGCTTCTGGGGAAAGACCCCAGAAGCACAGGCAATCAAAGCCGAAATTGACAAATGTGATTACATCAAGCTGAGAAACTACTGCACTGCAGAAGAAATACTCAGAAAAGTAATGAGGCAACTGGCAGAATGGGAGAAAATATTTGCAAACTATGAAACTGAAAAAAGGATTGATATTCATAACCTATAAAGAGCTCAAGACACTCAACAACAACAAAAACAACAAAACAATCCAGTTAAGAAATGGGCAAAAGAGAGGAACAGGCAATTTTCAAAAGAGGAAATTTAAATGGCCAACAGACACATGGAAAAATGCTCAGGATCAGTAGCCATCAGAGATACGCAAATCAAAACCACTGTGTGAATTAAAAACAAATCTTAATGAAAAATGGAATGGGAGAGGGAGTAGGAGGTGGGATGGGAGTGGGAGTGGTAGGGCGGGAATGGGGGGAAGAAACACTATATTCCTAAAACCTATACATATGAAATTTATATTCATTAAATAAAAATCTTAAAAAAAAAGAAACTGGGGGGGGGCAGTACTTTGGCACAGTGGGTAAAGCCACTTCCTGAAGTGCCAGCATCCCATATGGGCACCAGTTCGAGTTCCCACTGCTCCACTTCCAACCCAGCTCTTGCTGTGGCCTGGAAAAGCAGCCCAGGTCCAGGTCTTTGGCCCCCTGCACTTTATGTGGGAGACCCAGAGGATGGTCCTGGCTTCAGAATGGCCCAGCTCTGGCCATTGCAGCCACCTGGGGAGTGAACCAGCGGATAGAAGACCTCTCTCTCTGCCTCTGCTTCTCTGTAACTCTGCCTTTCAAATAAATGAATAAATCTTAAAAAAAAAAAAAAAAAAAAACACTGCACGGCTTCACCTCACCCCAGTCAGAATGCCTCTCATTCAGAAATCAAGAAATAACAAATGTTGGCAAGGATGTGGAGGAAAAAAGTACCCTAATCCACTGTTGGTGGGAATGTAAACTAGCACAGCCACTGTGAAAGACAGCATGAAAACAGATCTACCATATGACCCAGCCATCCCACTCATGGAATTTACTCAAGGGAAATGAAGTCAGCAAATGAAAGAGTTATTTGCATGTCCACATTTACTACAGCTCAATTCATGACAGCTAAGATATGGAATCAACACAGCTCCAAAAACTGATGACTGAACAAAGAAATTATGGTGTATATGTACACTATAGAATACTATTCAGCCATGAAGAAGAATGAAATCCTGTCATTTGCAACAAAATGAATGCAACTGGAAACCATTATACTTAATGAAATAAGCCACTCCCAAAAAGACAAATACCATGTGTTTCCTCTAATCCATGATAACTAATGAAGTACCAAAAATGAAACATATAGGAGTGACATTGATAATTATTTACAGCCCTGAACAGTTTTTTTTTACTATTTGTTGAACTCTTTGCTTAGTGAAGGGTTAATCTTATGAGTATAAAGTAAACTGAAAGTAGATCATTGTAAAGCTCAGAACAGAGGAAGGAGGGGAGGAAGGAGGAGAAAGGGAGGAGCATGAGCAGGAGGCAGAGTAGGGTGGGAAGCATCACTATGCTCCTAAATCTGTGTGAATGAAATACATGAAATTTGTATACTTTAAATAAAATTCAAAAAAGAGAGAGAGAGAGAAAGAATGGCAGGAGCAGCTTCCTGGATGCCTGCTTCAAGGGAAAAAGAATGTTCACTGGCTTCCCTTCCTCCTTGCTGCTGGGAAGAAAGTGAGCGCGGCTTCTGGCACTGGAGGTGTCGTGGACCACAAGTGGAAACTCAACACCAGTAAATGTTAATTTCAACAGGATTTGGTGTCCATGGGTCGGGAGCGTCAGGTAATGAAGCCTGAGGTGTGACACTGTCCACGTGGAAGTAGGAAGGATGCAGACATGGTACCTCATCCTCATCCAAGCTGAGCATTTTGCACATTTTCACATCTCTAACACGGATCTGCATCCTAGAATTGGGAGGCTCTTACGATTGCCCTGGATCACAGGCTGAACACCTGATGACTCCTTTTATTCCATCAACGTTCCCAGTCAAACCATACTAGAGGTACCTTACAGACAGATAGCCTGCCAGGAGGCTGAAGCACTAGGGAAAGTTCTGAATTGTGGAGCTCATTATTGGCATTTTTTTTTTGTTTTACTTTGACCAAACTCTGCAAGAAAAATGAACTCAATCTAGAACCAGATGATCAGAAACAGAGACGAAAGGGAAAATAAATATGCAAGAAAGGTCAATTTTGGTTGTGGCCACCAATGTAAACTGACTGAAGGTCCAGTATTTTTACGGCCATGAACAAAGACAAGGAAGCAAGTTCCCATGGGCACAGCCAGGGACTGCAGCAGACAAGGAACAAGGCACTTTCCCAAGAGAACAAAAGCAGAGGACTCAGTGGGCAATGCAATGTGTTCTACAACCAACAACCATCGTGGGCCAGAGGAGGCGCAGACAGACCAACTGGGCCTCAAACTGGCTCTCTGACATGGGATGCTGGTGCCACAAGCGGCAGCCTACCCCTCTACACCACAACACCAGCCCCCAGGACTCAAATCTTTGATCTGCTCTTTCTGTCTCTCTCTCTCCCTCTCTTTGTGACTCTGCCTGTCAAATAAACAAACAAATAGTAAAAAAAAAAAAAAAAAAAAAAAAAAAAAAAAAAAAAAAAACACCTAGAAGGCAGCCAGCACTGTGGTGTAGTGGGTAAAGTCATCAACTGCAACACCAACATCCCATTTGGGCACGTGTTGAAGTCCCAGTTTCTCCACTTCCGATGCAGCTCCCTGCTAATGCATCTGGGAAAGCAGTAGAAGATGGCCCAAGTCCTTGGGCTCCTGCACCAATGCGGGAGACCTGGAAGAAGCTCCTGGCTCCTGGCATCGGATCAGCACAGCTCTGGCCATTGCAGCCATCTGGGGAGTGAACGAGCAGACGGAAAATCTCTCTCTCTCCCTCCCTCTCTCTTTGTAACTCTGCCTTTCAAATAAATAAATGAATCTTTCAAAAAATATTGAGGGCCGGCGCCGTGGCTCAATAGGCTAATCCTCCACCTTGCGGCGCCGGCACACCGAGTTCTAGTCCCGGTCAGGGCGCCGGATTCTGTCCCGGTTGCCCCTCTTCCAGGCCAGCTCTCTGCTATGGCCAGGGAGTGCAGTGGAGGATGGCCCAGGTGCTTGGGCCCTGCACCCCATGGGAGACCAGGAAAAGCACCTGGCTCCTGGCTCCTGCCATCGGATCAGCGCGGTGCGCCGGCTGCAGCGGCGGCCATTGGAGGGTGAACCAACGGCAAAGGAAGACCTTTCTCTCTGTCTCTCTCTCTCACTGTCCACTCTGCCTGTCAAAAAAAAAAAAAAAATATTGATCCATCTAGTTCATATTATGGTGGAAGAAGTGAGGTAAGACCAACATTATTTCTCTTCTAGGCTGCTCTCACAGAGAACAAAGAAACGTTCAGAAAGAAAAGCAATTGCCCCTCTAGTTCTAGGCCAAAATCCTGCTCCCCACGGCAAGAAATCAGACAGTCCCCACCAGCCGAAGACCCCTTCTTCAGTGCCAACCCTGAAACTCCACACAAGGAAATGAACACTCAGCAGCAGCCCAGTTTGCCTCCAAGGTAACGGTCAAGGGCAGGCTGAAGGCACGTGGGCTGCTCCCTGCCAACACAGAGCACCCTCGTTCTCTGTGGCTACGGGACCTCACCCCTCACCACATCTGCTGCCTGGACAATTTCAAACCTAAACCTCTCCACTGGCCCTGGGAAGCATTGTCTTACGAGCACAATATGCACGCACTATGCATTGCCCACTCACAACTCTCCCCAGGCACACCTGTGTGTACCCCCAGAACCCTTCACACCCACCACTGCCAAGGCAGAAACCACATCTCAGACTTGCTGTTTGCTGTTTTGTGTTTCCCAAGAGACACCAAACACACATGCTTAGTGCAGAAGAGGGCTGAATAAATGGTTCTCGCGTGAGTGAAGACCTTCTAACCCTGATCCATAAGTATCCTTCTTTTTTTATTATTATTATTATTTATTTGACAGGTAGAGTTAGACAGTGAGAGAGAGAGAGACAGAGAGAAAGGTCTTCCTTCCGCTGGTTCACTCCCTAAATGGCCGCTATGGCCGGTGCTGCGCTGATCCGAAGCCAGGAGCCAGGTGCTTCTGCTGGTCTCCCACGCAGGTGCAGGGGCCAAGCACTTGGGCCATCCTCCACTGCATTCCCGGGCCACAGCAGAGAGCTGGACTGGAAGAGGAGCAACCAGGACTAGAACCCAGCACCCATATGGGATGCTGGTGCTGCAGGCAGAGGATTAGCCAAGTGAGCCACGGCGCCGGTCCCTCCATAAGTATCCTTCTAATGCCAACAATGGCAAAGTTGCCAAGAAGAAGAATGTGATGTTCATGGAAGTCAATGTGTGACGCCCCCAGAAATGGAAATTATAAACGGTTAATTTCCAACAGAACTGACAGCCCATCAGCCACTCCTGTATAAACAGCATGATCGATTTTTGGGAAAATGCCCCAAAGTATTCTTCTCCTTCTACCCACATCTCTTTTCAATGTGACTTTGCAGCTCTTCTCATCTGTAGATGGAATCTATGTCCTGTCTTTTGGATCTGACCTTGGGTCTTGCTTTGGCCAATTACATGTGGCAGGAGAGACAAACCCAGACCTCGGGAACCTTTGCATGCTTTTGTTTGCGTCTTGGAATTCTGTCTCACCATGTGAAAGCCTAATCAAGCCTTCTGGGGGATGGAATATATATGAACAAGTCACTTCCATCACGCCAGTTGACCCTGCAAGACCCAAAAGGAAATGCCTAACTGACAGCAACAGACCACAGACACACAGTTGACCCTCATCAAAACCAGGAAAGGAACAGGCATTCCAGCGTAGTGGGTGAAGCCACCACCTACAGTGCTGGCATCCCCTATGGGTGCTGGTTCATGTCCCAGCTGCTCAACTTTCAATCTAACTCCTTGTTCATGGCCTGGGAAAAGCAGTGGGAGATGGCCCAAGTGTTTGGGGCCCTGACACCCATGTAGGAGACCCAGATGAAGTTCCAGGCCCCTGACTTTGGCCTGGCCGAGAGCTGACCATTGTAGCCATCTGGGGAGTGAACCAGAGAATGGGAGATCTCTCTCTCTCCCCCTCTCTCCCCCTACCCCTCTCTCCCTCTCTATATATAACTCTTATTTTCAAAATAAATAAATCTTTAAAAAAAAAAAACAGGGAATTCACCTAGTCAACCCCGCATGAACTGTCAACCACATAATTATGGGCCAAATGCAATGGACTTTTTTTAAAATCACTAAGTTTCAGGATGGTCTATACACAGCAAAAAAAAATTAATTGATAAAGCTGGCTATTAAATTGTTGAATTAGTCAACACTCAATACCCAATTCTCCAGCACCCACAAACCACCCTACAATCCAGTAGCACAAGAGTAAATGCCTGGGGTGGGCATTGGCACAGTGAATTAAGCCACCACTTGGGACACCCAAATTCCAAATCAGAGTGCTGGTTTGAGACCTGGCTGCTTCACTTCTGACCAAGTTCCTTGCTAATGTGCCTGGGAAACAGCAGATAATGGCCCGAGTACCAGGGTCCCTGTACCCTTGTGCAAGACCTGAATGTCTAGCTCCCAGTTTTGGCCTGGCCCAGCCCCAGCTGTTGTGGGCATCTGAAGAGTGAACCAGCAGATGAAAGATCTCTGTCTCTCTCTCCCTCTCTTTCTCTGCCTTTCAAATAAATAAATAAATCTTTAAAAAGAAGAAACAGCAAATGCCACACCCAACAGGGCCTCCAGGAATACTATGCTTCTGTAGCCTGGTTTGGTCTGATTAATCAATCTCAATGACATATCAGCCACTAAATATTTCTGAAACCACCTCTGGCCAGAAGGGAAGCACTAACTAAGCCAAAAATGGCATATCAAAACATCATGCGGCTACTAAAAAGAACTATACAAGCTGTTGGCCCATAAAGTCATGCCTGTAAACCAATGTTAAATGGAAAAAAATGGATCGCTACCAATGGCTGTGTACTTGCTGTGACAACAGTAACACCCATGTGCAGGCTGACGAAGCTGAGAACTGAAACCATGATACCAAGAGCTTGGTGCTTTCTTTCTGTGTGACTGTTTTATCTCGGTGCATACTAAGAGAAAACGACTGTCATCTTTCACTCTACAATGCATTTGGAAACTTTCTCCTTGGAATTGAGACATCTCAGATCAGAGCCCTGATCCTGGGGAGAAAGCACTAAGAAAAACTCTTTTGTTTCCTATAGGCTATAGGTCCTAAATAGCTATTTAAGTTTCTACTTTTAAAGCCTAAAAATTTGCAAAGTGAAAATAAAATCATTGTGTTGTAGAATTGTTCATATGCATTTACTCACTTGGAGTAACTTAAAAGCTTAATTCAGCTCCCCCCCACACCAGCACCAACACAGAAAAGACTTTTTTGCCACATCATCCACAAAGCTTTTATGTTGCAAAATAGAGATCGTGAGTGGGCAGGTGTGGCAGATGCTGCTGGCTTCCTACCCAGCATCTGGGCTTCTCAAATAAATCCCTGATTCTTTTCCAGGGCTGCTAGGAGACCATTCACATTGACCTCCCAGAATCCCTTGCAACTAGCCATGGCCATGTGATTATTTCCAGCCAATGAGAGTGCTATGGTTTGAACATGCGTGGTCCCCCCCAAAACTCACACTCAAATGCTGACTTGCCACCATGGTGGTGTTGGGAGGGAGGCCTGCAGGAGGCACTCTGGTCATTAAGGGGGATTGGTGCTGTTCCCGCAGGGTTGCATGAGTTCCCCTGAGAGCAAGTGGGTAGAAAGCAAGGCCACCTCTGGGTGTGGTCCTTTCTCACATACTCGCTGCCCTTCCGCTCTCCACCAGGAGCCCAGCAGATGCTGGTGCCGCACTCAACATTCCGGTCCTCAACTGGGAGTCGAAATCAACTTTTCCTTTATGAACGATGCTGTCTCAAGCATTCTGTGACAGCAACAGAGAATGTGCTAAGACAGACATGCAAGCGGAAATCTACGAGACGGGGCTGCCAGGAAAGTGACTGTTTTTCTGATATAGAGAGATCGTGCAGCAGGCACATACCCTTCATCGGTCACTCCCTTCTTCTGACCTGGACTGTAGCATGATGGTGCAGGGACCGTCTGTGAGGAGGAAGGAAGGGATCCACCATCAAGGGCAAAGCAGAAGGCGTCCTTGCTCCTGCTATGTAGCCCCCTCCTGGGGGTGCCTTGTGTGGGCAGAGAGAATAAACCCCACTTGTGTAGCCACTGTACTGTTTCTGCAACATGTAGCCAAACACAAGCCCAAGAGACAGGAAGAAGAAAGGGAGGGCATGAGCAGAAGCCAGGTCACTGCATTTCATAAAGAACTAGATCAGGGGCTGGTGTTACTGTGTAGCAGGTTAAGCTGCCACCTGCAACTCTGGCATCCCATATGGGCACCAGTGGAGTCCCAGCTCCCTGTTAACGCACCCGAGAAAGCAGTGAAAGACGGCCCAAGTACTTGGGTCCCTGCCACCCACATCGGAGACCTAGAAGAAGCTCCTGGCTCCTGGTTTCAGCCTGGCCCAGCCCCAACCATTGTGGCCATTCAGGGAGTGAACCAACAGATGGAAAACACCTCTCTTTCTCTCTCTTTTTCTCTCTCTCTCTCTCTCATCTTTTCCTCTCTCTCTCCCTATAATTCCATCTTTCAAGTAAATAAACAAATATTTTTAAAAGGGTGTTTCAATTCCATTTAGTTTTAAAAAGGAAGAACAACAACAAGAAGAAGAACAAGAGAAAGAAGAAGAAGTAGACCAGGGAAAGGAAGGAAGGAGAGAAAAGCCAGCCCCTGATCGTGGTTAGTGAAGCAGCGAGGATGCTGGCACAGAGAGCGCTGAGGACCTGGGGGCAGAAGCTCAGGAATCAGACTCCTCGCGTGCAGAGAGTCAGAGAGGAGGGGGCCTCCTCGGGATTACTGCAGGCTGTGAACTGTGCTTGTGTGCATGGAGGGCTCTGCACAGCCTCACGGTTTACCAGGGTTGTGTGCGGATTACTTTGGGAGAGTTCTGAATGGTGAGTGTAAGGTTTTCTGCGGCAAAAACAGCACACGAGGAAGCAGGAGGGCTGAGGTCAAGTCCTCACCCTTTCCCCTCTGCTGTGCAGTGTTAAGCAAGTGCACTGCCATGCCTGGCTGCAGGTCCAGGAGACAACGACATCACACCCTCATGGCTTCTCCTTTGGCTTTGATGGCCAGACGAGTGCACAAGGAAAATGAGGTTCAAGCCGATAATCAATATCCAGTGTCCGCACACATGTGCTGATCACCTGCCCTGACCCGAGCACTCCGATGAGGACAGCCGAGGGCTGTAGTCTTAGCTCCTCAGCCAGCCCCACACGCCTTCTCCCACGTGGCCCTGGCTGATCACCGGCCTTGCACCCCAGCCCCCACACACGCTCACTTCTGGCATCCTATCCACTCGCAGCGTCCTCAGCCTCCTGGGACTCTCATGCCTCCCCTTGTGACCTGGGGAATTCCTACCAGAGCGCCATGCTCCCCTGATGAACATTAACAAGTTCACAGAACAAGAACATCAGCTCCAAGAAGATGCAAACAAGCCCACTCCATGACCAGACCAGGGCAGAAGTAAAAACAGACAGTGTGCAAGCTCAGGGAAGACCAGCCCGCCCGTCCCAGGCTAGCGTGAGTCACTGTCGCTTCTTTCCCAGGGATAGCTCTAACCCACTCCACTCTTCCCACCGCCCAGATTATCAGTGTTGAATCTAGTACCAGTGCATGGGTACTTGAACATGTTTGGGTTAAAAAAAGGTGGAGGATTAAAAGATAAGCTTGTTTAGGTGCCAAAAATTTTAATATCCATGCATAGTTTTTCCATAAAATGCACTTTCCATGAACTTTTTGAAGACTCCCACATGCATTGATTTCAGTGTATTTTAAAAGACTTTTTTGGAAAAAAAAAAAAAGACTTTTTGGGGGCTGGTGCTGTGGCGCAGTGTGTTAACGCCCTGGCCTGAAGCACCAGCATCCCATATGGGCACAGGTTCAAGTCCCAGCTGTTCCATTTCCGATCCAGCTCTCTGCTATGGCCTGGGAAAGCAGTGGAAGATGGTCCAAGTCCTTGGGCCCCTGTACCCACGTGGGAGACCAGGAAGAAACTCCTGGCTCCTGAATTTGAATCGGCACAGTTCCAGCCATTGCGGCCAATTGGGGAGTGACCCATCGGATGGAAGACCTCTCTCTCTCTCTCTGCCTCTCCTCTCTCTGTGTAACTATGACTTTCAAGTAAAATAAATAAATCTTTTTAAAAAAATAAAAGACTTTTGGAAGATTTGTTATATTTACTTAAAGGCAGAGTGGCAGAGAGAGGGAGAGATAGAGACAGAGCTTGATCTTCCATCTGCTGGTTCATGCCCCCAAACAACCGCAATGGCCAGGGCTAGGCCAGCACAAAGCCAGGAGCCAGGAACTCCATTCAGGTTCCCCACGTGGGTGCAGGGATCCAAGCACCTGGGCCATCATCCACTGCCTTCCCAGGTGCATCTGCAGGGAGCTGGATTGGAAGTGGAGCAGGCGGGACTTGAACCAGCACCATATGAAATGCCAGCGAGGCAGGCTGCAGCCTAGCCAGCTATGCCACAACACCGGCCCCAAATTTATCTTTTAATTCCATTTCCCGTGAACTTTCTGAAGTATTCTTGAAAAGATGTACAGTCACCAAGTATGCCCACTTTCTGAACCACTGACCCAGATAAGAGCCCGTTTTGTTGCACTCTCCCCTAAATCAGTAGCCAGGGCCCAAATCATCTCACGAGCCCTGCCAGCACTCCAGGGTTCCCCGGGCTGTGCACTCTCCTGCGTGGAGACTGTCAGGAACCCAGGCTCGGCAGCAGGTGTATTCCTGGCGGCCTTCAGCAGACGGCCATTGACAATCTCCTCCCTGACGCTCCCCAGTGACCTGTGCCTAGGCCAGCGTCCCTGAATGCTGTCCAGGAGAATGCACCCTGCCACAGTGCTCAGTCTGCACCACTCGCCTCCACGCATTGTCTCTCTGCCTCTCTCCCCCACGACCGAGCTCAGGGGCCTTGTCTTCCTCATCCCAGTATCTGCACACCTGGCCAGGGCCTGGCACAGAGCAGCTCCCCAGGACCCCACCGCACTGTGCAGCAGGCACAGGCCGCGGCACCTCAGTCCCAAGCACTGCGCCGCCACGGCACAGGGAGACGAGACGGTTCCTCGCCATCAGCGCTGCACGCGGCGTCTCATTTCTGCCTCGTGTGCTGTTCTTACATT
Source organism: Oryctolagus cuniculus (assembly GCF_051225735.1). Lineage (NCBI taxonomy): Eukaryota > Metazoa > Chordata > Mammalia > Lagomorpha > Leporidae > Oryctolagus > Oryctolagus cuniculus. Next base: position 170,284,310 of record NC_142870.1, on the reverse strand, counting down.
TGCAAAGTTGCCAACCCAATGATCACCACTGAGGCCACCTCTGTGACTTCCCCATCCCCTGACAGAGCCGGGCCCTTTATTGAAAGCCCGGGATTGCAACTACAGGCCAATAACGGGAACACGAGTTAATGAGAAGACAGCACCAAGCCCCGGCACTGGAGGGAAGGCTCTAAGGTTTAAATCACCCCCATAAAACATCGGCAAATAGGACTCGGTGAGGCTGCGGGGAGCCCACAGCTTCCGCCGAATGTGCACAATTAGCATTTTCAGGGAGACTTTGGGAGATGAGTACGTTCTGAGGCACAGCTTTTTCTTGTCTTTCTCAGTTTAAACACACCCGCTCCATCCGTGCCGGCCCCGCACCCAGAGTGCAGTGTCCAGGATAAGGTGGCGCTTCTCCACTTTCCTGAACGCACAGCGAACACTTTGTGGGGTGGTCAGCGAGAGACGTTTCAGAGTTTTTGGGTATTTTTTTTTTTTTTTGTCTCTCTTCCCCAGGATGCCAAGGGCAGTGGAAATACTGCTGACCCGCCCAAGCTTCCTGCAGAAAGCCACACTCACCACTGCCTCCAGCGCTCTGGGCAGCACCTGCCCCACATCCCTGCCTCTCTCCTGCCCACAAGAAAACAGGGTCACAACAGATAGACCTGCATGGCGGCGGCCGGCAGGGCTCGCTGAGAAATGAAAAGGAACAGCTCCGCCCGTCCTTTTTCCATAGCGGAGCGGAGGCTGAAATAGAACAAACGGCCTTTTTGCCCAACGCAGATTACTTCTGCCAGCCGCAGGGAGGGCTGTAGAGCTTAAACCCTGCTTCGCGATGGTTTAAGAAACATGGGACCTGTAGGGACACCTCAATTTTGGCATCGATAAAGCGGGGTTCTTCCACCTGACCCCAACATCAAAGGGACGCTCTGAGAAATATGTGCTCAGTATCTGTAAAACGCCTGTGGCTGCTCGGAGGGGAAGAGGGTGCATGGTGAGCCTCTAGCATAAAGAGTAGGCCTGTCTGCCTACTCAGGACTCTCACAAGTCTGAGACCACAAGCAGAAATGGAGCCTCAGCTTCGAACTCCTGCACAGCCGGGACTGACCCTGGCTGGGGGAGCCCCAGGGCCTGCTGGGAGTACCGGCAGGGGTCCTGGGGAGCTGGAATCAGGCACACACCTGGTGTCTGACATGGGCACCACCGTGGTAGTCACAAGGATGACTCAAGGCGTCAGAGAGAAAGAGGCCAGTCCTCATGGCTCACCACACACCGCTGTCCCCATGGTTCCGTGTCCACCGTCACCAAAAGTCTCCACCACCACGCCCTCACCATCAGCAGTGACCTCATCAGCCGACCACCTGACCAGTCACTCCGCCACCCCAACAACAGCCACACTACACTACCTCACCCGGATAAAGAACACCACGCCCACTGTCAGCCTCATCATTCCACCAACAACAACACTCACACCCCGGCACTGCCCACTGCCACCACCCCACATCACTGCACAGGCCACCAACACCAGAAACCACCCCACGCCAATCACAACCACTCCACGGCACCATCAGCCCCACAACCACACCACAACACCCACCGTCATCCCCACCATAACCTACCACCGCCACACTCCGCGGCTAGTCCAGCCCACCGTCTTCACACGATCCTCCAGAGGCCAGCGATACGAGCCCACTGCTGTCGACTGTCCAGCAGATTCATACAACCCTTTAAGTTTCCCAACAAGGGGCTGGCGCTGTGGCAGAGCAGGTAAAACTGCTGCCTGCAGTGCCAGCATCACATTTGGGCGCTGGTTTGAATCCCGGCTGCTCCACTTCTGATCCAGCCCCCTGCTTATGCACCTGGGAAAGCAGTGGAGGATGGCCCCTGGGCCCCTGTACCTATGTGTGAGACCCAGAAGAAGCTCCTAGCTCCTGGCTCCTGGCTTAGGATTGGCCCAGCTCTGGCCGTTGCAACCATTTGGGGAGTGAACCAGCGGATGGGAAGACCAACCTCCCTCTCTCTCTGCCTCTGCCTCTCTGTAGCTCTGCCTTTCAAGTAAATAAATAAATCTTTGCCGGCCCCCCAAGTACACATTCTTTTAAACAATCATACACTTTTTTTTATTTGACAGGTATAGTCATAGACAGTGAGAGAGAGAGACAGACAGAAAGGTCTTCTGTCGCTCCCCCTCTTCGTGGAGGAACGACACAGGACCCTGCGCTGTTCTTTCAGTCTGCTCGGCCCTCCCCGGGTTTGCTGCTGGTTCTTCCCGGGTTGGCCACTATCCCTTCCACCTCCGTGGAAGGGCAGTTCCCCCTGGCCGCATTCCCCACTTCCGCAGGGGAGCGGCACACCGCCGGCCGGCTCTTCTCGGGGGCTGCACGGGTTCCCTTAGATGTTCCCCATAGATGTTCCCGGTGCATGCCGTCTCTCTCCTCCTTTATAGTCCTCCTCCGCCAATCCCAACTCGGCTGAGTACGCTGCTCTCCAATCAGGAGCAAGTCCTACAGTTAATTGGTTGAACTGGAGGCAGCTGTGCGGAAGCTGTTTACTTCTCTCCCAGCGCCATATTGTGGGAGAGCAGATGCATAGAATAAGTCCTAATTCGAGTAACTTAGTCCAGTCCGGATTGCTCCCCACAGATCCCCCTTTCTTTTTATTTTTTAGCGTTGATACGCGCCTGTCTTCGGTGTCCCGCGGAACACACTCTGCTCTACTTGCTAGAGTTGCCACAGGCTCTTACAAGTCCTATCAATCAGGAAAACCGAATCCGGGTCCTCTCTTCGCCATTGTGAGGAGGTTTTTAGGCGCTGATGCATGCCTGTGTTCGGTGCCCTGCAGCGCATGCTCTGCTCTGCCCGCAGGGGCTTACAAAACCTATCAGGCAAACCGAATCCAAGCCTTCTCATTGCCTTATTGTGGGGGAGACTTATTAGTGTTGGTTCGTGCCTATCTTCGGTGACCTGCAGCTCATACTCTGGTCGAGCTTTGCTGGCGCTTACCGCCTTAAATCAGGCAGACCGAATCCAAGCCTCCTAATTGGCATGTTGAGGGGAGGCCTTATTTTTCTCTATTTCTCTATCTCCGGGCATTCCTATTTCTCCCATTTTACTTCTGTCTGCCAACGTTCCTATTTCTCTCACTTTACTTCTAAGATTTCTGTTTCTCTTATCCCCGCGGCTTTCCGGCACCTCGCCCTGCTGGCGGGTTCCCGGCTCTGCGCCGCTTCAGCCCGCGCGCCTCTCTCATCTGCGCAGCTTCCCGGCTTTGTGCGGCTCGGCTTCGCGCGCTCCGCGGTCTCCACGCTTAACCCTTTCGCGTCTGAACCACGGCCTACGCCAGCCCCGTTCCCTATCTATTCACGCCCCGTGCTCTCTCTGCACGCGGCGGCTTCCGCGAGTGTTTCCGCCACCACCGGCATTCAGTCCAAGTTCCCCGGACTAACCTGGTGAATCCTGGCGGCCCACGTCTCTGCCTCTGGTTCCAGATCTTCGCCTCTTGCTCCCCGGGGTGACTTGAAGAATTCCAAGGTGGCTTATATCTCCGCCTCAGCCTGCACTCGCGGCTTCATCCTCCCTAACATTTTTCTCTACCCGGTTGTTTCCTTAAGTTTTCTTCCAACAATATTCCTCTCATTTCTCCTGGCTTCTCCCCACAGTCCGTATCCGAGTCTAAGTTTCTTCTAGGTTTCACTTTCACTTTCAACCTGCAGTCCGTATCTGAGTCTAAGTTTCTTCTTGCTTTCACTTTAAATCCTAACTTCTTTCCCACAGTCCGTATCCGAGTCCAAGCCTCCTCCAGGTTTCACTTTCGCTTTCAATCTCCTAGCTTCCCCGCCATAGTCCGCATCCGAGTCTATGAAAGCTTTCACTTTCGCTTTCAACCTTAGAGATTTCTCCCAGCTTCCCCTTGTAGTCCGTATCTGAATCTATGCCTAGGCTTTCAACAGCTTCCTCCGGCACCTCTTTCGTCCGGCTTTTCCCTAGGCTGTTTGCTAGTCTCTCTCTCCGGTAATTTCCCACTTCTTCCCGGTTTCTTCCCTCCTAAGTTTTCTATCCGTCCTAGGTTTCCTATCCGAGCTAGGTTTCCTATCCGAGTCAGGTTTCCTATCCGAGTCACGGCACCATTATGTCGCTCCCCCTCTTCGTGGAGGAACGACACAGGACCCTGCGCTGTTCTTTCAGTCTGCTCGGCCCTCCCCGGGTTTGCTGCTGGTTCTTCCCGGGTTGGCCACTATCCCTTCCACCTCCGTGGAAGGGCAGTTCCCCCTGGCCGCATTCCCCACTTCCGCAGGGGAGCGGCACACCGCCGGCCGGCTCTTCTCGGGGGCTGCACGGGTTCCCTTAGATGTTCCCCATAGATGTTCCCGGTGCATGCCGTCTCTCTCCTCCTTTATAGTCCTCCTCCGCCAATCCCAACTCGGCTGAGTACGCTGCTCTCCAATCAGGAGCAAGTCCTACAGTTAATTGGTTGAACTGGAGGCAGCTGTGCGGAAGCTGTTTACTTCTCTCCCAGCGCCATATTGTGGGAGAGCAGATGCATAGAATAAGTCCTAATTCGAGTAACTTAGTCCAGTCCGGATTGCTCCCCACAGTCTTCCTTCGATTGGTTCACTCCCCAAATGGCCGCCATGGCCAGCACTGTGCTAAATGGAAGCCAGCAGCCAGGTGCTTCCTCCTGGTCTCCCATGCGGGTACAGGGCCCAAGCACTTGGGCCATCCTCCACTGCCTTCCTGGCCACAGCAGAGAGCTGGACTGGAAAAGGAGCAACCGGGACTAGAACCTGGCGCCCATATGGGATGCCGGCGCCACAGGCAGAGGATTAACCAAGTGAGCCACGGCGCCGGGCCCATCTTTTTAAAAACATTTGTTTCCAACAAGTAGTTGGGTTCTTTCCACCCATGTGGGAGACCTGTACTGGGTTCCTAGTTCCTGGCTTTGACCTGGCCCAGTCCAGACCATTGCAGGCACTTAGGGAATGAACCAGCAAATGGGAGTTCCGGGGGTGAGTGTGTGTGTGTGTGTGTGTGTCTGCCGCTCAAAACCATAGTTGTTTTTTTTTTTTTTTTTAATTTGAACAGTTAACAAGAACAGTTAATTAACAAGTTGCCTAGGACAGTAACAGCAGTGAAAACTGCTCCTGGTTTCAAGAGCTTACTGTTGCCGGAGCCGCGGCTCAGTAGGCTAATCCCCTGCCTGCAGCACTGGCACCCCGGGTTCTAGTCCCGGTTGGGGCGCCGGATTCTGTCCTGGTTGCTCCTCTTTCAGTCCAGCTCTCTGCTGTGGCCCGGGAAGGCAGTGGAGGATGGCCCAAGTGCTTAGGCCCTGCACCCACATGGGAGACCAGGAGGAAGCACCTGGCTCCTGGCTTTGGATCAGTGTGGTGCACCGGCCACAGCACGCTGGCTGCAGCGGGCATTGTGGGGTGAACCAACAGAAAAGGAAGACCTTTCTCTCTGTCTCTCTCTCTCTCTCACTGTCTAACTCTGCCTGGCAAAAAAAAAAAGAGTTTACTGTGGGCCAGCGGCCACTCGACAACATGTCCCATGCATTGAGTGGGCTTCATGCAGGAAGTGCCACTGCGGCTCCCACAGCAAAGGCGGAAGCAGCAGCACCGAGAAGCTAAACCCCTTGCCTAAAAAACCCTAAAACCCCTTGCCTAAAGCCTGAGTTCGCCCAGGCCCTTAACCAACAAGGCACACCCCAGTCTCCCAAAGCCCACCCTGGCACTCAATGAAGAGCATCCCCCAGGTCACCAGGGCATGGGGGTGGCAACGCCATCACACCCAGCAGGTTGCAGGTATCAGCCTGTCCCCTGCGGTGCAGAGGCCAAGGAACAAGGCTGGGACCCCTCCTCCCAGCAGCGCAGGCTCTTGAGGCAGGCAGTATTATGCCCATTTTACAGCAGAGCAAACAGAGCCTCAGAGAAGTTCAGCGACTTCCCGGTGAGGGCAGGGGCTCCCTCAGTAGCCCGACCGGAACAGATCCTCTTCAGAGTGGATCCAACACGTGCCCACGCCCTGTGAGGCACTACGGAGCCACGGGGCCTTTACTTCTTTATTTGAAAGGCAGGACGATAGAAAAAGGGAGAGACAGAGAGAGAGAGAGAAAATCTTCAACAGCTGGGGCTGGGCCAAGTCAAAGCCAGGAGCCCGGAGCTCCACCCTGGCCTCTCACGGGGGCGCAGGGACCCGAGGGCCCGGGCCACCTGCTGCTGCTTTCCCAGGCGCGCCGGCAGGGAGCTGGATTGGGAGTGGGGCTCCTGGGTGCCGCTGGCCCTGGAAAGGGCAAATCAACTGCTGCGCCTCGGCGCCTGCGCGCACAGCCCCCCGACCCCTGCCTGGACCTCAGCTCCTGGCCTGGAGCCCACCACGGGTCGCTCTCCACAGCAAGTTAGCGAAACAGGCCGCTCGCGGCGGGGCAACCCACAGTTCCAGAAGGTCAGAGAAGCGGGGGGCACTGTTAACCTTGCAGTCCCTGGCGGGGCTGGGTCCAGAGCCGCGGTTGGGGGCCGTGACCCTGCCCACACTCACACTGGCTGAGCCGCCTCCGTCCTGCGCCCTTAAACACGCGCAGGGACCCGAGCGCGCGTGGTTGGCACGTGGGGCAGGCGCTGCTCCCGGTGCAACGGGCCCCAGAGGAGACCACTGACCGCTGCTGCATTTCCCAGGCGCATTAGCAGGGAGCTGGATTGGAAGTGCAGCAGCCGGGACTCGAACCAGCATCTGTATGGGATGCCAGCACTGCAGGCTGCAGCTTTACCCACTAGACCTTGGCGCCTCTCCACCCGGGAAGTGCCGGCGTCCAGTTCCGCCCCGGGACGCCCCTCCCCGCCCACGCAAAACGAGTCCTGCGCGGAGTGGGGCTTCTCCTGCTAGAAACACAAACCAGCCCTCCGGTCCGCTCTGCGAGGCTGGGCTGCAAACAGGTTGGTCAAGCTCGGGTTCTCCCCTAGCGCCTCGCAGGCTCACTTCTAATTCCATCTCCTGGGCGCGCGGGGCGACGATGCGTCCGCCCCTGGCTAGGAGCCTCCGCACAGAGACCCGATTGCACTGCTCACCGTAAAGAAAACTTGAACCAATTTTAGAACAAGCCCGAGGAGGGAGAAGAGCCCTGCTGGGATCCTTCAAACCATAGCTGGTGAAATAGTTCCCTCTTGTGGTTGGCCTGGGCATTGCCGCTCGTAGCCTGCAGGCTGTCCAGTGTCGGGAGGTGAACAGACTTTTTGGGTCAAGAATCATATTTATCGGCCGGCTCCGCGGCTCAATAGACTGATCCTCCGCCTTGCAGCGCCAGCACACCAGGTTCTAGTCCTGGTCGGGGCGCCAGATTCTGTCCCGGTTGCCCCTCTTCCAGGCCAGCTCCCTGCTGTGGCCAGGGAGTGCAGTGGAGGATGGCCCAAGTCCTTGGGCCCTGCACCCCATGGGAGACCAGGATAAGCACCTGGCTCCTGCCTTCGGATCAGCGCGATGCGCCGGCCACAGCGCGCCGGGCGCGGCGGCCATTGGAGGGTGAACCAACTGCAAAGGAAGACCTTTCTCTCTGTCTCTCTCTCCCTCTCTCTCACTGTCCACTCTGCCTAATGAGTCAACAAATGGGAACTATACAGGTACCACAGTATGTGTGTTTTTGTTTTTTTAAGATTTATTGTTTACTTGAAAGAGTTATAGAGAGGGGTAGAGAGAGAGAGGTCTTCCATCCGATGGTTCACTCTCCAATTGGCCCCAGCTTCACGAGGTTCTAACAGCCAAGTCTTTAACCCCTGCACAGCCCTTGCCTCCATGTGAGGGGTCCAGCCCAGAGACCCCACTGATGCCCAGGGCTGGGGGTGGCAGGTGAGGGGAAGCCAGGACACAGGTACACCAGGTGCCCTCAGTGTCCGGGAGGCGGCCTGTGAGCAGGACCAGCGGGGTCTGCTGAGGGTCCACGGTCAGGGCGAGCGCCGCACACAGCAGAGCGTCTGAGTGCCCTGGCTGCAGTGCCTGCCCAAGGGCCGCAGCCCGATGACCCGCCAGGAATGCCACAGCAAGGCCAGAGGTGCGTCTCCCCCTCCAGAGCTGTCTGCACCTCAGCTGGCCACGGCACCCCCAGCGTCCAGTCCTGCAGGCTTCATTGCCAAGGGCCGGCTCCCCTGTGCTGCCCCTCCCTTGGCACCCCCCACACATACATCGCATGTTGAAACACTCCCCTGCCCCCCAGCCACACCCTCACCTGCCCCACACCCCACCTACACCTACACAGCCATGAGAGAGCAGGGGTACCAGGCAGACAGACCCTTCAAGGCCACCCACTCCCAAGCCCGCCCCAGCAGTTATCGCTGATGCAAGTTTCCCTTGGGGCTGAAACCCTGCGAAACACCCGTGTCCCCCACCCACCCCCACACACGGACCGGACTGGCCGCTCTGGGCTGGGTGCACCTGCTTCACCCCCACTGCCCCTGCAGGGCCACAGCAGGTAGCCCCTCACCCCTGACATCTGGGCTCCACACTCACCCACAGAAGCCTGGAAGGCTCCTTTCAGAGCCGTGGGCTCTTTTTGTAAAATACATAAATATAGAGATTTATTTATTTATAAGTCATAGTTACAGAGAGAGAAGGAGAGACAGAGATCTTCCATCTGCTGGTTCACTCCCCAAAGGTCTCCCATGTGAGTGCAGGGCCCAAGGACTTGGGTCATCCTCCACTGCCTTCCCAGGTGCATTAGCAGGGAGCTGGACTGGAAGTGGAGCAGCCTGGGCTTGAAGCACCACCCATATGGCACCGCAGGAGGCAGCTTAACCCACGATTTCAGCACTAGCCCTGAGCCTTAGGTTCTGAGACGGCCTCACTTGTTGGCCCCTTCCCCGAGGTGCACAGCAGGAGCGGTAGGGAGAAGGGGTACGGGTGACAGAGCGTGGCACTGGGGGTCAGCACCTTTCTGTATGCCCAAGCCTTGCGGGGGGCATCAGAACCGTCTGAGGAAGGGCCTTGTGCACCTGCTGTCCTCATGGCTCAGGGGCAGCCCCCACCAGGGCCTCAGCCTCCCAGGCTTCCTCTGCCCAGAAAGACCCAGGGTGGGCAGAGGGCCTCACCTTGAGAGGTCACTCAGGGACGGGCTTGGCAGGGACTCAGCCCTCTTCTCCTGGGGCCCAGTGGGAGCTTCTCTGCCCCTGCACATCCACAGTCAGCACGGTCACTTCCACCGTGACGAAACAGCTGTGCTTCAAAGGCGTCCCCAGAAGCCCAAGTCCACGTGCTCAGAGTGCACTCTGGGCGGTCATGAGAAGCAGGCGAGGCCAGGACGGCGGGATCCCCTGATGGCGTTAGCGGCTTTCCAAGGGAAGGCACCGTGACGCAGCAACCTAAGCCACCGCTGGTGATGCCGGCATCCCGAATCAGAGCACCAATCAAGTCCCGGCCGCTCCACTTGCAATCCAGCTCCCTGCTAATGTGCCTGGGAAAGCAGCAGAAGACGGCCCAAGTGCTGGGGCCCCTGTAGGAACATCCTTGAATGCTGGGGTTCGCCCACACACGGGGCGCTTCATGAGGGAGAAGAGACTTTCCCCGTGCACTGTGGGGTGAGTGAGTTTCCTGCTATGCATCGAGCTAGCCTGCCTCAGAGCACGGGGTCTGTTCTCAGCCCCAGCCCTCAGGTTGAACACAGCGCTCTCATGAGACCTGCACCTGGGGAGCCCAAATGCAGCAGGTGGCCGTGAGCTGCAGCCCCGCAACCCAGGCACTGGGAATGGTCTCATCTCTGCAGAGCGGGGGAGCTGCTCTCTGACCAAGGTCGCTCCAGCGAGTGGTGAGAGATTTGGTAATCACTGGCAGCCCGGTGTGCACACCCAGGGCGGTGGCAGGTGCCCCAGGGGCTGCTGCCCAGCCCCCTGTCCCTTCTAAACAAGTGGAGGCCCACCTCATTTGAAGAGGACGCCGGTGGGAGAGCTGGGAGCCCCTAGACCAAAAAGCTGACCCCCATGAGACTGTACCACTTTCTTTGACTCCTGCCCCACACCCGACCGAGGAGCAGGAACTGGCAAAGGGCTGAGTTTCCCGGATGGAGTTAGAACCAGGAGGGAGGCACAGAGGACCCCACCCAGCATTCTTCAGGGAAGTATCCGCAGCTGTTCCTAGGCTGTCGATGTCCCAAATTCCAGGGCACAGCTGTGGGCACCCCCAGCACCTAGGGCAGTAAGCAGTCTCTCGACGTGCAATTTAGAATGAGTAGTGGGGAGCAAACAGTGAATAGATGGAAGGGTGAGGAAGGACAGATGTCCCCCGTGAAACAGTCGTCCACGAAACATGGAAACGCCCACCTTAATCCCAGTGGGATCCCAGCTCCAGCACACGCCAGCCCCATCGCCTCAGCCTCTCTGGGTTTCTCCTTTCTTGTCAAATGGAGGGAAACCATGGCCATGGCACAACGCTGCCCAACAGACCTGAGTGAAGGATCTTACAGGCTAAAAGGGGACTTGGAAGCTGAGATGTGCTCCATTCATGTTGGTTGTCAGGAGCAGCCCTCGGGAGGGAGCAGCCCTGGGGTGGGAGCAGCCCTCGGGAGGGAGCAGCCCTCGGGTGGGAGCAGCCCTCGGGAGGGAGCAGCCCTCGGGTGGGAGCAGCCCTCGGGAGGGAGCAGCCCTCGGGAGGGAGCAGCCCTGGGGTGGGAGCAGCCCTCGGGAGGGAGCAGCCCTCGGGTAGGAGCAGCCCTCGGGAGGGAGCAGCCCTCGGGAGGGAGCAGCCCTGGGGAGGGAGCAGCCCTCGGGAGGGAGCAGCCCTGGGGTGGGAGCAGCCCTCGGGAGGGAGCAGCCCTGGGGTGGGAGCAGCCCTGGGGTGGGAGCTGCTCAGTGGCCGCGGGAGCCCAGCTCAGCTGCTCGGCCCTCCACGGAGGCTGAGCTGACGCCTCCGTTTAGAACAAGTGTGATAAAAACAACACCAGTTCTGGAGGGAGAAACTCATAGAGCCAGATATATAATGCAAAACTAGGAAATTTCTAGAAGATGCCATAGAAAATCCTTATGACCAGGAGCCTGCGCTGTGGCACAGTAGGCTAAGCCTCTGCCCGCGGTGCTGGCAAACCATATGGGCGCCAGTTTGTGTCCCTGCTGCTCCTCTTCCAACCCAGTTCTCTGCTGTGGCCTGGGAAAGCAGTGGAAGATGGCCCAAGTGCTTGGGTTCCTGCACCCGCATGGGAGACCCAGAAGCTGCTCTGGGCTCCTGGCTTTGGATCAGCCTAGCTCTGGCCATTGTGGCCACTTGGGGAGTGAACCAGAGGGTGGAAGACCTTTCTCTCTGCCTCTCAAGTAAATAAATCAAAAAATCTTTAAAAAAATTCTTTATGACCTTGAGTTTGACAAAAATTTTTATATAACCTTGAAAGCATGATCCATGAAAGGAAAAATAAAAACTTCTGCTTTGTGCAAAATACTGTTCAGATAATGAAAAGACAAGCCTCAGACTAGGAGAAAATATTTGCAAAGCACTGCTGATGAAGGAACAGTCCAAACTATACAAAGAATCCTTAGAATGCAACAATCAGAAAACAATCCAATCAGAAAACTGTCAAATGGATAGAAGTTCTGAATAAATACCTTATCAAAGATATGATATGTAAACATATTAAAAGACATTCAGCATCATAAATCATTAGGAATCGCACACCTATTAGAACAATTAAAATCCAAAACACTGACAATGCCAAATGCTGGTGACAATCTGGAGAAATAAAAACTCTCATTTACGTGCTGGGAGGAAAGCAAAATGCTGTCGGCACATTGGCAGGCAGCAGGCAGTGCCTTAGGAAGCCAAACAAAGTCTTACCAGGCTCCTAGGATTTCAGCCAAGTGAAAAACTTATATCCATAGCCACACATACCTGAACACAAACGTTCATTCATAATAGTCAAAAACTAGAAGCAAGCAAGATCCTTCAGAAAATACATGGATAACCAAGCTTTGGTATATCCAGCCTACCTATATAATGGAATGAATAGAAGTGAGCTATGGGGGCCAGCGCTGTAGCGCAGTGGCTTAACGCTCTGGCCTGAAGCACTGGTATCCCATGTGGGCAATGGTTTGAGTCCCGGCTGCTCCACTTCCAATCCAGCTCTCTGCTATGGCCTGGGAAAGTGGTGGAGGATGGCCCAAGTCCTTGGGCCCCTGCACCCTCATGGGAGACCCGGAGGAAGCTCCTGGCTCCTGGCTTTGGATCGGCGCGGCTCCGGCTGTTGCGGCCAACTGGGGAGGGAACCATCAGATGGAAGACCTCTCTCTGTCTCTCTCTCTGCTTCTCCTCTCTCTGTGTAACTCTTTCAAATGAATAAATAAATCCTCTTAAAAAAAATGAGCTATGAAGCCACAGACCAACACGCAGGAACCTGTTACGCAAGCCAGTCTGAAATGGCTGCATACTGTGGTTTCAACGTTTCAACTACATGAAATTCTGGAAAAGGCAAAACTGCAGACAGTACAAAGATCAGCAGTTCCCAGGGGTTGGGAAGAAGGGGGGGATTAAAAGGCCAAGCACAGGGGTTTGGGAAGCAGTGGTATGCTGGCGTATGCACACATGACATCATGCATCTGGCTAACACCACAGTAGAGTGCTGGTGTGTGGCACTGCTTCATCGGCTGTAACAGTTGGACCACACCAATGCTAATGTTAGTAACAGGAGAAACTGTGAGAGGTGGGACACAGCACATAGGAACCCTCTGACTATCTGCTTGATTTTGTATAAACCCCAAACTTCTCTTTTCAAAAAGTCTGTTCACTGGGGCTGGCGTTGTGGCGCAGTGATTGAGCCACCATTTAGCTGCTCCACTTCTGATCCAGCTCCCTGCTAATACACCCGAGAAAAGCAGCGGAAGATGGCCCAAGCGCTTCAGCCCCAGCATCCACGTGGGTGACCTAGATGGAGTTCCTGGCTCTGGGTGTCAGCCTGGCCCAGTCCCAGCTATTGTGGATGGAAGAGCTCTCCTCTCTCTCTCTCTCTGGAACTCTGCTTTTCAAATAAATAAATCATCTTTAAAAATTCTATTAATTGTGGGGCCGGTGCTGTGGTGCAGCAAGTTAACGCCCTGGCCTGAAGCATCAGCATCCATATGGGCGCCAGTTCGGGACTCTGCTGCTCCACTTCCAATCCAGCTCTCTGCTGTGGCCTGGGAAAGCAGTAGAAGATGGCCCACGTCCTTGGGCCCCTGCACCTGTGTGGGAGACCCAGAAGAAGCTCCTGGCTCCTGGCTCCAGATCGGCGCAGTTCCAGCCGGCCGTTGCAGCCAATTGGGGAGTGAACCATCGGATGGAAGACCTCTCTCTCTCTCTCTCTCTCTCTCTCAGATCGGCGCAGCTCCAGTCGGCCATTGCAGCCAATTGGGGAGTGAACCATCGGATGGAAGACCTCTCCCTCTCTCTCTCTCTTTCTGCCTCTCCTCTGTGTAACTCTGGCTTTCAAATAAACAAATAAACCTTTGAAAAATTCTATTAATTTATTTGAAGGTAATTTTGCTGAAGATACACCTTTTCCTAAAGAAAATTTTCAACTTCAATAAAGAAACTGTTCAAATGCAGTCTTCGGTTCCTGTGAAAGAAAGGCAGGCCAGACTCTGGCTTTAGACACAACTGTCTCTCCCACAGGTCGCCACTCACCTCTTTCTGGGAGCTAGGAAGCCTACACCCGATCGGAATCTACGCAGACTGTCTCCGAGGAAGGAAACTGTGACAAGTGACAGGAACAGGAAGGATCTTTATCACATGTTTTACCTTTTAATATGCACACCGTATGTTGCCTGTTCTAAAACCATGCCAGTTTTAAAGAGTGCACCCATGCGGCCCAGTCCACTGTGGTAGGCTGATGACGGCTGAAGGGGCCACGATTTTCCTCCCTTTCTTTGGGTTCCAGTGGAGAAAGAGCACCAGCCCTAGTGGGTTCCCTCTTCTCCAAGCACAAGGCTGCACATGCTGAGGGGGATGAACTAAGACACAGCAAGAGCTAACCTCCACCTGCGCCCAAGCCACCCCAGGAAGGAGAAGGCAAGGGGGCCCAGCTCCACCTGTGTCACACAGAGTTCCTGCTTACAGAGAAGGAAGCTGGAGGATGCAAAACCGAACGGAACAGTCAGCAGTTAAGATGTCAAAGTGACAGTGGGGCCAGCGCCGCGGCTTACTAGGCTAATCCTCCGCCTTGCGGCGGCGCCAGCACACCGGGTTCTAGTCCCGGTTGGGGCGCCGGATTCTGTCCCGGTTGCCCCTCTTCCAGGCCAGCTCTCTGCTGTGGCCCAGGAGTGCAGTGGAGGATGGCCCAAGTGCTTGGGCCCTGCACCCCATGGGAGACCAGGAGGAAGCACCTGGCTCCTGCCATCGGATCAGCGCGATGTGCCAGCCACGGCGGCCATTGGAGGGTGAACCAACAGCAAAGGAAGACCTTTCTCTCTCTCACTGTCCACTCTGTCAAAAAAAAAGAAAGAAAGAAAGAAAGTGACAGTGGAAGGACACTATGGGTCTACAACTGTTTACACTTTAAGAGTCATGATCTGGCTGAGTACTGGGAGGAAGACAATTGAGTGACAACGCCTTCAAAAATTGTGGGTAATGACTACTGTTCAAATGATGGGAAAAGATAAAACAATTCAAGCAATGGGGAAAAAAAAGGAAATAGAACAAAATATTTACACCTGACAAAAATACCCAAAAGTCTTATACATTATAATAAAACTGTTAAACTTTCCTGTTACCCCCAAAAATTTTTTTTCATGTAAAAACAGGCTGGATAACTAAATCTAAGTGTCTAAATCAAAGGTGTGTGCACCTATTAAGTTAGAAAATCTGCTAAGAAAATAAAAAGCAAAATCAGGCAGGGCTATTAATGACAGAACATCCTGCAAGGTGAGAAGCTGAGGGACACTTTATGTTCACACCAGACTTTACTGAGCGAATCTGAATCCCACAGCTTCACAACAGTTACAGCTTAAAATAGAAACACAGGGAACGTTTAAGGCAGGAGCGGACCTAACCCTACTCGCCCCCATCAGCTGGTGTTCTTAGCGGAAAGGGACTTAACTTTTAAGCAAAAAAAAGGAAGGATATGAAGATCTCAGAAACCAGGACCCTTTGCCTGCCGGAGTGAGTACCACAGAGCAGAACAGGCAGACAACCGGGCTGTGCCCCACACGGATGACGTGTGGACAAGAACACAGGTGCCAGTGGCCAGTGGCCTGCGGCCGTCTGGTGCACAGGCTCTTGCTCACAAGCAGTTCCTGAGCCGCCCTGGCCTGCATCAGAGGTGAACACTACGGTACCCAGGTGCACCGTGCACAGCGGATAGCAAGCACAGCCCAGGCCGCAGGCAGGCCTCCTTGGACGCCCACTGCCTTCCCCCGACACCTGGGTTCTCAGCGGGAACTCTCCGTACTCCCCAGCCCAGCCGCTGTAAGTAAAAGCAACAATGACTTAGCCATGCCCAAAGATTGGATGTTAAATAAAAGGGGAACCACATCAGTGATTGGCTCATTCCTGGAGAGAGTGTGTTCAATAAATCTGAGAATCATCGACGTATTTTCTGATAAAACTTATATGTTCGCAGATACACAGTAACAATTCCAAACTTGACCTTGAAACATGGGAGAACCGGGAAAAAATGTTTTACGAGATGGCATTTTTCACCATCCCCCACCCCTTGATCAACAGCACATCATGGCAATCTTACTGACCATTTCCAAAAGTTACCCCCAAAAATGGGTTTTGAGGAAGAAGACACTCATCTGAAAGAACCAGGATGAATCATAAGTAATGGAAAACATCGTCTGTCAACAACAGGTAAGCTACAGGATTGACAGCTGAAAAATACATCAGACAGAATGTCTTCCTTTTATAGCCTCATGAATTTAGTCTAAGTGGGTATTTATTTCCCAACCCACCGTTTGCCAAAGAAATTATAGAAACTGTAAAGCTGAAGAATAAACACTTTAAATAAGAATTCATACTCCAAGGAAGTAAGAATCTTTCAACTTTTATTTCTAGGGTACATTCATCTGGAACCTTTTTGTTTCTTTACAATTTTCCCCCTAAGAGAAATGAATACAATAAAAATATAATCCAACTACCAGCAATGTTTGTAACCAGAAAAGAATCTAAAATCTCTGGTGTGATAATATAGGACTTTTTTTAAAAAATATAAACTTCATACCAGAAATAAAGCCTGAATATTCTCTTTCTTTAAAAATATAATTTTTCCTTCTTTGCTCTTCCATGTAAATATTATAATCAACCAGTTAGTTCTAAAGTCTATTTTTAAACCAGCAATTACAACACTGTGGCAGGGCTGGGTTTTTTCTTCTGTTTTCTATCCTGTTCTATACTGTGAATCAACTAATAATTGCAAGTCTGTTTTTTAAAAGGAGATGCCACTAAGGTTCTAGCAAGATTCTTCAAGAGACACCCATCATAAAAAACAAACAAAACCCACATTAGCAAACTGAAACCTACTTAATAAATGATATTTTATCCTGCTTATGAAACTAGAAAATGGATACAAAGCACTTTTGCGAACTGCAAAGCTCTAATGGAAAACATTTTTTTTAAATCGGCTTTCACTAGAAAGGCTGCTGACTAGCCTATGAGGAACACAAGGCTGTATGAGACCCATCTTTCTCTCTGCAACTCCTAGACGTGGGGGTGAGAGGGTGAGGCATATAAACTGCCAGGAAGCAGGCACCGGGACAGCTCCCACACACGCTGACTTGCAGGGACATAAGCCTGCTCCTCTGAGCTGAGAATGAAGACCAGGGGGCACAGAGGTAGCTCCCCGTGCACCAGGGCTTTGCACCAGCCTGGGAAGGCAGGCCACCTGGCCCCTCCCAGGAACCAGAAACAGAGGCAGACAGCTCTTTTCCCACTTCTGATAGTTCCTCTACACTCAGCATTTGAAGCGCGGTCCACTGAAAATAGGATTTCAAAGCCCAACACCAAGGGACTGGGCACGGTTTCTTTAGTTTAGGCCAGTAACTTCTAAAAGCCTGAATTATTAACGTGTATACAACAAACCTGAACTCCAGAGTGGAACCCTACTTCCAAATGAACAGCATTATCCATAACAAAACTTGGGGTATTTTGTGGACCATGGGAAGCTAAGCAACGCATTAGGAAGGTTAGCGACACCAAAAACCAGACGGCTTCCTTGTCTGCAGACAGGAGAGAAGCTTCCTTCCCTGAGTCACCTTAACAGAACCACCAGTCTACGAAGGTGAACCCAGCTGAAACCTGGTCATCTCTACTGGACATGGGTGACCAAGAACGTAGCGACAACTTACAGGACGAGAGGGCGGACAGGAGGGGTGGGTCTAGGCTGCCACCTGGGACAAGGCCTTGCTGACAGTCTGTTTGCTGGGAGCAGCTGCCTGGAGGGGCTGCAGGGCTCCTCCCCAGGGCTTCAGAGGGGCCCCCGGTGGCCCAGCGCCCAGCGCCCAGCGCCCAGCACTGGGCCGGGCTGGCAGGCCTCACCCCTCTCTTTGGCCCTGGGACGCACTCGCCCTTTCCTGTAGCGCTCTCTTTCCCCAAGAGAATATTCAGGCCATTTTTATTATTTTTTTTTTCTTTTTTCTCCACAAGTGAGAATTAAAAAACTAGCAATTTGGAATACTCCTAACTTTCACTGGCTGTTTTATATGACACCTCAAGTAACAAGAACGTAGATCTTAATTGTCATTTACACAATAGTCAAACCCATCTTAAACTTTGATGAATCCAAAGTATTAAAACTTAGCAATGATATATAAGAAAACTATTCTTGCCAAGCAAGGTTCAACTATCAGACTGTCAACCAATGTTAAAATTGCATGTAATCAAAGGTTATCTGCATTGAATTTAACAGGTCTTCATGTTTTCTACATACAACAAGGATTTTTAAAAATATACACGTTTTTAAACCAATTTACTCCCTTTTACAATCACACCATCAGTCTAACATTTAAAATATAAATCCAAACTGTCAACGAAAACAACAGTGGACCAAGTGACAGCATCATTTAAATCAAACAATAAGGCAAAAAAAAAAAAGGTCAGCATTGAAACTCAGTGAAGAAACACAGACTCATGGGAAATCTGCTCCAACTCCTAACGCGCTCACGCAGAGGGACCCCGCTGTGAAGCTGGACAACTCAGCTCTTCTCCTCTGCTCCCTGCGGAGCGCACGTCTTCAGCATTTTTACTGAGGTCTACACAGTGACTGGGTACACCAACCAGAGATCAGCATTAAACACACAGCCTATTCCAAAAGTGGCCTAGGTTCCTAGCAACTGCTTTGTGTGCTCCCTGAACTAGAAAATCGTTCCATCTTTTTAGGTGCAAAATTAAAACCAAGGGGCTTAAGGTCTACTCACACACATTGTGCACTGAATGTCACTGTTAAGACAGTAAGGTAGAAAAAAGGAACACAAGGTACAGTCACTCTCTCCAAACAATGCCAGTCATCACAAAGTGCTGCCATGACACGGATTTATTTTAACCAGGTTATGGAAAAAGAGTGAATTATCTGTCAGAATATGCATTAATTTCTTGGAGAGATTAACCATAAAATAGTAAATATATATTTATTTGAAGAATCTTTGGTAGCAACTGTTTCTTCCATATTATAGGAGTTTTGAAATTAAACATCAAAATCAATTTACTAATCAGCAAAGGAAAAATATTTTATGGCACTATTCTTTTGGTTTTCCTATAAAATACCCTTGAACCTTACTAGTAACTTGTACTACTCATGCACTTAAACAGAGTATCTGGTTTAACTGATGAACATACAAAATGCAAGACTAAAAGCAGAAAGAAATTAGACAGCAATGAGAATCAATGACAAAACATAACAATGACAACTGTTCTTAAGTAATTTATTTTTAAATTATAAGATTTACAATGCTTTGATTACTCAAAATAGCATACTGGAAATTAAACCCAATCAATAAACCAAAGGAGAAAGAAAACTTAGGTTTCTTGAATATCAGTACTTAAACCATTTTTATAAGTACCTGATGTCCACCCATGTCTTCTGTAGAAAGAATAGTAATTTCAAATACTTTGCTTGCAGGTTTAATTTCTCATTTTCAACTTTTAGGAACTTAATTTATTTCAAATCCTATTATACTTAGTGTTTATACTGCAACTGCAGCAAATCTCACATGTGCAATCAAATGTGGAACTGGGCAGCTCCTAGCTCTTAGCAGACGGGAATGATACAGCACTCAGTACAGCAGAGTACGTGTATTGACCGGAGCGTGGAGTTTAGCACTTAGTGCAGGGCTGGCACTGCTCTCCCTCTGAACGGAACCAGCTGAGCTTCCGAGCGGACCGGTTACTGCTGTGGATAGTAGGACTGCTGTGGGGGCTGAGGGAAGGGGTAGGAAGGCTGCTGGGGTCCTGGGAACGGAGCCTGTCCCGGGCTCTGGTGGTACACTGGAGGGTAGGGCATGTTATACTGGCCGTACGCGTAAGGATTATAGCCCATGGGCATGGGCATTTGGCAATACCTGAGGGGAGAAAAACAGAAAACACTGGATTGGTAAATCAAATACTAGGAAATGACACATTCCATAATTGCTGTAAAATCGGATTTTTTCCCAAGAAAGCGGTTTTCTCTGTTCTTCAATCTAGTCAGAACAGTGGAGAGAAAAAACTGCTTCAAGGTACTTATGAGAGAACAGCATTCCTATCTTGGCATTAATTAAAATGAAACAATACCAAGTGCTTAAAACTATCCAGAAAATAAAACTGCTTAAGGAAATAAAATTAAATATTCAGCTACTGAAAAAAGGAATAAAAACAGAGCAGCAAAATCAGCAATCTATAAACATATAGATTACCTGTAAGCCCCAATATCTACCATAATGCATATATCAATTATAAAGTTCCAATATTTGGAAAACAGATGTATTTATTTTGTAGAAGCTCAACACGCAATAAAAGGTAATCAAATGTATGGACTTCTAAGACTAAGGAATCACCACAGGGGCCAGTGTTGTGGCACAGTGGGTTAAGCTGCTGCTTACACCACCAGCGTCCCACACGGGACCACCAGCTCAAGGACAAGCAACTACGCCTCCAGCCCAGCGCCCCGCCACCCACACGGGAGACCAAGACGGAGTTCCCGGCTCCATCCCTTCAGTTTGGTCTTAACCTAGCTGCTGTGGCCAGTTAGAGCGAGAATCAGTAGATGGACGCTCTCTTTCTCTGCTGCTCTTTCAAATAAATAAATAAACCTTTAAAATATGATCATAAAGAAAGCTTCCCTTTAAGAAAGCACATTCCAGGGCTGGTCTGTGGCATAGCTCCTGGCTCTGGCTTCCGGTCAGCTCAGCTCCAGCCATTGTGGCCATCTGAGGAGTGAACCAGCAGATGGAAGACCTCTCTCTCTTTCTCCCTTTCTCCGTCTGCAACTCTATCTCTCAAATAAATAAGTAAATCTTTAAAAAAAAAAAAAAAATAGAAGGCACATTCCATAGCTAAGATAAATTTCTGTTTACCAGAATTTAAATGCCAAAGTTTCAGAGTATAGATATGTAAATAAGGCCTTATCAGGCTTACCATGCTAAGCTCAGAAAAGGTAACCTTTTATCACTTAAATAAATGTGGCCAAGGAAACATACACTGAATTCCAAAAAGAAGAGATGTGCTTAACATGAACTCGACACACAAAATAAAAGCACAATTTTAAAAGCCTGGAGAATGGCTATTTACACAAATAAGTAACTATAACACTATTTTAACTTCTAATACACTGACAATGCAGCTTATGATACATCCATTTAAAGAGGCCATTAAGCAGGGGCTGGTGGTGTGCAGCAGGCTGACCACGCCTGTGATGCTGGCATCCCCTATCAGAGCGCCAGCTGGAGTCCACCTGCCCTGCTCCTGGTCCAGGTCCCTGCCGTGGCCTGGGAGAGCGGCAGAACACGACCCAAGTGCTTGGGCCCCTGCACCCGCGTGGGAGACCCGGACCCAGCCCAGCCCAGCCCTGGCTGTGGCAGCCATCTGGAGAGTGAACCAGCGGATGGAAGATCTTACTCCTCCCTGCACCCCACCCCTAATTCGACCCCCTGCCCTGTCACTCTGCCTTTCAAATAAACAAAATAAATCCTGAGAGAAAGAGAGAGAGGCTAGCCAGGAACAGAAACATTACCCGACCCACTGGGAGAGACAGCACTGCAGCCTTACCCAGGGTATCCTGGATAGGTGGGGTATGGTGGGCCCTGGGCCTGTGGAGGAGGGGCCGAGCCAGGGGTTTGAGATGGAGCAGGTACTGGGGTTCCAGTTCCCACAGGAGCCGGAGCAGAGGCAGAAGGAGTTCTATTTGCTGGAAGCACAGGAGGTGGAGGCCGGGCAGGGGGCTGGGGCTTTGTAGGCTGCAAGAGAAAGCACTGATTACAAAATGTTTTCCTGTTTGGCTCAAAAATGCCATTAATTAACAGAAATAAAGGCATGTAAGAAATTCTAGAATCCCCCATTCCTACAACTGAATGTTGCAATATTACTCTGGAAACCCACCATGGCAGCACTTTGTGCACTCTCCATTGCCTCTGCTCACGTTCTGCTATCTAGTATTCAATCACTGACCTTGTCCACCACTGGCTAGACATCTGAAGGGAGGGAAGCAGAGAGAGGCCTGCCTTATGACTGCAACCTCCTCCCAGTCCCCCAATCTATAGGAAAATGTTAATAAAATAGTAAGAGCAAACAATCAAATACCAAAAAAATTCACTATTAGCATTGCGCCACACAGGCTTGATTCACAGCTACACCCATATATTTATCTGCCTCTACACTTGCAGGACCATTTGAAAGTGAGCTGCAGCTGGCGCCGCGGCTCACCAGGCTAATCCTCTGCCTTTCGGCGCCAGCACACCAGGTTCTAGTCCCGGTCGGGGCGCCGGATTCTGTCCCGGTTGCCCCTCTTCCAGGCCAGCCCTCTGCTGTGGCCAGGGAGTACAGTGGAGGATGGCCCAAGTGCTTGGGCCCTGCACCCCATGGGAGACCAGGAGAAGCACCTGGCTCCTGCCTTCGGATCAGCGCTGTGCACCGGCCGTGGCGGCCATTGGAGGGTAAACCAACGGCAAAGGAAGACCTTTCTCCCTGTCTCTCTCTCTGTCCACTCTGCCTGTCAAAAAAAAAAAAAAAAAAAAGTGAGCTGCAGACTTTGTCATGCCATGTATCATGTATAAAGACTTTGGCATTCAGGTTCTAACAGGGATATTTCAACATAATCACAATACCATTGGTAGTCTAAGAAAACTAACAATTATTCCACTCAAGATTCAGTTGTCCCTTTGTATCACACAAAAGTCCCAATATTTGTTTTTATGAACCAAAATCAAGATTTATATTGAAATTGAATATAATGGACCTTTCAGTTCTTTTCATCTCAGATACACATCCCCCTTATCAGTGACATCCACTTTCAGAAAAGGCGGACCGAGAGCCACGTAAAGCTTCCATGCTCGGTATTTCTCCAATGATTTCCTAACGGCACAGCTTGATTCCTTATTCCATCACTGTGTTATTACAAAGATACAGACTCTAAAGGCTTGACTAGCCTCAGATCAAGCATTTTTTGGCAAGAATTCCTAAGTGATTTGTGGTGTATAAACTGCAGAACATCCGAAGGTTCGTCCCTCCCCGTGAAAGCCTGCTTTAGCCTCGTGTGACACCACCACCTGGCCATGCTCTGCTGACTCACCGGCATGGTCCTCGGGGCTGGGGTCGGAGCAGCTGGCGCGTGTCCCCCTGCTGGAGAGGACTGATAGGCAGGCGTAGGGATTGAAGGAGCACTAGGTTCTCGGGCAATGCTCTGCTGCAAGTCCCTGATTAAAGACAGAGTTATGTTAGAAATTAACAGGAACTTTTAACAACACATATAAAATTCCAGGTCTTTTTCTTGTTTTTCTTTTCTTCGTACTTACAAGATCGTAAACAGACCCCAGAAAATAATGGTATTTTAAAATATACAGCACTCCTATTCTCAATTAAAACTGTAATCTTCCTTCCTACTCTTTAATAAAATGAAGTTCTATCTTCTGAAGACTACAAAACAGGAAATGTTTCTAGAGATCACAGTTAAAGCTAGAGTAAGGAACATATCAAACTGGGTAAGCAATCCTAGAAGAATGCCCACTGTTTTTTTGTTTTGTTTTGTTTTTAATTTTAATTTAAGAGAGAGAGCACCAAGAGAGACTGAGAAATCCACTGGTTCGTTCCCCAGATGTTTACAGACCAGAGTCAGGCTGGAGCCCAGAGCCGACAACTCAGTCCAGGTCTCTTATGTGGGTGGCACGAGCCCAACCACTTGAGCCATCACTGCTTCCCCCCAGGGGCTGCACTATCAGGAAGCTGGAGTTAAGAACCAGGACTGGGCATCACACCCAGGCACTTACGCAAATTTCTAGATGAAAATTTTCTGAAAACATTCAAAGAAACGTGGCACTGAGATAGTCTTATATTAAAAGATTACTCATAATCTGTTACTAAGAAAAATTCACAATATATCATTGAAAAGACAATTAAAATATTCAACATTAGAAAAAATTTAATTCTTCTCTAACAATAAATTGGAATTTATCCCAAAAATCTTACCAAACAACACCCCAGGTAAAATACACTCTCTCTTATACAGGATGTTGATCAACTTCCCAGTGCACTGATTAATGTACACAGAGCAGTGAATGTAACATATCCCAGAATGCCCGCAGGAGTGCCTACTGCTCTGACCCAACAGTTAACAGCAGTCCCCCTCATCTCCCACCCCACACCTTCACTGTCAAAGAAAGCCCCAGCTGGAAGATAAGTCGCTCCAAACACAAAGAAAATATACGATCAAAAAAACTCCTCTTAATGCAGGAATTTCCGTATACAGCTACAAAATCATCTGGTCTGGCCCTGCCAAGGCAACCATAGGTGGGACTTCAATAAATAAATTCAATAAATCTACAGCAGGCTAATTTTCAAGCTGATCATTTCGTATGGCTCATGAAAGTGTTATACATATCAAAATGACCTTTGGCAGAAAAAAGGTTCCCCACCCATGACAACTTCTTAAACAGGAAGTTTCTAATCAATATTTAAGGTCTAAAAGGCTAGATTTGAGATATCTAAGAAATACATGTATATTATGCAATACCCTTACTTTTCCTCTGATAAACTCCAGGGAAGCTAGCAGTAAGTGGTACACTTAGAGGGCAAATGAGAATTTCCTAGCCACAAATTACTGATAAAAATCAAAGCTATTAAATCCTAAGACCAATAACATAAAACAAGGAAAAAGTACATGAAATAAAATGCCACTAATTTCCCTACACCCGCCAACCCCTGATACTGACAGCAGTCCTTAAATCAGTGAGAGCAGGTAGGGCAGGCACTGCGGCGCCCCACGTTCCGCCAACACTCAGGATCCCCAACCCCTGCTGAAAGGCAGAGTGACAGCAATCACAGCACAGCACCTCTGCTTCTCATTCAGGTTCCTCCTACAGCACCCCGGGAGGCAGCAGATGATGGCTCAAGTGCTTGGGCTCCTCTCACCCTTGCTGAAGACCCAGATGGGGTTACAGGTCCCTGGCATGGGCCTGACCCAGCCCTGGCTATCACAGACATCCTGGGAATGAACCAACAGACGAAAGGTATCTCCATTTCTCTCCCTCTACCTTTCAAGTAGATGAAAAATAAACATTAAGAAATAAAGTAAAGCTCAGAGAAAAACATTCATTCTTTTTGTACTATTTAAAGAGATTTCAACAGTAACAGAATATAAAAATCAAAGCTTCTAGCTAGTAAGTATATAAAAAGGACTTCTCATCACAAGGGAAAAATTCAAATCATAATGAGTTAACACTACACACCTACCAGACAAGCTAAGAAAAGTATGTGGTACAACCACAAGTCTTATACATTGTCAATAAGGAAACTGGTAGGAGCTGGTGCCTCCATCTACAAGTGCTGGTTCAAGTCCTGGCCACTCCACTTCCAATCCAGCTCGCTGCTAATGTGCCTGAGAAAGCAGCAGCAGATGGCTCAAATCCTTGGGCCCTTGCACCACGTGGGAGATTTGGAAGAAGCTCCTGGCTCCTGGCTTCGGCTTGGCCCAGCCCTAGCCATTGTGGCCAACTGGCACGTGAACCAGTGGATGGAAGGTCTCTCAATCTCTGTCTCTCTCTCTATTCTATTTCTGCCTTTCAAATAAATAAATAAATCGGGGGGGGGGGGGGGGACCGCCGCTGTAGTGTAGTAGGTTAAGCCTCCACTTGCAGAGCCAACATCCCACATGGGCACCAGTTAAAATCCCAGCTGCTTCACTTCTGATCCAGCTCCCTGCTAATGCACCTGGGAAGGTAGCAGAAGATGGCCCAAATACTTGGGCCCTTGCACCCATGTGGGAAACCTGGAAGAAGCTCCTGGCTCCTGGGTTGTGGCCATTTGAGGAGCCAGGCAGGGGACAGATCTCTCTGTCTTACTCTCTATATATAACTTTGTCTTTCAAATAAATGAATAAATTTTAAAAATATACAAAGAGAAATTTATAAATGAAATATTTACTGTGTTTTCACACTAAGCCTCAGAAATCCAGTATGTATTTTATACTTATAGTACAACTCAATTCGGTCAATTCAGACTAGTGATATTTCAGGTGGGTGCTTAACAGCAGGGGCCCAAGCACCTGGGCCGTCCTCTGCTGCTTTCCCAGGCACATCAGCAGGGAGCTGGACCGGAAGTGCAGCAGCCGGCACTCCAACGAGGGCTACATAGGATGCCAGCGTTGCAGACAGTGGCTTTACCACTACACCACAACACCAGCTCCCTTTGATTATATTCTGAAATAATATTTTGTACATACCTGGCTAAACAAGATATTGCTGAAAATAATTTAACTTTTTAAATGTGGCTACTGGAAATTTTACAATTTCAAACTGTCACTGAATATTATTTCACCATACAGATATATTTATTTAATCAGCCCTGAATATTCAATTTATTGCTATTCTTTTACTGTTACCAGTAGTATGCTGTATTTTACAACATTCATGCCAGCAGTATTTATAATAGGCCCAAACTAGAAACTGCTCAAGGATTCAACAGCAGAATGAATTTTTTTCTTTTAAAGATTTATTTATTTACTTGAAAGGCAGAGTTACAGAGGCAGAGGCAGAGAGAGAGAGGTCTTCCATCCGTTGGTTTACACCCCAGATGGCCGCAATGGCTGGAGTTGCGCCAATACGAAGTCAGGAGCCAGGAGCTTCGGGGTCTCCTATGCAGGTGCAGGGGCCCAAGCACTTGAGCCATCTTCTACTGCTTTCCCAGGCCACAGCAGAGAGCTGGATCAGAAGTGGAGAAGCCAAGACTTGCACCGGTGCCCATATGGGATGCCAGCACTGCAGGCAGCGGCTTTACCCACTACACTAAAGCACAGGCCCCCAGAATTTTTCATTCACATGATGAAATTTGTAAGAAATGAGACTACAGATACATACAACTGTAAGGAAGAATTTCACAAACATAACGTTGAATGAAAACGAGCCACAGAAGAAATCTAACATTGAATATATGATTCACTGTCAATACAGTATAATAGGAGAACAAAGCAATCTATGTTCTTAAAGGTTAGAACAGTGGTTGTTCTGGGGCAGAGGGTAATGACAGGGTGTGAGCATGAGCAATGCTTCCAGAGTGCTGAGATTTTCATGTACTGATCGAAGTACAGCCTACCTAGTGTACTCAAGTTCATGAATAACAAACAGGATGCACACTTACGTGGACTTCTCTTTTGCACGTTACAGTCAATAAAACAAGTTCAAAGAATTCAGGCCCTGAGGTTGTTTTTTTTTTTTTTTTTTTTTTTTTGGACAGGCAGAGTGGACGGTGAGAGAGACAGAGAAAAAGGTCTTCCTTTTGCCTTTGGTTCACCCTCCAATGGCCGCTGCGGCCGGTGCGCTGCGGCCGGCGCATCACACTGATCGGAAGCCAGGAGCCAGGTACTTATCCTGGTCTCCCATGGGGTGCAAGGCCCAAGCACTTGGGCCATCCTCCACTGCACTCCTGGGCCACAGCAGAGAGCTGGTCAGGCCCTGAGTATTAACAATGATTTTAACAAAATAAACCACCAGATTTTTAAAAGCCCCTTTTAGTAAATAGTCTATTTTTCTATCATTTACCTACCTTTCAGTCACTGAGATGAAAATATGTGACAAGTTTATGCTGTCTTAGAACTAATTTTGTTTATAGTACGAATACAGAAAAACACATGTGATAAGCAATGAGCCTAATTTTCAAATCTGAGACCTGAAACATGAAATACTTGAAAATGAGAAAATTTAAATATTTCTTCCAAAGAATATCTAGAGATATAAGCACATTTAAATGCTTATTTTTATTTTCCGTCTTCACACATAATGCATTTGTTCTATATCTTTTTCTTTTGATTGTAACTATTCAGAGATCTTTCTTTCCATATCAGCAAACTGAAAACATCTCTTTTTTAAAACCAGGTGCACAGTACTCCACTGTACAGTTCCTTGGTTGACTTATTCACCAGCAATGAACACAACTTGATTCTTTCATTGCTATAAGCAATACAAAAATGAATAAGCTCATCAATATGTCACATCTAGCACATGCTAATTTCTTCAAAATTGATTCCCAAAAACAGAACAGGCAGATTAAAGGACACTTCACTTTGTAATATATTATCCTTCTCAGTCGGTGAAACCGCTCTATGCAAGGATTAGACCAATCTCTACTCTCAGTGCAAGGAATGGCATCTACTCCCTGGCCTGTGTCGACAAGGCACAAAGCAACAAATCTCCAGGTCTCTGCCCATAAGGAAAAGGCTATTTCAGAGTATTTAATTCGTACTTAATGCTGAACGAGGGTACTTTTTCACGTGGTTAAGAGTCACGTGTACTTCCTTGCCTACAGACGTCTGTTCACATCCTTTCCTCGGTTTTCTATTGGGGAGTTTTTCTTTCTCCTCAATAACTCTGTTTATATATGTAAGGTAAATTAGCCTCAGGAAGTTTCCATTGCTGTTTCCCTAGTTTGTCAGAGCTTGACTGTGCTTATTTCAATGATGAACTAACCTTTTTGTCCTCTTAATGGATTCTGGATTTCAGGAAGCGTTAGGAAGACCTCGCCTTCCAGCTTTAATAAGCAAGTCCCCATTTTCTGGTAGGCTTCACATTTCATTTTACGCATCTCAATCTCATTCATTTGGAATTCACTCTGGCATCCAAATAACTTGCTTTCTAAATGGCTCTGCATCTGTTGCCAACTTCTGACTAGTTTCAGGACTTCTCTGTACTAAGTTTACATACGCATTTGGGTCTACTTTTGTTTTTCGTTCTTTGCTCTAACAGTACTGTGTACCTTCAAAGTGTGGTATGCTCACTGTCTGCTCACTATTCTTGTTCAGTTTCCCTGGCTAATCTTGTTTACTTTTCTACTTCAACTTTAGGATCAGCTTGTCTACTTCCAAACGAGTATTTGTTAGTTTGTAATCAGAACACTGTATGTGTAAGTTTATTAACATCTTTATGAAGGTGAGTCACTCTATCCAGGAATATGTCTTTAAACTTGGCTCAAAGTCTTCTTCTGTGTCTTTGAAATAATATCCTACAGTGTGTTTCAGACAGATCTCATATGTAACAATTTCACTCATATATTTTACCTTTTTTGCTGCTATTGGTTTTTCTTCCATTGTATCTTCCACAGGGCTACTTATATGAACATTACTAATTTCTACAAATTATTTTTATGACCAGTAGGTTCATTAATAATTACTATTTGCAGAATGTGGAGGTTGATTTTTTGGGTCAACTCTACAACTAGAAACTCTACATAGTGTTACCTCTCCTTCCCAGCTTTTGTCACTGATTTCTTTCTCTTGTCCAGCTGTGCTCACTACAGCCAGTACAGCAGTAAACAGCTGTGCCGATGGGGAGCACCTGCGATGTTTCTGACGCTGGGTGGGATGTTGTTTCTCCATTTAGTCATGATGCTGAATGTGAGGAATAACTTCTTTTTTCATTTTTCCCCCTTCATGTTAAGGAAGCCCCTATCTACTCCTTTTTTATTCAGTATCACTAGAGTTATTTTCTCAAATGCTTCTGCCCCATCTATAAACAGAATTGTATGATTTTTTTCTCCCTAGATAGAAAAGTACGGAACCAATCCTTGCACTACTGGAATAACCATTCCCTTCTTCCTGGTCACGATTCTTTTTTAACATACTGGTGAATATCCTTGGCAAGTACTTTATAGGCCTTTCACATCCATTATTTTTAACTAAAAATGGTCTAAGAACTGTTGTTTGCTTAAATCTTTGTCAGATTTTTTTTTATCAGTACAACTAATTAAGAAGGTGTTTGTTTTTGATGTGTGTGTGTGCTTTTAAAGCTCCAGATCAAAAAAAAAATAACTATTTGCTTTTTAAAGATTTAGTGGGAGTACTCTAAAACAACTACCGTGTTCTTTGTTGGGGTAGACAAAGTTAGAGCTTTGGCAATTTCCCAACTTCTACAGAAAAATATTTAGATACAAACACAAGGTGAAGAAAGGCCTGGCCGACTGGGCCGGTATAGATGTAGTACTCTTTAAGTTCTTTATTACTATAAACACAGCCTTCTAAACACTTGGATAACAGTCTGGAGAGAAAATCTGTGGCTCAACTTATATTTGATCAAGGATCTAACCCAATACCTGGAGCAAGGACAGTCTATTCAATAAATGGTGCTGGGAAAACTGGAATTCCATGTACAGAAGCATGAAGCAAGACTCCTATCTTTCACCTTACACAAAAATCCACTCAACATGGATTAAAGGTATAAATCTACGACCCAACATCATCAAAGTATTAGAGAACACTGGCGATACCCTGCAAGATACAGGCACAGGCAAAGATTTCTTGGAAAAGACCCCAGAAGCACAGGCAGTCAAAGCCAAAATTAACATTTGGGATTGCATAAAATTGAGAAGTTTCTGTACAGCAAAAGAAACAGTCAGGAAAGTGAAGAGGCAACTGACAGAATGGGAAAAAAATCTGCAAACTATGCAGCAGATAAAGGATTAATAACCAGAATCTACAAAGATATCAAGAAACTCCACAACAATAAAACAAAAAACCCACTTAAGAGACGGGCCAAGGACCTCAATAGACATTTTTCAAAAGAGGAAATCCAAATGGCCAACAGTCACATGAAAAAATGTTCAGGATCACTAGCCATCAGGGAAACGCAAGTCAAAACCACAATGAGGTTTCACCTCACCCCTGTTAGAATGGCTCACATTCAGAAATCTACCAACAATAGATGCTGGTGAGGATGTGGCGAAAAAGGGACAATAACCTACTGTTGGTAGGAATGCAAACTGGTCAAGCCACTATGGAAGTCAGTCTGGAGATTCCTCAGAAACCTGAATATAACCCTACCATACAACCCAGCCATCTCACTCCTTGGAATTTACCCAAAGGAAATTAAATTGGCAAACAAAAAAGCTGTCTGCACCTTAGTATTTATTGCAGCTCAATTCACAATAGTTAAGACCTGAAATCAACCTAAATGCCCATCAACAGTAGACTGGATAAAGAAATTATGGGACATGTACTCTATAGAATACTATACAGCATTCAAAAACAATGAAATCTGGTCATTTGCAATAAAATGGAGGAATCTGGAAAACATTATGCTGAGTGAATTAAGCCAGTCCCAAAGGTACAAATATCATATGTTCTCCCTGATTGGTGACAACTAACTGAGCATCAAAAAGGAAACCTGTTGAAGTGAAATGGACACTATGAGAAACAGTGACTTGATCAGCTCTTGTTCTGACTGTTGATGTACAATGTAATACTTTATCCATTTTAGTATTTTTTTGTTCTACTTAGTATTATTGGCTGAACTCTTTAATTAACACACAATTATTCTTAGGTGTTTAAATTTAACTGAAAATGATCTCTCTTAAATATAAGAGTGGGAATAAGAGAGGGAGGAGATGTACAGTTTGGCACATGTTCAATCAGACTTGCCCCAAATGGTGGAATTAGAAACGTGCCAGGGGATTCCAATACAATCCCATCAAGGTGGCATGTACCAATGCCATCGCACCAGCCAAAGTGATCAGTTTCAGTTCACAATTGATCATAATGATAGGATTAAGAACCAAAGGGATCACATAAACAAGACTAGTGTCTGCTAATACTAACTGATAGAATTAAAAAGGAGAGAACAATCCAACATGGGAAGCAGGATACACAGCAGACTCAAAGAATGGCAGATGTCCTAAACAGCACTCTGGCCTCAGAATCAGCCCTTAAGGCATTCGGATCTGGCCAAAAAGCCCATGAGAGTATTCTAGGCATGGAAAGCCAAGACACTCTGGCAAATAAATAAATAAATAAATAATCTCTGCGAGTGAGATTCCAGTGGAAAGAACAGGTCATCAAAGAAGGAGGTACCTTTCTCTGAAGGGAGCAGAGAACTTCCACTTTGACTATGACCTTGTTTAAATAAGATTGGAGTCGGTGAACTCAAGAGGCTTCCTTAGCCTTGGCAACTCATGACTAGAGCCTAGGGAGATTACTGACTCCATAAACAAGAGTGTCAACTGTTAAGTCAACAACAGGAGTCACTGTGCACTTACTCCCCATATAGGATCTCTGTCCTTAATGTGTTGTACAATGTGAATTAATGCTATAACTAGTACTCAAACAGTACTTCACACTTTGTGTTTCTGTGTGGGTACAAACTGTTGAAATCTTTACTTAGTATATACTAAATTGATCTTCTGTATATAAAGAGAATTGAAAATGAATCTTGATGTGAATGGGATGGGAGAAGGAGCAGAAGATGGGAGGGTTGCGGGTGGGAGGGAAGTTATGGGGTGAAAAAGCCACTGTAATCAAAAAGCTGTACTTTGGAAATTTATATTTATTAAATAAAAGTTAAAAAAAAAAAAAAAGAAAATCTGCAGCTCACATCTATTGTTCTTGAGCTTTTTTTCCCTAAGTTTTCCTTCTTTATTTGAAAGTCAGATTAGAGAGAAGGAGAGGCAGAGAGAGACCTTCCATCCACTGGTTCAGTCCCCAGCTGGCTGCAATGACAATGCTTGGCCAGGCCAAAGCCTGGAGACAAGAGCTTCATCTGGGTCTCCCACGTAGGTGCAGGGACCCAAACACTGAGGACATCTTCCACTGCTTTTCCCAAGCCCTTAGCAGGGAGCTGGGGACTTAAACACGCAGAAACAGGGGATGCTGGTGTAACAGGTGGTGGCTTTACCTGCCAGGCCACCAGGCCAGCCCTTGTCCTTCAGTTCTTAAAGCAATGGTTCCACTCTCTCCTAGCATGGACTGCGGCCACCCTAAACTATTCTGACCTTTTTATAAACTGACTTCATCAGTGTGCTTAATCTTTTATGTCTATCTGAAAGGTCCTGCCATCTTTTTTTTTTTTTTTTTTTTTTTTGACAGATAGAGTTAGACAGTGAGAGAGACAAAGAGAAAGGTCTTCCTTCTGTTGGTTCACCCCCCAAAGGGCCACTACGGCCGGCGCTGCGTCAATCTGAAGCCAGGAGCCAGGTGCTTCCTCCTGGTCTCCCATGTGCATGCAGGGGCCCAAGCACTTGGGCCACCCTCCACGGCCTTCCCAGGCCACAGCAGAGAGCTGGACTGGAAGAGGAGCAACCAGGACTGGAACCCAGTGCCCATATGGGATGCTGACGCCACAGGCGGAGGATTAACCAAGTGAGCCATGGCGCTGGCCCCATTTTTTAAGGCTAATAACATGTTCCTTGTTGTTGATTGGACGTTCTTATTGTTTTTCCCTATCATGTACTATGCCCTTTCAACAGCCTTCATTTCCTTTTTTTTTTAAAGATTTATTTATTTATTTGAAAGACAAAGTTACAGGCAGGTGAAGAGAGAGAGGGAGGGAGGGAGGACTTCCACCCACTGGTTCAGTCCCCAAATGGCCAAAACAGCTGGAGCTGCATCAGTCCAAAGCCAGAAGCCAGGAGCTTCTTCGAGGTCTCCCACGTGGGTGCAGGGGCCCAAGCACTTGGCCCATCCTCCACTGCTTTCCCAGGCCACAACAGGGAGCTGGATCAGAAGTGAAACTGCCAGGACTTGAACCGGCGCCCATATGCGATGCTGGCACTGCAGGCAGCAGCTTTATCCATTACACCATAGCACCAGTCCCAAGCCTTCATTTCTTTTAGAAAAATGTTCTTGAACTGCATCATTGTTCAGCTGTTTTGGTTTTTCTTCTCTGAGGGAAACTCATTAAGGACATTGGATCTTCTATGCCCATCTTCTCCCAACCCTTTTTAATTCTTGTTCCATGTGATTTCCCCATTTCCATTCCATGCTCTTGTGTCTTCTGTGTCTGTTCTCCCCTGTGTTTCTTCCATTTCATTTTATACTGGAATGACTTTGTTCTTCCTCTTCTACTCCTTTCCTGAATTCTGACACCTCAGGTTTTATCAGGTGCTGCTTTCTTACCATCTTCTTTTGAAAATCTTCTTTCCTGCATTTCTGTCCGAGGTATTCCTTAGAGTATCTGTCCCCTTTCTCTGTCACGGAGTGTGTGAGAGAGAGGTGGGTTCTGTATCATTCTGTCATCTCACTCCCTACACCTGCATGTCACGGAGAGTGAGAGAGGTGGGTTCTGTATCATTCTGTCATCTCACTCATTCCTACACCTGCATGTCACGGAGAGTGTGTGAGAGAGGCGGGTTCTGTATCATTCTGTCATCTCACTCATTCCTACACCTGCATGTCACGGAGTGTGTGAGAGAGGTGGGTTCTGTATCATTCTGTCATCTCACTCTCCCTACACCTGCATGTCACATAGAGTGTGTGAGAGAGGTGGGTTCTGTATCATTCTGTCATCTCACTCGCTACCCCTGCATGTCACGGAGTGTGAGAGAGGTGGGTTCTGTATCATTCTGTCATCTCACTCCCTACACCTGCATGTCACAGAGAGTGTGTGAGAGGCGGGTTCTGTATCATTCTGTCATCTCACTCGCTACACCTGCATGTCACGGAGAGTGTGTGAGAGAGGCAGGTTCTGTATCATTCTGTCATCTCACTCCGTACACCTGCATGTCACGTAGAGTGTGAGAGAGGTGGGTTCTGTATCATTCTGTCATCTCACTCTCCCTACACCTGCATGTCACGGAGTGTGAGAGAGGCGGGTTCTGTATCATTCTGTCATCTCACTCCCTACACCTGCATGTCACGGAGAGTGTGTGAGAGAGGCAGGTTCTGTATCATTCTGTCATCTCACTCCGTACACCTGCATGTCACGTAGAGTGTGAGAGAGGTGGGTTCTGTATCATTCTGTCATCTCACTCTCCCTACACCTGCATGTCACGGAGTGTGAGAGAGGCGGGTTCTGTATCATTCTGTCATCTCACTCCCTACACCTGCATGTCACGGAGTGTGTGAGAGGTGGGTTCTGTATCATTCTGTCATCTCACTCCCTACACCTGCATGTCAAGGAGAGTGTGAGAGAGGTGGGTTCTGTATCATTCTGTCATCTCACTCATTCCTACACCTGCATGTCACGGAGTGTGTGAGAGGTGGGTTCTGTATCATTCTGTCATCTCACTCCCTACACCTGCATGTCACGGAGTGTGAGAGAGGTGGGTTCTGTATCA
Source organism: Oryctolagus cuniculus (assembly GCF_051225735.1). Classification (NCBI taxonomy): domain Eukaryota; kingdom Metazoa; phylum Chordata; class Mammalia; order Lagomorpha; family Leporidae; genus Oryctolagus; species Oryctolagus cuniculus. Next base: position 170,249,688 of record NC_142870.1, on the reverse strand, counting down.
TTCTGTCATCTCACTCTCCCTACACCTGCATGTCACGTAGAGTGTGAGAGAGGCGGGTTCTGTATCATTCTGTCATCTCACTCGCTACACCTGCATGTCACGTAGAGTGTGAGAGAGGCGGGTTCTGTATCATTCTGTCATCTCACTCACTCCGTACATCTGCATGTCCCGCTTCTCTTTATCCTTTCATTCCCAGATTATGTATCTGCTTGCGTGCTGCTTTGCAAAATACCAAGGAGACAAGGAGGGAAACTGCTGTGTCACACTACCAATTTCATCCCAAAAGTCTCTATAAGGAAATACTTATGTAAAATTTACACAAAACAGACTTACTTTAAGAGTTCATCTCTTTCTGTCTTCCGTGCAAACACTATATCACTGCATTTGTTCTGGAACCTGAGCAGAATTTCCGTCAGCTCATTGTAAAACTGTAAGCAAAGAACAAATACAATTTTTTAATCTATGGAGCAACACTATCCACAGCTCATTTGTCAAGAATGGCTAAAGATGAAGAACATTACGTAAAATAAAATCCTCTACATAAGACACAGTCATACCAGAACTAGCCCACGACTTAATATTAAACACCAAGGACCTAAAATTCATAACAAAAATCACTAAAAGCCAAAGAGCAATAAGTTAGAAGTTTATGATCATCAACGTTCTCCAAATTCCTAAAGAAAGGTCAACCAGTTAATGATGGTAACTAATCTATTTAAGTAGAAGGATTACATCTACATATTTACTACAGAAATGTAGGCATAATTTCAGCAATATTCAAAAAATTTCCAAAGGCTCTTTGGAGTTTTCTCCAGAGAGTATAAATATATTTGAATGAAGCATTTTCAACCAAGTCAAAATGGCATTTTATTATCCTCTTTATTCAAAAGCATTTGTACTAATTTTACCCTTTTCAGAGAGTTTTATATTATACTTATTGTATTTAAGTCAAGATTAACTTAATGCTATAATCATTATGGAGTTAAGTATCTCCAAGGAATTACACATCTGAAAAACTTAAAAATCACCTACCTGTTTCCTCAAAGTCAAAACAATTGGTAAAAACAAATATAAGCATTTCCCTAAACTTTCTAAGGCATGAAGGAAGAAAGCACTTAAAACCCATTTAGTATACGCAGAGATTCTCAGGTAGGCCTCGACTGCTGGCCAAGCCACCGCACAGAAGACTAAAGCCGCACCTCCCCTCCCCCGCCACAAGTCAGCTTTGACTGCCCCAGTTCCCTCACTGCCCACTCACCGGTTCACCTACGGACGCTTACAAAAGTGCCTCTGGCTGGGCATCTCTGTGCTGATTCCTGTCACCTGCAATGCCATACACACAACTCACTCTTCCACATTCTCCTGAAAAGCCGCCACTCTCACTAAGCTTTTTCCTTTGGATAACGAACCTCACAGACACAGAAAGCATTAAAAGCTAACAAATTTGAGGCAAAGACTATGTGGTCCAGGTAGAAACACAAATGAATTTCCCAAACAATACTTCCACATCTACACTTTTAGCCCTTGAGGTTCCTCCGTATGTACTTCATACCTTGGTGCCCTCCTTCAAATTAGCTACGAGTTCAACAAAGTTGTCATAAGCAGCAGCCAAATTCTTCAAAACTTCTTCTCTTAGGTTAGCTTCATTGTTAGACTGTTTCATTTTTGAAAATTCCTGGTGTGAGACCTTGTTAAAAAAAAGATTTATATATTTACATTTATTGATAAAATTAATATAGCTCATAAAATATTTATTAATACATTTTCCAAAGAAAAAATCATATAATTACACAAATACTAGAAATACCTAATATAGCATTTCTTGGGAAAGCACATACTTTAAATCTTTCAAACAAAATAATCATAAATCTGATGTGAAAATATAAATAAGGATTAAAGGTTTCTATTAATATATAACAACTAAAAAAACATGAAATGTACACTTCTCTCCCTGGATGTAATATTCAGGAATAGAAATATACAATTTGTAACTCACTAGAAGGACAAAATTTCAATTCCTGTTAGTAAAAACTACCTATGTAAAATACAAACACTAACCTCAAATATCTAAGCATATTCAGTTTTGCAAATTTTTAAAATTACTCAAGTATGCATAGGCATATAATTACAACCATCAATAAGTATACGAAAAAAAAACATAAGCTTTTAAAAACATGGAATAACTCAAAATATCTGAATCATGAAACCCTTCTAAGTAGCATGCAATATTTTAGCCACAGAAACTTGAGGCCAGCGTTGTGGCATAGCAAGTTAAGCCTCCACCTGCTACCCTGGCATCTCATCTAGGCACTGGTTCAAGACTCAGCTGCTCCACTTCCGATCCAACTCCCCGCTAAAGTGCCTGGAACAGTATTGGAGGATGGCACAAGTGCTTGGACCCCTATACCCATGTGGGGGACCTGGAAGAGGCCCCTGGCTCCTGGCTTCAGTCTGGCCCAGCCCTGGTAGTCACAGCCATGTGGGGATTGAGCCAGCGGAAGGAAGACATCTCTCTCTCTCTCTCTCTCTCTCTCTCTCTCTAACTCTGCCTTTCAAATAAATAAAAAACAAATCTTTTTTTAATAAGTGTGCTTTTTTTTACAAGATTTATTTATTTGAAAGAAAGAGTTACAGAGGTAGAGAGAGAAAGAGAGAGAGATCGATCTTCCATTTGCTGGTTCATTCCCTAAATGGCCCCAACAGTCAGGGCTGAGCCAATCCAAAGCCAGTAGCTGGGAGCTTCTTCCAGGTCTCCCACCTGGGTACAGGGACCCAAGGACTTGGCCCATCCTCTGCTGCTTTCCCAGGCACATTAGCAGGGAGCTGGATTGGAAGTGGAGCAGCAGGGACTCAAACTAGCACCCATAGGGGATGCCACTGCTGCAGGCCGGGGCTGTTAACCAGCTGCTCTACAGCACCAGCCCTGTGAGTTTGTTTTTAAAAATCAATGTGACAGAGCTGGCGCTGTGGTACAGCAGGTTAACGCCCTATCCTGCAGTGCCGGCATCCTATATGAGTGCCAGTTTGAGACCCAGCTGCTCCACTTCCAATCCAGCTTTCTGCTGTGGCCTGGGAAAGCAGTAGAAGATGGCTCAAGTTCTTGGGCCCCTGCACCCACATGGGAAAACCTGGAGGAGGCTCCTGGTTCCTGGCTTCGGATCAGCACAGCTCCAGCCGTTGCGGCCAATTGGGGAATGAACCATAGGATGGAAGACCTCTCTCTCTCCTCTTTCTCTCTCTCTCTCTCTGCCTCTCCTACTCTCTCTGTGGAACTTTGACTTTCAAATAAATAAATAAATCTTAAAAAAAAAAAAAAAAACAATGTGGCACACTGGATTTCGCAAATGCGTAAGTTATCACGCTCCACTGTCAACTGCAGACGCTCTCCAGTCTCACTTTGCTACACGGACGCAGGTTTACTGCCGGCATCTCCTTTCTGTGATTTCTTACTAAGGACAAGTCTCACCTGAATACTTCTAAGAAGCTCCTCCTGCTTCTTCAGCGACTCCTGCACTTTAGACGTAAGACCTCCATAGACTCGATCCAGTTCAGTAACAGAAAGAGCTTCTTCGTTTATCACACCATCTTGAGCCAGAGCTGTTAAAAACTTGCTTGTCATGTCAAAATTCACGGCTTTCAGGTCATTCTCAAGGCCTTCTCTCTCCTTCTTTACGCCATCGAGATTTGTCAATAAGGATTTTAAGACATTAACAACCTAAACAATAAAAAAGACACCTTAGGTAAATTTCAAAAAAAAAAAAAAAAAAAAAAACCAACAACAACAAAAAACCAGAAGCCAATGTCAAGAGAAAACAGTATGGAAAGATCCATTCAGAACCAGGAAGCGATGATTTGTCAGACAGCCAAGTATAAACTGTGCCTCAGTTTCATTAGGATACGGACGCTGCACCTTTAGCTGACTCAGATTACAACAGCAGCAGCAGAATTAATAACAGTGGCAACAGCTACATTTACTGAACATTTCAGTGCCAACCACTGCACTAAACACTTCGCAAACAGAATGTATTCCATACAGTCCCCTATAGCTTACACACTTATTACCTCTATTCCAAAGAGTGATTAGAGTCTCAGGAAAATTAAGCAGCAGGATTCCAGAGAGTGGAGGTGAAACTGACACCTAAGTCGAACTCCAAAACCCATCTCTTAACTACTCTACACCGTACTGCTGCCCGTCATGGTTCTGAGAGGAAGGCACAATTCTCTCAATTAAGTGGATACCTTATCTTGCTTAGACAAACTGCAAAACAGAGATGTTGATGATGATGCAATGAGAGGTAGAGCCAGACATGGAGGGAGCATGCTAGGTGGGGAAGGAGGGATGGAGGGAAACGCATTATCACGTGCACTTTGCATCCTACCAGAGGAACGGAAAAGGGTACTGCACCGCTCTTCATATCACTGGGAGCTGCACCTTACAGTCACCCAGTCTGCCACCTTACCACTGTGTCCGCGGGGCCCCAGCACCTCTACTGCTACACGCAAGCTGCTGCTTTCACTCACATCCCTCACTCTGCAAGGACCACCAAGGAGAACACCAACCCACCCTTGTGTCCTGCTCGTCCCCCCATGCTATTCACAGAAAAGAAAGCAAAGAAAGCAGACGTCACGAAGCCCTAGTCACCGGCCACAAGTTCAGCTCCAGCGCATCCTCCACCAACCTGCCTGTTCCTAGGAATCTCTGTCCTGCTCTACCCCGCCTCCTCCTGGGAGCTCCTTCATGGCAATGTCTGAAGCACCACTCCCTGGTGAAGACCAAAACCTGAGGAAAAGTCTCTAAACTCAGCTGCACTTCCTTTCCGGCCTCTGTTTACACCTCACATCTCCCAAGTGCCCTAACCTTAACTTTCAGAATCAGAAGACAGGGGTGGCGGCAGAAGGGAGGGTAGGAGGGAAGGGAGTAGGGATGGGAGGGAAGGGGCAGGGATGGGAGGGAAGGGAGAACAGAAGGGGAACAAAGGGAAACAAGCTGTGAGCAGTGGAAGAAACATGACTCCTGGAGGTCCAAGAAGTATCCAACCTGCGACTCTCTAAGGGAGCATGAGGAGGAGGACCCATACCTGGATGAAAATGACAAAGTCTGTTTAAGGGACCTGGTGGAACTTGATATTAGAGGATGTGGATAAAAATCTTGCTTCCAAGTGATGTCCAGGATACATTGTCAAATGAAAAAGAAGTGCAGACGCACAGTGCATTTGCGTAGGAGAGAAGGGAAGTCAGAACGAGACGATAAGCACACATAATCCATAGATATATGCATGCATATGTATCTTCCACAAAAATAAAAGCAGTAAAGACAAGCCAGAAACTAACGAATATGTTTACTGATAGGAAGTATATGACAATGAAATGCACAGAACAGCAATGAGATTTCTCTGCATGTGCCTTGTTTCACACATTAAAAAAAAGCACAAATTTTGAGTATAGAAACAAATGAATCTGTCTATCAAAGTGAAACAAAAGTACACGGGGGAAAAAAACTTTCACTCTGACCATACTCCTTTAGTGGGCATAATGAACTTAGTTTCTATGCAACCAAAGACAGTTTTATTACCTGAAAAACCCATGTGTAAAATGGGAATAAGAATAGTGGCAACTTCAAAGGATATCATAAAGACCAAAATGACCAGTATCAAGTGCTCGTCAAAATTTCTAGTACAAGGCTAAGTTTTCAATTACACCAATCATCACCTACTGCAATGGTTCTTAGGGTTCAGCTCCATACTTGGAGTACATCATGAATCAAAGAGGCTTAGGTATCTATACATTCAGACATGGATGAAGAACAATGAGAAACAGATTGGGAATCAAAGTGCCCTTTTATTTTGCTGGATTATAACTATCTCTGTAATTATGTGACATACTGCATATTGGGGGAGATGCAACAGGATATATAAATCTAAAAAATTCTGACAGTATTATCTGCTGGCATATTTAGATTGATAATGGAAGCTCAACCATGACTTCATCTTAAGACTCTCACTACGTGAAGGCTGTCTGGCTATTAGAAAAATAAGAAATGTCATTCTTATCTAAGTTATATGCAATAAAAACTAAAAAGAAAAACTGTTAGCTAAGTAAAACAACGTTGAGGGGAAAATTAGAACATTACTATCCTCTTACACAGTACAGACACAAGATCTCCTCATCAAATAATGAGCCAAAATTTTTGGTGGTAGCACCCCCCAAGACAGCTAGAAACTGCAGAGAAAAAAGAATGGTTCACAGGGATGCAACCTCCTCATCAGGGAAGAACTTACAGACAACGGGCAACGTGAGAAGAGAACTCCAGCAGGACCTGGAGAACCAGCACATGAGTCCTATTACCAGCGCTATGATCTAAACACAATTTCATTCCTGTTCTCAGAGAAGATTTTAAACGCCCAACCTCTATATTAATGGCACTAAGTGGGTAGGACCTTGACCTCTAGTGGGAGGTACCCAGGGAGTGTGGTCTTGGGAGGTAACTCTTGGGAGAAGGCTGATTATAAAGTCTGGGTAGGGCCCAGGACCTCGCTCGGCTTCCTGGCTACCATGCCACTCCTGCTCTGCCCTCACACCACATTCCACCAGGGCCAACAGCAGCAAGTTCAAGGCAACAAAACCACTGGATCTTGGACTTGAACCTCCAAAACCGTAAATTAAGTAAGCCTTTTCTCCTTGTAAAGTTGGTTTTCTCGCGCACTCCATTGGAGGGATGAAAAGTGGACTAATACACAACTCTATTCATGAAAAATGCTAACCTGACATTACTGTTCACAATGTTCTAACCAGAGTGAAAAGGAATGACCAAGCAGTCGCTCAAAAAGTTCTATGCTGATCTAAAATGTGATGATTCTAAGTCTCTGGGGGAAAATGTCATTTCTTTTATGATTTTTTTTTTTTTTTTTTTGACAGGCAGTGTTAGTGTGAGAGAGAGAGAGAGAGAAAAAGAGAGAAAGGTCTTCCTTTTTCCATTGGTTCACCCCCCAAGTGGCCGCTATGGCCGGCACACTCCGATCCGAAGCCAGGAGCCAGGTGCTTCCTCCTGGTCTCCCATGCAGGTACAGGGCCCAAGGACCTGGGCCATCCTCCACTGCATTCCTGGGCCACTGCAGAGAGCTGGACTGGAATAGGAGCAACCGGGACAGAATCCGGAGCCTCAACCGGGACTAGAACCCAGCGTGCCGGCGCCACAGGCAGAGGATTAGCCTAGTGAGCAGCGGCGCCGGCCATGATTATTATTTCTCTATGAGACAGAGAGAGAGAGAGAGAGAGAGAGATATCCCATCTACTGGTTCACTCCCCAAATGCCTGCAATGGCTGGAGCAGCAGCTACGCATGGGTCAAAGCTGGGAGCTAGGAATGCAATCCAGGTTTCGCACACAGGTGGCCATTAACTAAGCTGCCCAGGGTTTGCACTGGCAGGAAGTCAGAGTGAGGAGACAGAGCTGGGAATCAAACCCATGTACTCAAAATGTGGGATGACAGTGTCTTAAGCACCAGGCGAAACATCTGCTTCCAAAAATGCCATTTATTTTTTTCAGATTTATTTATTCATTTTGAAAGTCAGAGTTGGGGGGGAGGGGGACAGAGAGGGATTTTCTATCCACTAGTTCACTCCCCAGATGGCCACAACAGCCAGTGTTGGCCCAGGCCAAAGCCAAAAGCTTCTTCCAGGTCTCCTACATGGGTGGCAGGGGTGCAAACAGTTAAGCCATTCTCTGCTGCCTTCCAGGCCATCAGAAGGGAGCTGGACCAGAAGTGGAGCAGCTGGAACTTAAACCAGTGCCTACCAAAATGCCGCTTCTTATGACCAATTCATGAACGAAAGACACAGATCTCTTGTTAACACAAAATTCTTTTTTTAAACAGCCATATACACTAATTTAACTATATTTCAGATTTTAAGCTACTAGCATCATTTTAACAGAGTGAATGAAGTAGAAAATTAATTAAACTGTTTCCAGAATGACAGAGTACAAAAACCATTGCCTAAGTTTTTCTTAACTTTCAAGTCTGAAAGTTAACATGTAACCAAACAAAAGTATATAAATAGTTAGAATCCAGTGGTATAGGCCGGCGCCGCGGCTCACTAGGCTAATCCTCCGCCTTGCGGAGCCAGCACACTGGGTTCTAGTCCCGGTCGGGGCGCCAGATTCTGTCCCGGTTGCCCCTCTTCCAGGCCAGCTCTCTGCTGTGGCCAGGGAGTGCAGTGGAGGATGGCCCAAGTGCTTGGGCCCTGCACCCCATGGGAGACCAGGATAAGTACCTGGCTCCTGCCGTCGGATCAGCATGGTGCGCCGGCCGCAGCGCGCTGGCCACGGCGGCCGTTGGAGGTTGAACCAATGGCAAAGGAAGACCTTTCTCTCTCTCACTGTCCACTCTGCCTGTCAAAAAAAAAGAATCCAGTGGTATATATATTTCTGCTTTCTAAACAGCTCCAATTAGCCTACAACTAAAGCAGTTCTCATTCAAACAAATGCTTGTGGGTCAAGCATTGTTCCAGATGCTATGAATTCAACTACTAACAAAACCAGAATCCCTTCCTTAATCTGGGATCAAAAGGGAAGCAGAAGATCAAACAAATACACAAAAATCAGAGCCACATGATAAGGGCAAAGATGAGGAAGGGGTGGCACCTGAGACCCATGAAAAAGAGGCAGCAGTCACAGAAGAGGAGGAAAGCAGCCTCTCATGTCTACCACCCCACACTACTCCCAAAAGAAGGAAAATCCAATGCGAAGTCCTGAGGTAAGAACAAGCTTGCCAAGTGCAGAGAGAAGGGGGGGCAAAATGGCCAGTCTGGCTTAAGTACAACAAACAAAAGGCACAATGAAGGGAGACAAAGTCAAACAGAAGGGCAGGAATGAAACAGCCCAGTTGTCCACACTTTGTCTCTCACATCAAGGGCTAGTCAGCTTTTTCATAGTAAATGACCACACACAATACTTTCGGCTTAGTAGGCTACAGTCCCTGCTACAACTACTCAAGTCTGCCTTCGTGGTGTAAAAACTGCCACAGCCGACACGTAAATGAATGTGTGTGTGGCTATGTTCCAAGACACCTGAAGTCTGAAGTTCAAATAGCATCCATCTATCATGAAACTCAATTCCTTCAACTTTTTTCCAACCACTTAAAAATCTAAGAACTATTCATAGCTCACAGACCACACAAAAAAACAAGAGGCCGGCTGGATTTGCCCACAGGCCACAAACTGCTGACTTGGTGTGAGATTACAAAGCTCTACATACATAGCATTTAATAGCACCAAACAGAACTGAGGACATGAGAACTGTTCTCATGGAAAATTTTTTGAGATTTATTTTTATTGATTTTGAGAGGCAGAGTGGCAGAGAGATGGAGAGACAGAGACAGTGAGATCTTCCATCTGGTGGTTCATTCCCAAAACACCCGCAAAGGCCAGGGCTGAACCAGGCCAAAGGCCGCATCCAGGAGGTAGGTACCCTGGGATCGCCCACCCCTGAGAGATCAGAACAGAAGGCAAGACTCCATCCCAGGCTTAACCAGCTGTGCCACAGACCCGCCTCATTCAATGAAGTGTTCAGCTTTACTCCTCAGAAAAAGCTGAAATGCACAGCAACAGGAATCAGGAACCTGATGTACTTCCCCGGTGCCCTGCCACAGTGAGCCCTCAGCAGACGTCTGCTGAACAGGCGAATGAATACTCTGCGCACACTCAGCACTTGTTTATAGGCTGTTACGAAAAATCAAGGGTAAAAGCTGCATCTGCAGATCCACTAGTCTCTAAGGTGCCTTTGTTTTTATGGACAGAAGGCACCTTTTGCCTTTTTCAATTCTTCCCTGTGAACTCTGGACCCCTATCTTATCACCCTGCCACACTACCTACTTCCCAGTGATCAGGCACTAGCATACTTGTACTTTCTCCTCTTTTTGAGCTTTTCTAATCAGACGCTATTGAATTCCTCCTCCTTGGCATCATCGGAAATCGCACGATGATGTCATCCATTCATTAACATGCACAGCTTAGCAGTCTTCCTTTAGAGGTAGTCCCAGTGAAGTGTGATGAAAAGCAACAAAGAACGTGCGAGAGAGAAACAATCTGTGGTCAGAAAAGAACCTGGCCAAACGCAGTCCTTGCAGGTCATGTCAGTGTCTACACTTCCAAGCCTCCCCTTTTATATCCAACACTGTGAACACAGGAAGTATCTAACGCAGTGCCGGTTTATAAAAAGCATTCAATAAATGGATATTATGACAAGGTATTAATATTGGCATAACTACGTATTCTACAGGTATATAAATATACATATACATATATACACACACACACACACATATATATACACTGTTGTAAGTATAACAATCCCAATTTACTTCTGCATGTTTTTAAAGATGTTCTTAAAGATGACAATAAGAAAATGGCAGTTCAGGGGAGGCCATCTGGCACAGGGGTTAAGACAACACTTAGGACGCCCACATCCTGTATCAGAATGCCTGGGTTCAAGTCCTTGCTCCACCTTCAAATGCAGCTTCAAGCTAACACATACTCCGTCCTTGAGTCCCTGCAACCCACAGAGACATGGATTGAGTTCCAGGCTCCTAACTTGGTCCTGCCCCGGCCCGCGGCTGTTGTAGGCATTTAGGGAGTGAATCAGTGAATGGAAGACCTCTCCCTGTTTCTGTCCCTCTGCCTTTCAGATATATAAATTAAAAACTAGTAAATAAAACTGGCAGTTCACCATATAGAATGCAGATGACCACCCACATCAAAATGCACCTCTCACCTCGCTGCCCTGCATGGTCTTTGCTGGGTTAGCAGAAGGGATGGCAGCATTCAGCTCGGGCTCCGGCTTACACAGAAGCGCAATGGTGTCACGATGAGACTGATAACGTTCTTTCACTTGTCCATCAGCTTGCACAGCTTTATCTAAAACTGTTCTGAAGTTGCTTCCCTCTGGAGGAAAAAGATATCCCCAGAGCACAGCAGTGATTCTACTGATTATTATATTATATATTATATTATATTAATTAAAGTTCTAATGATTATAAGCTGGTTGTACTTCTAGTTCTGGTCCCTAACTTTACTTATCTTGCCTTTTTATAGTCCTCAATTCACTAGATAATAAAACTTCAGCTCCTGTCAGTCTTTGCAATTTTGTTTCTGAAAAAATGACAAAATCATTTATAAAACCTGAAACACAGCCATACCTTAAAATACATTTGGCAGTTACACTGCCAAATACAAGCAAACTGATGTTAATCTAATTTATCCCTCTAACTCATGAATGCAGAAAGCAAACATTCCCTCCAAAACTCTGCACAACTTAAAAAGTATTCCACTCCGAAAGGTTCAACATGACTTAAAAGAACAGCAGCTATCTCAATAGCATGTATTCCTTTCACAGAGATAAGTAAACCAAGTCTCTAGCCACCACGAAGACACTACCTTAATCAGCACAAAATCTTTAAAGCATGAATGTGGCTTCAAAGTAACTGTTCAAGCTAATTTTCAGAATTCATTGAGTGAAAAGAAATCATAGAATCACACAGATAATATAATCCCATTTGCTTTTAAGATATACACAGGTTTGGAATAGTAAATCACAGCTAAAAGATCATTTTACGGGGCCAGCATTGTGGCATAGTGAGTAAAGCCGCTGCCTGCAATGCCAGCATCCCATATGGGCATCAGTTCAGGTCCAGGCTGTTACACTCCCAATCTAGCTCCCTGCTAATGGCCTGGGAAATGCAGTGGATGATGGCCCAAGTGTCTGGGTCCCTCTCACCCATGTGGGAGACCTGGATGAAGCTCAAAGCTCCTGGCTCCTAGCTTTGGACTGGCCCAACCTGGCCATTGCTGCCACTGGGGAGTGAGCCAGAAGATGGAAGATTTTCTCTTTCTCTGTAACTCTTTCAAAGTAAATAAATAAATTTTAATAAATAAATAAAAAGATCAATTTAATTCGCACTTTACACCTTAAGAACATTTTTTACAATAAGCAAAGGGTTACTTTTGTTACCTTTACGCTTACACTAAACTGAGGAAAAATCTAAGATTTCGTTATAGAACAGTCTCAGTAAAAACAAATATATAGGTGTGTTAATTTAATCAAGTAAAGATGGCGGTTCGGACTGGAAATCTGCTGGAATGAAGTCACTGACAACACACTTACCTGCTCTCAAAGGCTTATAGAGGTCATTGGATGCTGTCCTTTGCCAGCGTTCCTTGAATTTTGCTCTTAAGTCATTGTCTGTTGCTTCTTCTTCATCCAGTAGTCTTAATGACTTAAAAGGGAGGTAAGACAACAGTTAGTTATCATTTCTGACATAAAAATTCAAAACATTTAAAAAATGATCATACCAAATATAGGTCAAAATGTAGTGAAATGGAAATAATCCTGCTCTATTCAGAAAATATCAACTGGTTCATTATTTGCTATAGAAATCTAAGTTATAATACAAAACAAAAACTTTTCGAAAATTCAGTGTTGAATTAGCCATCACCCTTCTCAAGAAAATAAAAATAAGAGATTGCTTACATCTAAATACTGATTATTTTAAAATTGTAATATTAAGGGGCCAGTGTTGTGGCACAGGGAATAAAGTCTCTGCCTGCAACACCAGCATCCCATATGGGCACAGGTTCAAGTCTCGGCTACTGCACTTCCAATCCAGCTCCCAGATAATGCGCCTGGGAAAACAGCAGAGGATGGTGCCAGTGCTTGGGCCCGTACACCCAAGTGAGAGACCCAGAAGAAGCTCCTGGCTCCTGGCTTTAGGACCAGTCCAGCTCCAGCCATGGTGGCCATTCGGGGAATGACCCAGTGGATGGAAGATTTATCTCTGTATCTGTAACTCTGCCTTTCAAATAAATAATCAAAAAATTTTAATTAAAAAAAAGTTCTAAGATTAAATAAATGCAAGGCATAAAAAAAATTTCAGCTGCAGAAGCCATCAATGAAACTAATTAACCACAGAACACTAAAAATTTAGACTTCCACTGCAGTACAACAAACTTAAAATTAGGTTCAACATACTAAATATGCTTTTCTAATGCACAGCTGAAGAAGCTAAAGTGCAGAGAACACCAAAGTTGTCAAACACCAGATAGTATTTTAATGAGTCACACGCAGTCTCTGTCAGGTTTAGCAACCCTCTAAAACTGGTAAAATCATCCCAACCATTGAACCACACAAAAACAGGCCACAGGATGAAACTGACCCACCATAGTTTTGCCTGCTATACAGTAAGTCACTAGCTTAGAATATGAATCTAATGCCTGAGGCAGGGGCCGGGGGGGGGGGGGGGGGGGCAAGAAACAAACATGGGGCCCATCACCATGGGAGAATAGACCACAGGCAATCTCCCCCTTCAACCAGGACATCCCAAATCAGTAGATTAATTTTGAAAAAGAAAAACTGTGCTACAGAAAGAAACTCATCTGCCTGGACTTTGGCTATAAAAAAAAAAAAAAGCAGTTATCACCTGAGATTCCTAATCTAAAGTCTGAACTTGGGACTATAATCACACTCTGTGCCACACTGTTCTAAAATGGACTTCTGTTAAAATTAACCATCAACAACAACAGAAAGAAGAAAGAAGAGGAGTGGGAGAGATTGGAGGATGGGAGGAGATGGAAGGAGGAAGGGGGAGGGAGTGAGAGGGAGACGCCAGGCATGCAACATCTTTCTGGGGTTTTTCAGATTTCTTTTGTTTTTTTTTTTTTTTTCTGAGAGACAGTGACAAAGACAGATCTTCCATCTACTGGATCACTCCCCAAATTGTCACAACGCCCAGGTCCAAGCCAGGCTGAAGCCTGGAGCTTGGAATTCCAGGAGGTCTAACACAAGAGTCACAGAGACTCAACTACTGGAGCCATCCTTCACTGCCTCCTCAGTGAAACAGGCACTTTAGCAGGGAACTGGATCAGGAACAGATTAGCCAGGATTCAAACCAGGCACTCTGACGTGGGATGCAGCCCTCCCAAGCAGTGGCTTAAGCCACTGTGCCACACCACCTGTCCCTACCAAAAGCAAACAAACTCTTCCTGGAAGAAGTTACTTTAAACACAAACCTCAATTAATTCCCACAAATAAAGTTCCAGGAAATGTGAATTCACAACCAAAAATCACTGAACTCTAAATACAATCTGGTATTCTGTTCTAGATGTTGGAATAGAAGGACACAGGCTAGGACATAGATTAAAATGTAGAATTGGAGTAATAAAAAAATGCACCATGACTACTAAAATTTTTAACTTTAGGGGATACTGAGTGAATGGATTGTTAAAAGCTCCAATATATAACTGAAGAGACAAGTGAACTAGAACACAGGCCAAGAGAAATTACTCACAATGAAGCACAGTACATTAGAAATGAGAGGGTAAGAGACACGGAAAATCAAGTGAAAGATTCAACATACATATAACCAGAAATCCAGAAAGATATCATGAGGATAAAGGAAAAGCAATATTCAAGGAAGTAAAAATAATTTTCCAAGATAGATAGAAGATACAATTCCCCAAATTCAGTGTGCCCAATGAAGTATCATGCAACTTAAATGAAACCAATATTCAGAGACATAGGGGCCAGCATTGTGTCATAGCGAGTTAAGCCACAACCTCCAACGCCAACACCCCATATGGGTGCTGGTCCAAGTCCCAGCTGTTCCATTTCTGATCCAGCTTCATGCTAATGTCCCTGGGAAAGTAGCAGAAGATGGCCCAAGTCCACTTGGGCCAAAATATGAGACCCAGAAGAAATTCTGACTCCTGGTTTCTGCCTGGCCCCACCCTGGTTGTTGTGGCCCATTGGGGACTGGATGGAAGATATCTCTCTATTTATCTCTTACTCTGTCTCTCTCTCTCTGTCTCCCTTTCAGTCTGTGGCTCTTTCAAATAAATACATCTTGAGATAGAAAAAGAGAGAGTGAGAGAGAAAGAAGGGTAAGAGTGTCCAATTACTATGCAGCATTCAAAGGGTGAGGATTGGTGCCTGCGCTGTGGCGTAGTGGGTAAAGCCACTGCCTGCAGTACTGGTATCCCATGTGGGTGCCAGTTCAAGTTCCAGCTGCTCCACTTCCAATCCAGCTCTCTGCTGTGGCCTGGGAAAGCAGTGGAGGATGGCCCAAGTGCTCGGGCCCCGCACCCGCGTGGGAGACCCAGAAGAAGCTCTTGGCTCCTGGCTTCGGATAGGCGCAGCTCTGGCCGTTGTGGCCACTTGGGGAGTGAACCAGTGGATGGAAGACCTCTCTCTCTCTCTCTCTGCCTCTGCCTCTCTGTAACTCTTTCAAATAAATAAATAAATCTAAAAAAAAAAAAGAGGAGGGATGGGGGGGGGGTCAGAAAACAACTCAATAAAACCAGGAAAAAGTGTTTTAGAGGGAGAGGAAATAAAAAAATAGATTAAAAAAACTTCAGAAACCAAGAAAGTGAGAGACAGAAAACACAAAATATAATGGAACATAATTCCAAATATATAAATAATCACAGTTAACATAAATGGATTTAACCATAAGACAAAGATCATCAAACTACATTAAAAAGAAAAATCTTGCTATATGCTAATTACAACTCAGCTACAGGATGAGTATCCCTAATATGAAATCCAAAATGCTTCAAAATCCAAAATATTTTGAGCATTGACATTACACCACAGTGGAAAATTCCATATCTAACCTCTTGTGACAAGTCACAGAACAGACTCACTAACAAGCTTGCAGAAAATTACTTTTAGCTATAGGTATAATGTGTGTGTGTGTGTGTGTGTGTGTGTGTGTATGAAACAATAATGAATTTCAATGCTTAGACTTGGTGCCATTTTCAATGTCTCATTATGTATGTGCAAATATTCCCAAATCTCAAAAAATCAAAAATCCAAAACTACTCTGTGCCCAAGCATTTACCCAATAAGGAATACTCAATCAGTATAAGGCCATGAACTGAAAATTAAACAAGGACACCACAAAGATAACTAGACTAATATGCCTTATGAATATTAAATGTAAAATCTCAATAAAACACTACTAAGCCAAACCCAACACTACATTAAAAGGATTATATACCATAATTTAGTTTCAACTAAGTCCCAAAGTAACAAGTTGATGGATTAAGGGTGGCGGCTTGATCCAATTACAAAATCTAAAGGCAGCACCTTTGGGGAAGTGATTATATTAGGTTGGGACCCCCACCGTCAAACCAGGATGGCTTTTTAAGGAGAGATCACACAGATACAGAGGAACGCACTTCCTGCCTTTCTTCTTCCTGGCTCCCCGTCTGGCCATCCCACTGCCCTCCTCCAAACTCACCTGAACCAACGGAGCTGCCCGATTCAGACTAGGAACCCCCAACAGTATAGACCCAAATAAGCTTCTTCCTAAGTAATTTCTCTCAGGTTATTTTAGCTAAAGTAATGAAATCATCAGAATAAAGGCAGGGGGAGGGTACATACGATCTGATCATCTTAAGAGACATGGAAAAATAATGGACAAAATCTAACACTCTCAAAAAAAAAAAAGTTCAACAAACCAGGAACATAAGGGAATGTTCTAACAAAGGCCATCTATGGAAAGCCTACAATTAACAACATACTTAATAGTGAAACACTGAAGTTGTCCCCCTGAAACAGGATAAGGAAATCTATTCTCAACACTGTACTGGCCAGGGCAATTAGGCAAGAAAATCAAATGAAATATGACAAGAAGTAAAACTACCTCTACTTGCAAAAGACATGACCTTACTTACAGAAAATCTTAGATTCCAAAAAATAAACATTGGAAGTAGTAAGTGAACTGAGTAAAGCTGCAGAAGACAAAATTCACACACAAAAAATAAACGGTATTTCTATACTGGCAATGAGCAACCCCCAAAAGGAAATTAAGATAATTCCACTTATTGTCACATCAGAAAGAATAAAATACTTATGAATAAATTTAAACAAAGAGGTAGGTATAAGACTTGTACACTGAAAACTAAAAACACTGTCAAAAGAAATTAAAGACCTAAAAAAATTGGAAAAACATCCCATGATCGTGGATTAGAAGACTCAACACGGTAAGATGAACAATACTCACAAATTGACCTAAAGACTAAATGCAATATTTACCAAATGTTTCACCGCTTTTTTTTTTTTTTGGGGGGGGGGGGACAAATGGACAAGCTGATCCTAAAATTCATATAGCATTTCAAGAGATCTCAAGTTAGGTGGACCCCTAACCTTAAACATACACAAAATTTAATTAAAAAGAGATCAAACACCTAACATCATGAGAGTTAAAGCTTAGGTTGGTGCTGTGCACAGGTTAAAGCCACGGCCTGCAGCGCCAGCACCCCATATGGGTGCTGGCTGGAGTCCTGGCTGCTCCACTTCTGATCCAGCTTCCTGCTTATGAGCCTGGGAAGGCAGTGGAAGAAAGCCCAAGTGCTTGGACCCCTGCGCCCACATGGAGGCCCAGAAGTTCTTCTCCTGGCTTTGGCCTGGCCCAGCTCCGGCTGTTTGCGGCCATCTGGGGACTGGATCAGCAGATGGAAGATCTGTCTCTGATTCTCTATTTCTCTGTAACCTGCCTTTCAAATAAATAAATAAATCTTTAAAAAAGAGTTAAAGTTATGAAGAACACATAAATGGGGGCTGGCGCTGTGGCACAGTGGGTTAACAACCTGGCCTGAAGCGCTAGCACCCCATACGGGTGCCAGTTCATGTCCTGGCTACTCCTCTTCTGATCCCGCTCTCTGCTGTGGCCTGGAAAAGCAGTAGAAGATGGCCCAAGTCCTTGGGCCCCTGCACTCGCAAGGGAGACCCAGAAGAAGCTCCAGGCTCCTGGCTTTGGATCGGCTCAGCTCCAGTCATTGCAGCCATCTGGGGAGTGAACCAGCGGATGGAAGACCTCTCTCTCTCTGTCTTTGCCCCTCTCTGTAACTCTTTCAAATAAATAAAATAAAAATAAATCTTTAAAAAAAAAGAACACATAAATTAAAAAATCTTTATGCGTCTGGCCCGAGATGATTTCCCCGAAAGTACAAAAGTAATATATACGTTAAGTGATGTGAGGAACTGACCCAGAAGCACCACCAAAGCATCAGCACTAAACTACATATCAGCAATTTAAATGTGCTTTAGTTTTTCTACATCTACACGGACAATGTGAACTCATATGGAGATAAAGAATGAAAAACAAGTAACTAAAGAAAGAGAACTCATGAACAGAAATCTGAGATTTAAAAGGCCCAACAGGTACCAAAGTATGATGAAGTTATTATCAAAAGAAGAAAACACTGGCATACACTTTTGCTGTGGTCTGGCTGTGGACTGCTCCCCCACAGTCTGTCTGCTGGAGGCTTGGTTCCCAAGCAGCATTAAGCAGTGGTAGAACCCTTAAGAAGTAGGACTCAGTGGAAGGGAATTAGGCGGAGAGTGGGGGGAATCGCCCTGGGATCAGATTCACATCGATCTCAAACTGAGTTAGTTCTCAAATTTGAGTTAGTTGGGGGCCGGCGCTGTGGCACAGCGGGTTAAAACCCTGGCCTGCAGTGCCGGCATCCCATATGGGCGCCAGTTCTAGTCCTGGCTGCTCCTCTTCCCATCCAGCTCTCTGCTATGGCCTGGGAAAGCAGTGGAGGATGTCCCAAGTCCTTGGGCCCCTGCACCCACATGGGAGACTGGGAAGAAGCTCCTGGCTCCTGTCTTCAGATCTGCCCAGCTCCAACTGTTGAAGCCATTTGGAGAGTGAACCAGCCGATGGAAGACCTTCTGTCTCTCCCTCTGTCTGTAACTCTCTCTCTCTCTGCCTCTAACTCTGCCTTTCAAATAAATAAATAAATATTTAAAAACTAAAAAAGCAGCAGTATATAGATATGATAAAAGCCAGATGGCCTACACACCAGATCATTTCAAAACCACACTAAGGGTCCTCGCTGAAGACCAAATCCTATAAAATCACAGCCCCATTATCTTTGAGGCCTAAGTCTCTGATCTGCTAGACCACTCCCACCCTCTCAAGGAATAATAAACTTGTGCTGTTGCATTTGCTGTTTCAGCCTCCTCAAATTCATTGTTTCAGACTCTAAAGAACTGGTCCAAACGTTCCTACTTTCTACTCCCACAATACTAGTAAAACTTCAAATTTCTAAAAGCTACCAGAAAGATGAACACTCAAAATAAGCACCACTTTACAACTTACTTCACAATCTACTTAAAATGAGATTCCAAGTCCAACTGATGGAGTAACAGTAATCCTAACTCATGGGACAATTAGAAACATCAAAAAAGAGAAATAGAAGGACCTCATATTTAGACAACATACGATATACACTAACATCAGCTTTTCCTCAATTATAAGATGAGCATTTTTCTCATTAAAATTTCTAAACACAATGTTTCTCAAAATTTATGTATTTCATTATCAACTTTTTTTTTTCTTTTTGACAGGCAGAGTTAGACAGTGAGAGAGAGAGAGAGAGAGAGAGAAAGGTCTTCCTTCCACTGGTTCACCCCTCAAATGGCCGCTACGGCCGGCGTGCTGCACCAATCCGAAGCCAGGAGCCAGGTGCTTCCTCCTGGTCTCCCATGGGGTGCAGGGCCCAAGCACCTGGGCCATCCTCCACTGCCTTCCCGGGCCACAGCAGAGAGCTGGACTGGACGAAGAGCCACCGGGACAGAATCCGGCGCCCCGACCGGGACTAGAACCCGGTGTGCCAGCGCCGCAGGCGGAGGATTAGCCTAGTGAGCCGCGGCACCAGCCCATTATCAATGTTCTTATGAAAAATTTGTTATGCACTGGCACTATGGCACAGCAGCTAATGCTTCCCCCTGCAGTGCCGGCATCTCATATGGGTGCTGGCTCAAGACGTGGCTGCTGCACTGTCGATCCAGGTCCCTGCTAATGTGCCTGGGAAGCAGCAGAAGATGGCTCAAGTGTTTCGGTTCCTGCACCCACATGGGAGATCCCGAAGAAGCTCCGGGCTCCTGGTTTCGGTCTGGGCCAGCCCTGGCTGTTGTGGCCATTTGGAGAGTAACCTGACAGATGGAAGATTCTCTGTCTCTCCCCCTCTTTCTGTAACTCTGCCTTTCAAATAAATTGTAAAAAATAAATCTTTACCAAAAAAAAAAAAAAACTTGTTATAAAACAAAACATACATCTTCCAATGAATGGCATCTATTTTAATAGCAAGGAAATATGGTGGTACTTAATAAAATTATCTTACGGGCTAAATATTACTACCCTCAGGGGCCAGTGCTGTGGCATAGCAGTTAAGGCCACCACAGGCGATGCCAGCATCCCATATGGGCACCAGGTCAAGTCCTGACAGCTCCACTTCTGCTCCAGCTCCCTGTTAATGGCCTAGGAAAGCCATGGTGTGTGGGTCCCTGATTTCCACGTGGAAGACCCAGATGAAGCTCCTGGCTTTGGCCTAGCCCAGCCCTGTGCTCTGTAGCCACCTGGGAATTGTGCCACAGGATGGACAATCTCTGTCTGTGTGCCTCTCCCTCTTTGTAACTCTTTCAAATAAATGAATACTTTTTTAAAAAAATACTACTATCCTCACTTTTTTTGAGAAATGAAGAAGCAAAATACTTTCTCCTCAGGGTCACAGCTAGGTATACACCTGGGAATTAAATCCAAAGATAAGTGACTCCACATTCTAAGACCTTAGTCACGGAATTAAGTGTAAACTATGAACATTAGATGATTTATTATTGTAACTTCTATTTACTAAATATTCAGACTGTTTCCACCTGACTTGCTACACCAGCAGGTCTTCCCCCTCACTATCATTCCTCGTGCTGCCATCACTGGTGTGTGGTCCTGACAGCGTTCCACTTTCGTCTTTTTATGTCTATCTTCGATTTCTAATGTCCTTTCTACCGCAACACCACATCACAAACTTGCTTAACCCACAGGTCAACATTTTAAAGGACTATGAGGCATTCTCATAACTCAACCCTATGATTTTTGAGTAGTGTTCCTCAAAAATAATAAACATGCAAATCACCTGGAAGTATCGTCAAAATGCAAATTCTGATTCAGTGGGTCTAGGGTGGAGTTCTAGGCTGCATCTCTAACAAACTCAGTACAGCAAAGCGTTAGTAACACCAATTTAAATCTGTTTGCTTTAGCTTTTCTGTGTCTACACAGATCAGGATGGTAAATGTTGACTGTATAATTACCGCCTTCCCAAACCAACATAATAGTAACAATAACTATAACGTATGCCAACATATCCTATGTTCCAAGTGCAAGGCGCCTTGCTACTGTAGATCAATTCATCCTTTAAATAACTCTGGGAGGTAAATAAGACCCACAATGTCACAAGTATTTATGTACTCTGCCCTTGCTCCGAAGTACTTAGCAATGACTTATAACCTATCTGAACGTGTAACTAAAGAAAAATATGTATCAATCAGAGGAAAGAGGTAAAGGATAACATTAGCAAACGATTGACTTTAGCCAAAAAACTTTTTAAAATGTTTCATTTCTGTTGATAAAATGCTGTCTTCACTGGAAGACTTAGAAAACATGTGATGGCCTAACTTCCTTGTCTGTTCCCATGTTCACCAAGAAACCTCACCTGCCTACCTACAAAAGAAATCACTGATTA
This sequence comes from Oryctolagus cuniculus, assembly GCF_051225735.1. Lineage (NCBI taxonomy): Eukaryota > Metazoa > Chordata > Mammalia > Lagomorpha > Leporidae > Oryctolagus > Oryctolagus cuniculus. The sequence continues at coordinate 170,228,111 of NC_142870.1, read as the reverse complement.
TGAAGACTAAACAGTCCGTTTAACAGTAATTTCTCATAGCACGTTAGTATTACACAATGGTCAAATGAGTTTCACTAATGCTCACTTATTTACCACCCTAAAGATAAGAATGAACCCACTGTCACTCAACTAGAATTCTTCTGGAGGTTGAGGAACAAGCTCCAGGCCACAGTAAGTTTGTCAAGGTGATAAATACTAGCCTGTGAAACCCAGCAGGAGGAAGCTCCCAGTCCTAATTCCTGCTGGACACCAAGGGACCACAGTTTCTAACTGAAAAGTAAATTCCATAGAACATACCTCATCTAGGATTTCTCTATTTCTTTGTAGTAGTTCAGGTAGTTCTTTGATCAACTTATCAACAGTCTGGATGCCTCCCTGTTCAATCACAGATGTGGACTTAGTCAATATAGACTGAGGTACTGTATCTCCAGATACATCTTCAATTGCTGCTGGAAGATTAAGTGAAGCTAATACCCTGAAAAAAATGAGATACTATATGTCGTCAAGAAGTCTAAAGCAGCCTGAAATCAAATCAATAGCAAAGGAGTTAATAATACCTATCAACTGAAAAATAACGATAAATTGACTGATAGAATTAAAATAAATTTGATAAAGAATTTAAGTTATTTAAGCTCACAGATCAGAATTAAGAGCCAAAAAGAAAAACTATGACAGCACTAAAATATACCAAGTATCTTCAGTTTATAGCTAAACTTCTTACAGTCTAAGTAATTAAAAGTCAAAAATTCTACCTTTAAAAAGTCTTTTATCATGCTTTTGATGTTGATGTGAACATTAAATTTCTCACATTGGAGTGAAATGTCAAAATAATTAGGAGGAAAAACTCATACACCCTCCACAAAAGATGTAGGAATAGCTAATCAACACATGAAAGGTTGTTCCACATTAGTAATTAGGAGAATGCAAATTAAACCATGAGAAGATTCTGCTGTACACACACATACACACACACACAAATGCTAAAATTAAAAATATTGACAGTAATAAGTGCTGGTGAGGATGTATAGCAACTACATTTCTCAAACAGTACAGGCAGGAACATAAAATTGAACAACCACTTTGGAAAACAAAGAGAATGATAACATGTCTACACAACATCTGCTCGTAAATGTACACAGCAACTGAAATGTAGTCAACGGTGAGAGTGAACAAACTGCAGGGATGTCCTGAAGTAGAATACTGCTCAGCAACGAAAAGGATCAAAACAACGCACACAACATGGACGAACCTCTGAGGAAAAACGTTTCATTTCTACTTCTCATTTCCTCCAAACACCTCTTTAATAAAACAAACCAGCACAGCTGGCATGTGGCAATGGGGAAGATGCCTCGTGGAATACCAGTGTCTCTCATCAGAATGCCTGGCCTGAGTCCCACCTCCCACTTCTCATTCCAACCTTCTACTAAGGCACACCCTGGAGGCAGGCAGCTAGTGACTCAATTAGTTGGGTCCCTGCCACCCACACTGGAGACCTGGATGGAGTTCCTGGCTCCTGGCCTCAGCCTGGCCCAGCCCCAGCAGCTGCAGGCCATGTGGGGAAAGAACCAGTAGATGCAACCTTTCTCTTTCTCTCTCTCTCTCTCAAATAAAAATAAATGAAAATAAATTTAAAATTTTTATGTAAGTAAATAAACTAGTAATCAAACATCCTCACCTTACTTCTGTAATTGAATTTCTGTAATGTATTTGCTAGGGCTTTTAAACACAATTTCCCCAAAAAGTGTGTGCGTATCTACATTTACCGTTTCTATCTCCTTGACATGTCACTCCAACCTGAGAAAACTGAACTGTTCATGAAGTACCTGATGAACAACCGAACAGAGAGATTTAGAACTTCAGAGACAAATTCATGAAGGTTAGGCTCTACATACCCATTTGCCAAAGTCGTGGCTTCTCTCATTTGAGCGATTGATCTGTTAACCAAATCAGCTTTCCTCTGGTTGTAGGCAGCCAGAGACTGTTGAACTGACACGGGAACCATCTTCTCAAACAGATCTGAAGTTAGGAATGGACACTTCAGTAAAGGTTTAGGACAGAAATTCAAACTGTAAGACTAACTTCATATTTTCTTTCCAATACACCTACAGATATTTAAAGGTCCACACGGACATTGCTACTGGAAAGCACAAAGACAGGGGGACTCCTCAGACCACTAGATGCCCGGCGGCCAGACCGAAAGCCTTTTCCTTGTATAAAATGTTTCTCCTTGAGTGTAAGGGACCCTCAGTGACATTATCCACTTGCTGATTAAAAGGAGTAGGCCACAGTGCCAATATTCAAGTTCTGGCCCCAACATTTCCTAACTTGTGACCTTGGAAAAATTCCTTAAATCTCCTCAAATGGGAGTAACAATAATACCCACCTCATATAGACCTACTCTGCAAAGCAAACCAGATACTTACTTCTTTGTTTGAAAAGCACTATTTGAAAAGTGCTTAAAAGAGTCATGCTGTTCCAGTAAGCTGGAATATTATCCTTGGGATCTCAGCTACAAGCTACCATATCCTGCACAAATCTATGATAGCCAAGAATATTTTAACAATTACTTTATGATACAAATATGACTCCAGATATTTACATGTTTTAAGAAATATTTATGCACATTTGTTTCTAATGACAACATCTTAAATAACGTAACAGGGACCAACGCTGTGGCACAGCAGATTAAGCTGCCACTTGCAAAGCTGACGTCCCATACAGGAGTCACAAAGTGACATCCCATTCTGGCTGCTCTGCTTCCAATCCAGCTTCCTGCTAACGCATCTGGAAAGGCAGCAGACTATGGCTCAAGTACTTGGGAGACAGGATGGAGTTCCTGGGTCCTGGCTTCAGCCTGACCTATCCCTGGCTCTTGAGGCCACTCAGAGAATGAGCCAGCAGATGGAAGATGTGTGTGTGTGTGTGTGTATGTCTCACTCTTGTCCTACCTTAAAAAACAAGTAAATCTTTAAAAAACCTAATAAATGTTAAAACGGCAAGTACTTGTTTAAAGTCTTGATCAGGGGCTAGTGTTATAACATAGCAGGTAAAGCTATCATCTTGTGACACCAGCATCCCATACGGGCACCAGTTTGAGACCCAGCTGTTCCACTTTCCAATCTTGCTCCCTGCTAATGGCCAAAGGAAAGTAGCAGAAGATGGCCCAAGCGCTTGGGCCCTTGCCACTTCCCAGCCCCAGCCAAGGTAGCCATCCGAGGACTGAACCAGAAGATGGAGAATCAGTCTCTCTCTCTAATCCTTTCAAATAAATAAATCTTTTTTTTAAAGTCTTGTTCATAATTTCAAGTTCTCTCTCTTGTATGCTTTTCATGCATTTGTTTACCTTTCATTTTTAAATTCTGCTGAAAATACAACACTTAATTTTTTAATTTTTAAAAAATTTCAGTTAAGCTATACAAGTTTAACATATTTCATATAAACAGATTTAGGAACACAGACAATACTTAATTTTTTATTCTCATATTCACTTTGAGTAACAAGAATGAAAATTATACTCAAAGCATAGGACAGCAACTGTTGTTTTTAGCTAGAAAATACAGTTGAAACTGGAGAAAGGACGAGTGAGATTAAAGCATACTTCAACAATTGACGTACCAGTAAATTTCTGGCTGATAGGTACATTGACAGGGGTAGATTTCACAAGTGTGGCTTTGCCAATGGGATCTAGATCTTTAAGGTCTGGAACTCGATCATGATAAATGAAGTCATTATCCTTCTTTGCTGCAGTAAGGGCACGGCTGATTTTGTCAGAAAAATCCTTTACACTGACGTATTCATCATAGCGAGATGCCACTGTCTTAATCAATTCCGCTGCATGCTAAAAATGGAGGGAAAAACATGGTCTTTCTCGCTTCATCACACAAGGGTTTGAAAAAGAAAATCTTTAATTTGAGGACTTTACAGGATTATGGCTGATGGGATAATCTGGAAATTCTTCCATCACAATATACACAAAAACTGAAAGAAAATACATAGCAGTCTCCCTTTAAACACACCAGTGAGATACATAGCAATCTCCCTTCAAACCCAGCGGTGAGTTCCCAAGGTAGTAAAGAAATCCATCAGCCAGTCAGTAAAAACCGACATTGAGGAAGGTGGCTACTGGGTTATTTCTGTAACCCAAATAAGTAACAATTACAACACAGAAATGCCCTCGTGGAGACCAGGATAAGGGCCTAGCAGTGCTGAAACAGAGCTGAGATAGCCTCCTTTACCCCGTCACATGAAGGCAGACACCTCAGAGGGCTATACCCTTCATCTAAGGATAAATCAGAAAAACGTTATCCCGCGATGCAGGAAGCCAACAATGCAACATGTCACTTCAGCAACAATCAGATTACTTTAAAGTTTGGCCTTATACATAAAACAGACACTAAAGCCAGAAAGACTGTTAGGGATAAATTCAAAAGTTCACGTTTTGACATTTGCCAATTTGTCAGAAATTACAAAATAATTCATAAATTTGCATTTACTAGTCTCTATGTAAGCAATTATAATGAGAAATGAGTTCTCTGTATCAAAATAGAAGATTTTAACACTCTTGCCTCAGGAATCACTGGATCAAGTGAACAAAAAATATACAAGATTAATAAAGACTATAGAAGATTTAAGCATAATTGGTTTATCACAGTTAGAAAATATATTAAAATACATTTAAGGATTATATAATCTATATAAAATAACCAGATGAAGAGATAAAGCAAGTCTTAAAACACCAAAATTACAAGAATATAAAAATTATTTAACTGAAAAATCTAAGTCATTCTCCAAATTAGTTTTTTTTTTTTTTTTGGTTTTTTTTTTTTTTTTTTTTTTTTTTTTTTTTTTTTTGACAGGCAGAGTGGACAGTGAGAGAGAGAGAGAGAGACAGAGAGAAAGGTCTTCCTTTGCCGTTGGTTCACCCTCCAATGGCCGCCACAGCCAGCGCGCTACGGCCAGCGCGCTGCGGCGAGCGCACCGCACTGATCCGATGGCAGGAGCCAGGTACTTATCCTGGTCTCCCATGGGGTGCAGGGCCCAAGCACTTGGGCCATCCTCCACTGCACTCCTGGGCCACAGCAGAGAGCTGGCCTGGAAGAGGGGCAACCGGGACAGAATCCAGTGCCCCGACCGAGACTAGAACCTGGTGTGCCAGCGCCGCAAGGCGGAGGATTAGCCTAGTGAGCCACGGCGCCGACCCCAAATTAGTTTTAAAAACTCAAAATCTCCTTAGACATTGAAGAAGTATTTGATAAATTCAGTATTTTTGATTTTTATAATCTTAGTATAAAATAGAAATAGGTATACATAATAAAAATCTTAACCCTTAAAGCTAGTCATGCTTAGTAGAAAAATATTAAACATTCCTAGAAGCAGATATTAAATGAGATCACTACCATCACCACAATCATAGACATGTGGAAAGAATTAGACAACAGAATGGAAAAAAACTGAAAGGACAATGAGTAACAGTACAACCTCTTCCTAGGGTTAACATTACCATTTTGTACATTTGCTTTAGGTCTTTCCCATACGTATCCATAATATGTCCCTTTTTGCTGCAGAACCATATGAAAGCAAAGTTCAAAAGTCATGATCTCTCATCCCTAAACATCTCATAGTACATGTCTCAAAATAAAGAAAACCCCCTGAATTCCTATTATCTCTGTGAGCTAATTATTCTACATGAGTCATGGCTTTGTATCTTAATAGCTATATGTTTTTATAACCTTTTAAAATTGCACTTTGACAGTTTAGGCGATTCCTCTAAGACCGATAAGGAACCACTTTCTATAGCCAAATAAATTGCACTATCCCAACAGTACTACTCACGAACTATTTAAGCCCAGATTCAATTTTTTTTTTGGCTCCAGAAGCAACGCAAGCAATCATTTCACCTGTGCTGCCATTTTGTCTACTGATTCCGTTTTAGTTTCTGTTTGCATATGAACAGCAAGTTTCTTCCTTTTGCTGGAAGTAATGACCAGAAAGTCGCTCAGACTCATGGGGTACCCTTCTCTGCTGAGTGAGAAGCTACAGAAAATAGTTGTTGGACATCTTCTTTTTTTCCGTTGTCTTTATTGTTCTGTTTGCCTCTTTGTGAACTCAAATCAACTTAAAAAACATTTCATGCTCACTGGAAAAGAGGACCTGCCCTCTGAGATACTGATCACTGTTTATGTTACGTGCTAACCTCTGACCTATGAGTAAGCTGTAAGACTGAGCTACAAATTATGCATCTGCAATGAGCAAAAATCATTGCCTCTCACTGCGTAGGTTTAAAATAGCTTCCTTTTTCCAAAATATTTAAAAATTAGATTAAAATTGCAAAAGAACTCTTCTCTTCTCTCACAGTTTGCTAGAAAGTAAATAAATCTCTTGAGTCTACTAGTTCCATAATCTCCCAAAGGAAAAAAAAAAAAAAAAAAAAAACTAAGCTTCATTTAAAAAAAAAATCCTTCCCAGAGAAATTCCTTGATCAGCAGCACTTTTTAACAAAAATCTAAGTTACTATAAGCAACAATTACTTTATTCATAATCTGAATATATAAATTCATAAACATTCAAAAACCTGAATCTTGGGGTTGGTACTGTGGTGCAGTGGGTTAACCCACCACCTGCAGTGCTGGCATACCGCATGGACACCAGCTTAGACCCCACTGCTCCACTTCCCATCCAGCTCCCAGCTAATGTGCCTGGGAAAGCAGCAGAAGACAGCTGAAATGGTTGGCCCCTATACCCACACGGGAGACCCAGAAGCAGCTCTGGGCTCCTGGCTTTGGTCTGGCCCAACCCCAGCCATTGCAGCCATCTGGAAGGTGAACCAGTGGATAGAAGATCAATCTCTCTCTCCCTCCCTCCCCTTCCCTCTGTCCCTCTCCCTCTTCTGCCTCCCCCACTCCTCTCTGCCTTTCAAATAAATTTTAAAAATAAATCTTTACCAAAAAGAAAAAATCCAAGTCATAAAAAATAAGTCTTTCTCTGATCTTGCAAGTGTGTTTTCTCATGAGAATACTACTCCTGAGCTGACTGAACACCACCACAGTATCTCCAATCCGCGTCTGAATGTCCCTAGCAGTCCTCTCCTATCCTCTGCTTACCAATCCAAAAACACCAACAACTCCTGCTGCAACGTTGTCCAGATGTCACAGCGAGTTTCTGACAACCCTAATGCCAGCAGCATGGAAGGTACTCTGCTATTTACAAGACACAAACAAGATACCGAAGGACAGCCACAGAAAGACTACCACTGTCCTCGTCAAGCTGTGGAACCACATGTTCCAGTTTAAAAAAAGCCTAGTTCCCAAGTTAAGCACTGCGCATCTTCCTGGAGTACGGGAATTTACATTGCAATAAACATGGGTAAGAAAATTAAATGCAAATTTTGCATAAATTTTGTTAAGATAAAACGAAAGACTTCCAGAAAAATAACTGGAGATCCAAGTTACTTAAGTATGTTACCAGGGACTGGGACAGCATTGTGGCGCAGCAGGTTAAACAGCCACCTGGCACACAGGTTACAGTCCCAGCTGCTCCACTCCCGATCCAGCTCCCTGTTAATGCACCTGGAAAAGCTGCGAAGATGACCCAAGTGCTTGAGCCCCTGCACCTACAAGGGAGACCTGGATGAAATTCCTGGCTCTGGCCTGGCCCAGCCTCAGCCATTGTGGCCGTTTGGGGAGTAAACCAGTGAATGGAAGATCTCCCTCCCTCCCTCCCTCCATCCCTCCTTCCCTGTGTGTGTGCATGTGTGTGTGTGTGTGTGTGTGTGTTCCTCTCTGTTAACTCTGCCTTTTAAATTAAATCTTTTTTTAAAAAATCTATTAGCAGGAGACTCACCTGTAACCTTGCTATTTCTTCTCCAAATTTCTTCTGCTGTTTTGCCAGGATAGACTGGTGGTATTCAGCATTGGCCTGCATGATACAGTGCTTTGCAGCCAAGACAGGGAACACCTCCTGGAAATAAAAATACTGACCAGGGGAGAGTCCAACCACACAAACCACCACAGACAACACGGGATGCAGGAAGAAAAGGGAAAGGAGACAGGAATTAGAATCACCCCATTAATGGCTTAGAGACAGGTTAGTCATTAGGTGTAAACAGAGAAGACCACATGATCTGGCAAAGACTGAATCCTATGGATTCCATTTTTTTCTTCCAAGTAAAATGAAGGTTTGTTTTTTTAAAAAACTGTTCATTCAAGCCAATTTAGGTTCTTACACTTAATAGAGCCATGAAGTCAACATTTTGTTTACAAAGGAGAAAGGAATGCATGCATTAGAAAGAGAAGCAGGATGGACATTCACAGAGGATTATCACGCACAGGACTTTAGAAGCTTTCTTGTGAGCCCTTACCCAGCCCTTGGAGTTAACTAAACCACCATTACTCACATATACTAATGAAACTGCTCTATAGCTGACTGTGTCATCAGGTTTAAAAGACAAAAGACAGTAAATTGAGTTCTCACTTAAATTCGTATGCTAAGAGACTTAATAAAGGTGACTATAGCCATATAAAAAGGATCCTGTATCACACAAACAGTAACGCAGCATTATCACATACTCAAAAACACATCACAATCAGATAAATACACTCCAGTAGTGACTGATGATATGAGAATATAATTTTTGCTAGTTTGTTCTAGAAAACAATTCCAATCAAAACAAATTTCGTTCAAAAATCCAAAGACATGTCCCAGAAAAGCAGTTACAGTGACAGAAGCTCTTCAAACTGCCAAATCCTAGCCTCAAATCTCACTGTTTTTAGGATGGACATAATATAAAAAAAATCCGATAAATGCTCATACACTAGACAGTCAAGGTCTAGACAAGGATATGAGAAAACTAAGTTACTGCCTGGATGCCTTCCTGGCTCTCCATGAATAATTTCCTAGCTTCCTGACCACTACGTGTAGATTCCAGTTTTCTCTAACTAGAATATGAAAATGCCTTATGAGCTTAACCGGTAAAAAGGAGAAACTAAAAGACATCTAAACCTCAAATGCACTCATGCGCTTCTCAAGGCTGGAGCAACCTGGCATTTAAACAGGAGATTTCCAAGGAATCCCAGGAACGCTGCAGAGGTAGCTTCCAAGTCTTTGTAGACGACACTCTTCTCTCCATGACAGGACTGAACTAATGGCCCAACAGGATGTAGGTAAACTGTGCGGCTGAATGTGAGGTCTTTCAGATGAAGAAGAGGTGACAGGAGATCCCAAGTCTCTTTTCAAGAGTCCTGGGCAAATTTCTGTTAGGTTCTTGGTATACGTTAAGCCCCCAAGAATCCTCACATTAATTCCTTCCTGTTCCGTTTCTAACTAAGGTATACTGCTGATGTACTCGGGTATATTTTTACTTCCCACTAAAGTTGTCTGCAATCATAATTTATGAAAATTTCTGAATGTGACATAAAGTCCATAAACTTCACTACAAAAATCATGTAAAACCACATGCTACTATAGAAATGAGGTTCATTCTTTCAACATTTCTCAACAGTAGCTAAACATTTCAGTCTAAGTTTGCTTTCTTAACCAATCCATATTTGTCAGTCTAGTCATCTGCAAATGATCATCACTCAATGCCACTTCAGGCAAGTTTGCATTAGGCCTGCACCGTGGCTCACTAGGCTAATCCTCCGCCTGTGGCACCAGCACCCTGGGTTCTAGTCCCGGTCGGGGCACCAGATTCTGTCCCGGTTGCTCCTCTTCCAGTCCAGCTCTCCGCTGTGGCCCGGGAAGGCAGTGGAGGATGAGGATGGCCCAAGTGCTTGGGCCCTCACCCCATGGGAGACCAGGAGGAAGCATCTGGCTCCTGACTTTGGATCGGCACAGCGCCAGCCGTAGCGGCCATTTGGGGGGTGAACCAGAGGAAGGAAGACTCTCACTCTCTCTCTCTCTAACTATGCCTGTCCAAAAAAAAAAAAAAAGTTTACATTAAAACATACTTCCTGTGATATGTGGTTTAAGATGGTTGCTTTTCCTTAGCTGTCCATTGGCAGCCCAATTTTCTATCCCTGCTGGCAAAACTGAATTCTAATCAAAGTAACAGACGGTTTGTTAAGCTTTCTTTTCCTTTGTTCTGTATGTCTGTCTTTGCGCTTTAAGTCTCATCTTTAAGAAAACAGGACAATAATTAAAAAGTGTGAATAACCCACATGCTCATGTATTCATGCTTGTACCAAACCACCAATGCTACAGAACCACAATGCTTTCATTTGATGCAATCATTTTAAGGTAGATGGCCAAAGCTTTTCAAAGAGTTTTAGCTTAAGAAAAAATGTTTAGTAAAGGATAAAGACAAAGACATCCCCTAAACACAAAAGAACTGTTCATGCATCTTAAATTTAAAAATGTGTTTCTACAAACACATTCTTCAAATGTCTCTATTACAATCCCACATTTCTTATTGTTATCATTTTTAATTTGCTTCTTGTATACAAAGGTGTCCAAGTATTTCCACATGCAGAATAACCAACTGTTTATAAAACAGTAACTGACCTTGGGGAGAGTGTCTTTGTACTGGCACTGTTTGAAGGCATCGCCAAAATAATCTGCAGCCTGATTAGCCAGCTTAGCTATGATGGCATCCTTCATTTTATCTGGAATAAAAATTAAAATAGACCATGAGAAATAAAATAAATTTGACATAATCTATGACTTAGTTTAAACCTTGAGATCAAAAGTATGAACACTTAAAAACAAACTTACTGATAAAATCGAGTTTTCCACATAAAGCTCGATTATTCACAGGCAAATCCAGAGACAGAAAACAGACTGGTGGCTGCTAGCAGCCGGGCAGAAGAATGAGAGTGTGACTGCTAACAGATATAAGGTCTCTCCTGAAAGTGACGATAATGTTCTCAAATACAATATTGGTATTGGTTGTAAAACTGTGAATCTATTAAAAACCAGAGAACTGTATACTTTAAAAGGGTGAATTTGAACAGATAGGAACTGTACCTCAATATAAGCTTCTAATTTAAAAGAAAAACTTAGACCAGTTCACACCTCCTCTACACAATGACTGCTGCTTACTTTCAGTTTCTCTGCACTCACTTAGCACACATTCCACACTCTCATACGAGCTTACACGTGTGCCTTCTAAGAAATCGTTCTTCTCTCACTCACGGGACTCTGCTTGCACGGCTTCTCCCTGTCACTTAGGTCGAGGTCAGAGACCTCCTCAAAGAAACCTTGACTCATGAATCTAAAATTAGCACCATTCACCCTGTAGCCCCATCCCACAGGCAGATCACAAGCAGCTATATTATATAGTTCTTATTTTCTTCAGAGCATTTCTCTCCCTGGAATTAATTTGGCTACTTCATTTCTTGTCGTCTCCCCACCCTAAAAATGTAAGCTTCCTAAAAACAGGCCTTGTTTTTCGGCTAACTCTGTTAACGTAGACACTGGAACAGTGAGAAGCACACAGTGGCCATCCAATAAACACCTGCTGAATGAAAGAAATGTCTGACACATTACAAACACACATACACATTCTTCTCGCGTCCAGTGATTGAAGACCATCGCCAACTTTAATTCAAACACATACTACTGTCTTACATGTACATGTATGCCACAAGCTCAAAACAGCAAAGACGAAAATGTTCAATATCCACACATCAAGTTCAAAACAGAAAGCTCTAATCTGAACATTCTATAATCACCTTCTTAGTTTAACAGACTATAACATCTTTTCACATGTAATAAGATAGAGAATAAATCAGAATTACCTCTTGTAGCTTTTAAAAAAAATACTTCTTGAGCCTGTGCCAGCATAATAAGACTGAGGGTCCCGACAGTATCTGGAGATAGGTCCACAGTAGGCTCTCGGTTTAAGGCAGATAACACAGTCTCCTTAATGTGTAAAAAGGCACCACTAGCAAACTAAAGGAGGAAAAAAAGTTCCTTTAAACTCTAGGAAAATTTTCTAGTTACAAAAATCACTTCAAGTATTAACTCAGTTAACAGTTACTATACAGTTATTTAAATTTTCGTGCTGTGTAAAACCAATCCACAACACCTGACCTATATGGAGTAACAGTACCTTTCCAAAATTCTCTAAGTAACAAGAGACTGAACAAAGATTAAAAGCAAATTATGAGAAAAGCAAATAGGACAAATTGATTAACCTTATTTTTAGATATACTTCCTCAAAACATAAAAATAAAGGCAAGAATAAAACACGATTAAAATGGTTTCAGTACTGAAATGCTCTTGCTTTGGTCTGATTCACCTTTCAAACAGTTAGGCATGCTGTGCTTAGGAGCAATCCCCAGGAACACAGACACCTAGTCTTCTGAGAAGTAACACTACTTCTACTTCTACTGCAAATGATTTCTGTTTGGCATCACAGATTTTTTGTTGCCAATTATATAATGTCAAGGCTAATATCAAAATAACTTTGCTTTTATGAAACAAGTGACACTGGGAAAATGGAAGAAGTCAGTATGGAATTAAAAAATGTAAGAGGAGAGGCCAGTGCTGTGGCATATCGAGTAAAGCTGCCACCTGCAGTGCCGGCATCCCATAAGGGCGCCAGTTCAAGTCTCAGCTACTCTACTTCCGATCCAGCTCTCTGCTATGGCCTGGGAAAGCAGTGCAAGATGGCCCAAGTCCTTGGGCCCTTGAACCCACGTGGGAGACCCATAAGAAGCTCCTGGCTTCTGGCTTTGGATAGGTGCAGCTCCGCTCATTGTGGCCAATTGGGGAGTAAACCAGCAGATCGCAGACCAACCAACCAACCTCCCTCTCTCCCTCACCCTCTCTCTGCCTTTTCTTCTCTCTCTGTGTAACTCTGACTTTCAAATAAATAAATAAATCCTAAAAAAGAAAAATATGTAAGAGGAAGCAGTCAGGATTGTGGGACAGCGGGTTAAGCCGCAACCTGCAGTGCCAGCACCCCACCAGTGTGCAGGTTTAAGTCCCAGCTGCTCCACTTCTGACCCAGCTCCTTGCTGATGGCCTGGGAAAAGCAGCCCAAGACCGCCCAAGTGCTTGGTCCCCTGCCACCAACACAAAAGAACAGGATGAAGCTCCTGGCCTCACCCTGGCTCAGCTCTGGCCACTGTAGTCACATGGACTCTCTCTCTTCCTCCTCTCTAACTCTATGACTTAAAATAAATAAATGTTATATAGGCAGGCTACAGGTTATAGAAAGAGAACTAAAAGCTAACTACATTAAAATGAACACTGTATTTTATGCAGCCATGTAATACTACATAAGTAGACTGTCTTTAAGGAGAGATAAGCTGGTGTCTTTCATTTAGAGATGAGTAACTAGAGGTCCAGAGCGTTTCAAGTACTTGCCCAAGAGCAGACAGGGACCAGGTGACAGGCAGCCTGGCTAAGGAACTTGGTCTGATACCATCAGCTCTCTTATCACACTAAGTGACTTGCTAGGAACACTCACAAAGTGCAATGTTCCCTCAACAACTGACAACAATCTCTATACAGAGAGCTAAATAATTTCACTTTCACATTTTAAAACATATAGGCCAGCGCTGTTGCGTAGGCTAAGCCTCTGCCTTCGGCACCAATCCCATATAAGCACAAGTTCATGTCCCAGCTACTCCTCTTCTGATCCAGCTCTCTGCTATGGCCTGGGAAAGCAGCGGAGGATGGCCCAAGTGCTTGGGCCTCTGCACCCGTGTAGGAGACCCGGAAGAAGCTCCTGGCTCCTGGCTTCAGATCGGCACAGCTCCAGCTGCTGCGGCCATTTGAGGAGTAGATCAGCACTGGAAGACCTTTCTGTCTATCTTCTCCCTCTGTCTGTAACTCTACCTCTCAAATAAATAAATAAATAAAATATTTAAAGAATATATTTCCCATTTATTTGTGGTTTCAAAAGAAACAATTCTATACATCATTTATGCTCATCCAAAACTGTATGCCACATTTTGGAGCATGTTTGATTAAAGTATACTTTCCTTTCTCTTTAAAAAAACAACATTCCTCGCCTGTCCCGTCAACTTAAACAATGGGAAAAACCAGACTGGACCTCTGAAACAAGCAACTTCCACAGGGAGGCATAAGGTACATTTGGAATTCCGTGAAATTTGGAATCACAACATCTGAAACCCAAGTGGACTTTATTAATACTTCTGACTTTAGTCATCTCATTAGTAAAGTGGCAATGAATGACATTATATAACATGAATCACACACAAGATTTACCTGACAGTCAAATAAGGTACATAAACACTTTGCAAATTATGAAGTAATATAAAATATGGAAACACAATCATATAATATCACTTAATAATAATCACTTGTTTTATAACCGAATTTAAAAAGCTGAGTAAATAAGCTGCTACAAACTTGTCAATTAGTAAACAATCAGTATCTAAAATATAGATTTAGCCATTTCACAAACAAGTGCATGTGTGACTGACTACAGTTAAACTGGCCTCTCCACATATTTAAAAGTTAAGCTCAATTTTTGTGACACCAGTGAAAACTTAGGTGTCGCACTCTAAGAAAACATAGTAAAATAATGTGCAGATCTTTTTAAATGAATTCACTCATTTAAAAGGGATTTATCCAGAACATATGAGATTTCTCATAGATCCAATCATTTTTGTTCAGCCAACATTTACAGAGCGTCTATCACGTGCCAGGCACTGTGCTAGGTGCTGGGTATACAATGACAAGGGAAAACAGACCTGGTCTACAGGCAGTTTAGGAAGGGCTTCAACGGTTAGGAATCCATTTTTAAAAGTACATTACTTTTCACGAAAACATCTGCTGTGTAAAGAAGCATCCACAAACCTAAATGTGAATGATGTTCAGTGGAACCCCCTTAGTGTTGACCATTAGGTAGGAACTCCTTTTCTGCATACCTGGTAATGCTTAGCAGCGATTTTCAATCCTTCATCGTTATCCAGGTTCTGTTCTGCTGCAATCTGGCTAGCTAAGGCTGCACAATTGAACAACACACAGCTCTTTTCATATCCTAAGCTTGCAAGAGCTGCAAAAAATTGAGAAGGAAAAATTTATCAGATTATTTTTTCTAAAAATGAATGTTTCAAAGAGCAATACTATGACCTCTGTCCCATGGCCCTCACAGAAACAAGTTTCCAGACCTGTGTTCTCACCTACCACGCTCCCGTGTTTTGAGCTGCCCTACCACCCATTTCTACAACAGTCCCATCACCTAAAATTTAAAAGGTGGATAAATTATCCTCTCTCCTCCTGAATCCACATTTCCTTTACAGTCATTCTCAAGTCTTTTCTGGCTTAATTTCTTAAATTCGAATAAATGCCTTCCACTTCTCTATCACCTCTCAAAATTACATCTCCCCACCACATTTAAAGCAGTTCCTCTTTTTTTTCTTTTTTTTTTTTTGACAGGCAGAGTGGACAGTGAGAGAGAGAGAGAGAGACAAGAGAGAAAGGTCTTCCTTTTTGTCGTTGGTTCACCCTCCAATGGCCGCTGTGGCCGGTGTGCTGCGGCCAGCGCATCGCGCTAATCCAAAGCCAGGAGCCAGGTACTTCTCCTGGTCTCCCATGGGGTGCAGGGCCCAAGCACTTGGGCCATCCTCCACTGCACTCCCTGGCCACAGCAGAGAGCTGGCCTGAAGAGGGGCAACCAGGACAGAATCCGGCACCCCGACCGGGACTAGAACCCAGAGTGCCGGTGCCGCAGGCGGAGGATTAGCCTAGTGAGCCGCGGCGCCGGCTTAAAGCAGTTCCTCCTCACAACCAAACTGAGCCAGGCCAAGCAACTCCTGGCTGGCCCTCCGAGCTTCACTCACTCACTCACTCAGGACGTTTCCCGGGGGCCAGAAAATCAGTTTGGCTAAAATGCAATCCTGATCTAAAGACTCTGCGTACCTCACATCCATTAAGATAACTGCAATTAAACAAAACAACAGAAAATAACAAGTGTTTATGAGGGTGTTAGAGAAAGTAGAACCCTTGTGCATTTTCAGTCATGCAGTAAAATGGTGCAGACAGTGTGAAAAGCAGTACCTCAAAAAATTAAAAATAGAACCATCATTTGATCCAGCAACTGCATTTCCAGGTATATACCCCAGAGAACTGAGAGCAGGCCCTTGAAAACGTATTTGCATACCCATTTATAGCACATCACCCACAAGGGCCAATGGTGACGCATCCCCAGTGACCTTCAACTGATGAATGGATAAACACAGGAGGTACGTACAACAGAACAGTATAAAACCATACACTACAATATGGATGAGCTTTGAGGATGTCTTCCTGAGCAAAATGAGCCAGTCACAAAAAGACAAATACTCCATGATTCTACTCAGAGAAGGCAATTCCATATAAACACTTGATGCATTTTGGCTTCTGCAGCCCACCCCAACGAAATTTCTCTACCAAATCCAGTGACTTCTCTCGAACTTTGCAAAGTGACCTCCACCACAATGATTCTTCCAATGATGTCCCAACCCCAGGTGATCCTAAAAGTCTCCTGGAGCTATTTTTTTAGCAATTTATTTATTTACTCATTAATTCACTTGAAAAGGAGAGGGAGAGAGAGATCAATCTTCGATCTGCTGGTTAGTGAACCAATGCATCCTAAATGCATACAACAGCCAGAACCGCCCCAGGCCAAAGTCAGGAGCAAAGAACCCTTTCCAGGTCTCCCATGTGGGTGACAGGAACCCAAGTAATTGGGTCATCATCTGCTGCATCCCAGGCACATCAGCAGGAAGCTGGGCTGGAACCAGCAGCCAGATATGAGATGCAGGCATCCCAAACAGTGGTTAACCTGCTGTGCCACAATGTCTACCCCTAGAGGTATTTTTAAGGACACTAAATCCAGTGCCCTACCCCAAAATTTCCTCTTATCACATGCAGCATTTGCATATTTTGCAAATCCATCTTTTAAGATTCATCTTTAAGTAGACACCTGCATTTTTAACATTTTCTCCAGGTAATTCACATGCAGTTTGGTAAACAAGGGACTCTTCTGGCATTCTTGTCCAAGTCTCCTTGTTTCCATGGTTCCCCTAAGACCTGAAGGCTTTCTCTCAATCTCATTTACGAAACCACTTCCTCCTTTTCAGCCTAAATACTATATTCCCTAGCTCTGGCTTTCACACTTCTCTCTGCCTGTTATCAGCCAGAGAGGACAACCTGATTTTCACCTAATGATAACTGTTCCCAAACCTAAATTTTTAACTCTTTTAAACTTTAAACTCATTATTTCCAAATGTCAGAGAAGTTTCTACTCAGATGGAACAGAAAAGTCAACTCAACCTATTAAAATGAATAAATATTCACAGGCCAAACCTCAGAATCAACTCTCACCTCCTGCTCTTCCTTCTGAATGACAGCAAATCCAGTCACCTTCACCCCAGATCCCTTTCACTCCTCCCTTCTCCTCTGACCTACAGCATGACCTTGTCTAACTTCATGATCTCTCTGGACCACTTGTCTCCTAACTGGTCTGCCTGTCTCTAGTCCCTGGAGTTAGGTTTCCTGGATTCAGATCCCAGCTTCATTAAATCCTATCCACGTGGCCTTAGATAGTCACTTAAGTCTTTTCAAAATGCTTTTCGCAAGTGGTAATAACAGTGCCTTTCCTCTTTGGTCTACTGGGAAAAACAGAAAGCTAATGATGTAAAGCCCCTTCCACAGTGCCTGAGTGGAGTAACTGCTCGAAAAACATAAGCTATTAACAGACAGGAGGGGAAGAGTTCAAGTCCAGAAGCACAGATCTGCAACTCTGCACCACCTCCTTTCCAGTATCACCAGCCCCGCTCCAAGGCCATGGTCTCCAGCAGTAACAGCAATTATCATAACACAGATATACAATATATACTATGTAACACAACAGTTATTTCCATTTCCTCGCCTATACGTCAGCATATATTATATACACTTTACATTTAAACAAAATATAATATGCATGCTATATATGTCCAATATGAAATGTGTATATGTGTGTGTGTGTATATATATATATATTCTATCGGAGCTGGTGCTGTGACGTAGTGGGTAAAGCCACCACCTGCAGTGCCAGCATCCCATATAGAGAGCAAGCAGTTAGCGTCACAACTGCTCCACTTCTGATCCAGCTCTCTGCTATGGCCTGGGAAAGCAGTAGAAGATGGCCCAAGTGCTTGGGTCCCTGCACCCACATGGGAGACCCAGAAGAAGCTCCTGGCTCCTGGCTTCGGATCAGTGCAGCTCTGGCAGTTGCTGCCAAATGAGGAGTGAACCAGCAGATGGTTCTGCCTTTCCTTCTCTCTCTGTGTAACTCTGACTTTCAAATAAATAAATAATTCTTTAAATATATATATTCTATCTATAAACTTTATAAGGTACACACAGGATATCACACTCTGTACTATATAAAGGATAGGTAAGTGTGGGGTTTGATACAGCAGTTAAGATGCTGCCTGGAATGCGTGTATCCTGTCTCAGACTGCCTGGGGACAGATCTCAGCTCTGCTCCCGATCCCAGCTTCTTGCTCACGCGCACCCTGAGAGGCAGTGGATAAGGACTCAAGGCAGCTGGGCCTCTGCCACCCAAGAGGAACACTCTGAATTCCCAGTCTGGGTTTTGGCCTGGCCCAGTCCCGGCTACAGCAAGCATTCAGGAATAAAACAGTAGATGGGTGATCTCTATCTGTCTCTTTCTGACTCTGTCTTCAAATAACAAATAAGTAACTCTACATAAATGTACTATATAAAGTATATGTAATATACCTCATATAGTATGCTATATATAAGTTTACAATTTGATTTATAAGGCATAAATATCTCATACAGTACAGTATATATATGGTATGTATATATATATATATATAATCTTAAATACATTGTTATAACCTTACATAGTATTATTATCTACTACAGCTAACACTACTGAGTGCTGTTCTAAGGACCTGACATGTATTCACCCAGTAATCCACAACGAGATAAACAGTATTATCCTCACTTCACAGATGAGGAAGTTAAGCACAGAGAAGTTATCTCACCCAAACTGATAGATCAAAAAGCCTTTGCCCTTCTAACTTTTAGTTATGATGTGGTGCCTGTAATGCTATTTTCTACCAGGAAAAAAACAAATTCAGTCTTCAAGTCCTACCCAACCACTGCTCATATTCAACAGGTAGAACTAACACCTTCCTCACCCATGCTCCCATGGGGAGGTTCACAGGCATAAGACATTTGAGAGTGACCCAACTGTCTTCCCAAGCAGAAGGAACACAACTGGCTCACTCATCTTTATAACTAGGACAGTGCCTGGCAAGACATAGGCTCTCTACAAGTATTTCAGAATTGCACTAAAAGTTCAAGTGAAAAAGAAAATGAGATGTAAAAAAAAAATTAGTATTTACAGTATTTTTAAATTGAAAACCAAAAATAATACAAAATGTTTCAGCCAAATTTACTACATTTTTATTAAAAATTACATACCTAATTTTACAGAGCCTCCAAAAAGTGAACCTTTATCAAAAGCATCCTTCCAGGTGAATGTCAAGCAGATCTGCAGAGAGTAAGAGAAAACAGGAAATGATGTCACCTTTCTGGAGCTCATTCTCTTTTGAAGAAAAATCCCCCATGAGAAGAAGGACAAAGCCCCCTCTGCCTACAACATTGTCCTCTCTACCCAGCCAACTCCTCCTCCTTCCCTTCTCCTGACCAACCTTTCTTTCCCACAAAAGGATGCAGGATTGCAGAGCGGCAAGCTAAGCTACCACTTGGGAAGCCCACATCCCAGCTACTCTGCTGCCAGCCTCCTGCTAATGCACCCCGAGGTGCAGCAGATGATGGTCCCCAGCTGCAGCTCGGCCCAACCCTCCCACTGAGGACACGGGAGAACGAATCAGCAAAGGAAAACAGTGCACACACACACGCTCTCTCGCTGTCATTCTTTCAAAAAAAATGAAAACAAACAAACAAGTAAAATACCATCCATAGGATATTTCAAATAGTCATTCTCCATCAGTAATCAAACACTACTTTTCTCATATTTATGAATATATATTACAATGGCTTCAACAGAACAAGTACTTAATAAAGAGCTGTCAAATAAGCCAAGTAAACACAAGCGCTAAAGGTTTCCCAGAAGATAAAGCAAAAAACAACTATTCCATGATAACAGACTTGGAGAATGGTTAATTTGAAGGGAAAGGATTAGATAATATCTTGTTTCTCAATCTATATGGTGGTCTTACCTGCATTTTCACTTTGTGAAAATTCAGGCTATACACAATTTGTTTATTTTTCTGAATTATACTTAATAAAAAGTTATATACTTCTCTGTTTCTAAAATGAGTATACCACATATGAAGTTTAAAAATAACTTAGCCTCATTTAAATTATTTTTACAATCCAATATAAAAATGTTAAGCTCTGGATTAGGGGAAGTTTCAAACATTCACAAAAGCAGAGAGAGAACCATCATGAACTACGCACCCATCAGCGGCTTCAGCCTTTTATCCTTCTCGGTTCACCTATCCCAACTCCCCGCCCCACTTACACGCCACACACACTTTTTCTCCTGCAGTATTTTAAAGCAAATCTCAACACTTAACTATTTCACCTAAGAAACTTTTGCACACCAATGTTTAAAGTCCTTTGTAACTGAAAGTTCGAAGTGCCACAAACTTTAAAACTTTTATCAATCTCTCAAATAAGACTGTAAGACAGCTCAGTATTCTCAACATTTAGCCTGTAAGAGAAAATGAAGTTGACTTCTTGTAGTGTAACATCTAATCATACAAACATCTGCAACTTTTACATAAATGTGATTTGTGCAAATAATTTTTAAAGCATATAAACTGACAGTAATTCTTCCTGAATTACGGTTTTCTGAATTCCGTAAAAGTCAAGGGAGAGGGCACAACAAATTGTATTAATCAGTCAATAATAGATCCCCTTAATATAAAATGCAGGCCAGTGCTCCACAGGATGAGAAATTACATACACAGAATTCCAGGAGACTCTTCCTTTAAAAGGCTACAAAGTCATATCAAATCTAAAAGTTTCTAATTTATATGAAAATATCTCATAAAACCTAATGACAGTAAAAAAAAAAAGCATCACCAATTGCAATAAAATGATACTATGAGTGGAAGGGAAATGGTTGCTTGCTGTTACCATAAAACTTTAAAACAAAATTAGAAACTTACCTGATTTTCAGAAAATGGGAATTTGGGTTCAATGGAACAAATCTGATCATAATATCTAAAAAAAAAAAAAAAAGAGCAAAATTAATGACCACCAGCCCTAAATATTACACAAGTTTATGCCAATACAACTGGCTTATGAATATACAAAAATTATTCATACTTACATTGAGTGGCCTATAAATTAAAATCAATCAGCTATTTAACGGTTAATGAAGCTAGTCTTTTTGACACAAATTAAAATGAGAAAAACCGTGTGAAATCAAGCCTCTGACCCTGAGGCTTCTGCCTACTTTATCAGCCCCCACCTCTCTCTCAGGTTTACAGTTCCTCTGCTTCCCTGTGATGATTCACAAGTCAACTGCCTGCTAAAGATTAACTCTCTTAATTAAGGGAGTGGCATGAGAGTAAGGTAGGCCACCCCATCACAAAGACAGAACCCAATTCTCACCTCCACAGCTAACATTCTAATGACAGACTCCACTCTGAAAACTTTCACTGTTCACTTACTTATTTTTATTTACTTGAAGGCAAAGCAACAGGAACTCCAGGCCCTGACCACACAGCATACTACTGTGCTTAACAGAGTCTACTCTGCTGTCTCAAAAAGCACATGCTGGGCCCTGTCACTGACCCACCAAAGGCAGCCCCCGCACTGTGGGCCAACCAGAGGCCTGCACACAAGCTGAGCGCCCTCTGCTCAGCCCCAACTCTGATCTGTGAAATTCCCACCCTTAATCTCCCCTGAGTTCAGCTGCTTGCTCTGTGCACCCAGCGTCAGCGATCAGCTTGCTGCACTTGGTACCCAGACCCAAGTCTGCAGGGGGTGTTCCATAACAACTGTGAACAAAACACTCATACCCACCCCACAGAAAAATATGCAAACTAAGACCTGCTCAGGAACCAATTTTTGGCCTAAAATGCTATTTCCTGTTAAGATATATCCAATGGACAAATTAGCATCTCCAGTAAACTGTTGGTTATAAACAGGTTTACCAACCTCCAATATGCTTTAGGAGAGCCCAGTTCTGTTCATCTCCCCCACGGCCACACAGCTCATCAAAACTCACACAACTCACCTCTTCCAGGTAGACTAATCCAAGTTTCCGGGCCAATCTCCCTGTCTCCTTTCTCATTCTTTCCACTCCATTCTCCACACAGCCTCCAGAAAGATCAATGAACATAAAGCAATGTTTTCCTTCATCAGGGACAAAGGGAGGCAGAGGGGGACAAGGCCATGCTTTTGTTGCTGTGTCTTTGGATTTATTTATTTATTTATTTGAAAGGCAGAGTTACAGAGAGACAGGGAGAGAGAGAATCTCCCATCTGCTAGTTCACTCCCCAAATGGCGGCAATGGTTGGGCCAGGAGCCTGGAACTCCTTCTGGGTCTCCCATGTGGGTAGCAGGGTCCCAAGTTCTAGGACCGTCTTCCCCAAGGAGCTGGATCTGAAGTGGAGCGGCCAGGATGCAAACCAGTGTTCATACAGAATACTGGCACTGCAGGAGGCAGCTTAAACCTGCTGATCCAAGCTTTCTAATGGCCCTTTTCCCCTTCCCTGGGTCCCCCTATGCGTCCCCCTCCTCACTGGTACGCCAGCCCAGGGGGCCAAGCTCTCTAATGGCCCCTTTCCTCCTCCCTGGGCCCCTCTATGCCTCACCCTCCTCACTGATGCTATCTTCCCAGTGATTATTTTGGAGTATGTTGGTAGAGGACCAACATTTCTGAAACCAAGTTTTCTGACTGGCATGGCAATCAGTTTGGTTATAAGCAGGAAGAACTCAGTAATTAAGTAAACACGCTGAAGATCATGACGGCACGTTTCTCACTGTCAGAAAAAAGGTCTGCAAACAGCAGGGAGAAGGCTGGAATAAACTGGGGTTCTGATGAAACGGAAGGCCTCAGTGTGAGATCATCTTTCAACATAGTGGAGAGAACAGAAAGAGGTGCATGTACTCCTAAGTGTTTCCTGAATGTATACGCGGAAAGGGCCTAGAAGCAGTACCCCATCTCACAGTGTCCACATAAACAATGCTCTGCATTAGAAAGGGGGCAAGTGCACTTCACAGAAAGCCTGGATCCAGGGCTAAGGCTGAGAAAACGCAAGACTCAATCCTGAATCATCTTGCTGCACCTGAGTTAAGGGAGCACTCAGAAAATGAGGAAGACAGGCCGGCGCTGCGGCTCACTAGGTTAATCCTCCGCCTAGCGGCGCCGGCACACCGGGTTCTAGTCCCGGTCGGGGCACTGGATTCTGTCCCGGTTGCCCCTCTTCCAGGCCAGCTCTCTGCTGTGGCCTGGGAGTGCAGTGGAGGATGGCCCAAGTGCTTGGGCCCTGCACCCCATGGGAGACCAGGAAAAGCACCTGGCTCCTGGCTCCTGCCATCGGATCAGCGCGGTGCGCCGGCCGCAGCGCGCCAGCCGCAGCAGCCATTGGAGGGTGAACCAACGGCAAAGGAAGACCTTCCTCTCTGTCTCTCTCACTGTCCACTCTGCCTGTCAAAAAAAAAAAAAAAAAAGAAAATGAGGAAGACGTAAAAAGACACAGGAACTCACTTTAAGGGGCTCTCAGCAGCCAAGTAGAGATAAATTTTAATAGTGACGATTCATAATAAGGGAAATAACACCATTCTGAAGTAAATAAAATAATCAGGTAAACAGAGAAAGCACCACCTTATTGTACAATGCCACCTAAAAAATCTAATAAGGAAACAACGGAATTAGAAAAATCACTTTTTTTAGATTTATATTATTTATTTGAAAGGCAGAGTTACTGAGGGAGGAGGAGACAAAGAGATGTCTTCCATCTGCTGGTTCACTCCCCCAAATAGGTGCAATGACTGGGGTTGGGCCAGGCCAAAGCCAGGAGCTTCTTCCAGGTCTCCCATGTGGGTACAGGGGCCCAAGCTCTTGCGCCATCTTCTGCTGCTTTCCCAGGGGCATTATCAGGGAACTGGACTGGAAGTGGAGCAGCCAAGACTCAAACCCGCACCCATATGGAATGCAGGTGCTGCAGGCCAGGACTTTAACCCACTGCACTACAGTGCTGGCCCTGAAAAATCAGTTTTTGACATCTTTCAGGGTATAATACCTGACTTTGATAAGATTAATCAATGAGGTTAAAACAATGAAAGTTTGACAACAGCGTATCATACAATCTCAAAGTATCTGCCCACAGAAATACTTAGAAATTTGTTCAATATAATTATTAACT
Organism: Oryctolagus cuniculus; assembly: GCF_051225735.1. Lineage (NCBI taxonomy): Eukaryota > Metazoa > Chordata > Mammalia > Lagomorpha > Leporidae > Oryctolagus > Oryctolagus cuniculus. Next base: position 170,203,785 of record NC_142870.1, on the reverse strand, counting down.
GCAAGGTCAAGTGATAAAAGTCAACATCACCACAAACAGAACAAATAAGTTTTTTCTGATATGCACCAAAAAAAAAAAATGTGCTTTGGTACACCCATACAAAAAATACATAAATCACAAGAAAATATGACACAAAATCCTACTGAAGGACATTCTTACAAAGTAACTAGTCTATATTTTTCAAAAATGTGAAGGTTATGAAAGACAAGAGAAAACTGAGAACTGTTCCAGACTGAAGGAGCCTACAGAGCTATAACAGCTAAATGCAAAGCACAGGGGTCAAGGCTGCGTGCGGGTGGTCAGCTGCAGCTTGGAATGCCCACACCCCATGCTGGAGGGCCAGTTCAAGTCCCAACCACTCTGCTTCCAAGCTAGCTCCTGATAATGTACCTAGGTTGGCAACAGGTGATGGCCCAAGTGCTTGAGTCCTGCCACTCAAGTGGAAGACCCAGACGGTGTTCTGGGCTCCTGGCTTTGGCCTGGCCCAGCCCTGGCTATTGCAGGGATCTGGGGAGTGAACCAGTGAGCAGGTAGACATTATTTATCTTTCCCTCTCTTTCACTGTGCCTTTCACATAAAAATAAATATCATTTTTAAAAATAATAAAAATATAAAAACAAATGCAATGTACAATCGTAGATAAGTCCCTGGAACTATAAACAACATAGTCAGGAAAATCAATAAACTCTGAATAAATAGGGGCCGGCAATGTGGCACAGTGGGTTAAAGCCCTGGCCTGAAGAGCTGGCAATCACATATGGGCACTGGTTCTAGTCCCGGCTGCACCACTTCCGATCCAGCTCTCTGCTGTACCTGGGAAAGCAGTAGAAGACAGCCAAGTCCTTGGGCCCCTGCACCCTTGTGGGAGACCCAAAAGAAGTTCCTGGCTCCTGGCTTCAGACTGGCGCAGCTCCGGCCATTGCGGCCATCTGGGGAGTGAACCAGCGGATCAAAGACCTCTCTCTCTCTGTCTCTACCTCTCTGTAACTCTGCCATTCAAAATAAATAAATCTTTTTTTAAAAATCTGAAAAAATATCACAAATGCTAATATTAAATCAAGGTTGGGGCCGGCGCTGTGGCAGAGTGGGTAAAGCCACCACCTGCAGTGCTGACATGCCATATGGGCACTGGTTCGAGTCCAGCTGCTCCACTTCCTAGACAGCTCTCTGCTGTGGCCTAGGAAAGCAGTAGAAGATGGCCCAAGTCCTTGGGCCTCTGCACCCGAATGGGAGACCTGGAAGAAGCTCCTGGCTTCAGATCGGCCCAGCTCCAGCTGTTGCAGCCAACTGGGGAGTGAACCAGCAGATGGAAAACCTCTCTCTCTCTCTCTGCCTCTCCTCTCTGTGTGTAACTCTTTTGAATAAATAAATAAATCTTTAAAAAAAAATCAAGACCAATTTCCTGATTTTGAAAGTTATACTGTGATTACAAAGGGTATTTTTGTAATTAGGAAATTACCTCTGAAGTATTAAGCACTGAATGCTCTTAACAGGCTCCCGTTACAGTTCAAGTCACAGCAGGAGACACGGATGAGGTCTGCCCTACGTGGCCATCACCTCAAGATATTCACTATATGTTCACTGAAACCTACGAGAAACTTCAAAAAGTTCAGGGAAATGGAGCTGAATGATAACAGATAGAAACTTTATTTCTCAGCATAAGTTCAAGATACTGCTATAAGCAATGATATAAGTCATTTAACCAATCCCTGAAGAAATGAGGGTCCTAGGAAGTTCACCACGTCAACACCGTCTTTCTTGCATTATTCACTGAAGGAAACTGAGTGTCCCTTAAACATCTTTTTTATGATTAGGAGACAAAAAGAAGTCAAACGGAGACCAGGATCAAATTCCTGGCTTCTGGCTTCAGCCTGGCCCAGCACTGGCCACTAGTGGATAGAAGATCGATTGATCGATCGATCGATCCCTCCCTCCCTCCCCCTCTCTCTCTCTTCCTTCCTTTGTAACTCTGACTTTCAAAATAAACAAACAAATCTTTAATTTAAAAAAAAAAGACTCCAAAGATTTCTGAATTCCATGACACAGCAGACTGGGTCTCTTTGCTCACTGTTTTCTTGCTAGTCCCAAGCAAATAAATCCATAAAAAGCAAAGCTTTCAAAAAAGTAATTTTCCTTTTTTTTTAAGATTTATTTATTTATTTGAAAGAGTTACACAGAGAAAGGAGAGGCAGAGAGAGAGAGAGGTCTTCCATCCAATGGTTCACTCTCCAATTGGCTGCAATGGCTGAAGCTGCGCCAATTCGAAGCCAGGAGCCTCCTCCAGGTCTCCCATGTGGGTGCAGGCGCCCAAGGACTTGGGCCATCTTCTACTGCTTTCCCAGGCCACAGCAGAGAGCTGGATGGGAAGTGGCGTAGCCAGGACTAGAACCGGCACTTCAGGCCAGGGCGTTAACCCGCTGCGCCACAGCGCTGGCCCCATCAAAAAAATAATTTTCTTTTCCTCTCTCTGAAAAGTAAAACTTCAGGTTTTCTGTTTTGTGAATGAACAGGAGCTGGCTAAAAACAAGCCGGTAAGGAGGGAACAGCAAGTGCCAAGGGCCTGAGCTAACAGTGCCTGAAGGTGTGAAGTAGGAGGCTGATCTGGTTGCAGAGCGGGGACCAGAAACACCTTCTGAAAAGGGGTGTTACAGGCTCTGCTGGGGAAAGGCACAATCAAGGACAGTTGGCAAATACTTTAATAACAAAAGAAATCTCTTGTGAGCCCCACAGCCCTTCTGCCTGCACGGTGAGCAGTCTAGGTACACAGCAGTCCTACTGACCTCAGCTGGACATGCTCTCCAAGCTCCCAGTGTGCCCAGTCTGACGGAACGGAGCTGAGAGAGCACTGAAGATGGAATGGCCAACAGTCACTTTCACTCTCTGCTCCAGTGAATCCCAAATCCCAGCACACCTTTCTCTCCTCCAGCAGAGCCATTTCAACTTGGGCATCTGACTCCGATGGCAGGAGGCAAGGTTAATGTACTGAGTGCCAATTCCCAGACTGAAATCCACCATCAAGCCAAGTCACTGTGATACCCAGCGTGTCACTAGACAACAGGGAAGCATGGTCCTGGCCAGGAGGCAGGTGCAGGAAGCAAGGGGAGAATGCAGCAGAGAGGAATACTCCGGGTGGTAACTGCAGGGGTATCCATGACCAATCAAAAACAGGCAGCTACTCAGGCCTTACTAGAAAGTAAGTGAGCCGGCAGTAGGAAATACACTTACTGCTCTGTGAATGAACCAGAAAATAAAGAAAAACTAAAGAGAACTAACTAAGTTTTTTCACGCCCATTCTCTTCACTCCAAAGCTTTTGAGGTCAACTCGTGAAGCTTAAGAACTAAGTGATGCAATCCTCAAAGTACAATGGCCATAGTAGGACAGGTTATGTAGGCTGAAATAAAAATATAACAGGAGGGCAGTCACTGGAGAGCAACATCATCTAACCAGTATGCAGCAAACCTCAACGAGAGACAAATTAATGTTTTATCCCGGCTGCTCCTGTCCCCATCCAGCTCCCTGCTGATGTGCCTGGGAAAGCAGTGGAGGATGGCCCAAGTGCTTGGGCCCCTGCACCCACGTGGGAGACCGGGATGAAGCTCCTGACTCCTTCAGCCCAAGTCATCTGGGGGAATGAACCAGTGAATGGAATATCTCTCCCTTTCTTCCTCTAACTTTGCCTTTCAAATAAATAAAATATATGTTTAAAAAACTACCATTGCTGGTACTGCGGCTCACTAGGCTAATCCTCCGCCTGCGGCACCGGCACACCGGGTTCTAGTCCCAGTCGGGGCGCCAGATTCTGTCCCGGTTGCTCCTCTTCCAGTCCAGCTCTCTGCTGTGGCCCGGGAGGGCAGTGGAGGATGGCCCAAGTGCTTGGGCCCTGCACCCCATGGGAGACCAGGAGAAGCACCTGGCTCCTGGCTTCGGATCAGTGCAGTGCACTGTTCGCAGCGAGCCGGCGGCAGCGGCCACTGTAGGGTGAACCAATGGAAAAAGGAAGACCTTCCTCTCTCTCTCTCTCTCTCTCTCTCTCTCTCTCTCTCTCTCTCTCTCTCTCTCACTGTAGGGTGAACCAACGGAAAAAGGAAGACCTTCCTCTCTCTCTCTCTCTCTCTCTCTCATGGTCCACTCTGCTTGTCACAAAAAAAAAAACCTACCATAAAAAATTAATGTTTTAAAATGAGAGTAGCCGCTGCTAACTGAAAATTAGTATATTTATAGATTTTATTTCAGAAATAAGTGAGGGTGTTTTTAAAATATTTTATTTATTTATTTGAAAAGCTGAGAGAGACAAATCTATCCGCTTGTTCACTCCCCCAAATGGCTGCAACAGCCAGGGCTGGGCCAGGCTGAAGTCAGCAGTCAGGAACTCCACCCGGGTCCCCCACCAGGGTGGCAGGAACTCAAGGACTTGAGTCATCCTCCTCTGCTGATCTGGCACATTAGGAGCTGGCTGGGAAGTGGAACAGTCAGAACTCAAATAGGCACTCTGCTGTACCACAACACCAACCCCATGTTTTCTTAACTACAATATCCTAAATATACTTAAAAGGCATAACTCCACAGACTTTCAAGTAAGGCTACCCTGAGTGTGAATCCCAATCAAGCTGTGAGATCCTGTCCAAGTTATTCAATCTCTAAACCCTTCCTAAAGTAAGGATAATACCTTCTTTAAGGCTGAGACAAAGATGGTACAATATATATTAAATACTCATAATAATTTCTGGAAAACAGTGTGTGATAAATTTTAACTACAGGTGATTATTCTGCAACTATGCAGAAGTATTTTTACATGTTGTCTAGTTTTTTATAAAATCACTTTAGAGCAAATAATATAACTTATTTTTAAAATCTCACGTGGGAATGGGCAATTGGCACAGCAGTTAAGACGTCAGAGGGCCTGGGTATGAGTCTCAGCTCCACTTTCAATTCCAGCTTCCTGCGAATGCACGCCCTTGGGGTCAGCAGAGGGGCCCCTGCCACCCACATGGGAGACCTGGATCGAGCGCCTGGCTCCTGGCTGGTCCAGCCTGGGTGGACTACTGCTGGCATTTGGGGAGGGAACCCATGAATGGAAAATGGATCTCATCTGTCTCTGTCGTCTTACTCTCTCTTTGCCTTGCAACAGAAAAGAGAAAGGGAAAGGGAGGAAAAGCGAAGAAAAGAAGAAAGAAGGGAAGGCGGGAAAGGGGAGAACGGAGGGGAGGAAAGAGAAGAGATCTCACTGAGGGAAAAACTGGGAAATGAGCACATTTTGAAATATCAAAGATAAATAAAAGATAAATTCCCTCTAGAAATTCTAGTTTTAAGTTTGTGTGTATTTAAGGAAAACACGTAGGGATCAAGAACAACCAATCCATGATTAGCCAAAGTAATACTACAATGCAAACTACAGACCCTCATACAGTTCTGATCTGTATTCATGGATGTCCAACTCGAGCCCACCAACCAGAAGGAGAAACAAGGGAATCTGAAGAGTTGGGCCAAGAACATTAGCCAGGAGTCACAGAACCTGATTTTCACACTTCTTTCTGTACCCAATTTATCACATGAAAAATTATTAATGAAGCACTGCATACAGTAGAAAGTAACTAATCAGGAGTCAAGGGATCAGGACTTTAGCGAGATTCTGCCAGAACGCTGGCTGTGCAGGCTTAAACCTCAGGTGTACAACACCACGGAAGATTCTTCGATTCTTTTTATGGCTACACAGGACAATATGGACCAAACATCTATCTGACTTACTAAACATGAGACAAATCAAAACACAGAAAAATAAATCAGATTTTAAATCTTCCTTTAAACTTTTATGTTTATTCATCTATGCAGAACAAAATTGCTGAGACAAATCAAAGCTTGGCAACTACAGACTCAGAAATGTAACACACTGTTACGACCCCAGAACTGGCGCCTGTGCTCATAAAGACTCCCCATCAGCATTTGACCAACAAACTGTAGCAATGTCCTTAGCTAATATTATCCCAGTATTCTCATCCCTAAATCAACAATCAGAACATAAACAGCTATGAAGTAAAACGGAACTGCAATATTTTCTTTCTTGATCTGTGAAATAGTGCTGGGAAAATATTTCAGAAATTCTAAGACTAATTCCATCAACTTCATTTTGCAAATGAAAAAGACAATGCCACAATACAACAAACTAAATATTAACATACAAAAGGACAAGAGACAAATCTATGCAGAAACTTTACAAAACCTATATAAATGACTGGAGTTAAGGCAAAACAGAACTCCAAACTATTAAAAATAAGTATCAAAAAGAACACTATACATATCAAAACCAGTAGCATGCAGTCAAAGAATACTAAGAAAAAATACAGTCCTAAAATCAATGAATTAGGGGCCAGCATTGTGGTGCAGCACGTTAAGCCACAGCCTGCAGCACCGGCATCCCAAATGCGCGCCTATTTAAGTCCCCGCTGCTCAACTTCCCCAATCCAGAGTCCTGCTAACATGCCTGGGAAAGAAGCAGAACATGGCTGAAGTGCCTGGGCCCCTGCACCCAAGTGGGAGACCCAGAAGAAGCTCCTGGCTCCTGGCTCCTGGCTCCTGGCTCCCGGCCCCCGGCCCCCGGCCCCCGGCCCCCGGCCCCCGGCCCCCGGCCCCCGGCTCCCGCCTAGCCAGGCACCTCTCATTGTGGCCATCTGGAGAGTGAACCTGAGGATGGAAGTTTTCTCTCTCTCTCTCTCTCTCTCTGTCTCCCTCTCTGCAATTCTGCCTTTCAAATAAATAAAGCATTTTTTAAAAATAAATGAATTAGAAAAAAAAAGATGTAAAAAAAGCTGTAGAACAAAGGAAAAAGAAACACACAGGCTCGGCTCTTAAAAAGAGAGGTGGCTCCCAAACTTTAGAAAATCTGACTGGGGGAAAGAGCATTCAGAACACACCCATGGGGCTGGCACTGTGGCTTAGCAGGTTAAAGCCCAGGCCTGCAGCACCAGCATCCCATAAGGAGCAGTCCCAGCTGCTCCGCTTCTGCTCCAGCTCTCTGCGATGGCCTGGAAAAGCAGCAGAAGATGGCCCAAGTGCTGGGGCCTCTACACCCATGTGGGAGAACTGGAAGAAGCTGCTGGCTCCTGGTTTCAGACCAGCTCTGCTCCAGCCTTTGTGACCATTTGGGGAGTGAACCAGTAGATGGAAGACCCTCTCTTTCTCTGTATCTACCTCTCTCTCTAACTCTTTCAAATAAATAAAATAAATCTTGAAAACACACACACACATTCACAACATCAGGAATAAGAGGAAAATTCTAACTACACATTATGAAGAAAACAAAACATGTTCTAAGAACTTATATGTGATAGAAGACACCACAAATACAGGTAAGATTCAAGAAATATATTAGAAGATTTTTACCATGTACATACTGGATACAGAATAACTCCTACAAATCAGTAAAGAAAAAAATCAATCACCCACAGCAGAAAATGAGCAAGAGGGGCAGGGTCTATCACAACACTGCCATCCCATATCAGAATGCCTAGGTTCCAGTCCTAGCTCCACTTCCAATTCTAGCTTCCTGCTAACGTGCACCCTGGGAGGTAGCTGGTGATGGCTCAAGTACTTGGGTCCCCACCACGGGAAACATGGATTGAGTTCCAGGCTCCTGGTTGGCTTGGCCCAACCACAGCTGCTACAATCATTTAGGGAGAGAACTGCCTTTCAAATAAATTTTTGAAAAACATTTTTTGGTGCAGGCATTGTCACACGGAGGTTAAGCCACAGCTCAGGAGTGCTGGTTTGAGTCCCAGCTACTCTGCTTCAGATCCAGCTCTCTGCTAACGTGCCTGTGAAGCAGTAAACAGTAGCTTAAATACCTGAGTCTCTGCCACTCGCATGGGAGACTGGGATGGAGCTCCTGGCTCCAGCCTACCCCAGCCCTGGCTGGTGCAGCTATTTTGGGAGTGAATCAGCAGATCAAAGATCTGTGTGTGTATGTGTGTGTGTGTGTGTTTCTCCCTCTGTCACTGCCTTTCCCATATACAATCTCTTTAAAAGGATGTTTAAATTTTTAAAAAGGAAATGGGCAAAAGAAGACAGGCAATTCATAGAATTGCTAAGTGACCTGTAAACATAAAATGTTCAGCCTAAGCAAAATAAGGCATGCAAACCAAAACAAGGTACCTATCAGTTTAGCAGAGTAGTAATATAAATTATCAGTGAGAATTAGCAAGAATGTGAAGGAATAAAAAACTCAGATTTCTGCTGATGAACATGTAAATTAACACAGCCACAGTGGAGAACTGAAAACACACATACCCTCCTCTTCCGGTTAGAGATCTGAATAACACCCTCACTGCTCCCACCCAAAACCCCACTTTAAAAAAAAAAAAAAAAAAAGAATGTTACGTGTGAAAGATAAGCATGGGCACCTGGCCTCGAGGAGGCAGGCTCTGACACGGTGTCCCACACTGGGTTTGATGCCCAGCTCCAGCTGACTCCAGCTTCCCGATACAGAACTGGAGAGGCAGAGGCAGTCGAGATGGCTCAGTTGGGTTCCTGCCACTTACACGGGAGACCTGAATTACGGCCCCGGCTCCTGACTTTGGCCCCAGCCATCAAGGGCATTTGGGGAGTGAATCAGTAAACGTGAGCTTTCTCTGTCTGTCTGCCTGTTTCTCTCACTCTCACTTTCTCACTCTCTCACATGATTTCTAATGTAAAAGATGTAAAGGCACGAGGACAAAGAGAAGGGAAAAGGTCTAACAGCATACAACAGGCTTCAACAAAATGTCCTTAAAGGTGAAAAGGGAATGAAGAAAGCTGGACTCTAGCTACTTAAGAGGGAAGGGAGCCAACAAAGTAGAAGCCAAAAAGACAAGACACTGTTGAGAATCCTTGAAGGAAACCTTCAGGCTACCAGATCTACTCTGAGGGCAGATTCACTCAGCAAACTGTTAGGAACACCATGCTCAATCAAAGTGGAGATCAAAGACTGCCAAGCGGGAAGAGTGGGATGGAGGGGCTGGGGTTGGGAGAACCGACTGCCTACATCCCTGTCAGTCCTCCCTTCTTCCGTAAGAGTTTTAGGTGGTACGTGGCTGCCCACAAAAAAAAACTACTTCTCTTAGCATCCTTCTGGAGAAGTGGACATACAAAGTGGGCTGTGACACAAGAGCGCAGCACTGTGGGGCAATTCCAGAAAACAACCTGAGGCTGAGCCTTGCGCTGTCATCCCCCCCACCTCCACCCCCCGCCGTTACTTCACACACTTGGGTGTGACTTCAATCTGGACCATGTGAACAAGGACTGTACTCTAGGGTTCACACAGCAACAGCTGGAAAGAGTCTAAGCATCCAGTGAACTTCACACACCAGTCCTAGGCTACCAGAACTATCTACCCACCAATTTTTTTTTTAAGATTTTTTTATTTGAAAGTCAGAGTCAGAGGAAGGTAGACACAGATAGACAGAGATCTTCCATTCGCTGGGTCACTTCCCAGATGGCTGCCAATGGCCAGGGCTGGGCAAGGCCAAAGTCAGGAGGCAGTAGCTTCTTGCAAGTTTCCCACATGGGCAGCAGCACCCAAAGCACTTCAGCCATCCTCCACTGCTTTTCCCAAGCCATTAGCAGGGAGCTGGATGGGAAGTGGAGCAGCTAGAACAAGAACTGGCATCCAAATGGGACACTGGCATCGCAAGTGGCACCTTTACCTGCTATGCCACAATGTGGTCCCCACCCCCACCAACTTTGAAGCAAGAATAAAATGTTAACTCAATGATAATTTGGGATTGGGATCTACTAAACAGAGTGGAATCTAATCCTATTTACAGATGCCACGTTAAAAACCCCACATGCACAACTCTTGAGATTCGTCAAGCCTCTCTCCCCAGATCAAACTTCAGAGAGCCGACAATCACACGTTCTCAAGGAAGGAGAGCAAACTCTCGAGGAAACTGACCCCCAGAAAGCAGACACCGGCACAGCTCCCACTCGATCACCCTCAAGTTCTCCATTCACCAATTTTTAGTAGGAGCCACTTTGGAAAGGGTGAAATACCATGACAATGAGTATGGAAGTGTAAATGTGTATTTTAGGAAATTTTAATAGAACACTAGCAATTTGGTAATAAAAAGACTAGCACTGGACTTGTACATGAGGGAATTAGCAAGCCAGCATCATACTCTTTAGAAACTGGTTTAAACTCTCTTTTTTCAAAGTCCATTAGTTTAAAACTTCATCAGGTTTAAAAAAAATAAAGGAAAATTAATGTTTGGTTTACACAATTAGCCAAACATAATTACGGAAAGACGTTCTGTTTGCTTTGAATGACACCTACAGCTGAGTCATAACTCTTCTTTCACAGTGTATTTATCCAAGAACTTTCGTACGCACCTCCACTGTAACATTTAGTAGGCTGCAGCATACCCATGAGCTTACCCCAATTCCACTAAAAAAGCCGAAAGTGAGAAGATTTAAGAAACGACCCCCTCTGCAATTGCTGCACCACAGGACAACAGTTCACACACTTACCCAGGTCAGAGAAACGACAATGAATCAACGGAGTTCCAAAGCTTACAGCAGAATTCTATCTGGCCACTAACCACTATTCCTTGCCTGCTAGTCTGAAACCCCTGCAGGAACTGTCTCTGCTCCTTAAATCTAAAGACCCAAACCCATTCAACAAGATTTTTATCATAGCGTTCATGATACCACAACTGTACTTTTTAAAAACACTACTAAAGGAAAAGCCTAAGGACTACTCACGTCTGCACAAAAATCGCTCTGACAATTCTTTAAAAGTAAGTTGATTCTAAAGAACGGCTATGCCAACGCTAGGGGCAGATGCTTGATCTAGCGGGTCTCCGGCATCCCATAACCGATTGCCTGGGATCTAGTCCCCGCTCCACTCCCAATGCCAGCTTCCTGCTAATACGCACCCGAGAGGCAGCTCAAGTCCTTGGGTCACTGCCACCCATGCAGAAGACCCAAACTGAGTTCCTAGCTCTGAGCTTCGGCCTGGCCCAGCCTGAGTCGTTGTGGGCACCTGGGGCGTGCAGCTGTGCCTGTATCTCTCTCTCTCTCTCTCTCTCTCTCTCTCTGCCTCCCAAATAAACAAAAATGTTTAAAAAGAACTCCTTTGCGAAGCACCAGAATCATGATCCTTGCAGGCCGAAAGTCTTAGCTCTAAATTAACACCAACGGGTCATAATTTCCCCGAGCCATCTATTCAGTATCCCTTCCTCTTGGCAACCAAAGCTTCCGCAGTCCAAACCAACCTTGCTTTGAGCCATCGGGAAGAGAAACGTTGCTGTCAGCTGGGTGACCCAATAGATCAGCCCATTTCCCACCATCACCAGCCAGCCCAATCAGAGGCCGCCCGTGGCTTCCTCCCCAGTGCTAAGGACTAAAGGCGGCCTCTTCCGTAACACACTAGGAACCACTGTAACTACCATAGAGCCGCCACTGGCCACCCCTCTCCACACATGCCCAAAGCCTGCCCTAGAAGGAACCACGGAGGTGAGATGCCAACAGCTAAGGAGAGAGAATCCCTCGACGTTGCAGCTACCAGGGTCAGTCTTGTATCAGCATAAGCTAGTTTTAATCCGGTATACACCTGCTATAGCCCCGCTTCCCCAAGCAAGACTCTATGACACACAGAAACGAGGCCATTAAAGAAGGCGGGCAGAAGAAATGTTGCCCACAAAGCGCTCTAGGGCTTCTTCTGGCCTCATCAGACACGGAGCGAGCTCCAGGCGCGTGTACTAAAACAACAGATTCCCTGCATTCTACGCATACCCGCCTGGGAGCCAGACTGCAAGCAACCCACTTCGGACACTCTGTCATGCGGGCTTCACTGCAAATAACTGCAGCTCCCGACTTCCAGAGACCTCGTGGGCTCACTCCGCGCTGAGGGGGCGGCCCCTCCGTGTCGAACGGACACTGGGCCGGGGGTCCCCACTCCCCCACGGCCCGCGCGCGGGCAGCTGCCGCGGCGCCCTCCAGATCCGACCCCCGAAAGTCCTCACACAGCAGTCTGCCACCGCAGACCCCTCCCCGAAAGGGAAAAGTAGCCCCGAGTCGGCAGCGCCAGGTGTCCAGCGGCGGCCGGGCAGGGCAGGGCAGGGCCCCGGCCTGCGGCCGCTGCGGCTCACCAGGCAGGAATGCGGGCCACACCTACGCGCCCGGCCCGGCCCGGCCCGGCCAGGCCAGGGCGGGGCCGGCCGCTCGGCCTCGGCCCCGGCCGCGGACCCCGTCCCGGCTGCCGGCCCCGCGCCCACCTCAGCAGCGTCTCGAGCGCGCCCTCGTGCTTGTCCAGCGGGCGGCCGAGCGCGGCGCGGCGCAGTTTGCTGAGCTCCTCGGCCGCGCGGCAGTACTGGGCCTGCTCCTCCCCGCCGCTCGGGTAGGTCTGCTGGATGAACTTCACCAGCGGCTTGGCCAGGTCCACCTCCGACGTCTTCTTCAGCTGCACCGAGATGAACGTCGCCATGATGGGCGCCTCTGCCGCCGTTCGAGCCTCACGGACGGCGGGACCGGCGGACCGACGGGCTGACGGACGCGCGCTCGGCCTGCGCTTCGGGGTCTGGCTACTTCCGGGAGCTCCGGCGCAGGCGCAGTGGGCGCGGGAGGCGGGGTTGGGGTGGGCGGGGCCGTGTGGTCACGTGGACGTGGCGCCGCGGCGCCGCTCACCTGGGCGTCGCTCGCGGCAGCTTCCTGGCTTCCGGGGTGTCCGGAGTTTGCCGCTGTCGGTTCCCCTTTCTCGCAATGGCCACTCCTCTGCCCTGTACAGCTTGCGGGTGAGGTCCTCCCGTTATGACTCCCGCCCGAGACCTGGCAGGCCAAGGGTCACTGTGAGCTGGGCGAGTTCACTGAGCGACTGTTGGTGCACAGTGGAGGGCGAGGGCCGCGCCGTTGTGCGGCCGCGGGACCGGTAAGGGCGCAGACGCTGAGGTCCACAAAAGGAGGAAACGCAGGAGGAGAAATAAACAGGGTGCTTGGGATTTAGGACTTGGGTCACCGAGGGGTGCGGGCGGGGGTGTCTCACTGAAACAGGGTCCTTAAGGATTTCCCCAAGAAGGCGAGTTTAGCGTGGGGTGGCTAGGGAGAGCCTCCCCGCCCCGAAAGAGGAGGGACGGAGGGGCGAGCAGACCGCCAGGCACCCGCACATCCCAAGCCGGGGATGTGTGCGTGTCTGATGAACACACGGGAAGCTGTAAACCCACGTGTTAGGAAGACCACCCTACGGGACGTCTGATGCTTTGTATTTTGTAGTCGATAGGTTTTTATTTATAGTATCACTGAGGACACTGCCCTACCAGGCCGAAGTGGTTCATGTGGACCTATCAAGCCTTTGCAGCCAGCGTAACGCGTAAGAAACAGAAGACAGAGACACGAAGTAACTACTGAAGCAAATCCAGCAGACGGGACCTTCCGCAGAGCAACTGGGCCAGCAGTGCAGCGGTTCCTCGTGGTGAAAATGCACCTGCCTTGTAAAAGAAATTTAAGGACTATAACAGCCTTGATTGGATCCGAGTTTGAACAGACGGCCTGCAAAGTGAATTTTCAGGACGTTGGAAGAAATTTGAACAAAAATGAACGTAGATAAGGTGAAACTATTGCCATAGAAAGATCTAGATCGTGGAGCCAGCGCTGTGGCGTAGCGGGTAAAGCCACTGCCTGAAGTGCCGGCCTCCCATATGGGCGCCGGTTCGAGTCCTGGCTGCAACACTACGGTCCAACTCTCTGCTTTGGCCTGGGGAAGAAGTGGAGATGGCCCAAGTCCTTGGGCCCCTGCACCTGCGTGAGAGGCCTGGAGGAAGCTC